>NC_142246.1:15802240-17072240 GCF_052056855.1 Sturnus vulgaris
TCATGCTGCTTCTTTGTGGTTCAGGAAAAGCGCACTTTAGGAAGCTGAAAAGGAAAGACTTTATTACCAATGTTCTGCAAGCCAGACTCATCATTGCTTTGCCTGGCTAACTACCTTTAGCAGTAGTTACAAAACAATGATAGATCACATAGGAAAACATTTCCAGTATATACATATGCCTTTAACAGATGAATGCACTGTCAATGAATGGATATGGCTATGCTAGTGAATTCCTAATGACGAGTTGTTTAAACCACTTTTAAAGTGGCATCAGACTGAAGATGTGTGATGTAAGTAAGACAAAGGGGCATTGGAAATGGAATGGAATAACTTGAATAGAAATATAGTAATTCTACTAGAGAACGGTTACTGGTAGCACCAGATTATTCTATTTAAGGAAACTAACACTACATTTTCTGCAAGATCCCTGTGCCTTCAGACTTGCACGTTATGTATGGAGTCCCATCAAATATAGACAAATATCCACCCATGAAATCAGTTCCCTAATGTGGAAAATGTTAAAAACTAGTTCCTGTACTCTGCTGACAGTCCTCGGATATTTTAAAGCTGTACCTTTAGGGAGGGGGGCTAGCCACAGATCCTGATTCCCATTGAATCTGAAAGACAGGATTCTTGACAGCACCCCTGGCACCACGTTGGGCAATGGAATCTTCAGCTCAGCTGTGACTTGGAGGCAAGCACATCAATTACTAGGTCACCAGCACCACCTCCTGTACTGTCTGGTTTTGCTTTGAAGAAGTCTCCTCTCCAATGCCTGGTATTGCTCACCTTATGAAATCTGACAGGATCACAGCCTAAGATAGTGCAGCTACAGGCCTGTTTTGCATTACTAAAATGGTGCAGTTTCCAGCCTCAGTGGGGGATTTTCAAATGTAATTTGAACTCAGCTCTCATGGAAAATCAAGAAGACTGATCAGAGTAAATTTTATATTTGAACTTACATAATGCCAATGAGTGCTATTTCTGTGAGTAGATGCGGTCTTCAAACACCATTAGAGAGTTTTCTTTCAAAAAACTTCACCTATATCAATGTTGCCGCATTAGAGCAAACAGACAAATCTCTTGAATTGGTGTGTGGTTATGACTTTGCTGGACTAACTCCTTTCCTTGCAGTTCTTTTGATTCAAATTTCTCTTGAGATAACATTGAATCTCAAAACTGATTGTCTAAGACAATAAAACTTCCCAAATTCATCTTCTGTTTCGTAGCATTCCTATGCAAACAATTTTGTTACAGTGTTCATGTCGCATCAGAGAGTACAGTGCTTTAAACAAAAATATCATATTGTCCAAAAGAATGTAAAGTAATGCATGTGGATTATTTTAAGCCATTTGATCAAAGAAAAGGTCAGGAAGAAATATTTTAAAATATTAAATTCCACTTGCACTGATGGCTCAGTATCAGTGTACGTATTTCAACAGCCAGTGCGGCACCCTGCTAACGATTGTAATACCTCTTTTAGAGTGCTAAGCTTTGATTTTGAAAGATACAAGGCCTAAAAGATTAAGTTCATAAGGTATATTGATATTTCTCCTTTGCCAGTTAGTAAACTCACAAAGCTCTGCATTGCTCATGGCAGTACAGAGAATTTAACCAGAAGCCTGTGAAATGCACAAAATTAGAAGATGAAACAGGCCATTTATGCCACAGCTGCAGGTTTAAGATGTATAAATGCACATATGATAGATGTACATTTGCAAAAGATGTGTTTAAAAAAGAAGAAAATGTAGCTTTGAACCCTTTGCTCTCAGCATCTGTAGTTCCACTCTGTTCTCATTGATGCTAAAGATGCTCTGCTGCTCAGTCAAGCCAGAGGTTGTGAGGCATGCCTGCAGTTTGGATTTCTAGGAGTAGCACTTCACTGTGACAAGTCAACTGTATAGAATAATATATTTTTACCAATTTTCTGGACACTGTTAGGTGGGTTTACGTTAAAAATGACTTATTCAGTACAAGTACTGACAAGTGACAACTCTAGGTCAATACTGAGAGAAGGGGGAATGTTGCCTGCCTTAGTTGTGTCCTATTGAAGTAAATAGGAGGCAGAGCACCTCTAAAAATGGTCCTTTTGTTTTGTTTTAGTTTTGCCATGATTATAGGGAATTAGACAACTGCCATGCAATTTCACCTTTGTTATAATTTTAGGTTCTTTATTCTCTAGCCTGCGTTTAGATAAATTTTTTTATGCTCTGTTTGACATTCTGTTTCCCTACTTCACCCGTCAGATCTAGAGACTTGTCTACTTACTGCAAATATTCACTAATATGAACCATGATTTTCTAGGTGCTATCATGATTTCTGCAGGAATTAAAAAATGCAGTGAGAGACATTATCACCACACATTATACTAAATTTCATCTTTATTTTGCCATTCTAGACACTCACATATTTTTGCAAAAGATAGGATTAATGTGTATTTTAATTTTCTAGATCTCTTGTCAATAAGGTTACTATTTCACCAGGAGCACAGCAGAATTCCCAAACCAGACATTCTGCAGTGGTTGGTTTCTCCTCTTCTTTCTAGTTGTCTCCTTTTTGAAATTTTTTTCCTTTTCCCTTTTTTTTTTCTCCTGGTATCATTCTCAGTAGGTGCATATCACATTAAAATATGGGTTGTCTCCATATCTTAGCTCCTGAGTACATTTTCCTGTCCATTAGAGAGTGATCGTGTCAGTCCATTTCTGACTGCCCACAGCTTAGAGTCCAAAATGTGCATATTTTTATAGTCTTAAATATTTGTGAAATATTGATCTCTGTGAAATATCTGTCTGATGTCTGTCTGTGTCCAAAGAACTAGGGAAATTTAATTCTCAGAAAACTTCAGTAACTTTGGTCAAGTTATCACCAACCTAATTTAGCTAACACTGTGAATATTAAATACTCAACATTTTCCTTCTGTATTTTTAGGAATAAGTCTAGAATGCCATTTTGCCTCCTATCATGTTACATTAACTTCATAAACCCTGCTATGGAATGCTTTTTTTCTCTTCATTTTCCTGGCCTCTCCTCCTCACTGACCTTTCACTGGAGTTTTCCACATCCTTATTCAAATGTGGACCACAAAATTAAGCATAAAGGTGGTCTGGTTTGCTAAATTGTGTCAGGGACAAAATTTCCCCTGATTCTACTTGATGTTCTTCAGGTTATGCTTGTAAGTTATGCTTGTAAAGAGCTTTCTTTGCTGCCGACTGCTGACAGTTCTGCTGATGTAATTATCCACAGTGACCCATATGTCACTGCTTTCTCAGCATCTGACACTGTCCTGCATGACTTCCTTGTCTCTAAGCTGAGGAGACAGGGGTTTGATAGATTGACCAGCCAGTGGACGTGGAATTGGCTGCTGGGTACGTACTCAAGGACCAAACTCACACATCCTGTGGCTGTCAGCACAGGCTCCAAGGGAAGACCAGTGACCAGCACTGTTCCTCTGTGCTTATTACTGGGACCAGCACTGTTTGACATCCATGTCAGTGGCAAAGTGGGAAAAACTGGACAGGGACGTACAAAGGCATGTAGTGACAAGACAAGGGGGAATGGCTTTAAACCCAAAGAAAGTAGGTTTGCATCAGATATTAGGAAGAAATTCTTTACTGTGAGGGTGGTGAGGTGCTGGAAAAGGCTGCCCAGAGAAGCTGTGGCTGACTCATCCCTGCAGGGGTTCAAGACCAGTTTGAATGCAGCCCTGAGCAACATGGGGTAGTGAAAGATGTTTGTGCTCATGGATGGGGGTTGGAACGACATGCTTTTTAAGGTCCCTGAAATATAATAAAGCCACGTGCACTGTTAACTATTGTGTGTTTATGGAACCTGAATAATTATAATATTGTGTGACACAGTAAAGCTAATACCTTTAAAAGACTCTATTCTTGCCGCAAATACATAATTTGCATGTGAATAATTAGCTGGAAAATAAAGATGCTAATTTTCATAAAGTTTCACCAAGTTATAATGAAAAACATGAGGAATATGGTTAATATAAAATTAGTGAATAAGAAATTCATTACATGCATTGTATTTAATGTCTACAGGCATGATATATGTTAAAAAAAACTTCTCCTATGTGACAACAAGGGTGATTCCAATTATTAATAATTCTACAACTGAACTACATGAATTTTAGATTTGATTGATACACAGACAATATTCTCACCCAAGTGGTCCATCGTGCTTTTAATGCAAGAAACACAGAGTCAATATTATGTCTTATTATCTGTACTGGATCATTCACTAGTTAATCTCTGTCAGTGTACTTTACTTTTGCCATTCTCTCTTCCAAGTTAACTTATTAGGACTACTTCATCTTTCTTTGGTCAGAATGTTAAAATCTCAGGGCGGTGGGGGGTGGTGGGGGGGGCTGGGTGGTATTGCACTGCAGTTTTCTTCACATTGTTTTAAGATCTTTTTTCTCTCTTTTTGTTTTTCACCTATTTTTATCCTTTGCTACTGCTAAAAGTCTTCAATACGCAGTTTAAATCTCTTTTCCTTCTACAGTGCTCCTTTTGTTATGATATATATAATGGCTCAAAATGATCTTGGGCACAGAGCCACAGTATTAAACTAGGAATTAATATGGACCAGTACTCTTAGACTGAAAAAATGCTTACAGTCATTTGAACACCAAAGATAAGAGAGAGAGAGAAGCATATTTCTAAATTCTTTGCAAATGAAAGATACAGGATTGCTGTTTAAGGGAGTTTCAACTGAGCACAGAAACAGACTGAATGCAATCAATCAAAAAAGATTTATTCAAGAGTCATAAATTAGTCTCTACCTTAGATTCCTTCTGTCTCCCTTTCTTATATATCATCTCTTGTCCTGACATTGAGTCTGAAGTATTTCCTCCAGCCAGTAAAGAAAGATTTTCCAAACTCAAGAGTCCAATTAGGAAAAATGTTCCCCTGCCTTTCAGCATTGCATTATCTGAACCAGTTCCCTCCAGAGCACCATCTACAATGGAGGCATTTATAACTGAAAGTATCTCAGTAGGAAGGGGTACTCACTTATTGTATGAAAAATTGAAAACTACAGACTGAAAACAGGCACAGCTTGAGTGGTGCAGTATACCTGCTTTGTGTCTGTTTTATGACTGAGGCAGTATTCAGCAATTGTGAGGGAAAGACATGGTAAAGATGGCCTGAAAAGTTTGATAAAAAGTAAGAAAAGTGGTTCCAGACCAGCTGCTATGAGAAGGGTCCACAGTTACAAGTGCTCATTCCAATTTTCAGCAAGGAATTATTTCAGCAGCTTTTGTTTTAAGAATTCCCTTGGCTTTTGAAACTGTCTCCTTCACTGGCACTTCCAGTTCCTGCAACAGCCCCTGTCCTGTGAGTTAGCTGGCATCTCCTCATCTGTAAGGGAAAGATTTAAAAAATAACAAACTTGAGCCTCTTTCCCTCCATTGTCAAGGTTTTGTAAACAATCACAAGAGGTAGAAACATTCTCAATTGCTAGTTCATCATGCCGTGATGAATGAGTCTCTTAGCTGTGCTGGCACAAAGGTCTGTGCACCCACAGTCAGCTTTCAGTGAACTGATTTGGCTCTGAAACACTTTTCTCTCTCTCCCTCTTCTCTTTCCCCCCAAGTATACTTTAAGGCAGAGCAATTGCCCAGATTTGCTCTCAGCAGAGGTATAAAAGTGGTTTTGCTGTAAGAACTGAAAGGCTAATATGGTGCACAGAGAGGAGTGGGTAACATCAGAGGAGCCTCTATTGAAACAGGCTGAAGAACTGGTGCTTTATAAATGCTAGCAGGGGCTGGAAACGAAGACGCCATGTGTTTTAATTACATTACATATAATTTAAGCGTATGTTGGATGTTAGATGCTGGAGAGATATTATTGTATATTTACTCTGTTTTCAGAGACAGGTTTCTATGTTATAGTTGTTCCTGAATGCCTTATACGTCCTTCTTTAAACATGCTATTTCTGTCTAATTATCAATTAAAACAGCCAGGCAAGATCCGAATCTGTTATTTCCTTTCAATTTGTCTGTGCTATTGGTATTCTCCAGCTTTTCCCTCACTGTGAGTTCATTTGTTTTCCTTGTGACAGCTGATGTCAAGCTGATCTGTATTTATCATCTCACCTTCAATATTTACTGGGATGTGCCACAATTAGAACAGCTGACATTTTGCTGTAGGCAGAACCAGAATTATATTGTATGTGTTCTCTGTGGGTCACTCGGCTGGCTACCCTTTACAAATATGCAGTTATTTAGATTTGTTGTTAGGCAGTTCTATGCTCTATGTTTACACAATATGCCACTCATTTTGGATCCTGGGTTGTATTCCTGCTCCTCTGTGTTTCAAAGAGTTAAAGTTCATTGGGGCAGTAGAATGAGAGCAGGGATAGAAGTTAGAATGGTCAAGAGGATGGAAATCTAAATCAGAAACTTAGCAATGACTAAGGTAATTAGTCATTACTGAGTTTCACAAAAATGTGATTTTGAATTTTCTCTGAATCAGTGAGAGGTTGATGGTTGTAGCAGTGTCTGAAAAACACATCCCTGAGCTAAGCAGACCCCAAAGATATGAGCACAGTAGCTGGTTTACACTCTTGAGGACAGAGCAGAGGAGTGTACCAGCAAGCTGTGGCTCAGAGAAGAAAAAATGTCTTGTGAAAGGAAAAAATAGGTGAAGATTCAAACCTTTTTTTATTTCACAGAAATTATTTACAAATTATTTCTATCGCTTCAGCATAAGAATTTGACTATTTTGAAGACTAAATTAAATGAAATATTGCTGGCCTGTGTTCTGGAGGAGAACAAGACCAAAATCACATTTATATGACTTTTAAGTAGCTTTGGACAAGCATGTGAACTCAAAGTTCAACTAAAATTTTAGTGTTGACCTTTCATTGGTTTGAAAGGACTGTCAGTGTATTTGCAACACTGTCAGGCCCACTGACAATGTCAACCCGCTGTCCAGTTACATCGTGTCACACAGAGTTTCGTGCCATCAGACGTGATAGATGGAGCTGTGCCATGTCAATGCCTGATGGGACCCGCCAGAATGTGGGACAGTAAAAGGAAAAATTCTCAGCATCTTTGATTGAACTTAGTAAAAGTCAAGATACAGATGCCTGAGGTTCTTACATGAAATATTCTGCTGAAGAAAACAGGTGTCTTTTCTTGTTTCCTTCCTTTACAATATTTCAAGGCACCTTGGCTTTGTTTGAACTGCTACACTGGTTATCTAATGATGATTTAATGAGGTGGTAGGGGATCAGTTGACATCATGGCTGTTAATAAAGTGGCAGTCAACAAAGTCTCCTGCTCAGCAGCTTAGAGAATGGAGACCACAATCTCAACTGTCAAAAACTGGTTACTGCAATAACTTCAGCCTTCCAGGTGCAATGCTCTGGATGCTCTGCTCACCTTGCAGTTGCTTTTATTCATTTAGCTTGGTTAAGCACTTAGTCACATTTTTTTCCTCGATTGTTTCTCCAGAGTGTTTGAAACATCTTATCTTCCTTGAAATCATAAAAAAGACTCCAAATTTTGCTTCAGGCTGTTTCCAAGCAAAGTTGTGTTCCCTGCATAAAATGAGTCAAGTATTTAGTCTCTGTATATACTATGCAGGAAGGACAAAAGTCACACATGAAGCCTCTTTATGTATAGGGGCAACATCTTTCAAGAAGCAGGCTAAAATCTTGAACTCTGGCTGTGTGAGTTAGACACCAATATTTGATCTCTGAAACTGTATCTCCAGTTTGCTCTTAAAAAGGGAAATTCAGGTGCAAAGCAAAATGCTGTATAGCTATTGCTGGCCACATCTAGGGAGAATATAGGAATATACAATGAAGTCAATGGTTGGATATAATACTGCTCATTTTCATCTGTCTCCTAACATTTAGAATTCTTTGCAGGTTTTGTTCTATTTTCTTTTCCTTTTGCTTTTTAAAGCAAATAATGGCAAACAAGCCATTAATAGTGAGAAAAACGAATAATCTGTTAGAATAATTGTTAGAATATTTCACACATCACAGTGTGGCCTGTGGGAAGAGGAGAATGCATCCCCACAATTATGACACAGGTACTTCACATCTGCAACAGAAGCAGCAAATTTAAAATGAGTGCAAGTTGAGAAAAACTGCTCAAAATTTAACTTAATTATGAATATTTTTGTCTGTTTTGTGCTTAGGTGATATGCAAAGGCATGTTAAATGGCAAACAAAGCCAGGTAAACCAGAAGGTGCATTGTGTCATTGTGGAGCACAGCAAGTCAAGAATCATGCATTCTTCCAATACTTCACAGAGGTGAGATAAACTAGAGTATCCAAGGTTAGTTAATTCAATTACATTCTCACTGCACATAGGCTCAATCTCAATCTCAGCATGTCATGTCATTTACTCTAGAGGGGGCAGGAAGACTTCCGTGGGTTCAAGTGGACTTAAACTCCAGATTTGGTCATAAGCTTAACTTTGAGGGTAAACATCATTCATTAAATCTTCTCATGCTTTTTAACCTAAACTAAGAAATAAATTCCTGCTTTCCTTTCTCAGTGCACATGTTTAATAGACTTCTAATTAATCATCTTCAGCATGTAACTCCTTGTACCTTTTAGCTTTTCATTTTGGTGGCTTTGCAAGTTGTCTTGTTAATTTTCCACTCCAACAATCAACAAAAATTGGTTTTGTTTTCTGACTATTTCAGATTTATTGGTACATGTTCAGAAATGAGAATTTTGTTCCTCAAGAAAAGTAAGATTTCAAGAATTGGTTTTTTCATTATCCAGACAAAAACTGGATTTCTTGAGAAAATGAACCATTCCAGGGTGTTAATGCCTAGCAGTATTCTGAAAATATATTGGAGACTCAAAACAGTTACATGGTCTAAAGATATACATGGGGAAAGGTTTGTCAGAACTATTATCTTGTATTAAGTCAGCTGATTTATTTATAGTAGCACTCATCACAGCACCACTGTTGCTGGCCCACTGCCTAACTCCAGTCTAAATTCTTTCTGGATCCTCATTGTCTCCACACAGGCAAGTGCCCATCCTGGCCATTCTGGCCTGTTTATCCTTATCACACTCCAGCTGTGTAAGCTGTGTCTGTGATCCTAATGAGCCTGTAGCTCTGCAAGAACAAGCAGACCTCTGATTCCTCCTGTTCACTCACCATTCTGTGAGTGCATTATTGTACAAGCACTTCAGATGGTGATTTCCCAGGGAAAGTGTGAGCACATTCCCCATCAGGCCCTCATTTGAGTGCATTCTTTTAGGGATACCCTTCTTTCAGCCCTGCTTTCTTGATTATGAGGTCTCTTTTGTCTACAGCACCTTGCACACTCTACTTGCCAATCTATGTGTTTTCTTGTGTGTTTTTATTGAATTCTCCTATAAATCCTGGTCATTGTGGGCGCAAACTGACAGCAAGATAAAACTGATATTCATTTATGCAGTGCATAGCTTGCAGTATTGGCAAAAATACATGTGTTTGCATTATTAGACAAACAATTTAGCATCTTAAAGATTAATAATGATCATCTTTCAAGGCTGTATTAGATATTTTAAGAGAGCTCTGTGTTATTTTACCCTTCTTGATCCAACAGCACATGAGAAACAACAATATTTTAAAATAGGAAAATTTAATAACTTATAGAGAAAAAAGTTACTGTATGTTTGGTATAAGTAATCATCTAGCTTCATTTCATATTGCAGTCTTAGTGCAGAAAACTAGGGTTTGTCTCATGTGTTCATTTGTGCCTCACACAGTTCACAACTCTTTAATTCTTTACCTGAGAGGTTTAAGATATTGGACAATGATACTTTAAGTCTTTGGGTCATTGTCTTAGATAACATGCTTTTCCCTACAGTTCAGCCATGGAGTGATCTGGAATAACAATAATTTAGACTTGCCTTCAAGGTAGACATTATGGCTAGATACTCAAAATGCTATGCAATTCATCGTAGCTGAATATGCATATTAGGTATAAAACAATGTCCATTCAAAGAAGTTATCTTAGTTCCACATAATATACCTGTCAGCAACAGTGATGAAAGAGATAAGCCACTCCCTAGGTTATTTGGTTTTTGCCTTTCCTACCATTTATTAAAATAGTCAGCTGGCATTTCCTGGATTTCTAGCCTTCAAGAGATCTTCTAAGACAGATGATGGTTAATATCAGACACCCTGTGAAGTGATAGTCTTTGTTTGAAGAATATTCTATATGTACCTTTTCATTATTTATTCAGTACTCTGACAATAAAAAAGGATACTGGATAAGTTTAATTATATTGTGGGCTTTTTTGCCAGACATTTTCCCACTTGCACCATTCTGAAGCAGAATGTGTCATAAAAGGTTGTCAAGATAATTTTAAGTGAGCTGCTAAAAGTCTGAAAGAACATCAAAGTCTATTAAATATTTCCTTTCATATCTTCATATCTTCAATGCATATTTTATGTATATATAACATTTGTATTGTTCTCTTGCAGCTAATGGACATCTAACAGCTTAAATAAATCCCCAAATTACTGGGTATTTAAACCAGGAAGCAGCAAACAAGAAAAGTATTTTCCTCAGAGCAGCGTGATGGTTCCAAGGAATGGAATCAGAAAGGTTTGCCATGGCAACTTTGGAGGGATGCTTTTTTATTTTTGAAAAGGCTTGAGAGGTATGGTGTCTTGGCATGCACCTTAGAATAGGAAATTTGCCAGCTAATTATTTTCTTTGTTCCAAGAAAAAGAATAAAAGTCCCCTTTTTCAGTGGTACATGAATTGCAGTATTTGACAGCATTGTCTTTAGAGTTTGACAGATATCTAAGTAGTGATAAGACTAGATATTGAGGAGGCTAAAGGCTGATCTGAGAGCTCACAGCTGCTTAAAAAGCAGTCAGAAAGCTGACACAGTCAGATTCCTCTCGGTAGCACCAGGTGACATAAAGGGCAACAGCTGCAGACTGCACTTTGAGACATTTAGGTTGCCTTCTTGTGACAAAGAGGGCTACCATAGGTCACTTCTGACTATTGTTTCTGGCTTCTAAGAAGAGAAAATGAATGATACTAAATTAATCATTACAAATTTTAATTAAATACAGTTTTACCTTCTTGTATTTTACCAGATGGCTGTATTAAAAATCTGAGCTTTAACATACTGATGACAAGTTTCTTATCCTCTCAGCATTCCACATAGTAATGTCATAATATAAGGAGAAAATGTCTCATTTGTTGTCAACTGCAGCTCTACAAATGAGAAGAAATAAATGTATTAGATTAAGAAATTAATTGATTGTGATTCTGCAAAGGACAACTGTCAGCACCTAATCTAACCTCCTGACTGCAGGGCCTTTCCAAGTTATTACTTGTGTAACTAGACACATCATTTAGGAAAAAAAACCTTCCAAATGCGATATGACATTTCCAGTGAACTTGTAAGCCTGGTAATCGCAACAGTGCCTATGTCTCCTCAGTCTTTGCATTTTCTCACTCATTATTTTTTCCAGACGTTATTAACAGTGATGTGATGTTTCTCTTTATTGTTCATTGATAAAGATATCAATCAAGATAAATCTGAGAGGCCTTACCATACATTTATCAATAGGAAAATAATATTTTGATAATTATTCACTGCTCACATCTCTGTGCAGACCTATTCACCAATCTTTTAAAATGTTAGTGTTTGATTTTTTTTTTTTTTTTTACTTAGTTAAGGGATTCCTTTTCACATCTCAGTTTAAAAAACAGCAATCAGTTTTTCCATGTATCTTTTTCCCTTTTCTTTCCTTTGGTGAGGCTTCCCACAAATTTTATATATGGGGATTTCTTTTTCATCTTCTTAAAAAAGTAGGGATATTAGCTCAGGGTCAGCCATGAACTCATCTTCTCATGTCTCCCCAGACTGATGAACATTGTTAAGTCTGATGTCCTTTGAACACGCATTAAACCTCAGACTAATTTTTTCTGAAGCTTTTTCAATATATCTCATGATATCTAAAATAGATAATTCAAATTCTATTTCTACCAACAAAAAAGAGACCAAATCTCTTCCTTCTCATCCAGTATATGGGTTTAAAAACTATACAGAAGTTTGAAGGAAATGTAAAGAAATAGACAAATTTCACTGGCATTATGAGAAATTAAGATACAGTTAGCTATGAATAAAATTAGTGAAGAACCAGCTAAACAAACTGCCTTCAGATAATTGTGTGAATGAGATTCTTCTGCCTTCTTTTAATTCATATTTGACTTTCTCCTGAAACACTGCTGTTAGTTGCCATTTGAAGCATATAATCTCGTTGTCTCCAGCTCTCCTTTCTTCACTGTAATGGAAAGCTTTCTGTTTATCACTTTACCTTTTGAAGTGTGTCCAAATCATGGGTGGTGAATTTTCAAAAAATGGTCCTGAGTGTACCACAATTTTATTAAGTGATGAAGTTTCTCCTTAAAGATGACTTAAGTTATTTAGTGACAGAGATTTAGCTTGACTTTTCCAAGATTTTTTTAATAGGGTATTTTTTAAGAGTATTTTCACCTATTCCTAATTCTTTTTGCATAAATGTTCCAATATAGTCCTTCTAGAAATATGAGGAAAAAGTGCAGAAAATTATCTCAACTGTACTATGTAAAGCAAATAAATTAATGCAATTAGTAGTTTAATTCTGTGTTTGTATTCCTCAGTGTACAGATCTCATTGGTTAGTAACTCATAAAATCATGCACAGCTATTTATTGTGTTTTATTTTTTCTTGAAGTTTGAGACCTGCAATGAAGTGATTTAGAAAAGACTGTGTGAAGGAAGAGTCATGTGCTCATTCTTTATTGCCGCATCAAATAATACCAGGTCGTTAATCATTAGTAGAAAGAGCAAAGGTCTCAATTGAGTGCCCGGGGGAGACATCTCCATTAATCGCTTGCCAATTGGAGGGGACACAATTGACTTTAACCTGCTGGCTATGGACCATAGGAAAAGCTCTGACCCATTTAATCAGCCTGGAATGTGTTCCATAACCTTTCAAGTTGGATCATCGAATGTCAAGTTCTGTCGAAGGCTTTATTTAGTCAACCATGACTGGTAACCTCCTTATCTTCTTCTTTTTGTGTCAGAGGTACAATAGTTTTATCAACACATGTGCAGTTATTTTGTTTTAAAGTTCCCAGACTGTGTTCTGTCCAAATGATTTTGAAAGATTTACCCTGACTGTGATGGCATCATATGTTATGTAGAGGCTGAAGGAAAAAGTGAAATTTGTAATTGCTTTCTTTTTCCTGTCATTTAATCTAGTAATAATGAATAGTAACCATATTTATAGAGCTTCAGGGACCTGAGAAATATTAACAAAAGATCCACCTAGGTTTTCATATTCAACATATTTTTTCCTTTTTTTCTATCAACCATAGTGTATGTTATCAAGCTACCATTATTACTGTGTCATTGTTAGGAATAGATAAGTTCAAAAGTTCTGATGACACTGAATGATGCTGTGAATCAAGATGTCTCTCTCATCAGTTGGATTTATTTCTTCTATTTCTGTGCACTTGCTTCATCTGCCAGTTCAGGTCACTGAAATTTTTTTGGATATTTTATGAAATTATCCAATATTATCTGCTGTTCTGGAAGGAGTAAATCAGAGTCCCTTCTGAGGGAAATATTCACTTTGTATTTTGGTCTATTCAGAAGTAGAAAAGCAAGAGAAACTGCATAACAGTGGTAGTCTCAACAGTAAAACCTCTGTATTTATTTTGTCTGATGAAACAGCTATCTGACATCTACAGCTACCTCATAAAATGGGACCAGATTGATGAGCTTAAGTTATTCAGTATTTCTCGGTTCTGTGAACATTTTGTTGTTTACAGCTGTGTAGCAGTTGTCTTTTTTGCTGTTTCTCTCATTCTCCATTTTTGCTGGGAAGGAATGCTTTATGTTTTCAACCTTTTCATTTTACAAATTGGTTTCTAAAATGCCTAGCTGCCTGGATAATAACAGGGAAATAATTTCTGTCTAACTGTAGGTGAATTCATGAACCTGGCAAAGTGAGTGCAAGGAATAAACTGTACCTTTAATTAATGGCATTTCATTTCATTTTCTAAGTTAGGTTCAGCATCTGTCTGTCATTAGGACTAAAAGAATGTATTTAAGCAACAGTATTGCATTTCCTTTAAAAGATCCTTACTAGTTTTGAATAATAACATTCTACAAATGTATTAATGATAACGAGTATGCAAAATTTTCTGCACAAAAAAAAAAAGATCTGACAAGCATGAATGGTGACAGATGATGACCAGAATTTTAAAAAATTTATGATTATCACAATGTGAAAAGTAATTATGAATAATAAAAATCTGTTTCAATAATTAGCTGTAATGAATGCTCATAGCAAGGTAAATGAACTGGAACGATTTAAGGCAATAACACACGATTTGCATTTTATACTTTGTCAGAACATTTTATCATCAGAAATACATTCTTATTTTATCACAATTTTCAACATTTAGCCATGCACATCATGTCCAAGTCTTTGCCTAAACCGTGATCTGTACATAAACACAAAATGGTAGTAACAATTAATTACTTTACTAAGGCAAGATTTCATACATTTAAAATGTTACTTTTATGTGAGTGTTGGTTTTGTACATATGCTAATAAATCTGTATTTTAGGACTACTCTGTATAATACAAAAACATTTACAGTGTGGGAAAGGCTCTGTCTAAGGTGTCAGTGTTTATTTTGCACAAAGTAGGACACATCTGTGATGGTCTTGTGGAATTTTCTATGTGCATTCATTCATGCTTTTTATCCCAAAAGCAAGAGCTCTTTGAAACAGCCAGGTTCCACTTCTCTGAAATTGTGTTTTAGCATGTGAGAATGCGCAAGTGCTCAGGGAACCCAGAGCCAGGGGACAGATTTGGAACTAGTTTAAAGTTTGCAGGTCTGTCTCTTTCAAATTCTTCCCAGCAGTGAGCCATGAATTTCAGGGTGATAAAAGTTACAACTGACTGACTCTCATTGTTGGACCAGAGTAGTCAATCCTGGGTGGATTGTCATCACCACTGTTCAAGGTCACTTTTTTTTCATTAAGTGAACCTTTCCAAAAGGCTGTAATTCATCATTCCTTGGACATGTGATGTATCAGATCTAGGGGCATCTCCGTTATTTACTTCAGTTCCAAGTTTGCTTCACTTGTACCATCATTCTGCCAAAAGACAAAATTGGAGAGCTTGCTGAAGCCCAAGAGACAATTTGGATCTCCTTTTGCTGTTATGCTATTTTAAGAAAATTATTCTGGAATCACTGAACTGGTAATACTTCTTAGCCTTGACTAATTGCTGGTTTGCCAAAAATGCTGTTCACTCTTGCATAGCCAAACTATTTTTCTGAAAAGTTTATTGCTAGCTCCCTGCTATGAATCTAGTTGCTGCCAGTTTTGTCCCTAAGTTTCTGAGTTTTGCTGCACTATGCTATAATATTCATGCTTTTTCATTCCTGAAGAAATTTATGGCACTCAGCAAGTGTCATTTCTAAATAAAATTGTAACCCAACTTATGATGAAGTCGGTGGAGGATTGTCTGCTAGCTATAAGAAGAACTTAACAAGGACTTCCAGAAACATATGGCAAATAACTCTTCTTCTTACCCTCTGTTCGACACAGAAGCTGTCCTGGAAGCTGCTCTCAAGTTTGTTTTTGGTCTGTCTGTGTTTTCAACAAATACTCCGAAGGTGAGAGAAGCACTTCTCAGCTTGCATTTTATAAGAAGTCTTTGGAGTAAACACCTCAGCCAAAGACATAAGAATAATTTAAAATTTTATTTTATTTAAAGTACAAATAGATTTTATTTAACATCAGAGAATTGATATAGTATCATATAAGCTTAGGGAAGGTAGTATCATTGCATTTGGTGCAACCTTTTTTTTTCTATTATCTGAATCATGTGTTAGAGGCTATATTTTCATACCAAAGAAATATAGGCTGATCCTTCCCTTAGACCACTTTTATGTTCCATTGAAAATAGTTTTCCAGGCGTACTGTCACCTGGGAAGGTTGTGCCATATGAATAAAACTTCAGGTAGACACCTGAAGAAACTAATTCAAAACATCTGTGAGTCGGAGTAATTTGCTGTGGGTTTGGGGTTTTTTTCGTTACAGAAGTGTTTGGACAATAGTACAGACCCAATGGGACACATTTAATTACTTGTTACTGTTTTTTCTTAATCTACTTCAAACAGAGTGAAGTGCAATAGTGAGGATATCATAGTCCCAGCCCTTGTTCTATGTGGACGGTTTTTTCCCTGTTAACTCTGAACAATTTGTTTTTCTGGTTCAAGTGAATTTCTAGATAGGCCAAATACTTTCATGTATGACAAGGACAGTAGGACATCAAAACATATATACCCCAGGGAATGGCTTTAAACTTCTCCTTTTGATAATACTCTTCCTGACATGTTCAATGCATCCATCACATCAAAGCTTTAACTTTTTTTAAAAGAAACTACTTAAGTATGTTTTTCTTAGAGAATGCATGGAGGTTGTTTAAATAATAACAATAATAAAAAGAGAATTATATTTTCAGAACAGGAATTGCAATCTGCTTGAGCAGATACATCTGCTATTTTTTTTTAATGCCCCAGGAATAGAAGTTTGTTGTGGACAATGGTAATTTAATGTGAAAGTCTACAGAATGCTAAACATTTTAAACCAGTTGGTATAGATATATTAGAACCATTAAACTGCTCTGGGCCTGGAGTTCATTCTGGTTTAAAGCAAGCAGGAACCTTGAAGAAGTTTACCCAGAACTAAGCTTTGAAGTGATGCTTACTTGGGGGTCCTATCTGTGCTAGGCATGACCCTAGCCACACTCCTCCCTTCTCATAGTCTTATTTTGAAGTAGAAATCCTTGCTTATGGTTGAGTAGAGCTTATACAGTGCTCAAACTGAGAACACGGGCTACAGATAAAGGGATGACTACTTTGTAAAAAAGCTTATAACTTCCTCAGGATTGTCCTTTTTGTACTCTGAGTTGCCATACTCCTGCTTTTGCAAACCGGTGAACAACCAATGAACCCACTGAGAGGCTACTGCACAGTGCAGAAACTCTGTAAGGTGTTGAAGCACTTGTGAAAGCAAATGGGTGGGGAAACTTTTTACATGGAATAATAACTTTTTTCCTGGTTTTCAATGTTTAAAGAATTAGCAGGCTCATCTTTGTACAGTTTTATTGTAATGAGTTCCTTACAATGGCTCTTATTTTGTTCTCTTACACCTCTGATACCTTTTACTGTAACTGCATGAAACTGTTAAGAGATGAATAAATAAAGATTTGAGTGAGTGATTTTGTAAAGCTCTGGTGGGAATGGAACCCTCTGTTCCCCAGGTGAGAGTCAGCCCTGCCTACAAGAAAGTCGGTATTGACTGTTCAGCTTGTTCAGCTGAGTCACATGTCCATTTCCACTGGAGTGTCTGGCACCAGCCCTTGAGCTTCTTCAGGCATGCCGGGAGTGCTGCCTGCTCAGAGGAGCAGCAGGACCTGTACCACAGCTCCGGCCCCAGCATGGGCAGCATCTGCCCATCCAGGGATGCGGGGCTTTCTTTGTGCGCTCATTGGGATCCCTCAGGTGCTGCTTCACTGAGCACCCAGCAGGACTGGAGAAGCAGGTTGTCTTGCCTCTCACGGAGGGATTGTTTGACCTTCGTGGGAAGCAGCTGCTGCTGGATCCCAGTCCCTGCCAAGTTTGGCGGTAGCTCCTAATTCAGGGCTGAGAATTGCACGCCCACGCTTTCCCATGCTCCATGCTGAGCACTGTCAGGGGCGCATTGCTTGGTAGAAAAGAGGCCAAGGCACATTGCGAATAGTGGTTTTCTCTGCAGGTTTTCCACAGTATTGATTACAAGTGACCAGTGACTGTGACGAAATTAGAAAAGCCAAGTTCAATGTTATAAATAAATTATCTCCCTTGAGTAATTTATTTTGAGAACACTTGCTACAGGGTTGCTTACTAATGTCTTCATTGAATTCATGCTGCAATATTTGCAAACACTTTTTGAATATAATAGGATTTTAATAGCTTTGTCTAGATTCAGAAATGCAGTTATAGTCCTCTTCAGTCTGATATATTTAAGTTGCTGCCCACAAAATCATAGTGTTTTGACCAGCATTTCTCTTTACACTATAGACTTGTGTTGCTTAGATGTACAAGAATATTGAAGCTAGACAAATTTCATATTGTTTAGAGCAGAAATGCAGCTTGAATAAACAAAGGAGTTCTGCTACATTTATCTCTGTGATGTTTTGTGCTTACAGCCTTTTTGTTGTTGTTGTTTTGGCTTTGTGACTGGTCTGAAAATACGTACAAACTTCACAAGATACTTTAAATGCAAACCATCAATTTAGATGCAGTCCTTAGTTCTACATAATGACTCTATGGTTTGTGCAATCATTTGTGCTTTTGTCACATCTTCTTTTCAGCAATGTTCCATATGATGTTATGAAGCTGACAGGGGATGATTGCTGCTTTAATGCACAGTATGGCATCAAAGGTATGCAACGGCTCTATAAACCCTGAAATATTAAGAATCACAGTCTCAAACTTGCCTAGCTGAGAGATATTCTATTTTTTACTTAATTGAATAATTTTTTGGCACAAAATTTAAGGCTTTGGTTTATCAGTTTGAGTGAAGTAGCAGCTATTCAAACTGCTTGGTGTTAAGAAAGACAGGAAGGAGATTATGAGAACTGACTCAGCACCA
This sequence comes from Sturnus vulgaris, assembly GCF_052056855.1. NCBI lineage: Eukaryota > Metazoa > Chordata > Aves > Passeriformes > Sturnidae > Sturnus > Sturnus vulgaris. The sequence continues at coordinate 15,820,944 of NC_142246.1, forward strand.
GCAGTCTGTCTAGGACAGTATATAAAACAGCAACTTACTGTCACTCACTTTTTAAAGTGAGAATTCTGAGTCCCTGCAGGCCAGTGTGGGATTTACTACCTCCTACACAGGAAAGGAAAATCATCTGCTTCTTGCAAGATTGTGATTCATGCTGACCGTACTGGCTTTGGTGGGAACAGCTGAAAGACAATATTTTTCCTCTGTAGCTGGCGGGAGTGCCCACCTTCCTCTTCATGGTCTGCACTACAAGTTGTATTTTTTATCTCTGTGAATTGAGATACTTTTGGATGCCTAATCATTGTTTCTGCCTGCATTAACATGACTGAAATATTTTCTGATGATCAGTATAAAGAGCTTACAGCTCCCAGACAACATAATATCTGTTTTGTTCTCTGACTGACCCAAATCATAAATTTGCAGAGATAGAGTGAGAAAGAGAAGTATATAAATATTTTAGCCACTAATGCCTCTTTGCAGTGCTGTTGAAAATCTATAGAAAATCTGTAGAAAAAGAGTGTGGCATTCCTTTTTAATATGAGAAATTAATTTAAATATAGAGCAGTAAGATTCATTTTACTGTAGGTTATCACATGTCATTGCATTATGTGCCTTTTACAAGACACTTGGCTGTTGAAAACAGCCTGGTCTTAAGTACATTCTGCAAAACTTTCTGATAATGGACTTGTCTTTTCAAAATGTCTAGCTGATTTCTCTCTCTTCCTGCCTTAGACCTACATAGATGTTTTACAAGGGATATAACTTCTCCTTCCCATGCACAAAAGATGAAAATACATAGGAGGAAAAAAGGAAATACACACTATTAATGTTATAGTTCATGAAGCACTGGAAATTTATTTGACACTGAAGCACTCTCTGTGATCTTGCAAGCTAAGTCCTTATTCCTGCAGGCCTGGAGCCCCTGGGCTCTGTGAGAGCTTGGAGTTTGACTGCACACAACAGTTTACTTGGGACTTTCTGTTCCCTTTGTGTTATTCATTGCTATATCTATGGGAAGCCAAAGAGATCCAGAATCCCATTGGCACAGCAGTACTGTATTTTCTAGTTTAACCTGTGCTTTAATCCACATAACTCCTCGTTAGTCAGGCTTTATGGGTGTAATCCAGAGCCCATTGATCTCAGTGGAAAATTGTCCACCAATTCCACTGGGCTTTTGATCACCTCCTGCACATGTGATGCTAATTTCGCCTCTAAATCTTGTGCAAACCAAGTTTGTGACCAGGCTAATTTTTCAAGGTTATACATAACCAAAAGTTAAGTGAAAAACATGTTTCCCCTGTGTACCTGAAGCAAAATCCTGCCAAATCCAGCACTAAGTGGGAAGAAAAGCAGGATGTGAATCTTCCCCCTGCCCTGCCTCACTTCTGAGTCTAGAGGACCACTGTGCCATGGAGGTTCACAGACTTGGCTTCAACACCTGGCTCTGTTTTCTAGCTCCAAACTTGGCCTGGCCTCAGGAGTGTTTTTCCTCAGAACCATGGGTGCCTCCCACAGAGAGCTGAAGGGGATGGAAAGCTTAAGCAGTCCCACAGGGAACTTAAATCCTAATTCAGGAGTAACAAAAATTGATTCTTTGCAGCTGTGGAACAATTTTTTCTTCTGAACTGAGGGAACAAAAAACTCAGGGAGTTCCAATATATTTCTAGGAGCCAAAGTTTTTATTGTACTTGGAGATTTTTATTTGATCAGCAGCCTTGAGATATGAAGAGGATTATTCACCTCCCTTCCTTGTTTTGAGAACTAGCATAAATAATCCATTTAGCAATAATGCTGTGCCTCCCAGTGTGCTTGTTTATCGTTGACTTCCCCAGCTTTCAGTGGGCTAGTGCATTCTGATTCCTGGCTGGATTTACGATGCAAATGTCAGACAGAAACTCTGTCCCTCTGTTTTCAAGCCAAATCTCTTTATTTTGTCATTGGATTTGAATTATACATTTATGGAATAATTGGGAAATATTTGAAAATATTAAAATTCTCCTGACAGTTAAAACCAGGTTGTAGGTTAACTCCAGCCTGAAAGTTAACTGTAAGTCCATAGGAATGCCATTCATGAATTGTTACTTTTACTGAATTTTCTCTAAGGATCATCACGTGGGTTTTTGGCATGCCTTTCAAACACATAGCCATTCTTTCCTCACTCTGTAATGTCTATTCACTTATTTTGTTCATATATTGTATCTTTCTTGAGAAGAATCTGGGAATTTTTTAAGGATTCTTTGTAGGTAATAAGGCCCACTTACAGGAATAAGTACATTGAAACAAGGAACTTAAGTGGAAAAGACTACAGGAGCCAGAAGAAAGAAGCTAGTCTTCATCAATAAGACCTATTGGAATAAAAACATAATGAAGTTTTCCCAAAAACTTTCACACATTACTCAGTGTAGTTCAACTCACTTGATCAAAATTAATATGTCAGACACTGAACAGATTACAAATTAACAGATAAGTCTTTGAATGCAGTTATTGCTGGGGATTCAAAAGCAACTGTGTGATTTCAGGACTACAGTGAAATACAGGTTTCTAGTACAACATGACAGCTAAGGAAGGGGTTCTTCTTCCTTGGAAGAGGTTTATTAGCTTAAATGATTTAACCAAACAATTTAGTTCAAACTACTACTTGCTATTGTTTAAAACTACTATGTGAATTCAATTTTTTTCAAAAGAAAGATATGAAGTAGGGTTATATTGTTTCTATATTCACACTGAGGTATGACATCTCCCAAAATTATTGTCCCACTTTATAAGAAACCAATAAATATCTTCTGAAAGTAGAGAGCCTTTAGATAAGATCTACAGAAATGACATAAGAAATAAAATATGTACCTGATAGTGAGAACTGAGAAACAGTGACAGTTAAGTCAGACCCTCATGGTAATTGGGGTAGGGGTTTCTGCACTCCAAGTGCAGGAGGTGCATGGACAAAACCACACTGCAGGAGATGAATCTGTGCATCTTATCTGCAGTGGTAATGTCAGAGATAAAGTTGTACAGCTTATCCAGTAAAGAAGAGCACAAGCTTGATAGAAGGAGCTGTACGGTCTAAAAATAAAGATGGAAAGAAATTGGTTGTTGAGAAGAACTTCGTAGGCATTGCAACTATCAATTCAGACCTGAAATGAGATATTGGAGGGTAGCCCAGTGAAATAATTCACCAGATCTTGATGTGAATTTTCCCTTATTTCAAGTCTTTTTGTTACCTCCCCCTGCCCCCGGCCAACCGATTTGGATATTTTTAAGAATTGTCTTCTTCTTCACAAGAACTAGTTTTAAAAAGCCCAGTATTCAAGACATCACACTGGGGGAGTGTAACAGACATTCTGGATTTATTGTTTGTGAAATCATACTAGTCTTGTTTCTTGCGTTTCTATTTTCACAAGCCTTTGATTTAATGACCATTTTAATGTCTGTCAGAAATACACATTTGTGCCTAAGTGCATATGTACAGATAGGAAAGACTCAAACAAATTCATAGTTTTAATTTTTATATGGCAGATTGAGATTTCACAGGTAGAATATCAGCTTTTATGTGGGCAGGGTGTTCCCAAGTACCATTAATTTCAATGAGGATTGTAACTGTTCAGTGTTGCTAAATTTGAAGTGAGGGTGGATTTATCTTTTGTATCATGAGAAATGAATCACTGCACCTGAATAACAATGAATAATAATGTTGTACATGAAAGTGAATGCAGCAGTTCCAACCCAAGAAGGGCACAGGCCCAGGGCATATCCTGTGACTCCTTATTTTTAAAAGGAATTGCCCACTTGCTATATATATATATATCTCAGCAAAAAGATTAGAATAATATAAGAAAGGTACCTGAGCAATGAAACATGAAATTATCTTTGACTTAAGAAATGTCAAAGTTTTTGAATGTTATGCAAAGTAAAAATACATTTTAGGATGAGGTTGGATAAATTGAGTCATTGGAAGACTTTTTGTGAAACACTACATAGCTTGGAGATAAAATAAAATAAAAATCAAGGTTTGTGTCCAAAGTCAAATTGCTATAATCATGTGCACCTAAATCTATTCCCAGTTACCATGATGAAGTCTATATTCAGAATTACATAGCAACATCTGAATGGATCCTTTCTATAAGTAAAAATATTCCTGAATACTTCTGAAAATGAAAACTTTAAATCTTTATTTTATTTCAGCCTTTGTCTTTCAATCTTTTGACTTTCAAGGATCACCAAAAAATGAAGAGATGGAATTATACATGTGACATTTAAATTCACACTTAGATAGGCACTTACTAAGAACAGGTATAATCTTTGTAAATAACACCTGGGGACAGATAACTACCAGTTACACTGATTTCCTTTCTCAGGAATTTAGTCACTGACATTTTCATTTAGTTTCTGACATAAGTCAGAAATTTATAAAGGAATAAACAGTTCTGTATCAGTAGATTTTGTGGATTTTTATAGGAAAGTTTAATTTTGGGATAAAGGGAGCCTTGGACTGCATTGTGCTGCTATGCTTTTTGCATGAAATCTTTACATATGTTGCTCATTTCAATCCTGAGGCAAATGACAAATGATCTTCACGCACTAGATCACTTTTCTGTTTTCTTTCAAAGTACAGACTGAAAATTTGTGAGGATCTCAGGTGATTTGGTCTCTACAGATCTCCACCTACTATTTTCATCATGGGGATCCAAATCCTGTGATATTTATAGCACCCCCACATGTGTGTGTGTAGTTACAGACAACTGACTTCCATTGAAAAGACAGTGGGAATGGTTTGAGAAAATGCTTCCACAGTGAGCTCAGCAGAGTTGTATTCGAGGCTCCAAGGAGTGCATGGTTTGTACTGCCCTCTGTATTCCATAGCTTAAAGGAATCTAAATAAACTCTGGAGCATCTTTCAGGAATGGGATTTGAACCTATGTCTCCTTTGAGGGCGAAGTTCACTGCTGGAGGACAATATGGTGCAATAAAATTGTATCAGTTATTAGGTGACACTACAGCTCTACATTGCAGTGCAGGGAATGGCATCCGTACTCAGGGCTAAGACAACAAAAGGTCGAGAGCTTTGTAATGTCCGTACCCTGGAGCAGATTAGCAGTGCCGTCAAGAAGCTCCTTCCTTGTCTGTGCTATACCCTTAAAACATGGAAAAATGACTCCAGGCTTCTCAGGGAATGTTTCTCCCTCCCTTCTTCCCTCTATGTGCTGAGCTGAACTTCAGTGAACACTGCACTTGAAAAGTCTCCTTAAAAAAGGTCTTTTCTCTTGCAACCTCTCCTGGGTGAGTTGCATTCCTTACAAACAGTTTAAACAAAGCCAATTGACCTTAAGGCCCCTGGTAGGTAACAATAATTTGAGGTGAATATCTGAAGGCTTTTTTTACTAAAAGCTTCTTTCTTTCTTTCTTTCTTTCTTCTTTCTTTCTTTCTTTCTTTCTTTCTTTCTTTCTTTCTTTCTTTCTTTCTTTCTTTCTTTCTTTCTTTCTTTCTTTCTTTCTTTCTTTCTTTCTTTCTTTCTTTCTTTCTTTCTTTCTTTCTTTCTTTCTTTCTTTCTTTCTTTCTTTCTTTCTTTCTTTCTTTCTTTCTTTCTTTCTTTCTTTCTTTCTTTCTTTCTTTCTTTCTTTCTTTCTTTCTTTCTTTCTTTCTTTCTTTCTTTCTTTCTTTCTTTCTTTCTTTCTTTCTTTCTTTCTTTCTCTCTCTCTCTCTCTCTTCCTTCCTTCCTTCCTTCCTTCCTTTCTTCCTTCCTTCCTTCCTTCCTTCCTTCCTTCCTTCCTTCCTTCCTTCCTTCCTTCCTTCCTTCCTTCCTTCCTTCCTTCCTTCCTTCCTTCCTTCCTTCCTTCCTTCCTTCTTTCTTTCTCCAGGTCTGCAGAGATTTATCTTTGAGTGCATTACTTTTGGGGCTTTGGAATCTTTTTGCCTCTTGTAATCTGAAGTCTACAGTGTTTGACCTTCACCAAAATATAAGCCACCTTTAGCATTATAATTCCATCTCAATTAATTTTATTTATCAGACAATGCCTCTATTGAAGGATAAGTCACAACCCTTTGTTGTGGTTTAACCCGAGCTGGCAACTCGGTGAAACAGGGTTCGGACCCCAACCCCCACTGTGATGGGGAGGAGAATCAGGAAAAGGTAAAACTCATGTGCTGAGATAAGAACAATATAATAGTTAAATAAATAAAGTAAAATATGCTGCCTCTGCTGCTGCTGCTGCTGCTGGTGATGATGATGATGATGAACATGATCATGATGATGAAAAATAAAAAGAAAAAGAACAAACCTAAGAGAAACAAATTTCTCACCACCCACTGACCAATACACAGCCTGTCCGCAAGTAGTGAGTAGCCTCTTTTGGCCAACTCTCTCCAGTTTATATATACTAGGCATGACATCCTATGGAATAGAATTCACCTTTGCCTAGTTTGGGTCAGCTCTCCTGGTCATGCTCTCTCGCAGCTTCTCGTGCACCTGCTTTGTGACAGAGCATGAAAAATGGCAAAGTTCTTGATTTAAAGAGTGCTGAGCAACATCCAGAACATCATTCTCACACTGAATCCAAACCACAGCACTATACCAGTTACTAGGAAGAAAATTAATGCTATCCCAGCCAAATCCAGGACAGCCTTCTTCTCTAACACATGCTGCATTTCTAGCATAGCTTTGATACAACCTTAAATCCCTGTAAAGTCAATATTCCATGGCTTTATCAAGGTAAGAACAGACACTAAGTTGGAATGGCATTGTCTCTTTTTATATGAGGTTGGCCAAAAGATAGTCAGCAAAACCTGTAAAAATAGAACACATTTTTCTTAAGAAATTAATTTTCTAAAACATTATTTTTCCAAGATACAAGATTAGTTACAAATACATTAAATTGAAATGATGACTAATCAACTGACATCCACAATACATTGTTGGCAGGGGAAGACCTTCCCCAGCTATAGTGATTTGTCTCTCTTGATGGATGGATTTCAGTAAATTCTGATCTGGAGTGAGACACTCTCAGCTTCACATAATCCAGCAAAAATCTGCAATACTTCTTCTACATGGTGCTTCCAGTGAACTGAAACATAGATTATTTCCTGATCACTGCATCTTCAGTAGAAGTCAGTTTGCTGTTAATCTTATTTACCATAGAGTTGCAAGCGGATTTTGGGGAGCATGTAAGGAAATGGTTATAAGTATTTACTTGTAAAACTGTTTTTAACCTTCTATTGAAAAGCTATGATGGAAATCATGGGATAAATACTTGCTTTTATCAGTATATTTGAGAACCACAAGACAAAGAATAATTACTGGGAATGTTTAATTTTTTTTCCATCCTTTGTATAATTGCTCTTACTTGATTGAAGTTTGGAAGTATATTGTAGTCTTACATTTCCCATATACATACAGGGAATTTTTATATGTAAGAGACTTTTATGTGGACTAGCATTACAGCTCTGAAGTAACATGAAAAGGTAGGGTATATCACCAAAGAATACTTAGCCTTACTACATAGGCTTATCATATCACACAAATTGACACACCTTACAAGTCCCAAAGAGGAAGTTAATAAGCTGAAGGAGTGCAGCTGAGCAAAACTAAGAAAAAATATAATTACACCAACTGCTTTTCCTTTTCATCACACCTGTCTGCCATGGTTATTAACTTGTTCCTTATATAGCTAAGCTTTGTTTTACAAGAAAATAAAGGAAGAAAGAAATTAGATTTTATAACCAACAAATGTATATTTTAATACATTTCTCATAATATATACTAGAGAGATACATAAGGTATATAAACATACCTGCAAAAGTGATATAAACATACCTGGCAAAGTGGCAATGCAGTCCATGCATGTGGAGGAGAGCTTTATGAACAGGTTTTTTTTGCTGTATCAAGAAGTTCATCAGTTTAAATCACAAACTGAAGTGACATCTGTTGACATACAGTTTTGTCCATAATAGAATTACTTAGTCAATGCCATTTTCAATGTTAATTTCTAAGCAGATGAATATTTTCAATGAGAATGACATCCAGACAGAATAGCAATGAAAAAGGTAATCTAATTCATTTGAAGAACTATTCTATTAAAGTAATGGCCCCAAGCCAGTGAGAGATGAAGAGCACAGGTCAGGAAAAAAAAGATAGCATGATTCCACAGTAATGTGTAATTTTCCTTTCCAAAACGAAAGAAAAAAAGGGAATTATATTGACAAGCTGTGGGGCAGAAAGAAAGAAAGCAAGCTACATGCTACAATATTATGTAGGCTGAAATTTAAAAAGACCCAAAAAAGCCACTACAACGGGTTGTAAATAAAATAAAAATATTTTAAAAATATGCCAAGGGAAATACCTATGTACAACTCATATTAAATGCATGGCCAGACTTAAGTTCAGTTTTCCCATTTTGAACTGGGGCAAAGGATGAGCTACAGGGATTAAGCGATCTTTTATTACTTTTGCCAAAGTGAGAAATTAAAAGAGCAAGGTATTCATTGTTCAGAAGCATTCAGACTCTTAAATTAGAAAAGATGCTTATGCAGAATGTTGGTGATATGCCATGTCAAAGCAATCACAAGAAAAACTATTTCACTAACAACAGAAGTTGTTTTCTCTTTTACCCTTGCAGTGTTCATCACAATAGCCTCCAGCTGTTTTCCTTGGGATACAGCCCTATGGCTCTGGGGCATCCAGCCTCTAGGGTACAAAGTGTAGTAATTTTTAATTTCAATCTCCAACACCTGCATGAGGGAGGGAGCTCTGCTCTTTGATATCATTTAGTCACTGACTTTCCTGAAAATAGGATTGAGCCATAGTACATCCCTGGGCAGCTAGAAGACATTAGGGGCTAATAAGTCTTATGATATATGCACACTACTGATTTACCATGCTAGCTTTTAGAATCTGAATACCAATAGCATTTAACCAGGGATACATGTTAAGCAGGTCCATATGGAAATATTTTCTGTGCATCAAAACCATGTACTCAGGGCTTTTGCATTGCATACTTTTTCTAAATCACTCAGATTTTCTCAAAACTTGTATATAAATGAATAGATACAAGGACATATTGGACAAAAAAAGCTTTTAAGAAAAATCAAGTGTTTTTAACTCTTTGCCTTTGTTAAATTCTCAAAGTGAAATTTCATTTTGTAATAGCCAATAGGTTTAGCAGAAAAGGGAACTGAAGATCTGATCTGGAGACAAGACAAATGCCTGCTTTGTCCTGCATTTGAAAAGACAGGCCCCTCATCATGCAGACACTTAACCTTGTGAGGAAAGATTTGCAGGAACATGAAATCTAGAAGTTTTTGTTGCGTTTGTACACATCCCAGTAGAGCTGTTCTGCTATTGCAGCCAAGGCATGCAGCTCACTATTTCCTAAAGTGCATTTTAATTTCCGTTGAATGGACTTGCACTTTCTGATGTGGCCCTGCTGTACCATCCTTTCAGACGTCTACAATTTACTTGTGTAAAAACTTTTCTTTAATTTCCAAACCTGTCTTATAACAACAGAAAACTACATTAAGATGTTCTCCTCTGAAACATTGAAGCAGTGAAGGCATCACGAGTATGTCTGAGGATAATACCTTTTAGTGAAAGGCTCTCCAACACGTGGGCACTGATCCAGCTGAAGAAAGGACATCCCCTGTTACATGTAATGCTGCTTCTGCTGGTATCAAGGATTTTCTTAGACTGTAAAAATGTATATCCCAGCAGGGAATATCCAACCGAGCATCTAACATTAGAAATAATTTTTTTTTTATATGATCAGATTAGTTAAACAGATTTTTCTGCAAGGGAAAGAACTATTAAAAGATGTATTTTTTATGACTGACAACAAGAAGAATGAGTGTTTCATATAAAACATATTTTCCTTTTGGGACAAAATTTATTCCTGATCTTCCTCCTTAGTGGATCTGTTTCCGAAGAGGCTAAAAATAAATAGTCTCCTTTGAAAACAAAATGGGGACTGAGTTAGTATGCCTCTGTGAAACAGCAATTATTTCTGACAGGTGAAAAGGCCATTAGACATGAATTGATTTTCAGGGGTACAGTGAACTCTTAGTCGACAGGAGCTGTGTGTGCTCAGCACCTCTGAACATCAGGGTCAGTCTCACAAGGTGCTGAATGACCTCAACCCACAGAAAGTTTTCTACACATTTCAGGAGCTGGCCTTTAGAAATGAGACAAGAAATCTGTAAGCCCAAATACACACCATGAAAATGCTGAAATGCAGTCCCTGAGCTGTCATGTTGTCCACCTTAAACAGCATTGAACTTGGCACCATGAGATCCTGAGAAAGCCACTTAACTTCCCTGTATTCTTTCTACTTTTATTCCTTCTGTGTCTTGTCCTTATAAATAGTACCAAGACCTGAATTATCTTCTGCTCATGAATACACTAATTGGGCTTAGTATCAGTTGTAAACCCTTATTGCTATGAAATGGCTTTTTCTAAATATGAAAATAACGAAATGTAACTGTTTAGAAAAAGTGTTTTAACTGCTAATGCTATGCTGCATCTCCATGGAAATCCATGACTGAGAATAGACGACAACAAATGTATTGTGCTCTTAGCCCTCCATATTCTTCTAGAGTAAAAATTAATTCTGAAACTATGATCCACTCAAAACATTTAAATCTAAGTGATTTATGAAAAAGGCAGTACAAAGGAAAACGGCAATTTGAGAGATAGGTGGTAAGTACTAACACTAAAGATGAGACATCAAGAATTATATACTGGAGAATGTATAGTTGATATGCACTTTCTTGTAATTCTTTAGATTTTCTTTTTGTCTTTGTGCAGAATCAAGTTAAGTCTGCTTTTCAAAGATCAGTGAACACTTGAGTCCAAAAATATCTGAATTTTGAGGAAGATAATACTGACACATGATTTCAGAACCTTGCAATGAGAGCATCTCTCATTTTGTCATTATTGCCTTTTCTTTCATCCTTTACATATATCTTATATGCCATAGATGCTACATCCAGTTAATTTTATAATAGGAAAAAAAAGGTCATGGAATTAATATAAATAGGCTGGATAAATTTATAGGTCAAGTTTTCCACTTAAAAAGAGTTTAAAAAATTGACTCTGTTCTGGGTGATACCAAAGATTTTCTGGTTAAGTCCTTAATTTGTATTTAATTTCCTGACTGTATAAAGGAAGGCTAACAGCATTTGATTAAAAAAAAACAAAAGCAAAAAACCAAACCAAAACCCCAAAACCTGAAAACTGAAAACCAAACCAAACAGAAAAAAACCAAAAAGCCCCAAAAGCCCCTCAACCCACAAATTATGGTGGGGTAGAGTTAATTATTGTAGACACCTTCGACATTCTTAGGCAGCAGGTGGCTTAAACAGTGAGATGTACTGCTTATTTACATATCTGCATCTACAAGGATGTTTGTGTGCAGTCGTCCAGTGATGCTCATTGACCTTCTTAATATTCTGATAACATAAATGTAGCTGAGAAACAGCAGTGTTTAGGATTATGATTGCAATAGTATGGATTTTGTTTCATATGGTATATTAGATTTTACTCCTTTTTTCCATCAGATGGGGAATATATAAATTTCTGGTAAGGTATTTAATAAAACAATAACCAGAATGATATGGCAAAATGATGAATTTTTCCTAGATTTATGTTTCCTGGATTATAAGGGAAAATTTTGGTACTATGCTTGTGTTTTGGCTCTTGCAACATTCCTCAATTGTCTAGACTAGAAGTATGTCTTCTTCCAAGTACTGATGTTTGGAAATTGTCCTAAAGTGAAACTCTTTTATCAAATCCTTTTCACCACAGCACCCAGACAGGAAATACCGATGTAAAAAACCTTGATCTGAAAACTTTGAATAGCTTGACTAAATTCATACTTTAAGTCTTTGAAAAGGACCCTTGAGAATGAAATGTGTGCAGTGAGTATTTAAGAACTATAGCTCACAAAATGAAACTTGACTCCAGACAGGTTTCATTAATTGGGAGAAGTTATGATGATAAGCATTGCTTCATTTTCCTTTCTTCCTAGCAATAGAGTTTACTAAGATTACATTGTGCTTTATCTTAACTGTCAGAGTTAAAAGACTTCATGTTACCAAAGTTGTCACTTTGTATAGTCATAATGAAACTGCACTAAAATATTTCTGCAAATCTTGAAGTTTTCTCACAGCTTTCACCCAGTATAATAGGCCACATAAGGCAGTAAAGGCTTGAGATCAGCCCAGCCACCTACACTCCTGTTAACCCATGCAGAGCTTTTACAATGAAATGAGGCCTCCATTCATTGCAGGGAAGGTCACAGCAATGGTTTTATTATTGTCATCTATGGTGCTCGTATTTCGGCCACAAACTGTGATTCTATGGAATTGAATTTTGGAAACAGTAAACCCTATACTTTAAAGACCGATACAAATATATATATATATATAGCAATGATCACTGTTTTTTTTAAAAATATTTTTGTTTTTATATATTGGAATTGAATTTTGGAAACAGTAAACCCTATACTTTAAAGACCGATACAAATATATATATATATATAGCAATGATCACTGTTTTTTTTAAAAATATTTTTGTTTTTATATATTGGCTTGGTTCATTATCCTGTATACTATTTTGAATCAATACTTGTTTAGAACATGACTTTCTGGAAAGCAGAGGAGATCCTCTAAGTTTTGGAAGATCTGTTTATTGTGAGCTGTTTTCTTCCCACAATCTAAACCCCCCCTTGGTGTCTTGTGTCCATTTCCTTAGGTCTTTGCTATACCAGATTCTGAGAAACTGATGTTTTCTTTAGTCACTTCCTCAAAGGACTGGATAGATAGTTAATGGGTGCCAGCAATGGCCATAAACAAAAAGTTCCACTCCAACAAAATGAGGGTGGCAGAGCACTGGAAGAGGCTGTTCAGGGAGGCTGTGGAGTCCCCTTCTCTGGAGACGTTCAAAACCCACTTGGATAAGTTCCTGTGTCACCTTCTTTAGGTGACAGGACTGGACAGGGTTAGCTCCAGGGGTCCCTTCCAACCTTAACGATTTTGTGTCTGTGTAAAAAAAAAATTTAGGAAAAAATATCTCATGCAGTTTGTCCTTCATAATGCATAAGTTTTCTTTCTCCTAGTTGGATTTTACAGAAATGATGCTTTTGTGTGTTTACTGTGTTTTCCTTAGTATTGATGTATTGGTGAAAAGTTTAAACTATGATAAGATGTCAGAAAACTAAGTCTCAAAGACAATTATTTCCTCACCCTCATCAAAGGAAATTCAGGATACATTTCCCAGTGACCAAAGAGCAAAGACCGTTTTAGAAGAAACAGGTTACTTGTTTTATTAGAGCTCTGAGGAAATTTAGTGAATAAAGTCCAATAAATAAATAAATAAATAACCTTAATTTATTTGGAAATAGAAGACTCGTGCTGTGTAGGCAAAAATGCTTTATCATTGGAAATAATCAGAAGAGTAATGAAGCTAATTAACTGTGGTAGGAATGAGTATTTTTCACAAGCATTCATCACCTTTGTCCCTTTCATCTCCCTAGAAACTGACTCATGAAATACACATGAAGTCACACAAATAGTAAAGTCAGACCTCATGCATTTGTTTTAGGCAGAAAAAAATATATATTTATGCAGTACTACTCTTCCCAGGAAGATAAGGGACCTTTATGAGATGAGAAAAACACCTACTGCCTGCTTACTGCACAAAGGTATTCCCTGGCTGAACTGGAGTATGGAGTTGATAAATATATCCAGTTGGAAAATTTCTGCTCTCCAGAATGATTGGGGAAAAAAGGAATGTATTGTAGATGGGGTGGGGCAGGCTATCCTCCTTTCTGGTTTTTGGCAACTGTGCAGGACCCATAAGGGGCCCCAGGACCCAAAATACAAACAATTCTGAGATGCTGACCTGAGAATGAGTATGGCAAAAATATTTAAAATATGCTGGTTTCTCCGTTCTAGCCTTAGGTCAAAGACAGGAATCTTTGGAACTTAAGTTTTTATATTTCATCTTGAGGTTTCTGAAGTTCAGTCCTCACTAAAATGAAAAGGAGGTGTTCTGTTAGGGCTTTCATTCCATGTACTTGCCTTCCTGCATTGATCATGCCTCTTCTATAGAACTCTAGAGCAAGAGTACATGGGAAGAGAAATCTTTCTTTTGAGGTAAATTAGATAGGGGAAAACAGAAAGACATGCTTATTAAATCAAGATTAATTTGAAATTAGGTTAAAAATATGAAAGTACAGGAAGGAGATATTACAGTGTTTGAGGTAAGAACCTATATATGAAGAAAATGCACAGGTCTGTACCTCTACTGCAGGGAAATAAGGAAGAGAGAGATCTACTTGAAGCTGGTTGGCAAATTAAGAAAAGATGGCTAAAGAATCCTTTTTCCAGAAGAAATATCATATAAGTAATGTGACTACCATAATTTGTGACTATTTTTGATGCTTGACCTATAGGGCCCAGGTGTCCACCTACATCTCTGTGGATAGTCTGTGTTAGCCTGGGCAGGTAGGTAGAACCAGACATATTCTCATCAGTCTGTGGAACCACAGTGAGTCCCCTTAAATACTTTATCATTGTTTCTCATTTTCCATCAAGTAATAATCTTGTTTCAAACTAATAAGAAGTAGAAAAAATATTTTTTTTCTTTTGATTAGTGTTCTGTAGAAACTGCTTTGGAGTTTACATTTAGTCAAGTTTCCTGACACAAGCTTGCATCATGACAGAATATAGATCTAGAGGAAGCAATGGCCACCAGAAAAAAGCAGATGTTTTCCTTTTGTCTGGAAGAGAAGAGATAAAAATTCTGTCACTGTGCCTTTGGTTGTTAATGCATCCATGATACCTGAGTGTGTGTTCTGGTGCCATAAAAACTTCAGTCAGGATAAATTTATGAGATGTCTGATTAAAATCACTCTGCATTAGTCTTTTGTCTCAACTTTACTAGTTAGAGATGTAACTTCTCTTGAACATGGGCCAAATTCACTTATATCAGATGAAAGAACACTTAAGATTTCAATGTGTGTATTTCAAACTCTTGTACTCTTTAGCATATGTTTATCTTTTGGTGTATATGAAATTTTATTTTCCTTCTTTTCTGCTTCCCTGACAATGCTTTTCTATGTGATTGTTGCCTTCAGGAGGTTTCATTTAGGTGGTAAATACCTCCATAGCCCAGATATATCACAATAAAGTGCTCACATAGTGTGTTTTATCCTACCCTAATTACAGGAGAAATGTATGCCATAACATTACATAATGCAGAAATAATTGTAGTAAATCTACTAAGATACAATTCTACACATTTAGCCTTTACTATAAATGGATATAATGTTGTAGGAAAAATTATTGCGAATTAGGATGGCAAGTTTTTCTAATGGTACCAGAAGCCAGAAAAATAATTTCCAGAATACTGTTTTGAACATTTACCACATAGCATGTACTCTCCTATATTTTCAAGGATGCATTTGAGATTTCACCTGGTGCAAGGAATAGGAGGACTGGAAGGGAATAAAATATCTATAATTTATAACAGGATTTTCTATTTTTATTTAATAGTAAATTAATCCTAGATTAAATTCAATAAATGCACAATACTGTTTTAGTGCATTCCATTACATCAGCATATATACAATTAATTTCCACCTTGCATCCTGCATAAAAAGAGAGATTGATTTTACCAGTTCATACAACAGTAAAAAAAATGTTTCTCTTTTCTCCCTAGTATTCTTGGTTGATTTGAAGGAAGAATGCTTCAGAAAGAAAAGGGGAAAATACAACTAATGTAAAAGTTATTCAGATAAAACTATCATTTGTTCATATAATAATAAAGTAATACTTTTGATCTACTTATCAGCACACTGTTATCTGACACGGATACTAGAGGTTAGCAATGACACTGCTTTCTGCACAGGACAGTCCTTCCCATGGCTCTCTGAGCCTGTCTAAAACATTTTCATTTACATAACTGGGCACAAGTGGTTGCAATATGACAAAATGGAGCTTGATAGTCTTTAGGAGTATGAAGTCTTACCTGCCATCCGAAAGAGAATGTACCTGCTCTGCCTGCAAAGAGCTTGCCTCCAGGACTCAGGACTTGCCCTTTTACAGCTGTGACATGACAGTTATACCAAAATAAACTCTGAAAAAAAAAGGAAAGAAAGAAAGAAAGAAAGAAAGAAAGAAAGAAAGAAAGAAAGAAAGAAAGAAAGAAAGAAAGAAAGAAAGAAAGAAAGAAAGAAAGAAAGAAAGAAAGAAAGAAAGAAAGAAGAATGTCAAATACTCTTATTCAAATATTATTATTATATATACAAATATATATATATTCTGATGTCAAATATATATTATAGCTTAAATAAAGGGCTTATTTGATTAAGTAAACATCCTATTTTTCTTTGTTGAAATAAACTTTTCTGTGGTGAAAAACTTGGAAAAATCAAGCATAAAATTAGAATTGTAACATTTTTACGATAAATATGTGTTTTATTTTCCTCACCATTAGATGAGTGTCTAGAATTTGCTCTGGGAGTAGATTTTTCGAAGCGGATAAATAAAAATTTGAAAGTACAGTAGTTCAAAAAGATTTTAATAGGTTTTATAGGCAGTTATGATCAGAATATAGATCTCTTGAGATCTTCAAAGAGAAAAATGTCTTAAAATCAATAAGTTTTAGTTGTCTAACCCAAATAAAAGCTTTTGACAATCCTAATAGATACTTATTCATATCTTTCAGCACTTAAAAGCATTGGAAAATGTGATTTTCAGATGTAAAAATATTTGAAGTGGAACTTAGAACCCAAAGTTACTTTATTCCTATCTATTGAAGGTAAAGCACCTGGTAAGTCACTAGTGCTATATATTTTAAGCTAATGCTTAAAAATTCTCATGCATTTTATTGAGGGAAGAGAATTTTTCCCTAGAAGTCATCTTAATAATCTCTGTTTTTAAAAACTATTACGTTTCTAAACCATTCAGAATTGTAATTTTGTTTGAGGAAAAATTTTAGCGAACTTTAGACATTTTAAAAACAACTATTCTGAATATTTTAATCTAAAATACAGATTTCCTATATATAATTTCACTGTTGGTATAGAAAATTGATCTATGCTGCTTTCTTTGTATCTTGCTAAATACTCTTTTTAGTTCAGTTTTTGAGTTTTGAATGTCTAGATAAATTCGCATTCTAAGAACCCTCTCACTGTTGCCAAAATATTTAGTTTTTTGGAATTTGAATTTTGAACAAAACTCAACATTTTTCTAGAAGTTTGCAAAACATAGAATTCATTGATTTATTGTACCTGAAATTTCTGGTTATATTTCTAATTTTCTCTTCTATTTCTTCAACACCTCTATTTCTTATAACCCTTTTAAAAAATGCTTGCGTTTCAAACTCTCTTTGTTATACCTTGCCACTTTTATATTTCATATAAAAGGTTCTGTTTTTATTTTCACATTGGTTCTTAGTTAATCCTATTATTTCTCATCCTGTAATTATTCCTTCCCATTCTCCTTTTCCTTACTCCTCTGTATGACAGTTTAGAGCATTAAACATCCGTAGTGACAGCCCTTGTCTCCTGCAGGAGAGGAATGTGAAGTAAATGAGCTCATGATAGCTGTCCCCAGCGAGAGGTCCTACATCACAACTTGTGTTGTGGGTCTGAGAGAGGCAAAGTCTTGTTTAGGCTAAATCAGATAAATAAATTCAGTCATGCCACTCTTCCTAATCTTTTCAATTACCAAAGAAATATTTTAACTGCATCCTGCAAACTACTATTGCATTTTTAATCTTAAGGTAATGAGGGGTTTCATGCCCAAGAGCTGATGGTAAATTAGGTTAATAAATCCCTATATTAGTATATTAATATGACTTTGTTTGAGGTAGATAGACCAGGTAAGTTGAATGGAGCTCATAATGCTGATAATAAAAAATATAAAGACATGTTTCCACCTGTTATGTTAAGAAAGAGCCTAAAGCTACCTTAAAAATAACAGTGGATAATTATGGCTTCATTTCATACCAAAATTGCCCTTCTGCTTTCTTCTCAGATTTCTTCTAGTAGTTGAATATTGAACAGGAGATGTATTCTGATCACTGGAAAAAATAATTTGTCTGAATTAGAATGTTAAAAACTACCCTTGAGCCTATGAATTAAAAAATCTGTCACTGGAGAAAACTGAAATAAATTACTTTTTACTTGCAGTAGATAGACTTCTGATGTTTTTAAACAGAAGAAATCTCTATAAAAATGTAATATTCATTTCTGATCATAAAATTGGCAAATGAGGGTTCCAACTGTAGGTTCTCTATTTATTTAATAAACATTAACTTAGCAAGTATACATTTTAGGATCAGAAATGAAATCAGTCCTCATTTAGGCTTGTGTGCTATCCTGAGGTTTTCCATTATATTGCTTGTAGAAGTCTGATGTATCTACCTCAGTGTCAGAGTGGGCAGAATATTTTTAAACATTCTGTAATATTTTCCGGCAATTAGAATTTGGTGCATGCACCCTTGGATTAATAATGATTCTGTGAAAGACACGTGAAAAGTTTAAACTCCTTGTAAATGTCGTTGACAGAGAATTCAAAGATGATTCGTTAGGAAAACAAAGAGAAAACAGAAAATGAAAGTAGAAGCTTTTTTGTGCCTTTTATGAGTGTTGGATTTAAAGCGAAGTTAAAGATACATGAGAGGAGTAACTTGGCCTTCACTTTCCCTAGAGGTTCATCAGAACCCTGATCCACTTAGAGAATGAAAATCTCTTCAGTATGGCTGACCTTCTCCCTGAGCAGGCCAGCCATCCATGGAACTGAGTGCAATAACATTTCATGAATTATTAAAAATAGATATAACTGATAATGGTTAGTTACATTATTTTTTCTCTATGTTCAATGAGCTATCAGGTTAAAAATGTTGAGTTCAGGCTAGAAGAAGGATAACTAGTTGGACTGCTTGGATTTTGCAATGAAAAAGGACATTGCTTTTTAATGTTAACTGCTGGCTAATGCCCATCATGACACTTGCTGCCTCATAGCACCTCTTTGCCTTTTCAGATTTGGAGATTTGACACTGACTTACTTTTGACTGAAGAATGAACTTTAATGAAACTGAGCAGGCACAGGGGTGATCATCTGAGAACTCTCTTCAGCATGCAACCATCCAGCACCACACATCATTTTTCCTACCCCGAAAGACTGATGAAAGATGGAGCCCAAAGTCATGGACTTAACGAACTCAGCAGACTTTTATAGGGTGGTCCATAGATTAGGGAATGTCTGTGTGTATATCTAAAAGGAAAGGAGAGGTGATGGTATAGTGGTCGGTGTAAATTGTGGCATGGTGTAAATTGTATAGAATAAGGGATGATATTACTGTGGTTCCAGCTGGAATAGGCTCAATTTTCTTCATCGGTATAGGCTGTGTTTTGGATGCAATATGAGAATTATGCTGCTTTTTAATGAGCAGTGCTTACCCCAGATCAAGGACTTTTGAGTGTCTCATGCTCTGCCAGAAAGCAGGAGCACAAGAAGCTGTGAGGGATCATGGCCAGGAGAGCTGACCCAAACTGACCAAAAGAATATCCCACACCATAGAGTGTCATGCCCAGTATATAAAATGGGGGAATTGACCAGGATGGGCCAGTTGCTGCATGGAGATCGGATGGGCATTGGTGAATTATTGTATTCTGCATCAATTGTTTCTCTTGAGTTTTATTTCTTCTTCTTTTCTCTTCCTTTTTCATTATTATTTAATTTTTTAATTAATCAACTCTTATTATGTCAGCCAATGGTTTTTACCTTTTTCCTGGTTCTTCTTCCCATCCCACTGTGGTGATGTGTGGGTAGTATGGGAACTTTTATTGATGGCCATGACAGCAATATTTATCATGCAGTATTATTTGGCATATTTCAAAAGTTACTGAATATGGATTGGAAAATTGGTAGGAATAATACTTGTTCCTACTTATTCTTAGGGGTGACTGCTATAATGTTATGAAATAACTGTCAAATCTGCAAACTTTGTTGGGTTATGTAAATACTGAGGAAAATTCTAAATCTCTTCATATAAATCTCTCTTGGACAGAACAATCTTAGGCCAATTCAGCTGAAATTAAATAAAATCTAAAAGTAGTTCCTCTAACGCTCCTTCACAATATCATAAAAATAAATTTGACAGTGTAAGATAGTTCCTGAAATCAATTCATTTGAGAAGCTTGGGGCAAAAGCTGACTGAAAACTTTGTCAGTTTCTCAATGTAGAAGTGCATAAATTGCTTCAAACATGGACTCCAAAGAAAGGGAGATAAAAGACTATGAGATACAGATCTGCTTGGAACACCTAATAGTCTCATAAAGGATATTGACACTATAATGAATGGAAAAAGAAGGGATTGATGAGCAAAAACATATATTTTAGGTGTTTGGAGATAAAGTGAAAAGAACTCAAACTGAGCTAGGCTTTGCATAAGGATATAAAACTACCATTGAGGTGTTTTATGGACACATGGATAAAAGAAAAAGAAAAAAGAAAAAAAAAAGAAACTGATTATGAAATCAAAAGCACAATTTGTGCCCAAAGGAAAAGAAAATATTTTTGTGTTGGATAAGATAGTGATGTAAACAGAGAAAATACAATAGACCTGGGTTGTCTGGACCTCTATGGAACATTTGATGTGGCCATACATGCATAGTGCAGAGGTGTAAAGCAAGTAGAAATAATTTTAAGATGATCTAGTTTCTTTAATCACCTTGACAGACAAGGAAAAAGACAAGTAGTTGGGACAAGTAGTTGGGAGTCCATATAGAAAATAATTTGAGAAGAGCTGAAGGGGTTTGTAAATTGGAAATATAGCAATAAATCAAATACAGGAAATACAAATAAATTATTAATGTAGGCTTTGATTCCACCACTGGTGTTCCACTTAGTTCTGAATGGAATCTGTATTCTGAAATCAAATCCTTGAATAATAAAATAATAGTGATACTATTACTGTTAAAGAATAAGATGGAGATTTGCACCTCTGGACACGGGGGAAGGACCCAGTGTTAGTGAACAGTGGCTGCTGCAGCAAAGCATGCCTATGGGATGTTGGGTAGCATACGAAAACTGCTATGTAAAAATTATGGGGGCAGGCTGAGAGATCTGTGTTTGTTCAGTGTTGAGAAAGAAAAGGGAGACCTTATCATCATCTTCCACCATTTATAGGGTGGCTACCAGGAAGATGGAGACTTCCTTTTTTGTACAAGAAATCACATGGGACAGACAAGAGGTAATGGGTATAAGTTACTCCTGGGGAGGTTCTGATTGGACAGAAAAATAAAAATTTTTCACAATGAAAACAATCAGCTATTGGAATAATCTTCCCAGGGAAGTGGTGGATACCCCAGAGTTGCACACTTTTAATATTAGGCTATTGGGCTATCTTGTCTGGACCATGCTTTTACCAAAAAAGATTGTACTGGATGTTCCTTGAGGTCCCTTCCAATTCGGTTCTATGGTTCTGTGTTTTACGGTATTAATGGGAAATGTGGTATAAATGGCTTGTACATATATCTTGGAAGGTAATCTCAGCAGGCTGTGTTACATATATTGACCCTACAGAGAAAAGAAAATCTACTTTATATTTTTTTAGGCATTTTATGAAGATGAATATAGAAAGTGTATGCTGGTACATTTTGCCTGGCAATCCTGAATTTTGTGAGATGTGATCTTTCTTGGAAAGTAATTGTCTCACTACAGCTGAGAAATGGATTTAGCAAGTTCCTTGAGTCTTTTGTTATTTTCTGTTTCTAAGCAAATTCAAATTACAAAGATGAGGCTGAAGAGGGGAAACATTCCACCTTGATTCCTCCCCTCACCTTCAGTTATGACTGAATTATGTGAATTAAAATCCATAAGCTTCTGTGTATCTGAAAAGTTTAAGCACTGAGATACAATAAATGCATCCACTTATAATTTTCAAGGAACAGACGTAGAATGTTAATAGCACTACAGCTGAGGCATGAAGCCCCACATTTGCTGCAGCACTTAGTAAATTTTTTTCCAACCACTTGGCCTACTAGCATTGATGTAGTCTGTAGATTATGCATGATAATTTAATCTTGATTTATTATAATTAACATCAATTATTTTCTTTATTGCTTGGAAATATGCAACTTTACCTTCACCTTAGATGTATGCTATCATACATAGAATACTGGGAAAATGACAGAGTCTTTTTCAAAGACCAGACACTCCAGCTGAAATATGTTACATTTATTCACAGTTTGGGTGCCAGACTCTCTGTCGTGTCACCTGAACCTTGACCTAGAATGACCAAACACTAGTCATGCAAGAAAGTCTTTTATCATCCCAGTTGCTTCAGTCTTTTCAACAAATGTTGTCAATTATGTCATTTAAATATGTTGGGCATGGTGAAAAATTGCCTGCTAAGACTAGTCTTTTAGGTGAGATATAGTCATCTCTGAACTCAGAAGACAGAAAATGAGACTCCCAGTCCCAATCTCCTTTAATTTACAATGTTCTTTATTTCCCCCCTGCTGCCTCCAGAAGGGCTTTCAGCATTATCAGGACATGCACACTTCTCGTAGTGAAAGGTCACTGATTAATTCACTCTACAACACAGTGCTTTGTGAACTTTTCAGATGTAAATTCTATTGTTCAGCTTGTTGGAGAACATGTAACTGGAAAACATAAGCCTGTTCCAAGCTAAACCATGAATGCAAAAGGACAAAAAAAGGATTCTTTAAAGAAGCATCACTAATTAGTTGAATGAAATTAATCTGCAAAGGGCCTGGGTCTGCAAAGTTGCTTTGGTTGTAACACTCTGAAGGGCTTCTACTCAGTGGCTCTCAGTGAAGCCTGTTTCCCTAAGTATAAGCATTGCAACTTGTGCTCACAATCAGGATTATTTAAGTTTCGTGAAAGGAAAACAAAGAAAAAAAGGAGAAAAAAGTCTGCTGATGAAAACTAAGAAAAGCAACCGTATTCATTTCATGGGAGTTGGCTTTAATTGCTTCACCTTGAGGCTTGGGGGTGGGCAGATCACAACAGTAATGCTTTTTATTTAAAAGGTAATATGCTGATAATATAAAAGTATTTCATGGCATTTGCTGAACTTTCAATTCTGAAGAGTTCCATGATGATTTTTGTGCATGTCATATCGCACCAGACCCAAATGTTTTTAAGTTTTCTCAGACCGATGTAGTTTCTCTTTCCTGATGTTCTTCAATATTTCTGGGTACAGCCTTTCAGTTTAATGTCAGGACAGGGACATTCTAAACTCTAGTAAATACCTCCACAGGTAACTGCTAGATCACATATTAACATATTTCAAGAATAGCACCAAAATTATATTTTCCTCAGCACAAGAAGAGACACTAGATAAATCAATAAAACATTTCTCTGTTTCTCTCACTGTTTCCTTGCTTCTCGGTGTCCTACAGGATTTGTATCAGCGTAATTTCAGAGTTCCAAAACCTCTTTCCTAATCACAACCTCCCTTTGCCTTTGATTTTCACTTTCTCACTCTAATGTCTTTTATCTTTATGAGCATTGACATCCTGTTTCTTTGATAAGGTTTCAAGAGAAGCACTATTTTCTGCAAAGTGTCACTAGATTATAGTTGGGGCTATGTTTTTTACCATGTTTAGATAACTAAAGGAATAAGACAATTAAAAAACTCTATGTTAAAAAAAAAGACATTTTCATTTCTTTTATCTCAGTTGAACTCTAATCAGATCATTAAAACCCCTGAAGATACATTCAGGTTCTACTCTCAAGCACTTTGGCATATAGGTTCTGTTCTCAAGCACTTTGGTCAAAGGGCTGTATGTGGGACTAATATAAAGAGATTATCATTATTGCACTATCTCATGGATATGAACTGTAAAGAGTTTTGCTAATTTGGTGTTTACAATGCCTCTTCTGATTTTCTGTACCATACAAGACAGGACTTAAACTCATGCAAGAGGAGTTCTTATATATTTCTTTGAAAGCTGCATTTAAGTACATACCCTGGTGAACATATTCTGCCCCGACCATCAGGCAGAAAATAGCTCCTATACCAAGGACACACCCGATTCAGCATGGAAAATGAAAGGAGGAATTTGCAAAGGATTAGAGCTGTTTCATGTTATCTACTCACACAAGATGGGAACAACTTTCAATATGTGAATGCACAATGGAATGTCTTAGGCAGTTTAATGTGTTTCCTAAGAACGGTTAACAACAGATGGTTATCTTTTCCACAATTGAAACTCAGTGATTTCATTAGTTTGAATTAGTGTTTCTTGAAACTACACATTTACTATCATGGTAAATCACTGACGATTTTTAATGAAATTGAGGTGATATTTGTTTCCTCCTTTTGTATCAAGCATATTTTCATCTTAGCATAGATGAAATTAGAAAGTGTAGAAAAGCTGAGTCATTTCTGTCTTGCAGGAGACTTTACTTCAGACATTTCTCTGTTAAGTTCCGTTAACTTCAAAATATATTTTTAAAAACCGCAATTTAATATCCAGCACCTGCAAAATATTGTGAAGTATTAGGAGCAGTTGTAATGAAAACTGACTGCAAGCGTCATAACAACAGGTGACATTATTCATAACCTACAGTTATAACAAGGTTGTGATGTAAAAACTCAGTGATCACAGATGAAATAAGCCAGCTACAAACGTGAAAATATCCTGAACTTTAGAAGTAATACAACCAAATATAATAAATCTTGCCTGCAAATGTAATAAGGCCCTTAACTGAAATGTAATAAAATCTATCAACAGCTGCAATGTATATGGAACATATTATATAGCTTTACTATGAATTATACCCCCTGCTGTTTATGGACTCCACAATGTCATGCTTTGTCTTCTTCCAGAAAATCAAGTGCTATGGGACTAAGTGTTTTCCAATTTATATTAAGTATGACAGTGTGTTAATACAAAAATGTTGAGGGTGAAAATGAAATTTTGAATCCAGATGTGCTCCTTCATCATCTGTTAGCATAAGAGAAAGGATGTGGTCTACCACATGTGGCTCAAACACTTCCTCAGCTAGACAAGGTAGGAGCTGAAATGGATGTTCTGGGTAACTAATATGTTCCTCTGCTCCTAACAATGTAAATATGTACACAAAGAAAGAAGGATTTTTGTAGAGTGATGCAGCAGGGGGAAAGTTCAATCTCCCTGATCTTGATGTGCCTTTCGTTTTTGGCTTCTGAAATTTTATTTGAGGATAATGTATATCATTTCCTAGGAAGTGCCGAGTTGTGACTTCTTTATTGAACTCCTATTCCAAGAAATAAGAAGGAAGGTTTGATGTGATGTGTCTCACTGGCTGCCATCTGTTTGTGATAATCATATGCACCTCTAAAGTTCCTGAAATGACAAGCAAACCTAGTACTGCAGCTCAGGAGAAACCTGGGCAGTTCTAAGGCTATCAAAGGAAAGATCTTGATGGTTTCTTTGTGTGCAGAGGTGACTTGATTTTCAGTGGTTCTAAACCCTTTGCTATGGAGGACGTGCCTCTGACAGTTATGATGATTTTATAGTGACCCATTCCTAACACAAATGTTTTCATTGTGAAAGTAAATGCACAAAGATGAAATTTTACATGAGTTCAAAAGATGTATACATTGTGTCATCTGAAGCCAGGCCACTGTCCCCCGTTTTCTTTCTGTCAAAGTCCTTTATGGATGCAAATGTGGTGTCACATCATAGCAAATTGTTGGATAGACTCCTGACACCTCCAGCAGCACACAGCTCACTCAATAAATAAGCCTAACGATATTGTGTCTTAAAAAAGTTATTAGATAGCACTTTTGGCAGAACTTAATAATGGATTAAAGTATCTTGCATTCCCAGGCAGGAATTAATACCTGCAATCTATCTTTAAAGGTTGTAGAGAATACTGCTGCAACTCTGTGAGTATAGAGGGATAAATAAAGTTATTTGGTAAAATTTGAAATCCTGCTAGGCATCTCTGTACATATAGTAGGATGTACGTCTTAATATATTTATGTAATTTTATGTAAGTCTCATTGGATCTTAGCAGGTAGAACTTGAAATTAGGGAAATAAAATATGATCATGGTAAGTTGCTACAGAGAAGTAACTGTAAAAATGACAGTCAAAAAGTGTAATCACCACAAAATAATAGGAAAATTAAGAAAACTCAATTTTTCTGTATTTTTGAATTTAATAAATGATTACTTGCAACAAAAATATATTAAAAAGTTTCAGTTGTTTTAAGTTGACAGTACCCTTTATAGGGTACTGTCATTACCATGAGTCTTGCTTTCATATGAAGAACCATCTGGATTTAATAACCATTTTATATTTTATTGTATTTTGATTTCCAGTTTGGAGTTGTGGGAGACAAATGACTACTTTACTAAATTAAGCCCACGTCTATTTATTTCACAAATGGTATTCCAAAATAACTCTAAATCATTTGTAAGGAAATCACATACAGTACACTGGTCATGTAGATAGTATTTCAATGAAGTTTGGTCAATGTTTTCAATATAGCTTTTAACATATTTTTAATACTTAAATATTTTGGTGGTATGAGATAAATGTGAGAAGATAGGTGTGCTATTTTTCTGAAACAAATAGAATTATCCTTGCACTAAGAGTGGTGGACACATGAGCTCAGCAAAATCATCTGTCAAAATTTCAAATAAAAAGGTCAGGGCTATCACTACTGTTCTAGGAATCTAACTTTATGGCTCAACATTTTTGCTTTCTGTGCAAACTGTCATGAATGCATCCATGTTTTACTTTTCTGCTTAATACTTGACTAACTGTACTAGTTTTGGCTGTGGTAGAGTTAATTTTCTTCACAGTGGCTGATGTGGGGCTGTGTCTTGGATTTATGGTGACAGCAGGGTTGATAATACCTTGATGTTTCTGTTTTTTCTGAGCAGGGCTTACACAGAGACAAGGCCTTTGGTGCTTCTTGTACTGCCACACTGATGAGATGATTGAGGTACATGGGAGGCTGAGAAGAGGCACAGTCAGAACATAAATCACAGTCAGGTGACCCAAACTGACCAAAGGAATATTCCAGACCATGTGACATCATACTGAGTATATAAAGAAGGGGGGAAGAATGAGGAAGGGAGGAATGTTTGGAGTGATGGCATTTGTCTTCCCAAGTAATGTTATGTCTGATGGAGTCCTGCTCTCCTGGGCATGGCTGAACACCTGCCTGCCCATGGGTAGAAGTGAATTATTGTCTACTAATTGTTTTGCTTTGCTTGTGTTCATGCTTTTGTTTTCCCTTTGAACTGTCTTTATCTCAGCCCACGAATTTTTCATCTTTTACCCTTCCTTTTGCTTCCTTGATCTCACAGGTGGAAGAGTTAGTGAGTGGCTGCTTAGGGCTCAGTGGCTGGCTGGGGTTAAACCTCCACACTGAAAAAGAACTTGGTACTCTGAAAGATCTAAACTTTTGGGGATTCTTTTTGGGATATAATCCAGGAATATTAATTCATTTTGCAGATTCAGTGATTAATGCACAGAGAGTAAAGACCATGAAACCAAATTCACTGAAGCCTTTAGACTAGCAGCTAATGATTTCCCAAAAACAGCCATAAGAATATTGAGGGTAAAAGGGCATCTAGAAATGTTCATTTCAGCATTACATGTTCCAGTAGTAAACCTTATTTGGATTAGTTCAGCATGTCCTACCCACTGTATTCAGGAGCAATGGCAGACCTTAAACAGTGTAGAGCATAGATAGGAAAGGGGGCTGCCTCTAGTGATGGTCTGATACCAAATATTCCCTCTTGGAACAGAACGGGAGCTCCAAAGGCACTGCAGTTCCAGGAATACATTTATTTTCTTCCCGTCCAAAGGAAAAGAAAAAGCACAGCTGCACGACAGTGCAGTCCAGAAGTTCAGGGGCATCCTCATGAGATGTTGCTTTTTCC
The DNA here is from genome assembly GCF_052056855.1 of Sturnus vulgaris. Lineage (NCBI taxonomy): Eukaryota > Metazoa > Chordata > Aves > Passeriformes > Sturnidae > Sturnus > Sturnus vulgaris. Next base: position 15,848,854 of record NC_142246.1, read on the forward strand.
TAGAGCTCTTTGGGGAGGTGTAACTACTCACCACTCTTGACTCCCAGCTGACACGAAACATAGTGGAGCATTAAATGAAATACATAGCACTGATATTTCAAACCTTCCTTGTGCCAGAAAATGGAACACCTGCACTGGACAATAGGAAATGGATGATTAGAGTCAAGCAAATTTGTCAATTTTGAAGCGTAATGCTTTACGCCAGATCCTACAAATGAAAGCCATAAATGAAAGACTGTGGCAGTGAAAATCCCTCCAAACCCTATGTGTGTGTAACAACTTAGTTATACTCTTTGGTCACCTGTTTTTTTGATTAATATGTTGAGGGTTTTTTAATGAGGTGAAAATATGAAAGAATTTGAAAACTTATACCATTTAAAGCTCCTCCTAAAGACAAATGATACTTAAATACATCCAAAAGAGAGATATTATGAAAATTCCCTTAAGACTGAGTTCCTCTCTCGACTGTCAATAGTAATTGTTGAAGTATTACCATTCAACATTTAAATTTAAACTAGGAATCTTCTATCATTTATAACAACAAAGAATTTTGTGAAAATGAAACTTGGTTATTATCCTTGTCAGAGAATAACACCTAAAATGTAAATTTTATCCCACAAGATAGCTAAAGGGATGATAATGACAAGCGAATAATGAATTACTGAAGTAAGCTTGGAGTTTTATTTATATATTAATTGAAATTTGCTGAGAACCAATTTCAGAATAACATGTCATTCTATTAGGTTTTTCTTTGTTTCTTAGTCTTAAGGTTATAATGTGTGTATGTCTTTAGCATGGTGATATTAAAAAATTCTTCAGCATAGGAAAAAAATTTTTGTACATTCCAGTTTTGCAGTTGTAAGGAAAAATGCAAACTGTTTATTGCTTCTAACTAGAAAGCTGTTATTGTTACTATATTAAGCAGAAACTTCCTGTGATTTAGAGGAATTTTAAAGTATTTCTAATTTGTTGTATTTGTAGGTATGTATATTTATCAAATCCCTTCAGAACCTTATAGGGAATTATTTTACATTTTGTTCCTTTGGATCATAGTAGTGACTTCTTTTTCTTTTAACAGGTGTAACAATAGCATAGATAGAACTCATGATGTGGAAAAGCAAAGATCTTTCTAAATTTCCTATAATACTGTTATTAGTATATGATCGTATTCCATCTCTCAGGTAGATAGGAGATTTATACATAAATACTCAGATCATGATGGCAAGTGATTCCTTCTTTCCCTTGCTCTAGCAGTGACTCATAAAATGCACCAAGACACTCTTGTCTCACATCAATTAATCTTGTGTATTTATGTGTAGATATATATTTATATGTAAGTATGCATAACAATATACACCACTGCAGATATATATCCAAGTACATTTACATGTTGTTGTTATGGCAGGGTGCTGCTAATATCTGAGAAATAAAGAAATAAATACCACCAGAGGGCTCACAAGCTATTTTATTTTTGATGTCAACAGCTGTCTAAACCAATGAACACTGAGCCTTACACTTTGCCCGTAATTAAATCTCACACATTTTTAATATTTCTGTGAAGACACCTAAGTGTCCAGATACCAAGGTGAGGGTGCATTATCCCTACTTCTGACACCAGAATCTCATTTCAATATTGTATTACTTTATTACTATAATTTTTCTGCTTGGTAAAAGAGTTCACTCTAAGCCCAGAGAGTTTACTTCTCTGTAGAAAAGCAATTGCTGTTTAAAGCTTAGAAGTGCCTGAGGTGTAATACCCTCGACATTGGTTTGTAGCCTATAGATCACATGTGCATGCATGCAAGGTGATGGACAGACACCTAGAGTGCAGTTCTGTAATCTATGCAGAGACAGACGTGGGTGTAGGTATGTGAGTTGCCTACGTTAAAGAACTTTCTAAAAAAGCTATTCACCTCTGCCTACGTATTTTATTGCCCAGATCAGCCACCTCTGCCTTAAGAAATAATTCTGATTCCAATGTTCTTCCATGGCAGACAGCTTGCCAATCCTTTAAATGCCTCTCAGAGCCACCTGGGTTGAAGTAGGCTGACAGCAAACAATATAGTTTGCATGTACTGACCTTATGCTAAAAAGTAGGAACAAGAAAAACTGTACCTGAGAAAATGATACTGTTATAAAGTCCTTAGATGGTAGGTTTGAGGAAAAAAACAAAAAAAACAAAATAAGGAAAAACAAATCCTAATTCAGATAGACTGACAGAACTAACTGCACATATATAGGACCAACAACGATCATAAAAACCTTTCTGTAGGGCATAACGTGGGAAAGTCTGAGAGATTCGTCTTCATTTATTGAAACCTAGCCCCAAATCTTCTCCAGTCGCTTTATTCCCTCCCCACAACCACCAGCATCACTCTCTCAGTAGCTCTTATTCTCCCTTCCTTCTTGGTTTTATTTGTTCCTTATGATCTCTACCAAAGCTGGCTTTGCTCTTAAACCTCCCTTTGATTTCTCTGTTTCTCTAATTCCTTTCCTTCTCTCTTTGTTTTCATTCCCTTTGCTTGATGCCAGAGCCTGTATTTTCAATTCTTCCCACCCTTGTGCTCTCAGCTCCTCACTCCCCTCTCAGTGCTCTCCACCTGACTAATCCCCAGTACTGGCTCCTTACCAAAAGCACTACTTCCATTTCTGTTCTCATGCTGTCAAACACATCTGGAATAAACTCATTTCCTCAACTTAAACATAATTCTCTTCTCTGAGCTTGTCTAAGAATTTTTACTTCTCTTCCTGAGCAGATTCTTAAGCTGCAAATTGCCTATCTGCTCTCTACTTTATAGTTTACTCTAAAATTTTCTGCCCTCAGCACTCTGCCACCTTCTTCAGCATCCCCCTCACAATCTTTCCCACCTCCTCCCTCTGCAGAGGGTGTAAACCCCTTGCAAGATTTGAGTGAGCAGCATCCTTCATCACCGTTAGTGAATTCTGTTTTCAGCGACCAAATGCAGTAATCAGACTTTAGAAATTGTAAGCAACAAAGACAAATGAATATTAACCCAAGAATGACATTTGTCTTCCTTAGCACTTTTGATAGGTTTGATTTACCATGAAGAAAAAATAATTTTCTAAATAAATATTCCTATTCAGTTACCTTAAAACATTCTGTTTCCATCTGCTTTTCTTTTATAGCAGACATAACAAGAAGGTGCTTAAAACTTGCTTTTATTGAGAGTACGTAATTGAAACCACTTCAAACTGAGAGTTAGGAAAATATAAAGTAGATGATTACCATTGATTATAATTTCATTTGAGTTGAAAAACTTGTTATACATCTTGAACGGACAGTATTCAACTCAAGCAAAAGATTTTATTTTGTTTTTCTTTTAAACTCTTACTGAGTTTATCTCAGATTTCTTGCTTTCCATAGATGCTTTTGTTCACAAGGTAATAATTTTCACAAGAACAGATTTGATGAAGTATTTTTCTAAATGTCCATGATATTTGTAGGCATAAGATTCTGGTACTGTGGGTTGTGTCTACTCAATTGCTACCATTGTTACCAATGAAAATACAAACACTAATCTAATGAAGAATACTATTTGATTGAGAAAAAAATATTGAATATATTTACAACTGAACAGCAATTTGAAGCAGTAAACAGAGGTTTTGGTTGCATTAGCTTCAATGGAATATATTTTTATATCATTTCCTCCAGTAGTGGCTCTGTCTTTAGTTTGAATTTTCACTATGTTTATGCAATCTCAATTTTCTGTGGGGCTTCTGTCTACCTTCTATTCTTATTTTGTACCAATTAATTTTTACAATTAATTCGGGTTAAAATTGAGGTCTTTGTTTATGTTACTGTGGTGGTATTTATTTAAAAGTATTGCCTATGAACAGAAAAGATGGAAAAACTGGATCTTGGGGAGAGAAAGATTTTTCTCTATGATTGTGGTTTAACCTCAACCAGCAGCCAAGGCCCCTACAGCCTCTCACTCACTCCCCCACCAGCAGGAAAGGGGAAGAACCAGAGGGGTAAAAGCTGGGAAGCTCCTGGGTGGAGATAGGACAGTTTAATAGGGAAAGCAAAAGCAGGGCAAACAAGCAAGGCAAAAGAAGGAATTAATTCTGCTCCCTGCAGGCAGGAAGGTGTTCAGCCATCCCCAGGAAAGCTGAAGCAGGGCTCCATCATCCATAACATTGACTTGGGAAAATAACCACCAAATGCTCCACCCTTCCTCTTTCTTCCCCTACTTTATACACTGAGCACGATGTCACATGGTCTGGAATATCCCTTTTGTCACTTTGTGTCACCTGTCCTGGCTGTGCCTCCTCCCGGCTTCTCAGGTACTGTCAATGTCCTCACCACTGCGGCAGTATGAAAGCAGGAAAGACCTTGGCTCTGTGTGAGCCTTGCTCAGCAATAACAAAAACATCTCTACATTATCAACCCTATGTTCATCTCAAATTCAAGATATTGCCCCATACCAGCCAGTGTGAAGAAAATTAGTCCCGCCAAAATCAGCACATGTACATTTGGAATTAGACCAATTTTATCTGCTATCCATGTTAAAATTATATTAGATGTGAAAACAGTACTGATTAGTGGAGGCTGTGTATGTGGAAACCTTGACCAGGACACCTTTGCTGCAAACATCATCCAGCAATCGGTTTGGGGTTTGTTTAATCGTTTTCTAACATGCGTACACATTTAGTAGCCAAATGTTTCCTCAAAAATCCACTTGGCCTATGCAAGATGGACACATAATCTAGTAAAGGAGCAAGTGCAAAGAGTTATGGAAGAGAAAATTGAATAAAAGTTGCAATACATGTTCTTCCTTGGTTGACACTGAAGTAATAGTAAAGGGTGTGAAAGTAATCTGCTGGTCTGATCCCTCAGCTTAGATTCTTAATCCTTTGCCTTTGTTTCAGCTAGATGCTGAGCTCCCTGGAGCTCAGTGTATTAAAAATACCCTGCTCTTGAATCAGTCAGTTGTTTAGATAATGTTAAACATATGCACATCGTAATGATAAAGTCAGTTCAAAGCTTTAGCTCCTTTCCTTATACCACATCTCAGCTGAGTTGGATAGCCCACTGCATTTCCAGTATGACCCATAATATTGGGCATTTGATTTTTAGGGCTGCCAAAAATGCTAAGGCACACTTTTATCACAATGATATGACCTCTTAAATCAGCTCCCGTTGATGTAATAGATCAAAATTCCAAGGGTAAACATCAGTATAGATAAGAACAGAAACTGGAAAAGGAAATAAAATTGGATAGAGAAGACTGAAATGCACAGGACATGACAATGGTCAGTGACAGATTTACCAGAGGGTGTGTTTTTTTTCCTTCTTGCATTAGTGCTGCTTCTTGTGGTATGCCCTCTGTGTCACTTGTCTGGGAGGCAACAATAACCCTGGGCAGCCTCTTGTCACTTGAACCGTCTGCACCCAGCTCAGTAGTCATCAACTGGTAAGCAGCACTGCTCTTTAAACCTTAACTAAAACACTTCCTAAGCTCACACTTCTATAAAATACTTTTTCTCTGTCTATCTCACTTTTATTACTATATGTAAAACGCATCCTTAGGAGCTGGATTTTTTAATAGGTGAATTAGAAGCCATTTTATTAATGAATAAACTAGAAAAAAATACGACTGAAGCAATAGTTGTAGTCCAAATGTTTCAGAGGTATAGACATTTTCAATGCCATCTGTGTATTTTCAAGATAACAACACTAAATATTTCTCATAATCTTTTCCAATTTTTTTTTTCCTTTGTGTCACTAGGATGGTTACTTTTCTTTATGGGAAGAATTCACGCTTTAATTGGTAACCAGTTTTACAGAATTACAGAATTGTGAAACTGGCAAGTGCTCGAGACAGTGTAAGTTGACGATGTGAAATACAAAAGTTTACCTTAATTGAGACTTTACAAAAAGTAGTCATATTTGCCACTTCCCCTGTAAATTTAACTATGGAATGGTCTTCATCCTGTCTGCGTCTTTCAAGTATTATATAAGAGTTTTGGATCTTGGGAGACACTGACTCTACCATTGGGAAAACAAATTCCAAGTATTTCATTTAAGATGCAAAGTTCAATTAAGTCTTCACTTTTAAGTTTCAATGCATGACACTAAAAATGTTTTTATCAACCCTATTTTCAGCAGAAAAGTTTAGAATTATTTTATTTAGATGATAGCATATGAAGAAGGATGACAAGAGATCTGAAATCAGGATAATAATGAAGAGGGGTCTGAAAATTTGTTTTATGCTGCATTCTACTGTTATTTGAAAAGTATTAGTGATCTTCTGCTTATCCTGTTTTTTTTTAATAGGAAATACAAAATTATTAATTGTTCATATTACCATATCTCATAAAAAACCTCAAGAAGTACCTGTGAGTGTAAGTCCCCAAGTATATTGTTTATTTGCATGATTTAGTTAAAATCTCGTAACTTGCAAAATATTTCATGAAGACAGTTAAATTTTTCTTCTTATACTTACATGTCTACCAACCTGTTCCAATTGATCTCACTTTTGATGGTGAATTTGCATCGCCACTTGTAGTTTCTGTTATTTGTGAAAAGTACTTTGGTTCATCCCTGCATACCTGAAAACTGGACTGATCTGCGAGCATTCCAAAGATTTAGAATTTCCTGTGAATGATTTGGGTCATGGCAATGTTTCAGTATTTAGTCTGTACATTCCCTGGCTTGCATGGGGAGTTTCACACTTATGTATCCAGTAAGACCTATTTGAATATTTTAGGCAAGATTGAAGGGAAAATATGAACATTAATTGCTCCTTTCAGGCATAACCAAAGGATATGAGAGTAGTTGCCCTGCTAGGCTGGAGCAGCGCTGGGGGAGCCTGTGAGTCTGCTCTCTGCAGTGCACTCTGCCCTTCTGCACCAGAATGCACAGCCAGTGGGTTCAGGACTGTAGAGGACCTTCTGTTGTCTGCTTTAGTTTCTCTCTGTCACTGATCTGGTTTGAACTCCTTCCCCAACGTGCAGTGGCTGCACAAGCAAATACATTCCTTTAGCTATTCTAAATTAATCAGCTTGACTGAATGCTGCTTAATTCTAATCCTATGGCTGTGAGTAATTTGCCTTATTTTCTACTAATTTTCTACTAATTTAATGTGTGATGACACCTGGTCTAGTGGAAGGTGTCCCTGTCTATGGCAGGTGGGGTTGGAACTAGATGATCTGTAAGGTCCCTCCAACTCTAGCCATTCTGATTCTCTGATTCTATGGCATGATGCTGATTGTGGGAAACCACGATGGAGCACTCGCAGAGCCCAGCAATGTCTTGTCCTCCAATCTAGTGGCTCAATACCTTTCATTCCACTACATGAATTTACCTATTCAAGATGAATAATTTAATAGAAAACTTTAGTGGTTAGTTAGTATAAGAATGAGTAGTTTGGTTACTCTTAAGCTTGAGTTGAATGGAGCTAACCAAAAGTCTGGTACCTCAGTTGGTGCCACAAATGTTGTTAGTTCAGGTAACATCAGTAATCAGTGATATGTTTCAGTGCTTGCCTACAGAGCAAGAAGTCTGTGTCTTCTGGAAGTGCATGCCAGGTCCACTTTTATTCGTCTTGAAAAACATTACTATCCCTAGTTGTATCTCAGTCTGTTTATAAGTACCTGAGTGAGCATAAAAAGACACACATAAGGCTTGATAAGGGGACATGTGGGAGAAGGTGTCCCATCTACAATACCTGCCCTGCTGCAGAGAAGGGATAAGGTCATGAGGAGAGAGGAAGAGCATCTGCACAGCAGTCTTGCACCCAGGAACAAAGGTTTTTAGGGGCTAATTCTTGGACTGTGACATGAAGACAATGCTGTGTAAGGCTGTACTGGGCTGTGGGCTATAAAGCCCAAGTCAGGCTGTATAGTTAGCATGCCCATGTGACCTGTAAAGACTTGGCTTTATAACAATTTCAACTAAAATAGAATATGAGCAAAGCTTTATTTCCTTCCTCTTGTACTTATGCCACAGAAGAAGAAAGTGCTTTAGCAGCTGGTAATTGACTGGAAATACTTAAAAGAATGGAATAAAATTAAAAATCCTTGAAAATGCCTCACTTCACGCTATTCAGAAATAATCTGGGATCAAAGTATATAAGCATAAACTAGAATGACAAGAAATGCTTTTTGGTATTGCTTTCGCCACCCATACTCTCTATTCTATTTTGTGTTCTGGCTCTTAACCCTCTTTACTCAGCCAAGGAGGAGTAGAGTGGAAATAAGAACTTCTTTCTCTTTTCACAGTGGCACACGGACAGCACACAATAGCAGTTCCTGTGCTGCCTTCAGTGAGGGGAGCTTGGGAACCACTCACTCATCCACTGATGAACAGGGTTCAGGGAAAAGCTGAGTCTGCAGCACTGACAGCCTCACTTCACCTGGGAGAGCAGGGCGGGTGAAAGGCATGGTGCCATGGTGTCAGAGGAGAGGGCATAAAACCTCTCCCCACACCCGGACACGATGTGGGAAGGAAGGTCTGGGGCTGCCTGAGGCACCATCTCTCCAGTGCTCCTCCTGGGGCAGTGTCTCCTCACCACCTGCTAGCCAAGACTTGCAGACAAATGGCACAATCTACCCTTCCTTTCATCTTTAGGACTCTAACAGCATTATGCAAATCCCAGCGATGTCCCTGGCAACCCAATCCAAAGGCAATTTTGTATGCCTCCTTTTTTTTTTTTTTGTCCTTGTGACAGATTTCATCCCCAAAGAGATGAGTCCAGTAGAGGACAGAAGTGAAGGCTGCTAGAGTACAGTGTGTCTGGTTTTGAATGCAATGAGTTGATGGCTGCAGCCTAAGGCACTGGTGTGATTTTGTTTAAACAAACATAAGCCAATTAAAAATACAAAGAGATTCAAGGAAAAGATGCTCTTAGTTGAAAGCCTCATGGGAGAATAATTTAAGACAGATCAATAGCAGTGAGAGAGACTTGTTCCCATAAGACTGAAAGCCAGCATGTAACAAATCTTGAGAAAGGCATTTATAGGATTGTATTTTGTGAGTGACTGTGGCATAAAAGAATGGTGCTTTAGGATAATTACAGTTAAATATTTACACAGTCTTAGCTGTTTCCAGGAAAGCAAATATCCTTTCAAAGATGATTTTATCCTATTCAATATATCACTGAAAGTGCTTGCTGTGCATATGTTTCTTGCAAAGATAATAATTATATAAATGCAGCTTCAAAGAAAAGGGAGTGGAAAATGCTATCTTAAAAACAGCAAATCGCAAAATAAGAACAATATATAATACAAGTTAAAATATTCTCCTCCTCATTTTCAAGTAATGGCTTTTGACTTGTCACCTCTTTTTCACTCATTTGCACATAGAGAAATTCTTAAAAGTTGCAGCAAGAAAAAACTCACTTTTATAAAAGTCCTAAAATTATTTAGCTGCATGGTTATTTTTAAACTTCCATGTTAAATTTTACAATATTTTTTGATATTCCAGGTATAGAAACAGTAAAAGATATTCCAGCTACTTTTCTCTTTAGCCACCTTGTTCAGAAGTCTTATTTAGGAGAATATTTCTCTTACTTATTAATTATTATAGTTGTATAAGGGGAAATGCTAGAGGCCAAAAATATATGTGCACTGATGTGTCTTCCAGACGATGATTGAGAACAGCAGCTCAGTTTAGAAGTTATTTGTCCTTGGAGAAATATGTCTCTTGCTCTACTAAATGTTTAGGAACAGCAGAGGGATGAGTGTCCTATACTGGATCCTTACAGTCAATAATACAAGTTTTCCTATAACCCTAGAAAACCCTTTGAGAAAACAGCAGCTGAAAAGGATTTTTTCCAAAGCACAAAGGTTTTCTCCCAAACATGACAAATTTTGAGAGATTGCTTCTCTCTGAGCTGAGCATTCATATATTTTGCACAGCAAATAGAATAACTTTGAATAAAATACAACAATTCTTCATTGAGATTGGCATGAGTGACTGTTTCTGTGGTATGATGACTTTAACAACAGGACATACACCAGGTCTTTGGTGCACACCTGTGTGGTTCCACTGCTTTACACCATCTTTGTTAAATCAGTGGTAAACAGCAGTTTATATCACATGAAGAAATGACCCGTTGTTTTACACTGCTTAGAGGGTAAAGTGGCAGCATTAGTAGTGCAAAGCAGCTGCTTTAGGAAAAGCCCAATAACTTAATTGTGTTGTGTTCACCACCATATGGGCTCCAGAAAGCAGGTTTCTACTGGGCATGTGATTAAAATGCTCATAGGTAACTTAAACAGCTTAATGGCACTGTTTGAGTCCCAGCTCACCTATCCCACTTCCAGAGATTCCAAATTAACTTGGTCATGATATGTTCACTGATTTCCAGGGCAGTAGCTACTAAGACCATGTGACTGTGTCTTCTTGAGTACAGCTTGTTCCATCAGCAGGCTTGGACTTGAGGATGACACTGGATGTCAGGATGTGAATAATAATACAGTTCTACCTGCCAGGAACTTGTACAACTCCCAGGGTATTTGGTGATTAGTATGTTTTTATAAGCCATGGGTATGGTACCTTTATATTTACAACATAATTCTAAATATGTGGACATACATATTCATACAATACATGCATAAATTTAATTCTTAAATGCAATGTGTATTGCAAAACATCAGGAAAACTTTTTTTATTCCCTCTGAAGCATTTAGTGAAAAGTCTAAGCATAAGTTTTTTGTGAAAGCTGAGAATGCAGCTTTACCTCAGATGTTTTCTGCTTGCCTTTCAGATTATCGATGTTTGTGGTCAGGATTTTTCTAATGACTCATGACACAGGTGCAAATGTCATTAAGAAAAGATTCTAGTTGAGAATGAAAACATGAAAAGTTTTCAATCTCCTTTTTTAACCACCTAAGGAGCAAAAACAAGCAAAAAAATAGAGAAAGGAAGTATCCACATAAAGTATGCCATTCTATTTGCTGAAAATAAGTAGTGGAACCAAGAAGAATAAGAAAAGCAAAATTAAAATATTTCATAGCTTTGTAAAATATTGATAACATTACTAAAATAAAAGAACAAAGTTTAGCAGAACGATGAAATTTAACTAAGACATAAGATGCTATTGAAGAGAGTTGTTCCAGCATAATCACTGGGAACATGGTTTTTCCCAAGAGTTTCTTGCTAAACTTGGAGGAAGCCCACTGAAATCTTCATTGTCTTTTGAACAGACCTTAGATAAGGCCACACATTTCTGGTACTTTGATTTATCACGTACAACAACACAGGCCAAATGTCCCTTAGAAAAAGACATGCTTCTCATTGGCAAAAATTAATAAGTCAAACACATGTTTCAGGGGTATTCCTCAAAAGAAGATGCCCAAAATGTGAAAATCTGGACTAAAATATGGAATTTCCACTGCATTATTTTTGTCCTTTAAATGAATTTAAATAGAATGTGAAAGCCCCACAAAACAACAGTAAAAACTAATAAAATTTCTCAGTTACAGAGCATTTCCCCTTTGAAATTCAAGACTAACGTGTTTATTTCTATGCATATTAATGTGCATAGAGAAAGACTTTGCAAAACAAAGGCAAACTAAACTTATCCAAAGTATTGATGTTATTTACTATGCATTATTACTTAATCATTCACTAAGGAAAAATATTTTTATCCAGAGTGTATTTTGTGGAAGCCTTCAATACATGATTTAGCATCTAAGCATATGCTGCAACAGGGAATTTATATCCATATTTACCTATTCTTCTTGATTTGATGAAATAATTATTATAATCATTGCTTTATAAAATGAAACAATGTTTAATTGCTAAATAAATGTCTGAAAGTTCTTTTCCTTAGATTTTCCATTGCCTTTAGCTTGTGTCTCAGTCAGTAATTGTTGATAAAGGGATAAAGTAACAGTCTGAGTAATTGTGTAATGGGGTCTTCAGAGAATGATTTGTCTTTTGTTGTTGTTTAGAGACAAGATTACACATCAGAATACTGTGGTTTCTCTCATGGGCCACTGAAATTTATTTCGTGAAACCAGCACATTTTTTGGGCAACATCTTGACCTTTCTGAGTCTCACTTTTTCAAGCTTGGAAATAGTGCCTATTATTGTTAATATTCTTGCATGTGATTTTAATTTACATTTCTGGAGTGATTAAAATATAAACTCAGGAACAGGAATGAATTGCAACTTGAGATAAGTGGCAAAAATTGCCTACTTTTTAAATGGTCAAAAATGTCTGAGTGTAATAAAAAATGCAAACAACAACCTAAGAAAATAAATAAATTCCACCCTTGGATACCTTTCATACATGAAACACAGGAGGTATTTTCATGTACACAGGAGGTACATTTATTTTTCATTTGTAGTTCACTTTTCAGTTAGATTCAGGACCTAATGGGAATGGCTGTGGGGAATGTGTGTGGGTGAGTACCTCTTCCAAGTATTTCCTCATGAAGTGCCTACCCAAATCAAGACAATGTGTTGTCCCCCCTACTGTACCTCTCCTATTGTGAGGGTTGAAGAGTCCATGCCCTCCACAAGCCTCTCCCCAGTAACATTTCAATGTCTTGATCTGGATGTTAATATACTGTGAATGTTGTTCCATACACTTTCCCACATTTCTCTTTCACTGCAGGTTAAAGGTGTGCCCAGGTTTGGCCTTTTGAAGAAAGTTATGACTTCACTATCTATTCATGGGGACACTTAAATTAAAAATTGATTCTTCCAAGGAATGACAACCTAAGAGGAGGCAACCTGAGGAGCAGACACCCGGGAAGTAAAGCAACAAAGTATGCTGTGTGTATCATACAGGCTTTGCTATCTCAGCGATATAGAGACGTAACTGCTAAAATGAAGTCTGGCATTGTTTTTCTCATGGCTGAGTGAGTGGCAGACCCTGGGGAGAATGTATTAGAGTTCTCATCTTGTAACTTAACTTCTCCTTTTGTTATTCTGCATAATTGCTGTCACCCAGGTAAAGATGGCTTGTTTCTTCCATGGTAAATTCTCTCCCACACAACCCTTTGACCTTCAGGCAGCAAGAGCAGCAGGGCTTCTCATGGCACGAATTGGCTGAAGAAAATAACTACTTACAGAGGAAGTGATTTGAAATAAACAATGTCTCTGAATTAGAAAACTAGACAACTGGGTTTTTAAAACAAACTGGAACTCCTGGGATTACTTACTTGGAATTAATAAATGATACAACATTTGAAGAACTAAGGTGCTTAATCATTTGAAGTATGAAGCAGAAATTTGAGTACAGCTGGGAAGATTGCTTAATTCTGAGCAGAATTCTGATAAATGTAAAAGCAGCTCATGTTTTATCAGTAGACATTAGTATGAATTATGAGCTCATACTGATCCTCCAATTCTTCAACATTAAAAAGTCCATGATATTTTTAAAATGCTGAGAGCAATGTGATAATTGCCCTTAACAATGCAAGTAGGAAAAAGAATATGTCTGTTTTGTCATTATATGACTTATAAAAGAGTGGTTTTGTTGATTGTCATTTTAATAGCTTTTACCTCAACTTAGAGTTTGAGGAAAATTTCTTGGCAAAAATTCCTACAAGTCACGATCTTTTTTTCTCAGCTTTTTTGGGGAAAAAAAAATCTGATTTTCACTAAGGGGGTATGTTTCTTTAAATCTTCACAGAAAATACCAATATATAATAAATCACTGTGGTGCCAATCTGTTATTTTGATTTGATTACTTGCTTTTAATGTGATGACTTAATCTATTGGTATATTGATTCAATTTTAGTAGAGACCTTAATCTAACTCTTGCATTGTTATTGTTTTAATTAGCAAAGTAAAAGTGTAGTGTATTAGCTCAGTAATTGTCACATAGTTCTTGTCTTTGCTGAAGTGTCTGTCTGATACGAATTTTTTTTTTTTGTTAGAAATCCAAAAATGTGATTTTTTTTTTTTTTTACTGTGTTGGAAAAAAAAAGATGAAAATACTTGTAATTAGGAAAACTTTCAAGTCTTTTTGGATCTAGTTGCATGACTAAATTTAAATCACTGTATAATGTCTTTTCTTCAGGAGGCACATGGGAAATGTTTCAAGCAGAAGCATATGTAACTACAGAGAAAGAAATAAAATGGCTTATTCTTTGAAAAACTTAAAAATTCTGAAGTATTTTCGTGCCATTTGAAGACATTTTGTGCCAAATACTGAAGGATTAATGTGCCATAAATCCCATATTTTGCCAGAGTTCCATCTTTTGTAGTCATAGATTTCTCAGTCTTCCACTACAGCTATAACTTAGGAATATGCCTTTAAATCATGCAATCTTAAGGACGATAATGATGCTGACATCTGCTAAACTCTCCCAGTGAAGACTTCAAGTATTTTGCATTTGGTTTATGTGTTCTCACATGTCATGATTGTTCAGGAAGAACTCAAATATTTTGAGTAGGTAGCTAGAAAGAAATGAATGTCCTTTCTATTCCCCACACCCCAAACCTTTTATGCTAATCCTTATCAGTGGTCTTAAAAATGGTGAGAACAGAAGCACATTTCTTAGAAAAGCAGGGAAATGTAGTACCTACCAGCGTTTTACTTTTATTGAGAAATGTGAATTAAAATGCAAATTAAGGACATTCTATCTGACCAGAAAATGGGATGAGCCTACACTCGTGGTCACTCTTCCGTTCTCTTCCTACCTCAGACCACTTTTCCTTTTTTGTGACTGTTTGATCAGTCTTAAACATATGAGATATAGGATGTGGTCCAGGCCCTGACATGGCAAGCAGAAATCACCTTAGGGAGCCAGGACTGTCAGTCCAATGCAGGGAATAAAATACCTCTGACATACTGTACATATTTTTGTTGCAGTGTAGGCAAAATCTGTAAGGGAAATGATTAAATGTGCCCTGAAGTCCAACTGAATGAGAAAGCTGTAATATAACTTGCTATTCCTTTGCAAGCTTGGATGGCCTTGTGCTTCTATGCCTGAAATTAAGCGCTTTAAACTGTTTCCTGAGGCATAATTTTTTACACTGCATTTGCATAAAGTACAAACTATCAGTTTCCAAACAGTTTAAGGAAGTGAAAAAGTCCTGATTGTCAGGAAGACCAGAATGCTCTATGGTGTAAACAGGAACACAAAGACCAAAGCAAATTTATTTTAGAAAGTACAAGTGAGTGAGTGATTAAGGATTTTAATATATTTAATTTTTAAAAAATATGATAATTGCTGACAGTTCTTTTATGTCATAGATTCTTTGCAGAATTCAACCTTTTTATTCTGATACTTATGAAACAAACAGAAGAATTTTTTTTCCTTTTTCCTTTTTCTTTTTCCCCTTCCACTTTCCCTTTTTCGCTCCTTTTCATGATATTTATTTTTCCTCTTTTCCTTTTCCTTTTTTTTGTTTTCAGTTTTACTGAACAAATGGCGCTCACAAAACTCACACACAAAACCTGACTTCTGTATGCAGTAAACTAGGTCAAACAGAATCTGTATTTGTTAAAATTTTGGGTACATCCTTTGAAGGATGAGTTATTGCGAATAGTATCACTGTGGAAAAGGGACAATTAACTTGGACCAGAGATCGGTGGGTGGTAACTATTGCCATTGCTGCAGAGTTTGGATTTACAAACAGCAAGGATCAAACCCTTCACACCCTTCACCACAGAAATGAACCGTGTAGAGGACTCAGTGGTCTAAAACAAAGCCCAAGCCTACATTTTTCTATCTGTCAAAAGATTTCAGAAGTAATTCATTGTTACAGCTCCCTGGAGTGAGAGTCTGCTTGTCCATCTGATTTTTCCTGACTGAATGCTTTAGACATCCTCTGAGGAAAAAACTGTTGTAGTCTTGTTTCCAAAGCATAATAGTTAAGACAGGAAGTGTGAAACCATTTGGAATCCTTCTTCCCTGCTGTCATATTTTATCACTACTAGGATGTTATGTTCATGAGCAGCTCTTGATTGCAAACCTCAGAGCAATATTATTTCTAGATGTCTGGTACCCCTCTGAAAGATCTCTGGATTTCAGAAATCAGCTATACCATATTTTGCTTATCTGATATTTCAAATAAAATTTATAAAAGGCTCACCAAAGTGTAATTTTGATGCCAGACTACACTGCAGTATAGGACCAGAATTATTTTGAGGAAGGTTCTGTGAAATCAATAGCATTGCTTCACCATCTCAGCAGTTGTATGGTTGAAACTAGAATTTAATTTTTAGCGTGTGACACTGTGGAGACCAGAAGCATCTGCTGGTTCCTACTGTACATATCTGGTCATTGCAAATAGATTGTTGACTAAAATAATGAGTCTAGACCTGTTCTTAATAACAAGCAACATGTATAACATTCCTTTAGGATAGCCATGAAATATGGATTTCTAGTAAATCTGTGAATGAAAAGTGAATGGAAGTAGGACATTTAAAATTCTGTCTGTATTTTTTTCAGTATTTTGATTGTAGAAAGAACTTTTTTGGATGTTAAGATAAATTTTCATGTTCATAGATACTAATTCATCTTCATTATAGAAAAATTTAAAAGTATAATTTAGTTATGCTCATCAGCTGAGGAAACTTTATTTTATGAATTTTAAAGAAAAGTTAGCTTGCTCAGCTGGCAGATTATTGCAAGTTCTCCTCACTCTCCTTGAAATGACCTTCATATCTGCTTTCTGTTTTGTGTAGGTTATATTGGATATTGCCATGAAACACAGCCTATGGGAAATCAGCTAGCCTAGTGCAAAGTGCAGTCAAACAGATTATTGCAAAAAAAAATCACATGAAACATACCCAGTGCTGTGATTCATATGAGCTTGTAATCACTTTCCTTTATGCTGTTATTACAGCCTTCTGACTGATTTGCATTTTGATGAATCACCACTGCTGTGTTTTAAGTGATGTAGGAACACATATGATTAAGCACCTCTTTCAAGAGCAATGGTCCACCAGAGCTTTATAAACCAATATAACAATTATTAATTGAATGAAGCTAGATGGCATCAACTTTTTCTGTGTCAAGTTTTCTGGTGGAATAAACTTTTCTTTGTACCACTGGCTTTTGAGCCACACATCATGGAAAAGAGAAAAAAAAGTGTTTTAAAAGGCCCTTTCCTTTATAGATATATTTTGTTGTTGTTGTTGGTTGGGTCGTTGTTTGTTTTAAACTTTGTTTCCATCAGCCCAAGAAAATGTGTGACCCTGCAGATAGATGCAGCTTCCATTCCTATGATTACCCCAGATAATACCCAGATTTAAGAATACCCTTTTCTTTTATGTATCAGAATGGGAGAAATGAAAGGTAGTGGGCAAAAAAGATGTGAAATGCAGTGAGAACACTTCAGCTGAGACAAACATCCCTGCTTGTAGATAAAGGTGACATTCTTCTTGTCAATAAATCACCAGCTTAATCCTTAGCTTTCTTTAATCAATTCTGGAGGATTTCCATGAGGGCACAACAGACATGTTGATTCAAAGCTTGTTAATAAAATTACCTGTTAATTTGACAGCAATTAAATTGTAATGTGAACAATAATTTCTCTTCTGTAAATATAATTTCATTTTGTAATGTAAATGGAAGAAGAACAACTGAGGATAAAGACTGACACACCAATGCATCTTAAGAGAGGATGGCTTTTTGGCAGTTCTATCTGTCAAGAGGGTAACAAAGTGTAACATTATGCTTTGCAACCTTGTTAAGCAGAAAGTTGTGAAGGAAACAGCATGGTTCTTTTTAAAAGAACTGTACTTTGCAATCAAAGTGAAGGATGCTGAGCACATGTAACATGATCAGTAAAGAATTGTGAATAAAATATCAATATTCCATTTTCATGTTTTGCCAGTACTAGAGTTTGCACATTTCAATACTCAGTATGTGAAAAAATAACTGATTAAAGACAAACTCTATTTCTAACACTGATGTAGTTAAGAAGGTCTAAATGCAGGACAGAAAGTGGCTTTTTGATTATCAGAAAATTTCTTAGATCTCAAAAAAGAAGCAAAAGTAATATCTTTTTCCATTGCACAATGAAAATATGTTCTTGTACTGTTTCTTCAGTGAAACCAGACTTCAGAGTAAAATTCTGCCTTTACCATATTTTATTTGGCCAACTCACTTTCCTGGAACGAGGGAAAGCAAAACTGTAAATTCCTTCTGAATCTTGGTCTGGTTTGTGTCATGAAAAGTACCTTAAATGACTAGTTAGATTTCATTGTTATCAGCTGGCTGTTTGGAGGTTATATTTCATTTTGTCCATCCATTCCATTATAGACCTAAATTTTTTCCTAGATAAGCTTTTCATGACATATATAATTCCACCTAATGCACTGGAGATGGTGAGTTGGCATTCACCAATGCAGTATTGGTTTGTCAAAGCCTTGCATACAACTAAAATTTAGGATCTCCTGCAGTTATAAGTCAGAAAGATTTTTCATTGATGATCTTGGGGAAATAGCTAAAAATTAAGATCAGATAACAATCTTTTATGTACCAGTTGAAAATGTACCTATTGTTACATTAAATCATTTGGACAACATTTTGCTAAAGCATTCCAATTTGCTGAAAGGGAAATGTATGTATTTTCTCAGTATTTGAATGTCTGTCTTTCTATTTTCTTATGAACTCTACAAATTATTTCTTTCATTTGTGAATATCCTTTGTGATGCTTAGTTATGTTAAAATTAACACTCCAGTAGCAGTAAGAGTGAGGGAAAGCATTTTTGTCAGAGCTAATCTTACATATTTTAGATTTGGTTAATTTTCTTTATTATAAAATAGATTTCAATTTTTTTAATGATCTATAAGTCCCAAGTGTTCCGCGCTCAAAGTCTGTCTTCTATCTTCCCTATGGACTGCAATAGTGGTATATGCCTTGAAGAAATCATATTTGGACCTCTCCATTCATAGATACCAAAGTACTTTATCATAGAATTGTTATCCTTTATTTCTTGTTCTAAACCAAAACAAAGAGGCGAGGGAATTAAAAAATGAGTGGCATGGTGATTTGTAGAAATACAAGTTTTAAAATCCAGATTGGGGAATTCTTTGGTCTAAGAAAAAACTTTAGATCGTGCTACCTTTTATCTAAAAATAAGAGAGGTGAACTTTATTTCAAGACAGACCATCAGAGCTGGTTAAAGGGCGTGGGAAGAAATGAAAAAAACCTCTGAAGAATAGCAATATCATGACTGACTACAGAAAAGGAAGGGAAAGAATTTTTTTCTTCCAGCTGCAAACTCCTTGCTGGCTGTGACTGTCGATAGCACTTACCCATGACCTTGTTGGCTTTTAACTTTTGCTTTTTATTTTAAATGAACAGATAAGTAACAAATTATACTTAGTTCTTGATTTGGCTTTCTCAATAAGAAGTGAGACTTAAACACTGCTGCTGCCGTAAGTGCTATTGAAAAACATCAGCTTCAGTAATAAAACAAATCAGGTGGGAGAAGACGAGCATAAAAAAAGGCCTCAAAACCTTATCTTTTTATTAACCTTTTGTTGACATTAATACCCTACAGTAGGAGATTCACACAGTGCATGAATAGAAATACATTTAAGAATGAAGCACACTTGCTTACACAGGAAAAGGTTAGAACTTAGTTAAGAATTAGAGGTCTCTCACAGGATTTGTCTTCAAATAAAAGCTACAGTCAAGCCTCTACAAGTTTCTTTGACAAAACTATGGACCAGATCCAACAAGAAATGCAAGCATCTGTTAGATGCTTAAAACTAAACTTACCATTCTGATAGCTTGCAACTCCTAATGCTGATGTTGCCCACGCCACCCATATTCTATATATTTTTAGCTTACATTGCCCCAAATTCAGCCACAAGTACTTTACACATGTGTATCTGTGCCTCTGCTTGACAGTGGAAGCAAAACTTGAGCACTTCTCTCAACTTAAATTCCTCATTGAGGGAAAAAGGAATTCGTGCTCCATCTTGAATTTTGAGATACATTCACAACTTTTATTCAATGATTGCTGAATGTAAAATGCAGGAAATTTTCAGGGAACAGTGGCCAAAACTCAAAGCTAAAAATTTCATGTGGTTCTGTAAATAGGAACTTATAAAATCAGGTGTTAATTATTGCCTACATATAATTCAATGGTTTCTGGACATTCTTCTGCACAGAATAAACAGTGGTGGCAAGTACTTAAGCACAGCATGCCTTAGTATTTCAGTCTCTCTTCATCAGGAAGGGAGACTGAGTAAGGAAGATGCTGGACTCCTCGGGCAGGAAAGGGAACTGAATGTGAGCTTCCTTCCCCTGGCATAGAAAAGTGTTTGTCTTTCTCTTCTTTTTCCTTCCTTTTCACAATGTATTTCAAAGAAAAAGATTTATCCTTTCATTAAAGGTATAGTGGGTTGACACTGGTTGGATGGCAGACATCTACTAGAGACTGTTTATCACTTCCCTCTACAGTGGGACAGGGAAAAGAAAATACAACACAGGTTCATGGGTTGAAATAAGATCCAGGACAGGTCCCTCACCAAATACTGTCATAGGCAAAGCAGACTCAGGTTGAGGATATTAAAATAATTTATTGTTAACAAAATCAGGATAATGAAAATTAAAATAAATATGAAAAAAACCCACCGTTCTTCCATCATTCCCTCCTTCCCAAACTCCATGTCCTCCCCACAAGGTACAGACAGTTTTTCATTAACTTCTCTAGTGTGAGTCTATCCTATAGGCAGATCTTCACGAACTGCTGCAGTGTGGGTCACTCTTCCATAGGGTGCAGTCCTTCAGGCACAGCCTGGTCCAGCTTGGGTCTCCCACAGGGTCACAAGTCCTACCAGGAAATCTGCTCCAGCATGGGCTCCTCTCTCCACAGGTCCTTGCCAGGAGCCTGCTCCAGCACGAGTTTCCCAGGGCTCTGTCTCAGATATCCAGCTGCTCTGCCTTGAGGCTCCTCCAGGCGACTGCAGGCGGATCTCTGAATGCCTGTGATCGTCCATGGGCTGCAGGGGCACAGCTTCACCATGGTCTGCACCAGGGGCTGCAGGGGAATCCTGCACCTGGAGCACCTCCTCCCCCTCCTTCATCATTCATCTGGTAGCTTTTGCCATCTTAGCACTTTACATAACTACACGTGACTCACAGCATTCCCTAACTCAGGATGCTGGGAAGATCTAAATTTTACCACCTTTTAAAGAAATCCAGATACTTAGCTATGCTGTATAGAGTAGCAGGAAAATAGTATTCAATTATTTATTGCAAGGTATATAATATTAGCTATTGTTCCTTTTAAATATTTCACTGGATATGTCTACAAATACATAACAAGCAATGACTGTGAAAAAAAATAGCATAGAATTTGAGAATTAAAGGCAGGACTAAAAAAAGAGAAAGGAAAACCCCTCAGTTTAACTGGTGTGTTTTGTTTCCAATGAGACACAGCTGACACATCATGGAGTGGATATGTTAGATATGTTAGAGCAACTGTGAGCCTTGAGTAGAAAAACTTAGTGGAAGACTGTAATTTTTGCAGCAACATGCCCTAAGAGAAGGTACTATTTTTGATTGCTTTTTTGGGTTTCAGATAGTTGACTTAGAATGTCTTCTAACGCTACCTTTACCTAAAACTAAGGAATGCTTAGGTTGATTGGTTTTATTCATATTGGCTAGAACATACACATTTAACTTTTCTACAATGCATACATAATAGTAGCTGCTGAATTTTGCAGATGAAATGTTTTGATTCCATCAGGGTAAGCAAGGTTAAATTACTTAAGAATGACTATTTGGTTATGTCATACTTGTGTTCCAAATTATGGATTACATTGCATATTTCACATTTTTTCCCAGAGAGATTTCAATAACTGGGCGAAGCCAGGTAATCTTACATTACAGCAAGGCATTTATATTACTAAAGAGTCAGCAGTTTATGTAAATATTCTGCTCACAGCTTAGCTGCTTCTCTTCTTGTGGCAACAATGTAATGTGTTAATCCTAAACAGATGAGCCCACATCTCCTGTTTGTAACTGTGGTATTAACTGCAGAGCAGAGAGAGTTGTAGTGTGGCATGATCTAATTCTGATGATTATTAACTACTGAAATTTATTCAAGTGTCTTTGTATGCCTAATTTAATAGAACTAATTTTACATATTAAAATTATTTTTCGCATGAGAAACATGCCAATCTGGAACAAGAGAGTTTGGTCTGCATAGATACTACAATACTGATACAGATTTATTTTCATTGCCTGGTAAAGAACAAACTAGTGTGACAGCTGAATGGTGTCCCAACCAAGCTGCCTGTTGTTGATGAAACCAGCCTGCACTCTGAGTGGTGGGGTCTGTGTGTTCACTCCTTACAAGCCATAGGAAAATGAACCAATTTTTTATTCTGACAACTGTTTACTTTTAGTATATGCATAGTTCAATTTTCTATCCCCATTCTTCTCACATATACTCTTCCAGAGAAAAGTATCTTTTATGTTGACCTATTACATGTCAATAAACAGTCCTAGAAGGTTTTATATCACACCTAGACTGGGTGTCAGTTGAACAACATTTAAGCTTGATTTGCTTATGACTCTCTTGGAAAACAAAGACACTTCAATTAGGTCACATAATTCTTGTACAGCCCTTTTGCTTGCTGGTGGGTGCTTTTCTTTCTTGTTGCTTCTTTAAAGTAAACAAAACCTTTCACCCATCTGATTCAAGTCAAGCAAGTCAAACAGAATAAGCTCAAGGGTTACAGAGGAGCAGGGCTGTACTTATGACCTGACAGGCTGGAGATCAGTATTTATAACAAGAAAGATTGAGAAAGTCCTGTGACAACTACCTTGAACATATCAGCCTGAGGAATGATAGATATTTCTTAGGAATTATTTTCTCTTTATTTTTCTATATTTTCATGGAGCTAAGCCAGTTTCTAATTAAGATTCTTAGTCATATATTTCCATCCAATAATTTATAAGTTCCTTTTTGACAATAACAATGTGTGTTATTTATCTGACTCTATATCACCTCACATATTGCAGATGACACAAATTTTTAAGATAACTTTATCTAAGAAGAATTAAAAATCAATTTATTGTTAATGTTCACCAGTCTACAAGTACATATAAAGCCAACACAATATTTTCACGCCTACTCTATAATTTGTTATACATTCATTTTCTTTCATTATTGCAGTACCTACTATTACTTATTTATTCAACAGCACTTTTCCATTATATTTCAGAAACTTGTTCTGAAGTGCCAAAGAAAGCTAATAGTAGTTACTTTAAACTTTGATGACATTTTTACCATTCTTTTTTATTTTACTTTTTTATCTTGGTGCCATGAAACAGCCATGGCATGAGCATATACAGAAGAATACTGGCCAGGGAAGCAGTGCTCTTATTCAGGCCAGGATGCAGATTTAGACTCACACGTGTTAGCTGGAAGCTTGCAAATATTTCTCACTGTTTCTTGGCTTAACTGGTGGGAAATCTCTGGAGATTAGTGTTTCTTATGAAGTGACTGCCAGTTTGGTCTGAAATCCTGTTAGTATGATTCTTCTCACATGATTACTGTCACGTTCAAAGTACTGAAGGGAAGCACAGATCCTTTCCAGTCATAGCCATGGAGATACATTAGTTCAGCAACTTCTTGCTGACATTTGGAACAGTTGTGTGGGAGGTTCCATTTGCCTGCTCTCTAATTTAGGCTAAAAGAAATCAATTGGAAATATACTTGATATCTAGAAACAGGGAAACTGATATACCATACATTCTTCCCCCTACCTTATTATATGTGGAAAAAATAAAGCAAGCATGACTCCTAGTAATTTTAGATGCTGGATGGTAAGGGCAATATTATATTTGCTACTGTTTGGGCAAATTAGACATCACTCTCTGAGCAAATGGTGGCTGCCTAAGTGCAAAATATGATTGCCATACTGCAGACTACACAGCTGGGAACAGAATGGGCAGCAAGATTAATGAGATTTAGAGCTTGTTTATACTACCTAACTAACTCACATTCTATAATAAAAGAAATAGGTGTTGAAAGACTACACCTAGTTCTTTCTGCTTGAAGTGTCCTGAGATTCATATAGCACTTCAGTTGAGAACAAAACCAAATATTACTAAATAGAATCAGAGGCTGTTGACAATGTCTATATTTTTCTATTCAACATACATTTTATCAAGGTTATATTTCCCCCTCTTCTGTCACAAATTTTTGATTCCCTTTTACTGCAAGTAAATTAGAGAGGTGATTTCTCTTTCACAGCCCATGACACTATAACAACTGCTTTGGTTTTATAGGTCCATGTCCCTGAAGAGCCTTGGGCTTTATGTGGCTTAACAGTGGTGTTTGGATAGCATGAGACAGCACACTTTCACTAGGATCACACTAGCTTTTCCTTAAGGAAATATAATCAAATTGCTGTCTGGTATACTCATAATTGCCTTATTATAATTTTTTTTAATGAGATGACTCACCTTATAGTTTAAACCTCAACTGAATAGTTTAAAATTATTTACACCTTTGTTTTCTTTTCACAAATAATACTTGTATATTATATATATATATAGTTATATGTATGCAAATCCTTTTAAAGCAAAAAAGGTATGTCGTGTTTTAAAACACACACTTTCAAAGTCTCCATTTCTCTTTCTTTAAGAAGCTGTTCATTTAAGTGCAAGTGTAGGGAAGTCTTGACTCTTGATTAAATATTTACGTGTGTCTGGCTAGTAAGTAATGTTTTATAATAGATTTTAAATGTTGCTTATTAAATTGCAATTCAGCAATCAAACATTTTTGCACTACACCTGTAGGTATTCATGGCAGAAAATAATAAATTCATAATAAATGAGATCTATTGTATAAATTTATGACACTTTCAAGTAGACTAGAGAGGGAGGGGTAGAGGGGCTAGTAGGAGATAGCCTTGGCCTTTGACGTATTCAGATTTCAAGTCCCAACTGAAACACAAAATGAAGCAAATATTCTAATCTCTATGCAGATCCTTCAGAGTGGGTAATTGCATTATCAAAGCATATAAATCTTTGCATGAGTTAGACGTAGGAAAGATTACTTACTGCAGCTAGTCCAATTTTTATCTTTTTTAGCAATATATTTTTAGTTTAGAATTGAAAAAGCACATCAACAATTTTTCCTCAGTGAATTCGTGTTGTGATAAGTTTGAAATAATCACAGTTTCTCTTCTTCTCCTTAGAGATAATCATATGTCATCAGCTCAGAGCTAAAAGCATTTATCTTTAAATCTATAAAAGATTCAGAAACAATACTTTTAATGCACGCATTAGCTCTCAAATCTGCAACATCCCTGAGTGGGAATTTGCCTTCCAAGGACTTAATGTTCTTTCTTAATTCCCTTCTGAGTGAATGTAAATTGCAGAAACTACACACTCAGAGCAGTTTCCTCTGCACCTTGCAATGACCAGTTCCCTAAAGAACCATTGCCATAGCACAAACTGAGGATGGCACTGGTAAAAATCCTTGCACATTCCTGGCATTCACTCTTTGGGTGCCATGGCAGATTGCTCAGAACACTGCTTTAGAATGAGCCAGCAATCAGTGTGACTGTTTCTCAGTCTGACTCTTAGTTTATCAGTGAGTTAAGAAACTATGTGGTGTAATGACAGATGTATTATTCTGTATATTTCTTTTTCATGACAATCAGTTAATACATTTGACATACAAAGCCTTTTGGAAACTGTTGAACCAACAGTTGCCAGAAGAGCTATTGTTGACCTTCAGTGGTGTACATATGTGTGCATATATATATATGCGTGCAGAAATAGCATATTTTCCCTTCTAAAAATAGTTGCTCCATGGGGCTGTTACACAGGTATATTCAGAGTTGTGTTATCTAACGGAAAATGAGTTTTCAGTGTTCCTTGTCTATGACCTGGAAATTCTTTCTTTGCTGGTGTAGCAGCAGGAGTATCATCCCAGTTTTATCCATGACTCGGACAGCTGTCATGTATGTGACTGAACATTAAATATGAGAGAAAAAAACAGCCTGACCTTTATAATCACATAGTTTGTTTGGTATCAAAGAAGATACGGAAATGTCCATGTAACCAGAAACAAGGCACTACAGGAAGTTTTTTTTTCACATTCATAAGCAATTTTATACTTTTAATCTGTGTAATTGCGTATGTTATAAATTTGTTTGTATTTGTATTTATTGTTGACAAAATAGTGAATGTTTATGTGAAATAACTCCCTAAATTATTAAAGTTGTTATGGATCTTTAACACTTTTATCACTGAAATTAAAAGTTAAACATTTATTGCAGTGAAACTTAACTGGAAAGAAATAAACCAATTCCTTCTAGGAATAACGTTCCATTCCTTGAATTCCTGTAGTGATTTGTATTGTTTAAATAGTTGATCAAGCACAGGAACAGACGGGATTAAAATGCCCAACACATAACCAGGAATGTATGTTGCATATTTTAGAATACAAAGTTTAGGGATGATGATGACTTACATGGAGCTCCTAATAGCTCAGCACTGCCATCCTTGAAACAAGTTTCATCAATAGGTAGGGCTAAGAGAGTTGCATGCTCCAATGAGCCATCTTGATGTATATGTTACCTGCATCCTTATTTTTTTCTACAGATGACTTTCTGAGAGAGTCTTACTAAGAAAGCTTACATGGTTGTTAATTATGAGAAAAATCCTAAGCTCTCCCCCAATACCTAAATATGATTTTAAACTTGTATTAAATGATGATAATAAATGAGACAATGGTGATAATAATGAGATGTTACTTTAGAGAATGAAAGCTTATTTCCATGTCTTTACTTCTTGAATGTATGTATATGATAAAAAGACAACAGTATCCCCAGAAAATGTGACTAGGCAAATTATTTATTTTTCTGCTTTCCTCTGCTTCTTTTTTCCCTCCTTGGTTACTTCCTCATTCTTTCATGTAGAATGGCATGGTAATTCTGTAACTGGAAGTGATGTCAGAAGGTTGCTTTAGTTCAACCTCTAGCTCAAAGCAGGGTCGATTATGAGATCAAACATGTTTGCTCAGGACTTTATATGTCTGGGCCACAAGAACCCTCAAGAGTGAAGATGATACCAACTCTCTGGGAAACCTTCTTTGCTGCTGGACTTCCTTTATGGGGAAAATGCTTTCACTGATACCAAGTCAGAACTTCTTGTTTCAGCTTGTTATCATGCTCCTGCCAGACACCACTATGAAGGTTCTGGCTAGGTCTTTTAAATAAGCTCCTCAAAGGTATTTAAAGTGTTCTATTATACTCCCATTAAGGTTTCCAAGACAAAAGAGAGAAGGAAAATGTGATCTTCATAATATATAGATTTGTTGCTCAGTCCATGATTAAAATAACACAGCTATATAAAATTCATGGAAAGAAAAATTGTCCTTAGCTATGTTATTAATGATTTCATTCATTGCTTCTGTGATGAGAGGCAACATTCTGAAGACACTTCACTTTTACTGAGATTATTTAAGAGGGACTCCAACAATCAATCAGGAATATTGGAGAGCATAAGAATCAGAGATGAAAAAGAACTCTTTAGGGTAGTCCAGTGGGACACAACTGAGAGTGATGTGATATAGTATGCAAAGGAAATATTTAGGCTGATAATTAGCTCAATTTCTTGAATAATTTAAATCTAGTCCAGATACATCAGTCAGAAATATCCTGTAGGCCTGCAGGAAGATGAGCATGCAGACCAAATCTCTTTTTCTAATTTTATTACCATCCCAAGATGTATGGAAATATTCAGATATGGCAAAGGTATCAAAATAGAGATACTGAAAAAGCCATTCCTAACACAAGAATTGGTCAAATATCCTAAATAACCCTTGCACCATAGAGGCTTTCTCAAGTACTGAAAAATTGATCTGGAGGATTCTGAAATCTCATGTAAGTACTCTTGACAGTGTATTTTTTTAATTTGCCTCTGGCAGTAAAGACTTGTCACTTGGGTAAATTAGAATAGTGTTTAATCAAATTCATTCTTTCAATAAATAGAGTGCATAAAATATATTTTAAAAACTGAAGGGCAAACCAAATACTATTATTTCAGAAATAGCTGCTTTTTGTTCGAAGATACTTCAAATGAAAAAAAATTGGTGTTGAAGTACAACAATATGTCATTACTTACAAGCTTACTGTTTGCTGGCTGTGTTTTTTTGGTTCAATTCCTGGGTGCATTGCCAAATGCACATTAAAACTTGTGTTTTATTTATTTTATATTTTTTTTTCCACTGGGCCCTGAATTTTATTAAGTTGACATGAATTGTGTTGACCTGAATAGCTTTTAGACTGAGCCCTAGAAAATGTAGGGAACAGACAGTGATATTGTAGGATTTCTTTACTAATTAGTCACTAAAATAGATAGCCACTAAAATATTTCTTCTCTGTGGAGTACCTAAAAAGGGCAATGGTTCAGTCATTGATGTTTTACTGATAATGGAAAGTAGCCTATGTGATTATGCATTATTCATATGTAATATGAATTTTGTGTTAATTTTAAACAGAATAGAGAAAAAGCGGGGGATATCAATATTTTTAGTATTCTGGAAATTTTAACGGGATAATTCTACAATGTTGAAAGAA
Organism: Sturnus vulgaris; assembly: GCF_052056855.1. Classification (NCBI taxonomy): domain Eukaryota; kingdom Metazoa; phylum Chordata; class Aves; order Passeriformes; family Sturnidae; genus Sturnus; species Sturnus vulgaris. The sequence continues at coordinate 15,877,360 of NC_142246.1, forward strand.
AACATATTTATTATAAGCACAAGAGAATCTATTATATTGTTAATTGAATAATTATCTATCTTCTTTCACATAAATATGTGAGAAATCTCTTTCATAAATTAATACACATACTAGTATTGCTGACTCAAAAGGTCTTCACTATTCACAATTTATGTGACTAGTTCCTTCTTGGGACAGCTTTATTTTCTAGACTGATCGATGGCCTTTATAGGTATAGGTCTATCCAGGTCTTTCTGCATGCCAAACCTTCTACACTACATGTTAATTGTAGAGAAACTGAGAAAACTGGTATCTCATGTCATTTGATAACAATGCTCCCTTGCACTTTGTGGCCAATTAGGGGAGTCAAGTGAGAAAAAGAATTTTTTGAGAAGAGAGAAAATATGCTAAGGGATACAAGTGGTTGGAAAATAAGTGGTAGAAAGATAAAAATAGAAATACTTTTCTATTATATTTTTACCTCCTCAAAACATTCTGAGATTATTTGCTGTTATTAAACCTTATCCTTAGTGAGTAACTGTTTCTTCATATTTGTAAACTCAAGTCCATGTTGGCACCATCCATCACCTTTTTCTAAGGTCATCACTGAAAAAGGCAGAAAAAGAAGCTTGAGAAACAAACATGTTTTATAAAAAAAATGTTCTGTAAGGCTAATGCAGAGAAAGGGAAGATATCATTTATGCAAGTCTGTTTGCAAAACAGAATTTTAGGACCCATTAGGGATACCAGGAAGAGATGACATTTTGTTACTCCAACAAAGCTGCTTTCTCTCATCAGATTTCACCAACTTTCTATTTTGTTCTATATCTTCTGAAATGTATACTCTCAAAAAAATTAATACTTTTTTTAAAGAATTGCCTGAAGCCTTCTTGTATACTTAAAATTCTTTCCACGTTTCTTGGACATAGTTTGAAAAATCAGTCTAGAGCATTCCAAACAGAAATTCCAAGCATTACAAAGAAAAAGCTTATTTCAGAGGTTCCGTTAATTATGCTTTTTAGTCAGCCCATATATTTAATGCAGTGTTTGTTGTGTCGTGTTTAAAGTTGCTTTAAGGATGATTTATAAACAGAACAAATTAAAGTGCGTATAATATCAGAGCACGTGTGTTCATGCACTCCACAGAACTTAGAAAGTTGTCTTTCATTTCTCATGTATAAAAGGATAATAACATCGATTTAGTATGGTCATATTTCTCCAATGTTTTATCTAGGTTCTGTGTCCAGACTTCAAAAGGTTGTTGCAGATTTGGAAATACTTCAGAAAATACTTAAAGAAAATCTTTGTCTTCTCTAAAGATGTCTAACATTAAAACCCCGAAATTCATAAAACTATCCTTTACCCCAAAATAGTTGATGGGAGATATTGATATAGAGAATATTCTCGGCTAATTTAGTTCAGTTCCCGTCTACAAAGTCATAGTATAGTTTAAATTGTACAGTTGCATTTTTTTCCCCCTCAGAATTGTCTGACTCATTGTGCAGGCTAAGTAGTCCTTGCTTCACACACAGAGGAAAATTTTTATTTATCTACGTTGTGGCTTTACAATGTAGTTATTACACATATTAATCAAATTCTATACTCAAAGTTTAATTAATGGCCATTAATGGCAGGTAGTTCTGTTTAACTCATCACAACAATGTATGAGCACTTGACAAAGTTACTTGAATTTTACAACCCTGTAAAACCACAGTTGGATGGTACAACCCCCTTTTTGATACATGAATGAAGCTCAAAATATAAGTTAGGATTCAAATTGTCCAGTGTCATGTTTTTAGGATGTTGGTGTTTACGTATAACATCATATGTTCAAATTACTACTCTTGACTGTGCTGAAAAATATTGAACATTTCTTCATTCAGGACACTGAGTTTCAGTACAGCTAACAGGCATTTGTGGAACAATTCCTCCTGTGGAGATATGGAAAACTCAGCTGGACGTGGGCCTGAGTAACTTGCTCTAGATGACCTTGGTTGAGAAGGAAGGCTAGGCTAGATGAGCTACAGAGATCCCTGCCAATACCAGTATTTTGTGATCCTATAATTTATCTTAGTCTTTAGTCTCTCCTTTCAACTTACCTCATCTAATGTTAACATCATAATCCAGAAAACTCCTAGAGTGTGAAGCAAGAAGCCAGACTTTTTACCAAGTGAAAAATCATTAATTTTCTTGCAGTCTTTTTCAGGAAAGCCTGAACTTTCCTTAAAATTTCGATCTAAAGTCAAACATACAGTAGGCAAAAGGGGGAACTTTTGGCAAGGATGGAAGTAAACATAAGCAGGCTCTTATGAGTGAAAAAGATAATGTTGTCTTAAAGGTACCAGAGTTCCAGCACTCTGTATAACAAGAATGCTTGACAGCATTTACATGAGCACAAAATTTCTGTCCATAGAGACCCCTTAATGGAGGAAAAGCATAATGACAGCCAGGAGAGAGAAACTGAAAGATAAAAAAAGCCCAAGGTGGAGATAAAGTGCACGTTTTAGCTAATGTAACTTTTAAAAGATATGCTTGCATTTTCTTGTATTTTCAAGTCAAGTTTTAAATGTTTTAAATATATATGCTCCAAGCTGACCAGAAACTTCATGAAGTGAAAGTAATGGCCTGGGCTATGTACATGGTCAAATTAAATTACTGTCATGGTCTTGCCTGGCCTTAAATTCTGTGATTATGAAGATGCCTCTCTAGAGAATTTCAATTCATGACTTAAACCTGCAATTAATACACTTAAAGTGAAACTGTTAGATTAAGTTTGATTTCCTTAAGACTCATGAGAGATGAGAGGTTAAACACTGACAGCAGTACCACTCTAAAGAAAAAGTCACAGGCATGACCTCAGGTTCTTGGACAACCTCCAAATACTACTCAGAGAAGACTACCCTGACTATGCTTAGTTTGTTTCAACTTTCTGAAGTTCTACTCAGTTTATATTAGCTAGAATTTTAGTCCTGCTACAGATAATTCAGGATGATGACTTAAATATCAGTATGATAGCGTAACATTTGTCACGAGTATAGTTTTTTTCCCATCCTGGGTATGTGTAATTCCTTTTAAAATAAAAAGAAAAGAAATAAAAAGTAAATTTTAGGTGAAAAAGAATGGGATTTTGTGTTGTATCAGCATAGATGCTGTTTGACAGGGTATGCATCTACTTAATGATTTGTTTTGTTCTTTGATTATGCTTATCATTTTTGTTCTTTGATTATGCCTTATGCTGTGATATTATTGTCCACTAAACAATGATTATGTAAACTGAGTGTACTCTTACTCTACCTTCACTGTACATCTGGAGAATATTTATTTTGAATAGAATTGTCTGCACTTAGATTCTCATTAGGAGAGAACAAAGCCCAGTAAGGCTAATCAATCAAAGAAACACTTTTCATCATAATGAGGAACACTGTCCAGACTTCATCATCAGAGGGACAGGGACTGGTCTAGGATGTACAAGTAATCTGCTGCAGCCCAGCTGCATCCCAGCTCCAATAAGCATGCTGTACACACTTGAACATGAGCAAGTCTTTCCACATTAGCTAAATTTAAGCGTTACCCAGAAAGATCCATAGGTTTTCTTAGTTGCAAGGACATCCTGCTCAATCACCATGATGGATGGACATGTCATGCATATGCCACTGCCTTAGGATGGAATCCTTTATATCCATTGGTCCTCGCATTTGTTTCAAATATCTGATAATTTTAAAACATGGATACTATTATAAAAATACTTAATAAGTATGTTAGAAATAAGAGAAGGAAGGACAGATGAACTCACCCAGCAGTTCCATAAACTTGCTGTTCTTGGTTTTAACTGAAACAAACTGAAAATTGAGTTAGATTTTGATATTCAAGGTGCTATTATTACTTTTATTAAGACCCAAACTAATTTTCATTAGTAGCAGGTTAAAATAGATATATTTAAATTGGTTTGATTTTTTTTCCTCTTGGTTCATGGAGGTGGTTATTAGCCTTATTTCAAATCTTGTCTAGTGTCTGAAGGTCTGAATCCAGTTTCTAGTGATTTATGACAAACTGTGATCTTTGCAGACACTCCTTTAAGAAAAAATGTACTAAATACAAGGGAGAAGAAAACATACTCCTGGATGAGTGGTATTTCTGAAGATGTTAGGAATATTTGACTGCAAATGTTAACTTTTCCTAAATATGAAAGAACAATCTCCAGCAATTTATGCTATTAGGTCAGTTTGTTCTATATATCTAGTTATAAGTTTATGCATCTTCTGTACAGTCATATAAATGACTAAATCTTAAGTTAAAACTACTTATATTGAGCACATTTTGGGGACTGTATTTTCTGATCAATTAATGTGCCTCACATGAACATTTAACCAATGCTTTTTCACTTCCTCAAGTTTCATCACATTTGTCATCCTCTTCATCCCTTAGACCTTTCCTCTACACGATTCCTTATTGGTTATGCCATCATTTGTTATATTAAAATTTCATTTTCAGTGAACTCCTTGAAGAATATACATATATATATTCTTTTGTTCTAGAAACAGGACATGCTGGAACTGAAGACTCCAGAATCTGGAATGATATGTGTAGAATAAATTATCAGGAGAAATGCATTTTGGTGCTAAAGAGGAGAACTGCTAACAGTGCAATTTTTTTGGATCACATATTTCTCAAGTGGATAAGGGACTAAATACCCTTAAACTTACAAAAATTATAAGCATTCACACTATTTTTCAATTTTTGATATCTTACCTCATAGGCAAGACCACCTAATACTTTTTCATCTGCTGGCTTGCAGGACAGTTTTGCAGAACACCTACATTCACATTTAGGACCAAGCCTTAGACACACTCATTTAGTATTAGCCACATTTTCTTCCCACTGTATTATGTCTTTATAGATCTTGGTTGTTTTTCTGAGACAGTTTCCATGAGGGAATCAGATTTGTCTTTCCTTACAATAACTTTAAAACATAAGTTTTATATATATATCCACAGTTTTTCTGATGCTTAGTGTACTAGATGGATCTTTGTTGTCTACTTGATAAACAAATAATAAGCATAAACACAGCTATCTGTGCAAGAAATGTGATTCTGCTGCACAGCATAGGAGTTGGACTCCATGGGTCTCAAAAGTCCGAAGTTAGCCAACACCATCAGCCTGGCCAAGATGATCTACCTGGTTTCCTGATAATTTCAGTGAAATCTGTGCATTCATCATCATTATCTGGGCATCATCAAGAGAACATTTATTCCAAGAAACGAGGAAAAAATTTTTAAAAATCATAACCAAGCTCTATACAGTATATGAATAAATGGCCTTTTCTGACATATTTTTCTCTAAATATTTTTAATTGGTGTATAATTCAAATTTCAAGGTAGAGTTAAACAGAGATAAGAGCATTGTGAAATTTAAAGCTAAATTGAAAGTATGAAAATCTAGACTAGCATTCTCAGAATCCAAGCATTAGTTAGCAAACTAGTGAAGTAGGACCATTGTTTTAATTTAGCATAAAAGTAGATCACTGAGTGCATCAGAAATCTTTTAGAAAGCTTTTAATTTTCTACTGCTACTCACCATTGAAATTTCGTCATTATGTGTCCTGTGTTCTTAGACTGAAATTTCTGATTTTGTCTTCTGCTAGTTTCTGAGCTATTTTCTTTCACTTCCTGTTTCCCCTCATTATGTTCCATGGTCTTTAATTAATTTCTATATTTGATATTATGCAGCTGCAGGGTATTCCTCTCTTTTATGCCTTTAGTTGTATTTAATACAATATTAATCTGCATCATCGTTATCTTACTCTATCTTTGTTGCTTGGTAGCCTGTTTACCCCTGAGAATATATTAACTAATCTGACAACTATTTCCTTCTGACATTAAGCATACTGATGTATTTTTCCCTTTTCAATCTCAATTTATTTTTAATTATGAACCTTAATTAGATCATGGTTCCTACTGCTAAGGTACTTTTTCATTTGCTACATCTCTAATTGCATTCTGTTTTACTTAAATTGAGTGATTTTTTTTTTCTATTTTGGTTTCTTTAAAAAATATTACCTCATAAAGCTCAGAATAATCTCAAAAGAGATACTAGTAAATCATGGTTTTGCTGATTAGGTATTTTGGTTTAGCTTCAAAATATATTATATAAAAATATATGTATCTCAAGAATAACCTGATCACACTTTTCCAGCTCTGATGAGGAATAAGGCATTTGGAAATTGTTCTTGCCATGTGAATCAGATATGGATTGTGTTCTTGTTAAATTAGAAATAGAACAGGTGAGAAAAGGAATTTCAGCATCTCTTTATTTTGTTGGCTCCATCTTGGATAAATAATGCTTATCATTATGTGGTGCTGAAGCATGTCCAAGGAAGGGCAATGAAGTGGCCAAGGCTCCAGAGCACAGCTTACAAGGAGCAGCTGAGGGACCTGGGGTAGTTTAGCCTGGAGCAAAGGAGGCTCAGAGGACAACCACTTTCACTCAACCACTGCATGAAAGGAGGCTGTAGCCAGGTGTGGGTCAGCCTCTCCTCCCAGGTAACATGTAACAGGACAATGGGAAATGGTGTCAAGTTGCTCCAGGAAAGGTTTAGATTGGATGTTAGAAAAAACAATTCTTCACCAAAAGGTTCGAGAAGCACTGGCACAGGCTGCCCAGGGAAATTGTTGAACCACCATCCCTGAAGGTATATCAAAATATATAGATATTGCACTGAAGGACATAGTTTAGTGGTGCATTTGGCAGTGCTAAGTTAATGATCTTACAGGTTTTTTGTAATCTAGACTATTCTATGGTTCATGGATTCCATTTCTTCATCATGGCTAGTGTCCAAAGCTGTGCAAGCTGTGTGACTGCAGTGGTAAGGGACCATCCTTGGCTTGCAGGAGATGGGCTGTGCTGGCTGTAGGTCATGTCCAGGTGCTGAAACCAGAGCAGAGAGCTGCAGAGGTCTCTGTGAGGAGACACACAGTTCCAGCTGGCTGCAGCCAGCTACAGCAGACCCATCACAGGGCACAGCTCACCTCATCAGCCAAGCCAGTGGTGCCTCTGGGGTAACATCTTTAAGAAACGCCCTGAGTTACACTGGCTTGATGAAAACGCCTGTGTTTTTTTTCCCTCTAGGGAATACCTCTTACCTTCCCTGATATGGTATCATTAACGTGATAACTTAAATTTTATGTGTCCTGCCAAAGAACGGAGGTGACTGCTCATGTTTATTTTGCCTTTTTCCTCCCCCTCTTTCTTTCTTTCTTCTACATTGCAAGTATTGAGCAGGCAGAGTTGGGGAAGATTTCCAATTTTAATTTCAAGTGGAAGAAAAGTGAAGAGCTAGCCAAAAAGTTCAACCAGTAATTCCCTGGCCATGAAAAAAATAAAAATATTTGTAGAAAGATTATTCCTAGGCTTTAAATTTCTTTGGTCTTGACACTTGTACTGCTTTAAGTCCTTGGTCATTTGGTACTTAGTCACTTGGGTTTTTAAAGTGTTGCTTTCCAGAGGAAGTTAATGTGACATGTCAAAGAGAGAGATTATATAAAGATAACATATAAAGTGCTACTAATTTTTTCTTAATGACTTACATTATAGATGTCGTCATAGAAGTAAATGTCAATTTGGACCTATATATAGGAATAAAATAAGAATGTCCAAGATTTTCAAAACAGAGTATTGAAACTAAATTTATTGACATTTCAAAAATTCTGTCTTAATTCTGGACCTGTCTGTATTTTATGTTTAAAGCTTCGGTCAGTATTTTTATTTAGCTGCCCATTTATTTCCGAGATTTAAACTGATTTTTAAAAAAGTATTTTTACAGTTTTAGCATAGAGGTTTCTATTTAAAGATTGCTCTATTTGATCACTGTACTTTACAGTACATGCAGTTTATGGCTTGCAGCATTTGTGATTAAAAAACCTTTCCACACTTGAGGCTGTAGAAACAACAAAAGGGGATTAGTCCTTTAAATATTAAAATTATTTTAGAAGGGTTATGAGTGTTACCCAGCTAAAACCTGTCTTAGGACTACCATCCCTGCTTTTTTAGCTGTTACCTCAGGCTACACAGTAGATAAAATCTTGCTAGTACATGGATGAGGCTATTAAAAAGCTATACTGTGTTGAGTCATCTATTATAAAATATATGTACATAAACCTATTTGACAGATTGAAAATGCTGTTATGAAAAAAATAATGGTAATAAAACAGACTGATATTTTTTTACTGAAATAAAATTGGCCAGAAGGATTCCAACAATTAAAACATTCATGTGTGAAGTACTTCTGTAAAGCAGATCAAAAGAATGGATTCATGATCCCTTTTAATTAGTGATTTCTTATTATAAGTTATATAGGCTTTTGTTCCGGTAATTTTAAATTCATATTTCTCTCTTTGCTCTTGCAGATTTGTTTTAAAAAGACTATGTAATAGGGACTTTGGATTTCTGCACTATTCAGATGCTTATGACAATTTTGTCTAAGGAAGGGTAGCTCATTATATAAGTGCAAAATCTGTCTCCACTAGGCTATTTTCAAAGAAAAGGAAATGCTGAATGGCTCCCTGAAACAGGCTTGGAGGAGTGGGCCACTGTCCATGAAATGAATGCTCCAAGCCTGAACATCTGGCAGGGCTGTGGTTGGATTACCCTCTTGCTTTAGGGAAAGGAACTAATGGTCATTTACAAGAATACACATTAAAATAAAACCCTCTTAGCAACTGGTGTCACTGAAAGTAATTGTCTCGCTTGTAAACCATTCTTTACTGGTTTAGAGTTCTGGACTCAGATTTTCCTGGTAAGTGAATTGAAATCAGTACAGCTAGATGGCTCACAACTGGTTTAAAGTGTAAAAAGGAGGCTGCAATAGTTCCCTGGGCCCAGCCTGTGAGTCAGGACAATGGAAACATATTTTAAAGTCCTTATATAGCCTATGGTCCTCCATTTTCAAAATACTGTAATTTTGCAAAGCACATTTTACCTAAGAATGCAAAAAGCACAAAACTTGCCCACTGATATACATTCAGATCACTTTAGTAGTTCTACTGACTCATTTGGACTGGACATTCACAAGTCCAAGTTTGGAAATGCAATGGCAAAACTCAAATCTAGAATTGATCTCCTAAATTTTAACATCTAGTTCTTTCCTTCAGTCATGCTTTCTTATCTACCCCAAATGTGTACGTATCAAACAAAACTATTCTGCTCCATATCATGGAACTTCCCTTTTAATTTACTCTGACATAGGCAATGCACCAACAAAGCTATTAAAGTAACAGTCTCTGCCAATGGAAATCTTAATTCAGCATGTAACATCACTGAATGGTGATGCTTATGGAGCAAAAAACAAACAAACAAAAAGGCATATTTTTGAAAACCTGCAGGTGTTTTAAGTATGTCTTTAAATTTCTCTCCCTTGAGCCTGTGTATGTTTGAAAGCTGACTGCTGAGTATAAGAAATCAGTGCTTTCCTGTCTCAATATTTTAGTGTTTTAACACCATCAATTGACATGATATGATAGATTGTTATATTCTATTAAATACTTAATATGTACTTCCAAATTGCCTCAGTACTGCTCTAATGACTCCTCCCACTTTAAAACCTGAAAGAGAATAAAGTGACTGTGAAGACATTGAAGTAAATGCTAGGATATAAGTTCCTGTAGAGTAAAAACACAAAAAGAAAAAAGAAAACCCCAGAAGTTTTGGAACTAAAACTAAAGTGCTGCAATACTTGCTGTAGGTAGAATATTTTTTTGGCTACTATAGTAGAAACTGCACAATTGACAATAGACAGCAAATGTTCATGCTTAAGTCATCCTAGCCTCGATTTTTCAGGTTAAGTGGATATATTTATTTATTTTAATTTTTTTTTCTATTTTTTTCAAGGAAAGATGCCTTTTACAAGCAAATATGTCTTCACTGAAGTCAAATTAATATCATCCTACTAAGGTTTAAGTAAACCAATCCCCAGTGGTTGCAAATATACCCAAGTCAGCAGAGCCAATAAAAGAGAATCTGTTATGGTTTTATAGAATCCATGTAATTTAACTCTGTATTTGCACATGAAAATCTCGCTGTAGTCATTACTGCAGTCATATCACAAACAACGTGTTTACATGATGATGATTAAAGGCATTCTATTAAATCATATTTTCAGAAAACACACTAGTTTTGGAGTATTTTGGAGAAGAAATAATAATATATTTTAAATTCCACAGGTCTTAGGATGACTGAACATTGCTAGTTACAAATAAAATTATAGGAAAGGGTTATAATTTAGATAACTGTATAATCTACTTAGCAGTGTAATCTGCATAAAAGATTTTTTTTCTCTATCATATGTCCCTATAGTTCCACCATTGTAATCTGAAATATGGATATTAGCACCAGCTGAGAATCTGATATATTTATTCTTAAAAAGCAAGGGCTGTTAGAAAATATGTGATTATTTCTGCACTAGGAACTTGGGGTTTATCACTTCCCGATTCCTTTCCATCTTGCTAGCAAGTTACTGATTCTCAACACTGCAATGCCTGATAGTTACATTTTGTGCATTTTGTCTTTCATACACATATTTTCCTGTATCCAAATATATCCATGAGCAGCACTAGGAATTTTGTCAGGGGATGATTTGTTTTTTGTGCTGTAAAGTCAGTAATGAAATAGGATGATTTTTGGCCAAAATGGCTACAGATTTATATATGCATATGCTGTGGCTTTAAACTAGCTGGAAATTAAGCTTAAAGCAGCTGTTCCTCTTCTTCCCACCCACTCCAGTAAGAAAGGGACAAAAAGGCAGAGAATATAGGTTGAGATAATAATTTACTGTAAAAAACAGCACTAAGGAAAACATACAGAGACAGCAACAATGCTAATAGCAGCAGTGTATAAGAGGGTGATTATATGCCCAAAAAAAAAGAAAAAAAAAAAAAAAGGAAAGTTGAACACGAGCCAGCAGTGCCCTGGTAGCCAGGAGGGCCAGTCCTGTCCTGGAAGCATCAGGGACAGCATCACCAGCCAGGCAAGGGAGGAGATTGTCCTGCTCTGAACTGGGGCAACCTCACCTCGAGTGCTGGGACAATTTTGGGCATCACAATAGAAGAGAAAAAGCTACTAAAGAGTATCCAAAAGAAGACAAGTGAGGAGGGCAAGACTCATGAAGAGCAGCTGAGGTCACTTGGTTTGTTCAGCCTGGAGAAGAGAAGGCTGGGGGTGCCTTCATCACAGCTTTGTCAAGAGGTCAGTGCCGAGGCAGGGGCTGATCTCTTACTGGCAACCAGTGACAGAGAAAATAGGATGAAGTTGTGTCATGGGAAGTTCAGGCTGGTCATTAGGAAACAACTCTTCACTCTCATGAGAGGATGGTCAGGCCTTGGAACAACATCCACAGTGAAGTGGACACGTCACCAGTCTGAGTTCAGGGAATGTCAGGGTGACACTCCTAATCATTGGGTTCAGTTTTAGGTGCTCCTGTGAGGAGCAGAGATTTGAACTCGATGATCTTTATTGATCCCTTCCAACTTGAGATATCCTATAATTTTTTATGATGAGTACTTTTAAAAAAATGTGAGACTTCTTCTCCTTTCCCTTGGTTTAAGACACTGTTGTATTAGATATCTCTGACACTACTGGACTTTCAGGTAGATGAATTGTGTACTAGAAGGGCATGGTAATTATACATATTGTAACCCTACTTATAACTGGAGCTCAAGGCAGCAGTTCTGTTATATCTGGTCTAACCCAGTCATTATGAGTTTAAAAGAAAATTAATCAGGTTCTCAAGGACTGGACAGCATTTAAAACAAGATGAAGGAAATAAGTGAAAAAAACCCTTTTATTCTTTTTTCATGTTAAATCAGATATCTGAGCTGCTAGAAACTTCCATGATCACTCAATTTGCATGTTTTTGTCTCTAAAACAAAAATACATATATGGTTTAAGTGGGTGTATTTTGGTCATGTTGGTAAAAAATTTCTTTATTTGAAAATGTGGTACTCTGCAGAAAAACGAATCTTAATAGGAAAGACTCAGGATTTTCATTATTCTTTGTGTTTTGTTGTCTTCTACTTACAAAAATGCTAAAAGAAAAGGTTTAAGCTGTTACTACTATGAAAACCATAGAGTTAGAGAGACAGACTCCTAATCTGGCATATTGTAAGAACAGAATCAGCCAGCACCATTACTATACTAGAACTTGCTCATATAAGTCATAGTTTCTTTATAACTCTTCTTTGTAATGATAATTTGTCACATTTTTTCTGACCTTGTATCTTTGCCACTTCTCCAAAATCCATTATCCATAACATAGCTTTCTCTATAGACCTCTGCCATGAAACTAAATCCAGGCACATGAGGATACCTTTAAAAAGCATGAAGAAGAACAAAGCACCTTTCTTTTGGTTAAATCATTATTTCTATTTTCTATTGTGATCTCATTCAGGAGAGTCTAACAGGGATCAGAAAACCATACAAACAAATAATAGAATGATAACACTTTTACTATAAACTAACATCTGAATTGGATATTGTTACTGTAATGTAGAAAAAAGCTGAATCTCTCTTTTACCCAGCATGCCTGCAATTGTGATCTGCCTGTTTCTTGGACTGTCAAAAACACATGAATGTGTCAGTCACTGATTGAGATGACAGTTCTGTGGACAGATGGGGAAGGAACTGTTCAGGACTTGTTTTGTTTCTTTTGTATATTTTATTGAAGAGCAAAAGACCATGTATAAACACAAACCCATTTGGTGTACAACACAGAGGAAGATGTATTAGAGTTGCTTAGTGGTCTTTCTATTACAATGAAATGTTAAAAAAAAAAATCCTAATTTTCTAATTCCTAGTGAAAATTTCTAAGCCTAACAGATACAAGAGGTTTTCTAGTTCCTGCAAAATCAGGAAATTTCCTATGGAAATCCCCAATGATATAAGCCAGATTATTTTTTGCACGAGTTCATGTCATGAATAAATACCACTTCACTCAACAGGTTAATTAGAAGAAATTTATGTCTGAGACAGAACAGAATATACAGAAATGTGATTACTTGGTTTTTCATGTTAATTTTTTTTTACTTCCCATCTAATTTCATTTGTGGCAATAGTGATTTTCCTGTTTCTTCAGAGGATCTCAAGTGATACTTTCATGTCAGATGGCACAGAGTTATTGAATTCCCTGAGTACAGTCAGCTTAACAAGAAAGAAATTGTATTATTCATCTGCCTACCTGAAACACAGGATTAGATTTATATCACTCTTCTTAAAGTTATTTAAACAGTTATTTCAAATAATTTGAACAGTTATTTAAAAAATAGACTGTGCTTACAGCTTTCAGCAAATACAAAGATAAAAGTTAAAAGTTACCGAATTTTAAGTAGACACATATATATAAGTATATAATACATGTATATTTAAAGAGTACAAATATTTGCAGAATAAATGAAGCCTTTGAGAAGCACTGCTGAAAAATAATAAGAATTATTATATCCAAGCCAACTTTCAAATTCCATATAAGAAACTTTAGAAGAAAGAGGTAGTGAAGAAACAGTTGCTACATTGTTTATCAGAAGAAAATTAACATGCATTTTTTCAGTCACCAGAGAGGTTTGTAGAAGCTGTTTCTGCTGATAGGAGTACAGTTATAATTTTCTACTACAGAAAGCCTTGATCTTTGTAATCTGATCAGTTTATTCCACAGACAGAAACAATGATATTCTTTCCATGTGAATATATCTACTGGTAAAATGACCTCCATATCCTCAAACCTGCTTGGGCAACATGCATTTCTTTCTACCTTTTCTCCTGGTAAACAGGAATGTGGACATAAAATGTGAAGAGTATTTCTGTATTACTGATTTCATCTGTGCTTTGGTTCTCAAATCCAATTGGCATGACAGTTAAAATTAGCAGGACAAGGGCAACTGTCAAGGATGAAGCAGGCTGTAAGCAGAGGGGCTTCTGTGGCTTTGTTTGCCTGTCATTTCAGCTGCTATGTCAGCTTAAATACCATCAGTTAAAAAACACAGAGCATAGCTTAAGGAGCAATGGGATGGGGGGCACATTTGAGCAATGATCAAACAAGAATAAAATCCTGAGAGATCACACTCTCGGGACATTGTGGCACAAGAGTCTTTCACAAAATGTCAGTACAGGCTGATTAAACAAATGCTGCTCTCAAGGCAAAGCTGATTACCCTACAGTTTATTGGAAAAGTTCACATGCACGCGTGTTATCATTCTGAAATACTATGGGTAAGTGAAAAATATTACAGTGTTGTGATAAAATGGAATGTTGCATGAAGCCTAAACATTTTCTATACCTAGTATACCAGTATTTCACATTTTGCTTGATTTGCATTCTGTTGACATGATTTAAAAGCCTTTCAAAATGGCTCTTTGCCCAGACACAGCTTGAAAGTCCAAACTCTCCCACAAAAGCAGGTGAAATTCATTTTGCCACACGTACAGTTCCATTCATAAATCTTTGTTCACTATAGTTCAATTTTTTCCATTAGTAATTGTCTTTACCTGAAAAGTTATATGATACTCACTTACCAAAGTTTTTTTTTTCTGCAATTCTAACTGTTTTTTTCTCTCTCTAATCTATTTTAATATTTATACATTCATAAAACTAATCCTTTTTCCAGAGATTAGTTATTCTTATCCTGTGAATGTAAGAAAAAAACACAGTAAAAAAATAATTGTAAAAGAAACTGGAGTAAGAATAATGTAACCTTTTTTCTGGATGTAAAGAAGCTTCATGGGTACTGTCACACATTATAGATCCTAAGTTCACACTACTTAATCAAGTGACTGTCCTGTAAGTCATTGATTAAGGATTGCAGAAATTGGCTGAAGTCCCTTGATTTCAACTATGACAAGAGAACAAAGGTCCATTTGTGTCTGAGGGAAAGGAGAGACGAGGAGTGTAACCAGGCAAAAAAGAGGGTAGGGTTGAGCTTTTCAAATACTCAAAGGTGCAGAAGTCAAGACAGAAGTAAAGCAAGCTGTGTGCCAAAGAGAGGTAAAGTTGGTTAATGATTAAGGGGTTAAATCAGATAAAGCCCAAACTGAAGGGCATGAATTGTATTAGAACTTAGTTGTGCAGAAAAGCAGCCATATAGGGAAGGCATAAAAAGACAGAGTCTATAAGCAGCCAGTAAAAAGCCCCCAGAACATCCCACTAACAATAACCCCGGACACAGGTCACAATCAAAATAGAAACATGATAAAATACAGAAAAAACTCTTAAAGCCATCTTCCTCTTCTATGAAAATGACATAATGACAGTGCAGGGGAGTAATTCTCCCTTTCTGGGCCAGTGAACCTTAGCAAAGCCTAAATAGGACGGGTAAAGATCCTGCAGCCATTCTTCTGGGGAGGAATGAAGGAGGTGGGAGTGGGGTTGACTTTATTATAATCTTTTCTCCTCCTGAAAAACCAAAAAAACCTTATCAGAATGAAATTCTTCAGGTGAATCTAAGTCCAAGAAGGGATTAAAAATCTGAGCTAGATAGGACATGGATCACATAACCAAAGAGAGGTCTGAATTCACCACAGCTGCAGAAGGAGAGCAGAGATACCAATTATTTAATTAGTTCCCATTTAACTCATCTGCATGCCCAGTGCAGCCCATGCCTGCCACAGGAATATGGCTGGCAGTGCTGTCCTCTGGTGTCTGGTACCACTTCCCTGGATGTCTTGCATACCTTCTACATACCTGGTTCTGAATTACTTGCTAAGCCTGTTCTGTGGGGCTTGGACTAGACAGCTCAGATTTTCAGTTCCTGGAATTCAGATTGTGGCTATAAACCCTGTCAGGCTGAAAACATTTCAATGTAAATTACTGCATTCAAGAGGAATGCATTAGCCACGGAATGATTATATGAAATGAAATTGCAACAATGCCACAGCTGTGGTTTTGAACAAAAGCTCAAGCAATTGTGGTTGTTTTGTCCAGACCTTAATGAAATTAGTGGGTTATAGAAGTGCTTTTCACATGCCTGGGCTCAAAAGCATTTATTTTTCTCTTAAGGTAAGAAAAAAAAACAGAGGTACACATATTTTCAGATCCTCAAGGAAGTACTAGTGAAAACAGAGTCTTTAGGAGATTTTCTCAGGTGTTGGGTCTTATAGGAAGTATTCTGCCTCTTTTAAAGATATGAGAAAAGTAGAAACGGGGAGAGAAGGTGAAGCCTATTTCACTTAGGAACACAGATGTATATTTCTGGAGAATAACAATTCATTAACTGGTGTTCATTGTATTATACATTTTTAATCACTTTATCTCATTCTCACATTTCAAAAGAAAAAATAAAACTCTCTAGTGCCCTTCTGAATTTTTAGTTACAGTAACCCTTTCCCATGCGGTAGGTCAGCAGGACTATATTGCCTTGTTTTGCGTGTCAGGGTCCCATTAACCTAATGTAATAGTTGGCACAGATTTCTGAGCAAGTTTTGTCTATGAAGTCAGGAGGAGAATCTGAGTGGAATATAATACTCTGCTAAAACAATAATACTCTCATAATCTAACCCTCATTAACTTGTCAAGCCCACTGACAGTCTTTAATAGCATTCATTCTTTCTATGTTTTATTTTAAGTGATTTTTTTGTAGCCATTTGAAAACCCAAAATAAGATTGTTACTCTATCTGCATTTAATAGGGAACCATTCTGTCCATTTCTTTCTCTCTCTCTTTTTTTTTTTTTTTTTTGAAGCTGGAAAGCACTTATGTTAATTTTAAGGCAGCTTGCCACAGATCTCTTTAAGAAATGGATGGAAGTGCATACATTTTACATACTTTTTATTTATTTTCTATCTTGAGTAAATGTTAAAATGCTACAAATAGTGTTACAAGAATACTGTTAGAAATTATGTTCATCGTCTCATGTTTTTGTCACCAATAAGGATATTGGGAATTGAGGGAAAGGATTGGATTTCCTTGGCATGGCTTGTGCCACCTGACATTGTCAGTTAGCAAAAGATATTAGAGAGGAGAAAAATATAGATGTGTTTGTGGGGGGGGTTAGGGGTGGCTTTTTGGCTTTCTGTGTTCCTTGTCCCCTTCCATTTGCCACAATGTGCACCCCATGTTTTGCTTTCTGGGCTCGTGTGGTCCATGCTAAGGCAGCCTCATCCCTCAGACCAGGGTTGGATACAACAAATGCCCTTCCCTGAGTTCAGTGGGTGCTTGTAGCTCACCATGACTTCAGTGTATGTTGAGAAGATCAACATCTGACATGAGTAAACTCTGAAAATAACACTCTCCCTTGTCAGGTTCCCTGAGGGCTGATATCCACAGCATAATGAGAATTTAATTCACCCACTGACTGGTTCACCACACATCAGGCTTCTCTATGTTCATACCTTTAAAATCTGGAATGAACACTTGTCAATGATTCTGAAAAGAAAAATATCAAAAAAGGTTGAAACTTCACTTTGAAAGAAATTAGGAGCATCAAAAATTCTGTATCTAGCTTAGCTGCTGTTTCAGTTTTGAAAATGGTGTGGAAATACTGCAATTTTGTTCCTTAAACTTGATTCTTTTGTACATTTAGTTACATACCTCAAAAAATAAATACCTCTTCAAACTGATATTGCATTAGTTTCTTTTTCATTAGGTCTCCATAACCACTTTCTACCCATTTGGGTCCCCCAAAACATAGCAATGAAAAAGTAATATACAATTCCTAATGATTTTCTGAAATACTGCACAGGTGCGAGCTGCAGCTGTTATGAGTAAACTTGATTTTGTTAAACTAATTCAAATCCCATTGGGGAAATAGAAGAACCACTGCATTCCCATAAAAAAAAAAAGTTTTCATTGTAGGATAATGAAGTTTCCATGTACATTCTACCTAGTCAAAAGGTGCTTTACAAAGAAAATTAAAGTTATCTTATAAAAACCGATGAAAATACAATCTCTTAGATTCTCACTTTGTTAAAAGTAAAATTGTCTAAGTTATCTTCTTTAAAAAGCCTCACTAGCATTTTCAAAATTGAATGAAATGGCTAAGATTATGTTACAGATATTAAAGTAGATCTGAAATTAAAACAATAAAGCATTATCCAGACATTTAAAATATACAACTTTTTATATCAACAGGTATATTACAGTGAAAATTGCATTTTGCTGCACATTTCTAAATGTGTGTTTACATCTGTTCATATGCCATATGCACTAATTTGTGTTGCCAAGCTTCTCAATAAGGAAGTTGTCTGAAAGATTTGGGTGTTACTTTTATTTTAAAACCCATATTGTATACAATGATAAAGATGAAGGAAACATATACACCTTCACCTCCAGATCAACTGGCTAGTGGTGGATGGAGCTCATGGGTTTCTTATCTTTGCACCTTCTCACACTCGAGGTAACACTAACCCATGTAAGGTTTGGAGACCTCAGCTGAGGTGTGGACCTGTGTAACTGAGAGGATCATCTCTGTTCCTTGGCACAATGAGATTCATTTAGAGTCTCAAAGCTCATTTATAGAGAAGTGAAAAGGTCTGAACAAGCTTCTGTACTAACACAAAGTACAAATCTCAGAATAACAATGTATTTTTTTTACTAGAAAAGAAGTTATTTTGAGGTAAAACTTTCCTTCTCAAACTAAAATGCCATTCAGAAAGCCACTCAGAAAATCTGGAATTCCTGCAACACAGTTTGGCTCTGGAGCCACTGCTAAAAATCACTCTCAGTGCTTGGGAACTGGTACCAGGATACGCCTCCCTAAACATCTGCAGGGCTGCCCTGTTTGGCACTGCCAAGGAACTGGGGGCTGCATTGGAAATCCCCCACGGCTGTGCACGCTGTGACAGCAGGCTCCTGGTTTGTACACTGCTGTCCCTGAGCCTTTCCATGGACATCTGTGTTATGGGAGAGAACATCTCGGAAACCATTCCATCGCTAGCCTTAGGGAGAGCCCATTCAAAGCAGGGCAATTTGCTCTAATAATTTATTAGCTTACAGGCTGTTAAAGGCTTATTTGTACATTCCATAAGGAACTTCTCAGCTTCCTATTTTTTTATGTATTATCTGTTTAAAAACTAAGAATTGTCACAGATTTTGGATATGCACAATGAAAAAGACCTAAATTATTATTTTAGTTTCCTAATAATGCTAGCAGGTATGAATAATTCCTTCTTTTTTTCTTTTGTTTTTTCTCCCAGCTAATATCCAGGATCAGAAGTGGATTACTTATCTGGATTACTCTTGGTACTGCTTTACACTCTTTATAGTTATTTTTAATAGAATTAATTTAAGACAGACTCCTTTGTTAGGAGAGATTGATTTTTGTAAAAACATTAATTAATTACTATTAGAGATTTTAAAAGTGGGATGTAGGCTACCAAGTCGTGTATAACATTTGCTTATTTTGCTATTGTGATATTTCCATTGGCAAATCTGATTAGAATATGATTAGACACTGTAAAAATAATGCCTTTTAAATCATCTTAAAATGTATTCTAAGAGAAAAAGAGAATTTTTGAATTTTGTTTTATTTTATTTTACTTCCTCAGTGCCAGCAATATTTTGCAACTTTATTTTTGGACAAACTTTATATTTTGTAGAAAATGGGTTTGAAATGGGGTTTACACTCTATGCGATTTCCTGCATCCTTGAATCAGACTGGAGAAGATTCTTTCCATCCTGATTGGAAAAACCATTCCACTTTGCTTAGTAAGCAGAGCTGTCATTTATTTCTCTCATTCTGGGCAGTAATATCACCTCCAACTTTCTTAGGAAGATAAGCCTAAGGCTTATCTTGAAGATCTGTGGAAAGAATTGATATGCTGATTGCAGCTCAGGTGTTCAATTTTCATGTTAAACACCTGCACCCTTTTGAATTTCCAAGTACATTTTGTTGCATATTTCCAAATTCACTCCCATGTATATTTTGTCATGTTTCTAGCCAAGAGAAGACAAATTGAGGCTGCATCTCTCTGAAAGGCATGTCCTAGCCAGTCAGATTTTGGAAGGAGTTATTAACAAATGCTTGTGTGTGAAAGGCTAATAGAAAGGCAAACTGTTAGCAGTAATAATTCCTTTATGAAAAATTATTACATTACATATGTTTCAACATGTAAACCGTGAATAGAACTAGCAATGGGGCCCATTAGACTTAGTGTGTTTATTTACTTACTGTAAACTAAATATCCTCAGAAGTATCTGCTGGAATGAGTCAGTAATTTACAAATTAGAAAACTTGCAGAAGTGCTTCAGCAGATCTTTATGATTATGCACACGTGTCTTTAGGAACAGCATACGTTCAGCATGCTTTTAAGGATCAGGAAAATAGATTAAAGATATCAAAGCAAAATACAGACCCTCTGCGACAGATCATTTTAAGTTTTAAACAGTTTGGAAAGCATGTAACCACTACAGCCACTCTATACGTATTTTGATAATTATGCCACATAGAATGTGTTGCTTTTCACCCCACACTGTAAAACTCAGAAGTTTACAGTCTAATGTGGAGTAGCAGCATCAGAATGCTAGAGATGGACCAGTTCCAGCATTTGCTGAATCATTAGCCTTGGGCAGAAAAAAATTAGGATATCCATACAGAAAAGAATTTATTCAAATAATATATGAGGTTTGACTTAGACTAGGGAATTATAATTGTCAAGATTGACAGGTGATACTGCCTTCCTTCACATCTCTGTGACTTTCCTTTATACATCATGTCAATCATTTCCCTTCTAAATTTATTTAAATAACGTGTTGTTTCTCTTTAGAGTTGTTAACCCATTAGTATTTACTGCTCTACTAGTGTCTAACCAGAACAGAAAATGAATTCTCCATGGGAATTATGTCTGCAGGTAGAACAAAAAACACCATGTGAATAAAATTAAGAATGGTTAAAAAAGTTTATTTAATGAAAAATATAATACTGAAAATGACAGAGGGGCCAAATTGGCTGCTTGCCTAATAATGGTAGTGAAATTAAACCAGAAGTCAAAAGGTAAAATCAATACATAAAAATGTTAAAAGCAGAATAATTTTCCAACCAATAAAAATAGATCTTTCAATATTAATAATAAAATATTCTGTGCTAAAATATCTATAAAATAATATATATTAAGTTCGTTAAAGCAATAGAAGTCTTAGGAAAGAGAGGTCATTCACTACATGGAGAAGATTAAGATGTTTGAAGAAATAAGAAAGCCAAAGAGTTTAGAAACACCTACATTTGGAAAGAATTAATATGTCTATTGTTTAGGTGGATATATATAATCTATTTGTAACTCAAAAAAGATGTGAAGTAACATCTGGAGGTGATAAACATTTGAAATCATACGTCTGGGAGAGCTGCACAAAAAGGAGTTGGTTGATGACATCTCTGGCTTGATAGTGTCGATTTGTAATAAATCTCAGGGATTGCAGAAAAGGATTCAGAAGACTGAAGGGCAGTTCATATTGTGCCAATACTCAGAAATAGAAGTATGAGGAGTATGATATTTATAGGTCTAGAGCACTTATCTTTAATTATGAAAAATTGGATATACTTTCATTCTTGGGTACATAAAGGAGAACAATTCATGCTAACTAACATGAATTAATGGGAAAACGAATATATATATTGTTCAGCAAACATAATTTTATTGTTAGTTTAATTGGAGATTGCAACAGTGATCATCAGAATTGTGATAGCGTGGAGGAATTATAGATATACAATCTGAATCCCATTTTATTTAGGATAAACGGAGAATAAATATCAAACAGATAATAAATACTCCACACAGACCTTTTGGTGATCCAGATGTTTGGGTTTTCATGGAATAAAACTCTCTTCACAATCACAGCATATGACCAGTGAAAGCCAACAGATAGGAATGAATAGGGGAATAAAGAAAAAATACTCACTTAATAACTGGGTGGTGGCAATTCCCACTCCCTGTTGCCTGGAATAATATACAAAACTTTTCCACACAGTATTAAAATGATAATATAAAAGCAAATGTTTAATTGAAAGCCTTCAAGGTGCATAATATAGCAGTATGCACACATGATATAATATTTCTATAATTTTATAAGGTTATCTGATTAGCATTTCATTCAAAAATACTGTTCAATTAGAAGGGCAGTTGGTTAGGCAATTTTCCCCCAAGTTCTGTCCCATTGAAGCCCTCCCCCTCCCCCCAGTCTTTTAGCTCTACACTTTCTTTAGCCCTACACTTTCTATGATATATGGTGCAAAACAAAGTGTCCTTGCTAGACTAATGGCAAGACTAAGCAGAATTTCAAGAATTTATTAGTAAGGATTAGTTAAACTATGGGAGAGGACAGAAAACACACTAGAAGTTTTTACTATGTATTAATAGTCTACAGAGTTTCAAATATATGAAATATATATAAAAGGCTAAATATCTTAGGTGTCACCAACCACCCTGTGTTGGTGGGACCTCTAATGGAAGAAGGCTAAAAGATGGTTTTGCATAAGCACCGTTGTGGTAAGAATATATTTCTGGTAATGCTTGCCTTCAGGGAAAACAGAACTAATAGTAATATAATGTTTATAAATTGAAAACAAAACAAAACAAAAAATATATATACATTTAAAATATTTTCTCTCTAGTCTTTTCTGGCTAGAGAGAAAGCAGAAAAATATGCAGACTCCTTACCCTGACTTCTATAAATAGTCTGAATGTCATGCAATAAAGGTGAAAATTTGCTCATTCTGTTCTCTTCCTCTCATTACCCATTTTTCTACAGTGATCCTAGAAATATTATGGGTTGTGTAATTTGCAAACCCATAATGTGTGAGAGTGAGTTTCACACATAAAGAGACATGAAAAGCTTGAAAAGCTGTTTCACCTCATGATTTGCCTCTGCCTTTCATTGATTTCAGGTACCTGTCAGGCTCAGCTCTTATCTTTGACATTACTAAACTCTGCTGTGTTCAAAGTTGTAAATTATAATAAAACTCTTCTATTCATCATTTCAGTGCCATGTGCATAACAATTATTCTAACTGCACAATAAATGTCAGACCAAATTGTTCAGGGCCTTTTTTCGTATATTTAAGTGTGACTGAGGAAACACTGGAAGAAGTTAATAAAATTGCTTAGAAGTTAAATGATTTTCTAACCTCATTCCATACCACAAAAGACTTTCAGGGATACATTCCTCTTTTATTTTTTTTTTTTCTTACTTTCTCACAATAAAGCTGAAAAGCTGTCTGGGATTAAAAACTTTTTGCTGTCCACTTTGTTGGGACCCAAGTTTGAGAAGTGGTTGGAATCCTTTGGACATTGTTTTAAAGTAGTAATTATGTATTGGAACAAATCTTTACTCAGAAGTCTCCCACAAGGCAGGAGTTAAAAAACTAATGGTAAATAGTGAGTTGTGACACAACAGATTAATACAACAGAGTTTCAAATCTCCATGAAAGTCCAGTGTTAATATATTTATAAATATTCAGTGAATATTCACATTGTAATTCTGAAGTTCAGAAATTATTTTATGAATAGTCAAATC
This sequence comes from Sturnus vulgaris, assembly GCF_052056855.1. Taxonomy (NCBI): domain Eukaryota; kingdom Metazoa; phylum Chordata; class Aves; order Passeriformes; family Sturnidae; genus Sturnus; species Sturnus vulgaris. The sequence continues at coordinate 15,900,813 of NC_142246.1, forward strand.
CAGAGAAAGCCACAAGAAAATATTAGAGAATCATGTGACTAGTAATGTGGTAGCATAATGTCAAATAGAACTAAAACAATACTAATCAATCCACAGTAGATTATTTGAATTTCCTATTCATATTACACGTGTAGTACATCAATTCAGGAATGATTCCTGGGAGTTTCTCATCATCCTGACTCTGAGACACAACCTCAGATGCTCGCAGACTTGGCATGTCTTGATGAAAAGGAGAAGATTCAATCTGCTTAGGAAAATAGCAGTGGGGTAGATAATGCGACATCTGCAAACTGGTGTTGGACTCTATTTCAGAAAGCATGCATGATTAGAGACATGGTAAGTCTGAGCCAGCCTAGCAGTTCCCAGCTTTCTGTACAGCATTTTTTCTAGAGGAAAGAACTATCTCAAGGAATATATCTAGTCCCTTTGGAGCCCATTTTGTTTATAGAAATATATAAATAAATTCATAGTTCTTTTATTAGTTTTTAAAAGCTAAAATGTTATATCCTTCTACAAAAGAAAATTTTTTCTTGGCATTAAAACCACAAAGCAACACTTTTGTTTTGTTTCTAGGTCAATTTATTTAAGTAGATTTGGAAAGTGGTGTTACTCTTATAAATACCAAATAGCAGAGGTCTACTTGCTTTTTAAACAAGCAAAAAAGTATTTGGAACTTGGGGAACCAAATGAAGATTGGAAGAACAATAGCTTATAGTTGCTTGAGATTAATGGCCTTTACATCAAAAACAAACAAATTTTTTTGCTGGAACCAGTTTTGTTTACATTTGTTTCCAAGGTGGAAATTAGTGAAATTTCTTCCCTGCCCTGGAAAGTTCATAATGGCACTTACTCCTCCTGTTATATATATATATATATATATATATACACACACATCTACAGTATACAAAAAATGCAGAGTTCTACTTTTCTGCCTGCTTGTGATGCAGACCATGTACAATGCCAGGTGCTGAAGCACTCAGTTGCCAAACCCCTTGGATCTCGTTACGACTTTTTTCATATGAGCACACTCAGGAATTAACAACATAATTGGGATCAGTCAGTCTTTTAAAAGTTTGTGTCCTTGAAATGTGCGCCATAATTCCCTTAGAACTTCTCAAACTGGAGAAATGTCTTTAGTTTTCTGTACAAATTGGATTTGTATATTCAAATTCAAAAAACAAAATAGAGATACAGTCTGCTCCATTTAATTTAAAGCACTCTTATATTTGTTTTAAATCAAATTATGATGCTGTTAGTTTTGGTGCAGGACAAAAAGAACTGGCAGAGACATCTGATTAATCTATTTTTGATCTGATAGAAGAGGGCTCTGACTTCATTCCATCAACATACTTGCAAATATTAGGCTAATTACTAACATTGAAACTTATCTGACAATACAAGAGCCAGGTTACATTTTGATCACTGAAAGCTCTTAAAATAATCTGTTTAACTATTGCAGTGTAGGGGTCGCCAGTATTTCTTCTGCAAAGCTCAAGAAAGGTCTGGCTAAAAGAGCCTGACTCAGTCACCTCCTTGGTCTTTGGGGTTGTGCAGGGTGGTATTGCTGCCACAGTACGTTGCCATAAAGAAATCTCAGTGAATATCTTCATTTATTGTGAAGAGCATGTAAATGAGAATCCTGTAGTGTGAATGACACTACAGGGTATGTCTACATTAGGATTAGGAGAGCATTTTTAAAAAAAATAATCCACTGGTTGTTACCATTCATTCTGCTTTTGTTCAGGGCATGGAACAACAACCTTCTTTTATGAACTTGATGTAAACTTGTTTCCTCACGATAAAAACCATGTGCATTGCCTCCCAGGGAAGCCAAAACAGAAGTCTGGCCTACGTCTAAAGTTTAGAGGTCCTTGTGCTGTTGTGGGTTTAATTTTGTAATTCTAAATTTTCGACATGAAATATTTTTGGATGTGAAGTGTCTTGGAGGTTACTTTTAAATTTGTTTTTTAAGTGAAAGATCTAATTTTTGAAGTAGCAAGAACAATTCTTGCTTAAAGTCAGATATTTTACGCTTTATTCATGTAATACTGAGTTTATGTGTTTCATTTTACCAGAAATTAAACTTAACATTTGAATTAAACTTGACAATTAGAATTCAAGTAGAGATGTAGTGAAAGGTATAGAAGGTTAAAACCATGATTGATTCCATGACACTAGTGAATGCATAAGACTGGGAGTAAGAAAATAGGAAACATGGAAATAGAAGCATATAGAAGCCTCTAGCAATAATTTTCCATAAAATTTATAATGTTCAGTTTAAAAAAAAAAAAAACAAACAGCAAAAAATGGAGTCCCTTGTAATTTTCTATATAACTTTAACTGTGGGATTGGAACTAAAATTGTTGAGAACTGAAATGTCATTCCACTTACCAGCTGAGACTCAGCTAGCAGCTCCTTCCAATAGTCTGAGACAGCTGAAGTAAAGTATTTATGAGGATGTTGAACTTCAACATATTTCCTGTATCTAAAATTAAACATATCTTACTATAGGTAAACAGATTAATAACTGCCCAAAACCACAGAAAGGTCTGGCAAAAATTGGCAGCTTTATCAGGAATCCCATGGGGATTTGGGATGGGTTTTCTGATTTATTTAGATACTGAAAATAGAAAAGGAATTATCTAGAAAGTTCAAAAGTGACAAGACTTGTTTTAGTCTTCTCCCATTTAAATCACTAAGTTGGTTTTTTTTGTTTATTTTTCGTGCAATTTCAGGGAGAAAAGATATGATTGTCACAACTTTCGATTTGAAAGAGTCTTTTAGAAATGCACCAGTGTGTGGAGGGACTAAGATAAAACCTCTCCACAAGTTAAATGCTGTTCATTCATTCAGTCTGGTAACATTTAATTAGAATTTAATTGATTCATAGGCTTTGTGTTGATCATTTGCAGACATCTACTGCCACAATTTCAGTGTGCTTTTCGATATCAAGATTGCTTAGTGAAGAATGTAAGTGCAGCAAAATAGCAGCCATTAAATTAATTTTAGCAGATAAATAATTTAATCAGACCAATTATATTTCAACAGAGAAATTCAATCTAGTATTTTCCCTGTAAAACCACTCTGTTTTAATATCTGTGGGTTTTTTTGTTTTGTTTGTTTGTTTGTTTGTTTTGTTTTGTTTTTTTTTGTTAGTTATAAAAGAGTTAAATTCTCCTTCAATCTACGTATTAATTATTTCTGGGCAGGCCCCAAAAGTTCAAGATCTATGACTGGTAATCTATGATTACCAAGATAAATGAAAGCATTCCCATTTAGAGTAGAAATGCACATTCTTTACTTCTTCCCCACCCTTTTATCAGGCAGAAGCTAACAGTATTTACTTATGTTCTAGCGTAATTCTTAAAAAAGTGACTTGAAGGAAAGAAGACAGAAGTGTGTTTACAGCATAACTAATTATTCACTTTCCTGACTCTAGATAAAAGGAATATAATATGTGACACAGCAGGTTCTGCTCTTGCCACTCGAAATATAAATTAACTCTCCTGACTCTAGGAGATTTGTTTGTAGAATTGAACTGGTGTAACTGAGATCAGAGCCTGTTCCAGAGATCTTGAATAATTCCTATAAGGCAAATGCCTTCAGCTGTCAATCTTCCAAACTGACCTGTCAGTGTCACATAATAATTAAACAGCAGCTGGCATTAGTGCAAATTTATAATTGCTATAATCCTTATTGCTGACATGTCAATATTTAACTTGCATTAACCTTTCCTTTGAGGCTTACAAATAGTGCATCTCTGCCTTGCTCAGTATAATTTTTCACGTCATTGCCTTGCTAGGTACAAAGATTTATAATGTCATTTGTGATGGATACAGACCACTCCTTTACTTAGCCTTGTAAGATGCACTAACTATAGAATACTGATTCATTTATTTTTTACACCCTCCCAAATAACTACTTTTTAACCATTTAAACAATTAATAACATGGAGGCCCGGTCTCCAATATTTAGTGTAAGAATGTAACTCTTGTGAATTTTAAACTGCTTCTTTGGAGAGTGAGACTGTCCTTACTAGCACTACTATACAATGCAGGCTCAGTTTCCAGAGTTTTTTCAGTTTAAAATGTAGTTAAAACGAATCAATAGCATTTAAACTTCAGGGAGAAATGTTGCAAATTTTAGAACATTTATGAAAAGTCAAAATTAAGCCATTCTTTTAGTAGTCCATCTTGAGAAAACAAATATGAAAATTCTGGCCAGAGTGTTTTTTAAAATTGATGGACAGTCTAGTCAACAAACCAAAAAGATGAAAAGAACTTGTGTACACTCTCACTCTGAATTGTTCCCTACCTTATGCTGTGTTTGAAAGTAATAAATCACATGTAAACTTATATATAAATGTATATGTAAACTTATATATAGAATACATAATACCCCCCCTTTTTTATTTTTTTTTGCATTATTCCTTGTAAAATGAGTATTTTTATTCAGCTATTTATCATATGGAAGCTTATAAAAACTTTTATCATTAGATGCAGTATTTGGGCTCCAGATACTTGCAGTGATCACAAAATTAAATGAGAATTGGCTCCAAAATCCTTGTGACTTCTCTTTTGTTCATCACACCAAATTAAAGCTTGTTCTAAGAAGCTAAGCCATTTCCATTTCCAAAGATCTCACGGTTATCTTGCCTTCCACTCTTCAGGGTTCTGAGAATTATTTAACAAGTACCTATATACTTATTTTTATATTCCTTTCAGCAATGATAATGCTATGTACTAGTATAAAAGTTCAGCTTATAATAAATATTGTCATCAAAAATTCTCATAGAAAAGTGAAATAAAAGACTTAACATCTGAGTGTTCTCTCTTCAGCCTTATCATCTGATCTTTTCTTTATGTGTCCAGTAATGGCAAATTATAGGTCAGGGCTCTTCCTTGAAAGGGTGAATTAGAATTCTACCTGATGTAGACACTATTTCAAGAGTTATTGAAGTTACAAATAACCTACGCTCATGTTTATAATTAAACAATCTAATCTGTCACTTACTGTTATATTTCTGAGGGTCCTTGACTCTTCACTCCATGGGGAGTCACTGCTCATGTCTTCCAGATCAAGTTTTCAGGCTGTATGTAAGTGTGTAGTGAATTGATAAATGCCAGGCATCAAGCATAGCGGGCACAATAGTTGGTGCTTAATTCAATTGATTAAGGGCAAATGAGAAATGTGAGCATGAAAGAGCATTAAACCAGACTCTATATGAACAACAACTCCTTTTGTGTCTGAACATTATATAAAAGCTCTGAATTGTCTTTAAAAATAGTTAAGTTTTAAAAAGGAAATATTTGAACCTTCTGAAGAATCCATATGTCCTACAATTTCCAGGAATTTAATTATTGCTACGGTTACATCAACACTTACTGTAATATGATATAATCAGCTGTGATTTGCTGTGGCAGAGAAATTGCATAGATATGTTTGATTTTAAAAAAGATCCTTGCCAATATGTTCTTGTTTTACAAACATACTAGGTATTTTGAAGTTCCAGAAGGGTTTAAGATGCAGGCTGTCAACTTTGTTTAGTAATTATGATGATTCTTCAAAAAGTTTCAAATTGATCAGGGAACATTTCTCTAAAGTGGATTTCCTGGATTTAAGAGCTAAAATATTTTTAAAACAAGTTGACCCTATTTTTTTTTTAATCTGTAAATCCCTTCTAGTATTTTTTTTCTTAAATTGTCTTCAATACATAATAAATTAGTTGCTATACCTCTTTTCCATAATATACCCATTTTAATGCCCCTACTAAATGAATACATATTTGGCTTTTTAATTCATTCTTCTATTAGATTTTTCAGTATTTCTTTTTCCTATACTGAGCCTTATATTTCCTTAAATTAGTTTACTGAGTGTCACCTGGATATCTCTATTCTGAATAAATTATGTTGATGTCTTGTGAAATGTCCTATATTTATCAGTATTGATATTATGATCTTGATATTTTGATACTTGGATTTTATAGTTTTTCCTTAGTTTTCCATCCCAAGTGATGATCACAGCTCCAGGCAGATAGCCTAAGTCATTGGAGAAGGAATTAAAAGATAGCACACATTTTAGATAACATGTCAAAAGATGTCTCATCTATGACATACTGACAACATGACATACTGTTACATTCTGTTAGAAAGAAAATTACCAAAACCCCTACAGATTTTATGGTACAACCTCTCTCCTTCCACTAGACCAGATTGCTCTGGGCCCCATCATCCATCCAACCTGGCCTTGAACACTTCCAGGGATGGGGCAGCCACAGTTTCTCTGGGTAGCCTGTGCCAGTGCCTCACCACCCTCACAGGGAAGAATTTCTTCCTAATACCTGATCTTCCAGTTAAAAGCCACGATCTCTTGTCCTATTCTATACCACTGCAGAGTGCCACTATCATGCACTAACTGCACAATACCCTCACTTTAACTCACAGCTCTGTGTTTTAGAGAAGGATACAGAGCCATTCTCCCTTGTGGTTTTTTTTTAAATTTTTATAGTTGTACATTTTTCATTGGATGGACAGGATCTCAGTCTTGGTTCAAGCTAGTTTTCATAGTCTAATCAGTAAGAAATACTTTGGAAGAGTATAAATTACAGGTCCACATCTCTAGAAGGAAAAGGCAGCCTGGAAGAAAGTTCTTCCTTTCTTTAACTACATATGTATATATTGTGAAAAAAGCAATTTCCTCTTTTGCTACATATAGACTCCTGGAAGTGGATGCTGCTTTGAATTTCCAAAGGGCTGAAGTTTGGGTTAAAATTTCAGACGAATTCCTCTGCAATTACCTTTTTCCCCCTGTGTGTAGATAGTTACCTTTTTATTGTGCAGTAGTTAGCTTGCATGCTGAGTCTCCTGGATAACTAATTTTTAGATGTTAAAATGTTGAATCTATACCAGTAAGAGATAAAATGAAAAATTCAATGGATTTCAAGGTCTTGAGAAGAAAGGTTTACTGGGAAGTATTTGCATTGATTAGTTTATATTGATTAATATTTTATGAGATTTTTAGTATTTAAAATTAACAGTACTAACCAGATGGGATAGAATTATGGTGTCAGACTTTTGTGTTTGATTTCAGTCCACTGAAGAGTGATTTATGCACAAAATATTCACTATTGTTTCTTATCTCTTCAGTGTACTGGATCACTGCTACATTTTTTTCACAGATTGCTGTAGTCTTTAGCCCGTAAAGGACAATTCTAATCATCTGTGCTGTGCCTGACTGCGAAATGAGCATCTGCTTAAAAAAGACCTTTATGTTTTCAATATCATAAATTTTACCAGCCAAAACCAACCAAGCTTGAAGAAGTGGATTACTGTGTGACATCAACTATCAATAGCTCCAACTGCATTTATGTGAAAAAAAATTCATCAGTGTCAGAGTTGTATTCCAAGACACTAGATTACAAAGATCTTTCAGGAAGAGTAAGGGAAATCTCATAATTGCAGACATATGATTTGAAAACATGTCTGGATAAAGTTCAAGAGAATATATGGTTTAGTTCTTCTTTCCATGAGGATGAAGTAAGGAAATGAGCCATCTTTTTGAGTTTAATGTTCTGTGACTATATATTTTATATTATCTTATGTGATTAATTTATTCTCTGTCAAAATCTTAGCTGTGCCATATATTCAGTTATGATAGTAGACACTTGCAATATAAAATATTATTGTCCCTGCCAGCTCTTTCTTCTAATTTGAATAGCACTAGCTGTTCAAGTTCAGCAGGAAAGTAGGTAAACCTGTGACTCAAATTGTGAATAATACCAGGCAGAAGATAATTGGCTGTATGTGTTTGGGAAGAGTGCAGCTGCAGCTGGTATGGGTTGGCTGTACATTTTTATAACACCTGGACTAAACAAAAGTGTCACATTCTCAGCCTATGAATTGAAAAAAATAAATATTTAAGAGAGATGGTAAGTCATGTGTTATATTTCCTTACCTAGACTGTCTAGACAGGGGTGTAACATCCTGGAAAGGAGAGGTGCTTCATGGAAGAGAGATTCCCAAAAGGAAGAGGTGGTCTTGGGGAAAATACTAGGGGGGAAGGAGGGAGGAAGAAGGGAGGGCAGGGAGGGAAGGAATTACAGGAAGTAGAAGGTGAAGATTAAAGCTGGAGAATAAAGCTGGAAAGTAGGGAAAGGTCCCAGAGATGCATGGACTCATGCTGGTGATTCCCTAGTATGGTGTGTACCAGTGCAACATTCTGCTCAGCTTTCCTGGGTGAGCATCACCTCCTATCTGGGAACTGCAGATGCAGGGAACATGATGTGGTGGGGAGAGACAGTGAGCAGGTATGCAAGTAACTGAGTCAGATGTAGGAATATTTCAGGTTTTTAAATTCTGTTATCCAAATCCAATATGGGATAACTTAATCTCACCTTCTTTTTCTCGAATTTGAGAATCATTCAAATTTTCTTACTAGAAAGTTATGTTTGCCTTACTATAAATTGCATCTGACTTTGATTTGCCCTCTTTAAATGTTTAGTGTGGTCTTAATGTTTAATTTAAAAGTTACGATGTACTTTATAAGATTTTAAGAATTGTCTGAATCACGAATGAAAAAGTGTATGTTTTTCAGATGTAGTAGCAAAATCCTATGTACTTATTTAATCTCATATAGTTACACAGGATTGAGATTTTCATAAATTTCACCAATTATTACTGCATTTAAGATTGTGCTCATCCAGATGCTATATCGTCTTCAGCCTGTATTTACATCTGAAATAGAACTATACTTTTATATTTAAGTGTGTATATATGGCTTAATTTATATCCTATTATTTCTTAGACAGAAAAGGTCAGTGTAGTCCAAAATTAATTAATTAAATTATTTATTTTTGAAGCCTTGTTTCAGAATCAAGGGGACAAGACACAAAATTGGATCTGAAATACTCTGTGACACTAGTGGTTTTGATCTTCCTTTCCCTGGAAATTATTAAGACCTGTATATAGATACCTGAATAGAAAACGACCTCATTATTTTTTCATATTTTGTCTCATATAATTATGTCCTTCTTCAGACACACTTTTGATCTATGTTACCATGCATAAATCATATCTGAGTTCGCAGAGCAATCTGACCTTGGGAAAATTGGGCTCTTTCAGGTACAAACTCTATTTCAGAAAGTCAATACAGGTTTGTAGAGATCTAGTTGCAAAAAAGGTTGGAAATAGGAAGACATTGTTTCTTTTGAAAAGTTTCATATTAAATTAATTTCTGAAGTCTAAGCATACCTAATTTTGTACTGGTAAAATGAGCTACTAGCAAAACCTTTCAACAAATACAAAAAACTTGGTAATAAAATCTACTCATCTCTGAGTCTCAAAAAATCAGAGGTAAATTCCTCATCTACATGAAACTGTTTCTGAGATTATCCTATTTCCTCTCAGTCCCAAAAGGAATGCACAAGACAGGGAGCAGGGAAGCAAATACAGCTTCCTGTAAAACCTCTTGAGCATTTATTGCAGAAACCTTAAGATTAGCAAAGCTGTAGGGAAAAACCTAAATCAGAAGCACTTGATGGTGATTTGATGATCACAGTTTACCGAAACATGATAATTTATCATGTACTAAACCATTTTCTTGTATATCTGAAAGCATTTAAACTAAACGACAAATTTCTTAACTGATTTTTTGCATACCGACATGTGAAGGAAAGGACTTCTATGAGCTGAGTATTTTCCACTGAATCATAATGATTAATTTTGGTACTGTTGAAATGAGGTGCCATGGAAACTGAGTACTTTCTAAGTCTGCTCAGTGGACCTGAAGGAAATGAACTGATGAAGTATCTTGCTGGGCCATGAGGTCAGCCTCCCTGATTTACACAGAGCATGTGCACAGCAGCTACATGAGGTCACATGAAGTTTTCATCTATCCCAAGGCTCTGACAGTTACCCACAGCAGATGTTTAGTGAAAATAAACAAGAGAAATATTCTTATCTTATTTTTGTCTCAGACAGTGGGAAGAGGTCTTGTCTCTTTTTTGATGAAATTCAATCATAAACCTTCAAGGAATTCCTTCCTCTTTTTTTTTTTTTTTTTTTTTTTGCACCTTATGAGTGCTTAATTCTGAATAGCAGTGGTCACTGAAGAATGTTTCTTCCTTACATTCCCTTTGGTTTAGTGCAACCAAGTTAGCAAGTGTGGGAGACAATGCTGTTAGCATTTGTGTCTCATTTAGCATCTCACAAGAGTTCTTATGATAAGAACAGCTAGTTTCAGGGTTTTTTGGTATCTATTCACTTATTGCCATGCCCATATCATGTCTTACAATCTGTGTGGAGAATACTGAGGTTGGTAGGTCACCATCTCCTAATTTAGAACATTGCAATATTTTTCCACAACATGCTCTTCCGATGAATTGAACTGATACGAGACTCATTACAAATATTGGATATTTACATTTAATTCAAAAATCAAGATATATTAGTTGGCTACATAATGACAAGAAAATATTTGGTTTTACATCCATAGAAAATTCAATTTCATCATGCATCTCTAAGAAGATTTCCAGTAAATATGAGAACTCAACCTGTGAGATGAATATTAGTGAATCTTCATTTAATACTTTGTAAAGTTCTCATCACCTTATTCAGTAAAAGTTAACTCTAAGGACCTTAGAAAAAACCAAACCTATAATGTTCAAGAGGAGAAAAGCTGTCCTGTGTGCAAGGGGAAGAATTAAGTATGTGCTAAGTAATGTTGCCTGTATCAAAGGTGGGGGGTATCTAGGATTCTTTAGGAGTTCTGCAAGTGTAAATATGGGGAACAAAGAGCCTTGAAACAGCTGCAACTCATTAAGGATTAAAAATAACAAAGATGTAACTGGGGTCTAAGAGAAAAATTAATTCTTTGTAATTTTAGGTCTCTAACCTTGATCCTCTATCACCACTTACTAGATAACTTATATTCTCACTGGAAAGTTCTTAGAATCCCACATGAACCGGAGAATTTGCGCAGTGAAGATATTTCTGTTTCACTGTTGAAAATTCATAAGGATATTTGTGTACCTGAATCTTATTCATCAGGGGTCTGTGTTCTGATAATTTTTAATCAGCAAATCAGACTTAAACATGAGTTAGGGAAATAATTACCTTCGTGGCTCTGTGACTGCATAATCAAAATAAAAGATAAAGAGAAGAAAATCTTCATACTAGCTGAATGTATTATTTTCTTTAAACATGTGCTCAGAAATATGATTGACAATTAGGAGAAAATAAAGATTAGTGCTGAAAAGAAACAAGAATTTACAGGTAACTACAACAGAAAAAAACCCAAAATCTTAATCTAATTATGTTTCCTATGATCATAGGTACAGAACTGATGCAGAAAAAAGAGTGGTAAAAACAGAATGAATCTTTTGACTGTGTGGGAATACTTGTGCTACCTGGATAGTTGAGGGATGCATAATATGTATAAATAAGATATAGATATAGATATAGATATAGATATAGATATAGATAGATAGATAGATAGATAGATAGATAGATATACACAAATATATTGAGATCAAATTTCGAGATTAATGAAAGCACAATTATAAGAAATCAAACAAAGAGTTAAAGAGAAAACAGACTTATAAAGATGACGAAAAAGTGTTTTAGGATTTTGTGTGAGATATGAGCACAAAACTATTTGTTGATTTGATTGCTATACCAAGGTAACTTTGTCTCTGCCAAAACAGAGGTTTTTCATTTTCTTCACTCTGTGACCTTTTAAAATTGCAGGAGTTCAATGGCAACCAGTTTGGAACATCCATCATCCTCACTGCAGCTGCTCCAATATCCCTGAGTACATGGGTGCCGAAATGGGAAAGAAATTAACAGCTCCTTTGTGAAAAGTGTGCTTTCTTCCCTGAGTGCCTGATGAGACTTCTCCCTCCATGTGTCTCTTGCAGATAAATAAGCATTCATACTTCACTGCACAAAACCTACATAAAATAGTGTAAGCATACAGTAAAATATCTGGAAACAATGAAGAGAAGTACAGAAAATAATTTTGAGTCCCTGAAACAAAAGAGAAGTGAACAATTAACATTATAGAAGTCATATACATAGTTCATTCAGTGAAGACAGATCAGTAAATAGCACATACAGGATAAATTTTTCCTATATATAGTATTCAATTAAGAAATTAAACATTAAAAAAGTATAAAATTGATAATAAAAAGAGTAACCATATAATCTTTGCAGCAGTTCAGTCATTCCAATTTAACTTACACAATATTTAAAAGATAAATAAATAGTATTCAGCTCAAAATACTGGTCACCTGCTGCTGTTTAAGGACTCATACTGTACACGGAGCATTCAGCTCCATCCTTAGACTAAAATCCCATATCATCTTTCCAGTCTGTCTGGGTTTTTACTAGTCCTAAAGACACTTAGCAGACATAAGTCCAGAAAATAGCCTTTAAATGCAGTAGATACAAATTATTCACAACAACATAGATAGGTAATTTGTGGAATTCATGTGTTCTGTATTGTGTCTGTGGCTGTCTAGTGTATGTGGTTTTTTAAATAGGGAGACCAATTTTTCATTGGCTTGTTCACTTTTGGAAGTTACTCCGGGGAAGGAACTTTAGGTTCAAGTGCCTGATTTGCGCATGTGAAGTATATCACAGACAGCATTATCAAGAAATATTCTCATTTACCAAATTTTTGGGATGCCTGACCTGATTCTGATGCTGTGACCTGGCCTGCGTGCACCACACACATGTGGCTATGTAGCACACAGCTTAGCATGAGCTGCAGGTGGTGTGATGGCAGTGTATCCCCAGCCACCTTAGTGTGGCAGAGAGGGGAGGAGGACGAGGAGGTGGTTTCAGAGAGCTTTTAGAGGAAGGCATAGAAACTCCAGAGAGGGGTATTATGACAGAGCCAGAAGGATCCAAGGATGCAGTCTACTAACAGCACTAGCTGTCTTCCACATCTGGGTTGGCAGGTGGCACCTCCACTGCCTCTGGCCAGAGTGTCTTGGTAGTCTGGAAAGACAAAAGAATGCAGTTCGAATGATAAGACACACAGGGTTTCCATATCTGCATCCCTTAGTCTTTGCACTGCAGTGGGCATGATATTAAAGTGTACAGATCACTGTACATAGCACAGTGGTCATAGCAGTGGCAACCTTGACCTGCTTCTTACCACAGCTATACTCAATTGCAGCTCTTTCTAGGTGTGGCTGCTTGAGTCTCTTGAGTATCTACCTCCGGTGTTTCTCGGGAGAGTGACTCTGCCACTGTGGAGAATGGCAAGAAGAGCAATAAATAACACTTTCTACAGCAGTGACCTCAGTAGGCTAGGTGCTCTTAAGTCATCCTCCAGTGAGTCCTGATAGTATGATGTATCTAGAATAAGTTCATGTCTCACAAGAGATAACTCCAGACATGTTGGAACAGATCAGTGTTAGACCCAAAAAATTGTAATTGTAGTCAAAACAGGTGTTGCATTTTCAGTAGGAAAACTCTATTTTAGTGAATGGCGCCACACTATATTGCAATTGCTGAGAACTCTACACATGCACACAAAAAAAGAAACTGTTACTGCAGAAATGGCACATTAGCATCAATAATCTTCTGAATTATTGTATAACTTCAGGTTTTCCAGTTTGTTTTGGGAGCCAGGGGCATACTTTCTCGTGTCTTATGAAGGTAAACTTCAACTGTAATGAGATAAAGTATGATTCTCTAAGTGTTGCCTAGAGAGCTGTGGGTCTTAATATGTGGAAACATTAGGTTGCAAATTATGGAAAAATTCATTATTTCATTGAAGATTTAGATGTTTCACTTTTCCTCCCATTGTACTCAGGCCTCAGTAAATCTTTAATTACTTCCTGATTAATGATTGATTTTTCAGCTACAAGTCCTTTATATTCATATTTTACAAAATTATTAATATTAGAGTTTTCATACATGAAGATCCTAACTGAGTCAGTGTTTTGGTCAAATTCCTTATTACCCTACTGGCTGATTATAAAACTAAGGCGTAGGTGGGAGGAGAAAATTTGCCTGAACTTTATCTCCATAAGGACTGACTAAGACCCAAAGTAGTTTTAGGCTATTAATACTCCAGATTTTTGTGCTAGAGATTGCAAAAAACTTTGGCATCAAGCAGGCAGTTAAAGAAGAATCAGAAAATAAAACGTATAAGCCTCTATTTCTTGAAATTCCCCAAAGTCAACAGTACTGAAAAATATTTTCCATGTTACTGGAAATCTCTGATCAGTGAAAAATTGTCATTAAAAAGAAGACAATAATAAATGTGATTCCATTGTTCTTATCTATGTCAATCAAAATTTATAAACATGTCAATGCTTATGGAGGATCCCAGCACAACATACTTCTGATTACCAACATTAAATACACTGGAAGTATACTAATTAGCAACTTTCATTATTTTCAATTTTGCAACATCCTTATTACTCATCTTGCCATCATCAAGTAGTAAAATTGCTTTTATCTTCTGTAAGGTGCCAAAAAACTTTCTTGACAAAGCTTTTAAAAGAGCTTACAGTTGTTCATGTACTCTAAGTTAGACATGGAGAAATACTGAGAAGATATTCTCAAAAGGTCAAAGTAACAAAAATAGACTTTACTGGCAACTTTAGACAATCAGAAAATATTTTGGCAAGACTCCATCAGCATAAAACACTTCTCAAAGCATTAACTTAGCCCATTCAGCTTAGCAAACTCTAAGACCCCTAGATTTTAAATGACTCAAAAATTCTGAAAAGAGGGAATTAGAGGAAGAAGAAAGAGAGAAAGACAGCAAAAATATAGAAAAAATACATGTAGATACCAACTCATGGGTTCCAGCAGTGCTCAGCTGATAGAAATTCCAAGAGGAGGAAGGTTCAAGACATGTGGTCACCTCCTGTTTGGCCTCAAATACCCCTTGAACTCCCTGGGCCCTTCCCCCAGGTGGGATTCTGGTCTTTTGGTCTCTCTGGGGCTGGATTAGGGCTCCTGTATTCTTGGGATTGGCAACTGCCAGGCTGGGATACAGCCCCTAGGGAAGGGGAGTGCAGGGCTGGGCATCATTTCACCAGAGCAAGGCCTGACCTTCCCCTTCCTCTCCCCACACAGACCACAAATATCTCAAGACATCAATCTTTCCAGCCTCTCACATCTTCATGGACAAGAATGCTATAATGAGTTTTTATGTGCTTTGTTTTTTAATTTTGGGGTTTCAATTTTTTCATTTTCCTGGAGTCTCATGGGAGCAACATGAGAAATATTTTTGCTACAGTCAGCAAATAGCATTTAGGAGCAAGGACTGTACCTTTTGAAGGTACATTTAAAGCTCTTTTAGTTCAGGACTTTCTAAATTTACTTGAATATTCAATGCCAGCACCTTGGAGAGCTTCATAAATTTAGCAGAGATTTATTTTCAGTTTTGCAAGATAGTAGATGTGGTCTTTCCAGGATCATGCTACAAACTGACAAATACCCTCCAGCTATTATAAAAATAAAACAACATTTATTATGCAAAAAACCCTGAAACTCGACCAAAAAAAACAACAAAAAAACCCTCCCAACCTAAAAACCCACTCACAAAACTTGGTATTGTGCCAAGTGTCTGAAGAGGAAAATAAATGTGATGCACTTTCCAAAAGGAAGTAACCTCTTTACTCACTCCTATCTGAGCTCAAACACCTTTTGAAGTGCTTTAAAATGGACGAATACTGAGATTAGAACATGGACAGCCTTGGATACACTTTGGACTGCACTCTTTTCTGTATAGACAGCGAAGCAGAATTGCTTAAGTATTTACTTCAAATGTTCAGGGAGATGTGCATCTGAAAAGAGAATTTATTTGAATTTATTTAATAGCACTAGCATAGAAATGATGATGATGTTGATCATGATGACAATGATGATAATTACTATTAACAATAACAAGTAAAAAACACCAACAGGTTGAGATATCT
The DNA here is from genome assembly GCF_052056855.1 of Sturnus vulgaris. Lineage (NCBI taxonomy): Eukaryota > Metazoa > Chordata > Aves > Passeriformes > Sturnidae > Sturnus > Sturnus vulgaris. The sequence goes on from NC_142246.1 coordinate 15,916,756, forward strand.
CAGTTGGCAAATCCCTTTGAACATCTGTGCTGTACATTATATTCTTATATTGTGTGAACCAAATATATGCAAGTCCCACCAAGACGACAACAACCCATGCCTGAAGTGCAAAGAGTACATTTATTCCATTATGTCTCTGACTGGAGGATTCCAAAACACTGACCAAGACCCACACACTGCAAAGCTTATTTTAGCAGGGGCAAAACCAGTGGGGCCTTATCCCTGCATGACATATCAAAGGGCCTGAAGCATATGCAATCTTTCACCAGCTGGTGTTTTACCATCTCCAAACTCTGTTACCTCCCTTCTCCCTTTTATAAGGAGGCCCCAGTCTCTGGAAAAGCCTCTCAAGTCTTTAACAACATCCTGTTATCTACTCTGAAAAAATTCAATTTCTTTTTCAGCAGATGAAAACAACCCAAAAGAAACACAAATATGTGAATTGTCTCACAATGAGTATTTTCTAACTTCTCCCAGGTGCAAGGTTGATCTTTGAGTGAAAACAACTCTCAAACTAACTCATTTTTTCTCTCCTCACCATTCTTATGTTTGTCAACCCTCTTTCCCCCACATATACTACTTTAAGGAAAGGATTATCTGCCTGTGGTACTGACATCGATAATGGTTTCATTAGTTACACAGGGAAGGTTTAGAGCTAGTAGTAGTGATGTGTTAAGTGAGTGGTTAACCATGAAGTTCAAACAAGGATCACAGCAAATTCTGCTCTTGGTGCTCGAAGGCACATCTGTATTTCTGTCAGAGGGTTTAAAATTGATGCCTTAAAGGCAGAAAATGAAGGTATGGCAGGGGAAGATCAATTTAATTTTCTAACTGAACACTATGGGTATCTTCAGGTTTATAAATAATTTCTGAATTATTATCTTCAGTGACCATGGGTACAGGATGGCCAGAGGGCTGCACTCAAGAAACCAAAGTGTGGCCACTTGTATCACTTCCTTTCTTTTCTGCAGCTGATGAACCTTCCTTGGTTGTGTCTCTTTGGCTGGCAGAAATCAGTGTCTCTATGACTTTCAGTTGTTCAATGGCTCAAAATAGAACTCTTTGGAACTAATTTCTTTGATCTTACAGAATGATGAAATTTTGTTTATTTGGAGGAGAGGAAGGGATTCTTAATGAAGAGATCTTATAGCTTCTTTTGGCTCACACCGCCATCACTAATTTACCTGAGCCCCAAACATAAACAAGTAAGGGCAACACAGAGTGAGTCACTGGCACTATTTCTGACTCAAATAATATGATTTTGAATTATTGTAGTCTTCTGGTCCTTCTGACTGTAAACATTTGCTTATTAGAAAAGACTGAGATATTTGAAAATACCACAACATGTGGTTAATCACCAATGCTTCTAATGATAATTACTGTTAGAAATATGTGTCTATACATCAAAGGAGACAAGACCTATGTAAAACAGCAAAAAGACAATCTCAATAGTCTAAGTGTTATCAGGTTAGCCAAGAGATACAAAGATGGTGGGTAAAGAAAAAAAGGGAAACAAAGACTTGGCAAAGGCATTAGCACAGCCTTAAAATAGCAACAGCTTTTTTGGGGGGGTCATGTGTCTTTCAAGAACTATTTGTTCAACTTTATATTAATTCTAAAATGGAGATTTTATTTTTGTCAGATAGCAAAATATCCCTGCTGAAACCCAATAAGTATAATATTTCCTGAAGGAAAGGGCATATACAATCACAGTAGAATGTGATTGGTCATATTTGCTTCACACTGCCTTTCTAGAAGTGTATTTATCTTCCGGAGACAACATGCCAGAAAGCTGAAAGAAATATTTTATTACTATGAAGATAGTGGTGAGATACATGCATATTTTATAATATTCACTTCAAATGAGGTTTTACTCCTGAAAATAAAAGTTGTCTTGTCTTTATTAAATTACATTTAATTTAATTTATTATAGTTTTAGGAGTATTGTACTACTATGAAATCTGGTGATTATGATGACTTTTTCAAACTAGAATGAAACTTGAGATAATTTTTGTATAGGAGGTAATATAAAAGTGGATCTTTATTGGAGCTCCTGGGGCCGTTATGGAAGAATGTCCACAAAAGCCCACCCCCACAGGCATGAGTACTTTTTTATAAGTTTTAGGAAATTAACATAATTGATAAAAAGCACTGATTAGGAGAACAAGTGGTGATACAATTCCCCCTCAAGTCAAGCTCTTCTCTGGAGCCTCCCCTTCAGCACCAGTTGTACTTTGTCCATGAAATGTATCTCCAAGAGTTGTTCTTGGCCTTGGCTCCCAGGAAGGACCAAGAACCAGAACCACTGGGGCCTTGTATCCCTCAGGGCTTGGAGCTCTGGAATTTATTTTATCGTCCTGCCTAGGAAAGGCCATGGTAAACTACTGGGAAAACTAGCTACAAATGCAATAATAAGCTGCAGAGATCCAAATATATGTGCAAATAATACAGAGAATATATATAAAAGAAAATAAGGTAAAAACCAATAGACAACGTTTCTATACTTTGTATAAGCTATTCTTCATTCAAGTAAACTTTAATTTCAATGATTATATAAATATTAACTTATAAGATCATAAACTATTTTTCAGTATTTTTTTTATCTTGAAAATTATACTGATTCTTCTCCCTCCCTTGGGAACTGATATACTTCAGAGACAGAGACAAAACAGAAATTAGTCTCCTTCTAGATTAGGTTATTTTGAAAGACACAGAGAAAATGAGACAGGCAGGCTTTGTGTGCCCTCTATTACTTCATACAGAGCAGCCACTTTCTAACAATGGAAACCTGAAATATAAAGGACTGTCATTTAAATTCAGCATAGAAAGAACAAGAAATAAGATAGCATAAGTTCTATTATGTCAGACATTTAATTCATTTTATGGTCAATATGTGATACAAAGATCAGCTCTTTTCTGCTGGTTGTATTTCATCTTAATGTATCATCAGACTTATTCTAGGAATGGATGTAAATAGAAAATTCCAAAAACATCCGGTTTGTAGTTGACTCCATCAATGACCAGCTGCAATAGTCAAGAAAAGCGAGGCTCTAATGCTCACTTTCTCAGTGCACAGATATATTGATAGCTGAAACAAGCAGCAGATGCATTCAAGTATCAAGAAATTAAAAGCAGAGTGTGAAAACAAATTTAACTTTTCTGCTTCACGTAATGTTTCAATAATTTTGGGGATTATGCACATTGACCAGATTAAGATTGCAGCTAGCCCTTGGTTACTTCATTTCTAGATATGTGAATGTCTGTTTCAGAACCTTGAAGAAAACACTGAATGTGACAAAATGAGAGCTCTCCTTTTCTGAATCTGGTTGCCTTTCTGTGTACTGTATAGGAAAAGGATGCATTGGCACAGATTTAACATTAGATTTCATTTGTGGTTATTGCTCAGACATCAGGCTGAAGAGATGAGAGAGAGAGAAACTGATTAAAATAGCTTACTCTGAAGATAAAACTAATTGTTAAACTGGGGTTGGATTCAGGTCAAGGGTAGTGAGTGTGGTAAATAAAGAGAGAGAATTAGACTGCAGTTAGAAACAGTCTGGGTAATTAAAAAGGGACAAAAAGGCCTTCTAGAGTGACTGAAGAGCCTGGAGTGAATAAAAAGGGCATATAGGCTAGCAGTCACCAATTGCACACAGAATCAATAATCCAGTATATTGTGGTGTGTGTGTGTGTATGGGATGTTTATTTCAATGAGTTTTCTAGGCTACTTTGGTTTAAGTTTTGGGCAAGCAGCTAAAGTTTGAAACACCTATCTTTACTAAACTTACAAAATCTATCTGTTGAGACTTAAATTTTCAATAAAGGAAGTGAAGAAAAAAAGAGAAAATGAGGGGAAAATCTTCTGCATTTTCAAAGGTAATATTTAGCAAATGTTTCAACTTGAAAAAGAAACCAGAACTCAGTAATCTTACAAAGACTAAAAAGGATTTAAATACAGAAAAGAATGGAGTATTCCACCTATTGACTCTTCCTATTAAAGCAGGATTCTTCTCTTCAATCTGTCTTTGAATCTGGCTTTGAAGGTTTCAACAGAATTTGAAATACTTTGTACTTCTATTTTCCCCCCACTCTTTCCAATTTTTTTTCTTTCTTCTTCCCTTTCCATTGGATTAGTTTTGATGCTTCACAGTCTTTTCATGTCATGTTACTGTTGCTGTGGAACAATATTTAAACATAAAGTGCTGTTTATGTGTAAAGTATACTGTATTGGCAGAGGTGTGGATTATCTGTCTGAAATCAGAAGACTTCTGCACAATTTCATTCCCACAGATGAGGTTCTTTCCTTTTAGCACCTTACAACACATCCATCTTTGTCAAAACCTATTTACTATAAATGAGCTCAGGCATATTTCTTCGGTGATTCAAGTCCTAGTTTATTACTCCTCATTACTTGATGTTCCACCCAATTTAATCACATCTGCATATTGAGAAATTGTCCTTAGACTCATTACTCTAGTTGTACTCTGATATGCTTGATAAAACTCTTATTCTTAGCTCTTTCTTTCTATTATATAAAGGATTTTATCACTGTATATGTAAACTATATTCTTGATGCCAGATCTAACACCATATTTTTGACATCATTATCTTTTTATTTGAAATTTATGAAAGCAAGATGTTAAAAGTGATGTCTGAAGTAGAATGCCAGTAAAAGTTGCCAGGAATGTGAAAGCTGTACTTAATTCTTGGCCTATTTTCCCAGTTATTCTTTCAGCTATTTCAAGACAGGATTATTTGAAAACAACAATTTGTTAGTGTCAACCTGAAGACATCTTTCCTGAAATGAAATCTTCTGACTAATAGGAATGAGGTCTGGTGGCTATAATTAGTGACAACAGCTAGTTTATATTCTTGACACTCACAGATTTTTGCAGTGTGATGTGGGGTCATTATTTACAGCAGCTTACCTATAGGTAAAATGTACACAGTAGCACAATACCTGTGTATTTTAGAAAAACCCTCTACTTCCTTATGTTAAGACAATTTGGTTTCTGTAAGAGGAGACAAATCTTAAAGACTTATTATTTCATATTCTTTAGAAAATTCATGCCTTAATTTAAACTGTCACTGAAAACAGTTACTCTAATTGGCAGCTTTTCATCAGCATGCAGTAGCAAGAACTTCTTGGGATAGTGTCATAGTTATTAATTTGTTAATTTGTTAACTGTGGAATAATAAATCTTTTTTCCTACTGTTTTTTCCTGCACACTGTATAAAGTGAAGGCTAAACTAAAACTAGAACTACATAAATGAATCTGCACAGTAAAAGTATATCTAATTCGAAATCAAATAATTTTTTCTCTCAGTTTTCAGTTAAACAATTAACTTAGGTTGCATAATACAAGATCTGGATATCCATTCAATTTTGCATGAAAGACTCTTAGGTTCACTTCAGTTTTATGGTTTTCATTGACTTCTAAATGGCTTGATATTTAGAGTAGGACTCAATAGTAGCAGTAATAGATCTATTTTACTTTCACTGCAAAGAAAAGCTACTTCCTAATTCCAAAATTTTTGGTAATATAACAGTATCTAAGAAAGACATTTTCTGAATCTCTAAAAATTGATTTTTTTTTTCATATTTAAAAAAAAAAAAATTTAGTGTTTTATGGTTCCAAAAGCAAAAGTAATAAAATATAAAATATAGGACACTTAGTGCAAGATTTTTATTGTTCTAGAAATAAATGAATAATCCAATTCTCAGATTTCTGTAACAAAAAAGCTGTAGCTAATATATTGACTAATATTTTTCCTGGAATGAGAAATTCCAGAACTTGGTCGTCATTCTGTCATTGTTTCTTGATGGGAAATAAATTCAAGCCATCTGAGAGTATCTAATGGCAGATTAGGATTGGATTTTAATTTTTCCCCCTCAATGTACTTTTCTAACTAGTAAATAATCAATTACATACTGTCATCATCATTGAAAACAAACCAGTACATTCTAGAAGATTCGTTAAAATTTTGTCATATACCTTGAAGTTGTGCAAGATGAAATATATACTCAGATCCAATGGTAAGGAAGCAGCAAAAAATCAGTGATGGGACATCATATTTGTCTATAATGAAAAGACTTGCCAAAAAGAAAATTTAAAAAGGAAAAAAAAGAAGCAAGATAAAAAGATAAAGCATAGGCAGAAGACAACACATTAAAATCCATGAGTGTGTACATTCACAGAGTCATGCCAGAAATTCTTCTGATCTGATACCTGTCTTTTAAATTTGACCTAATGGAAGAATACATGCTTTAAAAAAACATTAAAATGAGGGATTCTTATAAGAGGTTTTTTTTTACTATTTTAATATTTCAAAATGGTTCTGATGAGACACTTGGTATAATTTGTCATTAAGTCATTAATAAAATATATTCTAATTACAGCAATTACTGTTCAGGTTTATCTTTTACAATAATAATTGCTTACCTCTTAACCTGGAAATCAGGAATATGTAAACTATTCTGTACCAGGTGTTTATTGGATATACATGAAATACTGGATAGAGATGATATTCACTATAATATATATTGACCAGCAGCATATGGCTCTTATTCTTGTCTTAAAAAACATAGGAAATAAAACAAAACACCACTATCCTCTGAGATCTTTATTCTCTTTTATTTACTTTGTACCGTATATTTTCATTATTGATAATTTGGCAATAAGTCAAAAGATTCAATCAATGTTTACCTTAATATCTATTTAAGTTTTGCTCTATATAGAAAATTGTTGATGATATATTAAGCACATGATTTTTTTTCAATGGATTTCTAATCAATACAGCAGTAGCAGAAATTAGTGGGTTGAATTCAGTGACCATATCATCATGTTTGAGACACAGCAATTCACTTTCTGCACAAGCATGTTTATTGTCTTCCCTTTCTTTTAGCTGAAATTAACAAAGGCAATAAAAAAAACTACAAGATACACAGACAATTCTAACTAATATTATGAACACTTCAGACATGTTTTGAAAATGGTTTCTGTTCAGTACAGCCTTGCCTATGCTTATCTCTTTCATCAAAACCTGAAAGAAATTGAAAGACAGGCTAATTAAAGAGAAACATTCAGAGACTTGAGAGTATAGATTGAAAGACTAATTACAAGTTTTTCAATAGTCCCCTTTGTTTCTGTTTTTCATTTGTACTTTTCCTTCAGAAAAAAAGTCAATTTCTACTAGAATTAACTAATAATGTGTAGTTTCTCATCCTACATTATAATTTTTTTTCTCTATGTCTTTGAGGCTTCAACATCCTGTTAAGCAAAAAACAAAGTGAGGCAAATATGATTGTGTAAATTTGATGGAAAAGCCATGTTCCACTGCTCAGTTTTATAAATTATACACAAATATTGACTTACGTATGCTGTAAGACCTCCTAGAATAGGGCCCCAGCATGTGCATCTGTTGAAAGAGCCTGCCAAAAAAAGTGTGTTTCAGCCTCCAACATGTAAAATATGCATATTCAATTACAAAAAATCATGACATCATTTCAAAAAGGTTTCAGTAACTTGCTGCAGTCCCCAGGAAGCAATAACTTGCGTGCCAACAACTCATGTAAGTTTTATTTAACTTAAACAACAACACCAAAAATAAATTAACATTACTGCATGGCATTTCTCGTAACACACAATGCACTGGAATGCCCTCCAAATAAGGTTCTTGCATATAACAATATATATGCCAGCATCTTTCTACTTCACACACCATTTCGAGAGTAGGAGTAGGACTGACAACAAAAAGCTCACAGGTTCAAAATGCCCATTTTTCCCAGATGTTTTTCTTTTTTATACTCCTTTGCTATAGTGTACTTGACAGTATTTTCTCCAACTTCCTGAAAAGAACCAATACTTTAACCCTGAATATTTATGAATAGCAATGTACACTTCGAAGCATCATTTTTGGCATTTTCTTTCCATGCCAATATTGAACTTATATTTTGGGATTAAGTAAATGTTTAATATATACACAACCTTCTGAATAAAAATATGAACTTTCCTTTAATGGAAAAAACAATATCTTGTACTCACACTTCCTTTTCTTCTCAGTTCCTCTGTGCCATTCCTATGTGTCCCCACAGTCCCTACCAAATGACTAGCAATAGAATAAAAAACTCTACCTCATACCTAAAATAAATATAGATAGGCTGACCTAACCACAGGCATACTTTTAATGAATACAATTTTGAGTGTTTTATACAGCTGTAATCTAAGATTAGAAACATATGGTTCTGGCGGTAAATTAGCACTATGAAGATATATGGCAGTGAAAATTTCATGACATTTTCAGAACACATAAAGTACCCTGGGCTTAGATAAATTCAAACCTAATTCATTTCGAAACATGAAGGTTGTAGCCTTGTCAAAACAAGTCGGAATAATGATAACACTATAATGATTTATTGAAGTTCTTATGAGGAATAATAAGGAGAGTTTTAAATTATCATCTGTGTTAGTGTTTCATCTGCATGAGAATCATATAGAATTATGTTTGAGAGTAATAAAGTCTCAGCAAAAAAGCCAAATTAGTACTGGGATAAAAACACAAAATCCTGTGAAACAATTTAATTTTATTTCAAGAGATTTTTCCTCTCCGCGAATATTTATTAAGGAGACAAAAACCAGTTTGTCTTCAGAGCTCCATCTGCCTGAGCACAGATCTGGACCCATGGATGCCGAGCACTTGCACCAACATAGGAAGGATATTGCTTTGAGCAATTGCACTCTGATTAGGATTAAAAGGTACCTAGTGTACATGTGCTTCAGAAAGCCTTTTCCAATTTAATTAACATTTTTCAAAGAGCTGTATTTCTAGAAATACAGAACATATAAAGCAATCCAATCCAATTTTGAACACATGTTTTTTAAAGTGAATACTTTCTGGGAAATGGAATTTACAATAATTGTAAATTGAAGATCATCTGTGTTTGAATGATAATATCAATTTTGCCTTGATTTTGTTGTGCCTACATGCCAATGAATTTAGGGGCTAAGGAGCTCTTGAAGGGTCTCTATGGCTCAAATATTTAGTATAAAATTTAGATGGGAAGAACGAAGGGTAAAATGAAAAGGACCATAAACCTCTGGTAGGTCACTGCTACCCATGACTAAATTCCAGTATTTGTAGAAAAAGTGGGTCCGTTGATCTGACTAAGCTTTGTTTAAACAAAGAACTGTTCTGCAGGAGCTGCGAAATACCAAGAATTTAGATTTTGTCTATCTTTCAAGCTTTAAATCTTCATTTGTTACTTGGTGGTAATAGTTACTTTGGGAGAGTTAGACAAGGCTTTTCCTTTCCTTTTGATAGGACTAAAAGGACTATGGGATCATACTGAAGGAGATGAAAAGACAGATTTCATATAATCAAATGCAGATATTTTGCCTATGTTCTGTTTAGCCTGGTTAATTAGAGCTTTTTAAGGCTTCAGAAATGGATGAGGAAATTTTTATTAGCATGTTTAATTCTCAGCCTATCATCAGTAGAAGAAAGAACAATATTTAGACTCCTCCATTCAGTAGAATGAAATCTGATGAGTAGAAAAAGCATAGAAAAGCTAAGAGACAAAAAAATCCAAACATATATGCATGGGAAATATTTCTTTTACCAAAAGATTTACTGAATATTTTTTAATGAAAGCTATGATCTAAAACAAATGGAACCAAATTAAAAATGGGTTATTTGACCCCTATCTCTGAATAATATTCATAGTGTAGGCTGTACAGAAAATGAATAAATCTATTTTTATCTTAAATTTTCATAACCAAGTATTTGGAAATAATAAATATGATGTCAATTGTCATCAAACAGGTGAAAATTTTTTGGAAGTACTACGGTTGACCAGAAGTAACCTAAATAATCTTGAAATTATATAACAATCAAATTTAGTAAGGAAATTATCTACATACACACCAATAGAACTAAGAATTTTAATATTTTGGAAATGAAGACAAGAAAGATTGCATTATCCCATTAATATCTATCATGACTTCTATCAGATAATGAATGACTGTAGTACCTGAGGTACAGTATTAGAGAGTGATTTAGGGAAAGTTAGGAAAAGTTCAAGAGGGAAAGGAAGAAGCTCACTCTGTATAAATCAAAACAATTTAATTAAAAATTGCAAGATATACTGCAAATATTTTCCCCTCATTGTGATCAAGCCTGAAGAATATTACTAACTACATACCAAATGAGCAGCCCATCTGGATGTAGTAGCAAAAATACGATGCATAGTGGAAGTGTGATGCAAGCTGTAGGTGCTGTAGAAATCTTATTACTTTTTTTTTCTATAGGCAGATGGCAAAAAAAAAATCTACTGAAATGAACTATAAATTCCTTTGGTACTGGGGTAGGACTCCAACCAAGACAAAACAAGTCTGGATTCTTAATTAGATTAACATACAAAATCCTTGGACTAATAATTGCTGTTTTATTTTCCATCTCTCCAAGGCAAATTGCTTTCAGGAGCTTTGAAGAGTATGATCCTATTAATCCATCTGTCAGTAGGTTTTTAATATTGAAGAAAATAAATTTCAGTTACTTCAATAACTAGTTAGGAACTGGAAGGAAACAGAGGTAGAAAAAACAAGTTATTCAAATTGAAAACACATACTATCTTTTATAAAAATGTATTAATAATGGGTTATTACTACATAAACTTTGAAAGGACTACATGCAAGGTGTATATTTTTAAAGTTTGAAACTCTGCATTCTTACTGGTTAACATTACTTTGAAAATCAAAAAAACACCCAAACACTATACTATTAAGATAGTTCTCAATTTCAAAAATATTCAAAAAAATTCTAATAATAGCTTTCACAATCCTCATGAAAATTAATTCAAATTTCATCAATCAAGGGATGAAAGTCTTGTAAGCTTAAATAAAATAAGTGGTCCTTTTCATTTTCTGTGAAGATAGGGTGAGTGAAGAACTGGGTAGCATCAGAATTACTTAGGTCAATGTGATCATCCTGATTGTCTTTTCTTTCAAAAAAAGAAACAAACTCATAAGGATAACTCTGACTGTTTCAAGTTTACTTGTGCAGAGACACGTCTTTTGGAAAGCTGTCCCAAAATTCCACACATTTGTATAAAAACTTTCAAGGTTATAAGGTGTCATATTTAAACTTTATCCCTAACTCAGATTATTTTTGAAGAATTATATTCTGGCAGCAAATTTTCAAGGCTTAACAAAGTCAATAGCCTCTTGGAGAATAGTAAGACTCCAGGACCTGAAGATCCTGGATTCATCTGCATCCAGATCACTTTAAAAGTTGAAAAGTATCACAAAAGATATTAAATAATCAGGAACTGCATCTTTTCAAAGTTAAAAAGAGGGGAAAATGTATAAAAGTAGATGTTATTTGATTAGGAAGTAATGCAAATTTTTAGATTCTCTTCTATTCTTTTGCTATTATCAGGATGACTTTCTACAAGGTAATTCAGATTAAAATGCCACATTGGAGTAATCTCTGCTAAACACATCTAACTTTATAGCCAATGGAATTTAATTATCAACATCAAAGTAATAATTAAGAAATTTGGATCTATGATTGCACAAAGGATTGGTGTACAGTGAAGAGTAATTTCAAGATTAACTGGTACATATATGCCTTGAATTCAAGAATGTTGAATCTGTTAAGTCATGCAATGATTTTCACTTAATTGAATAATATTTTCCTTTAAATTATGATACCTGTACATGTAAATTAAAACCTCGCCTGAAGTTTGGAAAGAGGCACTAATAAGCACTACTCAAAAGCCCCATAAAATGATCCTGAAGCCTCAAATAAAAGAAAAGTTTGGTATATTTGAATATATGATCATTGGTACTTGAGATTTCTCCAATTTCCTTATTACTAGATGAAGAAATTACATTGATGAACGTAAAAATACATGGTGGGCAATGTTGTCAAGAGGTGCCAACAACTGTGCTTTCTTCCTTGAACTACATTTTGGCAGCTGCTGCCCCACTGAGTGGTGGCCTCCATACTATTAATACTTTATGCTTTTAATAGTTTTTTATGCTTTCAAGTATAATTTCTTTTAAGCAATAATTTGTCTAATTTATATGACCAAACCAGAAGCTGCAAAGATAATATTTTTTAGCTTCCTTTCTGATGAATAATAAATGTCACATAGGAATTAGAAAGTAGGATGTAGTTCCATGTGCCATCTGCTGCGTATGGGAACAGAAGAAAGATATTAGACTTCAAATTAGGGGCTTCTTTCCTAGAAACTCAAAGATGAAAGGAAACCATACTGATCACTTGGAAAGTAATACTACTCTCTATCAGTCATTAGATATCTATCAGTGATTAGAAACTCTCACAATATGACAAGACACTCTGGAGAGCTCTCTAAGATATATCTACAAAGTGTATTTTAAATAAAAATTAATGTCATTAGTGTCATACAGTCTTCTGATTATTTACTTTAATTTCTGTTCTGTTTCTTCTAGTTGCCTAAGGCCTGTGATAGCAGGATATATGGAGAGAGTTCTGAAGTAAGATGCAAAACCTTGCATGCTGAGTTCCCATAGTAGCTGACAATTTGCAAAAGTAAGGAGAGCTACATAATTACATATTTATGTATTTAAAATTAACGTACCTAAACTGCCCCACTCAAAAAAAAAGCCTACCCACATTTTGCCTCTGAAGTGGAAATTTCAGAGTGCCCATTCTAGCTGCCCCCTTGACCTCAGCTGTCACTGAAGAGCCAAAGGCTGACCTAACATTAAGCAGCAGGGATTAGGCTTGGCTGCACGGTGGCACACTCATGAGACATGGCAAGGAAGGAGGTGGCTGACAGGGGTGGTGTCCTCCAGGATGTGTGCAGGTGGGATGATAGAGGTGATTCTGGATTCTTTTTTTATTTTACAGCAATAAGATAAATACAAAATTATGTTTTTGTCTGCTTTATAATTTGTTGGTTGACTGCTATGGACAGATTTTTAGTTTAAGCAATTGTCATATGTTTTATTTCATATCAGATGTTAGCATTTATTGTACATATAGGAAAAATGGGACTGGAATAAAAGGAAAGATAAGCAGGAAAAGAATGCAATTGTTTTGAAAAAGTGGTAGAAATCAGCTTCAGAGTCGTTGATCATGCACAAAAAATAAAGTTTCTGGAGAAAACCCTTCATACTAGACAGTATTTTAATATTTACTATTTCCTATAATATTATAGGGCCTTGAAAGTGTCAACCTGGAATCAAAGTATCTTTTTTGTGGAGCTTTAATTAAAGTTTGTTATAAAATACATTATAAATCATTTTGGGTCAAATCAGAAAAAATTGTTCAAAATAAAGGAATTATAAAATGACATTAACACTTGCTTATACACAATATTTATAGTAAGCTGGTACCATCATAAAACCCAACACAACTAATATTGTACATGAAGGCTTGTGAATAGATGAGAAAATGTAGAAATATAGCACTATACCTGAAAATAATATCAATGCTCTAAATTTGAACTTTTAATTTGCCTCTCTTCTTTAAATCCAAATTTCTGTGATTTTTTTGGCTCTTGGGTAGCATGCAGATGACCTGGGACAAGCTTAGCCTGTAAGATAACTGTAGATAACTCATGTTCTGGCTTTCCATGCTCTCCACATTCCCCTCTGAGATGAAACCTATGTGTGGTTCTGGGGCTAAATTGGTTCAGAGTCCCCTCGCTGCAGGTGCCATGGGTAAAAGAATGAAGCTACACCTGGCTGGGCTATTTCCACCTTTCCAGCATTAAGATGCCATCTCAGCAGCCCTTCTGTTGCAGATACCCAAAATTCCTTTAGTGGCCCTGCTGGACATAGCCTGCAACCTCAGGGTGACACTATAATGTAACAGTCTTCAAGCTATCTAAGGAATGGCTTCTCAAACAAAAAGACCCTAGGCTTTAAGGCTGCAAGGGCATCAAAAACAGCTCACATGAGACCTGGACTGCTATGACACATGGAAATAACCTGCTGGCTTTAGAGTGACTCACCCTGGAAAGCAGGTGCTGGAGCAACTCAGTTCCCTCACCTAAGGAGCAAGGGGCCACAACTTGAGGAAGTTACTAAAGCTATCAATGTATCTTCAATAGAAGTCTAATATTTTCCCTTGTATTGACATCTGGTACCATAAAATGGACCCAAGCAGAATTTGTTAGAGATTAAAAACCTGTGTCTGAAGTCAAATTTCATCTGTGAGCTTTATCATCTTCTTTATGCTAATTAGAATATTATGAAATATTAAAAGAACATCAAACTCTGCTCCTTGCACTGTTTTCTGCTAAATATTTACTTACAGTCTGTTAATACCGAGTGCAAGCAAATAAGAAAATTGCCCAAAGCTTCCGGAGGAATATTTTGGTTGAGGAGTCACTTCCCGGTTTCTCCATCAGCAGGAAGCCAGACTAAGTGTGAAACAGGGCTGTGAGGATCACCAGAAACTGCTGTTGGAGACTCTGAGCACCTACACAAAATAAGAAGTACCTCAAACATCACAACCCTCCCTTGTTCAGCTTGCTTTTCCCAGCATAATCACAGAAAATAAAACTGGAAGGTTTACCTTGTCTCCTCCTGCAGGGAGGATGACAGAGATCAACATGCATGGACGGGGAGTATAGGGACCATACATCCATGACCTGGAGGGGAACAGCCCTCTGAGCAACTGACAACAAGGCCACTGCTTTTCACCAGTGCCCAGAATAGGTAGGATGAAACAAATGCTGTCTGAAGGACATGCCTTTACAATGAATTTCTTAAGTTTCCACATGACAAAATCTATTCCCAGAGCCTGAGAGAAAAAAAATGTGGTTTGAGAGATGGAAGTCTGACAGAATTATACTCATGTATTCTGTGCAGATCTATCAAAAATGCTTGAAAATTTACATATAATTGCTCATTGCTTGTATTTTCTGAAGCTATAATAGTCTTAGGATCTTAGTCATATCATTTCATGTAATTAACTTTGCTAGCTGGCAAGCCAGCCCCTGGTCTTTTGTTATTTGCTAGTTATTCTCTAGCAAATAACATCTTAAAGAAATAGGACAATAGCATGACTCACTATTTCTCCCACAAACAAGGTGTAAGAAAGATGAATAGGTCAAGAATTTAGATACTCTTCTCTATAGCACTGTATGTGTACCTGGTAAAGGTAGGAAAAGGCATATTTTAATAGAAAATCAATGGTTTGTATCTCAGCATGCCATCCTCATGTTCTGTTGCTGTTCACTGCACACACATTCCTCAGAATATCCTGAGTTCACCAGGCATGGGTTTGGCTACATGGAGAGAGAAACATGTTGCATTGAAATACATCTTGTGCAGCAGCCTTCACATGTAGTTTTCACAAGTCTCCAGCTTCTACTAACATGGCTCTGATTTTGACAAGATAGGTCAGTCTAGTTCAAAAGCTGGAACTCATTACGGCAATCCTTTGCAGTAAATATGTGGGTAAAATTAACTATAATGAAATACATGTATTTTTGAGCAACTGTTAAATGCTGGGGTTGGGCCAAATGGACAGTTGGCCTGGGGCACCAGCTTTTTCATAGGCACACATATTGTTAATGAGCACTTAGTCCATCTATCTGTTACCTTCAATCACTCATGGGTGCCTTCATTCTGCCTCCAGGACGTCTGAGCCCAGACGTCTGGCCACAGCCTGGCAGCAGGATGCCTTGATGTAGCCTCAGAGATGAGAGAAGGCAGCTGCAGATGAATGAAGGCATGAAACTAGAGAGTGATGCAGACACAAGTGGAATCTGCATGTTACCATCTTGTGGGTTTCTGTTTTTGTGTCTTGGTCAAATAACACTCTTCCCTCTGTACGTGGGAGGATGAGGTCCCAAAAGGCAGCTTTGGATGTTAAAAAGCAAGGTTACAGAAGAGCTCGTTCACAATACATATTGAAAACTCTGATTTTGTTGTTTTCTTTCTTCCTCCTTCTTTCTGTTCATCTGCTTCTAGGCTTTTGCTTCATGACTCCAGTCAAAATAACTTTCTTACAATTTCTGTCTACTTTAAAAAACTTTATTTAATTTTATTAGCACTGCCAGTTGAAGTGACCTGTAACTTGTACAGATGTCATCAGTTCTCAAAAATGAAATAAATTGTATTTGATGATCTACCCAGTCTTCTGATAACAAGCAATATTTTTCAGTAAAAGTTGAAAACAAAATATAAACAACAACTCTGGGCCTTGCCTAGGTAGAACAGTTTCTTGCACATTTTGATATTGTGTCCCTTACAGCAACATGCTACATGGAGAAGACTGGCAAACATTAAACCAAGCTCTTAATAAACCACCAAGAAAACAGCCTGTTTAGAAACACTCAATATCGTACAAGTGACCCATTCTGACCTTCTGCAACTTTGTTTTCAATTGAAACAATCACCAGTTCAAGCATGCAATCAAGTGCCTCCCCATCAAGTTAGGCATTCCCTCAGGGGAAAAAAACACCCAAACCCACAACAAAAAAAACCATTAAAAACTGCACATGTGTTCCTATATTTTAACTACCCAATACTACCTAATAACTACTTTATTATTATTCAGTCAAACTTTAAACACACAATCATGTGCAAAGAATCTGCAAGAGGCAACTTTAGAATCCAGGTGTTTGCCTGGATCCCCAAGCATAACTGTATAGGTGAAAAACAGAGGACAACTGAGTTCCAAATAAAACCTATGTGCTCTGTATGGCACATGACAAGTAATTATTTGACTATTTTTTTAAGGATGAAAAAAAGGATTATTTTGCAATGCACAGTAATGACCAAATAATCACCAGCAGTTATTATCCTGTTTCTGTTCTCGAATGGGAATAGTTTCCTCAATCAGCTTGTTATTTGACAGAAATAAAAAGTTCAATAAATAAACTCTAATGGTAAATTTAAAACATTGATCATTTTGATCCATTACAGACTTCCACTTGGGGTCAAATAGGAAATATCAGGTTTTTCAATTTAGTTAGATTGGTATAAAAGTGCATTTTAGATAAAAATCCCACAAGGAATGAAGGGAACCTCAAATTTTAGAAAAAGAAGTAACTCACTAGGGTTCATCAGCATTGTCACAGGTTAAATACATTATGAAGCAAGGTTTTCAATCTAGGCTGCAAGTTTGGCATGTGTGTCTCATTTGCAGCATATATTAGGATGCTGGAAATGACATGAGGATGTGAATTTCAATGACTATTGTATAAGACTTAGTAATCTCATATATCTCAGGATTTAGTACCTTGTCTACAGGAATAGATGGTCAGATATAGGGAAAAGTTTGGAAGAGCAACAGTTGTGATGCAACAAATTATATATGATTCTCTTCCCTTAATCTCTCTAGTTTCCTCATTTTCTCTCTGGAAATCATTTGAGGTTTTTTCAACAGAAAAAACCTTGGTGTGTCTATCACTTTCTATTAAAAAGATCTTCACGGAGTAAAAGAAGCAGAATTAGATCATAAATTAAATCAATTATGATACTTTTACCAAGGAAAATGACCCTGTGGAAGACTGTTGGCATGTTATTACAGACTCCTTTGATTATGTTCTATTGAATACTTGTCCTGATTTCTCTCACATAAAGGTTAAGACTTCTGCCACAAGCCTTTGCACACTGAAATTCTTAAATGTCATATTTGTATTACCTTGCCACAATTCACTATTTACATTTTATTCTGCTTTGTCTGTAGGATGTGAATCTTCTGTCCACATCAGCTGTATTTATTGGATACCTTTTAATAAAGCACTCATTTGTATCTCTCCCCTTCGTGCCTTTATTTAATAAATTAAGCCATACAGCACAGTAAAGGTGTGAAAAGCAAATTGTTTTCATTTGCTGGCTCCCAATTAAGCATGCAGCTGCTGCACTTGACAATAATAGCCATCCAGGAAACCTCTGGTAAAGGAAAATCAAGGAGAGAGGTAGACAGAAGGATCCTTACTGCAGCAGTCCTCATGGATGACCTGTTTTAAGGAATCACTGGGAGCTGGCATTGATCTGTTGTGGAATAGGAAGCTCACTGGCTAATGAAGGCATTCGTGGCAGTACATGCAAGACAAGGGTTTGGTCTTCAGTGTTTTGACACAAGGTGCAGGAGCAATGGACCTTGTGTTGCAACTACACCTCTTGAGGGCTGTATTTTATTTTCTTGGATGTATTGTGTAAGGTGAGGAGATAGATGAATGACAATCCAAAAATAATACCGTTTTGAAGGAATATTTGTGTGAATACAATGCGGTAAAAATTGAATTAGCCATGAGACCCTGCTGAGTTTTATGAAATAGCTGTTAAAGCTAATTCTCATTGTAACACATAATGGTATTATCGATTTACTTGACACATGGCTAATGAGTGTAATTTTTCAGGATCCTTGAATACAGTAAATCCTGTTTACTCTTTTAGTGCAAACCTGCCTGCTGCCTGTAATTCGGCTTCCCTTTATTGTGTGTTCATTGTTCATTCAAATAGGCCTGCTCACATTCCTTCACTGCTAGGACTTGATAACAGATTCTGTGGGAGCACCTGCGTGACCTTTTTATTACATCTCTGTTATCCTTTCTGACAGTCCAGGGAGAAATTCAAGAGAAACTAACAGCTGAATGGCAGGGGAGCATTAACCCCTTCAGGGACTGTACTTCATGGAAGCATTATGACTCTACATCATGGTAACATAAATAATAGGTCAGGGTCAACTGGAAAGGTCATTATGAGGCTCTAAAGCCCTGAAACTGTAAGGAAAGAGCTTTGACAGAATGGAAGAAATCCAACAGTAAAGCACAAAAAGGAATAAAGGAAGCTTTTAAAATTTTGGCACAAAATAAGCCTCAAAGGGGCATTATTCTTTGAAAGGGCATTGTCTGCCTTGCAGTCACTCTCATGAAACAAAGAAGATTGTGAGTAAATTAAATTTTATTTTTGATCAGGTTTTTTCTTTTATTCTCAGGGATTTTAGACTCTATAATTAGGAGGAACATTATTAGTGAATTCAAAATTTCATTTTAGATTGTGTATATTTCTCTTTGATTCAACTACTATCTTGATTTCCTAGGTCAAAATGTTTCAAAAGTAATAAAATGGATATTCATTGTGTATTTATACATATCTTTAGGGTACCCATATCTTGCTATCCTTTCCCTTGTATAAAAAAAAGAACAATAATAAAAAAACCTGTTAAAGGCTTAAATGCTTTTTTAAAATTGTAAGGTGCCTTTCTTCCTTTATGTTTCTTGTGTCTTCACCTGAGTTGGAAATTGCCATGAGCTCTGGGAGATCATGGAATCTCCTTTTAACTTTTTTCTAGGTTTACCTTGCAAGGGTATAAAGAGTATTAGTAAGAGTTAGTTACTATTAGAGTATTAGTAAGAGTTCTTAGAATTACCTGTTTGTATCCAAAGACATGACAATGTTTTATGTTTGAGCAAACTTGTTTTATTCCAAATGTCTGTTTTGATTTAGCACATTGACTCTCACTGCCCTTTCTCATTTGTGGTGTCCTTCAGCACAGTACACACACATCATTTCTTGACAGTCTTTGATTCTACAAAATACTCCCTAAATGAAAAAAATGGAAATAATGAAGACACTTTACATAGTTTCTTCCAACTTCTCCAACATTTCTGATGTTTAAAGGTTCAGATGCCCTCTGTCCCCTCAGCATTCATGCCTCAGACTGAATGCCCGTTTTCCTTTATTCAAATATTCTGTGGCCCTTAAATACTAAATTAAAATAATAGAAAAATAAAAATAGTTTTGAAATCATACTCCTGCTACTCAGGACCAACCCAGCTTAAAAAAAAAATAAAAAAAAATCATAGAATGAGTTTAGTACCAGTAGAGAATTTTATGGAATAGATTTAAAATTATTAAAAAATAAAATCTATTTCAGCACTTTAAAAATCCCTACTTAAATATTCCATTAAATTTTCATGCATGTACCCTGTCCTCCCTTTTCCAGTCAGGTCATATTATCAGTTTTAATTACCCTTCATGAGCATGTGAATACATTTTTAGCTGATGTGCTTTTTAATTCCATGCATATTTTCTATCAAATATACAATTACAGAAGAAATATGATAAGTTCTCTATTCCCACTTATGTAAAATCCAAAGGTCATACAGCTTATTGTTTGAAAAGCTTTTTCTTTCTGAAAAGACATTCTGTCTGCAATGACATCCAAACCCCATTTCTATATTAATGTGTGATAATCATCAATCACAATAGTAATAATAATAATAATAATAATAATAATAATAATAATAATAATAATAATAATAATAATAATAATAATAATAGAAAAACATGTGAGATCTTCTCATATTTATCTACCATATAATGTACCTTATTCTTAGAAAAGTACTGTGAAGATGTAAGATTCACTCTTCCTGAAAATCACTGGAATTTTCATGCAGATATTGTGAGCACATGTCTTTAACCATTTCCTTTCTCTTGCTGAAGTTACCAAGTAAGGAGATTATTTCTTTTTCACTACTTTAAGAGGTTGGTGTAACAAGATAACAGTAAAAACAGTGTCCAAGTACAAGTCTCCTAACAGAAGATACTGAAAGCTACATCAATCAATAAGGGAGTTTAACTGTCAGAGAGGTCCCTCTGTGGACCTTTTGTTCTGCTTGGATTTTATTTCTGTCCATATTCCTCTCATCTACCACATTCCTACAGGCAATGACTCTTACAAATTTATCATCAAATGAAACAACCATGAAGCTATCTTCCAAGGGTATTAGTCAACTGAAATAAAAAAATGAACTTCTGATCTGTTTAAGCCAAACTCTTCTTCTGGTGTTGTGAATTTAAATTTTATGTACATACCACCACTGCAATAAACTGTCAACTTTGACTCCAGTCACAAGTGCACAAATAGATCTAGACTTACTTATAATGGGTTTTTCCCTTAAAAACTCTTTATACCCTGGGCTTGCTTTGATACTAATTAAAGACTACAAAAATGTATTTGATATCTACTTCTATTTGTCCAGACCATTAAAAATATTAACAACAAAATAAATAAAAGACTAGAAAAATAATCTTGAAGTTATTAATTATTTGAGACTCTCCATGAGAGTACTTACAGCTATCTATGCAGATTAGAAGGTAATAATCACTTATAGGATTTTTTTGCTTGCTTATTTCGTAATTTGCTGATTGGGTAATGCTGGGTATTTTTCACAACCAATACTTGTGAAACTTTTTCTGGTTAAAAGACTAAGAACAAAGGTATTAATTAATTTTAATATATCCACTTTTAAATGAAGCTCTGATTTTGTCTCTCTCTTTTTTTTTTCCCCTAAACTTTTCCATGAGAAATTGGGGTGGGAGGAAATAAAAAAAAAGAAAAAAGAAAAAAGAAAAAAAAATCAACTATTTCATTAGAAAATCGAAGTTATTAAAGAGAAACAAGTTCTGTTTTTCAGCAATGTTTTCCATTTCATGGAATGTAGATAGAATACGAATATGTTGTGTCTGAGGAAGAGTAAGAAGAAGGAACAGCGCCCCAAACCTACCCTGGAATGACACAAATCTGGCTTGCCCTGTGCTCAGGTTACACGTCCTGGAGGCAGAGGCTGCCTGTGCACTGAGCAGTGGGGTGGCAGATGAGTGACTGCTCTGAGAGGTGATGGAGAACATTCCCCGAGCAGCTGCTGCTCCCTTCTTGCACATGTTCCTGCTGCCCAGGGCAGGAGGGTCCACGCTGCCTCCTCCATCCTGCTCATCCAGAACCCGTGGCACATCCAGGTGTGTTGGATATAGGACAAGTCTAGTCTCAAGTGTATGACTTAGGTAAAAATTAGATATATATATATATATATATATATATATATATAACTACATAATCCCACTTCCTAGCACGCTTTTATCTTGATCATCATAAGGGTATTCAAACATCAAAAACCCAAGCATCTAAAATGGTTTTACACTGGTTTGATCATTCCATAACAAAATGCATTCACATTAAAAGTCATACTTATCTCTGAAACTACCAAGTAACTCGTCCAATATTTTTAGAGAAAAAAAAGCTCTCTTGAAAAAGAGATGAATTTAAATCCTTCCAAGCCTGACAACTACAGCTTGCTCTGTAGCTATAATTTAGCAGAAAAAAGGCCAGAGGGTAATTTTTCCCTGATGTTTCCCTGACAAAAATGAGCAGTGAAATCAGAAAATATGCCAATTTTCACTTTATTAAAAAACTGAAAAACATAGTTACCTGCTAGGAACCATAACCTTAATGGAATTTCTGAGTGTAAATAAAATATCATATCTACAATCATTGCCTAAGAAACAAGAAAACTTAGTACGAAAAAGAATTATTTTTGATTCATTTTTTAAATCACTAGAATAGCCAAAACCCACTTTAAAACCCCCCAACCCAAAACCTAGCTTAATTCAAAAACAGAGACTACTTTTGCTAAAACTTTGCTCACTTGATAAGAAAATTGATAAGGAAAAAAAAAAGCAATTGATGGGGGGGGAAGAGCAATAGAAATGTTTACACACAAATGAAAAGAAGAGAATGGAATGGATGAGATATTGATTTATAGGTAATCAGCTAAGGTAGCTTAAACACAATAGGAGCAAGACAAATTCTAAATCAATAGAACTATTTGTGGATGGAAAAGTGGACATTTTATCAGACATAGAAAAGCAGAAGAATAGAAACTTTTTTTTCTTGCATACTTTAGAACTAGCAAGTCCAAATATGCATAACAAATACAGGGAGAATATCTTTTCAGCCCACCAGTCATGAGGAAAAAGCAAACCCTGGTAACATGGGCAGGATGCTAAATACTTTACACTGGAATCTCATTGAAGAGGTAGCTGAGAATTTAGTTTCCTCCTCAAGGTGGTTTATAATTTTTAAAATAATATATATGTGAAGCAAATTGGTTACACTGGCTTTAGATACAGATTTCTTACATATTTTTAACAACATAACAAGTGTTTGAAATTAATCTTTTTGCTATCAGGATATAGTACTAAAGATTTATAATATAGCAAATTTTCTCCAAATCAAACTACTCTATAAAATTAGTCGTGCTTCATGTGATCCGATCATGTAAGAGATGTGGAATGTAGGCATCCATCTCAGCTAAGTGTCCAGCTCTTTCACAGGTCAATAAAGAGAAAAGGGTACCTAGAGAGAAGTAACTCATCATACCATCAAACAGGTGTCTACCCTCCCATTGATAGCTATTTACAGTTTGACTACATGTCTTTAAAAGTTAGAACATGCTGACCTATTTAGATTAAAATAACTTCTTTTGCATTTTTGAAAGTAAGGGATTTCATGAAAGAGGGTTGCTTCTTGCTAGAAATTCTACCACTAGTGGTTATCATAAAGAATAGAGAAATAAATGGAGAATTATTCACAACGAGTTATTAATATTTTTCTTTTTAATAAAAATGTTTATGTAAAGGCAATGTTTAGTAACATATCTTAAGAGTGAAAAGTTTAAAAGCCATTCTAAATTTTCTTGCACTAGATAATCTGCAAACGAATTGGAGTTATAAAGTGCAGAGCAATTGACCTTCTTAGATATTATATACATCACTTACAAAGCTAATTGCATTTTAATTGGGTTTTAGTAAATGGACAGTTTTGCAATGAGATATTAGATTTTAAACACTTTTGGTTTTAATGAGTGTTAATTTTCCTGGTGATTTGCTTCAGCATAGAAGTATCATGACTGAATTAATTCTGCCCGAAGCTATTCTACATTTAAGGTCATAAATGTTGGCAAGTAGTATGGATGATAAGGAAATAATGATAAAAAAAAAAACAACAAAAAACAACCCAAACTAAAACCACGAAAGTTCATCTCAAAAAGAGAAAAAAAAAACTGAATAAAAATTCCCAGGATATAATGGTTCTGCAATTGTTAGGAAAGACATTTTGAGCTGCAAATGTTCATAGATTTTGTAGTAAATTTTAGCAAAATTTGACTTTTTTCTCTAATTATAGCCTCACCACAATCCTGGATTAAACTTGAATGTTTGAGATAGAAACATTCTATGATAGAAAAATTCTAGTGGATAATTTTCTTTTTTTCCCTCAGGTTCCCTTCCCATTGTATGACAGTCTCTTATTCATATGCAGGACACATAAATAATTCTATTGAGATATATTTAAAATGATATACTTTTCTAACCACTTATAGATTTAACATCACTCTTTTGAAAACATTCTTATGTCTTCCATTCACTTCCTCGTGAGCTCTTCCTACCTGCAATGTCTCTTCATCAGCTGTTAGCTGGACTCCATGTGTGTGCTTTATAAAATCTCCTTGTTCCCCTTTTCCCATGAGCCCTGACCCTTTCTTCCAGGGAGGGACACCTGTTGCTTGGTCTCTGATCACGACAGCTGGAGTAAATAAAATGGGTTATTGAGTACCCTGGAATACAACCCTGAGGGGTTGGCTGGTGAGGCCTTTTCATCTTGGGCTGAGCATCATCGATATTCTTTCCTAAATATTTGCTGTCAAAGTTTAGCTGCAGGATCTCTCAGGAGAAAGCCCTGGTCTCTCATTCATAATTTTTGTTGTTTGCCTAACTGTGTATGTTCTGGCTGCATGTGGCACTATTAGCTGCTACCAAGTCATTTGGTTGAGGCACATTCAACTTTTTTAATTTATTCTCTTGTCTCTTCTTCAGGTGTTAGGGGCTCTCAGCACCAATAAAGGTAACTTAGCAGTTACCATCCATCCTTATTGCAGCAATGTTACATTATTTTCCAACAGGGGGGATGTTAACCCTTACAGAGTAGTGGTTCAAAAATGTCTTATGATAATATAATAAAATAATAATTAAATAACACTATAATAAGATTAGTAATACTTATATATATATATGTACATATATGTATATATGATTAGGCTTTTCTGGGCACAGGTGAGTAAAACAGAAGCAATCATAAAAAAAATATACTACTGTCAGAGTAATCTAAAATAATTTTCTCCCAACTTGGTATAATCTGTGAATTCCATTAGCACATTGCTTATTCTTTCCTTAATAAGGTAAAAGAAATTAATAGAGTGATAATGTAATGCCTGATAGCAAGTGAGAACAAATATATCAAAAAGTGTGAGAGGCAAACTATGTATTTAATGTAAAATAGACTTTTGCCTTGTATGCTCGAAGTCTTAAACTTCAGTCCATAATCTTTGGATATGATCAAACTATTTCCACCAAAACTGCTGCTGTACTCAACACTTCAAACATTTTCATTCTATGTGTAACAGCAATTTTGAACTCTATTGCATTTTAGAGTATTCAAGGAATGTTTTACATAATAAAAGTGTCAACATAGTGACATAGTTTATTTCCTCATGTGTCTTTCCCCGAATAATAACTCTGAAGCTACTATTTAAGGAGGACAGAAATACTTATATTTTTAGGGGGTAGGGAGCTTCTACAGCTATTTCAATTTTAATATTTATAGATCGACCCTTAATTTTTCATATATATATATTTCTGCTTTAGCATATTTGGATAATTAGTGATATTTGTATTGAAAAACGTTTTAAAATAAACGTATGCCAAGTAAAACATCTGGAAACTTAGAACAGCAATAATCATAGTTTGAATTACAAAGGGAAATTTTAACTAAAATGTAGAAGGGTTCAATTATTGTGCAACTAAGGTGGTTAGCTTACATATTGACCCAAAAGACCACTGAAAAGTGCATGCTCATTTAAGTTATTCATGCAACTCATATAAAAATCAAAGATCAACAGCTCCAGATGTGCAGCTAATGTAAAGGCATATTTGTATGAAAAACTGAGCGCTGGAAATGAGTCTGCAATGGAGAATTCCTTATGGATGCTTCTGGTAAGCAAAAGCAAAGACTAAACAGCTGACATTCCAGCAATAGTAAGCCACCTTCTAACTTTCTGAAACTCAGCCCTAATGTACTTACCTGTATAAAGAAACACCAGACACTTCTAATAACACTTGGACAACTGACTGAACAGGTAGTATGTACTACGTGCTTCCAAAATCAAAAGGCATAATGAAAGTTCAGAAGATTGAAATTTTTTTCTGCAAGATAGGTGAACTAATATGAGATGTTTTCCTGGAGGAGAGGGAATTCTTTTCATTATTCCAGGTGGATAACTTGACTCACTTTTTTTGTATTAAAAAAAAAACAAAACAAAAAACAAACAGTCGCAAGCAGAGTAGTGTCTTCCAGATAACTTCTGCTGGAACATCTGGACTATGGATCAGCACAAAGAACTATACAAAACATTAACACTATTGGATCACATGTTCCTTGAGGTATACTTGGACCAGAGCACAAGACTGTACTTAGAAATCCTCAACAAAACACCTTTAATCCAGAGGTTTTTATTAAAATATCTTCAGTTTACATGCAATGATTCCAACCCAGAATAAGCCATTGCCTTCATGGGAGCTGCTGATAAATACAAGAACATGTCTGGGAAAAGAAATCCACAGGACTTGAGATCTGAGCACTATCCAGAGGGAGAACTCCAAGGGCTAGAAGATCAGATTTATGGAGAGCCTTCAGCTGAACATAAGTGCATTGAAATTTCCTTAGGTTTTTTTTTTTTTGTGGAGAATTCTTTCACTCTACCCTAGCTGAAACCAGGACAACTGCTCAGATGTTGCATGTTAGCAAACCTCACTTTTTTAATTATCACCTTGTATTTGTAATTCAAGGGCAATTATCTTTTGTTAATTGTAAAGCTCTTTTAGAAAAAGAAATAGCTTTATTTTTATTCAACTTAATTTTCTCAGATCAGATTTGCTTGCAGATATGGATATATGATGGTCTGCAGTAAATTAAGAGCCAGTAATTTGGTTAAAAATATAATATGGTGGAAACATCCCAGTAACCACAAAAAGTCAAGAAACTTTGACTGGAAAGATTAAGAAAAGTATTTTACTTTTTAAATTTCTGTAATACCTCAGTCATGTAAATATTTAAATTTTAAGCTTATTTTATTATGGGCAGATCCTCATCTGGTATAAATCAGTATGGCTTCTTTGAATTTCAAAGAGCTATACTGATTTACTCCAAGTAACTCCATGTCTGTCCCTTAATGCTTTCTTACATAATTCTTTCAGAGTTCCTTTCAAATTGTTGGGTTATTTTCAGCTACAAGGGAAGCTGCATTCTGCCTGTTTTTAAGCTATTTTACCCATAGACAAATCTGTGCTGTCAAAACAGGCTTTTAGAAGCTGAAAAAAATCCAAAAAAATTTCAAGCTATGTATATAGTAAAAGTTGGCACCAGTTTATCTATAAATTCTTAACCATAAGAACAACAGTAAAATCCTCTAGAAATCTGATTTTTCAGGCTATCTTGTTTAGCTTAAGGGCAGTTGCTAATGTAGGCGATCTCACACCTCAGATGCTAAGGATATAAAGACATCACATTTATGCTTTATATTTATTTGTTATGACATTGCCCTGAAGAAAACTAACATTACTGTTAAAAGAGTAATACACATCATGCAGTGAATGATAGATTGATCTGTCATGACAGAAGGTACAAAACATGTGAAAAGTCTGTTATCTTCAAATTTGGCTCCTTGATCCTCTTGTAAAAGATGCGTTCCATTTGTAACAAGTGTAATTAAAACCATACCGATTAATTCAAGACAGAACCAAACATCTTAAATCCTTGAATAATTTACATAGCTTTCTGTAGTCTGTTGCTTTATTCACTCTGCTTACAACATGGAAAATTCAGACTCATCTTTAGATGCAAAACTTAGATGCACTATGAAAGATTCTGGTTAGTACAAACATTTTCAAAAGAGAGAGAGAGAAAATTAATGTAATTGCAACCATTCTTCACAGAGTAATCTCAAAACAGGATGAACTTCAGGGCAGGATCCATGAGAAAGCTCTGCAGTTGTACCAAAATTCTGCTTGTACAAAAGGAAGAGCTGTATTGCAGTCTTCAATATGTATTACATACAGAGGACTGATTGAGTCCAGATGAAATTTAAGTATTTTGCAATAACTACTGCATGTAGCCTTCAGACCTTCAGGTGCTTTGTGGAGTGCCATATGCCCAGATTTTTTTCTCTGAATTCACTATTCCAAAACTAACAACTTTGCTAAACAAACTGTCAGAACCACAGTGATTAAGGTTATGTCAACACCTCTCTGCAGTTTTTCTAGAGACTACAATTCAATTAGGAAAAATTGACCCCAGCCTGGTGTCTAGTTCAAAGATAAATCAAAGCTTACTTAATTTTTAAGAGAAAAACTCTCTGACAATTTATCATGCACAGGAATGAAGGGAAAAACATAAAATTAATGAGGTTTCAGGACCTATTTTACATATACTATATAAAAACGATATATTTATAAAAAAATCCTATGCAATTGCCATGCAAACTTTCCTTTAGCTATTTGAGGCAACTGTACTTACTGCCTTGTAGATGGACATTGCCTAGGAAGTATCATTCCAAAAGCTTAAAAACAAGTAAATACACTCTTCTTTGACTGCAGAGGGAAAAATTATATCCCCTCCTGCAGTAATCCTTTTAAAAATGCCTTTCATACAAACAAACATCAAGAAGATATCTGTCAGTCCTTGGGCTAGAAGCTCTACTTATGTGATCATTTTGAGTGGAAGATGCAGATAGGGATGAGTGAAGAGGAGAACTGTGTCCCTTGTGTTTTGGAATGTGATGAGGGACAGATGTCTTATACTATAGATGAGATAAAAACTCTGGTTCTGTGAAAAACAACAGAGTCAGAAAAAATAAGATGTTTAGACAAAGGGAAATGGAACGAGAGGAAGCCAAGCACAGCAATGTGTCTCTTTCTCCCCTGTTACCCCTGTAATGCACAGTATCTTCATTTTGCAGCCTCCTGTTTTTAGAAGAGTGGGTTTGACTCCCTCTGCATTCTTGTCATGCTGTAAGTATAGGGGGGTTAAGGGGTGGGGATATTTTTTTAAGTATGGAATTTGTGCAGAGTTGACAGCAAGATTAATAGAGAGGACCATAAGGATTCCTGCTGAGCACTCTATTAAGCCAATAAGCACTGAACTAAGAAAAATTTGCACAATGAAACATAATGGTTTCAGAACAGCTGTTCTGGTCTACCATGTCCAAACCCTACTTTTGAAATAATTTCTAAAGTTGGCTCCTCCTTATAAGTAAGATCTTCCATTTTTCACTATACACCAATAAATATAAAATAGCAATTCAACAGGTGGGGTTTTATTTTCCTTGTTTATAAGCAGAAATTATTTTTTCACCTTAATATCCTTGCCCATGTTCATATTAATTCTAGTCTTCATTTTTCTGCTCTACCTCATGCCTCTTCCCTTATGCAAGTGCAGTTTGTCTTTTTTTCCTTCCTTGCCTATGCATTACATCTTCTCCAGAATACTTGTTTTTCTTCAGCCTTGTTGTTCTTTCTTTTTCACTGTTCTTTCCTGATTTACAGCAGATACCCTTACTCCCTCCCAACTTTGCCCTTACTCTATTTCTGCCTTCAGCTTAACCTCCTGGTCATGAGTCCATAAGCCCTAATTTATCTTCCACTCCAGTGCTCGCTTAAGTAAAATATAAGAAATTTCTTTCTCCCCCAATCCAGTCTTACAGAGCATGGGAGTTCTGGGGCCCTTAAAAAGGCAGCTGGTCCCATTTTGTAAAGAAATCATGCACAGGTGCTGGGAATCATCCAGGGCTGATAGGTTTCCAGCCCCAAAAGTCATAGAAACTTCTGTATATGTTTGTGACTGTGAAAGGCTTTAAGTTTTTTCCTTTCCTCTGGGAGGGAGAGGATTGGAGCAGCTTAGTACTGATAAAGGCAAGGATTGGGGATGGCAGTAGATGAGAGAGGCTCCCTTCCCATGACACAGTAGCACTATCTGAACTTTGGGAAGTAGCTACCAGTTATTATGGATCTTTTATAATTAGATTATTGCCATATCTGAAGTTTGGCATTCAAGAGGTCCGTTTTCTACCTGTATCAGCAAATTCTGTCTGTGGCTGGCCTTGTTAACAAAAGGCAGAAAAAGAAGCAAGATCAAAATTCTTTGTAAGAATCAAAGGAAGAGTATCAGACTAGAAGATTTACTTCTAAAAGAATATTTGAGGATAATCTCGACAGATGATGACTATGTGTACATCCACATATCTTGAAAATGGCTGTGGCAAGTAACTTTGAGGCATGAACAGATCACTGAAGTTGTAGATATTAAACTGATGATGTAGGTTCCAGATTTGATGTCAGAAGCTAAGTCTTTCTTTTGGTATGGGAAATCCTGGTCAGGTTGGCATAAGATTTTAAGTATAACTCTTGGTTTCCTGTTGTATTAGAATTTCATTTTTTAATCTCATTTATGGCATGTGATATCTATCTATCTGTGGAAATGTAAATCTGAGGAGTGGATGCTGACCTGGCTTCTGACCTGAAATCTGTTTCCCAAAATGTCAGGTGATGAACTAAACCCACAGTTCTCTTCATTCTAGTACATAAGTAATTCGAAAGGTTCAGGCAGAGCTCGCAGTTTTCGGGAAGCTGCTGTAGGTAGGCACAGCATTGACTGACCCATGTGATAGACTGAGGTTATGATATAACAGTGTGTTAGTGGAGGAGCTCCAAAGCTCTTCAGCCCCACCTTGCCTGAAACAGAAACCCTGGCCCCAGTAATATGATTGTCTGATATGATGAAAAATGACTGACTCCTTTTTTTTGTATAAGATAACCTGTAAAACTCTCAGTGAATTTTTTTAGACTAATCATTGTTAAGGTATCCAACTCTGACAGAAACACTGATCTTTGAAAATACTTTTTCATGCAGCCCCATTTTATGTGTGTATTTGTTTTTAGCCAAAAAATATTCTTTGGGAACTTTTGCTTGCATTACTTAACACAAAATCAGATGCAGGATAATAAGATTTGAAGTAAAGTAAGATTACTAGTGTATTAATGAATTCCGCAGGATCTCAGACTTATTATTATATTTACTCCATAGAATTTGTCCATGCTTTTCTATTTTCTATTGCCAAGTGGTCAATTGAAATTTCAAAAATAAGTGGAAATCCTCATAAGAAGTGGATCTGCACCTACACATCAAAACCAGACAGGAGACATTACAATAGCACTTATACATGTTTTTGATAGCACATAACAAAAATTTAGCCCTTCAGTGTGAAGAGGCATTTCTCAGACTGCTCCTTAGATTTCTGCAGTTGAGTATCAAAAAAGAAAGCAGTATTTCAAGGCAATATTTCAAACTATTTTCTTTTCACAGCCGCACACATATACACTCATTAGTTAATTCTCAGTGTTAAATGTGATGAATTATTTCACGTGAGAAAATTAAACCAAAAGCTGACAACAATGGAAGTGCTCCCCTGTCTCTCTTCCCCCTGGAGAAATAGGAGGAACTGGGCAATGAGCTACAAATTTACAAGAGTTCATTTGGGTGACTGAATTGATTTTCTTTAATCCCATCATGCTCCATATTTTCAATCAAAAAGCCAAGTGTTTAACAAAGGCTTTTGCCCTGAATAGAGGTATCCTGGAAATTGCCTGTTTCCTGTGGCAGCAGTGAGATTCCCAGCCACTTGAATTGTATGAGTCAGAGCCCTCAAACAGGTTGTGTGTGACTGCCAGTGGCAGTGTGACAGTGTTTTTCTTTGCAGCTGGGGCAGTTTAGAAGTTATAATGGAAAGATTTTCAATGACTTCCCAATTATATCTGAATATGTTTGGAGTTCTGCTTTGATGTTGCCAACATCGTATATGAAAGTATCTAAGTTTTCCAGATGTTTCCTCAATAAAGTAAAGCATTTTAACTTCCAGTGACCAAATCTTCCCTTATACATTTAAAGCTCCTTTTCAACCACAAAGAAAAATCCTAGATGAATTAAATCAATAAAATTACTGTTATACAATTCTGTTATCTGGGTCCAAGCTGGGCTGAAGTTCACAGGACTGAAAAATCTATGTTTGTTAAGATCAAACCTTTTCCTGGATGGGATCTACACTGAAACCTGTCCTCTTTGTACTTCTTGGAAATGCAGATATGTTCATCTGTTGGTGACTTCTAAAAGCAGTTTTAAGCTGAGGGGAAGATCAAGTATTTTTCTTCAAGTACAATTTTAGGCTCCCGATTAACATCACAGCATTCATATTTCCTATTATTTTTTAAGCCTAAATCAATGAGGGGTTAAATACAATTTTATAAATAATCAGGATGTTTATACACAAAGTTCATGGATGCTGGATTGGATGCTCTTCAGAGATAAGGACAGATATCTTTTCCAAAGAATATTTCAAAAAGCAATTGAGAGTAAAGAATCAATTTAGCTTTTTACTGCTTTTGTGTCTCAAGAATTCAGAATTTGAGAACTGATGTCATAAAATATCCATTATTGAAAGGGCAGAAATAGTATTCGCAGATTTCGTCACTCCCAAGAAAAAAATTTTTAACCTTCTCTTGGAAAAGGGCTCTTTTAGTGCCTGGTAAATTGAAATTCCATCAACAAGAGAATGACTTTAACACAATATTGAATTAAACTTGCATTCCTACCAACCACAGATGGAACTTCATCTGTTGTAACAGCTACAATATTTAAGAAGACTCAGTCATTGCACTGAAAATATTTAAGCAGCCTTTCATATATTTTATGTATGTCTTATGGTAAACACCAACCATAACAAAGACTTAATGTCTGTATTTTCAGCCAAATGGCAAAAGAAGACAGTCGGTTTTCAACATGATTTGAAATTGATCATTTACAAGTTTATTCATGTCACTGTTTTGCAGAAAATTTTAAACAGTTCTGTGGAGAAAATCCCAGTAAATTATTATTATTGAAATAATACGTAATATTATTTTAATGTTTAAATTAAATAATTTTCCATACGCCTTCATAAATGCATATAGTATTATGCATTTATAAAAGTTTAAATTTGGAATAATTTTTTTAAGACTGAAGGATGCACTGTGGTCTTGCTGAGCCTGATCACAAAACATTCATTAATACATCTGCTGGTCA
Source organism: Sturnus vulgaris (assembly GCF_052056855.1). Taxonomy (NCBI): domain Eukaryota; kingdom Metazoa; phylum Chordata; class Aves; order Passeriformes; family Sturnidae; genus Sturnus; species Sturnus vulgaris. The sequence continues at coordinate 15,949,777 of NC_142246.1, forward strand.
GGATTTCACTTTAGTCTTCTGGGCTCTCATCTAACACATTTTGGTCTATGGCGCCCTTTGAGGATGATCCTAAAGTTCCTTCCAGCCACATTCAGCAGCAGTTACTGACAAAGCCACCTCTTTTGGAAATACAGCAGAGAATTTATATCTGTGTATGCAATCGCATCCATTCCATATTTAAATACAGTTGACAAATCAGCACTAATCTTTTATTTTTTTTTCTTGCAGATTTGCACTCTGAACCTTTGCAGAGTTAAAAGAGGCAATCATAGAATCAGGTAGTCTATTGTTGGGGTAACTTAGAATGTACCGTAAATACCTATAAACCATCACAAACTTCAGATTGATACAGTAGGCACATTTGAAATTTTCCTTTTTCTAATTAATAAAGTCCCAGCGTTAGAGAAGTTTCGGGTACTTCCTTTCAGAGGGAAGTAATTTCACTTAGGCCAAAAAAAGGTTGAAAATTCAGTGGAGAACGGTCGACAGTTTTGTCCTTGACCAGAAGAGGTCACCCTTGTGTGCGGCATAAATGACTCGGAGCCCTCTTCACTCCTTTCTCTAGGTCATTAGAAATTAAGGGCTTTCGTTTAAATGAAAGATATCATATCCAGCTTTTCTCGAATTTGGGGAAGTTTTGGAATCCAGATTGGACCCAGGTTCCACTCCTCAATCTTTGGTTTTCTGAGCAGGGTGGTTCTGCTGGTGGTACAGGTAATTTTCAACCTCCACCATTGACTGAAGGACTTCACTTCTTCCTTCCTGTGACGAGATTCACATAACATCTCCAGCTCATGCCGGTTTCAATGAAGAAAAATGTATCTGAGATCAATTTTGTTATGTTAATTGATACTTGGTGAAAGGTGAAAAGTGATATAGATTTATTATTTTATATTCATTTCTTTAAAGGAATGATACAGAACATGTCTTTAAACCAAAAAATTCATAACATTTGTTTCCTTCCCTGTCTTGAGAATTTGAAATGTAGGAGATGTATTCTTATGGATACTGTACATTCCTCTACTCCCTAATTGGGTGCAGGGGTTTCTAATGCAAATTCAGTCCATCCTTCTTCTCTCTGGGTACAAAACTTTGACTTCTCATGTTAGATTTTTTTGCCCCTTCTTTTCCTTCTTTAAAAGAAAAGCAGTGTCCTTTCACACATGCAACCAAGATCTGGAAGTCTGCCAGCATCTGTCTGACTCATCATTTTCAAAAGATGCTGTGAATGCTGGGAATCAAATTCTAGCTGTGAGACTGAAGGTAGACACTTGAGTGCCAAATTCCATTGCCACTTTACCATTTGAGCCCAAATAAGAAAGCAAAGCAGAAAGCAAAGCAGCTCTTTCTGTTGTTATCCTGCTACCAATCATCACAGAGCCAACATGGCTCTTTATACTAAGAATATGAATAATGTACAAAAGAATTTTAGAAAAATACCTTTAGGCTAGAAAACTGAGACTAATCATAATATTGTTTTTTATGAAAATAAGTCTTGCTTTGAAGTATTTATGCTACTTCCGTACTATTCCCTTGGCTATATTTTGTTTTCATAATGTTTATTCAGTTAACTTAGTTATTTTTGTACTTGTCTGGTCTTAATACCTTCTCTTTTCCCCTTTTTCTTTTGATTCATGTTTTTTTCAGTTTTCTCAAGGCTGATTTATCTCTGTCAAGAATTGCTTCATAGTGCAAGGCGTCGGACATAAATCCATTACTTATGGTATGTCTATTGCTGCAGAAAAATGTGTTTCACATGGAGCTCAGGTTTTTTCCCCCAATTTTAAACATTATTTTCCATTTATGGAACTTGAAGATTAATCATTAAACAGAAAAAAATATAACCTAGATGTTCAATTTAAAAACCTTTACAGTCCTAATTAAATATTTATTCTCACAGAATTTAGGAGTCATTGCTACTGGGGGTGTTTAGATATTCTAAGTTCAAGTCATAACTTTCAATGCCTATGTAAATGAAACCTGTGTCTTCATGGACTCATCTACTGTTTCTTACAATGGCTGTGATGAAAAGTTGAGACCTTGGTTAACATTACTGTAATATATTTTGAAGGTTGCAAGGAAAATATTAGCATGGTATCAATGCAGACAATCAAAATATACTGGAATCACACTTATAAGTGACTAATATTCTCACTGGATATATTTAGAAATAAATTTATTCTATCTCTGCTACTTGAATATGATGAAGGGATGGGAAATATCTAAGCAAAATTATTAGTGTTTAGATTTCTATGTCTTGTGGCTACAAAACTTGTGGTAAAGAACTTCTTGCCTCTGTTTTCTCAGCTAATTTCTTAGATTTGTACTATCAGAGATAGCTCCCAAGTGGGACTGATATTTTTTTCTTTTAGTCACTGTTCTGACACACAAACATATATAAACTTAAATCACTGAAGGACAAAATTCCTGTTCATCTTGTCTCCTGTTCAAGATTTCACCCCAGGCATCTTGGGAGACAGCACTTGCGCTTAACATCACTACATTTTTTGACAGTAAGTAAAACAAACATACTTTAAAACTTGCTGGTTTTAAAGACTCATCGCAGTCTTTCTGTATAGATTGAAAACTACCCCCTCATTTTTTTGTTTTTGAAATAAAGAGAAATTGGAGGTATATGTACAATAAGACTGTAAATTATATAACATTCATCAAAGTCTTTAATTTAAGTCTATTGAAATAACTGTTGTTTGAATAAAGCTATATTTTCACCCTTCATTTGATAACAGGAGTAGATTAGAAACTGATTGAAATGTCAGACTGAACCTTGCAGTTAGCCAGAGTGAACTCAACATCTTCTTAAAATCACAGCACATCCTTCCCTCTGACTGTTGGAATTTGAAATTTGAATAGTATTCATCCAAGAATTCATATTTCCTTCAATAAATGTATTTAATCATGTATAACATTGCTTAGCTGTTGACTCAAAGGTGTGTATGCTAAGAACAATACTTCTACATTTACACTTTGAATTACTCAAATGAGGAACTAGAACTGGTTCTTACCAGTTTACCATATTGCCTACAGAATTTCTCTAAATTAGAAATTTACATGCATTGTCAGGTTAGAAAGTAAGCAAATTACTTATTCACCTGTTTTTGTGTACTATATGCACACATCTTCTATCACACAGAAAACAATTAATGTATCAACTAAAAAAAGCCATTAACCTGAAAGAAAACATTCTGCTATGACCCATGGATCTATGAATCACATGCTTCACATTGGCCTGCTGAATTTCTGCTGAATGCTGGACAGTGTGAAAGAAACAAACTCATACCCTTTGCAATATACATCATGTCCTTTATAGATTGAAAATTGAGCTCAACATCTACTGAATTTAAATATACCAAATATTACTATGCTTACCAGTAACATCACGTATTTTTTTTATTAATACTTGATTAAAATAATGATTTGCTATTGTCAACACACATTCAAAAAGCTAAATTTGAAAATGTGTGGATATTATCAAAAGAGCACTTTCCCCTCTCACTTTTCTTGATGTGCTTTTAACAGGCAAATTCCCTTTAACTTTATATCAGGTTTAGGTATGAATTATGTTGATATGAATCTGGAATAAACCTGTGGAAAACCAGGTACTCCTCTATTCCTTTTTTTTTTTGCTTTTCCAATTAGGCTTTTGTATGTTTATTATAGCTTATAGCCACTTTTCAAATATAATAAAAATACTGTTTGTTTTATATGGGATGTACCACATTTAATGCTCTACTTTTATGCAAGTGTTTTTCCCAAACCTCTGATATTCAGAAATTTGATGATCACCAACTACCTTTTCTGTCCAATTCTGTAAAAAATATTATACACTGGATACTGTTTGACAAAAAGAAAATATATACCTGAAGTAGAATTGATCATCTTACTGAACAAGTTGGGCATTAAGCATCTTACTATCTGAGAAAAGCATTATGCACCCAATGTTTGAATGAGAATTCAAGGTCACAGCACTTCAGTCTAGACAGAATTGTCTGACAGAGAACCCTGGGCAAAATTTAAAATATATCTCCCTGCTTTATAAATGGGTCATTTACTATATTCTTCCAGAAGTTCTAATGAATAAGTATCTTAAATATTAACTGTTGAGATTCTGCTAACATCAGGTTTTCTGTAGACAATTCTGCTTGAGACTGAGCTCTAACAGATATTTATTTCCATACTACCTTTAGATGCCTGTTACTTCCTTCTTCCTTCCTTGCAGGCTCACCCCTAATTCTAGAATATTCTTTTTTTCAGAGGATGTTCAGACTTCTTCCTGAATTAAATAAGCAAAAAATGCAACTGTTATAGTCACAGTATTGAGTTTTGTGGGTTTCCATTCAGCACAAATGAACCCAAACCACACAATTTCTTGGCATGCAAAAATCGCTATACCTCCATTCCACATATGGAGGTAGCTTTGGGAAAATACCATCCATAGAATAGTAAAAACAGTCATGAAATCTTGAAAGTCCAAATGTAGCTGACAGAATTTCCTTTTAAAGTAAAGACAGTCGTAAAGCATAATCAGAACCATACCTCACCAGGTAGAAAAATACCTGGTAAGAAGACACACTGCCAGCCTTCCCATCCACCCCACCCTTCTTCTGACAGCATATCTCCAGAGATGGCAATTGTACATCCAGCATGTTTCATGCTGGGAAGACACCTCCAGAGACCTTGTGCATGCAGCATGACAGGTTCTTCAGCCCTAGCAGATTCGGATTGGTTGCAAACACGAATGCAGTGGTGCCTCCATCTCTGCTTTACCAGCTCCTCTCATCCAGCAAGGCTGAACTCCTGCAGGGGTCCTACAGCAGCCTGCAGACTGCTCTTGGACACCAGCATGACATTTCCTTCTGCTCTGAGTAGTTAACAACTGTCTGACCCTATCTCCTCCCCCGCAGAAAGCAGAGCACTAGAAAAATCCAAACTCCTCCAAAAAAACAAAAACAAAAACATACAAACAAAACCAAAACCCAACCAACAACAACAACAACTATTAAAAAAAAAAAAAAAAAAAAGAAAATTTAAAAAACCCAAACAAATCAAAAACCCAAACAAAAAGCCACCAAACAAAAAACAACATTAAGGAAAATAATTAACCTTCGTCATGGAAATCATCTCCACAACTGAATTTATTTCTGTATTTTGAAAAAATTATGACATTTCTTTCCATGTGATGATATGTTTTAGATGTTTCTTGAACTTTTGTAATGACAACACTCATCTGACTGGAGAGTTGATAGGGATCTGTGTAATTGTATCTGAGTAATTTTTTAAAAAAATCTTGTTTTCAAGAGGGTCATGAATAACTGTCTTGCTCCTACTTACTGTCCTTACCTCTTCCATATGATACTTCCTGGCATGGGCATGCATACTTAGAAGAGTAGCAGTTTTTCAATAGAGATAAATGGAAGACAAAGAAACTATGGGTGGATGTTAATATTTTCCATATATGTGATTGAGACATTAGTCCTGTGTAAAATAGTTACCTTGTATTACAGCTGCATCTTTGCCTTGACTGCTGAGCTGACCTTTGGTCTTGTACTCTGTTTTAAAAGCGGTACATACAGCCCAAATATACTTAAAGATTCTGGCATAAAGTGGGCATACTGAGGGAATAAAAAAAATCAAAATCTTTGGCATATCAGAAATAGGAGGAAATATATTTTTTATACAACTCCTATCCTCAATATTTTCACAAGAAGGACTGCCTCTATTTTTTGCTATGCCCACAAAAATATACAACAGTGGAAAAAAGAATAACTAATCTGGAGACATGATACCAAAGCACAGAAAGCACTGAAAAGGTGTATTAATAATGTATCTAAGTATACAAAAATATTAAAATAAAAATCATAAAATTATTCAGAAAACAAGAAAAGGCAAAGAAAGGCAAGAAAAATAAGACATGTCAGAGAGACAGAAAACTTTTTTGGGAGTCGCTGAATCTTGGGTAACATGTTAGTTAGTAGGTAGATGAATATGAAAACACATTCAGGGATTCCGTTTTGCAACAACTTTTCTAAGCCTGCTACAATGTATAACTTCTAATCAGGATCTTATGCATTTGCCATTAAGTCCTTCTCCTTGTTCTATGACAGTGTTTGAGGAACTAGAGAATTTGAACACAAAATGTTTACATTAATTTACTGATCTTTGTTGGCAATTTGATTATTCTCCTACCACCAGAGCAAACTTTTCAGATGTTATGAGCAATTCAATGCCAAGTTTAGTGTAGTCAAAATGACAACAGACACATTTACGAACAAGTCTGTAGTTATTCTAAAGCTGCTGACCTAAATAATATGTAAGTGAAGAGGGAGAAGTTACAAGATGTTAAGGAGTGTTGTATTTTGAAATCAATCTTTTGTAGCTAAGATAACCTAAAATAATACTGGTTTATGGAATACCTGAAGCTGTATAGTGGTGTTTTTCAGAAGTATTGAGAACAGGCATTGAGATACCAGTGAAATTAAACCATTCAGTGGGGAAGACAGGCAGTTGTGGATTAGTTTCCTTTCATGACTGCCACCTAGCTCTCCCAAAATAGACACACATAGCAAAACCAGAACAGCCATTTGAATTAAACTTCAGACCTTCCTAACAGAAAGTGTGATTGCCTCGCACCTTATGCAGGCAATCTCTTAGTTAAAAAAATACATAAGAATGGAAATACATAGGAAAGCATGCATAGTGTGTCAAAGGGGGAAATCTATGTCAGTTCTTCAACAATTGTTTACAGGGAGAGCGTTTTTGCCTTCCTCCTGAAAACAGGAGGCAGGGAGGAACGTGGGTCAGGCTGGGAGCTGCAGAGGAGCAGCCAGCAGGCAGAGATGGAATAACTGCTTCTGCTTCCTCTTCCATGCCATCTCCTTGGAACACTCTAAGTGTAGTCAAATATGGAAAAGCCAAAGGGAAAAGTGCTTCTCCATGCTAAAACTTAGCTGCAGTGCAAGAGGTCAGGAATGAGTTCAGTTGGAGAATGTAGCTCAGCTTCTCTAAGCTGAAATAACATTGGCTCCAGAATTAGAGAACTGTTTTGGTTATAGTCACCCACAAACCTCTTGTGATCTAGGTGAAGCAGAGTAGCTGGCACATCCACACAAGGATTTAGAAAATTAAACTGAAGGATCAAGACAGCTCTAACATTTTAGCTGGTGAGGGCCTTGGCAGAAAGCTTTGTAACTGTAATGTCTTCAAGCATAGCAAACAAAAAAAGTAGGAAAGTTTGTCCTTCATTGCCTTTATCACCAATTGTTACCCCCATTTCACATGTTTCCACCACTGGGTTATGTTGCCAATGCAAGTTTCAACGAAGACAAGATGACAGATATTTTCACAAATTTTCTGTTTTTTCCTGTGAGATGCACCCTATTCCTGTGTCTGTTAAATATAACTCTCATAAAAAAAAAAAAAAGAAAACTATAAATCTATAAATTGTTGTTTTAGAAACCCCACAAACTATTATTTGTAAAATTAAATAAATTATTTTAAACACCAGAAACTTTTAGTATAATTCTCTGACTAATCTTAGATATATAGATGGGGGTTGGGAGGCTTTAAAATGCACTTACAGCTCAGTAATTGTTGAAACTCTTGCCCATTAAGAACAGTAAAGATATATAGAGGCAGATATTTGATAAGTATCGTGACTGGGTTAAAGGGTGCTCTGTATGTAAATTTTGGGATTCAGTGTTGAGTTTTTTTAGCCCTGTTCTCCTCTGTACCAACATTTTCCCCACATGTAGAAGGAGAAACATAAGAGCTTATTTAACATATGCCAAGCTCTGAAGGATGCAGAGCTGTTTAAAAGCACAGTCTAAGATCAAAGTGCTGCTTTTTCAGCCATACACCCCGTTTTTATCTTCACCTTATTTTCCCCTGTCAGCAGTACTGTACAAATGTACTTCTACCATGAAATCTCTCTTACTCTTAGGTCACTCTTAGATACTTCTCCTGAATTATTTATCCTTTAAACCAGATAGGTACTAGTTCAGGGCCAAAATATTGAAAAATTGAGTGTGTTCTATTTATCACTTTTATCTGTCTGAGGAGCTTTTGTATCTATCCCAGTTTCTAAAAGGGCATGTTAAAACATTCCAACTCTTCACATGTACTGATCCTTCTGCACAAAAAAAGTGAATTTTGCATGACAAAAGATACTGCATTATATTATGATTTCCTCACTATAAGACTTTCATTCTGCTTGGTTTTGTATGATGCATTGAAATATGTATCATCACATACAATGAGCTGGTACTGAATAAAAAATAAATCCTTTGTCAGTGTGGCTGGTCGTGTCACGGTGACTTTTGTGGGATCAAAGTTTTGATTCCTGTCTTTGACCTAAAAGCTAAAGTTCATGACCTTATGTAGACAGGTTGATAACAGACTGATTTATTTTCAATATGTAGCTTTTTTAATTTAAAAAAATTGTTTGGGAGAACCTTGAGGAGAGTGAGATGTAAGAAAATATCTGAAATAGCTTCTTTTTTCACCATTCTAAGACTAAGATTTGGTCTCAGAATTCCTTCTTTCCTCCAAATCATACTGAGACTTCTTGTCCTTTTTCTTAACACTCAGATGTTCACCAATGGATTTAATGTCTACAGGATAAAACATGATATCCACTTTTTATCTGTTTTATCAGAATTTACTTGATTATAGCAGGAAGGATAGGAGGAAACATGCTTTGTTACCTGAGTCATTCAAGTCCATGGATCAACATGTTAATTCAAGTAATGAAAAGCAGCAGAATAATAATAAAAACTATAACTTTGAAGGAATTTTGATGAAGGAAATGCATCTATTATAATATATTCAGTATGAGCAGAGAGGCAAGGCACACAGCCAAAGGTACCAATGTCATAAACCAGTGCAGATAAATCTACTGGAACCTTTAGCTTCCCTGCAATTTGCTCCTCAAAGAACAGATAGCCTTTTACAGTGGATAGAAAGGACAGCATATGCATTGAATTTTTTTCTTTTGGTTTGTTTATTTGGCTTTTTGTTTTGAATAGAGACATTATGTAGATAATAACTTTTCTGGATTACAGGAAACTTGTTTGGTCTAGAAGCTTCCAAACAGTAAGGAAAAAGGAGCTGGATAGTCTTCATTGCCATGTCACCCCATCCTCAGCTAGATCCAAGGGGGATATTATCCAGCCAAGAACCATCACTCTGATATTTTCCTTTGTCCACTTCTGTAGCACCATAATTTCCTTGTCTTCAACAGACATACTTATGATTTTACAGGCAAGAATGAGAGAAGAATTCAGTGATGATTTCCCTGGACAATGCTGAACTAAAAATAGAATAAGCAGTAAAATAAAGTGTATTGTTGGATTTTCACAACTATGTTGAGCACTCAGCTATGAGTATTATAAGTAAAACTATGAGGACACAAAAACTATGAGGATACAGAAATCAAGAAATTATTCAGAATTTACTGGGATTCCAAGCCAACGGAAACAACTTTATTTACACAGCAAACTGTGGTCCAGAAAGGTGAGTTTCATGCTTTATGCTGTCAGAACAGATTTCTGTCCTCCCCTATACAACTCCTTTTCACCATACATGTCTGTTGGCTTTTTGTCAATGGGGGCATTTCTTTTCCTCTGCAGTGGACTAATTAAGATATCAGTAAAGAAACACCATTCCCTCCTTGCAGCACCCAAGTGGATAATTTCTGATCACCAGCTCACCTACCACGTATCAGATGAACAACAGTGCAGAAGACATGACTACTCTGCGGTTGAGGATGGGAATTCAAGAAACTGTTGACATTTTTGGTAGGGAAAATGGATTAGACTTACTAAACTCTTATTTCAAAACACAAATTAAAGCTTTTGGATGGATTTTGAAAAGAATGAACAAGATAGAATGTGGTAAAACAGAATAGTACTAAGTACCCTGGCCATAAACTTGCCAAAGATATAACCCTGAGTTTAGCTGATAAGTATCGGACTTCACTCCCGGACAAAAAGGAAATAAAACCTGTAGATTCCTAATTAAACCCCAAACTATATTTTTATTTAAAAATGTAAAAATCATGGATTTTCTTTTCAATTAAATGCAAATGAGTGGGGGGAAAAGCATTTTCAGAAAATTGGGCTTCAAGTTTTGTACAAACAAAAGCTACTGATCAAAAGAGCTCAAAAGAGAAACATTTTTAGAGAAAATATGAAAACTTAAATGAAAAATAAATCTTACTATTTCCTAATCATTAATTTATTTTACAATATTCAAAACAATGCTAGCTTATTTGACTGGAAAGCACTTCATGATGCTCAGCAGTCTGAATCATAATCATAAGAGAAAATAAGAGATTAATACTGTTTATCAGTGTTTTAACTCTGATTTGAAGAAGCTAAAGTGGCAAGTTTACAGACCTAACAATTGAAAGTTTTTTTTGTCTGCGAAGCAAAACAATTAATATAGCACTGCAACTGCAACATGATTAATCACAGTCAGCACTCTGCAGCTGCCACGCAGGGAAGCTGGCCAAGCAAGCCCACCAGCACTAGCCTGGTGACCTGACCTAGTGTGATGAATGAGAGGGCTCCAGTTGGTGAAAGACAGCGAACCTGGCCCTAAATGTATGGGTGTGCAATTCCAAGGCACGTGTGTTTGACAGCCAAGAAGATTGTCTCACTGGATACCTGAGGAATTACACAGGGGAAAGTGACATGTTAACTATTTTGTGTTAAAGCATAAGGACTGATTTACGCTTGTAAAGCAGATAAATAACAGAATGAAAGCAATGACTATTTTTTTTTAATGCTGCCAGTGGTGTTTGACAGTCCTATATTTCTTCTGGGAAATTCAATTTTAACACTATATCTCAGATAGGAATTCCTGACATACCACACATATTAGCTGAAATTCCATTCTATTGCTCATCCTCCTCTGCCTATCTGCAAAGCCTACGCATTTCCAGTATTCCTCATTTTTCTTGAGTTCAATTGTACATTACAAATGCTGATCAGATAATGCTCTGTCAGTCCACAATAACATCAACAAATCGACCTGACCTTTTTTAAAGAGTATTCGATGCTGATTCACAGATGTGTATCATTAGGCAACTAGTCACACAAAAATGTGCACTTGAGGTCAAAGCCTACACAATCTTTATTTTCTTTCCTTCTTCCCCATATGTGATCATTTGTGTCTCAGGATGCTACAGCTCTTTTTTATCTCATCTGCTTCAAACACAAAGCAAGCGTGATAAGTGCCAAAGCTTGCATGTTCTGCAGCTTCACAGCTGTGATACATATGCTTGAGTGGCAATGACAAGAGAACATCATATTAAGTGAAGCTCAAAATGAGAAGCTCTAGGCCACCACCAACTAAAAGACTGCAAAAATGATGAGATGATCAACTAATCTGATCTTAAAGAGTCTTTAGAGACAGAGAGAATCATACCAAGTGGTCCGCAAGGCAATTAGAGGAGGAAAGGAAAAGCAGAGGAAGTGCTACTGCAGTAAATATCACTCTAATAAAAGGAAGGAACAAGAGCAAGAAGAATGGTTGTATTGGGAATAGAAAAGGAACATTTTCTGGTTTGATATGAACATTAAACAAATAAATAAGGATAAAAGGTAAAGAAAAAAGTGTTATGGGTGGGATTTTCTAATTATACTTTTAACTTTCTAAATAAAAAAGAAATAGGGATTAGCTGTCAAAATCCTTGGAAGTGTTTAGCAAAATCACAGGCTCACATCTGAATGGCATTATGTTCTCATGAGCTCATGACTAATTTTAAAGCTAGCCAAAGCAAGCAGCAGAATTTTTATTTCTCCGTATATCTAAAATGTTATTTCCCAGTGAAGAAACACAGAATTTAATGTAAGAATAAAAGAGAGGTAAAACCACTATGATTTTCTTATAATTATTGCTTTTACTGATTTTTTTTTAACATGACACTGTCTTCAGCTATAAAGGTCCAAAGATAGAAATTTAAATTAATGGTTAAATCCAATAATGTATAGTTTAAACAATAACAGCATTGTTATTTAACTCTGTAAATGAACACAATAAATGACTGATATAGCTTTGTGAATATTTCTTGCCGGGTCAAAGGTTTGTAACACTTACTCTTTATTTAATAACAGCAATTCCTTAATTTACTTGTTTTAACAGAGTTCTTAATCTTTACTAATTCATAAAAGTTAATAGAGGTGAAAAGGCATAAAGAATCTTTATATTTTCAATTCCAAACTTCATATTATCATATAAATTTTCATTGTGTTTAAATCTAGTCAAATTCCTGAGACACTGATTAAAAAATGAGAATATTTGGACAACCAAAGGTATGAAAAATCCCCCACAGGAATTCACTGATCATGTATAGTGAATTAAAAATTTCATCAGTTCACTGCAAGATGCCTTCTAAAGCAGAAGGATCTTGCATTATGCCACTAAGTATCCATTTTGCCTGCCTATTTTGCCTATCATCATTGATGGGCTCTATTTCTAAATCAAGTTTTGTCTTTTCCTTTCCAAATACCTAAGAGAATAGATATTCTGTTGATGCAATGTCTCGTTCTCTACTGTGAGGTATGGAATTAATTTGCATTCTTATTTGTGCTTTTAATTATTTTCTGAGTTGTATTAATACAAGCTCTCCTGAGTTAAATTGTGTTTTTTTCTGTCCACATTTTAAACCCCTGTTGGATGCCCTTTTATTATTTTGCAATCTTCCCTCGGGTACATAACTTCTCTCAATTTATTAGCATCTGCAAATTCTGTTAATGAGCTGTTTGCTTCCACCTCCAGATCACTAATGAAGATTAAATAAAGCTGGATTCTGCACTAACCCTTTGTGTTCTGATTCTTCAGGATATCACACCATTGATTCAAATGAAGTGACGCCAACATAAAAGTGGTGGAACTCTGGAGGTTTAAATCCTGTGGTTTGAATGTGACTGCTTCAGTCGTTTTTGGCTCTGGATGTCTGTAAATTTTTTAGTAATTTCATAATCTATAAACTAAGAAGAATGCTGGAATGAATGTTCTGAGCAGTGCTACATGAGAGAATGTGAGATAGCTGAATAATAATAAATTATGATACACTGGCTCTCAACTGAGACTATTTCAAATGTATTCAAATTGGTATGTGTCCTGACTCTTTGTTAATAACATGTTGCAACTTAAAGAGAAAGAACAAGCGCACAGAAATAATAAAAGTAGATGTTAAAATTATTATAATATATAATGTTAAACATATCTTGAAAATGTTTGGGTCAAGAATCCAAAGAAGTGTAATGTGAAATGTAGACAGTCACCTGTGGATAATCAATTAAATTACGGTGCTGAAGTTAGCTGCAGTAACAGAAGAAGAAGTAACACGTCAGAACAGAAAGCCTTGAAATACAGAAGAAAACAGACAGATACCATTGCTGATGCAGAGAAATAGGAACCTGCATAATTGACAACAAGGAGTCTTAGAAATTAAAAGGAAAGGAGTCTGCTAGAAAAAATATTGGTCACAAAACACCAAGAGAAGACCACCATTTTCTCAGATCACCTCTATAAAATTGGGGCCATTTGCCACAAGACAAAATCCTCTTTCCTGTTGATGTCTGTTCCAATGGTTTTCCCTCCTCTGAAAATTATATATGCTAAAGTATAGTTTTTGATCTAGTGAGTTGCATATCAAAATCCTCATATAATCAATACTCCTCAAATTCATAACACATACTTTGTGAATCTTTGGCTAGGGTACATTTATAGGTGATAGAAAAGGATTCCAAGGGATTCCACTGCTGCAGCCTGTAAAAGGTACATGTTGCATATTGGAGACCTCACCTGGCTTACTGGTGTCACTTTCCTAAGGATTACATACAAATCCAGAGACAGTTATTTTATCCTGTCCCTAGTCTTCATGTCAGAGTCCACTTGGACTTCTTAGAAGCTTCTTCACTCACTAAATGGCACAGCTCCCCTACTTGTCTAGACCTCATCACAGGGCTGGATAAGGATAGCTCCAAACTAGCAATGGAAATCTACCCTGGTGTCCCAAAAACATAGTATATTATATTAAACTGTGTTGCAAGAGACACTAAACATGTTCGGCTATGAAATCTGGAATCTCACTTAAAACTTGCTACTTAGGTAAAAAACATTATAGTCAATACTCTTAGTAAGGCATGTCCGTGCCTGCACATAGTATGGAGACTTTATATTGCAAGAAAACAATCCCTGCTTATGTCTTTGACTTCCTAGAAGCTCCTGCAATCATTCCTTTCCCCTCTTCAGTTCTTTTCTTGCTATACAATGCCAAATTAAAGGATGAAGAATTCCATGAAATGCTATTTCCTGTGCTACGCACAGGCACCCCCTCCCTTAGCAGCGTTGCAGTCAATGCAGTTTTTTCAACAATGAATGGCAAAGGAATACTAATGTATTCATTTATTTATTTATTTGCTTGCTGGTAGTGAGTTGTTTAGGATTTCTATTTTAATTATTTCAGTGCTGGAATGTATGACTAGAAAAAGAGAGCATCAAAAAGAAACATTTGCAATTCATGCAAGTCAAATCAATATCTCAAACTTATAGAAAGAAATAGTCAAGAGCCTGGCTGCTATGTGCCCTTCTGAGAGTCCCTGGAGGTTATGATGGACACCAGCTATGTTTCCATTGTGAATAAGACACTGAATCAGTCCTCACTGGAATAAATTACTGCACCTTTGTTTGGGCCCCTAGATCAAGAAGGATGTTAAGGAACTCGAGAGCATCCAGCAGCATGTTACTAGCTGGTCAGGAGCCTGCAGCCCAGGACAGATGAAGAGATCATAGGAGAGCTGGGGTTGTTTAGCTGGATTAAGAGGAGGCTAAGGGCAGCCTAATAGCAGCCTACATCTGTTTGAAAGGCAATTAACAAAATGACAAATTGTTCCTCATTATCATTACATCCTCTGAATATTTTTCCTGCAAAATACAGAAGAGTTATAATTCATAATATGATCAGGAAAATCTTTTAGGCTTTTCAGATAACATGTTTATTTCCTGTTCCCTAACCTGGTAAATCATCATCCAGAGAAACTGAAATTGAAGTCATGGTAACCTCTGTAGAAATTTTAATCTTTTACTTGTTTCCATGAGAAAGGTGGATTTACAATGACCTGATGCCTAATGTGAGCTTAGAATATTAAACGAAAATATCTTCTCTCCATTCTACATGGTGAATAATTATATCTCTATTTAATGAGTAGGCAAGAGGAAATGTAAAGGCAGAACCACGAACTTGGTATAACTGATATAACTTATGAAAAACTGCTTTGAATTAATAGCAAATCTGAACACTATTGTAAAATCCTTAACATTATCCCATCTCCCATAGATACAACTTGAAAAGCTTCTGAGGCAAATTGGAGACTTCATTTGTCCCTAGAAAGATCTATATCTGTATCTGTATCAAAATCTATATCTATATTATTGTTACTTTCTGATCTATTAACTTAGTCTTAACTGCTTAACTGCTTTGCAGACTAAAATATATCAATACTTTGGTGCCATCATGTTTTAAAGTAAGATTTCAACAAATATATTATGAAATATTGAGAAGTAAGAAATTAATCTTCCTCTTTTCTGCTCCTGGAATTCAATAGGAGTTTACCGTTGCTTTGCATGGGAGATGAGCAACACATCAAGGTGTGATACTTTTGAAGAATGTACCAGAAGCATTGGAATATACTTTAGTCAAGGAAGGGAAATGATGAAATTAATTGGGAAAGACTGAACAGAAAAACAGTGAAAAGTGGATATTGGAACAAATTCTCTGAAAAGAGATTACCAGGAGATTCTTTTTTCCATTAAACCCAAGACTAGCACTACCATCAAACTGACAAATGACATTCAGCAGTGCAGCCAGGATGAAGAGCACTCTATTGTCATCATAGGCACAATTTCTAGTCCAAGTACAAGCATCAGACTTGTTTTAGAGTAGATACAGTTCTCTAAAGTAAATTTAAGTACACCAAAGGAAAATTATTAAAAATGGAACCAGGAGGATAATCAAAGTATCAGAAAGCATGGCTTCTAGTCAAAGACTCAAAATCTATAACTTTAGAGAAGAAAAGCTTCTGGAGAGATCTGATCACATTGAATCTTAAGGGACTGAAAAATTTCTCAACAAAGAACTCTTCAGTATTTCACACAAAAATGTGACAAAAGGCAAATGATAGAAGTTGCAGCTAGAAAAATTTAAACCACAAATACATGAAGAATTTTAAGTAATAAAAGTTAGTCGTCATTGAAACAGACTACCAGGAGAATTGTGAGTTGTCCATCCCTTAGAATGTTTTAAGTCTAGAAGTCATTCACTTGTTAAAATGATAATTAATTCAGGGAGAGACAGGAAGGAAGGTGAACTACATGCTCTGAGTGTTTTCTGGCTGAATAATTTGACCCAGTGTATCATTTGAAAATCAGTCTGTTAAAAATCATTGGATATAGCACAGATGCAAAGAAATGTCCCAATGGCATTTAAATTTGAACATGATGAGAAACGTTTTCTCAATAGCAGAAATGTCATCTGCTGGCTTCTCTCTAGTTCAGATAACGTGAGGTATTGCTTGTTAACCTTAAGCTAAATTTTATCAAACTACCTTTGATATGTTGAACTGTTGAACATCTTCTCAAAATTCTCCTTTTCCATAAAACTGTACATGCAGCTCAATTAAAATTGTGGGAACATGAAACATCTTTTAAAGTCCTATAAGCTTTGAAAGATTAGAGAGAGCTTAAGAAAAGTAGTTTCAGAAATCCTTCTCCAACAATATATATGCACTAAATTAAATATGCTATTTTTATTCTAAATTCATGTAGCAAAAGCATTCTTACAAGTTTTCCATCTAAAACAGCTGATTCAAATATATAAAGTTCAAAAGATTTTTTTTTCCTAAAGGGACTGCTTCTCTGCAGTTCAGATCTTTAAGAAAAACTTTAGTGTAGCTCTCAGTTCAAGATCGCTTCTTATAAAAGTTCAAAAGAGCACAGAGTACATTTAACAATATATGTTTAGGTTGCCAGGCATGTTACTTTTTGCTCTTTTTTGTTTTCTCACATTGCTTTTTAAATGAAACTTATTACTGAATCTTAAAATATTGCTGCATTTATCCTCTGAGAAGATGCTAAACTAGCTAAGTTTCAGGAGGACGGGGAAAATCCTAGGAGGTTGTAAATTCTAATAAATGTCAAGATTAAAAAAAAATTAAAATTGAAAGAAAATTAATATTCTAGAAAATGTGAAATACTTTTTATAATAGAGACAGTGCTTATATGCATGTCTTTTTATGAGAAATAATGAAAGAAAAAATTTAATTTCTCGAAATTTTCTTGAAAATTTTATTGACCTATGCTCTTAGCCTGTCAATATCCAAGTACCAAACATTACACACAATAGGTCTTCAAAACAAGAAATGGTAATTATTCTCACACAGCAGGCTTTAGGTTATACTCATTTTGAATATGAATTTATTTTTTTTCATTTGAGTTTTCTGCAATTTGATTCATTGAGAAGGAGATTTCTAAATATCAGAGTAGTGGCTGTTAACAATAGTTCTCTACCTGGGCTAATGACTCAAGGTTAACAAAGAATATATTTAGAAGGAGTGATGTTGCCTGCAAAAACATGTCAAAGTTTCTTTCAGTTCTGTGATACTGTCTAACTTCATCCGTAGTGGACTTGACAATGATTCATTTTTTTCCTCTTTGCAGCTTATCTGACAATACGAAGATTCAAACAATGCCATCACTGCGAACTTTGAATCCTTTCTTGCTGTCCTTTAGATTTTCCCCTGCTAGTGAAAATCTTTTTCAAATCTTTATGTCCAAAATAGGAAAAATACTGCTCACTAGTTTTTAAAGCCACTTAATTTGCATTGCTATTACACTATTTATGCCCACTGGTGTTATCTGCCTTTCCTTAACAGTGGTGCAACTAAGGTTCACACTCAGCCTTTGATCTGCAAAAAATTACATGTCAGACTTGCTGGACAGCATTCTGTCTTTTCAAGGGCTGTTTCTGCAATGTTAGGATCACACTGAATCCCAGCACTACAAAGTATGTCTGCAGTCACTCCCACTGTGTAAGCAGGGTCTGTGTTCCATGAAACTGCCAGTAGTAATGTTCTTGAATAGCTTCCATCCAGATCTTTGTGGAATCCTATTTAGACCATTCTTTTAAGTTGACAGTGAACTTCTTCCGTATGCTCATGTTGTGGCAGTTTCACCTAGTCATGCAAGATGTTAGAAATTTTAGTGAAGTCAATATAGATGACACTATACAGAAGGTCATTATATATCTCAAAAGACGAATAGATGCCATCTGATTATAACAAATTCCCAGCTGTTCTTATTTCCATGTTATCTTCTAGGTTATCAAAACAAGGATTTTGATTAAATATTTGTTTCAGGAATTAAACTTAAGCTAATCAATAATCTTTCTTGCCATTACAAGTTTCTGTCTCCACAAGGACCTTCTTAAAGATAACTGTTAATGGACTCAAGACAGAGAGATTCATATAAGTTTTCTAGGGTGATTACCAGTCATGGTAAACTGCAGTCTGTTGTCCTTTATCTGCAAGTTGTCTGTGAGAACAATCAACATAGTAGTATAGTTACTGTGGAAATTGGGCATAGTCCAGCCAATGAAAGAGCTTCACAAAAATTAATTTATTTTCCTCAAACAAAACTGTGATGCTGTGGCTGTAGTTCCAACACAATAGCAGTCTTACACCTGGCTTATGGCTCTGGTATCCTTAGGCACTGCTGCAAAATAATTCTGACACAACAGAAGTATTCCCACAGCTGTCATGGAGACCTTTCATCTAATGCTTGAAACCTACATTGTGAAAACCAAAGGCTGATGGCTTTCATCTAATTGTCTTTACCTTCAAAGTTAACATCATGCCAGTAGGCCTTTCCTCTGTTGAACAGTCGGGATGCAATCACATAAGTCTCACCTTTAACAAAAAAACCAACTTTATGTTTGACAATGCTTTCCATTGAAAATGGCTAAGAGTTAGCTAATAAAGTACCATCCTTGCTGCTGCTCAGTGATGGCAATATTAGTTGATCCACTGTCTTAATATTATCTGAAGTGCTCAGAGACTGTAAATAGAACAAGATGAATAAAAACTAAGAAGAAAGGGTTTTCTTATATTTGTCACTTCAACGATAATTGTTTTAACTGAATCTTTCAGAAAGATTACATTTGTCAGATTTGTAGCACTGGAAAGTCTCATGTTGGCTTGAATGGCTGGGTCTGACCATACCCTTTCACTTCTCCCCAAGCATGTTTAAGTCAGGCCATAATAATTTTTATTATAAAATGATACATTTACATACAAGCAATTGGAATGATAATTGTTAAGCTGTTGCACCACAGTTGTTTATATTCACAGTGGCCAAAATGCAAAGATTCACCTGCTCCTCTGCCACATCCCTCAGAGCTCCTGGGAGCATGGGAAGCCTTGGGGACACAGGCAATCTTTGCTCAACAAACAATCCTTGAAATGGTTGGATACAATCACTGTTGGGCTCTATCAGCTTAAAAGCCAGCATTTCTCCCTTCATGAATTTCTTACTGAAATTGCAAAAGATAAAGATAATTCTAGAATAATTCTTATAGATAAAATGAAAAAAAAATCAAAAACCAGGAAAAATATTCCAAAAAGTTAAAGGAGTCCATAATTTTTTAGTTAGTGCAGAACAAAGTCTGCTCCATAAAGCATCACTCAGTTTAGCACCAAATTGCAATGTCATCTTCTATTTCCATATGTCACAATCTTCACTTCTCTGAATGAATGCCCCTCTACCCTATTATTATTTGACAATATTTTAAAATCCAAAATCACTAATAAGAAAGATGACTACCTGAAGTAAGTTCTAATTATTTCGTGGCACCACCTTGAAAGCTCCAACATGAAAGTAATTGAAGTGCCAGAGATTAATATTGTTGTCAATTTTACTTCAGATGAGGTTGCATAAAGGATAGAACAACCTTTATAGAGATTACAGACAAAAAATAAGTAATAAGTAAACCCCAGGAGTGCAGTGGAAGGAAATAAAACCTATTATTTACTTTACATCTTTTCATTTATTTGCTAGTACACTTTCCTGTCTTTCTCGGCAGTCTATCTTATATTACAATTTTTGAGTAATTTTCACAATGAACTAAAAATAAATGTAAAAAATATGTATGGCTGCAAAACCATCATGCAATAGTAAAGTAATTCAATAAAAAGTTATATGTCAGAAATGACTACTCTTTGACTATTTTTCAGTGACTAATTTTGAGCTGAGATTTATTGTAAACGAAATCTCTTGCAATTTTAGACTTCATACTAGTTATCTATGATATTTTTTGGTGAAATCTATAGCACTGATGCTAGTCTTGTTAGAAAAAGTTTGGAGTTATAACTATTTCTTATTTAAACACTTCAAAAATTACGTTAAAAATAAGATCTAAAGTAACAGGAAATCAAAATGTTTCTACTCAATAGATACATGCTAATTTTTTTAAATACCGAAATGACATTCACTGTGCGTTTGCTGTACCATTTAGTAAGACTTCACTTATAAACTGAAGAAAAATTCATCTTATACTTTATAGAGTCACAGAATAGCTTGGTTTAGATGGGACCTTTAAATGTCATGTAGTTCAACCCCCTGCAGTGAGCAGGGACATCTTCAACTAGATCAGGCTGCTCAGAGTCCCATCCAACCTGATCTGGAACATTTCCAGGCGGGGCTGTAGCAAGGACAGGGGGACAGGGCACCACGCTAGTCCTGCCTGGATGAGGCAGGAAAGGAGAGGTAGCAAACATTTTATTATTTTCCTGAGTGATACTTACAAATATCCCAGACTTACGTTCCACCTGAACTGAGTTTGTGGGGCATCACAGAGCTGTTCAGAAATCCTGGGTTCTGCCATCTCCAGCCACTGCAGGAACCCTTGAAGAGCTTGAATGAAAAGGAAAACCCCATTGTACCTAGACAGGAAAGCTCTATTAGTGTCAGAACTGGATAAGTCAGCTCATACTCTTTGTCCTAGACTTGCTGCCACTTTCAAGGCTGTAAGAAAACACATGAAATTGATTTTGCTCATCTCTTTAGCCCTTGTGATATTAAAGACTGACACAAAGTAGATTTCTGGTGTCCAACTCAAAAGCAACATAGTTAGAGAGCATAGTCACAAACTTAGAGAATTGTAACGTCACAGTAAAGTTGTACATTGCATCAAATAATACAATAATTGTATTATTTTATTGAAATTACTTGTCTAATCATACCTCGTACTCTGACTATGACACGAATAGTTGCAATTTACTATAAAGGAAGGAATCCTTCTCTAATATAAATTAGTGGGTATGAATAAGAAGCAAATTTTAAAAAGAATTTTTATTCTTCCTTGAGAAGAATCCAAATCTTCACCTTATGAAAAGCAATATAAATAACAGAAGAGAGGAAAATAAATATGTTTTATATAATTGACATGCTTGAACATGATTCATTGTGTTAATATTAAAAAAAAATCAGTTGTTTTCCTTAAGGGGAGCATCTTTGAAGAACACAGGGTCTGCACAGCTCAGTAGTTTGCAAGTCCATCTGACAGAATACATCAAGATTTGCAGCCCCAGTCCCTGATTTGAATTGCCAAATACTTAATATTTCCTATTGTTCTGACCCCATCTTTGAATAAGCAGATACAAAACATCTCAGTTCCTTTACATCCATTGTTTTGTGACTTCTTAAGTCAGGCAAAATGTGCATAACAGAAGCATGTAAAGTAAAACTCTCCTATTCACGGTCAGGCCGCTAAAGAGGTGACCTGATTTCTCAGCACCATCCAGCATCTGCAGAAAGCAAATCAATTTCCTTCAATTTCTAGTTAATAAGTGACCATGAAACAGGAAAATTTGGATACAGAATGATTAACAATTTTATGCACTCTATACGCAGTGTAGGTTTTCTTGCTGTCCTGCTGGTTTCATTTTAGTCCTATATCTGTTTTATGAATTTTCTGTTACGAGTGAACAAGTTATTCCTCTAAAGTTAAAGCTGATATTTTTGGCTAACCTTTTCTCATGGTTTCCCTTGTTGTTCTGCCAATGTTCCAAAGTTCAACTACTAAATACTTACCCCATAAAAGCTGTGGTGACATATAAAAAAACCCCCAAAACATCCTTATTTATTTTCTAGTGTGATCTTGATGCATAAACAATTAGGTGATCTCCATATATATATTTTCAATATTGTCCTTTCCTACTGAGGTTTCTTGCCAAACATTAGGTGGGTGACTTGACTGTAAAAGTGACACAAAACTTTCTGCTTGTTAGCTGCTGCAAGGCAACTTGTAACAGGTAAGAGCCCTAGCTGTAAATGCTAAAAAGAATTGCGTGTCTGAAACCTAGCACTCCCAACCTTCAGGTGTGCAGTTGTTTCTCATACATGTACTTAGAGAAGTGCAAACACTTTATTATCTTTTATGAACCCAACACACACCATTAGCCAAGAGACTCACTTTTTGATCTGGAGTGAGATTTCAGGAATGTGGTGATATCCATCCACTCCTTTGTCATGCTCTGGAGATTCAGGCACGCTTATATCCCTACTGTTGCCTGTTAAATTGTACATGGGCTGTGAACAATTCAAGTAATGACTCTCATCTAGATTTCTCACATTTAAGGGACTCCTTAGATTTCAAATCCATCAGCAAAGGGTATTTTTTTTCTTTGTATAGGAACCAGAGATAAAAGAATTAGGAATACATCCATGCTAGAGGTAAATGGTAATAACCTGGTTATTATCATTAAATAGTCTTCCCTTTATTTCAGAGAAGGAAAAGAATAGTGCATATACATATACATATATGTATATGACAGTTGAACTTGGGATGCAAACACAAAAGAAACCTTCTGCTGATCACTGTATGATGAATGTGCAAAGCTCCAGCAGTTTCAGCTCCTGCACTACCTTAGTTTGGCTCTTTATATACTCACTTTGGCTGTGAGTAGATCAGCCTTGGAGTCCTGGTGCTGTAGGAGTGAGGCTGCACCTGACTGGAGAAGCAGAAAATAAGAGAATGTGCCCAATAAAGAGATTCTATATTTTCATTATTTTTTCAGTCCATATTTATACACCAAAAATTTTTGAGAACACATACTCTATTTTGGTGATCTTTTATTTGAAATTGAGACAGTAGTTATCCATAGAGGACGCAGAACTGAAGCATCTTCATGGGCGTACTCTTTGGGGAAAAAAAAAAGGAGGTCTCAAAGCAGCTGGTGCTAGGTTAAGAGTTTTTCTCTTATCATAAAGTAAATTGTTTATTCACATGGTTATCCTAATTACAGTTTTCTGAATACACTCAGGTTTGAATTTACATCTGTTAAGTAACATCTACTGCCTCTGCCCACAGAAAACCAGCTGAGGAATCACCACTATTGTATGGTATTTCAGAAGGCATCCTTGCAAAGATTAAGATATATTTTTTTTTTTTTTCAGAAAGATCCAGTTACTGTTACAAATAGTCTTACAATGAATTCATATTCCCAAATACTCCTCCCTGTTGTCATCTGATAATATCTTTCACATTTTTGCATGTGTTTCAAATGTCTAGAACATGAAGAAACCAGCTTACACATTTCAAAGAGAAAAGTTCGATTTTTAGAATGGGAAGATAATAATAGTAATAATTAGTATATAATTATTATATAATTGATGCAAAAGAGTATAATTTCTTTATTTGTAAAGAAAATAAATCAAGATCTAGTTCTGCGAATTCTATAGATTTGCTATGACTTTATAGAAATGTTACTGAAGCTGAAATTGAAATCAGTTTTATTCACATGAAACATATACAGAGATTAAAAACATGCATTTTACCAAATTTGCCATAAGAATTCCCTTCTTTATTTTTCTCTACAATTCAAATAATTTAGTGATTCAGTTAGTGTAATTAGTTCTTTACAAAAATCTGAGGGGGTTTTTTCAGCTGTTTACACAGTGGCCCTATCCTGTCATTTTGTGATTAATTTATTCACTTTTCTTTGAAAAATTAGGATGTTTAATCAAAATATTCCTTATCTATTTTCTAATTTCTTAAAATTTCTCATCAATCTCCACATCTTGCAAGGCAAGAAATAATGTCCATTATTAAAGCAAACCACAGAACATACTTTTGAAAGAAGAAATTAGTAAACTGACTTAGTTAAAAAAAAAAGTACAACTAACTGACAATTTAAAGATCAACAGACTGATTTCTGGTTTTAATTTCAACACATCCATCATCTACATTTGCAAATCAGTTAAGAACCTCCCAAATAGCCACTCCATGAGGAAGAGCTTTTTAGTTTGATAATTCATAAATAATACTCTATTAATCTTGTTTTAATTATGTAAGCTATACATATTCATAAACACCCAAATTCACACACGTGTAAAAACATGTAAAAAAAGAAAAGCAATCTTTAATTGGGTAATGAGTAACAGAATTATTTACTAATTGGGTGTATTAAAGAAGTGTGTTCACACTGCTGTACTGTACTGAAAGTCCTTGCCAGTGATGCCAGCAGAAGCCCACTGACCTAAGAGCTTACTAATTTGTGATTGTATAGCTACAGAAAAGACAGTAGCTCTGATTTGAAAATTACCATTTGTCGTAATTAGACAGTAATGCAGTCTAATTGCTTCAGATATTTTGTACGTTTTGTTAAAAAAAAAAAAGGGAGAGATGATTATTACACTTGACTAAGCTTGAAAAAGAGGATATTTAGACAGAAAGAAAAGCATAGTTGGATAATACTTAAAAAAGGTTTATTTTACTATTCCAGCAGAAAATTGATTTGCAATGAGAGTTTTGCTGCTATTCTAGTTACATTTCTTTGTTTGATTTTCCGGTAAAATGGAAGGTAACAGAACTGAGTATTATTTCACCAATATAGAGATATATGTTTTGGACTTTATCTGTCATATATTTGGGGTTTTTTCTTGGACCACCAGTACCTTGTCTGCACATTTTTGGGGGTGTTATTGATGTTAGATATTACCAAAAGGGGAAGGTTAGAAGAACTAGCTTGTTAGTAATAACAACCTGATTCTGGGAATAATCCACTCTTCAATTTTCATCTTGTGCAGCATCAAGGAGGACACGGTATTTGAATTTGTCTGGTTTTCCATTTCCAGCAAGAGATGTAGATGCCTTTAAAGATATAAACATTTCTTGGGTTTTTACTGAAAAAATGGGAAAGAAAAATGTCATAAATACAAATATTTTTTCAGACTAGACAACATTTGATACGTAATTTTTCTGTCTTTAGAAGTATGCTGAAATATATAAGTGAAGCTGTGAGGAAAAGTAAATTATTATTCAGAAGAAAATGTGTGAAAAATAGTTCCAGAGCATGACTAGGTTTTTGAGGACTGCTTAGTTTACTGGGAAACCTACAAGGCAGGGTTAAGGAATTGAGGGCCATATACACTTGTATATCATTCATCCAAACAGGCCAACAGACATCTTAAAAGCCAGTTTAGATAGTTCAGATACACTAGTGAGGTAACTTGTGGAAAAGATGTACATCATTTACCTTTGTCATTTACACTTTAGAATAAGTAAAGGACTCTGGCCAATTATTATTAGTAGCAAATTATGCCCTACTGTCAGATTTCAAGCATCACTCTAATGTCCAAACAAAATTATTTGGCTCAACACGTTACCCCTTCCTGCAGAGGGTGATTTGTGCCCTCAGTACTGTTTTGTACACAAGGGTGTTACAGCTGGGATGTTATACCTTCACCTTGCCTCTAATGTGGACATAAATGCTCAAGTTTCATCATTTATTTAAATAGAAAGTTATTATTGTCAGCTAATGCCTGTGTCTCTTCCTGGAAACCTATATAATCTGCCAGCAATTCTTAAGAAAAAAAACCTCAGGTTTTGGTCACTTAAAGGATTAAAAAACCAACCTCAAAACCCTTTGTGCATTTAATCTTTTTTTAAAATTATTATTATTTTCTTTCAATTACTAGTAATGTCTGTGGGTGTATAAGACCTGTAAACCAATATGCTGATGTAGCACGGTTCAGTGTTTTCTTGCTTTTTCTGAAGTAAGAGTGATATAATTTAAAGTGTCACCATTAATCCACATTAAGCTGCTCGGCACCCTTTCCATTCTTAACTACAGGAGAACAGACCAAAAGTCCATCAGTCTGGCACCTTGCCACCATGAGCAACCCCTAACAATGGCTTCAAAGGATGGTGTGAAATCCTCAGAGTGAACCTTGCTCCATAGACTGTTTCATGAAGGGGATGAGAAGACAGAAATTCTGTTTCAGTCCATGTGGCAACTGTTTTATCTCCTAAATCTCCCAGTTAAAGATAAACTGACTTTAAGTCTCCTGATTTTAATATATTTATCTTTATCTATACCTATAAAATAAACATCAATATAATATTTTAAAATTATCATTATAGGAGAGCATCTTCACACTCTAGCAAAAGCAGCACCATTGAGATAGAATTACTACTGGATCTTGTTTTACTTATTTCATAGAGGGGAACTCAAGGATTTCAGATAGTTCCTGAAAACTACATTTCTAACAGCATGCAACATTTCATTATAAAATACACTCACACCATCACAAACTCAGCAACCACTCAAAGATAGTCAGCATTTATTGTTTTCCACCTTTACATTTTGCAAAGGGACACTAGAGGGTTAAAAACAAAATTTTAAAAAAATTAAATTGCTTTTGAGCTAAGCACTTGTATGCCAAGTCTCAGCATGGAAGGAATTTTAGCTGCTGAGCAACCTCATACAATAGTGCTTTAGAATAGAAATGCCAAAGAACAGACCCTTAACTACAGTATTGTAGCTCTGGTATGGGTGCCACTGTGATGAAAGTACTCTGATATAAAAGTGTCTGCCATGAAAATAAAGACAGAGAGACGGCTTTGTAGGTGGAACTTGGGTTCTTTTATGTAAAGACTGACCCAGGCAGTCAGAAGGGGAGAGTAAGAGGGCAAGGACCACATTATGTGGGCACGTAGCTGCCTGAGTGGAGAGTCAGGGAAAGAGTGTTGTGCAAAAAGGGAATTATTCTAGCATCATTTCCCACACCTGTGGTAACATTAATGATTTTTCACAGATTTTCTGTTTGTTTGTTTGTTTTATTGTTTTGTTTTGGGGTTGGGTTGTTGGTTTTTTTTCCTAAGATCAAAATAAGGTTATCTGCATTGTTTTAAATCCTCTCAGGCTTCATGCAAAATCTTCAATGTAGTACTTTTAGAAATAATATAGGTCTTAGCCTAGTAAAAGACGACTGAAAAGCATGATGTTTTAATAAAGGCAAGTCCTTTGTCCTTGAGCAGTGCAGATGATGTCACATCGGGCTCATGAATGTATGTAGAATTACCTACTTAAAAAAACTTATGTGGAAATACTTGTGGCTCTCATGGAAAAGGGAGGTTTTAAGAAGATTACAGACCTAATGAAGAGAAACTTCAGATGTTAGATAAAACAGTGACTTTAAAGAGAAAGACATTAGGATTAGCTTAACCACTTACCACTTATTTTCAAATATTTTTTTAGATGAGATCTGTATAGTTAAAAAGCAGAGTTTTAAAGGGGAAGAAACAAAAAACACTAAAGTTCTGCTCTGTTCTATTTAGCAGAGTAATCATGGTGGCATTTGAATTATTAATGCATATTTCAAACTTTTCTTTTTTAATATCTCATATAAGACAAACTAACTATATTAGCAAAGTAGTTATGGTATTCCTTGCAAAAAGTCTGTTGAGATACTGGAAAAAAAGAAATTGGGTTAGTCAAATTTTCTGGGTATTTTTAAGGGAAAGAGAATGAAAATTCTTGCTAAGAGCTGAAGCATTTTTAAAAAATAAATTCATACCAACTGCTGAATATTTCTTTTTGTTGTTTTTGCCAGTTTTGTCACTCAGTGCAAGCCAACTTCATATGAATTCTGAAAATTATTTGTGTCAAAGTGTGCTGTATTGCCAAAGAACAGTGAACCTATAAAACATCATCTGTGATTATTTATGAATGCAGGAACGTACTTCATTTTTATGGGTACAGTATGGCTTTGAAATAGAAGGCTCACGCCTGAATTAATGCAAATAAATGAGAATTCTTGCAATTATAGTGACTGTTGATAGTTCCTCTCTAGCAACACCAGGAATTATATGAACATTTTGCTCGTCTAGTGTAAGAAGTAGAAGCTAATATTGTAGGCTACAAATTATTCAATCCATATAGGCTAAAGGCTAGACAATATTTTATCTTTGACAACTTCTTTTCTCTCCCAGTTTTTATCTTACAAAACCTATATTATCTGATTTTAATTAATTTCCTGATACTCTTTTAGAACCAGGAGGTATTTAGGTTCACCTAGAGTGTCAATATCTGAACCAACAGCGTGTCTTCTAGCAGGAAATGTCTATATATTAACCACTTTAATTTTTACTGGGTGGAGTCTATATTTTGCCACTTGAGGGCATCCTGTCATAATGTTCCATTATAAAGACTCACATCTAAATTTTCATAAAAATAATGGATTTCTGTCAAAACAGTGGTATTTTACAAAAGTGCTGATCAAGCATTTGAAATTATAATTTGCCACACTAAATAGGCATTTCCATAGATTAAAGTGGGGTGTGTTTCAGGAAATGCTAAATCAACAAAGAAGGATAAGTACCATAGATGCAAGTAGATAGAATTTGCTTGGCAAGCACCAATGTGACTTTACAGATGTGTAGAAGCTTTGACAAAATTCAGTTACAAAAGTTAGACAGCTGGACCCATGCTTACATGCACAGACAAGAAATGGTTTTACCTCTTTTTATTGATAAATCGTGTATATTTTACCTTTAGTGAGATTGATAGCAAGGGCTTCAAACTAGAAAAGACAGCAGGATGAGATAATGCAATATAAGAAATAACTTCAATTACATCAATTATCCTGTGCTTTGGGAAGTCTAGATGTATGACAATTACACATAAACTGCCAACGCTCAGATGCTTGAAGATGCAACTGTCTTTTGACCAAATTCTACAGTGGCTATCACATCCAGATCATATGATCTATTGTTCTATTAATCAGTAACATTATAATTATATAATTGCGTAGATTTATACAAAAAGCATCACAGCAAAATTTTTTACTCTTTTTTTCTTCAATTTTTGGTCTCTTACCTATGTAAAAGAACCCGTTGTAACATACAAGGTTATGTACAAAACTTTCAGTTCTTTATACCTTTATTATATTTGACTTTGATGCTCTCATACCACATTTACTTTGTGCTGGGCTAGAAATTTAGAAGCTTAGGGTCACACAAGTTGCAGTCACCAGGGGTAACAGATCCCAGCTATGAATTTACCAGCCTTGGTGGTAAAGCAATGGAACATGCCACATTTATTTTTCCTCTCCTCAACAGCTTCCTCTGTACTGAATAAGGTGTACTGATTATGAGCTGTGTCAATGTAAGATTTCCTCTTTCCATATTGGCTCTCAGTCAGCCTTTTTTCTCTTCCACCTTATAACTTTTCTCCACCTAGTTCAGAAACCACATGCTGTCCCTTTATTAACCTGCCATTTAATCAGCCCTTCTCACTAAGCCCATAAACACAACCCTCACAATAAAACTTTATGTGCAAGAAATGTGCTTCTATTTAACAGCCAGTTTAACCTCTCCAGTCTTTCGTTTTTCTTTTCCCCTTCAAACAATACTCACATGGGGAAAGAGACTCATTCACACTCTTTTCCACATGTTCCTTTCATTTCTAATCACAGTGCTCAACTGACTGAAGTCCTCCCAAGGAGGATCTCAGACTGCTGTTTTATTCTATTCCTTCAAACCACCCAACTTTTTCCCAGTCTCCCCATTAAAACCTCACCAACAGCTGTAGATTGGCTGCTTTCTTTTGCTGTGGTCTATTCCATTCACATTCCTATAGAAAAAGCATTTGGGAAAGATGCCACCTTCAGTTTTCCATGCAAGTGAAGCCACCACAGTATTGGCATTGCAGGTGTGAAGATAAGCCATTGTCAAGTTCCCATTTTCCATGTGAAATACCTCTGACCTCCACACTCTGCTGGGGTGTGGAAGTGGGTTTTCAGCTGCACCACCCTACTGCACCATGTCATTGGCCAGCTTCATCTTATTGTGCTGCTGTCACTTGTCCTCACTGTGGAACACAGGGTGCAAATGAAGTTATGGAGTTTCAATTGACACCTATTATTTAGATTAGTCCTTGCCATCCAATTCTTTAGCCTCTTCTTCCATGGGGTCATCCACAGAGTCTAGTTCTTTCTTAAGACAAACACATGGCCAAAGAGGTGTGCATTTTCTACTGAATTCTTGCACTTTCAGAAATAGTACCCTTAAAATTTCACTCTAGAATTGCTCATAAAACCAAATGAACATATTAATTCTTCAGGGTCAGCCTCTTGATGGTGCAGCCACTGTAGCATCACCATCAGGGGAAGAAGGCTCTAGAATCACCTCAGTGAAGCCTTGCAGACTGCTCATCCTCTTTTGATTGCTCTTCCCCAGGCATCTCTCACTGCTTACCATAGGAGAGATGAATATTTAGTAGGACCTCATACAGTTACTTTGTATAAAGCAGAGATTTGAAAAAAAAACCCCACAAACTGCAGATATATTTCCACCAATTAGCCAAGAGAAAAATAAATATCACTTTATCTGTTTCAAAACTTCCTAGCTATAGCTATCTATAAAATGCTGGGTGTGGAAAAGGGATTTTTTTTTTCTGATGTGTTTTATCATCATGCACACAGGCAAAGCTTTAATAGTGATTTCTTCCTGTTTCACAGATATCATCTGTAAATTATCAAACATCAGTGTTCTCTCTCACTCTTGTAGTGGTAGGTTTATCAACATCTCACATCAACCCTAAATCTATGCACAAAAATACGTGTTGAATCTTGAGCATCCTGCTAATTACAGAAGTGGGAAAACTCCATACTATTCAAGGATATTGTAATAACCTAGGTTATTGTAGGCTTCCTGTTAATTTCTTAGCTTCAGAACTGTGTGATTGCACTGACTGTCAAGCTAAGTACATTTAATAAGTAAAAGATCCTGAGAAGTTTTATTTATATAAATAAATACATAAATATATAATGCAAAGAAGTTAAAATTAAGATAAGATTTGCATTATCTACTGCCATGATAGGCTCAGTCAGCTGAAGAAGAGCCACCAACCTGGGATTCTGCTCTGCCAGTATCATGCTGTGCTACCTCAGGAAAATATGCACCCATGATGTGCCTCACATTTTTTGGAGGGTTGGAAATCCATTGGTTTTGAACATTAAGTTCGAAATCCATATTTATATGAAAGGTCAAGATCAATCTTGGCTCGAACATGTGTTTGTAAAATAACAAATATCTTTTATTCTTCACCTGTTAGTTCAAGCAGAGTCTGAAGATTTTAAGTGGCAACAATATAAAACATTCCTAGTTAAATTATGGAAGAATATAGCCTTTTTTGGTACATATTTTACAGATATTTCCTGAAGAAAGGCTGTCGAGTACTTAAGAATCTGAAGTTGCAAGCTTATTATATGAGTTCAGAAGCATCATTGCTTGCCATTTAGCACTTTATTTTTGGTTTGCCTGTATGCAGTTATGAGGAAGTCAAAAAACTCTTTAAAAAATGTCTTTACTTCCAGAAACATGTTATCTCCTGTAGAAATGACTGCTAACAAATAGCATCTGACTTTATTTACTGAGGTGTATTTCAGTACTGAATTCAGCAATTTTTCAAACTATGACCTCTTATCAATAGTAGATTTATTTGATTGCTCAAAACAATTTTTGCTAAGTATTTTGTTTTTTACCTTTAAGATTATTAAAAGTGGTAAGAATACTAGCAGAAGTGGATGTACTTTGTCAAGCAGTTTTGGTTTTGATTTAGCTTCATCTCCCTGTTATCATGATTACTTCAACCTGTCATGTCTGCAGCTTCTTTCACAGGTCTGAAAGCAGGTATCTGCTCTAGGCTGCCTCAGACAAGTACCTTCAGCTACATAATGACTTGCCTAGATTTTTTCTTTTGCAAGTGACAGGCTTAGAGAAACCTGTTAAATTTCTATTCAAAATATGGGAAATTATGCAAATTATTGAAAGGTAAAAACAGGAAAATGTTGGAACAAACATTCAATCTTTTGCTCACGGTGTGCCAGTGATTGAAGGATATGCTGCCAGTGATAAAGAAGAGACATCTAGATTCAGTCTTCCATGCCTCTCTACAGCACTAGAGTGTGACCCATTCCAAGGTTTGAATAAATACATCCAAATACTTTCAAAAGATCAGGATCTCAGAGGAGAACATTTCTCAAGGGGAAAAAAAAAAAAAAAAGCATGTCTTTTATAACAGTAAAAAGAAATCTGGAAATAATGAGTTAATTATTAACAATTCTTTTTTGCTTTAGAAAATGTTTGTCCAGCCCATTTAAAACTCATCTAAAATTTTGCATAAAAGATATTTTCTCAAGCATCTTAAAATATTTCAAAATTGGCACTGGGGAATAAATTCTACTCCATCCAAGTAACAAGCTGCTCATTCTCCATGAAATGAAATGAATGCCATCGCCTTTTTAAGTAGCACAGGGGACCTATTTATTATAAAAAGAGAAGTAGAAATAATTCTGGAATCCAGATAACACCTTTGACAATAAATACATCACTGCACATGAGCCCTCAGAATACATTTCCATGTGAAAAATTGTACCTCTCATGTTTACATACACTCTATTTCAAACAAATGTTTCTTCTATTTAGAAAGAATTTATGATCTGCTGTGACACTGGCATTATGTGTCTCTTGGAACTTGGGGTCACATCCATGAAGTCGATATCAGCCTATCATCAGGAACAAGTGCAGGGACACTTGTTTCCAGCTATGTAATCCTGAGGTCTTTAATAACTGAGCAAATAATATCCAGTTATTTCACATATTATGAAGAAAAAATAATGATCATACCTATGTGCTTAATTTCAAATGCATAAGCAGTCCTATTTTCTGTGGGATACAAGCTACTGGTGGAAGAAAATGTGACTATACTGACAGATTTGGACTGCGAACGATGAAAATTTGCTGAGAAGAGTTTGTGGAGTGGTTTTATATGCTGACACATCCCAACTCTACTCATCACATTATTTTTTTTATATTAAAGTATATGATTTAAGGTATTTCTTAAAGCAATGACTGCAAGAAAGGGCAAATTAAATCCCACATTCATTATCAATTTATATTGCCATGTGACTTTTCAAACTCTTTAGTTGAGTGACACTGTTCTCTACCCTACCCTCATTGCCTGAAATTGGCACCCAGAAAGACTGTTCTGTCATGTACTGGCTGTTACCTTGGAAATGGGATTGAAGGGTGAAAAGGTTAGTACATACTTGAGATCTCTTCCTGCAGAGATTCACCAGTGCACTCCAGAGAAGCCCTTAGAGTGGTATAAATTGGTACAGGAACAAAATGGGAATTTGCCAAATATGATATAGTAATGGTTGTTACATATCTTTTCACTCACTGCTGACATACGACCTCATCTTAAATTACCACAATGGCCCATAATTAAAGAAAATAAAATGGCTAATCAAAAGCAACATGTTTGCTTTGCACTGCTGGTCACACCATGCATTACTATGGCTATGCTGTAAATCTCATTCAAAGATGGAAGCATCATTGTAGGCCATGCTTCTATATGATTGTCTGCTGTCTCTACAGATTTTCTTTTATATTTGTCTAAAACCCTAAACAACAGGCAGGTTGGAAGAACAGAAATGGAATTTTATTAGTCCATGGCTATTAATTGATACTAGATACTAGACTCTGTGAAAAAGCAATTCTTACACATTTAATGGAAATAAATATTTATATGTATTATCACCTTGTTTTATTAGCCATAGAAAAATAAAATAATGGTGCAAGACAATCCCTCTTCTTGTGTGCTGGTACCCAAGTTCACACAGATATATAATAAAGTCTTAAGAGGGAGTGTTCTATATGTTAAATTTTAAATTTGCCTTTGTGGAGTGGTTTTGTACACTGACACATCCCAACTCTACTCAACATATTATTTCTTTTGACATTAAAATATATAATTTAAATAATTTCTTCTTAAAGCAATGACTGGAAAAAATTTGCAGCCACTTTCTCTTCCTATATGAATATTATCTGCAGCATTTTGTATTGCTCATGTTACTTATGAACTGTTTTACACTATAGAATATAATGTTATTCTGTTGACATCAGAAATCGATTAGGAATATTTCTAAACACACATCATCAAAAAAGTGAATGTGTGCCCTCTGAAAACTTCTCCTGGGCAGGGCAACATAACTTGTGAATACTGTCATATCAAGAGGCAGAACCATCTCTTTCTATCCAGGCTTTATGGTCTCTGCAGATTTCATTAGAGAATGACATTGAAATGATCCATGGTTTTGAAAAGGTCACTTAACTGCAAGGTCATGGATCTGTCAGTCTTCTTTAACATAATACTTTTACTGTTGTTAAATCATATATAAATATAATTTTTTATTCAATCCATGTCAGAATTACAGAATTACAGAATATGCTGTGTTGGAAGGGACCCACAAGACAGGACAGCCCCAGGAGTCACACCATGGGCTGGAGTGCATTTTCCATGCTTCTGGAACTCTGTCAGGCTGGTGCTGTGACCACCAGGAGCCTGTTCCTGTGCCCAGCCACCCTCTGTGTGAAGAAACAATTCCTAATATCCAACATAAACCTCAGCTTCAGACCGTTCCCTGAGGTCCAGTCCCCGGTACCTACAGAGAAGAGATCAGTGTCTGCCCCTTCTCTTCCCTTCACAAGGAAGTTGTAGACTGTGATGAGGTCTCCCCTCAGTCTCCTCTTCTGGCTGATCTCTGGCCAAGCATCTGTTCTTTATGTTTGTATCTTTGTAACAATTAGCTAAATCCCACCTTTTAATTTCCTAGATCTGTCACAGAGCTGGAAACATAAAGAGTACATGCTCCAGGAACCCCTAAAAAGAGCTTGTGCCCTGGAATGTCCTTTTTCTAAGGACAAAACCTCTCTTCCATGGCAGATATAGAGCTCTGGTCTCTCACCATGAGACCAGGAGTGACCTGAGGAGATGTCAGGTCTCCAGAGGTGTCCTAATCCAATGGCTAAGCCCGGAGAAAAAATGGTTTTGGATGACTTAATTTTGGTCTTCCAATACCTGAAGGCTGCCTATAAGAAACATAGAGACTGTTTACAAGGCAATGTGGTGATAGGACAAGGAGCAATGGCTTTAAGCTGAAAGAGAGAAGGTTTAAATTAGATATTAGGAAGAAATTCTTTACTGTGGAGGTGGTTAAGCACTGGATATCCTGGTCAGTGTTTAATGCCAGGTTGAAAGGAGTTTGAGCAACGTGGTCCAATGGAAGGTGTCCCTGATGATGGCAAAGAGGTTGGAACTAAATTATTCTTGAGGTCCATTCCAAACCAAGCTATTCTATGATTTTATGATTCATAATTCTAAGACCTTGCCTTCATCCAGGTTTGACATAATCCTTTCTTTAAACTTCACCATTTGCCCATTCATTTCTGCTGTGATAAAAGCATCGTAATCAGATTACAATCACAGAGAATTCTTCTGCAGGATGCCACATGAACTGGAAAAATAAAATAGATAAATAAGATTAATAACAAATTGCAAGTTGTTGTGTACATCAGCGAAACATTTTCCCTTTCCAGATTAAAAGAAAAATATATGTAGCACATTTAGAGGCTGTTATATTAAAAATAATTTGAGTCATACTTGCACTTTTCTGAAGGAAAATATTTAAAAATTGTATTTATTTACTTATTAAGGTAGAGCAAAAATATTTTCAACTTAATCCATATAGGAAAAATGAAATTGCTACAGGGTCACAGAATACAGGAAATCTACACAGTGTGGCCATGTGAAATACAATTATTTTCTATATCCGGACAGAGGCAGTCAACACTAGGCCCTCTTTTAATTCTTAAGGTTTCTGCTTAGAATGCTTTTTGTCTTGAAGAATAATTAGAAATTAAACAGAGTGATAAACCACCTATGTTTTAGTACTTTTTAGAGTAAATATCTTATTTGCTATTAACGAAGAATTTACTTATTTCATTCATTGTGTCTCATAAATTATAGTTTAGTGAACAAACTCCTACACTCTGCATTCATTGATTCCATGCTATATTCTACTAGGAAATTCAATTAAATATATATTCATGTCAATATATGTCAATATATTTAACCTGGTTTTGACAAAGAATCTTCCTAGTACCTATTTTGTTTCTAACATTTCCCTCATTTTGCTTTATGGAATGGGTACACTGAATAGAACTGAAAGACAATGAACACAAAACTAACTGCAAGAGAGCAAACATAAAACTGATCAAAGAGAACTTTATGTATAATTCACCTTACCACAAGATGCTATCAAACATAGCAACGTAACAGATTGCAGGAAAGGAAAAGGCATGTGGACGAATAAAAAAAAAATTCTCAATTGCATCTGAAAAGACGAAGAAATTTCATAAACACTTGCAGATGTGTTATGAAACCACTTTGTGTAGACAGTTTCATTTTTTAATAAAACATCTGAGAGTCCTGATGTTTTGCTACATTAGTCTTCTTTCATGCTCTATATCCACACAATGCTAAATACTAGAAAGTCCTAAGTTTTTCAGAAAAACAATGCTTTACTGTGAAAGTTTTGTAGTGATAATTGCCATTGATTTTGTAGGAGAAAAAAAAGAAAAACCCCCAAAAAACAACAAACAACCAAAAAACCCACTCCCAAATAATTTCTTCACTAGTTACTGATCAGGAAATTGATATGTACCCTAGCTGTGCTCGTAAAATGTAGTTGTAGTGCAAATACCACTGAAAAAAACCCAAGCAAGTTAGTTTAATTTGCCAAATTATGCTTTCTGAGAACATATTATGTTAGATTTGTGTTGAGACAAGACTGCTCATTCACTTGGAATGAAAATTAATTTTGGAATGGAAAGTAAATCAGTTTTCTATTTTTAAATCAATAAAGCAGGGCATGTTTCACACCACCAGCTTAACTATGAGACTGAGTTCTTTGCAGTCTAAAAGAGAAATTAAAATAGACACAGTTTTCTAGGGTTTTTTTATTGGAGAGTTCAGTATTATTCCTTTCTTTGCCCTCTGTGCTCTTTGGTCTTTCTGGAGTTTTGAGGTGAGGAAAACCTTTGCAGAGATCGTGGTTCACAGAACTTCAGATACATGTGAATTTGATATATGACACACCTCAGCCTTCCTCTGCTATTGAACTCAATGAAACAGCTTTTACTATTCCCACACATTTAGGCTATTGTGTCTCAAACCACTGTCTTCAGTCTCACATATTTTATTCCCATATGTTTAAGCTCCTCAGGGCAGCTGCTATATCCATCTATTTTTTGCAAGATATTCAAGAGCCCTTGCATCAGTATAACGAGAATAAAAAATTAACAGAACTTCCTTCCCCACATTTTCATTTCTCCTTAATACCTTCTCTCCTTCCCTATTACCCTCACCTCTGTTTTCATTCCCAAGCTTCTCCTCCTAAGCTGATCTGTGCTACAGAAACATCAGAGTGGTTCTCCTGCCTGCTTAGCCCCACACTCAGCATCCTCTGATAGCTCCCACACTATGGTGGATGCAGAAGTCCCTTCTCTGATCATATCTACAAAACATTTCTTGCTCCTTCCAACGCATTGCTTTTAGTAAAAACAAGGTGGGATTTTTTCTGGAAATTATTATTGTAGTGTTAGTGTAATAAAAAGAGTACAGGACAAATACTTTTAAAGAACCTGAAGTGAATTCTAGAGTTGGATTCATAATTTCAGACTCACTTTGTGGTTCCTTTTTAACTCTATTCATAAAGTTTGGCTGTCACAAAGTGTACTGATTTGCCAGTCATGAATCTGCAGGGGGATCAAGTATTTTACACCTCAGCTTTTAAGGTATAATCTAAGCCTTGTGTTATTCAATCTTTATGAATATATACTTCCTTTGCAAACTAGACAATGCTGGTCCTGTCAATACAATGTAAAATCGTGCAAAGGACATGAAAATATCCTCCATTTTATCAACAGAAATTCCTCAATGGAGATCAGAATCTCTGCACATGTGGTAACCACGTACTGAGTTCAGGGTTTGCTCTGCCATTGTTGGACTACATTTCAGACAGGACTGATAACTGCAGCTGTGTTTAAGAAAGCAGACATCTGACTAATCAATTCTATTAGGTAAACTTATCATATTTTTCTTTGTCGGGAAATATACAAGAATGCAAGCCATGTCCAAAATATCCAGATTTGAGAATGGCTAATGCAGTAGATTTATTGAATAGAAACTGTGATAAAAAATGGTGGTTCAAGCAATGCATTAGAGAAGGGAGTAATGGAGAAATTACAATATGATCTTTTTTTTTCCCAGAGCTGAAAAAAAAAATATCTGAGAAAGCAGATGTACTGGACAGATAAAAAACACGAACCATTCTACAAATCAAGCAAAGATTATGTTTATTTCCAGACTGATGTTAAAGAAAACAGAGGAGTCATCAAACGCACTGTGATCAGAGGAAACAACAACAGGATTTGAAAGCAGGAGTAAAAATCATCTTCGGTTATTAAACACTATGTCTAGTCAGATTCATATGCATTTCAGGATGTCTTCAGTCTAATTTGCAAAAGTTTGGATGTACAATTTCAGACACAGATAAACTACACATATAAATACTTAGCATGGTAAGGCACTTGTGTTTGCTGTGCACTCCAATTAGATGATCAAATTTTTTGCTGTTGATTATTGCTCAAACTATATCAGAACCACTTTGTGCAAAAGGGAGAAATAGGTTCAAAAGATTGCTGCTGCAAATGGCAGTCCTGCACTGTTATTTCAGTGAACAGGAGAGAGGAAATGATTTTCTGTATCATCTGGCACATGGAATTAAAAGCTGGACGGATAACACATATGAAAGTATGTCTGTATTTGAAGTGTGGGAAGTAAGGAAAACAACAGATAGTAACACCAAGCTGCAAAATATTGTTTTTCTCAGATAACCCTAATGCAAGATTGATAGCTCAGTTCAGACCCTCTGGAAAACAGAAATAAAGAATGATGGATTTTCCCCGTGTCATGAACCTCACCTTATGTAAGGTGGGCAAAAATTTTGAAGTGAGAATGGTGACACCCCTAGAGCCAGCAAGCTTAATAAATTATAAATTCAAAAATTTATGAAAATGCTTAGTATTCTATGTAAATGGAAAATGTGCTCAGCTCTTACAGATATAACTAAGTCTAATATGGGATCTATCAAATCACTTCACAGCAAAATTTAACAGAAACCCTTTATAAAGTCCATGTCTCCTTGAAAAGGATTCCTGATTAATACTTTCTATCAAACAAATTTCAGACTGTTTTTTGGAACTGCCTTCAAATTTCCTGACCGAAAAAAATTATATGACTACCTACTTTTATAACAGAAAGCAAGCACACTCAAGGCTTACATGAAACAGTCAAACTTATCCCAAACAAATGTGTTTTTTTAATATAACCACTTGCAAAATATTGCATATAAATATTTTACCCTTATTTTGGACACTTTTCTGTAAAACACTTTTTTTTAAATGGGATAGAAAATTGGTTTCCTAAATTTCTCCTTTACTTTTCATCCTTTCAGCTTCAGTAAGGTGAAAAGCCTACAGGCAGATTTTTCATTGAAGTGAATAGCACAAGATTTTACCTAAGAGGGTGGTCACTGTCTCTTGCCACTAGGACAAGTATTCTCCTCTGTGACAAAATCAGAGGCTCACAAATCTGATGTTTTGGCCAATGTAGCACTGGGCTTTCTGGTTACCATAGGAAATTTCTTTTGTTAACTTTTGAAATTTGCAGGTAGTCTAAATGTGAGATGGCCCTTCTAATTTTGGATTCCTAGAATCATAAAATTGCATATGTTGAAAGAGACCTTAAATTTCATCTAGCTTCAGCTATGGGCAAGGACACCATCCTTTAGACCAGGTTGCTCATAGCACCATACAACCTGACTTTGAATACTTTCATGGCTGGAGCTTCCACAACTTCTCTGGGCAACCTGTTTTGGAGTCTTGCCACTCTCATAATGAATAATTTCTTCCTGATATGTGATATAAACCTAATCTCTTTCTGCTTAAAGCCACCTCCCCTTGTTCTATCATTACATTCCTTGTAAAAAGCTCCTCTATGGGTCTCTTGCAGGACACCTTCAGGTACTGGAAGGTGCTGTAAAGTCTTCTGGAACCTCCTCTTCTCCAGCCTGAACAACCCTAATTGTCTCAGCCCATCTTCAGAGGTGCTCCAGCCCTGCCCTGATCATTTTCGTGTTGAGATTAGACCTGAATGATGTCTTACTATCTTGTTAGTGTAAAAATGTCAAAGGTTCCTCCAGGCTTTGCTGGGAAGGAGAACTTTGGCAGATGTCCAGCCTACCATTTGGCCTCTTGTCAGCTCCATGGCAGCAGCCTTCTGTGTGCAAGGGCTAGGGGTAATGCTCTGTTTAGACAACATGCTGACTGTGGTACAGAACAGAAACTGTTAGCAACACAAGTTGATTTGGTAAAAAACAATTCTCAAGAGCCAGAGTGGCTGAAAAATTACCAGGAATCAAATCTGGCTGCTACCCAGAAAACAAAAGTTTGTTGGCTTTGCAGTCCTGATGTCTTTGATTCAGAAGCTTTCAGAACTTTCCAGGGTGTATCAGAGAATGTATTTGGAAAATATAAAATTGCTATGGGGAGACAGTCACCTACTCTAGGAGGACAGTTTATGTCAGTGTAATTAAATTTAGAGATGCATATTAGGTCATCTTGTCACAGAGGAAAGGAAGGCACTGATCTGTACATAATTTGTTTCCTTTCTCATCTTCTTGCAATATTTCAGAATAATGGGTCCACTTCTTTGCAAGGCAAATCTATAGCCTTGTTAAAAGGTTTTTGCATATAAAAATTAGTTTTCAATCTCTTGTGTTGCTGGTTATGTACAAATACAGAATTTTCTGTGCCCCCACATTGGTTACTCCCAACTTCAGGACAGTGTGGAAAGCCTCTCTTCCCATATTAATATTCTCTTTTATCGACAATGAAAACTAAGTTAAAATGCAGTAAAAAATTAAATTCTTACTTCAGAAAATATTTTCTCCATCTTTTTGGCAAAAGGAGAACTAAAACTCTTAAAGAAAAACAAAAGCTTTTATCCATTTTAAGCTTTTTTGTTTTTAGAATAAAATATATTTCTTCATAAAAATAGTTCTCTTTAAGGATTCACCTTCTTAATAACTTTTGTTTGGAAAATCAACAGATGCCATTAAGAATTGAAAGGCATTTATTTGCCAAATAACTTGCATTAGAACATGTCAGTATCCTGCATTTTCTAATTATTTACCTTCATTGCACTTTTGGTACCTTCCATAACTAAAGAAATAGGGAAAATAAAAAATTTTGTCACTTTCCATGCAATAGCTGTGTTATGTCACATATTAAGAGAAAGGTTGCAAAGGAATAGTTCCTGTTAACACATTGCTCTCCAGATATATATTTTTAGACCATCCAAGGTCTGTAATACTTTCTGTCCATAAAATTTGCATTTCCTCAAATATACCTGTAGTACCAGAGTAAAATGGTTTTTAAATGCAGCTTTCATAGTACTTAAAGAGTGACAGAAAAGAACAATCCATGGCTTGTTTTGTCCATAAAAACATGACCTTGTTTTGTTCATTTTGATTAATGTAGTATTTTTAATGTTCAATCTGGCTGCTTCTTTTAGATAGCATAGCTTTATTTAAAAGCTTTGCAAAACAGGAACCAGTATAAGACATGCGTCTGGACTCAGGGTTGACATCAACAGAGATGATGTAGGAAAAGATGAAAAATATCTGGAAAGATGTAGGAAGATTTAGAGAGCTGAGGCAATGAGAAAATGGTCAGATTCTCACATGATAAAAATTGACAAAATGGGTTCTTCAGAAAAATATTAAAAATTTTGAAAGTTGGGGAAAGGTTAAAAAAGGGTGAAGCAAATAGCAAAGCCCAGAAACACCACCTGAAACTAACATACACACAACCAAGTACTTTTCAGTCCTATCTAATCTAGTCTAAATAAACCAAAAGTAGGAGTATATGAATGCTTGTGAAATGAAAATTAGATATTAAAAATTGGACATCAATGGCCTTTTACACCCATGTAAATTCTTAAAACGTTCTATTAGATCAGCAGATATGCAGTGACTTTTTTAGATTAAATTCACTACAGATGTGGCTACAGTAATTTCACAGTTTAAGCTTTGGGCATATGGAATTTACAACAGAACTCCATCACTATAACATTACACATTCAGTTCTTTCTTCACCGAAAAAGCTATGAAGTAGGTACATTAACTCCAAACAATCATTACTTTAGCAAAGTAC
Organism: Sturnus vulgaris; assembly: GCF_052056855.1. Classification (NCBI taxonomy): domain Eukaryota; kingdom Metazoa; phylum Chordata; class Aves; order Passeriformes; family Sturnidae; genus Sturnus; species Sturnus vulgaris. The sequence continues at coordinate 15,992,324 of NC_142246.1, forward strand.
TTCTCAGTGCTAGCATTTCTATTTCCTTACTGAAGCATTATGGACTTACTTGTCCTCTATTATTATATCCCTCTCAACCATTTCCTATATATTTAGCTGCCCAATTACCCTGTGAGACAGGGTAAATAATAAAATAAACCCACTTATTGCTATTTTATGAGATGAGAAAACAGGACTCAGAGGACTGGTGACTTATCTAAGGTCACACAGCAACAACTTAAACTGAGTCTTCTAAAGCAACAGGCCTTTATTTCTGAATGGACCTGATATACTGCTTGAAATAGTATCTCACTGTGCTTGGTATCTCACTAAATAACTATGAAATCAAAGAGCTTACTGTAAGACTAGAGCCCTTTCTCACAAAATACTGTTTTCAGAATCCCAAATATTTCAGAAAAGGGGGAAAAAAATCTCAATGGTCAAACAAGGTATAATCAGTTTACTTTTACTTGGAGAAGTACAGTTTTTATTTAATTCTAAGTCTGTCATGACACATTACACAATAATTATTATTTACGATATTTTTCTATATTTTTCAATTGTAGTACCATTCATATCAATACTAACAAAGGGTGCATCCACAACACAGCTCAGCCCTGAATGGGCAGTACTTTGTGCCTGCATGTTAGCACACAAGGGATTTCCCTGGATGTCCCCAAACTGCCCTGTTCTGTGGCACTACAAAAAGCAGTCCTCTATTATTGGCCAGTTTCTCCTCCAGTGTACAACAAAATGCTTTGTGGTCAATTAAAAAAAAAAAATGTTGCTAATTAATAACGTACACTGTCCTTGATTTTTACACTACTGTCTTAAACCTCCGTTGTGTTAGAAACCCACACAAGCTGACACACAAATACAAACATACACACACACACACCCTCCCCCTCCTTCTGCTACAAAAAGTTTCTCTTGAGTCTTACAGCAGCTAAGAAGCAGTAGAGCTGCCATGTGCATGGGAAAAGCATGGCATCACATGAATTAGTGAAGCTGCACCTGCTTTATCTCCGAGAAGAATTCGATGCAGTCAGTGTGCAATGTGTACTCACACAGGTGCTCATACAACACACATACTCACTGCCGTTTGGGAAAGCATCATTATTAAAGTTTTTCAAGTCATTACATAAAGTAATATGTGATCATTTTTGATAGTTTAGGAAGTGGTCTAAATTGCATACATTCTTAAGGCTTCTCCAGTTTCCATAAATCAATTACTTTCAGTTAAGAATGTAATTTTTATCCTAGAAACCTGAATGTAACCAGACTAGACAGGCAACTACAAATGTCCTGCACACTGGGTAAGATCTGCAATCTCCAATCTTGGCCATAAGGGGAGAATTTGGAAACAAATATTTGTCAAACTGTCCAGAAATTTCCAAGGGAGGCTGGAAAGTTCACTCCAAGACTGAAGCTAAACTTCCAATTTGGGTATCTCAAAAACATGGAAATGAGTTTCAATGAGTAAACAGAATTGAAGTGTAAATCTGTGCATATAAAAAAATATGTTATCATTTTATGAAACTAATTCACGTTGTCCTTTTAGCAACCCAAGAACAGAACCAGATGCGGTTGTTCTAATAAACAAATATACAAATTACAAAAACATATTACCAAAACTTTCTAGTTATATTACTATATTTTCCCTGTTTAAGAGGTTCAGGAAGTTCTCATCCTGGCAGAAGAGAGGTAATAGAAATAAACTGACTCAAAGTAGAACTTGGCTTCCCTGAGATGCAAAGAACGTGGGAGGCTTTCTACGTGAGGGTTGCCACTGTTCACACAGAAGCAGTGTAAAACTCCCTGAACATAACAGGGCTCAGGAGGTGTGATTATGGATTAAATTCTCATTCCAGGTTATCCTCTATAATCAATTCTCTAAAAGACAGCTGGTGCTCAAAGGCAGAAATTTTAGGTTTTCTGACTATCTCTTGCTGAAAACTAGCAGGGAATTAAATCATCCAAGTCAAACTTTAATTTTAGATTGCTAAAGTGAAATTATAGAAAAGAGAAGGCAACTGTGAAACTGCCAGGTACTGCAGTTTGTATTGGGTCCTCTTTTTACATCTACAATTGACCTACTATGCATCCTCAGTCCAGATGCTTCACTTCATCATACCATTTTGGCACCACATCTCTCAGTGGTCTATTAGTGTTTGATCAGCTTCATAGTGCGAATCTGTAGATGAAAGTGGCTTTCTAACATTTTCCTTTGTTTTCCCCTAATTGAAAAGACGATTTTTAGTAAAAGACTATAAACAAGCATGAAAGCAAGATACAGCATAGCATACAGCATATGCATAAAGCATAGCATGCTGTTTCCTTTCCTAATGAGTATTTTCTGGATGTGTATCGTGTGATATGATTCCACACCAACAAGAGTTGTTTTCAATTTTGTGCTGCTATGAACACAGTACCCTTAAAAGACATTATGAATGAATACAAATCTGTTGAGAGATTGATTAAATTTTGAAAGTGTTCAGAATTTTAACAATTTCTATAAAATAATAGGCATAATATGTTTTCTCTACAGTGTCTTACACCTGACAGAAGAAATATGAAAAAAAGTAAAAAGAAATCATCACATCAAGATAAGCTCATCTAGCTCTGTGAAGATCTTCAGGGGCTAGCAAAATTCATTAATAGGAGAATTTTCATGGGACCACATTCATCCTGAACAAAGACATTTAATTATACCCTGATGTTTTGAACTGTTTGCTTCAAGCAAATTCCAAATCCACTTGAGACTTGGATATAAAGTTCATCCTGTAAAATAGAGTGATTTGCTTAAAGGTTTATTTTCCTGGGAAAGGTGCTTTGCAGAGAGCTGTCTTCCAAAACAAGATTCCTGCAGGGCCAGCCCCTCACCCTGAGCTTAGGAAAACCACAGTAGCTCTTTGCAAAGTGATATGCAAAAGGCCACACATTGAGTTGGTGACGAAGCCAAGATTACAAACATGGGATATCGTTCTGTGTTTGTTTTCATTCTCCCAGAATAAAACTTAAAAGAAAGCCTAAAAACTGAAAACTCTGCTTTGGATGGGATGAGTAACCATGTGACAGAACTTTCACAAAACACTGGAAGAAATTCAACAAATGTTTTAGCCTATGCCTGTTTTGAAGCAGAGGAGGATGTCAAGAATATACAGAGGCTCTTTTTGTAGCTGAATCCAAAATAGGAGAGTACAGGTAATGTGGAAAAGAATCTGACAGAGTCTCAAATTTGAATTGTTTGAACCCTATCTGCATGTCCTAAACCTTTGAGCTGGTATTTCACTTTTCAATACCTTACAAATCTATTGAGCTGGCATCATTGTAATGCTGGAGAGTGTTTACAAATCCATTGCAATGACATTATGTTATGAATACTTTTGTATTAGTTCCATTTGGGCCTCAAAATGTGCATTTAAATGAAAAAGTGCTGTTGCTTGCAATACAAGCCTTGTAGTAAATACACTTTCATAAATGTCAAATGAAGATATAAGGAGATGATGTGCCTACAAAATGAATAGAACACATTGAGTTGCTGTGACAGAGCCTTTCATTAATCACTGCTGAGAGATAGTTAATTAATGTTTTAGCTACAGTGCTGCATTTGTAAGAAGACACAGCATATGCAAGGCAATGTCTTGAGACCCCACACCCAGGGTGTTCCAAGACAGAAACAAGAGGAGCAGCTCCAGGCAGCCTGAAGTCAGTGGCTGTCCCCACCGCATGGATTCGATCAGCCCGTGGTCACAGGCGGTTTGGCAGGGAAGGGCACCTTGGCCATGGCCGTGTCCTGCAGGCAGTCCCTGTCATGTTCATGGCTGCTGACAGCACGGGCCAGTGCCCTTGTGCTAACGAGAGGGCAGGTAGCTGGCTCCCAGGCATCAGCACGTTGTGCTGCAGGAGGGATCCCCACTGCCCAGTGCTGACAACTTCTGTGCAGGGCATTTTGTCAATGCTACTGACATCTTGCCTTTTAGGAGTACATCTGGTGTTTGGGAGAATGCTGAAGAGTCATCATAATCTGGGAAGTTGCCTGATGGGTAATGAATAATCACAGTGAATAACCCAATGCTTCCCAGTTTTTTTTTAACATGTAGGCTCCATATCCAATAAAGAATTAATTAATATCCTATTAAAAATTCTCGGACAAATACAAGGATACAGTAAGGTCTTCTTTATAATTATCAATCACTACTGCTTTGCCCCTGGAAGCCAGCCCAGCTCCAGCTGCCTTTTGCTTTCCTTGCTCTTTTCTCACAGCTTTGACCGACGTCTACTCAGCCCTTGAATTTTAACTCCCAAGACCCCTCTATGTTTTCTAATGGAAATGCTATGGCTTGGCAATACCCTGCTGTACATGTCCGTGGTCCTTTCATAAGTTTGCAAATTCTCCAAGCCAGAAAATACAGTGAAGTTCTGTTTGTTACTCTCAGGTGACCTTTCAAATGGGCTTTCAGAGACAAATCTTTCACTCTGGCTTGCGTTTTTTCTTCCCTGAAGGCAAAGTCAGGGACTGTGTAATGATGACATTAGCATATCCTGCAAGTGCTATCAACTAAGGCAGAAAGGCAGAGGAAATGGAAAGAGCAGCTCAACAGTCCTGAATGCTTCTCTCACATGCTCCTGGATAGGTGGGTCTATGTTGAACTGTTTTGCTTAGGGCAAACTAAATTGAAGGGAATTTTTATGTTTACTAAAATAATCTGAGCCTAACTAATGCCCTGTAGGTTAATTCATGTAAGTTTGCTTTCTGCACTCTTATCAAGCTGAGATGTGCTGCTTAAAAATGGACCATCTGTGAAAAAAAAACCCCAAACAAATAAATAAAGCTTTCAAACAGATAGAAAATTAAATCTATGACTGTCTTTGGAGAATTAAACAACTTTGAAAAGTGCAGACAGGCAAATAAATGTTGCCCTGAAGTTTGCAGAGATAAGAATTCTTCATAAAAGCTGTAAGCTCACATATTATTAGAATAAATACCCCAATTATTATTAACCAAACTCAAAACTCCTTTAGTAAAATCTCCAGACCTAAGAACTGAAAAACATTAACCTTAAATCTTTATTTAGACAGCAAATCAAGATTGTGATTTGGTTTATCAATCACCTACCTTCATTTTTTTTTCCCAGCAGAAACAGCTGGGTGTGGAATTCCTGCTCTATACACATTGTAGGACAAGAGTTAGCCACGTAAGAAATATTAGCTGATGGAAAGATTCAAGGTCACTGGCATGAAGCCATTTTAGCAGAGGAATTCAGGCTCTTGAAATATAGACACCATTTTAAGAAGTGTTTTGAGGCTCTTGATGAGTCTGAACATGGTAGTGAAACTTCATTTCCTAATTCCAACTACTAAATATTATGTCCCTTAGGGGCTGGACACCTTCAACTCCATAAGACGACTTTTCTTCTCCAGAAATTATCTGATTGGAGTTGAACTTCAATGTATTTGTTAAAAAAGCAAGATTCTGGCTTGTCAGATATGACAACTGGATTGACATGAAGACTCTTCCCCACCACAGTAACCTACATGATTGATATTTAATGTCTGCATTCCTGTACTCCTCTCTCCCACCAATCCCTATCTTTTTACCAGTTCAGTAGACATTTCATTGTTGGTCAAAAAGTGCTTTCTTAATTTGTGTGTTTGATGTGGTTTTATAATCCGGCTTGTGGTTTTTTGTTGTTGTTTGGTTTTTTTTTAAATTCATGTGTTATAACCTTTCCTTCTTATGTAGAGTAAGAGTATCTCTAAATTGACAAGCATGGACTTACTAGCCTGAAACTTTGTGCAAATTAGTCATGAGGCTTCCTGGGCACACTCTTTTCTGTGTAAATTTAAAAAAAAATCAAAAACATAAACATCTTTCAAAATAAATAAGTTTGAGCATATCACAGAAATTGTGTTAAAAATCCAAGTAGAGGAAACATCAGTGAAATACTTTTTTCAGTATTCACTGACTAGTGTCAGTTTAGCAGTGTCTGTTGTCTTCCAGCAAGCTGTCCTGCACTGAGGTTGGTTGCTGTAATCCCAAATGACCTGTAAACCTCAATTTTGCTCAGAAACACAATCATCTTTTGTCTCATTCACATTTTTGTTGCTCTGTCAGTAACTGTACAGGCACAATCAAGGAATTACGGTGTACTGTGTTCAACTTCATAGTCACAGCAAGCCTGGCTGCTCTTAGCCATGCAGCTTTATTAGATTTATGGAATGCGTTCTCTTTTAGTGTATGTTGAAGAATTGTCAGAAAAAAGGAATTGCATGTTGAAATCACTGTGAAGGTCTCCACCAGGGTGACTGGAGCATAAACATGAGAGACGTTTATTCAGCAGGACATAACAAGAGAATCTGGAAAGTATGGTGTACAGATGGGGGAAAAATAAAGTAGCAGAAGATATATTGAAAAAACTTTCCCTGGGCAGTGTAACTGGCTCCCACCAGGGTGTGATGAGCTCCTGTTCAAGGAAGAGGAGAGGAGGTCTACAGCTGCAATCATAAAGTAAACAACATAAAAGAGTCTGCTGATAGTTCCTGGGACTGATCCTGAGATGCTTAGGGACACACTAATTGAATCAGCATTCCCTTTTTCTAATACCTTCTTCTGTTCTGGACTTCACTAATTTTGTTTAGTACATGTTGAATTCAAGAGCTAGTGACATATTCAGGAAGTACAAGGCATCTTGTCATTGGATGCCTCACTCCTGATCCTCTCAGTTCACTGGATTATCCTGGTTCCCTCCTACCTAACAATGCAGTAACCACAAATCAGCTTGTCTGTCTTGTACCCAAATAGTCTTGATGGTTGTGCTTGGAGACAGGTACCTTGGGATATTTTATCTAATCAATTGGTAGGTACATACATAAAATATATGTAAATGTATTAGAAGAATTCCTCTGTGCCTGATGCCTTAGGCAGCTAATGTTCCTTAATCAGTCCATGGGATAACTAACACTATCCAGTCTGATTTGTTTAATTCTCTACTTATAAATCAGCTGTAGAAAATTAACAAAACGTTAAGTAAGCAACACATATTCCACTTATGCTCATGATCTCTAATATTACCAACTTACTAAATTGAGATAATGAAAAAAGATAACTGTGTATAAGGTCACTGGCAATTTTCTTTCCCTTATTATAAATAATTTTTTTTCCAGTTTTCTTCACTTCATGCTTTTAACCATCTAGGTGATTTTTATGATATGGTTGTTTCTTTAGTACATATATAATATAAACTAGCTCATATAATTAGTGGATATGTACATACCCACCCACCAAATAATTCTATTATAACAAACCTAGGCATTAGCTTAGCAAGTCCAGTAGTGATGGCAGTATGAAAATTGATCTTTCATTGTTGCACTGGACTGGAGAATCAAGCTGATGTTTTTACATGTATATGAGTACATTAATATACCAGAAACTCTTCATAAAATTTCCAATACAATAATGGGATCTGTAAGAAACTACCCAGAGATGCCAACTATACAAAGACCTAATAAAGTGCCTGTAATTTCAAATAATTGCAAAAATAGTCACAAGTTCAATTATGATTTGTGATTAATTGCAATATTTGTGATTAACAGCAAAAATCCTTGGTCAATACATTTATTTTTCTTATTTCTTGGATTAAAATTAAATTCTACATTGATTTGGTTATACTTGAAAGATCAGTTTGAGATACAAAGTTTATGAAAAACTTTCAGAAGTGATAAAATAAAATACCTGACTAATATCAACTATATTAAAGTCTTCTAGCTACATAACTATGAGGGGAAAAAAAGGATATTGAATATTTTGACTGTTTGCTTTAGAATATTAATTCCAGTTTATGTTTAATTAACCATACCATTAGAGAAGGAAAGATTAGGAACATACTTTTGTTAGTTTTTGAAGTTTGGTTTGTGTTAAAATTAATACATGTAAACTTCTTCGAAGAGGAGAACTCAACAACGTGATGTATGTCTTCTTAGGATTCATAATATCTACCCATTTGGATTTAGCACAAACTGCACCTTATTGGAAAAACCATTTACCCTTTTACCAAGTCTTCATAATTTTTAGAAAGAGCTTTTCCTCTGGTCTCAGCTGCTTTCTAATTCTTAAAGAAAAAAAAAAAGTCCAAAATGAAGACAAAACAAAAAAAAAAAAAAAGGAAAATTTCAGAAAACTCAAAGACCCAAAGAACAAGATTTAAATCAGGTGGAGGAATCAAGACTCCCAAGAAGAATAAATAGTGACAAAAAGAAGCATTAAATAATTTTTGCAAATAATCATTAAGAGGAAAAAATACACAAACAGGAGTAAACAGCAATTTCCTAGTAGACCCTTCCACTGTTAAGTCTTTATTCTAGAATAGTTAGAAACTGGGATGTATATTTCCCATTTTGTGTTTCTTTGTAAACCAGTTTTAGTTTTCTTTCCTTTGTTGCTTCCCTAGAGTTCTTCAGACAATCTCCTCATTTATTTAGTATTTATATCACTTAGAACTGATGTAGGGAAAGACTAACAAAAACAAGTGGTTCTTTTATGTCTGTCAGACTGATGACTTATCTTAGTATTTTCATAATCTTGTGATGAGTATGACAAAAGAAGACATTGTCCCAAACAAAATACTGTACCTAGGTGTGCAGAAGTGTTTTCTGTGTTCAGATCTACACGTAGGCCAGACAGTGCTGTTATATGTGAGAGTCTAAGAACAAAATAATTTTATTAAATGTTTATAATTGCCCTTCCAATATTTCTGATTTGTAAGATTTAAGTCTATTATGTAGGAAAATAAATACCTGTAGCCCAGATTATAAAAAAACCCCACTACTTCTGTTAAATTACTTATGATCTGTAATGCATCACACTTTCAAGTATTTTAAATAATTTTTTTGTTCTCCCTTCAACTCTTTTACGAACACAGAAAAGAGATAGTTGAATCCAAATGGATCTGTGCCATATAAATAAATATAATCAATACACTCAGAGGAGAAATTAGCTGAAGATAACTTGAAGATATTTTTGAAATATAGAACATTAAATTATTATGTTTGGTACAGCAATATCCCATGACTGTTATTAAAGGAAGTAAAAACCTCTTTAAATAAACAATATTTCTGGCAATTCTATGTACTAGCATCTAACCCTACAAGACTATTCAACTAAGTAGGATTTTCTATGTATAATAGTGACATAGAGGTCCAGACTCCCTTCATATCTTTATGCCTCTTTCTGGAAAATACAGTAAAATATATTATCATTAATATATTCGTATTTGAAATTCCTATTATCTGATGGAGAATGTAAATATTTTTTAGTAGACTTGAGTGTATGACACCACATTTGGATATATTTAATAAATTTTTGCCTACTTCAGTCTTCTTGTCTGTTTAAATTCCAGTCAAGAGTGATTGCAGTTTTACCTAAGTGAAGATGAATTTTGACCATGAGAGTTCCTTTGTTACTTGCCATAGGCATTTTTCTTCATCTTTATCATTTAAATGACTTATCTAAGCATATGAAACTATTCCAACACAGAGCATACACAGCTTCAGACTTTATAACACAGAAGTACCATGGGAAGAGAGACTCGGATGCTAAAATTACAACTTATAGATGCATGTGGTTTTCACATTGATAGAAAAAAATTAGGGCTGAAATTCCAAAATGCTGGGAGCATTTTTGTGTTTCAGTGTTTAGAGACTCATAGATATTATTCCCTGTGTGTTCAGTTAGGGCATAGCCAGAGAAAATTATTCTGGCAACAGCAGCTCTGGGTTAAACCAGAAGTAACCTCCCCCTCAGTGCTGCAGGTTTAACTATTCAGCTACTCACTAAAACCCATACTCTGGCAAGTGGGTTGAAAACTTGCCTTTCATCAACAGTTTTCACAGATTTGTTGGTGCTGTCGTGCACGCTGTTCCCTCCTCTGGGTTGTCATCTCACCTGCCTGTGCCAAAAGCAGCACACCTTGCCCCAGTGCACACAGTCATGAAGCTGCTGCAGCACTGATCAGCTCAATGACAAGAACACATCAAATACTCTTGAGTCTGGCTATTCAGATCACTGCTCAATGTTACGTGGCCTGGGGTTGAATATTTTGAGAAAAAAAGGGGCTTTTCATTCCTTTTCTTCTTCTGATATGTGAAGAATAACTTAGGTGTTCTTCTAAAACAGCATTTTTGATAATGACTTTTATTAAACAGGGTCCTCTTACAACTTGTCTTGAAGGAAATGGTATCATGTGAATAGCAAGCAACACTTTGGGACAAAGCAGAGTGTATTTAGACCTTAAAAAAACAATATCCAGAACACAGGAAAGGAATGGCAGGTGCTTTTAGTTATAGGAAAGGATTAAGCCAAGTGCACACTGAGGCAAGAAGAGTTCTGATTTCAGGGGCAGAGCAGATTGCCAGGTGGAGTGTGTAATTAAGATGAAGAAAGGAAAAATTAGGAATGAAAAATTTCAGTAGTTATATTAAGGCTAGGATACAGAAAGCAAAGGAAGAATGCCCAAACAGTGTAATGTTAAAGGCAGTCTTCAGTAATGCAGGAGAGCAGAGTTAGATGTCATTTCTCTCCCCTGTTATCAAGGGTCACTACCATGGCCTTATATTAATTCTTTTATTTCTTTTTCTGCATTTCTTTGGACTAGAAAATATCTTTTCAGGACTGAAAATATGCTGAAGATTATGAGGAAGACAGATACTCTAGTACCAGGTCCAATATGAGTAACTTAAACACACAGGAGAAAAAAAAAGGATCCATCAACAGAGCTTGAAGTGAAATTCAACCTGCAGATATCTGTTTCCAAGCCAAATTTCGCAGTACAGCTGAATCTAGTTGGGTAATATGGATCTGAAATATATAAGGTAAATTATGGTCAAAAATCAGAGGTGATACATCAGCATGACACTGACTTAAAATTATACCTGGAACTATGTTTCCATTATTCAACATTCTTTATTTGAGAGAGGAGTTGAAGGAAGAATATTTAGAAGAAACATTGCACTGTATTTCAAAATAATAAGCAACTACAGTGCGTAATTCATTAATACATTATCTGCCACTAAACCATATATATAGCAAGTTGAATTTTTCTGTACATAATAGAAAAATATGCTCTTTCATGAAGACAATAAGTCACTATGGTGTGTGAATAATGATCAGTAGATAAAGATATTAAAGAGAGATTCTCCTCACTTTCTTGTGAGAAGCCAGAGTGTCTTCATCTCATTGTTATGGAAGCTCCCATGAGATGCTTTTTTAATCAGCATATTCATAGTCCCTTTGGGATCACATTCATTATTAGAAAAAGTATTGCAGCATTTGAAATCAGAAATAAAAAATTTATAACAGGGTTTATGAGTAGAACATGAATCTCTAGTGAATACAAGTACACAGAGAAGTGAATTTATAATAAACTCTATAAAGAAGTACTCTTTTGAATACTTAATACACTCTGTTAAGATTTGTAAGGAAACCTTTTTGTATTAAATTCCAAAGTCAAGGGATCAACCTGACCTCAAAGACCTAACCTTCCACTATATCTGTGAAATATGGATTATCCATCTAGGCCTTGACTCAACAAAGTATTTCAGTATGAATCTAACTTTTAAAATTCTTTGCTGAGCTACAGTAAGAACAGCATAAAGTAGAATCCTGTTTTATTGAACAAGGCGATAAGTAATAATCTGTTTACTTTTGATAGTTTTGAAGAAAGAAGTGCTGATAACCAGTTTTGATGCTAAGATTTTCTTTTCAGATGATTTGTAATAAGATTTGTGATAAGTCCTATGGCTCTTCTTTCAGAGTTACTCAAGAATGCATCCTTAAACGGGTACCTTTTGCAAATCAATAAAACTGTTCATCTAAATAAGCCAAAGAAATTAGTTGTTCAAGCATATTTCGAGGGTGAAGATGTAAATCCACATAGGGAGCTAAAATGTATACAAAAAGAGACTGTTATTCTTTTTACGTATTACAACTAATTCTATAAAGAATGACTGTATCTTCCTGGCAATATTTAATGGAAGAAAACTGTTAATGGGGAAGGCAGAAAATAATCTGCAAGATTATCCTGACAGTTGAAGATGACAATATTGTCAGAAGAACTTGGATAAAAATTAATCAGGCATAAATTTGTAACTATCTAATTATAATATATTAAATTGCATGCAATTTGTTATATGACATATTATATACTTATATTAATTATAAGCAATAAAATAATATTAAGTCACATAATTCTTCCCAGAACTATTATGCTTAGCTTGGCCATCAGCTTAATTTTCTCAGTGTTTCTCAGCTCCCTATACTGTGCATCCAAGAAAAATTTCCATCTTTATGGAAATCAATAGCAAAATACTAATTGCTAGCAGTGGAGACAGGATTTTGCCCTGGATGAAAAACTGCATTTAAGGCAGACTTAAATACTGTCCCTGGGACAAGAAAATAGGGAAAGTACTTCTAAGGCTCACAGTAAGGCTCTGAAGGATATGGCTAATACCTCATGAGCAGATGACTCCATGCTTAGTCTTTCATATACATCCAGCTACACTGTTAAGAGGAAAATTCAGGATATATGGAGCCAGATGTGCTGATGACATGAACTAGCAGCTGCTTTGGAGTCTGAGCTGCCATACCAGATAAAATCTGTCCCCTGGAGGTTAGCACAACTGACCTCTGCATGCGTGTGGCTCACAGTTCTCAGTGGTGAAGCCACCAAAGAAAGCAGGCAGAGCAGCAAGAGTCAAACCCAAAAGAGAACACTGTGTATATTCTGAGTCTTCTCTCAATTTTCTGATTCCTTCCCTCTGACTGGCACAATAAAAATTATTTCAAACAGCAGCGCAGTTAGCAAATGCAGAAGAAAAGGGCAACACAGAAAATTTTACGTAGTTTTAATATATTGAGTTTGAGTTAGTTGTAGCTGAAACAAGAAAAGTGCTAAAAATACAGGGTTAGAAAAAGTAATAAGGAACTGTGTTTATGATTCGGAAGAAAATATTATCCCAGCCACCGCATACTCACCCACTGAAAGTAAAGACTGTCCCACATCATGATATTACCATACAGCAGTAGGCATTTATTTTTGCACTGGTGTTTTTGGTTTTGAATTGAGGTAATTTCAGTTCTGTTGAGGGGAAAAGTTAAAAAGGTTGGCAAATGAGCTGTTTCAGTGAAAGAGCTCATAAGTTCTTTTGCTGTGCAAACCTCTTGATTGTAAACACCTCTGGGAGATTTCTGTAATTCTTTCTGGTCAGATGGTAAACACCATAAAATCAGCCTCTCACAGTGTTTTTCTGCCCTGAATTGCTTGTGGTCCTAGAGATATCCCAAAAGAGGAAAATGAATAAACAAACTGACTAAAATTTTTAGACATCAGGAAAGATTTCCATAAGATTAATTTAGAAGACATATTTGGTGCATGGAAGGTAAGTTGCTGTTTTGGCTCTAATATTTACTAGAAATGGAAAGGAGAATTTATGGACTTTTGTAGTCTTAAGGCTGGTTCTGAAGGTTTTTGGCTAGCCATTACTGGATCTTCTTCATTACTTGCATGAGTTTCTGATTTTTTAACAGACATCTTTACAACTAAAAATTCCCTTCTAGAAAAGAATACCCACTCCCATGGCAGGAGGGTCAGAATTTGATGTTTTTTAAGGTCCCTTCCAATCCAAACCATGCTATGATTCTATAATAAGTAATTTTGGGACAGTCCCTCAGTCCAAATGTATAGCTGCTTCTATGCTTCCAGGCTTCTCTGAGCAGTGGCCAGAATCTATATTTGGATTCATTCTTCAATCATTTCCCCTCCCTTCTCTAATCCACAGTTTAGCCTCTGCTGTGCTGGTTTATATTTATTTTGCAGAATAGCTAAACATTCTAATTCTAAAAGAAATCTCCCCATTCTCAACCAAACTGTGTGCCAGAGAGGTAAGTCATGAAATAATATACCTTTGCACAGAAGCCAAACATGTGGCAACCACCTGAGAAAGGAGGCTATGAAAGCAAAAGCATGTCCTGCTACTGCAACAAGAGCTTTAAAATATTACAGTTGCCTTCTGGCCTGTAAAAAAAATGCAGGTTTGAGCAATACCCTACAGTAAATAGTCACTTATTTTCCCATGGAAGTTTTATAACTTTCCTTTGTTTACCACTTCAAAGACCTCATTTACTTACCTTCCCAGTGTTTTCATATGCTATAATTTGTAGAATAAAATGACATTTTTGTGCTTAATGCAGTTAATAATGTCCTTCTATAAAAAGATAATATCTATACTTCTAGTGCAATATTCATGTTTTCAAAGCAATATGGATGAATGTACACTTTCAGTTGATTTCAGTATTATTAAGAATTACATATTACATTAACATGTCTCTATATAAGGATCCTGTAACTCAAATAAATTTCTGGTACTGAGACTGTAACCTACTTTGAAAATAGGGGACATTCCCTAAATCTTACAATACCTCAGGAAGAAATTTAACAAAGAGCTTTTGTAATAAGCATTATGTATGTGAAGCAAAGTATAACTGCATTGCAGCATGGTCACCTGTTTCAGCATATACTGTTTATATTGTCTTTTTGTGTTGTGACAGAAAGAGAGAAGGTGCACTAAGCTTACCAGGATGATGTTTTGAGGATCACATTATGTAATTTGTATTCTGATTATGATTCTCTTTGATTCATGAACTGTTTGACCCTTAGGTTTTTTGTTTTCCTGTTTGTATTTTAAATTAAAATCCTAAAATCAGCTAGACAAAAGAGAATATTTGTACTGGTCAGAGCAAGCCTAAAAAATAGAAGTAGTGGTATCAGTCATAGCAGTATTATAATCACGAATACTAATAGTAGTTCTACTAGTATGGGAACTTGCTTTAGTACATGAACTATTCTTTGCCTGTTGTCACCTAAAAATAATCTATGAACACCAATTGATGCTGATCTGTGAGAAATCTGATACAGACAGTTTCTTAATGGCTCAAGAAGGAAGTTTGAATACTGCAATAGAAAGATTGAATTTAATAAATAGCAGGCACTCTTTCTAATATGGTCTTTCTCTGACCTGAAAGCAGCAGCAAAGCATTAGGCAAATCAAATAGACTGAGCTGCCATTACAGTTAGGGCATTTCCTTCTACTCTTGGGCAACATCCTTCTTTCAACAATTCATCTCATTGCTTCCTGTCCTGCATTAATGGACATGAACGAGATTAACTAGATCTTAATACAGATATTTGTAGAGGACGTTGTGAGCTCCTGCCTAGATGATTTTCTACCTACTTCTCTCTTCTTATCTTTGAAGTGCTTATGTAGCCATTCAAGGGCCTTTCCTGCACCAGGTTAACATAACAATCCATAGAGTGTACAGAAGAATTTCTTTATGGTGATGTATTCACTTCCCAGTGTCTCTAGGACCTTTAGCCTCTTTAGATCATTGCCATGAAAAAAAAAGAAGAAAAATAAGGGGTTTATTTAAATGTTTACAGCCTCACAATGATTTCTATAAATAGCTCACTTCAAATATGTTGAACTATTCTACTCTTGTATAATAGAGCATTTTTTTGTTAGTTTCTCTTTTTTCTTTCATTGGAGACAGTGCTCTTACAGAGATAGTGAATCACTAGGATTAAAAGGGTGTGGTATATGTACATGTGCAGTGAAGAATGGACGTTTTGTCTTGAATATAAAAGGATTCATGTGGCATGTGAAGAGGATGGATAGGCCTGACTTTAAATGTGTTTCCAACTGTATATATAAAGTTTTTATAAAAAACCTTTTTCTCTTGGCAGAAATAAAACTATAACACATAAAGCAAGATGGAGAGGAAAGGACAAGTTTGTAGAGAAAGCACATCACTAATTAAGACTTCATGGAAGGGTAAGCATTTTTTTTTAAATCCATGCTTTAAATATGATGGGTTTTGTTGAGGGCTGAAATATAGGGAGAAGGATTGTGCACACCACAATATTTAGTCGTAGTATACAATTCTGTACTTTTCAACTTTTCAGATTTTCATCTTTCATCTTTCTGTCCCCCATCTCTTGCACTTTCAGTATAAAAAAATCTGTGCATATTCTGTTCCACCTTCACATTTGGAAGGTGGAAAAGAATACGCACGCATATTCTTCACACATTGGATACTATGGAAGACTTAAATTCACTCAAAAGACATGTAGCCAGCAACACAGGGCTGCTTTCCTGAAGACCTGTGCCAAATCAATCAGCTATACAAAAATGTGTTATTAGGCAAAAGGCTGAAATCAACCCACTGTTAGTAGAAAGAATACATAAAATACCTCTTGGAAACAAGTCAAATTCAACACCAGCTCCAGCCTCTTCCTTAGTCTAGATACTGTGCAAAGTTCTTCTAAGCAGACTGGGACAATAATATTTCAAATTGAAACTCAGTTTAGAAAGTGTATATGCATGGGAAGGGATGGGTTCTCACATTATTCTACTTTGATTATATTTTTTGTTTTTCTGCTTGGTTGGCAACATGAAATTTGAGATTTTTAATGTCCATATGAATTTCTTATTAGTAGTGATAAGATAAACAGAAAATGTAGCTTCTTAGAAGAGTTGGAAAATTTCATTGTATATAATGAAACATGCTGTCAGTACTCACCATCCTTAGCATCTGTTTAAATTATTACAATATGTCCTATGTAGACAGAAGAATTGTAGCTTTTTTTTTAATGGAGAAATTTGGGGAAGGTATTCTCACTTGTTCAGTACCTAATTAGCTCTGTAAAAATGAGAAACTTTATGTATTCAACTGGTATGAAAAACCATATTGGTTATGAACCAATTCCAAATCACAAGTTCTACTTGGGATAATAGCTGAATAGTAAATCAAACACATGTGACATAAACAAGTGTTCTTTATTACAAAGGCTTTGAAGTATAGCTTGCATCATAAACCAAATCTAACAAGATGCACAATTTTGCAGGCTAAGAAAGACAGTATGCTCTTTATTCATTTTCCTCATTTTGAACAACATTATTTTAAAAATTATATGAGAAAACCCAACTACTACCTAATAAGTTCTTTTTGTCCCCTAGACTGTGGGTGTTGAATTGCTTCAAATTGTTTCCTCAGAATTCCAGAAGTTAGATAATATATCTGTATGCAACAAGGCACTATCTTCCATTTGTCCTGTTTTGACTATGTCCTCTGCATATTGTTAACACAATGACACATCTCTAAAGTGCAGAAAATCTTAGATATTTAGCTCTGCTCCTGGGAACTTTCCATAAATATATTTGTGTTATGCTGTCTTGATGTTTCTTCCTAATCTAGTCTGCAATCAAGAGACAATCAATAATCAGCATTTAAGCTAGAAAAAAAAGCCAAAATTCCATAAGATTAAAAAACTCAGAGATTCAGTGTTGAAAAGTTTCCTCAAATTCTCTGGCTGGGGAAGGAATATGACAGCAGATGTGTGTTGTCTGCATGCCATTAATTTTATATTTCCTTGCTTTCAAACTTTTGTTTACTTAAGTAGAAACTTCCTCTTGAATGATCAGGCTTTCCAGCCTTAAAATTTGTGAGGTCTGTGGGTTTGTATTTTATCTGTGCTGCAATATCCTTTTAAGGCCTTTTCCAAAGAGGCTAGTTTCATGTCTGTTAATAATTTTTCTTTTCGTGACTGAAGCTAAGAATCACCATTCCAATGCAGTGTGAAAAATGTGGCTATGTTTATTATTAACAAGACTATCTTACAAGATAATCTTGTTAATAATGCAAGTCGCACCAGTGCACAAGATTTTCTTCTTGAAAAACTTTATTTCCTCTGATGCTTTTTCATCTTATGGGATTACCTTCAACTGTCACTTTATAAATTACTGTTAAATTATGCAGACAAGCTTGTAGACAAGTTTACTGTAAAGTAAATTTTGCTTAATAATCAGTTCTGTAACTGTTTTTATGAAAAGGATATAGGAAAACATGCTTTGTGCATGTTAATGATGTCACACAGAAAAAATCCCAAAGTTGTATAAAGGGGATCACATAGCCTAGGAGAATTAGGGGTACTAATTCCTCCCTGGTGCAGCATCCTGCATTTCCTTTTGTTGAATTCAGATGGTTCCTTTCTGCCCATCTCTCCAACATGCCCAGGTCCTTCTGAAGAGCTGCACAGCTCTCAGGGGGATCAGCCCAAAGCTCCTCCCAGCGTTGTGTTGTCAGTGGCTTGCTGAGGAGACATCTGGACCTTCATCCCAGTCACTGATGAAGAAGTCAAACAATAGTGAGCCCAGTACTGAACCTCGGAGGACTCCCCTCATGACAAACCTCCAGCTAGATTACCTGATTACAAACCTCTGGGGTCTGCTGCTCAGCCAGGTCTCAATTCGCCTCTGCCCTCTCACCCAGCACACAGCTCCTGAGTTTGGCTATGAGGATGTTGTGGGAGACAGTGCTGAAGTCAAGGTGGACAATATCTAAAATTCTCAACTCATCCATCCAGGTGATTTTTTCATTGTAAAAGGCAATCTGGTTGGCCAAGTATGATTTACCTTCAATGAATGTATGCTGACTACTCTTAGTCACCTTCTTATCATCCCTGTGGCTGGAGATGGTTGCAGAATGAGGCACTCTGTCACCTTTCCAGGGATTGAGGTGAGGTGGACTGGCAGGTAGTTCTCTGGGTTCTTCTTCATGCCTTTTTAAAGACTAGAGTGACATCTGTTTTTTCTTCTTTTTCTTATAAGAGACAAAAAGGAACTAGAGTTTCAACAAAAGGAAAATTTAATTGAGGCATTTTGGAAAACTGAGGTGAAAAAAATCCCAAATTTGAGGTATGTATAGTAAAGAAGTAAGGAGAAATACCTTTGTGCTAGAAGCTGTGTAGCACGCAAGTAAGACATGCTAGGTTCTCCAGGCAATGGAGATTTAGGGCTGTGGGTATTCTTTCATCAACACTGTGCCAGAATTATACAGAGCAGTTCCAAATCAGATTGCCAAGGGTAAAAGAGACTGATGCCTTGCTGTGCACCACTCCAGTCTTTCTGAACAGTCTGATATAACATCTGAATTTGTGCTTTATTTGGCCAAGTGATTCATTCTCCACAGGAGAGATAGTAAATGCACCTTTTGATACTGGCATTCTTCTACAATTTTTATTTCTTTTTTTCATATTCCTTTTGTTTCAACAAATTGATCCCTGTTTTATTGTAGTTGCTTACCATCAAAAACAATATTTTGGCAAGAGAAGCCTTGGACAGGTCTTCCTAACATGTCAGGTGTTACAGTACATGCATTGGTTTCATTCCAGCACCTGGCTTCCATCTGAACACAACAGGAAGTAACCCTTCCAAATTTTCTTAAGCCAGTAATTCTTACTAATGACAGAACTGCCCAATACTGATTCTGTATGTAGTCCAGCACCATTCAGCTTTGTTTCTCAGAAGTTACAGAAAACAATCATAGCTTAAATAAAGATTAAGGTGAGCAATGTACACAGCCAAAATCAACTGTGCCCTGAACATGCTGCAATCAGTGTGAACACAACATAAAGATGATTTAACTGTACTTACAGTGGAAGCATCACATTTGCTGCTTTCACATTTGATATCCTGGTAGGCCTCTTGTCTATGTAGTGACTTTCCTTCAAAGATAACAAAATACTACAGAAAAATGTTTGACCAAAGAACTGACAGGAGTTTAGAAAAAGATTCTTGCTCAGAAAATTGCAAGTGGAATTTATGTCTTTTGTCTTGGATCACACAAAAAAGACAAGACTGAATTTAATGTGGGCCAGTGCAAAATGGGTGGTTCCAAGATACTTTTTTCTCTTTTTCCTGTTTTGATTTGAATCCTTATTTAAGTCAAAAGTGCCTTGCTTTTTTTCCTAGCTGGATCTAGATTTCCACGTGGTCCAAAATCTATGAAGTCAGAATACTTTGCTATGGTCTGATCCAGGATAGTGAATACAGAATTCAGTGTACAGATTCCTATTCAGCAGACTTCAGAACACATCCAAATGTTTACAATTTCCATCCAAAATATGAAAAATATCACCGTTTCGATGCTACTGAAAGAAAATGCATTAATGTATTTAAAATGTTTTGTATTCAAAAGCAAAAAAAAAATATGGAGCCTTACAAGTCTTTCTCCTCCCACTCTTGCACTCTATATGCCTATATAATCAAGGAAAGTTATAGTGTACCCTTTTCCTTAAATATTCTTTGTTCTTTAAGATGAAAATAGACTCACTTTTTCTTTTCCAGAAACCATGTTTGACTAATCAAGATAACCATGTTACAACGGCCACTTTAGTGAATGTAGGTGTTGCTTTGCTGTGTATTCAAGGACCACAGGACAGATAATAACACAGACATAAGAAAAAATGTGATTTTTGTTTGAAAATATGAGATCTACATTGTAGTTCACTTTTTATAAATTGGTACCTCTATATATATTCATAGAAATCTCACTTAGCAATAATTTCTTCTTAGAGTGCTACTGTCATGCCGTGTTGAGGACCCTTCCCTTCTCACTTTACAAACACAGAGAAGAAGAGATCATTACCACAAAGAGGTTGATGTGACATCCACCCGCTTAGCTCTGATTAAGGTTTAAATGGACACTTCCAAAACTGAAATTCACATCCTTCTAAAGAAATGTTAATAGGCACAAAGGAGCAATAGTAAAATCCACCTACTTCAGGTTAAGTGATGAACTTCTGCAATTTTTCCCTGCAATAACTAATAACTCACTTTTAAAATAATTATTTGGAATAGGAAAATAGAAAGTGTCTGATCCCTGGAAGTTTAGATTAAAATGAACAAAAAAACATTAGCCAAAATTTTATTCCCCTTTTTTTAAGGTAAAAAAATCCTAAACACTTATTAGCTTATCTATTTAAGTACAGATTAATTATAAAGACAATTATTTCAACAACTACTCTACTCCAAGTCCACATAAGTATCAAACCATTGGGAAACTATCAGGGTGTAATATGAAATGGAAGGGTGAAAGAGGGAGAAAAGGAAGTGTTACACTAGAAAAATCTGAAAGGAATTTACAGATGTAATTAAAAAAATTATAGTTAATCTGCAATCTGCCATTTTGAAAATGCAGGAGAATAAACATGTGAATAACTGGTAAAGGAATAATATAGAAATAAGGGAAAAGAGAGAGTTCATTAATCTCCATAATGACACTTTTCTCTCACAAAACCAAACCACACCAAATCAAACCAAATCAAAATACAAAACAAACCATGCCAAAGAAAAGTAAAACTGCCTCAAACCCCAAACAAATTTACTGAATGTGTATAAAACATATTTTCTCTTCAAAACATATTGTCAAAGAACTGGTTTTCATATATTTTGTCCATCTTTTATCCTCCCCAGATACTCTTCTCTTTATGCTTCAGGGTTTCATTAAGATTCCCATTTCTTCCTCAATTCCTCATACAGCCATGAGTTTTAAGAGAATATTTTACAACTGGTGTTAGGAAACTGGAGCTCCTGTGTCATTTTGATTGTTTCATTAAGCTGTAAGAAATGCGAGTATTTTTCTTTTTTTCTCCTCTTCAGATTCTATTAATGTTTCCTTTTGAAAAATCACCAAAAGCCTTCCTGTGTTTGGGAGCTTCGTTCTACTCAATACTGTTTGGAGAGAACCAAATCTCCACTTAGTAATGGAGAGAATGTTAACTAATATATACACAAGGCATGTTTTCCCCTTAGGCAGAACATACCTTTCATTCAAGAAAGAATAGTTGTGAGACATAGAAAGTACATTTTGAGAAGAAGCCTTTACAGTCCCCCATAAAAATCCCTAGAAATGAAGCATTCACAAAACCCTGTCTGTAAGCTGACAATGCCTGAGCTAATTCTATCAATTTTTGCTTTTGCATCTCTTAGAAAAACTGATTACTACCTGAAAATGGGTCATGCAGATCATCTAAACCAAGAAAATGTGGAAAAACGAGACAGTGCCACTATGACTCTGTTTTCCCATCTTCACCATTAATTTCATTTACCAGGTGAATTTTTTCAGACTCTTGATTTTCCTTTATTACATGCCTAATCTCTTATAATAGTGAGTTGATATGGTTATGGTTTTAAGGAATCAGCATTATTAATTAGAATTTATTAGCCTTTACAATTATATATTTACAAGTAGTTCCAATTAAACACAGTTCTTACGATTCTGCATCCCCATAAATGAAAAGGCTTTTCTAGACTCATCTGAATAGAAGTGGCATACTTAGGATGTATTGTGCCTCAAAGCTTTTATCATGCTGCTGTCTCTGATGCTGTCAATATCTGACACGTCATTAAAGCACTGCTGTCACTTCCTAAAAACCTGGTCTTTAGGGCCTGTCTGACTGTATGTGTGTGCAAGAACAGTGGCTAGCACGTTGTGGGTGTCACTGGAATACAAATGACTGTGATTCTATTGTATGTAGCACTTCTTTTGCTCAGTAATGCAAAATGTTGCATTTATCATTATGATTAAGGCTACAGATGTTCTCTATAGTGAGTATTGCACAGTGGGAAGCCATACTGAGGGAGTCTAGCAGCTACCCAACATCTTGTTTTCAGCTGATCATAAAGGACTTTTCAGGGTTATAAATACCACAGGACTCATTCTGCAGATGGGGAAATTGAGGCAAAGAAAGATAAAGTCAGTGTCAGATGAAGTCAAAAGAAGGTCTCCCTTGTTAGTGTAGTATTGGAAAGAGCAGGAGAAAAAATGTAAAACCCTATCAATAATAACTCGTTTTAATTTAGATATTTAAGTTTCTATATCTCGGCATCAACTGTTATTGGGTAATCCCTAATAACAAGCTGTATTAAATTTGCTATTTTTTTTGTATAAATTACAGTGCATTGTTTTTTAAATGTATTGTAAACATACATTTTTTATGCATCAGATACATGAGACTCAAACTGACCCCACATTTTCCTTGTGCGAATCTTGTTGCTCATTTTAGAAAACAAAATGAAGAACAGGTATCTCTTATTCCTACAATAATTTTAATTTGATGGATTTTCAGAATTTAGAAGTAACGAAAGAAATGTGCTCTTTCGTAGTTTTCCTCAATTTTCACGTTTTTTTTTTCATTTAGAAATTTTATATAAGCAACAGTACTTCTGTTGCTTTCTTCTACTTGTGACATAAATTTTATATCACTTTGGCTGTCTTCATTTCAGTAAATGCAAACCTATGCCTCGATTAGGAGAGGTGTTTTAAATACATTCTTAGCTTAAAGCATGTATAGGTGGTTTATAGAATATAAAATAGTGGTGCAGATTTGTGGTTTATATGTAGAGTTGCTTCCTGCCCTGGAAAAAAAAAATCTCATTGCTAGTTTCTTCTTTCAAATTCCTTCTTTAAATATATTCCAGCGCTTATCAAATTATTGAAATTATCAATTTAGTATATTCACAGATTAAAGTTATGTTTGCGAGTACCTTTACAAGTTATTTCTAAAGAAATACCATATCTATGGTGTTTTGGGTCCAGACATGAAGAACTTATATTTCATGATATCATAAAAGCATGGTTATCTGATATAAACTAAAATAGAAATATTATGTTCCTACTTTTTTGATTGTCTGCTACTTCTTGAACATTTTCTATACACCTCCCTTATGTACATTATAACTTTATAATTTCTTCTGAAATATTTTGTGCTCAAAATAATATTTTCTTACTAGTAATATTGTCATTAAGTATTATTTTTAAGCCAAGATAGTCTGATGCTTTATTCCATGGAATGAATTAATCCACCTGATATGAAATATAATCTTAAATGCACGTGTTCATTCTTTGCATGGTGGCACTATTATGTAAATGATGTTGGGTGACAGGGTGTGAGATGGAGAAGGAAAAGAAGTTGTTACTTTGTGTATTGTTTTGGGGAAAAAAAATGTCTGATTTTAATCATCATATCTTAAAAATATGTTACACTTACTGGATTATCATTGATGTTCTATTCCAAAGCCTACTAGAATCCTGTAAAAACCTGTCCAGTAACTTTAATAGCTCTTGATTGAACCTCGAGTAGACAGTGTTTTACAGAATTATTTCTGTTTGGTATTCTGAAAATATATTCCTTCTTATACTCCTCCCAAATTGTTTATTACCTTAGAAATAACATGTGATTGGGACATTTAAGATTGCTATTTGAATTGTCCTTTTGCAGAGTTATAGGCTACAGAGAAATGTGTGTATTATTTACGTTTATGTTGCTCTGTGGTGGCATAATTTAGATATTCTTACACTAATTGCCAAAAGTCACCATGTCTCCTTTCACCTGCAATATTCAGTGAATGAAAAAATCATCTTGAAGTAAACAGTAACCTCCAGACTGCACATGAGAATAATCAAATGGTATCTACATGTACATGTGCAGAAACAAACATGCAAGTACATCCTGTGGGTTGGAGCTCTTATTAGGGTTCAAGATTACATAGCTTGAGATAAAAATGCATAAAAAAGCATAAAAATGGAGCTCTGCCCATCATCTCTGTGATGAACTTCTGGAGAATTCGGTGAACTAGAACTTCACAATAACATTTAGTAATTTCATCAATTCTCTGTGAACATTTATTTCTGAGACAAATTTTAATGTTCTAAATTTCTTACCATTGCTGAACAAAATACTGTTTCTGATAATTAACACTACAAAATAACTTTCCCTTCATTTATTAAGAATTCACATTGTTTTACCATAGCACAACACTTGATAGTCATAGACAAGTGTGTTTTTCTGCATACATGAAATCCTTATTTTAGAGTCCAAGCCCTAAAACATGGGTATGTTCACAAAAAACAGATGATAATCTACCTATGTGTCCCAGGAAGGGAAGGGTCCAAGACATTTGGTATCTTAAATAGTAACATTAATAAGGACAAGAAATCAAGTTTGGAAAATTTGGG
This sequence comes from Sturnus vulgaris, assembly GCF_052056855.1. NCBI lineage: Eukaryota > Metazoa > Chordata > Aves > Passeriformes > Sturnidae > Sturnus > Sturnus vulgaris. Next base: position 16,017,210 of record NC_142246.1, read on the forward strand.
AGATCTTTTATGTTACAAAGCTTGTTTATTCTTTGCCTATTTGTCTCACTCTTAATGAAAGGAAGTGGCTTTGCAAGCAGAAGGATACATTAAACAATTCCCATAATTTCTAAAGACTCTCCCAAACAGTCCAAGGCAGTTTTTCTGCAGTATATGTAGCACATTCTGTAGCCTTGCTGATGAGCTGTGAAATTAAAATTGTGACCTAAATGTGGTCTTTCTGAAATGCATTTTGAAAAAAAATAACTGCATCATTGTGTTAGATATCCTGTGCACTAAAACTCATGTTGGCATTGGCATTATTTTGGCATCGTAAGTGCCAAAGACCTTTGCTATCTGTGCTTGCCCTTGTCTGTATATCCTACTCTGGAGGTTCAGGCCTTGCCCTTTGCCTTGTGAAATGCAACTGCCCACAGTCCCTAGCTGAGGACCAAATCCACAGATGAGTTCAAACACCTTATTTAACATTTTTTGTGGTTTGGATTTTAAAGCATCATCTGTTTTCCCATTACTAAGAATAGCATTATTTTTGCCAGCAGCATCACCACAATGACTTTTACACTAATTCCTGTTTAAGCACTTTGCTGATGCTATTTAGTAGTTACAGATCCCTGTTTTCTGAAATGTTCCAGGAGTACAATGGGTCATATCTCTAAATAAAATGCACAAAAAGGATTCTGCATGAGTTATGTATACTGCATTGCTCTGTGTACTTCCCCAAGTGTTTTTACATTATAAAGCAAATATATACGGAACTGTACATCTAAATCTCAAGTATTATAGCTTAAATCAAAGGAAAACAATTTCTGAGAGGACGAAACAGTCAGACAACCTATGTCCCAAAATAACTGACCCAGAAACAACTCCAAAACACCAATGCAGCAGCATCTGGAAGCCTGTGAAGAACCAGATGCTGTTGCAAAAATATCTTCCACAGTTTGACATTTGGTGCTGTGACTGACATCCAAACTACTGTTGTAAATATAAGGGAACTTACCATCAGTCTACTGCTACTCCTCTTTTAGAAGAAAGGAACACTCTATAACATGATTTAAGACTTCCAAGTAGTTTGTGAGTAGAGGAATGACAGGCAAAATGAGCATCTGAAAAAAACCAAACCAATAATTAAAGCATTTTGCTGTGTACTTCAGCATTTTCAGGCATTTTAACATACATGAACTCCCACAGAAGCTCCAGATCTGACCCTAAAGCCTGGCATTAATTCTCAGGTTTTCTCTAAAATACTATGACAGCATTTAAATGACACTTATCAAATTTCAGAAGACTTTGGAAAATGGACATTGTTTATTGTTATATGTTTACTGAACTTAAAAATTTATTTACAGTAAAAGTCACTGATTAAAAAAGACTTTTATCTCAGCTGACCATATGTATCACTGGTAATAATTTTTAAGTTATCTTTCTAACTTCACTGTGTTCCCTTGGAAATGTTTCCCTTACCCAGAAGCAGATCTCTTGGTGAGGCCTTCTCTCTGATCTACTTCAATTTTACCCACTCTCCTTTTTTCTTTTTATGACTTTTTTCTTCTATTATAGTCACCAAAACCACTCATCAAGCAGAGAAGAAAGAGACTGACCTTGTTCATACCTTGCAAGCAGGGGTTTAGGTAGAAGAGGCTCAGAGTAGGATGAGAAAAAGCAGACTAAGATGAGTAGGATGAGATAAGCAAGTTAACAGCTGATGTTTTTCTGTTAAAAATAAAGCAATGAGCATGTATACAAGAAGATTGAGCCAATGTTTCCTGAATCAATTTGAACTAAGATTTTAAATTAATTAATAATTTTCTAGTTGTTTACAAAATTGCTGTGAGTTAATTAGCCTTGGTAGCCCCTGTGTTTGCTCCATCATCCAATAATAACTATGAAATAACTAAAACGGTTTAGAAAAAAAATTACAAGAAGTCATATAGTCCTGCCATTGCTCCTGGCAAAAGTGTTGCAAGCAGGCAGTTCCTGTGGTTCAGCCAAAGTGCTGCAACTTGTTAAGCTACAATAAATTCCACAAATGTGTAAGCACCTCAGCTAGCTTGTGTGTGCTGTACAGACACTCACAGGGAGAGGGAAGTGAGGCCAATCCTCACTGTAGGCATATCAGGAAATCACATCAGCAGATTCTTCACTTTCTATTAATTCCCAGTTTCTTTATACCATTTTGGCCTTGAGCACATGCTCAACATATTCTGGGTGGTGTCATGAATAGTTAGAGGCTACTTTATATTTTAGCATGGGGAGGACTGGCAACTTACTGTATTTCTAGGTAGCAAGGGCTGTTCTGAGACTGAGGCTTACTTCATCAAGCTCAATTGTCTTGCTGTTACTTTGTATTTTCCCCATCTGTTAGTAGCCACCTGTTATAGCTCATGCTGATTCCTGATTAGGGCTTCTTGACACCACTGCAATAAAAAATAAATGGCAGTCAAAATAAGAGCAATGACTTTTTTAGGATGCAATGAATAAGTGTATTATGCCTGCATTCATTTTCTGAGTTAAAAACTGAACAGAACCAAACCAAACCAAACTAAACCAAACCACAGATTTGAGAGATTTTTTTTATTTTTTCCCCCAGAACAACGGGTGTTGACTGCCTTATATATTTATTCATCAGAGCTGATTGCACCTGGTAAAAATGATACTAGGATCTTAAAAACTGACTAATGATCTTTGGTTTCCCAGTTGATATCCTTTAGGGAGACCTAAATGTGCTTTGGAAGAGAAGAAAAAAATACCCTATAAAAAACCTGAAATCATTAGCCTTTTTTAGATAATCCTGGTCAAAGAAAATAGCAAAGAAGCAAAAGTATTAATTAAATGGTTTGTTTTTTAAGCAAAACCCAAATGTTTTCACTGATGAAGTGAAAAACAAGATGTTTTCAGACATTCCTGGGACACTAAGATATGAGGAAAAAAATTGGAACTGACCTCATAAACCCAGTTTTTGTGGTTGCTTTAATCCAGGGATTGAAACAGAAAAAAATGACCTGCCTCTGCACTCTCTACAATGTGCTGTGACTTAAATGCATAGTTGAGATGTAAGTTTCCCAACCAAATTCTCAGAAAAAATACAACAGTGCCAAGAACAACTCCCCATCTCCTGTCTCAACCACAGAAACACATTAGAAGTTTTACTTTGCTTGATTGCTTACATTTCTGGCATTTTCCTTTTTTTGAAAAAAAAATAAATTGGTTTATTATTTGACTGTACATTCATTTTTGTTTCATTTTTTCAATTTTCTTATGACTGAAGTAAACACACTAAAATACAAACACAATGAATATTTTTATAAGATTTGCAAATGCACCCTGTGATTCTTTCCTGTCTGTAATTTGGAAAACTGCAAGTGATAGTAAAAAAAGAGTTTCCAGGCTGAAAATATGATGGAAATTGGGTGACTTCAAATTCATTTAGTACATGGCCAGCATGGCTCACCTGGAGGTGAAAACAGTGGTAACTGAGCCTGCTATTATGGGAACATGCAGAATGGTTCAAGGCCCAGGGGAAAGGGGATATTTTGGCCAGTGTGGTGCAGATGCAATTTTAGGATTTGAAAATTCCATAATGATCACTTGAAGGGTATGAATCATCTGTCTGGACAGATGTTCAGCAGCCATCTAGTAGAGAGCAGGTCTCCCTCCCTGAGACTCAGCACTCCACACGTGCTCCAGTTGTCTGTCCCCACCTGGCAGCTTTCATAGCACTTTGGGGATTTCCATTACACACCTTTGTGCATAAACTTCCCTGCAACCAGCATCTGGAAAGTCCAAATGCACTGGCTCAGAGTGTGGCTTGGAAAAGTGTTTGCTTTGTTAAATTAGAAACTATAACCATGGCAGCTGACTACAAGTATCAGGCCAGGTTTTTCCTCCCCGTTGCACTGCAGTCTTTGCTCACACAGACAGAATGCAAAGTGCCCACTGATTACTTCCTGGTCACTGCATCTATAAACTAAAATTTGCTATGGCAGCAAATCTATTGTACCTAGCAGTAAAACCCTTGCTATTCCAGGCAGATTTCATGAAAGTAGTATGATTAAAGTCTTCATTCCTCCTTAATGTGGCAGAAAAAGCATATAGCTTTTGGTTTTGAGCATGGAGTCATAATGCTAATATGTAATGGAAAAGCCAAGATTGTAGTTTATCATCCTGTTCCCAACTGCCTACATATAGTGCACACAACATCATCATATTTATAATTTATTTATTCCCATGTGTCTGCAAGAAAGCTACAGCATGGAAAAGTTATTGCTCTCCCCATATATTCCTGCTGGACTGTGTAATCCAAGGCATTTATCTCAATATCATTTTGCAAAGTCAGGTTCTAACAGGTAAATAATACCCATCTCTCACATCAGCTCTACTTGTCTTATTATCTTTCTAGTATCTTACTTTATCAAGTAACCCACTGCTACATAGGATGGGTAAAGAAATTTAATCAGTGATCCTTCATTCATCATATTCATCTGCAAAACAGAACAGTCAGACAAAAGCTGAACTTAGCCAAACCAATCTGGCTTGAAAACTAGCCTGGCAATACTGTGGGAACCAATGTATTTTGTGGTACTTCTGACACAGGCCTTGCCAAAATCTTGTAGCTCAAGAAAAAATGAAAAAAAACCTACCAAAAGTCTTAAATGTAAGGAAATGTTCAAGTAATTTCTTATTATATTCAGATGGGATTGCTATTCCCTGGTCACTGTCAGTGAACAATGAAAACACAGGGTAACTGGATGAGTGTCAATGAAAATCCTTGTGCTTGGGGAGCCAGATTTTCAATTCCTCATAGAGAATCAATTGAATTTCGTTGAAAAAAACAAAACTGTAAAACCTGATCTTCCATGAGGGTCCTGAGCTCTGACTACTAAATCTTGCATGTACTGAAAGTCAAATTGGGCTGTGAGGTCCTGTTTGCCCATCCCCAAGTAGTAAATACAGACCATGCCATTGCTTTCTGGGAAGATGTCCCAACTACCTGCCATTCATCCCTCTAGCAGGATTTTTATTTAGCTGTGACCAAATGTTTTCATTTTTCTTCTTCTTTTACCTTTCTGAATTTGTTGGTTTATTTGTCCCCCAGGATGCTCACAGATTTTCCATTCTGTGGGTGAGTGGCATGAAAAGACTCAACACAACCAGTTATTTGAACAATTTCTTGTCACACAGGTTCATGAACACCCTTCCCTATTCACCAGTTTTATTAATCTACTTATTGAAAAATTCAGCATTCATTAAAGCAGTAGACAACATAATTTAACTATGTAGAAAAGAGAATAGAAACTTCCAGTAACCTGAAGCTAATACATCAGAGTGGTTTTGCAATTGGTTGTAGTCTACCTGGTATCTTTGGAGAAAGAAAAACTCAATGACAAACAGATCATGTTTCCTAAGAATGTTACTAACAATTAATACAAAATTCAAACCCCTCAACTGCACTTATACACTGAAAGTTACTACAGTACAGCAATTACTTAAATAATATTAAAGAACAAATTTTTTTTAAAATTCCAGAAGGTTGACTGGTGAGAAACAGAATGACGAAAAGGACAGGTACAAGTGAGTAGGAATCTAAGTTATAGTAGGTAAAATAAAACACTTTGAAAAATGAATAAAAAAATCCAGAAAAACTACCGAGAGATACTTTTACAACATTTTAATATTCCATAGGAGGCCTCAGCGATAATAGGGTAATGTGCAGGATTGTATGATTAAGGGACATGAGGACCTAGTTAAGCAACAGGGTTATTTTTTCATGTCAGCCTTCAGCAAAAGGTGATGAGTTGTTAACAAATCCTTGAGCAATTTTTTGCAAATATTTAGAGTGAGGCTTTGTCAAGAAGATGGTATGGGAACAGCACAGTTACAACTGTTTTGTTAAATGAGCTGATGCTTCAGGGATGATGATAACAAGGGTGACTGAATCTTTCCTGCCTTATTTTACATTGTGAATATCAGCAAAAGTCTCTGTATTCCAAGCTGTTATGCACACATTGTCATAGCTGCTCTCTGGTATGGATGTCCTCTGACTAAGAATGCTTTCAGATAACATTTTTCGGGTCACTTTTTTTATCTGATCATATAAATTCCTGAGGGTTTCTTCCTATTAAATATTCCTGATGAGTTACTTGTCCCCTTGGAATAAAAATATAAACAGGGAATGCCTGAATTCCAGCAAATTGATTGTCTATTTCTGCCATTCAACGCCTTTTAATTTTCAAAGATAAAATTCCCTGGGTTTGGGTTGAGTTCTGTTTTCCAGACTTTGACCATGGTAGTTTAGGTGATTTCATGATTGAGCCCTCTGTAAGCAGTTAAATTAGCCTTAATCTTACCATGTGAAGACACTGCTTCACTCTCAGCATCCTTACTACTTGTTGTCATTTTGGGGATATTTACTTTTTTATTACCTCATTTTTTTTTTCACATACTCTTGGCATAGCGTGCCAAGATGATTATTAACAGTTCACACAAACACTTTCTTTCCCAGGTGTGAGTAATGTCTTTTGGTGTTGATTGCCATAATGGATCAATATTAGAAAGAACTGTGTTAGCAAAGTCATCTATACCAGCATTTAAACATAAAACGACAGGACTCAAAGATGCATGTAGGTACATTTGTCAAATATGTCTACATTGCAACATTTACTCAAGAGTTGCCTTATTTAATTCTGCAAGCTGCTGCACTGTAAGGAAAGCCTTGACCTACACACCTCTTGGTACTCCTTCATTACATTCTTGGCTATTTTTATGCTGTGCATTCTCTTTAGGACAGGAAATTTATAGTGAGTGACTTTGCTGTTACACATTAACAGAAATATGATATAACAAATGACACTGCTAAAACAATATGCAGTGAGTTATTGCAATAAGTCACCAGGACTCCTTAAGATCCATCTGAAAGTCCTGAGCCTTGCTATGCTTTCAAAACACTCTGATCAAATGCTGTGTCAGAAGGTGAGAATCCCACTTAAATGCACAAACCTTTTGAAAAATTGATGAATAGAATAGAATAGAATAGAATAGAATAGAATAGAATAGAATAGAATAGAATAGAATAGAATAGAATAGAATGAATAGAATAGAATAGAATAGAATAGAATAGAATAGAATAGAATAGAATAGAATAGAATAGAATAGAATAGAATAGAATAGAATAGAATAGAATAGAATAGAATAGAATAGAATAGAATAGCCTTACCACCCTCACAGTGAAGAATTTCTTCCTGGTATCCAATATAAACCTCCTCTCTGTCAGTTTAAAGCCATTCTCCTTGTGCTGTCACTACCTCCTGATGAAAAGTCCCTCTCCAGCTTTCATGTAGGGCTCTTTTAGGTACTGAAAGGCTGCAAAAATGTCTCCCCAAAACGTTCTCTTCTGCAGGCTGGACAATGCAACTCTCTCAGTCTATCTTCATAGGAGAGGTGCTCCAGCTATCTCATCAGCTTCATAGTCTTCTCCATACTTGTTAATAATAATTATGGATGAAAGATCTATTGTATGGCTCTATTTTACTATCTTGCACTTCTTTGAAAGAAAATATCTAATAGAATAAAAAATGTAGATATTTTGGTCTAAATGATCAAATTAAGTACATTTTCCTGCTGCATTTGATATGTGAATGTAGATTTAACAGTGTTTTATTGAGACAATTTGCTTACAATTACAAATACCCCTTTTCTGAGGGTTATTATATATTTCTATGTACAATGAAAATAAATACTTCAGGTATCATTCTGGTGTATATGCATAAACAGAGTGATAAATATCTTAGAATGGAAAAATTGGGATCAAATAAAGCACTGTATAAATCTATATTATGGTAAGTGAAGTATGACTCTAGGACAAGCATAAGAGACCAGGATGAAAATTTGCCTAGGATAGTATTTATATTTCTCTAATGACAAAGGAGAAGAATACAGTCAATTAAAGATGTGCCTTCAGGCAAGAGATTAGGCAGATTTTTGTATTTGCTGCACTTAAGGCAATTGGAGGCATAGCTCTTTCTGTGCCAAATCCTTTAAACATGGATTAGTTTCAGAATTAATGGAATTAGTTCTTTTCAAAAGCTTTCAGATACAACTTGATTTTGGTGGGTTTATCAAATTCTGTAATACTTCCTAATCTCCACTTAGTTTTGAGTCAAAACAACACAAAATTAAACGACACTAAAACTTTGATTTTAAAATGATAAATATCTTCATGGCTTGCTTAGACCTTCACAAGTGTTTGCATTACCCTAGCCTAAATGTCAAATTGATAATAGATCTGGGTTTATTGCAAATATTTAAGACATCAAATCAAAGAAATACACAATCAAAATGAAAAGCTTTTCAGGTTTTCCAATCACAGAACTTATTTTCAACAACTTATTTGTTGTTTAGCTTTAGCATTTTACACTGCTTAAGTGTGTTTAATGTATGAATAAGCATCCCAACAGTAACAGACCTGAGGAGGATCTGGGTGCTCTTGCTCCTGATGAAACACGTGAAAAGGCAGCACAGCACTGCTGTATCTGGCCAGTAACCACAGAGGAGCGTGGTTACAGCTCCTGCCTGCCTGGCATCTTCTGTTATCCATGTCCCTGTGAAACAGATATGATGGTTAATTCTACCTAAGTAAACTCAGGGGGGAGTTTGCTTAAGCTCTTCTTAAGTGGCTGAGGAGAGGCCAAGATGCAGTGCTTGATTAATAATTATGTGTTAATACTGGCATATTCCTCACAATTAAATTTAAAGCACTGTTTTTTAAAAAACAGACAAAATAAAATGAGATATTGGGAAAATAACTTTAAGATCAATTTTACATGAATCATTGCTTTGCACTTAAAACATTTACTTTTTTTCATTTTTTGTTTCCTTTTTTGTGCTATTTTTCTTCATTTGTTTTCCTTTCTTTTTTTTTTTCTTTCCTCTTTCAGCTTTTTTTCCCCTTACTTTTTCTGCAGCTGTATTTTTAATCTGGAATTCATATTTTATCACTATGCTAGGATAATCCATCACAATTTTTCTGTATTCTATTTTAACTCTTTGCTATAAATACAAAAATTATTAATATGGCATTATGAATGAGTCCAAGTCCAGAAACACTAGGCTGAAAACTGCAGCATACACTTTCAATGAAGACAGCATGGGAAGGGTTATAATATAACTGTACTATAGGTATTGAAGACAACCAAATAAGAATAGACATATGCTTGTTTCATTTTGTAAGTTAGGTAAACCACTTTCTTGACCTTCCTAAACAAAATCTGTTTCACTTTTTTGTCATCTTCTAATTTTTTTTAACAGAAATATTTAGTTTTACCAAAGCTTGTTTGAAATCAATAATTAATTATTTTTAAGAGAAATTTGATTTGAGTAAGTCCCAACAGATGTGGCTTGTTCATCATCTTTAGTTTTGATTGTCTCTACTGCAAGTCCTAACTGAATGAAATGCCTTTGACTTTGAATTGACTTTGCCAGGTGTAGCTATATAAACAAATGACATGACATATTAGCACTCTGAACTAAAAAAAAAATTAAAAAAAGAAACAAAATTAACAGGAAAAAAAAGGCAGCATAATGATCCCTATAGTCTTGTGTGGTTTTTGTGCAAGGAGTTTTTGATTGAAATAATAATATGACTGCAAAACTTATGGCAGAACTAAGCTGAACACAGTTTAAAAAGCCTTACAAGATAAATACAGGATTTGGAAATTATACTTTCACTTTTACTGATCAAACCAGGTAAAAAATCTCTAAAGATGTTGGTACCTGAGTTTCAGCAACAACCACTAAGTAGACCACGCAGATTTATCCCAAAAGAGAAAATCAAATATTAGTGCTGTCAGTGAGAACGAGCGTGTGCTGTGCGGTGTTTGTAACTGCAGTATCTCCAACAGCCACTGAGGATTTAATCCTTTTTATCAGTGCTCGCCAAATCCTCTGACTTTTGTTGCACATACAGGAAATTAAAAAGATAAAACTGAAACTAATAAGGAGAGCAAAGTATGACCACCTTCTATGAACAATATGCTCAGTCTTGTCATTCAACAGCCAACAACAGTGGGTAAGTTTTTTATGAGATTTGGACTTCTGGGATTTAAGGCACTCATTTCTAAATAAAGTAAAATATATGGGAAAATTCTTTAAGCATCTTATTAGAGGATAAAAACTATGAGAAATCCACTGAGCACCAAAAAAATCATCTAAATAAGGATTAAATCACACCTTAACACCATCTTATGGGATTTTGTTTTTATTTTTCCCACCAAGGGAATCTAGACATATCAAGTCAGAATAACTCAACAGTCTGAGTAGTTCAAAACACTGTAGCTAGATGTGTGATTTTTATGTTTGAGTTACATTTAGCAGAGAGAATATTCAGCAGATTCACATACTTTTTGGCTAACATGGGAAATTAGAGGTTTATGAAGCTTTGTTGATAAAATTTCAAGCTTGCCACAAACAAGTTGTCATTCCTTGGATGAAACTATTCCTTTCTGTTTCTAGCAGTATTAATGCCAAGAAATGGTACTGTGCCTAACTAGTGTCTGTGAAAGAGCCTACTAATATTTTCACAGAATATCTCAGAATAAACTAGGCAAGAAAGAAGTATCTTTATTGCTGTCACCTTTAGATAGCATTCAGCCTAGAATCAATTTCTCAGAATTGGCTACCACTTAACTTACATTTAGGCCCACAGGATTTAGGTGGCAAATTTCCAAGAGCCCATAAAAATATCTTCCAGTGAAGGCAGTCCATGCACTTCAATTCCTGCTGTCTCTGGTGGGTCTCAACAATGGCAGATTTAGATGAAGCAGCAAATCTTCACTGCAAGAAGAAGGAAACATTCCTGTGTTTGTCATTTCACCCTTGCTTTATTGTCTGAACACAACTAAGTGTAAAACACATGTTTTGCAGACAAGCAATTTTTGACAAGTAGTTTTCCCAAATTTAAATTTCAACCCATGGGTCAAGCCAGACACCAATGTATTGCTCCATAAGACGCCTCATTGTCCTAGATACACAGGAAGAAAGTTAAGGTTCAAAGCATGAGTTTAGGACAGTACTAATTTAACTGCTATGCAAACAAGCAGCAATAGCCTGTACATTAAAAGCCATGAATTCTTCTATAACTATTTCTACAACCTCCTGGACTCACAGGAAACTCTGTCACTCTACAATTGAACCCCAGACCTGTTGCTTCCTTGTCCATTTCTTCCTCAGAATTCTGATATGGGCAGAGGAGAGAGGAAAAATGGTTTTCTTGTCATTCTACACAGCAGGAGCCACAAGAGCATCCTCTCTTTCCTTTAAGGACTGTTTTCACTTGAGCCTGTTCTAGCAATTTCACATTGTCAGGTAAAAAGACATGGAACAAGTGAAAATTGCACACCTTCTACTTGTAAAGTGACAATTTTTTAAGCTGCATCTCCTGACTGGAACATTGGGTTCAGGCAGCTTAAAGAAGGCTGCCCACTGGTGTGTGAAATCAGGTCCTTCCTTCTGCCAGGGAGAAGCAATTAGTGAAGACCAGAAAAGAGCCAAAGACCCTATGTTGTGGCGGGACAGAGAGTGTAAAAGTGCAGGAAGCTGGGAGGATGCAGGTTATACACTCACTTTTTCTGTCATGCAGGAACTGAGGCACCCTAGCACAAAAGCTTCCATTTCAGTAGCAATTTACATTGTATTATAAAGAAAAATGTTGCCATAATCTTTCCCATAATAAGACATGGAAACATTGCTGCATGATCATATGAAATTAAAATTATAATACATGTAAATTTCAGACCATTCATAGCTGTTAAGCAATTAAAACTGAGTAACAAGTGCATTGACAATAAACTATGCAGTTTGTGTTCATGATCCAGTGTAACTATCTAACCAAATTAAAATCCTTTGTTTTATTTGACCTTCTCTTACTTATCTGCAAAAAAAAAAAAATAAAAAAATTAATATTTCTCACCTTAGTAAAGTCTTTTTATTTTGTTGCTTGTCCTGGGAAAAGTAATAATGAATAGACTACTTACCTTTTGGCCAGTGGTAATGAAAGGCTGACTTGTGCCCACCCATTCCTGTGACCCAGAACTGCAGAATGCCTGCTAATATGTTAAGTCTAATTTTCATCTCAATATTGTCAAATTAAAACTGGAGTAAGTACATTTTTATAATTTAAGACTTGCTCCAAAGCATAATATAAGGGAAATGAGAATCTCAACTGATGTCATTAGGCTTGCTCCAAAGCATAACATAAGGGAAAAGAGGTTTTTAATTGATGTCGTTCACCTTGGGATCAAATCCAATAAGCAAACTACAGTTTTCACCTCAAGCATATCATTATTCATATCTATATCTTATATAACATCAGAAAAGTATTATGGTTGCAGTTTATTCAGCTTGAGCTATGACTGATTGCAATAACTGGTGATTTACCAGAAATAAGCTTTTCTTGACATAGTCCAGGAAATGTATTAAAGTGGCCAGCCTATGTTCCTTCAAAGAGTGTTAATTATTCCTTAAAATTAATGTTGCAGAAAATTGTCAAAAATAAATGTAATACTTCTGATTTGAATTATAATATGAATGACATTCTTAGATTATTCCTTATTGTCACATTCAGAGGGAAGATGTTTACACAGAATTGAAGCTATGGCATCAATTCATCATAGTCTAAAATGAAAACTGAATATGATCCGACAGGGAATTGAAGAGGCAAGTTGGAATATTTGTTCCCTAGAAGACATGAAATTGAGAAATTGAGATTGAGGATAAAGGCATCCTTTCTCTCCAAGTGCAGAGTTGAACCATAAATCTGAGCAAGAATGTCATTACATCTTATTAGTACATCTTTGTTCATAAAAATGAGATTTAGATGATGCATTGAAGTTAGCACAGGTTTCTATTGAGCTGTCCCATTACCTCATGAATATATCATTGCAGTATAGAGAGGAATATATCTAATTTGCCTGAGAAAGGAAAGATTTGATCGTTCACAAATGATCACAAGAGAGAATGATGGAGCTGATAATAACCAACCAAGTATGTCCTAAGAAATGGCACAATCTTAATTTGAGAATACATTAACTTTGGATACTTCCAGTCTCTGGTGTTTGCCAATTAATTTTAAGACACTTGCCCAGCCCAAATAGAAGAATAAATCTGCATTATTTAAATATATTTTAATTTTATAGCAATTAGATTACTACATCCAGCTGTCTGTTTATTAGTTAAAATGATAGATTGTTGTGAATTATTAGCTATTTTTATAAATAAAATAGTGTCCTGGTTCTGGTTGAGACAGAGTTAATTTTTGCAGAAGTCAAGACAGGGGCACGGCTAGGACCTGGAGGTTTCTGTACGACCCAATCCCATTTCCAGGACAGGGGGAAGGGAGTTTCTTTTGGGAAGGGTTCCTTCCAGTTTAGTAAATGTGTTGCAGGGAGGGGTTGGGTAACCCAGGTTTGGAGCTGGAGGGTGCAGCTGGGGTAAAGTGTCTGTGCTTGGACGGGGTCAGGTCAAGCTCCACAGTGAACATTTTACATGTGAATCACTCTCTTTTGTGCACTTTTTAATGAATATTGTTGCTGTTGCTGTTCCCCAAATTCTCCTCTCCATTCTGCCACAGGGGAAGGAGGGGGGAGTGAGAAAGGAGTACATGGTTTGTAGAGTCTCAGTGGGAACACTAAACTGAGGATTACTCCTAAACCACACTGAGCTGTGACGTCATTGTCACATCTCAACACACAGTGACTTTGAAAAAGGGTAAAATCCTATGTTTTACTCCTCTACAGTGACTTTGTTCAGAGAAATAAGTTCTCGTGCATTTTGATAAGTGAGACAGTGAAATCGTGCTTTTCATTTACACTTGATGGAAAGTCAGACTTGTACCAATAACATTAAGTGTCTACAAGAAAACTATTAGAGGGGATGCAAAAAGTTTCAGTACTATTAATGCATTCCTTCAATTTCATTATCAGTTTCCCACATTTCTAAATACGAAAGCTCAGAATTTCATATGCATTACACTGATGGCAGAATGTTTGAAGAGCAGCTGACTGCATCTCAGACTATCTAAGAGATTGATGCATTATGGCTAGAGACTAGAAAGAGGGAAACCTGTAGAAACACTACCAAAAGTTGAGGGCATCTTCCACAGAGCAAACACTTTACAGTCAGTCCTGTTGAAATTGTTATCAGACTTCAACTAAAATGAAATAATTAATCATCAATGTCTTAATTTATTTTCCATTATCAAGACCTTAAAGAATAATATTATCCCTGAAAGTCTGGTTTTCTCCTAAGATTACTTGCTAAAAAGAAAGCTGACCCAAACTCTTCCAGAGGAACTTTCTCCTGAAAGCTCTTTTTGGCTTTTGTGCATCTCCTGGATGTAGAGCTGTTTGGAAAGACATGGAAAGATGTTTCAGTACTATGTAAAGTATTGCAGACAAAGGGTCAGTTCTCACACAGTAAGTATCACACATACCAAGTATTAAACCTAACTGACACACAGAATAGATCCAGCATATCTTGCTACTCTACACATGTGAGTATCCTTGCCTTGTCTGTGTTATGCATCCAAATGGATGGAGATTATAGACAAACAGATACTCTAATTTAATCAAGACAAAATTTCTGGTTTGAAAGATGACATGTTCAGGGAACCCCTATAAATGTATATTTATGTAGCAGAGGAAACTGGAAAGCATAGCTCTTTGGGAAGATGCTCACATTTCACTTCTGCAATAAAGTTATTTAGAAATAGGGAAGATAAAAAGAATTCCATACTTTGTAACAGAAATACTATAGCACTGATTGTGCAGTATGATCAAATGGATACTAAAAGTAGATGTATGTAGTATAAAATTACTGCAGAAATGAAAACAGCAATTAAAAAATTGGTCAAATTTTAATCATTAATCAGCAGATTTTTCTAGTTTTGAGGTAACTATAGTTAAAGGTGAGGTTAATTCAACATGGAAATTATCTTTGTACTTTAAAATCCTTGATTAGACTTTTGGTGAACACAAAAAAGAACAGAAGAGAGCATAAAGAAATCATCATCCATCCTAATCTTCACATCAATAAAACAAAACCTGAAATTAACACATTATTCTATTACATAGCTTTAAGTGGCACTACTTGGGAAGATGATCTGAAAGTGCTCCTAAATACTAATGTGAAAAAGAAATTCTGTATTCAAGGAAAAAACATACAATGCAAAGGAGAAGAAAGATGAAAAAGCTATCTCTACATGCCTTAGTTAAAGGAAATATCATTCACACTTCATGCAGCTTTGCTTTGAACCCACCAGGCACTAACCTGTCACTGTAATTTTACCTCTGGATAGTAGACCCAAAATTGCTTAAGGTCCAAGGAATAAAACCATATGAAGATACAGGTTAAAAATATTTAGTTCAAGATATTTTAGGTATTTTGTGCATTGCTGAAGTATTCACAAGTATACAGAGAATTGTGTGCAGCTGTCTGTGATCTCTCTATAGTTTGACATTTAAAAATAATTACAGTTTCCAGATTTATACTTTTTGTGTGTCAGTGTGCAAAATTTGAAAGAGACATTAGTACTGATGTATCTGAAAGAATTTTCTAGTTGGTGATCATACATGTTGTACCTACATTTTTTTATGGACAAGATGTGATGTCTTCTTTAAAAGTGTGTAGGAGAAACAGAGCAATTGGGAGGCTCTCCAGCACCCCAGTGATTCTGCTGTGTCCACATTCTCTCCCTCTTTCCATCCTGCCCTCATATTCTCCACTTGCTTCAGCCATGCTGGCTGTGCTCTTTGTTCTTCCCTGAATATCCTACAACATTTATTGAAAAATATTGTCATTTAATTTTCATTCCCTTCAAGTCAACTACGAGCTAAACCAAATGAGGCTGCTCTGACATAACACTAAATACAATTAGAACTCCTGATGAGATTCTTTCTCATCTGTACTGTTTGACATTAATACAGCATCTTACATCCCTTAAAATAAAAATGTATTTTTGTCTCTATTCAAGGAGTGCCATTGGGGAAAAAAAAAAAGTAGAAAGACAATTATCACAAGACCTTTTGGAGATCTGGTGGGAATAAGTAAAATAAATGTTTACTACTTTAAACCAGCAAAGGTAAAATTCTCTTAAAGCCTGCTTGTGTCAAGTTTAAAGAAACTTCACAAGCTTTAAACTTTTTTACATATGTCACTCTAGTACGTAGAATGTTGTATTGAAAAACTAATCTCTACTTTTGCTTTTTCAGATCATCAGTTTTCAGTTCTTAGTTTCCATTTTCTTCATCTGAGACAGTTTGTTTACATACATAATATTTATTGGTGGAATTAGGGCTAATCCTGATATTTAAAAAATCTATAAAATGTATACCTATATTCCCATTGGAACATAGTAAAAATGCCCGCAGCTTTCATTTATTCCGCATGAATCCACCATTTCAGAACATCATGTATGTGACTTCACATGCAACTACATTTACAAATTTTCCATTTATCTCATAATTGTCATCAACAAGCTTAGGGTACAGTAGATTACAGTGATTAAATTATAATTTACAGTCATTAATGTCTTTAAAAATCGGGATAACATATTTTTTAAATGAAGAAACATTTTGAAGGAATGGTCTAAACCTACATCAAAATCTTTACTCCAACTCTTTAGTAAAATGTCACTATTATATTAACAGTGTGCTCAGTTTTGTGAAGATCTGATAGTTTTAGAAGGAAAAAAGCATCAGATTAAAACAATTCAACAAAATTTAAGAGCATTTTCCAAATAGACCTCGATATGCACGTTTCAAGTGAAAAAACCTCATGTTAATAAGTTAAACAGAAAAAAAAAAAGAAATTCCGGATACTTTTTGGAATAAAAATAACTATTCCAAAAGAAAATAGCTTTGTAGTCTTTTACATGTTCTCTAAAACACCAAAACTGATACAGTATACACAACATTTTTTTGTAAAACATTTTCAGGCAGAAGCATTTTGACAATTTGTTTCCAGGTTTTCTAGTAAAATCTAAATGAATCAGAATCAAGCTGATTACTAGATCAGGACAGGGACAGGTAATTTGGCAGGTTCTGCAAAGAGTTTTATTGTACCTTCTAGTGTGAAAAGAACCATGATTCATTAAGTAGGAACATCCCAGAATAAGATTAATCAATTGCCAGAGCTGATGGTAGCAACAATTATTCTACTGAAGATGAGTTTTCTACTTAACTACTGTTATGAAGCTGAATAAATGGCCTGTGATTTAGATAACATTCAGATTTTTTGGTAACCTTCTGATTTTAAACATTATAAACTATTAATCCAGCAGTTGACCATACTTTTAGACACAGATATATTTTGGTTTTCAAGTTCAGAATATCTCTTTTGAATATGTAAGAAGTATGAGATTTCAAAATTATCTGTTTTCAGAGGCATAAATCTTTCTTAGGCAATCTGCATTTACATTTTTGTTTAGCACCCCAGGCCGTATTTGTTATTTAATCTGCTAATGTCAGAAGAAACCACAGTTCCATAAAGCCATGTGGTGATGAATAACACCCCTAATGGAGTTATAAATTGAGACTAATTGGTTTACGTGATTGTTATTAAGTCCCATTTCAGCTGGTTAATGGAATGTTGTTTGGCAAGGGAACAGAGATAATGTTATCAGATAATTTTCTTTTGAAAATGGCTTAAATTTCAGTCTTCCACATCTACAGGCTCTAAATAAGTGGCAGCCATTCCTGCTAAAAAAACTCTATGATGTGCCAACACAAGTAAATTCCAATGTTATCAATAATGTGGCTTTAATATTTCAGGGAATTTTCACACCCTATCACCATATCTAACATTGCCTTCAAAAATGGCCAAAATATTCCAATCAGTGAAACATTTCATCAGAGACTTTAATCCCATCTCACAATTGCTTGAATGGTTTCAAATGTCACATAATGAACAAATAAATTGACTTTCATGAAAACCAGATTTGGCAGGAATGCATGAGTGCCTAGTTAAATAGGCACACTAGGACTCTAGGGGTACTTCTACCCAATTTGTTGTTTTTCAAGTGTAATAGTTCCTAAATTAGTATCAAAACATGGGTTAGTTTGAAACTTGAAATCAATACCCACATGTGATTTGAAATTTGGAGACTTGCCTGACCATATTAAGGTTCTGAGGACTTTTTTTTTTTTTAATTATCAGTATGGATGCAAAAATATATTGCCAAATCTAATATCCATAAAGCAATCTGTCTGCATCACTAACTGCTGTTTCCTTTCAGTCTTGTTGGTAAGTCTAAGAACACCATGTTTAAAATAGCATTGCAAAATTCATGAAGATTAGCAGTATTAACATGGATTTCCCTGTTTATAAGCATTGACAAGTTTATACTTTAGAATACAAACACCACTAGGGCATAGTTTAACAAACACAGGTTTCTTAAAAAAGAAAATCAAAACCAACGAGTTTAATTTTTTCCTATGAGCACGAGCAATAATTAGAACATTAATAAAATTTGGGATTATCTTTTAGGGAAGGTATATGGTTGTACCTGTGCAAAATGAAGATGTTAAAAGTTATGTGTGGTCACTGATAAAGGAGACCTGCGGGAAGGTATGTACTGATAGGCAGCTGTCCTCAATTTTGACAGCAGTGCACAGGGAGAGCAGAGCTTCTCAGACAATACATACTCAAACCTAGAAGCCATTTATAGACCACAGCAACATCCTGAAAGCAAATCTGGAACCAATGAAGTTTCACATTCTCTCTGTAACTATCATCACCAAGCAAACAGGTCTTTGTAACACAACAGCTGTGCCTTCTGAATGGCCTTCAAGTGAAATTCCACATCGAGTGAATTACAGTGACAGAATTTGGAGGCTACAATGGCATGGATAACTCTGGAATGGTGAGCACCAGAGAGGTGGTTATAATTATCACAACAATGCAAATGCAGGGTGAGGACTTTAGCCATGCATGGAACTGGGGGACACCAGCTTGAGAGAGGCATAGAGGAAGGACAACATGAAAGAAATTACTAGAATGGTGACAGGTACTGGTAAAACTTTGTAAGATGCCACTGACCTTGAAAGATGTTACAATTTCTCCCACACGAATACATTATGAAAATTTCAGCATCAAATCAAAACAACTCAAGGGTTCAGTGTCAACGAAGGTATTACCAGGCCAATCCAACACTTATTTATTGTATTTCTATGTGTTATTTTTTTAAACGCTGCTTGTCCTTCAGTGGGCCATTATCCATACCCCAGTACATGTGACTTGAAATACTCTAATCACTCCTGACATTTTTCCATCATTGCAAAATGACAAAAATATGAGCTTAATATCTGAAATTATTTGATTGAGAACAAGCATAGCAAGTATAATTTGACTGTCTCATTGCCCTCTAACACTGTGCTTTTGTATTATGACTTTTCAGATAACAGCATAAATTTATACAAATACAGACACATTAGCAAGAAATGAGCATTAATTTTCTGAGCTATTTTATCCTAAAGACAGGTCTCTTTTACAAAATTCTGATTCCAAACAAATTCAAAGGAAAACTGTGCCAAATCTTAACTAAACACTCTGTTCTCAAATCTTAATTTAACACTCTCTTCTGCTCTCTCTCTGATTGTCATCTCCACTTCTCCCAGCAACCAACCAGCATGAAGACAGGTATAGATTCTAACAGGAGGAATTGAGGAAATTATAACCAAAACTGGATCTTCTGTCTTTCTCTCTCTCTTTCTGTTATTGATTTTCACAACTATTTGCAATGAGAAAGGAAGGAGAAGAGAGAGAGGTTCATATTGGCTCTCCAATGAAACTAGACAGAAAGGTTATAGATTTTGGCAATAAATATTTATTGCAGTTATTCAAGGGTTATGTTTAACCTGTTTTCCCACCCCCTCTTCTTCTCAGGTCTATTTAACTTCTATTTTAAATCATTTCTGGATTTTGTTACCATGTTTGTTCTAGCTCAAATCATCAACATTCTTTTTAACTGCCTTGAAACTGAGTGCAACTTCCCAGTCCTCAAGGTAGGATCAAAACTCATATTGTGCAAAACAGAGGATATGGATGAGGTAAAGAGAAAAAGAGATGAATCAAAAAAGGAGCATAGCTTATACAGGAGGGGAGATTGTTCAAAAGGTTGGCAATTGTTTGGAGAAGGGAGGAGATGGGAAAGGAAATGGAAACAAGTAATTTATACAGGGTCTTTAGGAGGTCCTTTCTGATTTTGTCCCTGGTGCCTCATAAAAAACAAAACAAAAACAAAACAAAACTAAACAAAACAAACAAACAAAAAAAAAAAAAACAAACCACAAAAAAACCCCGAAAACACAGCAGAAAAAAAAAACAACAAAAAAACAAAAAAACCCACAAAACCCCAAAACCCCAAAATCAACCTAATAAAAAATACAAACTCGAACCCTGAAGATAGTTTAGATGGAGAGAACTCAACAGTTTTAACAGTATCTTTTTACTTTCATAGATATATTTCTGTACTAACAATTCCCAGATAATTTAAGTGTTCCTAAATTCCTAATTCTTCTTGAAAGCTACCATAGCTCTTTCATCACAAGCTCATTCATTTGTGTTGGATGAGATGACTGCACCTCATTCTTTAAGATATACAGTACCAATGTCTTGGTCACCACCTAATTAGATTGTTGTACTGCACTTTACATGAAATTGCCTCTTGTCATTTGGAAGCAGGAGGACATATTTCCCATCACTTCCATTTAGCAAATTTACTCGCTCTGCAGTAGATGCCACTAATTTTTCTAGCTGCATTTTAGAGTCTTGATATCAAATTTCACAGACACAGTAATTCTGATATCTGCTTATGTGGGTGACTGTGTTTCTTTTTGTGTGATTCTGCACTTCAGTTAGAGCAGGTCAGAAGAGGAAGTATATTTAGTGTCCTCAAGTCTGGAATTTTCTTTTGAGCCAAAGCTTTTGATTTGCTGAACCTGAGGAATGTGCTGCACAGTCCATCTTTACCATTTTTGCAGGGACTTGTGCAATAGATGAGTTTGTAAAACAAAGGGATTTTAGCATTGCAGTAATGTCTCTCCTGAGCACAATAATACTGCTTGTTTAATGAGTCAACTGAAATTTAAATTTGATTTTATTTTTAATATTTTGTACCTAATTTTTTAAGTGTTCAAAGTAATTAAAAATATTTTTTAAAACTGATATAAACCGAATAATATATTTTCAAATATTATGTTTCTTCCTCTCATAGCAAACAAAAATTTCTGATTTACTTTTTTCTCCTCCCTTCCTTGACTCCTGTTCTGAAGGATATTTTGTATTTCACCTCTGTGTTTCTGGATTTTTGCTTTTATTCTAATAAGGATTTCATTATCAAATGATTTTCCATTTATTTACATTAAAACTATTATATGCAGATGTAAAAAAGTTGCACTACTTCATAAAAAAAATTATTTATTCCTTGAATTTTTTTTTTTCTGTTTGTAAGTAGAGAGCAGGACAAAAGCAAAGTATGAATTAGCAAAATGGGAATACAGAGCTCCTGGATTTTCTTTTTGTTTCCGTCTGTGGTCTGTAATGTTTTGGAAGGACAGTCACATATTGTTAGGAAATCAGGAATGATTCATTGCTGTCTCCTCCTCCCTTGGTCACCTCTCAGCCAACTCCAATTGCCTCCTGGTCTCCTCCCTGTGGTTCTCCCAGAGATGGTGCTCACATTCCAGCTGTGATGCCAGGAGGTTGGCAATGGAAGAACCAGATGTCTCCAAGTGCCTGAAAAGCTCCAGCTACCCCCGTTTGCCCTGCCTCATTCTGTGCCTTGGGACAATGCTTTAGGACACATCAAATTTGTGGTTCCTACAAGGGGAAAGCTGAGGTCATTGGATTGTGTCATACAACACATAAAGATTGGGCTCCAGAGAAGGGAAAACCTGTTTATCCTAAGCCAGCATAAACTCACCCTGATGAACCATCAGCAAAAAAACAACTATGATGGTGCACCTACAGCTTTCAGCTGTGGGACAAAAACTCAAACAAATGAAAACATGGAGCTTTGAGGGGAATGAAAGTCAGTGCTACCTGGCAGTGAAAGTGTGCTGCACTGAAGCTGTGCTATCTATGTGTTATTTCCAATAAGCCCACCATCAGAGGACATGGGACCTCTCTAAAACATTAGTTAAAGTCACAAATAAGTCAAAAACATTCCAGCATTGATTGGATCACCCTATTTAATTTGTTCCTATTATTATTCTTTCAGAGAATTTTTATATTTAAATAAAGTTAAGGAAACGGAATATTTTGCAATACTCATCTCTCTTCTTTTCTTCTGCATTTTTGTGCCAAATTACTGGGAGTGTCTGTCTGAGCCCTGGCTAGGAAGAACGAGTAAGGAATCTGGTAAGATTTCATACAACTGGTAAGAAATCATACAAGTAGAAAAGATGTATGTAAATATTTTGCATCTTTAGTCTGCCTTGTATGGACAGCTTGCTGTTACCAATTGTTAGCCATGCATCCTGTAAAGTAGAAACAACTAGTTGTACGAAGTAAATTTATATTACTGCCACTTGCTAGCTTGCCAGAATGATATTCAATGTAGCAGGGAGTCAGACAGATCAGAGCTGCATATTCAGGAAAAACTGTGTCAGTCTGACTCAGTATTGAAAGTTGCAGGATCAGTTTGAGTATTTAAGAATGTGTGGGAAATAGGATGACGTTTAGAACATAGCAGAAAACTTTGTGAGGTGACTGACATGTCTGCAGCAGCAGCACTGCCAGTGATCCACACCCACTTCTCTTTTAAGGTATTTAAAGTACACTGAAACTCTTTCTTTAACTCCCAAAAAGAATAACCAAGTGAGGGTTTCCTGCAGTCTTCATAACCCCGAAGGGCAAGAATGTCCTCAAGTAAATTCACCATACTGCAACAATGCCAAGAGCCTCTAGAAAGTGAAAAGCTTGGGGGTAGTTAATGGATCAGACAGTCCATGATCCCAACTGACAAGTGCAACTTAAACTTTAAAATATGATGAACAAACAATCCCAGATTAAGCACAGTAGTGACTTGCCTGTTCCCATATTTCCCTGCTGTTGTGATTTTACATGTTACACCATGGCAGCCATGCAAATCGATTACAACTGGAAATGACAACTCTTCCAGTAATGCATATCGCCATTGTTTAAAGGATGCAAAAAGCATTCCACAAGTAATATAAAATCTCTTGCTTCATTTCTTTGGTCTCCACAAAGAAAATAAAAAACTCCCCTTGCATACAATTAAACCCATGAGAACCAAACATGAGTACTAAGATGCAGCATTTAAAAATGTTAACTGTACTGTGTGAGAACTATGGTCTTTTACACGGTACTACAGAAATAACATTGAAGAATAAATGAGCGAGACACAATCCCTTGTACTAACATGAGAAAGAAAATACTCGTTTTAGTGGAATAGAATGATTTTCAGGTAACAGAGGGGGGAATAATAGCAGGTGCAAATATAAATCCCATTGTGATTACAACTATGCACAAAATCCTCAGATGTACAGCATTTTGAATGGGGGCCTTTATAAAGAACCAATGGGTAATCACTGACCTTGTCGGATTTTTGAGTGTATAAAATGAACCACCAGCCATAGTTTACTTCTTGTGGAGTATACAAGACATGGTCTACTTCACATGTTTTTCAGATCTTTTTTATCTAATGTAATGAATAAATCTATACAGTATTTTCTTTGTGAAGCTTGTTTTGTAAAGTGTACTACATGATGTTCTATGATTTGCAAATTTTCCGTGTTTTATTACAATTTTATTACTACAGAATTAGGCAAATTGAAATTTTTTCATAATTTTTCCCTCCAAAAGGGATAATTTTTTTCCTCAAAATTAGATGGATTTATATTTGAAAACAAATCTGTATTCTCAGAAAAGTAGGGCTTTGTTTTTGTTTCAAGTTTTAAAAACACCTAGGGAAACCATTCACATAAAAAAGTACATTCACTTACAAATCACATAAAAGGACAAAATTTCCTCAGATTAAACAATTTTGTACTTTATTGCTATATTTTGTATATGCCTATTCGTCAGAACTTATACAAATGTGTCTGATAGGCAACCTTACAGTGACATTACATAACATGACAAGCAGTTGTCTTCAAATGAGGCCTTGTCTGCATTGTTTCCCTATTCTTAAGTCAGAGATCTAATAGGGGGTTACAGTTTTTCAGAGTGACAGGGTTAGAATACATAATGTACAATTTTCCTTTGCACTCCCACAGAAGAATCTCATGCCTGCAGTGAACCCCTGGCATATATAAATATTTAAAAATAAATATACTTCTCTCCTTTGGCATTTCTTCAAGCTATGGTTTCCAGCCCTGATATCCAATATGAGCTATGACAATTAAATAAATATATTGTGTCTCACCAGTGGTTTTCACCATGCACTCTCAGAGGCGCTTTTTGCTTCTGATAACTGTTTAATAAACTCTTAAATTCAGAATTCAAAAGGTCAAGTTGTAAAAGGTGTTCTCCTCCATCTGCACAATAAACAGGATTTAATTTGCTGACACTTCAGGTGCCACATAGCTCTATTTTTTTCTTTTTTTTTTAATCTATCCCAAAATAATAACTTTTGCTTTTTCTTGTGTAATATATTTGTGCCTGACAATAAACAAACAAAACTTTTGCTCTGACTTTTCCTGAAACACCCAGGAAAAGGGTTGAAGGCGAGGAAGTTTACTTCCTATATTTTGCAGAGTGTTACATTCCCCTTTTTTACCTCTATTCAAAATCAGAATTTGGGAAAACAAAACCTATTTTCAGTCCTTGGAAAATTAGAGAACTGCATTTCTCAGACAAAACCAAGGTAGACCAAGATGCCATTAATTGCCATGGCTGCTCTAATGCTAAGGGATTGATTAGGTGAGATATCACTTCTAGGATCATATGGACAAGCTACTTTCAAGGCTGTAGAAGAAGGTAAAAAACTCCAGCCTTGGAAAAAAATTTTTGTGAATGTCAGCTGCACAGAAACAATCACATAATCCTCCATAAATGGGCAAATGTGAAATGCTCACTGCTGAGTCTGAGGAAAAATCTGCCTTTAGGACACTGTTTCTCATACAGCGTCTTTGGTGGGGTTCCAACTTTTCTTTTTAATGTTGTCTTACATGTTATTTTGCAGTAAATCATAATTAATGCTTTCCATGGTTGCTCTGTGATAAATAAAAACTAGCTTTGAAAAGTAAATGGTCTAAAAAGTTTTGCCAAGGAAATACCTGTACAGGAGCTAGTTAAAATAACAGCTCACTTTTTCTCCTAAACAGAGGGTTGAAATTCCAAGCTGTATTTCTAAATACAGATGGAGAAACTGCAACCAGAGAGAAAGAAAAAAAAAAAAAGCTGCAGTACACAGGAGAGATTATATAATTGTAGAGGAAAGTTTAAACTACAAATTGTCACAAAGGCTGAAGCAATGCTCATAATCCTCACCATATTTCATCTTCTATCCTACTAACATATTGGTTATGCCATCCTAAGATCTGCTGCAAAACACACTGGTGTTGCAGCCCATGTTTATCTCATTTTATTCAGTTTATCGTTAAAATGGTTTGTTCCTATGTTTTCCCCAGTTGGTCTGTCCCCAAAAACGACCTTATTTGGCATCCTGTGCCCCTTGCCCATCACTGTAACCCTGCCCCTTGTTCCAGCACTTTCCATGTCCATCATTGTAACCCCACCCATTTTTCCAGCACCTTCTGTGTCAGTCTTACCCTGGGCCAATCCCTAGTTGTTCCACCCCTTTGGAAGTTCGATGTCCATTGGCCCCTGTGACCTTTTCTCCTCCCCCGGTTTCCCTCATTGCTGTAACCCTGTCAGACCCTGCCCTCCCCTCCTCCCCCAGAGACCCTTCCCTGGTCTGCTGTTTGTAGCCACCCCGTGATCTGCCCCCAAATCCCGAGCACAGCAGCGTTCGGGGCTCTTTGTGACCCTTCCAGTAGGAATAAACTCTCAGGAACCTCAGCAGCAGAGACCCTCCCTTGCCTCCTTTAGCCGCTCCTCGGTGTGGGTCACACGGAAGAGCTGCCAGCTCTCGAGGTTCTGTCTCCAGGAAATCTCCCCTGGAGCAGTTCCCCACACCTGGCACGGTGCCAGTGTGCTCCCAAAGAGCTAGCCTGGGCTCCAGCAGCCTGTGGCTACTGGGATCAAGCTCCATTTGGCAAAGGAAGAGCTGGGCAGGTTAATTCATAACCAATGAATCCTATTGGGTCTCATTTGATTGTGTCATTTTGATACTTAGAAACCTTCAGATTTTTTCTTGTAGTAGGTTGTAATCTGTAGCTGGGGATACATAGTGGAAAAATACATCAAAATAATTTGCAAAACCTTATGCTACTTCTACTCTGTTACTCATTCACCTATTTGTGGGAAATATGATTGCTTCACCACCTCAAAAGAAATACACTAAACTGTCTTGAATATATGAATACATTGTGGTACCTGTGATTTGAAAGGTATGTGCAGACACAGTCACAAACAAACAAGAAATCAAAACTAGCATAACTAAGAAGGTCCCCGATATGAGGGCAAAAAGCTACAGAAAACATAAGAACTGTCAGACTAGGTCACATCAAAATTCATGCAGCCTAGGATCATTTTATTTATACTGGTCAGGAATGAATGAATAGGGAAAGTTTCTATGGAATGGAAAATAGAAACATTCCCCACGACTGATGCTAGACTTTCAGGTAATCAGTTGTTAAAGATCTGGAGTTTTATCGAAACCATGGAATTTAAAATTTTACTTATGTTTTCTCTACCACATTTTTGAGTGAATTCATATTTTGACCTTCATAGCATCTCATACTAATGGATTCCTTGATTTCCTTCCCAGTTCTTCTCCATGCTTTTTATCAGTTTTGCTCAGGTTAGATCCTGAAGAGTATACTGAATAAGGCACCATGGTAGCTTTAAAAGGTCTACCTTATTTTCCAGAAGCAGTGTCTGTGTAAGCAAAATAGCTATGAGATACTTCTTACTGTCTTTTCATTCCTTCTAAATTTTCCTTGGTATTGATCCTTTAATAAAATTATTGAAAAATCCTGATTTTATTATTACATTATTATTTTTTATTATTTTATGATTATTGCATACAGGAAACATGTCCCATTCACCCTGATTTTACAGCCAGAAGAAAAAGCTCTTGCATTTCTATTCAAAGTTTGTTTGCTGGGTTAAATGAGGGTTTAAAATCCCTTTATTCAACCAGTATTTTGCTAACCTAAACCTCAAGGCATAAGATCAGTGAATATTTCTTGTAAATCTGTTAATATCCAGACATTGCTTTTCTTTTCAAAATATTTGTGAGAACTGAGTAGTTTCCACAGTAAATTATGCAAATGTGCTGTACAAGATTTCCAGCACAGCCAGACAGTCCAAATCTTGACCTTCCAATACTCTAGCTGTTCTTGCTCTGGGCTTCTCTTCATCAGGCTGCCAATCTATCCTGCAAAGCAACGTTTTGCAGTGCTGTTAAGTGTCCACTAAAAGCCAAGATAACATCAATGAGCTTTTTTTACAAGAAGACTAAACCCAGAACCAAAGACTCCCAGGAAGAAAAAGCTTCTTGACTGAATTTGTCTAAACGGGGTAGCTAAGATTGATGTGAGGAAAAATAAATAGCTCTGCAGCCGTGTTATGCAAATGTTCAGCTGGATAGATTGTTGGGTCAGAGATTAACAGAATGATGAAATGCCCTAACTTCAGCTCCTTAACACCTTCAATTAAGAAAAATCCCCAAATTATTTACTCTTAATTTAATCTTCCCAATAAGACATGTCTGGAAACATTGTATCACATTCAGTGTTCATGCTGTTGCACCTGAGATCAAATTGATCATCATGTGCCAAATAGGCATCTTCAGAGTTGTTGTTTTTATTTTTAAAAATGTAATTTTTGCATGTATGAATGCATTTGTGCTTTCCTAGGTGGATAACCAGAGGTATTTTAACAGCACAGTAAAAACAATAACAGCTGTCCCAAAAATAACTGCTACAGTGGGATAGCCAGTATTAAAGTCATTTTCCCTGGAATTCTTAATTAGATTTCCTGTTCTGATTGGGAAAAAAAATGGGATTTTGTATTGATTTCTTCTGGCTAGATGACAGGAAGACATAAACCTATGGTAGTGCTATGTAGAATTTAAATCTTCTAAAAAAACAGTGTGCAAAAGGATCTGTAGAGACCTTCAAAATTTATGTATTGTACTATTGCTTTCTTTCCATAAAAGGCCAAGAAGAGAATCAGGGTAAAGTCTAGCCAGGTGGTTTTGATTCTTCGTAAGGGTATTCTATTTCTATTCCTATTTCTGTTTCTATCCTTTTCTTCCCTTTTTAGAAGACTGTACTGAGAAATGCTTTGTCTCTATGTGTTTATTATCTGCTTTACTTAGTCCTAATAGATGCTAATCTGTTAATTTTCTTTCCCTGGCTTCAAAGATATTTTAGGAGTAGGGTTCTTGTGTAGTGGTGGAAATAAGTTATTCTGTCAATAAGAGATCACAGAGAGCATTGGAATACTTGCTATTCGACATCTTAATTACTTCCTAGGAACCTGGACAAAGAAACTCCTATACACCATAAAGATATTTTACTTTAGAATAGCACAGCATAAAATGTAAAAGACATACTGAAAGGCTTTCTGGATCTTAGGGAAGTAACAGAATCTAGTGTAAGGTCCTTTTTGCTGGGTGTGTGGAGAGCTAACCAATTGAGAAAAAAGATCTAAAATACCAAGAAGACAGAAGGGCAACCTGCTGTTAAGCAGTAGAGAAGTGCTGAGTAGTGGGGTGTGGCTAAATTCTGCTTCTCTGTTTGATTTAGATTATTTTGTCAGGATTGTAGGGAAATAATTTTGTTCTTTAACCCCGTATCTATTTATACTATCTGTTCCACTACACAGCTGTGATAGAACCATGGAAGGTATCCCCAAAAAGGGCCCAAGTTGACTACAGAGGAGCCATGTAGATGAGTAAGAGAGATTTACTGACCCCTAAACTGATCCTGATCTAGCTTTCCTATCTCTACTGGTTACTCCCCGTTTCACACAACTTTTATCACACCACAGCTTAAAAACTATCTGTAAATTATTTTGTGTTCCGTTGGTGGTACAAACTTGACATTACTGCAAAGCAACAAGACTGAAATATATAAGTTACTATCTTTGGGATGGCACAATCATTTTTGCTTATTTTCCAGAGCAAATTGCACTGACTGACTCTCATTGCAATTTATTTCCCTTTCTTCTTGAAGGACCAGGACTAATATCTGCAACTAATCTCTCCTTGAATATATTGCCTTATGCACATCTATAGGTAAATGTGAATGCAAAATGCTTTTATGCTGGAGCTCTCACATTCTGATAAAACTTTTACAAATTCACTGCAACAGAAACAAGAGAAGAAGTAGCAGGGCTCCTTAAAGGTAACCTAGTAGAGGAAGAAAGATCCCAAAACTGAGGGAATTCCATAACTAATCCATCAGTAAGATTCCTTACTTTCATTCTAGTCACATGCTCTAAGGCAAAGGCTATGTAAAGGACCAGTCCTATCCTTTCCTTCCAGCTCACAATCTTTGAATTCCTTTCTGCCCTGAACCCAAACGTTAAAGAAATCCACACAAGAACTGCATGTTTAGAATAGATCATTTCATGATGAGTACTCTTTTCCTCAGGGAAGCGTTGAACAGACATTTAATCCTTTAAGATTACAAAAGGATACATGATCTGGAACTTCCACACCTGTATAAGTGCTGAATCTAACAGCATATAAAAGCTGTTGGCTCAGACTAAAAGCAGAAAACAGTAGTTTAAACACCTCACCTGTTGTAATGATCCTCTCAGAAGAAACAGCTGGATGAATGATCAGGATCAAAATCACACCAGTTGGGGTACAAGATAAATACTGAGCTTCTTGACTCTGAAAAAACTGGACTGCTTGGAAGCTTTAAAAGTGTTTTTAAAAAAAGGCATGTAAAGATAGAATTTTTAGACCACGGTTCTTGACTAAGATACTGAACTTCAGTACATGTCCCAGTTTAGCTGCCTTTTTAAAAAATGTTTAAAGTGCTAGAGCTCATCAGAAAATCTTTCATGTGTTATAATGTGCTGTGATGATCCCATGCTCCTTAGAAGCAAAACATTTATGTTAATAGTAAGAAAATTGTTCATTTCTTCACACCTTCTCTGCAGCTTTCAGTTGACATGTTACAACAAGCCAAGGGCACACTTCATTACTGAAAACCTCACAGATAATAATCTCATTCTTCTCTCACCCATTTTTGTGAATTGGCTATGGGAAGCAGCACTGTTCTGCAAAGCCAAGTACAAAATTGGCAAAAGCCATTTCCAGCTTAGTCTGTCCCTTTGGGTTTGACTTGGAATTATCCACCAGGTGTTGTGTTTGCTTTGTGTCAAAATGCTTGCATATGTGGGGCAGGTTACCTTCACATTGTCGTTTTATTTAAAGTGAATGAGTATTTTCTTCCAGTAGATTCTGTTTTGAATATTGTAGTAGTTTACAGAGGAGAAAACTAAAAAGTGCAAGAAGGATCTATTATGCTGAAACATTACATTATATATTGCCATTACATTAATGATTTTAATTGCAATATGGAAAGGATTTTTTATTCTGTTTAAGTGATAGAAAATTACAGATGGTGATTATGTCTAGTGAGTTCACTTTCAGATTGTACTTCCAAAAATAAGGCACTTAACAATTAATTGGAAGAATATTTTTTATTATATGTTTCAGCAAGACAGATAAACATCTCCACAGTTCAAAACCATCAAGAATGTTCAAAAACCAGCACACTTTGTGACTAAGCAGTTGTTCTGTACTTTAATGCTGCAGAAATTTAAAAAGGCAATAGCTTTCCTTAAAAATGCCATGCAGTTTTCAAGAATGATAACTGTTCTGCTTGGGTTTTCTTTACTTATGCTTGACATTTTGAAACAGTTATAATTGACATTATAACTGACTACCTGTCAGAATCGAATTGCATTTGGCTGCTAAACAACATTATCCCTACTGATAGTATTGTTCATCACTGACTAACATTACCTTAAGTGTTTGCACTGCTTTACAAACTCATTTAATTAATAATGGCCAAGTGATCAGAGTTTGAGATTTGTTCAGATGTGGAAAAGGATGACAACCTTATCACTTAAACTTTTCCCAAGATGACACCTTTTAGTCATTCAAGTGTCAGGTATTGTGGATAATACTACCAATTGCACAATCCAAGATAAGCAAGAAGTATGGTTGCATTTGTACTGCTCTAAAGTTTGCTTCTGATACAATTTCCAGCAGAGGAAGCTTCTTCAACTGTTCAGCTTAATTTTCAAATTTATTTAGCATGTATGTCCAGCAGTCTAGAAAAAAAATCCTCAAGGAATACTGGGCCTGGGCTTCTTTCCCCTTTCAATCTTCTTTTCCAGTCTCAAGATCCTGAGTCATCCCATCCTGAGTCTCCATACCTGTTGACATTATTTCAGTATGTGTACAGAAATTTTCTTTGTGATCATTGCCAAACATTTTAATGAGCATTTCAATGCTTGTGAGTGGACACGTTCGCAGTAGAGATCTAGCATGTAACAGCAGTGGGAGGGAAACAAGGCATTCTTATAAGATACCAGAGGGTTGTCCATAAGGTTGCTCATGCCTATCCTAAAACTGTGCATAACTGGGATAGCATAGGATACACACTAACTCGTGTTTCTTCTGTGGAGGAACAAAATATGAGCAGTGGCTTATCCAGCTTGCAGGAATTCTCTTGCTTCTCTCATAGCTTGCTGAAATTGCAGTCAAGATCAGCAGTGTATGCTCAATGCTAGGGGAGGACAACAGTCTGAAGAATGATTTGCATTCAGTAGAGAAAAAATGGGAAGCTCATGTAAGCTTTACAGATTTTTCCTTCTGGACTTTGTTGGGTCTTGGGTTTTTTAGGGAAGAGGTTGTTCTTCTAGCACTAGCTGCCCAGAAATGCTCCTGCTGTCTGAAGCAGCCTGTTTTCACTGTGGCAAGAGAGGAAGGGCAGGAATTGGTTAGATGAACAAGCACAGCCACACTGGGTAGTTTTCCAAATGGTCTCATGGTGACAGAAGCATTCATGTGTGCAGAGCAGCCAGCTGGAGCACTATGCCTGGCAAGGCAATTCTGGGCTCTCCCTATGGCTTATAGATGGGAGATTTTGATCTGCTGGCAGTTCTTGTCTTGAGGGCTTGCCAGTGGTGTCAGACAGACTTCAAGTGAAAGAAGGAAACTGTGACGGAAAAGCCAAAGGGCCAGCACTGTGTGAGAGCTGTAGCTGTGCTGCTCATATGGGCAGTTCTCAAGTTATCCTTGGGAAAATGAGGGAGGCCCTGACTTTGGTCATGGCTGAATATCTGAGAGTTCCATAGACAGTTCTGTGTAGGGTTCCTCTGTGGCAGATGGAAGAATGTCCTGTTGCTGTGGGACAGTGTACTTAACCCTACAGAGCTTAGTGATCTCTGCCACTGTCATTTCACAGGTGGCTTCACATAAGATTTGGGACCTGAGCACCATATTCCATTCCATCAGGTAATAAAAGATACGAATTACAGTGATGTCTGCATGAGAACAAGGTAGAGTAAAATATACAATATTATCGGGGTCGAGGGTGGTCCCCAACAATCCTTTTTAGGGTTCTCAGATATTCAGGGTATAAGTGGCAAAATAAAAGAAGAGCGGTACGATGACCACGGCTTGGTAACATAAAACGCTTCAATAATAATAAAAGTAAATGTGGGATGAGGCCCAAAAACCTGGTAACAACCAAGGGGGTGAGGTCTCTTTAGGGCGGGTGGTCAAAGACAGGGATCAGGGGAGGTCCAGGGTTAAAATAAGGGGTAGGAGAGGAGGTGGGGTTGAAGTAGGGTCCAGTGGGTATAGGGGAAAGTGGTGCAGAGGTGGGACAAGGGAAAGCAGAGTCCAGTGGGGTAGGTGGGGTAGAACAATGCACCAACTGGGGGCCAGTGGGGATACAAGGAAGGGAGAACATTCTGGGTGTGGGAGTGGTGATAATTGACTATCAAATCAGATATTAACATGGGCAATCCTGTAACGTTTTATTTGGGGTCACCACAACTTAAACAAAAGCTTCCCACGGTCTAGGGCTGGGATACAACTCTTCTTCACTGATGGTTGCCTGACCTGGGATACCAGTCAGGCTGACTCCCACACAATGTCTTGCTACATTAATCCTTTTTCTATAAACTCTCTCTAGGTTGCTATTTTTTCCTTCTGGGGCATACAAATAACTGCCAAGTCATTA
This sequence comes from Sturnus vulgaris, assembly GCF_052056855.1. Classification (NCBI taxonomy): domain Eukaryota; kingdom Metazoa; phylum Chordata; class Aves; order Passeriformes; family Sturnidae; genus Sturnus; species Sturnus vulgaris. Next base: position 16,050,569 of record NC_142246.1, read on the forward strand.
AATTCAACTTGACTGAAGATTATAAAATAATGGCAAAGGTGAAATAATTCCCTGAAGATGCAACATTTAAGGATTGCTAGACCATACCAGAATTTATTCATTTAGAAAAAGTATTTGCTAACAGTCCCAGCATGCTTCCAGTATTTTAAAAAGCATGTTGAGGGAAGCACTACTAAATCAAAGAAACGTTCAGATTGTATTTTCTAACATATTCTTACCAATTTCTATCTACACATGTTCAAAACCTGCAAAAATTCCAAATTTAGCCCAGTTTTCAGAAAAATACTTTCTTTCTGTATTTTCTTAACTGAGTAAAAGAACAGTAGTATGGCACTGATTTGAGTAAGACTGTGGCTTAGAGGGCAGAATTAACTCTTCAGTTGATCTTGGCTAATGTCTTTGGACATAAAGCATGAAAGTTTTGTAAAATTTTGTAAAATCTTCTGAGTTGTAAATGTTTAGAACTACCTTCTGGCACTTAAATCACTTGGCTTCTTACAGGACTATTTGATCAGAGGAATTTTGTATTTTCTTCTCACAAAGTTCAACAAAGTGTTAGGGCTTCTTTGGAGCTCATGAATACTTGCAGGACAAAATAGAGAAATTGCTGCATGTTTTAACAAATAAATTCATGCAGTAATTTACTCATTGAGTGTTACAAATATAAACTCTTTGATACACCAGCCATGGAGTTGCTTTCTTGACTATTCAAAATTAAAAAATTTGCTGTGTATGGTGGTATTGCCCGGAAAATTCTCTATTTTTTCACTCTACCCAGAAAATGCGTTGATTCTGGAGACTGCAAACTGGTAATATTTATTAACATCTTAGAAATTATTATTAACATGTTCCAGGCTGCACATATTATCAGGGCTCAAAGAAAGTCCTGATTTCTCTGGTGATATGGTTGAATTTCCAGAACTTCAGAGGAAGAGCACCCTCAGACTACAGGGTGTAAAAAAAAATAATTTGATTTCATGAACTTTCTATGAGAAATATTTTGAACTGTAAAACCAATCGTAGCAAAAAGTGCATGAAATGCCAAAAGGGCAGCCTTCCAATAGAAAGTTTTGCCGGAGAGAGACAGATACAGACTCCACAGCAAGCTATCACTACATTATTAGTGTCATCAAGTTACTGCTCTGTGGACCAGAGTGACCCCAACCATCTCACAAACAACAAGGGGGAGGAAGGAATAAAGACTATTGTAGTTGATGAAAAGATACTCTATTTTCTCCTTCCCACACATTTATTTTTCATCTCAACTCCCCATAGCATCTGTTTTGCAAAGCATTTTTAATGTTCTTCCACTGTAAAGAACCCAGAGGTTGGTTTTTTTTTTTTTTTTTTTTTTTTTATGGCACCAGGGCCCAGCTCTATTTGGCCCAAATTCTCCGACATTCAGATTCTTCTTTTCCCAAGATTTTTTTCTCCTCCGGCATGGACTTGTTGTAGCTATTAAGACTCTCCTCATAAAAGTATTTCTTCCTGATTTATCTACCACAGAGAAATACAGTTAAGATTATATTAAAAGCATGAATTAAATGCTACTTTACTAGGCAGCTTGCATCCATGTAGATACTCGCACATGCTGTTACTGTTCTCATTCCAGAGCCTTTGTTATTTTCAGTATCTCTCCATCATGCTACAGTCTGACAGTGCAGACATGCCTTGAGATTGATTAGAAACGGCTGCCTCCACACTTAATTTTCACAGATGTTCCATTCTTTAGCTGCCTCTCTGCCTCTACTGCAGCTGGTTATGGCTTGAAGACAAACCTGAGTTACTTTTAAAAATGCTTAAGCATCAATAACAGTATAGAGAGCAACATCAGCTGAATGTCACAGCCAGTATAAGCACTTGATACGACTCGTGAAATCAACAGCTCAGACATGTCTGCAGGGGCTACGAACACTACCCTGGCTTGGGTGAGCCTCAAGGTAGATATGTTTCTGAGAGAGTAAGATTCTTTTGGTTGGATTTGATTTTTAATCCAGGTGATAATGGACTTTCTCTCAGAATCCAACAGATTTTCATTGTGTTCCTGTTCTCCAGGGCACTATCTATGGGAAGGAATAGGCGACTGTCTGATCATTATCCTCATGTCTTCCTTTTATTATCCTTTGCAATCCAGCTAAGTGGCTGAGAGGTTCGCACAAGGAAGATATTTATTTACAAAGGTATGCTTTGAGATAACATTGTACCATGCAGAAAATTAAAATGAGCGATGGATAAACTTGTTTCAAAATGTATTGAAAATTATTGATTTCTTCCAGGTACCAGAAAAACAAACATGAAAAAAAGATAGTAATCATATACAACATAGCAAGCATGTACTACCAGTGATAGTTAATATTTTATTTTAATATTTTCTATTAAAGGTGCACGTTGCAGTGGTGCAGAGATTTATGTCCTTAATATGCTATTGGCTTTTTCCAACAAAGAAATGGATATTTGCAAACAATTATGTACTTTATTGATCAGTGTTGATTAATGGGTTTAAAGCACTTGACTTTCTGAAAACATTATTTTCTTTTGATACTGATTTTCATATATGTTAGTTAAAACTGTTTAGTAATTCAATTGTGCAAAAAAATTGGACATTTATTGTTGATTAAAGCACGTAGAAAATGAATTGAATTTTTTTAAATATTAAATGGCTGATGCACAAGCATTCTTTTTTTTTTATCAGTGTTTTAACAAAGACTGAAACATCTTTTCAAATATTTTCATGTACCTATTCTTTCCATAATTCTCTGTTTCAACAAACATGAGATATTTTCTCTCCATGCGAAGTATTTAAAGATATCACATAAAACTTTTTACAAAAAACTTCTGATTTTAGCTGAAAGCAACGAAAATAATTTTTTCTTTTTTTAAATCTGAAAGCAAGAATTTGTTTTGCAGTTGTGTTTAAAAAATTTCAACAAGAAATAATAAAAAAGTAAACTCTGATTTCCCTAATGCCAGTTAAGGAAAAAAACAAAAACCAAAGAGCAATTATGGCTATTTAACCTATACAGAAACTTCATCCAGTAAAATTTCAGCATTTGCATGATGTTTGCCCAAATCTTAAAAAAAAAAAAATCTAACATCATTTGTATATAGAGAAAAAAATAACTGATCAGTTTAGTTCAGATATGAAACTGTGAATCGACTTTGTTAGCTCAATAGCAGGCCATGTTTCCCAAAATGTTAGACATGATTGGAAGTCACGGCTCTCACTGAATTCCACCCACTGATTTTATTTTTCCCATTGGAATCTCTGTATCTGCTTTGTATAGGCAAATGCATTGTAACAGATTTGCGTAAGTGAACATATGAAGGTGTTGGAACAGACTGGTTCATAGTATTTACTCTTCTGAAAGAATGGTTATGTGAATAACAGGAATGTCTCCAGCTTGCATTTTTTGGTACTGCTGCCCTAGAACCAGTATTGTAATTGTATCACAGTCGTGCTTCAGGTATGTGAGAGCAAGTGAAAAAGTGTTTGTAAGAAACAATCGCATTGAAATTCTGTTTCATATCTCTAGTTGTCCTTTTTCCCTTATACTCATTTAATTGGTGCTAAATAAGGTTTCTTTTTATATCTTCAAAACTACTTATATGGCGTTATAGCTGATCTTTATAACTGATTGAACAACTACTCGCCAACATATGCAGTAGAAACACACACAAATACAAAAGCGTTTTATTAACTACATTGCTGCAGGTAGTAGAATGATCTTAATGTACAGTGTAATACTATGCTACAAATGCTGAGGCAGAAAGCCAGGGCAGAGAGAGATCTAAAGAACTGTAATTCATAGCTCCTTATCAGTAGACATACAATATGTACTACATGGTGATGTACCTGACTACTTGTATAAAATAACGAGCCTTGACTAAAATGTAAAGTTCTCAGTGTTATGGGAAAGCTGCAGCATTCAAATGATCTCATGCAAGAAATGAATCTCTGGCAATAGAAAATTATAGCTACCTCAGATCTCATTTCACAGTAGAGAAATATGTGAAAATTTATGGCATTTTGCACTGAGATGCACTGAAAATAGCATTGAGGTGCTCTGTGAGCTCTAAAAATAATTTTACTGGAAAATGAGTATGCATAAAGTTCTCCAGCTTTTTTATAAAATATTTTAATGCAGCATGATAATTCCAAGTAAATTCCCTCCAAAATAGAATAAATAAAAAATTAGCCCCTCAGGCTAACAAGTGAAACTTCATAGAAGCCAGTCTGTATCTCCTGGAGAGTAAGAAGTTTTTTACAGTTCTCTTTCCTACATGCACAGAACCTGGTCTCTTGAGTTTTCTGACTTCAGTATTTATTTAATTCACAAACTGTCATAGCAGTGAAATGTAGAAATACAGCTGGAGAGCAGGGCTCAGAGCACTGCTCAACTCATGACTGAAGTGGATGTGCTAAGTTTGGGAGGCCACAAGCCCTGGCAAGCCGAGGCAGAACCATGAATGGGGAAGCAAAAGGTGTGTTTGGTGTGCTTTGTTTAAGATAAATCATGGAAGACCACACGTGCCTGTGCTGGTCTGTACAGGTCTGTGCAAAGGCTCTGTGCAGAGCTCTGATTAGATATTGTCACAATCGTGTGATTGTGCTACTTTTAGCTATGGTTGAAAAGGTGTATATATTGATGTGTGAAATCAGTAAATTGGCTTCATGCTTGCATCAAATGGGAGTCCCGTGTCACTGTTGATCACCGTCACTGAAATATAATGAGATGTATTCTGTTAAAACATTTGTACTTGCAAATACACACACAGCACTTTTCCCTGTTAGAAAACTAAAGTGCAACAGCATCACCATATCAGCTACAGACCAAATTTTGCTATGCAAATATAGAAACATATTGTATATATATGTATATAGTGTGGTTGGCCCAAAGAGCTCCGTGGGCACTGAGTGGGCAAATGTCAGCAACTGAAGTGGATGTTTCAAGGGACAGACAGCATCCTCTGCTGTCCCTATGCAGCATGTCCAGAAATGTTCAGGGCAGAAGCTCCTGTGAACAACTCCTGCCCATCTGTGGCTCTCTCATGCAGAACTGTGAGAGCAAAAAACATCTTTATTAGGTTTGGGTAGGACATTAAGTTACATGTGTTTGCCTTCGCTTCCTTTCATTGTAGACAAATGTACTAAATGTAGAAAATAATAAAAAGAAGTGACTGTAGATATTTTCAAGTCAAATTTGCATCAATTCATGGGGCCAAACCAAGTGTTGTGACAAAATACATTACACAAAATCCTGTTATGCCTTTCAGATTATGTATGTATTACCACGTGGACAGAACAGTACTTGAGACAATGAGACTTTTCCACTAAATCCCTTTCTTAGTATGTAATCATGGGTTATAAGTGGAAAAACCTTATCCTTTGGAAGAAATATAATTCATGAGTCATTAGTGGACATCTCATTTACTTTTAGCCTCTTTTTTGTGCTCTTTGTACTGTTTTCAGCAAAAGTCTCCTCAGTAAATGCCAGTGATGCTGTTTGCATGGATGTCAGTGGAATTATGCTGCTGTAAATGGGACCAGGATTAGTTCTGTGACAGAACAACTATGCTGCAGAAATCTCCAGATGAAGAATTATATTGTTTGAACCACATATGCTTTTCCTGTGATCATTTAAGTTGGTAGACAGTTTCAAACTGTAACTGTTGGTGATAATATTATTAGGAGTTTTTCCTTCCCAAATTAGGGAATTTGGAAGAATGAATTCAGTTCTGTAAAATTTGATGCTAGGAATTTTTGTGGAAGAGATTAGTAGGTCAGTTATGTTTTTAAAGAGGGGACTTCAAAGAAATAAAAATCATCTGAATAAACAGGTAATCATATGTTAACAGAAAGAAAATTGCTAGCAAGCTTTTATGGAAAAGGAATCTTGACTTTTGACAACATCTAACAAGCACAAAACAGAATGCTGCATAGCCAGAATTTTTGCAGTGAGACCTCTGAGGCAGTTAGAATTAAGCAAGTGCTAAGAGCTTTACTGGACCGTAGCCAAAATGTTCAGAAACCATGCAGTTTCTCTTAAGACTTGAATATTTTTGAGATATGGTCTATGTATATATTCTATAAGTCACCCTCTTTCCCTGATGCTTGCTCAATGTAACAACATTGTACTTAATACAGAACTGTGTGATTTCCCACTATTGACCATTTTCCATGCTGGAAATTAATGATATGTTCTTAGCCTGTGAACTCGATTCTCCTCTGCATTTATAAATTTCATGTTATTGCAATTCTACAGAAGAGCTTTTTATTTGAAAGGATATTGCAAAATACATTCTGAAAATTGAAATAAATTACATTGACCTTAGCTTATAGCCTCTGATAACAACTCCTAAAGTATGGCTTTTCCCCCTGTGCCAATGCATCTTCAACCATTTGCATGGTTGGTAAACAATTCTTCTTGCAATCTCTGAAATGCTGACATGGTCTATGAGACATGAAAATTATCTAAATATAAGAACTAAATCTAGAAAAAACCCACAGCAAAACTCCAACTCCCACCTCCCTGCAAAATCTGTAGTTATAGTGGTAGCTGAGTAGGAATAAGTTAAGGCAAAATTAACATGTTTGTTCATTAAAACAATCTGAATAACTAGAAGTAACCATGGCATCAAACTGGTAATTTAATGGCAATTTCTCTTACCTTTAACAGAAAAAAACAAGATCAAAAAAACACCTACAATTTTTCTTTCTAATTTATTGTGGATCCACATGCTAGTACTATAGCAATTATCCAGAGACTGTCAAGACTGGAAAAAAACCACATATTTCTTCCTTGGTAACCTTTATCTTAGCACTTGAGAATAATATGCTCACCCTAGTGCAATTAGGCACAATAAATATGAGAATGATTATTCTGGTACATTTTACAAAAAGAAAAAGATGTTTTCAGAAGGAAAATGTTATGTTATATGGAATTATCTTTTCTAACTTGCATATGAAAAAAAATTCAAGTTTTCATACCTAAACTATCATAGGCAAATCACTCAGAATGCAGCCAAACTTAATGAATCTGCAATTTGAACAAGAAATCTGTTCAGAAGGGGCTGTCTTAGGTGATTCCATGCCCCTGTATTTGCCATGCATAATTTGAATTGCCCACAGTTACTACTCAGTAACAGGATACTACATTTTGTTCTCATGTTTGAAAGCAGGAGGTTGTCACCACAAAAAAATCCATGGCCAACACTTTATCCTTTTCCAGATGCTGAGGAACAGCATCAACTCTCTTCTGATGCCTTGGCTGCCTTAGGTCCATGGAAGCAGTGGTAAAAGCAAGAGCAGAGAGAGATTGGAAATGATCATAGAATCTTTAAGGGTTGAAAAGACCTTTAAGATCATCAAGTCAAACCATCAACCCAGCACCACCACGTTTACCATTAAATTATGTCCTCAAGTCCTATTATCTACACATTTTTTGAACACTTAACAGGGCAGACTGTCCCAATGATTGGCAAAACTTTTTATGTTACCTGAAACTTGCCTGGAGCAGCTTGAGGCATTTCTTCTCATCCTGCCACTTTCTACTTAGGAGAAGAATCCAAACCTCACCTTACTACAGCATCCTTTGTCACAGTTTTGGAGAGCAAAAGAGATCTGCCCTCAGCTTCCTTTTCTCCAGGCTGAACACTCCCAGCTCCCTCAGCTCAGCCACTCCTCCTTCGTCTTGTGCTCCAGATACTTCACCAGGTTTGTTGCCCTACTCTGGACTTGCTTTTGGGCCTCAATTACTCTCTTGTAGTGAGATGTGGGAACATAGATGGAAAAACTGTAAGTCTTGACAGAGTTTAATATTGCCCAAGCTTGGGCAACACAGTAGCTTCCTACAGTTTAGGAGCAGTTGCTGACAACTTGCCTGGAGAAGTCAAGCTGATAAGGCCCCAACTGTATAGGAAATTAATTGATTTGAACATTCTAAATAAACTTACAGATATAAAAGTTTGGATGAACATGTAGCCAAATATTAAATCATAGAAAAGGGTGTGGGTGGAGAATATAAAGACAGTTCACTGGAGTTTGTCCAGCAAAAGAAAATAGCTGGGTAACTGTTTCAGTGCCTCATCTATAGGCCCCTGAAGTCACTGGGAATGCTTTAAAAGATTTAAAGACTGAGCAAACAAATTAAAAGCACAAACTTGTAAGCAGACATACATTGTCAGTGTGGTGGTCAAAGGGTGACGCTGAAAGAGAATGGTGGACCTTCAAGTGTCCCCAAAAGGAGTGGATGTAGAATATGCCAGGTGGATTTTCTTCAATTTATCCTGTGAAGATTTGTGCCAGAGGGACACAGGACACCTCATAAACCAGTGTCTGGGATTTCATCAGAAGTGAGGAGATCTGCTGCACTCTATGCTCATGGTGACAGCTGCTACCCTGGCTGTAATACAGGGGACTGGAAGAAGAGCTCCAGCACTCAGAGCAAAACCTGCTGAAGCTTGTAATCAAGCTTTCTGGTATGGATTAGTACAGTCATGTCCTGTGGAGAATAGGCACAGATGGAGATCTGTAATACATGTTCACCAGTGAGTTACACACACATGAACAGGATGCAGCTGACCTTATGCTCCTGAATTTTTCAAGAACCACTGAAATTATTATCAGCGAATTTCTGCATCTGACTTGTGTCCTGGGAAAGAGGAAAATTCTTCTCCCTACTTCACCACTATGAAACATGTATTTTAATCTCACATATATTTTAATCCCAAGGAATAATAGCCTGTGGGTTTAACTGTGTGCTGGGCATAGATGTTTGTGGGAATTGACTGTATATATTTGTCATCAGAGCAAAATAATAATTCTGGTGGAAAAAAATAAAAGGCACCCCATGCAAAAGAATGTCCACAATTCAGTGCTGTTAATATGAACTTCTTTTTTTGTGATATAAATGTTAACAAGGCTTACTGGCAACAAAATTTGATTTACTGGGTAGCATGACATGCAGAGATGATGGGTGGTACTCCCTCTCTCAGAAGAAAACCTTGCGCAAATGACTTTTGTCTGCGAGAAGCTCTGTCTTGCTTGCTGATTTGCAGGAGTATCATTTATTGTACTTCAGTCTCTTTTCCTTTTGCTTAGTCTTTAAGGGGAAGTGGGAGGAGGGGACAGTATAATACAGAGCTCTTCTGTGCATGCTTGTATATTTTTAATTGCAATATATTTTAATGGTATATATTTTCATTTATTAAATGGCAGTGAGGTAGCATTTATTTTATCTCAGGAATCAGGATACCCTAAATATTTAGTATCTTCCTTCTGGTGTATTAAATGGATGAGAAAAAAACTAATACTTTACTCTAAACTGGTGTGATATATATGTGAGAAAACTTGTTGTGCTGATTTATGCAGAAATATGTAAATACATATAAAACCACCCAAACATTGACTTGACTAGGCTTGTAATTTTCCTGAGCAGTTCTGACTAGTGGCATGGTTCAGTTTCAGTGACTTCATTTATGCTGATAAAACAAGTAGGAGATTCCCCATTTCGAGGAAAGAGATCACAATATATTTACACTTCAGCCAGGCAGAAAGGCCAGGGTGAGCAGGGAAGAATAGGTTTTCCACATTTTGGTTTTTTCTCTGTTGGTTGCATTTGAGATACTCTAGCATATCCTAGCAAGTGTCTGGCTGCTGGTGCAGAGCTCAGGTCTTGGACAAATACTGTATTGTACTGCCAGCTCAAGCAGCCTTGATGCCTGTTTCAGCTACTTCATTTCCTTCTTTCTATTTCAATCAAAGCTGGAAATCGATATATCTCCCACCTTGGAAATGCCACAGCTGGATGTTTGCTCAAAACTTATCTTCCTTCAGAGCATGGTGGAAAGCTTCAGCCCTGGGCTGAGAGCAAGGTCTCAGTCCAATGGGAATAAGGTAATTTTTAGAAAGAATGTTAAGAAAAAATAAGTTCCAGGTTAATATCTGTTAAACACAAATATATTTATCTATTTAATTTTCATTTTTTCTTTTGCAACTTAATCAGAACCTTTACATAGTTAAAATGCAGTTGTAGCAATTTTCTTTTTCATTCTACTCTAAATTCAATGCTAGTATCCTTTCAAGGTAACAATGTTACGACATTTTTCACTGAGATGTTCTTCAAAACATCTTAGGAAGATGTACTTTGAAAAGGATGAACATTTCCTCTGAAGAATAGGGTGTTGAGAGGAATTATGCCGATTTGAGCAGCTGGAGTCCCACCTAGTTGGTCACAGGAAAGAATTATGTGACGTTATGTGTTGTACACAGGAAAATGTAAGTGTTGCCATGTCCCAAAGCTCTGCTGGAAGCCATGAGACATTTTAAACTTCTGATACAGACGTATTTTACTTAAGACACACCTTCTTAGTCTGGATTTATTAACAAAATGTGAACAGCTTAATCATGTTCAAAGTAAAAATGTTGCCTCTGGGAGTTAAATGCTTTCTGTTCTCAGACAAATCTGACCTGTATATGGTGTTTGTGTGTTCCAGATACCAAAGAATCACTGCTTTCTGGTGGGAATTCTTTGTAATACGCAGCTTTTATTAAGGTTAGGAGTTATTGAATCAAATACGGATGCAAATTCTCATCCTTAAAATAATTAATAATGTCTATTTTTTTAAAAACCCACAACATTTATTTTACTGGAAACATTTGTTTCTCATTTTAAATGTTTTTGCTTTCACATTGTTCTGCCTTGTGAAGTTTATTTTCTTAGTGTTGATCATTAAATCATCCATTTTAACTTTTGTCTCTGAATAAATTGAGCTAAACTGTTACAGTTTTTGTTTTAACCAAAACCACAGAATGTGATAGAGCTTGTTAAAATCCAGTTAAAAGACATGTGCTAAGCTCACCTTTTAATTCATCTGATAAAGATCAAAGAAGGCTGCTATTAAATTCTATATAGTGTATAATAATGGAGAAAAGAATAATTTTATATGAAGTTGATAACACCAATCATTTTAAAGTCTAAAGCTAACCAGACATAGAAGTGCACTTCAACAAGGTCCAGCATGTGAGGTTCCCATTCCAGCATCATAAGCAGTGTCAAATTTTCTAAAGCACGTTTATCTGTTTCTGATTGTTATACAAAGTGGACAAATTTAGTGCACAATACCACTGAGAAAAAATGAAACTGAGATGCTATGAGCATGCTCATCTGAAAATGCAAGTAATATTTTTTAAAAAAACTAATAATAAGGAAGTGTTTCCTTTCTCCATGCATTTCTGCATACATTTCTGTATGAGAGCATGGTACTTATATTGAATTAATCTAATATAATTTACACTGAGGATTTTATCTTTTTCTTATGTCATGTAATCTATTTATGAACTACTGAGGCAGTACAAGACCAGCGAGGTATACAGCACAAAACTACTACAGAGAAAGCTGGCATTTGAACAGAAGTCAGGCTTAAATAGTATTTGAATCTGTGAAATGAAGATATAATCAAAGAAGAAAAATTAATAGACTGATACTCAACTCAGACTGATCTTCATCATGTACAGTATGATGAATCAGTTTTATAGGTAACATGAACCTAAAACATGCTCAAAACTTTCAGATACAATATAATTGCCGAGCTGTTTTGATACATCATGAACTATAAGTGTTTCATTTTTGTTCAGGCTTTTATAGCAATAAAGGTTCCTTCCTTTGAAGGAATATATCATATTATATCATACATATAATAAATTATAATTACCTTTTTATTACTTTAATGTGTCCACCCACCCTTGATATCTCCTTTCTCTTAAGAACTTCAGTGGTCATGAAAGCATAATGAAGCACTGCAGACATCATCTGAAATGTATTAGCTTTAACTGGTGGGTGGTTCCAACTAATAGGAAGAAATAGATATAAACACTTTGCCTGGTTTTGTCCCATTCCTCTGAGAGATAAGGACCGATAAGATCAGTAGCAAAACACTACAATATGTGAATCTGAACATATGCTGCTTGTTTCTGATTATGGCACAAAGTACAGGGAAGAGAGCAAATATCACTCATCAGTGGTCTGTATATACTTGTATGTGCAAAAACCTATCTCTCTATGGACGTTTATAAAATATGTATGTGTGAATCCTGTATGGTGATTAAGGTGAAATACATGTAGTACCACATTTAAATATGACTCACAAAATCATTATGCAGGAAATTGCTCTCATGCATATGAGAAAAGATATTAAAGAAATAACATACACCTTCAGCTATAGTCCTTGTGATGCTTCCTAGAAAACAACTCTGTCCAAATCTTCTTTAATTTAGGTCTCTGATGTTCAAGGTGATTGAGTCTGAGGTGAATTTACATTTCTTAGACATTTACTGAGATGATCCCTCATTTGTTTTGTACTATGCAACAGCTTAAACAGTGCAGGTTTTTGGGGGTCTTAATAAAACCCACTATTATCTCACAGATATGAGCAATAAGGTGGCAACACCCTGGTTTTGTGGCCAGTTCCTTGGCAAATAATTGGAATGTTGTCATCTCTATACGACCTTGAGGCATGATTTGCAGAAGAATGATAGTTTTTTCTGTTTGGGGACTTCAAGCCAGATCTGACATACCAAAAACACAGTGCAACTCATGCTGAAGAGGATAAAGAAACACGGAAAAGGATAGTTCCTACCGTATGCTTCTTAATCTGAGCACTCTGATTTGAATCTGGGGGGTTACTCCTCTTACAACAGAGATAAAAATCAGATCTAAATTTGCTCAATGCAGTTGGATCTGGTAATTTGATTGAAAATCATCTCTATCTAATTGCTAAAATGCATTGCATTTTCTGTGACCTTTCTTCCTTTCAAGCCTGCCAAAGTTCATGGAATCCGAATCAATATAAACAAATCAACCGAAACCAGAGACTATGAAAATGAGTTACTGTCCAGACTCCACACAAGATTTTTTCAAAAGACCAGGTAGGTGAGGACTATTTCTCAAGGAGCAGAATATGGGAGTAGGTGAATTCCAGGAAAGTCAGTTATATCAATATTATGAATACTTAAATAAATATAAATAGCACCAGAGTGACTGCTGAAAACAACTGACTGAAGGATAGTTTGCCTGAAGAAAAAGCTCACACTGTTTATAGAAATCAAATGAAAACATTTCTTAATATATTCTAGGTCCTCTGGCAAACTACATGATCCCTGTTCTTATCAGCATAGATACTATAGTGTAACATGGGAAGAGCAAGAAGTGGAATGTGATTCTTATCTCTATTTGTGATAGAAAACCCAATAAATCTCAGAGAAAAGGCTACAAATGAATTATGAGGGCCTTACTGTCCTATCTATACAACGCATTTTTCTTGTAAAAATGATGGTGTTGGTATAAAAGTGTGAAGAGAAAAAGAAATGGAAAAGAGGAAGTGGAGTGTTTTTATCTTCTACCACAAAAAGTATGCTTACTTTTTTCTTTTCACCTTTCAGGGAAAATGACAAAAGCACTGTTTTACCATTTATGGAAATTATGACTGTTGTAGAGCAGAGAATATTTTTATAGGTTTTTGCAGATTTTAGTTGTATAATCATTAAGATATACAATCCTATGTCTAAACTAGGATCTTTCTGAGCTCCTTGTCCTTGTCACTGTCATAGACATACTGTGAGCTTGGGCATGAGAATCCCTAAACTCTAGTTGTCCACAAGGAGCTTGATTATGAAACACTTTGATTCACAGATCTTCCCAGTCTAGCCAGGCAGTTTAAGTGTGCTGCATTGAGATACTTCTCCCCTTGGTCAGTAGGAAAAAGAGATAGGCAGACATTCCTAAAAAAAGGAAAACTTTAAAAAATACTATTCTTTTATAATCACCACATAGAAACTTACTTTCCCTTAAAAATATTGAATTTTCTCATCATTTACTATCAGTTCAAATATGGAGAATAATCACAGCTGATATAATATGATATGACTGGTGGCTATTAAAGTTCTGGTAAATTAATTCCAGAGCCATCTATGCAATATCTGGGTTACCTTACAGCCTCACTGGCTCTGAGAATGATGTAAGGGAGGCCCTGTAGAGACCTAGACAAATCAGAGGGCTGAGCAATCACCAACCATACTCCTGGGATGGGGTGACCTTGTATGGACAGCCTGGGGAATGAGATGATGGAAAACAGTGCCAGGAAAGGGACCTGGGGGTCCTGGTCAGTGGCAAGTTGAACATGAGCCAGCAGTGCCCTGGCAGCCAGGAGTGCAAAGTGTGTCCTGGGGGCATCAGGGACAGCATCACCAGCCAGGCAAGGGAGGGAATTGTCCTGCTCTGCTCTGAGCTGGGGCGACCTCACCTCCAGTGCTGGGGGCAGTTTTGGCTGCTACAATAAAAGATATTAAATTATTAGAGAGTACTGAAAGGAGGGCAAGCAAGGTGGTGAAGGGCCTTGAAGGGAAGATGTAAGTGGAGAGGCTGAGGTCCCTTGGTCTGTTCACTCTGGAGAAGAGGAGACTGAGAGGAGACCTCACTGCAGTTACAACTTCCTGTGAGGAAGAAGATTAGGGAAGAGGAGGGGCAGGCCGTGATCTCTTCCCTGTAGTGACCAATGACGGGACCTGAAGATATGGCCTGAAGCTGAGTTAGAGAAGTTTCTTCACCCAGAGCATTGGAAACAGGCTCCCCAGGGTAGTGGTCACAGCACCATGCCTGCCAGAGCTCCAGAGGCATTTGGACAATGCTCTCCAGCACATGGTATGATCCTTGGGGTGGTCCTGCACAGGGCTAAAAGTTAAACTCAGTGATCTCTTCTACTTTAGCATAATCTGTAATTCTGTGAACTACTGTATTTGAATGCCTAGGTGAGATTCATGTCTCATTTACAAAAAAAATTACATTTCTATTAAGTGTGACACTGTGGCTTGTTTTCATTTAGGAAAAAGCCAGGCAAATATTTTTCTAAAGGATTCAACTTTCTTATCAACAATGAAGTACTCTAGAGATGTCCCACAAAAACCTATTATGTTACTAAAATTGCATATTATAATATTGGGATTGGTTCACTTTAGCCTTTGGACTGCAGCTCCAGGATGGGTAAAAGGATTCTGAGATCCTATTTCCATTATTCTCTGTCCAAGCCCTTGGGAAATATGCTTAATTTGCAACTTTCAACCAACCTTTCATAGATGCCAGGAACCACAGCAGGATGTTTTCAGGGGGCATGTGAGGAAGGGCTGGTTGAATGTGAGGTCATGATATGAAATATGTAATCAACTCCTTTCCAACTAGAACTCTATCCATTTAAAACATAAAACCTGTGGTTCTTACCATTGTTGTTTTTAAATTTTATTTTAAATGCATCTTTTGCTGCAAAGCCAAACTGCCTCTCTCTTCTACTAAAACACTCCCCTAGAACAAATGAGCATTTTTGTTAATGCATGAGAATGGTGGAAAAATTATGATTCTGTTGGATAAAATCTCTGTTTAAAATAGTTGCCATTTTTCTACAGAGAAATCAGACACCTTGTTGGTGTTTTCTTATAGTAAACATAAGGTCACTGAGAGGAAACAGGCTAGATGGAAGATCATCATGATATTAAATTACTTCCATCTGCAAGTGCTGTAAATTATGTAGACATAAAAAGAGAAGTTATGATAAGAACTCTGAAGTGTTGTGTATCTGGACTTTAAAACATTATTCTGCAAAGGACTTTATTCTACTGCCAAGATTAAGAAACATGAAGTAATAATTCAGGAGTAAAGCCTTGTCAAAAGAATTCTACTCTGAAAATGTGCTCCTTCCTCTTGGATTTTTTTTCATTCTCTACAGGAATAAAAACATTCTAAAAAATAAGAATTCTCTATATTATCTTGGATTATTGACCTTTTTTATGATTTTGTATATACTGTTTTCTTAGTTCTTAGCTTGACACTAGTTCTAGGATCAAGGCTGAGAAAACTTTAGAAAAGGAAAAGCTTACTTGCTTTTTCTATTTGTTAATTGTCTTTAAATAACTTTTTTTTTAATATATCTGAGGCTATGAACCCAAACAGTCTGTTTTCTATATACACATTTCTGCACACACCAAGTACTCATATGTGCAATTTTAGCACCTAATTACTTTAGAACATTTACCTCAAAAATTAAGTTTTCTAAATTTTCTCTCTATTTCATCTGAGCTGTTGTGGTCGCTCATTTCACATGGCATTGTCTTGCTTCATGGCTATGTTTCTAAAACTATATCTTTCAAAATTTTCTGGAAGGTCTTTTACTGCATTTTGTCATGAAAATAAATGTTAAATATGGCTCTTCCAAAAATTTAATGACATAAAAGCACAGAATGGACTGAATTTAGTTCAAAATTGTATCATTCCTCTAGTATATCTTGGAAAAAATTATATACAGATCAATAAATAAATTTCAATTCTTTGAACATGATAAAATAATATTTAATCTCAACTGTGACTTTTGCTTTCTTCTTCGCTTCCTTTGAGGGAATTTACTTAAATTGTTCAAAGGTGTCCTTTTATACAAAAAGATTCATGTATTTTTTGATTTTTATCAGTTTAAAACAGCATGTTCATTGCAGTTCATTACATGCCCTGAGAAAAGTTGACATGTGAATTAAAGTTTTTTCTCAAGGAGGTCTTGCATACTTGCCTAACAAAATACATTACAAGTATAACAAAAACATATATGCACAGACCACAGATATAAACATTTTACAGGGGTAACTCCCATTCCCGTCTGTCTTCTTCTGTGTATCAAACAAATTACTGTAATATAACAAAGGAAAGGCTGTTCTTTAAGCTGCTTTTCAATTGGAGCCTTGCCTTTATCTACGCACAGAGAGGACAAAAATGTTTATTTACACATGTGGTTCTTTATAGTTGTTACTCAAAAAGTGCTGCATACAAACATCTAGGATTTCTCCAGTGAAAGTTACACAAACACACACATTGAAGATAATGGCTATAGGTGAAAGTTCCATTTGGCAGCTGTCCACACAGCCTGAAGATATTAACGAGGAGACTTTAGAGAGAGATGCCAGATTTCTCTTCATCACTACCCAAAGCATTGTTACAGAGATGTCTGGCTCCAGGTCCAAGAATTTCCAGCTAAAAAGAGCTCCAGGAGTTTTCTTTGATTCTGCTTTGGAGGGGCCCCCAGTAGCCCTCCCAAGGAGAAGATGATGAAAGACAGTGATGAAGAAGGTTAGAATTTTTTTTTAAGGAAAACCCTCTCCAAAACCTTCAGTCTTGACCACTAAGCTAAGAAAAAAATAAAAATATATGTAGACTCGGGGCCTTAAAACTGGTGGCTCTGCTGTGTTGGCAGACCAGCAGAACTCCATAGTAGGAGCAGAAGCAGAACTATGCTTTTCTTTTTTTAGTCAGAATCTTTCATTCAAATTTGGGCTTCTGCTTGAAGTATTTTAGCAATATGGAAGATACATTCTGTCTTCTGATTGATTTATTTTATTCTGGCAAACTCTTCTCTACATTGGTCTACTGAATAGTTGATCAGATAATAACACTTGAAAAATGTTTGCAAGAGAGGATCACTGAATCTTAGAGTTTCCATGCAATTTGAAATAATTGGGAAAACATAAATTTTACTTCATTCATTTACCTGAAAGGCCCATCTACCTTCTCATTCAATTCATGGGTGTTTTCCAGTCAGCTAAAACTGTACACTGAAAGATGATGAAAGTAATTTCATTTTGTTGCTTGCAGAAAATTAAGTTTGATTTTGGTGCTTGCAGGAGGTATAGTGGAATATTTCCATGGCAAAATAGCAGTTGAGGTGTTAATATAAAATCCTGCAACTACTGTAAGTGGATCATGAAAGCGAAAAGCAAAGTATTTTTGAAATGTTTTTTTCAACTGTCACACCAGCTCTGACAACATCTCTGTTTCCAGCTGGTCAGTTACCTACCTATAACAGTCCAGAAATTATAGGGTAAAATACAGTTCCTGCTCCCTGGATGGAATGCAGTTGGCATTCAAAACTCATTCCATAATGATTCCCCATACACATGATCTGCAGGTGTAAGCAGCAGCTAAAGGGAATGGAATGAAGGTGAGTGCAGTGGAGAACTGCAGCCAGGCTCTGCTGAAATCCTTGCGGGGAGAGGAGCTCAGTTACATCCTTGCAGCTGATAAACCACACACTGCCTGTCAACCAGGGGAGATAAGGGAAGATGTCCTGCTGCTGAACCAACACCTTTGGTAAAATCACTCTCCTCAGAAGAACTTGGTTCATTAGAGCCTAATTGTAACATTAACACACATCTCCATCCCAAAGTTACCTGTCTCCAAGTTATTATCACCCCTTACCGGGTATATGCTGTATATTCTTTTTGACTGTATCTTTAAAAGCAAAGTGAGACAATATTACAGCAATCAGTAACAAAAGATATGCATTCCTAGAGTCACTCAAGCTCCACCTAAACACAAAAAATAATATAAAAGTTGAGAATGGGGAACCTGCCACAATTTTATATTAATAAGGAGTGTTATTCCATAAACTATTAGTGTGAGTCCTTCATGGGCACTAAGAGTTGCTGCCAGGAGATACCATACTCAAATAAAGAGGAAGACCTGCTGAGGGCTCTCCCTTATGTTAAGTCAGTCAAACCACCTCCCTATGCAACAGGACTGTGCAGGGCAGAGTCCCCCCAACAGGATGCTTACACTGCTTGGGCACAAGGGTCTCAGCTTATCTTGGGGCATTGACAGCCAAATTAAACACTAAGGGTCAAGGAAGCCTCCCCTCTTCACATGACAAAGTACAAAGTGAAAACTTATATACTTAACAAATTTACACATATAATTAACTACTTCTCAGAACAATGATCACTGTATTTCTTTGCTCTTTCTTTCCAATATTTAGTTAATTAGTACAACTTTTAACATTACTCACCTTTCATATATTCACCTTCAAATATTTCTTAAAGACATTTCCTCAAGACTAACCTGATTATTGATTGGTACTCAGAAACTGGCAAGCATCAACTACTCCTTTGCTGTGTTTGTCTTCCTTACTCTTCTCACTCTTACAGTTAAAATGTTCTTGAATCTTCTTCAAAACAAAGTATATAAACAAGAACTAATATGTATAAACAAAACACTAAGTATACACAGAACTGTTCCTCTTTTTCCTCATACCTGCCTTCATATTTATACCCTCATCATCTAGACCTTATTTCATTTTTATCTTCTGAACTTCTTGCTGCACAACAGAGGACAATTTATCATCCAATTCTTGGAGTCACCAGTTTTTATTGCAGTCCTCACTCACTATCATGATGTGAACATTTAGTATTAACATTAATGATTGAACAGCAATTTTATTCTCCAATCAGACAGAGAACTTTGTTATCCAGAGTTCTCAATACAGTATGCTAAGTAAAAAGTTAACAATCAGTAAATTAATCAATCAATAACAAGTAATCAACACCTTAAATAAACAATGAAAGCAAATGTTTTCTTTCTCCCTTAGTATCTTAGGCACATAAATACCATAGGCATGCAAAAGCAATAAAAGTTTATTAAGTTTATTATTAATATTCATGGTTGAAGGGGATTAGAAATAAAATGAATGAAAGACATGAAGTGTTTTCATTGTGCCTGCTCCAAGTCACTGGAGAATTTCACTTTCTGTCTTATTTATTAAGCAAAAGACAAATTACCCTGATGTTAAAGAAATACTGCAGGGAGAAAAATGAAACAAGTGGCCAGCGTACTTAAGTATTTAACTTTGTTTCCCTGTAGATACAATTTTAATTTAAATTTTGCTATCACATTTCTTTAATAAATAAATAAGTAATTAAGCATAGCAGACTTTGTGAATCACCTCAGCAATTAAAACCCCTCTTTCCCTGTCATCTTTAACAATAAAAGTTTACAGCAGCACAAATGTCAGTTCAGTCTTATCACACCTCTGGCAACCTGTGCTTCCTGACTTCAGAGAAATGTAATAAAATGGATGGTTATTATATTTTCTTCATTTTTTTCATAGATCCTAGATATTAATGCTGGTAGAAATCAAAAGACCATCTTGTCTGACCTGCTTTATATCATAAACCATTACCTTTCATATAGGTACCTTATTTTCAACCCTGCTCCTTCATTTTAACTAAAGTGCATTTTCATAAAGCATCTTATCCAGAAACCCTCTTCCCTTGATCTGAAGACAATAAAGAAGTCCTGTGCAGAATCCACTGTTTCTTTTAACAATTTGTTTATATGTAACCCCAATTTTTAAAATGGAGAAGAGTGCCTGTGCCTGTCAGACATACCTTGGAGCCTGGCAAGATCATGGAGCAAACAGATTGTACTGTAAACTGTGCTAAAGCATGGGGGAAATAGGGAGATGATTTGTGACAGCCAACATGACTTAACTAAGGGCAGTTTATGCCTGACAGACTTTGTCACCCTTCTCCAACATGGTTCCAGTGTTGCTTGGTAAGGGAAGAGCAACTGACGCCATCTGCTTGGGTTAGTGCAAAGCATTTGGCACTGTTGTGCATGATATCTTTGTCTCTAAACTGTAAAGACAGAGATTTGATTGATAGACCACTCAGTGGATACAGAATTGGCTGGATGTTCACACTTAAAGTCTTGAGGTCAACAGTTCCATATCCAAGGGGAGAACAGTGATGAGAGGCATTCCTCAGGTGTTGGTATAGGGACTGAAATTGACATCTTTGTTGGCAAAACAGTGGCATTGAGTGTGCCCTGAGCCAGTTTACTGATGATACCAGGCTGTGTGGTGTGGTTGACACGCTGGAAAGAAGGAATGCCATCTAAAGGGACCTGGACAGCCTTAAGAGGTGGGTCTCTGCAAGCTTCATGATGTCCAACAAGGCCAAGTGCAAGGTTTTGAACCTGGGACAGGGCAATAAAAGGCATAAATACAAGGTGGGGTGAAGAATGGATTGAGAGCAGTCCTGAGGAGTAGGACTTGAGGGTGTTGGTTGACAGTAAGTTCAGCATAATGTGGCAATGTGCAGCCACAGCCCAAAAAGCCAGCCAAGACCTGTGCTGCATCAAAAGCAAAGCAGCCAGCACTTTGATGGAGGTGTTCCTATCTCTTTACTGTCATCAGAACCCGCCTGGAATACTGCATCCAGGTCTGGGGCTCCCCATATAAGGATGTGGACCTGTTGGAACAAGTCCAGAAGAAGGCCACAAAGATGATCAGAGTACTGGAACACCTTCCCTATGAAGACCATGTGAGAGTTGCATTGTTCAGTCTGGAGAAGAGAAGGCTCCAGGCAGATATTTTAATCTCCCAGTACCTAAAGGAGACTGAGAAAAATGCTGGAGAGGGATTTTTTACAAGGACCTGAAGTGATAGGCCAAGGAGTAATGGCTTTAAACTGGCAGAGGATAGGTTTAGATTAGAATTTGTAAAGAAATTCTTCACTGTGAAGGTGGTGAGGCATTGGAACAGGATGCCTAGAGAAATTGTGGATGAGCCATTCCTGGAAGTGTTCAAGACAAGTTGGAGAGGGTGTCGAGTAATCTGGTCTAGCAGAGGGTGTCCCTGCCCCTGGGCAGGGGGTCAGAACTAAATGATTTAAGATCTCTTCCACCTCAAATCATTCTATGATTCTTCTTTTCCTCCTCTCTGACAGAGAGACCACATCGCCCCTCAGTAGACCAGCTTTTTCAAAGCAAGTCCCATGGTCTAAGTAGCTGAACTCCTAGTTGTGGCACCACTCCTGTAACCATTTGTTTATTTGCTAGATTTGGCTGGCCTTTTCAACCCTTATTTTTGACTGAGAGATTTATGACAACACTTCCTACATTCCAGAGTCCCTTCCTGTCCCACCCAGGGCTCCATAATCCTTGCTATACCTCAGACTCTTCCTGGCTGTATCACTGGTGTCTATGTGAAACAGCAGCAGCAGATAATGATCAGCAAACTGTGTGACACTTCATAGCCTCTCAGCAATATCTGTGAAACAAATCCCTCGTGAACAGCACACCTCTCTAGAGAGTGTGGCACGTCAACAAATGGGGACCTTCATACTTTCATACCTTTCAGAAAAGAGCTGTGTACAGCTATCACCCATTGCCTTTTCTTAGTTGTGCTACCTGCTATGTGGGGAGCAGATGGGGCTGCTCCAGCATCTCTCCTGAAGTGGCAAGTCTTTCCTCATCCTTCTGCAGACCAGTGAAGTAAGTCTGTAAGGACATCACAGGCTTTGGGAGGAAGTCACTTCCTCCTGAAGGTCTTTGCCTTTGCAAGTTTCCGTTCTGCAGATTATTGTCCTTTCTCCCTCCTCTGTGTGCTGGTGGGAGAGTTTTTTGGATATTTGGTCACAAAATTGCAGGTTCCATGAGCTTGGAACCTGCTATCTCAGCCCTTTTCAGCCTCCCTGTTGCTACATTTTTCTCAACTGCCTCCTGCAGCTCAGCCACCTGCAGGTCCCCCATGTGTCCCTGACCCAAGTGAAAGATTTTGGCACAGGTCATCCTACCTGGCCATCACAGCAGGATGGTGGGCACTCATCTGAGATCAAAGCCGCTGTTCCTTCAGGCGACTTTGCACCATCTATCCTGGCTGTGTCTGATGTCTGCACTCAGATAGACCTGCTGAAGGAAGAAGCTGAAGGTCAAACTTCAAACTGCAGAAGTGCCCTTGACCTGTGCAGATGGTCACAGAAGAGTGCCCGTTACTGGGTTGTGTGTACTTCAGGTCTGTCTCATTGCACGTGGACAGTGGAATGTCCCTCCTTGAAAGAGGCTCCCTTTTACTCAAACTGCTGTGTGAACCTCCCTGCTTGATGTGCCACACCCTTTACCCACTCTGGTCATGGTGATCCTGGTTGCTTGTAGTCTCCAGGGCTGCCTCAGTGGGAGTGAGGGGCAGCCACCATCACTCTTGGCCCCACTGCTTGACAGTTTCTCTTCTGCAAGCTGCCAACTCCTGGCAAGTCTTGGCACTCCCCTAGCATTTCCCTGGCTCAGGAAACTCACCCTGGATTCCCAGTTCTGCTGCAAAACATGCCTGCACTGAAGTTAAATGACTTAAAATTCATCTTGAAGTAATATTGAAAAATTCCTACCTCTTATTCATGGTTTTCCATTTAAGTGATCCTCTGCATCAATTATACTCCTAATTTTCATCAGATGTGAGAATCTGCCTTCCTTGAATCATGGCCTATTTCTGTTATTTGTGATGATTTTCTTTTATTTGCTTACATTGAATAGAAGTTTTGACCACTATTCAACCATCAATTTCTATCTGAGTGATTATTACATTGTCATTATCTCTTGTGATGGAATTCAATACTATGTGATCTATGAAAATACCTTACAATACCTTTTGTGTTAAAAAATTATCCTGTATGATTACTTAAATACTTTAATGCCATTTTATTACTGCCTGCCTGAGACCTTCAACATTTCTCTGAAAGGGAGTTCCGCATTATATATTTTTTTTTCTGCACAGTCTGGACAGACAATGAATAGATCATGGTTTCCATATGAGTGCATGGTCTGTCACAAACTCCTACAGATCTTCCTTTCCAGGCGATGTTCATGAGTGTGCTTATTTGCAATTATTCTAGGATTCAACCACCCAAACTACTCATAGTTTTACAATAGCGAATGCCTGTTTTAAGTAATGCCATCTGTTATGTCCTCTGTATGTTCCATTTATTCTATAAAACTTACAGGATTTTAGGATGACAACTGAATGAGCCTCCCCCAACTCATTTCACTGGTTCCATTCACGTAACATTTTTCTCGCCAACAAGAATTCCAATTTGTCTTGTTTGTTACCCATTTTTCTGCTATCCGGAGGCTAAAATCTACCCTTTTCTTTGTGTTTATCATTGCTCATGGTGATCCACATCTCATTTTGCATGTTGCCTGCCTTGCTCTTAATTTCACAGTATTTAGCTAGGTCTTTGTTGAGTTTACAGCATAATGCTGCTTGAATGTGACTATAGCAAAAGCTGTGAGATTAATAAGGATGTCCTGAAAACATTCTTTCTCTATTCTCTGGTAGCAATTCCTACCGTTTGGATATGCGACTAGCAGCTGGTCCCTGCTAGACAGGAGAAGGGGGCAGTTTAATTAAGCCAGAAATCTTGCAAAAACATCTCAAACAGCTGAGAGCAGGGAGGTTGGGCCAGATGACACACTTCAGTGCCTTCTAACCCTGCCCATTCTATGATTCATGGCAGAACCTGGTCTGATGCAATTAGGCACTGACGTCCCACCTGGCCATTGCCAACAGCTACAGAGAAGTAACAAAACTGGGAACATAATTCTAGTGAGTGAGAGGTCAGTGTAACATCAGTCTTGCTTATCTTCTGCTCATTTGCGCATGACTGCACTTTTTTTTTTTTACATTGGTCAGACGGTCTCTCAAGCATTTCAGCAATGCTTGCTTCACTGCATATTTTGTTAGCTTGTCAGATTTCTGTAACTCATTTGGAAATTATTTCTTTTAAACGAAGTGGATAAAGTGAATGCAGACTTTTCAGCTTTCGTGGTTAAAAGCATGTCTAAGGCAACAATAACACCAAGAAATAAAAGAGTATGTAAATGTTAAGCTTCATTGATACTTGTGTGGTATATCTTTTTCCCTAAAGCCTTATGCTCTGTCATTGGTATGAAGTAACAAATTAGCATTTGATAAATACACTGTATCAGAGGAATCTGGGTAATATTGCTCACATCTCACCATTCAATATAAAGGGAAGCCTAAGTACCCAGTGTTAGAACTCAAAACTGCTTCTGAAGATGATTTCTGAATTCTCTGTGTTCGTTAAAATATGGATTGACATTATTGATGTTCAAGTATTAAGTTTAATTACCATTGTTGGTGCTTTTAGCTGTGAAACAATCTTCTATTCTCTGCCTCTATATTGCCCACACAAAGAAGAGTTGCAAGGATGTGGTAAGTGCCAGATGTACGTTTCTCTCTGTAAAGCATTCAATATCACTGCTCCTTAGTAGCCTCTCAGAGCAGGCTGAGATGGGGGTACTTGGGGCCATCATATTCACAAGACAGCTCACACAGCAGAAAAATGAGCAGAAACAGGGGATGAGGACATGCCAAGGACTTGCTTCTTCCCGTGTAGACACATGCATCGGATTGCAGAAGAACATGGTGATACTGATCATTCAATGAATTAATGTGAGCCCTTGATCTTAAACTTGTATTTTTGTGGGTGACAAAGACTTGTGAGATAAAATTCTAAAGAAAAGGTGAAATAATATATGATTTTTTAAAACCATCAACCTCTTATATATGATACTTTGCATTACATTATCAAATCAGCAGCAATTAAAATTCAACTATTATATTTTTTAAGTAGTTATTAAAACAAACATAATTTTATATAACTAAAAAGTGCCAAAACTTCTTTAGTGTGCTTTAATTTACAGGCATTACATAATACCTGTAAATGCGAGGAAATACTACAGGTGAAACTAATTGGGATTGGAATGGCAAAAGATGGTAGAAAATAAAGACTCATTGGAAAAAAAGTAGATCTGTGAACAGAATTATGAAAGACTAAGGAATGAATGGAATTTCCCAAAAACACAAGAGAGTATTTGAAATGATTTTGACTGAAAAGCAAAAAAAAAGTTATTTTACTGAGGTTGCTTAAAGAAACCAAAACAGCTTTCAATTAAAAGTCAAGGCAGATAGGAATTTCTCTACTAAACATTATCCAACTATTTCTGCAGCTAGCTTTTCAAATCGGGTCAATATTGGCAGGCAAGGGAATCTACAAGTGGCACAGTACAAGACATGTTAAAAGTATGGTTGTGGATGATGTGCATGACTTACTTTTCCAATAAGAAGAAAGAAGAGAAATACAGAAAGCAAAAATTTATTCTCAGTGCCTGGGAAATATGAAAGCAGGATGTGTTTCTTTAGTCACAGAAAGCAGTCCACCTGAGAAAGTATTTCAAAATTCAATTGAAAATAAGAACAGACAAGTTTTGAGCAAACATAGGTGAATCAAATAAAGACCTAAAAGGAAGAAAGAAACTGAAAAGTAATAAGAGATCTAGTGGTCTGAGCAGAAAGTAAAAAAGTCAACCAGAAAGCCAAAGAACATAGCATGAAGTAAGATAGGCATGAACTTAAAGATTTTTATTAATTTGTCTGTAATAGCACAGAATAAGTATATTGACCTACAAATAATTATAGTTTTGGTGAAATATTTGCTAAAATATGTGATCTAGTAAGGCTGTATTAAGGATGGAATAGCAGAAATACTTTGAAGAGAATGAAACCAAAAGATAGTGCTACTCAAGATGAGAACTAAGTTTGACTGGTTTGGACTAATTAACTAACTTGAAAAACTGAGATCGATCTGGCAGAAATAATCAAGAGGTTTTTGATTAATTCTAAGTTTTGTGTATGTTTTAAGCGTTTTTTTTAATATATGTTAATAAGCAAGTAAAAATTTACATGACATAAAATAAGAAAATATGTCCAATACAAAGTAATAGAGAGACTATTCCAAATTAGCTTAGGATGTATAGGAACAGAAAATTGTCCTGCACAACAGTCTGCATGAGAGTGGAAATGAAGGAAGAAACAATTCTTTGAAAGGTCACCTAAGTTGTAGAGCAGAGACCAGGAGTGCTTCAGTCATTGCACTGTCTTTAGGGCTGCAGATTTCCAAGGTAGTGTATGAGACTGATAGAAGTGAATGATGTGAATTTCTCTGTAATTTGCTTCACAGAAACATCAATGTTAAACTTTGTTTAAACCACATCCAATAAAGACTTGTGGAAACTAATCGACTGTGAAGAGAAGGTTGTAAGATTTTTACTGAGGTGCCAGGATACAACTTTGATTAATTGGATATTAAATGACACTCAGTAATTTGACTGGTCATGAATTAATGTCTTTTCTTCCTGTTGATAGGTCTCATACCTCACTTATCACTATGTCAGACGTTTGATATAAGGTATTAAATCATTTTGAACATTTTTTAGATTAGTCAATTATAAGCCTTGTGACTGTTTAATCTCATATCATTTGTTTGATGACAGCCCGTTACATTAAAAAGTCTAGAGGAATCTAATGACTCAGTTATGAAAATTTTGCACTTAGCAGCAATTAGCAAGAGCACCTGGTTGCAAGTAAAAGGCAGAAAAGCAATTTCTTAGCGATGCCCTCGTTGCAGAATTGAAGAAACATCAGGGTTTACAGTGGGTAAAAAATCCCTGCAAATCTAGATCGACTAATGAAAAAAGTGAAAAAACACGATGGACCACAGATCATATTTTATCCTGCAGTGCTTTGTTATGACAAATCATGAGCAGAAATAATAAAACGACAAAACTATGCCTCCATGGAAATGTCAGAATTTGCCAGAGTAGATCCCTTCCCTTTCTAAAACAAGTCCAAAATAAAGATATTTAATGGAGGAGTAAAACCAGCAGTGAACATTCATATTGAACAGGTTATGTGAACAGACTTATTTTTCAAGTAGGTAGAAAATTTTCAGCTCTATGAAGGTCCACAGACTTTTGCTTCAGCTTGGGAATATTTTTCTTAAGCACAGATTAGAAATGCAGCCTCTTCTCTTGCATTTTAATTGACTTAAATTGACTAGCTGTGTGCTTATAGATCACCACTGATACCAGTTAGGCCTGCAAATATTGATGTAGAATGAATTGAAATACCATGGCTTTTCTGCCACAAGATGAAAGGCAGGAGAGGAGAAAGGGAGAAGTGTGATGAGTCCTCTCTACTTGTATTACATTGCTTCTGCAAGGGGGATCCACAAGGGATCCACAAGCTGCTCCCAGAGAGAGAAATTAGACAATGAACCCTACACTTGTCTGTTATCCCTTTAGGCCCAGGATCAAGATGTTATGGTATTAATTGCCAGTAAAAAGAATGAAAACATGTAAGAACATAATTAAATAGGAAAAGTAAAGTAAAATACTATTAAAAATCCGTAATAATAATGACTAATGCAATTGACATCTGGCACCACTTTACATTTATATAGAGTGGTTGAGCTGACTAATTGAACTTTTGTTTCTTAATTTTTATGACAAGGCTTTGTAAGTAAAATGCAAGCAAAAGGGATTTGGTTTTTTTAATATAAAAAATATATTATTTATATTATAATTTTCAGGAACTGCTGGAACGATTCATGACCTTGTGAGCTTAGTTGTCTCAAAATATGTAATTTGACTACAAGAACAGCAAAATTGCAGACCAAAATTGTCCTTGATTTTGCCCCATTTCACCATGCAAACTCAAATTTTGTTTCCTTTAGTTTCTTCTTTTTTGCTGCCATAGGGATTATTTTACTTTGTGCAAGTAAAGCCAAAGAGAGGATCTGGGTCTGAGAAAATATTATGGTAGAGCATAGTGTTCAAATTTAATTTCCTTATGTACTGTCAACACAGACCTATGTTGTACTATTTCAGAGGCAGACTCTGATTTTGAGCTTTTGATTTCCAGCTGTTCTACATTTCCTCTAGAGAAAAGGTGGTAATCCACATTGGTGTGTGTAATTTTGAAACAGTTTGAGTCACAGACCACTATTATGATTATCAGAATCTGGAATTAACTGTTTAATATGTTAGGCTAGAAAATTAGAATGTAGTTTAATAGTGCATTACATACATGATCTTCATCCAAGCTGAAGAGGAAATCTACTGCAAATATAATTTACAATTTCAGCAAATCATGGCTGACCCTGTTCTGAGAAATCCATAATTACTAAATCCACAGGTAACTTCCTGAAGTAACTTTCATCTATGTAGCTTTGTCTCTGTTAAGATAACTAACCCAGCCTAGTAATTTTTACAATAAAAAATTTGCTTCCATACAGATAATGCTAAAAATACAGCTACACAAGACTTGAGGATTTTTAGCATATAGCTGGTGGTGAAAAAACACTGAGTAGCACTTAAACTGTGATTCAAAGAGATGCTTCATTCACCAAACACCTGCAAACAAGCAGTGTCCTCAGACCTCATAGCAGACTTACTCTCATCTCATTCATTTCCAAACTTTCAGACAACACACCTTGCACTGTCTCAGACAAGTCCTTTAGAACTATGCAGGAACAAAAAGGGCCCAAATATGTTGATATTCAAGGAGAATTGATAAAACTTTGCTTTTTGGGCTCTGTAACACTTCAGTAGAATGGAAACAGGAGAAAGTCTACTCCTTAGGCCATATACTTTATACATCATAACAAAAGCAGTTGTTGATGAAAGGATACCCACTTTGAATACCAAAACATTGCTACATGGTCACATAGGAATGCTTAGCTGAAGCTCAAGATGGTGCATTGTGGATGAGCATAAAGATGGGAATGTTTTGAAAACTATAATTCCATGTTGATTTTTTTCTAGTCTGACGATAAGAAAGCCGAATATAATATGGCAAAGTTATGTGACAGATTTCAATTTCCAGTTAGAAGCCCCAAAAGCTACAAAGGTGTGTTGGAGTCAGTAAGTGAGGAGTCTCTCTGAATTCTTCAGAGAGAAATCAGAATGCAGGGATTGAATTAAAACCTTTAGATGGATTGAAGTATGTTAAGCCACTTACACATAAAGTAGAGGTGTAAGTTTAAGTTTTAGAATAAGCAAGCAAGCAATTAAGTAAGAAAGAGCTTTAAGTGCTTTTAGTGGATAAAAGGTCTCA
This sequence comes from Sturnus vulgaris, assembly GCF_052056855.1. Taxonomy (NCBI): domain Eukaryota; kingdom Metazoa; phylum Chordata; class Aves; order Passeriformes; family Sturnidae; genus Sturnus; species Sturnus vulgaris. Next base: position 16,080,179 of record NC_142246.1, read on the forward strand.
GATGCCAGAATAGAAGTATGACTTCTAGTGAAAGTTGAAAAACATAGTCCTAGATACTAGTGTTTCCATGGAGGCTCCAAGAACATAGTTTTAGACATCATAAAACTGTAGTAGGAATATTGCTTACATTTTTCAAATAAAACAAGATAGACCATATGCATAGTTTATATGTAACCTGTCTTGCTAATAAACCAGAACTCTAGCAGGTTAAGAAGTAGTGGTTCGAGTTTGTGTCTTTAGCTTGTTAGGAAGTTTCTATATAAGAATCTATAGATAGGAGAAAGCTTCGCCTTTTGCTTCGCTTTGCCTTTTACTTTTGTTCTCGCTTTCTCACTTCTCTCCTCACTGCCAACATCATCACCCAAGAAGAAGATAAGAGCTGCAGCAGCAACACCAACTTTCCAGGACCTTAACCAAGAGCAGCTTCTACTTCTAATTAGGACTTTATTTCTGTTTAGGACTCTATACCAAAACTTTAGCATAACTTTAGTGCTTGTGTCTCTTTGCTTTTTGAAACTGATGTGCCTTTGCAATAAACAAGTTTATAGCAACTATTAGCTGCTTGGCTCTTTAGAAAAACAACCACAACCCGACAGATAGTGCCTAAAGCATCAGAGAAATAATCCAACAAAAGTGTATTGCACTTTATCATCATTGAAAGCAGCAAAAGCAGAGAGGTGTCCTGAGTTCAAATTCTTTATAAATGTCAAGGTGAACTAATTTTTCTCCTGTTTCTTGAACCACTAATGAGAGACTATATAGATCTTTGTCCCAGCAAGCCTTGATATGATGGGATGACAAGGTAAGCCAGTATAACTTCATGCAATGATAAACAAAAGGGTCTCAAGTCTTTTATCTGCTGTTCATTTACGATGCATAATATTGCAAATAGGGCCAAATTTCTTGTGCATCATACCCATGGCAGCATTCAACAGATAGAATGTTGCTGGAAAAAGCAGAATATAATGGACTGGCAGTCCATATCCCAAGCAATGTAAGGTCTTAACCCTGTTACAAGGAAGAGTGTTTGACATAAGGTTGTGACATACATGTGGCTTTGTAGCAATACAATTTAGTAAGGAATACAAATTCTCCCTTATAAAGCTTATGACAAATTGCCAACTGAAGTTAAAATTAATTATTTTAGGTACTTATATGCAACTCCGCATTTAAAAGATGATTCATATTATAGTATCATAATATTAAAAGAAAAACAATTAATTTTAAAATAGTCATACAGAGCACATAATTGCCACTCCAGCTGAATCAACACCACCTTAGTATAGTCTTCAAATCCCATTTAAACCCTCGGGGCCATAGTATCCACTGTGAAGGCATTTATGGACTGACTGTCCCTGCCCAGCCTAACGTTGGCCTCCTGCCTCACTCTGCCGTGGCCTCGTTTCAGCCCAGATGGAGCCATCAGTCCCTAGTGATGCTGGTGCAATGCTAATATTTGATTCTTGTCTTCTGCTTCTCCTGGACAGACCCTGAGCCTGGTTTCTCACCTTGCTGTTTCTGCTGTGGGACCTTGTGCCTGGCAGCCTTCTCCACCCATCACTCTGAGATGCTTCTTGGATTGGGCATCACTTTGGTAGATCATCCTTGGCTTCTGGCTCATCCTCCCTCACTGAGCAGCCTGGAACTCATTCTCCCTAGACCAAGTCCTTTGAAGCTACCAGGAGCATAGATGTTCATCCACTTCAATTCTAGTTGCCTCTGTGTGAACCTAGAAAAATCTTTTGAGTTTAGAACAGAGTATGCAGCCGTCAAACCTCAGACAGCTTTTAGTCCTGTAGGATTTTAAAATTCATTTTGGTCTTCTGGGGTAATTTAATTACCAATTATTTGATTAAAAAATGGAATTAAGAAAATTTGGTATTTTTAGCACTTTTCTTATGTTTCATTAATGAATTTATGCTCTAGGAAATTGTTATTTACAATGTACTTACTTCTCCACCCAAGATGCATGTTCTCTGCACAACAATTCACAATAAAAACATTATAAACTGAAAAAATGCAGACAAGGTAGTTTATTGCCTTTGGTATGTGATTGCTGAAGTGAAGGAAATATTTGTCACAAGTGTTTCTGCTGTAGTTGTGAGAAGCCTTGTGGGATATTTTCTTAAATGGGGTTAAACTACAGCATGATTAAGATGAACTGTTACTTCATAAATATTCTCAGATGTAAAAAGTGTTGCTTGATAAAAAGGTCCAAATGTATGACAGAGAAATTATGAGAGAAAAAGGAATGTCCTTACTTCAAACAGCTTCCAGCATTTGCTGAACAATGAGCACCCTGAAGCCTTGTCCTTCAGCAGACCCTCAGCTGCTTATCTTGTAGAGTTAGAAACAGGAAAGGCCTTGAAAAGAGGAGTGAATGAGACTTCCCTTCAGCCAAGAATAACACAGGCAATGTACAGCAGCATCAGTGAATTCTGAATAATTAAGCACCAAGAGACTTCTTTCCACTGTGCTGAATGAATGGAAAAAGAGAAGAAACTTCTGCTCATCTTGCAGAGCAAGGATGAGCTCTTAGAAAAGCCAAACCATCTCCTTACCCGGCCTCTATACAATTACGCTCACTGAGATGAGCAGAGGACGTTCCTAATCCGAGAAGGGAATATTTCTCCCCTGCTGGGTCACCTTTGGGTCAGCAGTAGGGCAAGTTAAAGAACTGCCAGTGAGGATTCTTTGTTTCAGGAGAAGTGCAACTTTGTGTAAGTGCCATAGAGCTTCCTACTTTTTCTTCTCTTCCTAATGGATAGAACAGAGGACAAGCAGATAAAACCACTTTTTTTTTTTTTTTTTTTTTTTTTTTTTAATGTTACTTCAGCAATCCCGTTTTTGTTTTGTATTTATCTAGCTTTTTTATCCTGTTACTCCAAACTCTCTCCTTTAGTTCTTGTAAAACCAAATTAGCTGCAAATGTATCATTAAATAGTTAAAATAAAGAGGAACAGAATGATGTGTTTGGCAGGGTTATGATGGTGGAAGAGAGATCATCTAAATGTCCTATATGTTTCCTCTCTTAGTGCAAAGATTCAGAAACCACAACCTTGGCTTGATGATACAGAAACAAGAATAAGTAAACAAAGCAAAAGGGGAAAAGGAAAGAGGAGAACTGTAAAAAAGCTTGTTGGCATTACAATGAATATTACAGTTTTGTGACACAGTCATGTTAGTTATTTATAAAGTATAGTTTTAACGTAGTGTTTTAGAAATAAGCACAACTGTTGCATTAAAAACAGATATCCTTTTTGACTTCTAGTTCGCTCCACAAGATTTCTTAAACTTGAGGGAAAATATGCCTACTCTTTACTAGACAAAGGTGAAATGTAAAAAGAACAAATTAATGCCATCTGTTTACAGTATAACATACTTAGTGTTTCTATCTGTTGGTTTATAGTCATAACAGAATGTTAAATACTCATAGAGCGGTGTACTTAACATCTGTGCCTATTAGTGGTTATACCAATATACTTGACTTTGCTGTAGATTTTTAGATTTTTTTTTCCCTATAAGGCATGGAATATGAAATATTTACTGTTAGAATCATTGTGAACTATTAAGATAATATAATATACATGTGTCTACCAATGATTTCTGTAAAGGAACCAGGTTTGATATTTCTATGCTTTCTGCCATTTTTGTGTTCTCCTGTTTACTATTTTGCTACACTGATATAGATAAGACAGGTTTACTAGTGAAATACCAAAAAAACAAAATCATTCATTTGTTTATGCATCTCAGAAGGAAGACACTCCATTTCCTCTGCAAGAGATGGTAGATTAAAAATTAATTTCATTCTTAAAACAATTAAATAATTTTGGGGAAATATTGTGCAATTTGGTTGATATTAGTCTTTCCGTTTTCATAGAGGGAATAGAGATATTTTGAAAGTTTCTCTAATGGAAATCAGCTATAAATTTAATGTTAAGACCAAAATCAATTGCATACTTTACCAGAGCCAAAATATCCATACAGAGAAAATAAATCCTTCCTTCTGCATAAGTTACAATAGCACCCCAGGGTCATTTCCACTACTGAATACACAGGGGGACACATTGATAGTCTTAATTCAGAGAGGGATTTTCATCATTAGAAAATACAATAGCAAGGCTGCCTTGTCCTTCTCACACGGAACCCAATGGCTATGAGGTGATTTGTACTGGATTCATACTTTTAAATCATTCTACCAGTTATGGCTTTGACAGTAGTATCATTTGATCTTTTAGCAGACTGGGTTTGTACATTTTTTTCTGAACTGATGGGTTTATTTAAAAGTAGTGTTGTTAGTAAGAATAATACTCTAGTTTTCTAAAGACGCTTCTTTCAGAACTGTGCTGCTGAAGATGCCAGCACTTAACAAATGTTTGCTTATTAGTTGTTCAAGTTATGTAGGAACACAAGATTCTTTCTATACCTTGGGATTCAACTTTAAAGTTCTTGGTCCTCTTTATGTCACAATTTCACAGCATTTCCCATGAAAACAGACTTTTGAGTCTGATGGCTTAAAAAAGAGACAAGCTCTTTCTACAGAGGAAAGAAACTATGCATGCTCAGAACAACAAAGAAATTTTTAAGGATTTTTTTTCTAATAACCTTGCATATATTTGAAGGACTGCATGTTGAATAAATAGGAATAGACATCATTTTAGACCTCCCAAGAACATGCCCAGCCCTGGTAAAAAAAATACAAAGTTAGGTTCTGTGAAAAATATTATTTATTGTTAAAATATTTTTTATTTTTTAAATATTTTTAAGTCACATAGATATAAAAAATTAATATATGCATCTATGAATTTATCAGATTATTTTCAAAGTAACTTGAAATATATATTTTTAATGCAACAGCATCTTTTTTTTCTTTGGTAACAATTTTCATGTTTGTTTTGGAAGTTAATGGTGTAACATACACTTCTGTCAGTAATATCTCAACAAACTGTACTTATACTGAATTGTATGTTCTCTTAGCCCACCACAGCTGAGGTCTGATTGAGACTGTAGCCTCAAGTGACTGTAAACCAAACAATTATTTTTGAGACTAATGTGCATGCTTCCTAATGATTCACAGCATTAAACTCTCACTTGGAAAGACAGCCAAAAATCCCTTTTTGTTGCTCAAGGCATAAGAATTCTGTGGAACATTTTTTAAAATGGTCGTGGGTGACCAAAATGCAATTTAAAACTTCAGTGGTCTTTGCTCAGGGTTGCTTGCTTACTTGTAATTGTTTCCAGAATGTTTGTTTGGAAATCTCTTAGATTATATATCACATGTAATAACTCTATATGCCAAATTCACTGCTGTAATACTTGGCACAGCAGTTGATTATGCTTATTTCAACACCGCTTAAAATAGTTAGTTCTTTATGTAAGCAAGAATAAAGGTGATTTCAGCCTTTTTTTCCACATATAATAGCTTTAAATGAGTTGTAGTAGAAGATACTTCTAACAATATATTTTGCAAATTGCTGTGGTCGTTTTTCCTCTTTGCTTACAAAAGTAAGCCCCTTTCTTTTCATTTTGCCTTCCTCTCTTTCTTATTTTTGTAAGTAATTTTTTCATACCTGCAATTGACTTCAAATTATTTAAACAGATAAATCATTTACACATAGAATATATGTGCAAGTTTTCTAACACCTTAATCTAATATAGCTGAGTCAATATTTTAAGGTTTTTGATTTTGGAGAACAATAATAACAGCAACATAAACATTAAATTTAAGTATTAATTTATGAAATAAAATTTATGTTCTCTATTACTGTTCTGAGCAACAATTGCATGCCTATGGTAATTCCTTCTGATATCTGAATTTATAGGATCAGACAGTCATTTAGATTTGTAGGTACCTCTTGAGACCATGTAGTCCAACCCTTCTGCTGTCCAAACAAGCACAACTAAAGCAGGCTGTCCAGGAGTGTGTCCAGATCTATTACAAATATCTCCATGGATGGAAGCTCCACAACATCTCTGGGCAACCTATGCCAGAGGTAACAGCCCACTCAATAAAAAAAAAAAAATTCCGTGTGCACAGTGGAATTTTATGGATTTTAACCTGTGTTTCCTACTGCTTGTCCCATCAGTGGACAGTAATGAGAGGAGTCCAGGCTGAACTCTCAGAACTCTCAACCAGTCCCAATATCGGACTCCATATTCAGCCTTTCCTTATCTGACAGATACTGTAGTCCCTAACCATATTAACAGCCTGCACTGGACTGTAGTCAAGTCTTCCTTGTCCTGGGGACCTCAGAAATGGGCACAGCACTATAGACGTTTCTCAGTAATGCTGAGCAGATCACTTCCCTCTACCTGCTGACAGCTTCCTTCATCAAGCAGCCCAAGATACTCCTGGTCTTTCTTGCCATGAGAATGTAATGCTAGCTAATGATCAGCTGGTTGTCAAACTGGCCTGTGAAAAGTAGATGTCTGTGGATGATATCGTTTTCCTCGTGTGATATTTTTCATCTCAGCCTGAGAAGAGATCTAAAGGGGTATAGATGCAGTGTGTTTACAGGAGTTTATTTTCTCTATATAGAAAGTGGCTAGACATATAAGCCAGGTTGTAAGCCAAGGATGGGTTGTAAGCCAAGTTTGGCTCAGAGGTAGTTATAATTTTTTCACAGGACCCTGTAGTTTTCTGTGTTTTGCTTATGTGTCTAAGACAGTCTTAACGAGCCACTGGTGTTTTGGTTATTGTTGAGCAGTTGAGCAGAAACAGAAACAAAGTTTTCCCATTTTTCTATACTGTCATCCCAGCGAGTAGGCCAAGAGTGGACAAAATGTTGAGAGGGGACCCAAGCTGGAGTAGTGACCCAAATTGACCAAAGTATTCCAGGCCATATACTGTCATGCTCAGCAATAAGCACTGAGGGTGATTTCGAGGTAGGTAAAAATTGCTTGGAGTCTGGGTGTCAGTCTGCTTATGGAGGTGACTACCTTTGCACAACTTTTTTCCTTCCTGTTTCCTTCATGCATTGAGCTGTCTTTATCTTAGGTTGCTCTATTTTGCTCTTCCTGTCCCAGTGAGGCTGGGGGTGTGAGCAGATAGCTAGGTCCTTAGCTCACTGGCCTGAACTCTGAGTACACCATAAATGTCCATACTGTAAGTCTGCATTTCCCATCCCTGCTACAGTTCTGATTTCCAAGCAAAAAGGTTTAGATAGTTAGATTCAATAATTTCTGATACACTGATAATATACCACTAAGTGCATTGGGTTTCCAACTGTACAGACATTTTATATGAAAAGACCTTTCAATAAGGAAGAGCCAGACCTTTTCATTAAAAATAATCATAAAGATTTAGTGTGAGCAACCTGCACATCAATTTTGTGCAGTGTCAGCCAAGACAATTTACCTTCTCTGTCAAAACAACTAAAATTTTAGGCAATTCACTAATGTAATTTGCATATCTTTTCAGACTATGCAAAATAAGTTAACTATGTATTATTCATAATAATGTACTGCAGAAACATTATTGTCAAGTAGACATTCTGTTGATCTAGCACTGTCATGTTCATTTCCAATCTAATATTTCTAACACAAACCTCAGAAAATCTTCGTTCAAAAGGAAGTTATAAAAGGAGCCAGAATAGAACACTTTCCTTTAGAAATCTAGAACTTCAGTAACCTGGAGACACAAATTTAGTTAAATAGTATTGCTAGTCCCAAAGCTGTGCAATAAAAGCTATGAAAAAAATAAATAAAATTTATATGTTTTAATGCAAGAGAAATCTGCAATAATTTTTATCACTTTATTGATGAAGGAATTTTTAGCTAAAGAAAAGTAATTCAAAGGAGTTTTTAGCTGAAGGAAAGTAAAGCCTATTAAATCTAGAATTCTGTATGTGTATCCAGTTGGGTCAGGAAATTTTACAAGAAAGACAAGTCTCAAATAGCTCTTCTTGAAAGTTGTACTCAGGGCAGCCCACCTGAGAATAGCCCTCTTTGAACAACAGGCAAACAACATGTTCAAGCACTTTTAAAAAACTTTTCGATTCTTTTAGAGCTATCTACACCTTAAAATAAGGGAATTCAACGTGAAAATTAACATTTTCTACAAAAATACAAACGAAACATGAAAGAAGTATAGCCAAGCCAGAGTTAAAAATAAATAGTGCAAAATCCTTATTGTGAAATAAGGTTTAACAGAATTCAGTCAAGATCAAAGTAGAAAAGATTTGGTAAGTATTCCTCTGAATCACAAAGGTGAAATTTACAGTTCTCTTGATGTATTTTATTTCATGAGACATTCACTATAAACGAGTTCTCATTCTTTATTACAAATTACATTTCTGCGAAGGATTACGTTTCCAAAAATTATCTATAAATGAGGGTGCAGTTATTCATACATGGTATTTATTTATTAAATTTCTGTGAGAACAACTGTAATAAAATTATTTAGTAGAATGTATTCCCTTGTATATCTCATATAAAATGGAAAAAGAATATAAAAACTGAATATAAATTATGACTGATTTCCACCTAAATTGAGAATGCTATGTTTAAATAAGAAGTTTGAATACAATTGTAACATGTTTCTGCCTAAGGCAAGGAAGATAGGAACACATATAAAATATCCTCATAGTTCCGAGTGCTACATATCACTTGCTGTGTTATATTTTCTGAAGAACTTGCACTTGCATTACTATTTATAAAGATTAGATCCCTTTCTTGCCACTCTTAAAATTTCTGCTGCTTACCATAAGCTTTGAATTCCATCTACTAGAAGTTGTTAGGGAAATAACATTTTTCTTAAGAACAATGAACAAATACATTTATATAAACTATCATCTGTCTATTATTAAGTATAGAATGTGTGATTAGTTCAAGCACTCTCTCAGGTTGCTAACACAAGTTCTCTCCTCGGGACTGTGCTTTCTGGAGAATTTACTCAATGCAACTTGTGCGGCTGGGATTGAGCTAATCTCCATCACAGCACCAGAGTGCTGTGATGTCCATTTGTTGCCAGAAGAGTGAGGTTAACACAAATATTCAGGTATTCTCTTTCTCTATTAAACTGTCTTACCTCAATGCACAAATCTCCTCTTTTACCTTCTATTTTCTTCTATTCTCAAAGAAGAGTTTCTTGGTGCTGCTGAGTGGGTGTTGGCCAAGATCAAACTGCCACAGTTGCATGATTTTTAACTGATCTGTAAATATTCTATGGTGGAAGAAGAACAATGCCTATGCTCATAAACAGAGTGGAAAAAAGTGCTTCAGGTTATTAAGCTGTTATCTTGACTTCAACACTATTTTAAATCAGACTGATAGCATTGAAAACACATAATCACAGAATGATTATATGCAGGTACTTTATTCAAGAGCTCTGGGAATCAGGGTTGCAGACCCAAATCTGACTCCAACATGGATCCAAGAGGAACATGTTTTTATACCCTTTTCATTATATAACTATATATAAATTATTAAACTCATACTGTTCTATTGTATACTACATATATATTGATCTTATCCAAGCACGTATTCTTGTAATTTTCATTAGGCCCCCCAAGTATTCTTTCTCATTATTCTTTTTATGATTACATTGTTTCTCATGATTCCTTTTATGATTAAACAATAATTATATTCAATTACCAAACAATCATTACATTTAACAATCATATCATTTATCATATGATGATTACTCAGGTGTAGCTTCACATGATCTAGAAATAAACAAAGCTCAGTATTCGTTCCCAGGGCCTAGTTCCCTTTCCCAGGCCTACCAGACCAAATCTTCCTTTCCACCTCCCTGAATCTATTATATGCAATTCCCATGATTTTTAGAAACATTTTAACCCTATGCTATCAAGACAATGAATTTTGATGTAAAGAATGATTTAGAATATGATGGTAAATAGAGTATGACACATTTTCAACATGATTTTATAAAATCTATATTATATCAAATAGTATAACTTTCTCTGATAAGATTTGTTAGATAGCTTAATGCTGTAGAATCAATCTATTTAAATTTAGATACAGAAATAGGATAGAAATTAGAATGTCCAGCCCATAGGAGCTTCTTATTTCAAGTAGAAATGTCAGGATTTATGTGAATGTTACAAAACAGAGAAGGAAATAGGTGAGAGCTTTTGTAATTTGGGACTGCATTGGTTAGGACTTTCCTCTAATACAGAAGATGGCAGGATCATTGTATAGGATGAATTGAGAGTGTTGAATAGTACAAAACAGAATGAAATTTAATAATACAAAGTAAAAAGATTGCATCTTTCCTATTTTGTGGAGAGAGGATTACAGGCTTCCATGGGTTTGCTTCATGTAAGAAGAGAATATGATGACATTTCAAACAATTTTGGAGGATAAATACCAAGATAGAGATGAACTACTTAGGTTACATAATAACAGCAGCACAAGATCAAAAACATTACAAATTAGTTGTGAATATATTTTGATGACAAATTGGAAGACAGTTTCTAGCAATGTGAAGAGTGATATTCTGTAAGTGTTTCAATTATATAATAAAAATCTTAATGAGTTCAAGATGAAGTTTGATATGCCCATGAAAAGGATGAAAAGAGGTAAGAAATAAAGTGTACAGAGTGAGTCTTCAGATAGCAAATCTAAGTCAAGGAGTTTGATTTAAAATATGGGATATTGGTGTGACAGTCAAGAAGTATTAGAAGACGGTATAAATCTGAGCATAGAGCATAATCTGCCTCAGTCTGCAAGAAATGTTAGCAAACTCTTCACCTTTTTGGGATCTAGAACATAAATTATAACTGTCATCTACTCTGTCTTCCTATGATACTTTAGAGTTGTGACTTTGGTCTTTTATTGCAGGTTTAAATTTGCTATAGGATATTCAGCCATGCTTCATGGCCGCTCTTGTTTGATGCTAAGTGAAGTACATGATTTGTAGGTCTTTCTAAATTAGACATGTTGTACTGTTGTTGTCTATGCGTTGTGGAGGCCTTGAAAGGCACTCCCATTTAGAAAGATAGGAGAAGCCTCTCAGTTATCTCCTTTTGATAACAAATCCTGTTCTATCAGGTCAAGACAACCCTTGTTCTGTTCCTTAGGACAGCCCCCTGCCCTCTCTCTGTCTGTCAGCCTTTTGGTCACTCTCACCCTGGTTCCCTGTTGGTCCTTACACCCTAACCACACCCTTGTAAAACCCCCATGTACCTAACCCAAAGCCCCAGACCAACGCCTTTGCCTCTGAGCTCCGGGGCTGTGCTCACGTGTGGCTGAAATAAACATCTCTGTGAAACCGCTGCAAAGGCTCTTCCTGCTTCTTCACCTGCTTCACCTCAACAAGAACCCCGACAGCAACAATGCCTGATCAGTCCATTGATGCAGGTTCTCTCTTGCGTTCTTGCCACCAAAGTTCATCAACTCCATAACATTCATCATCTATCAAAAATAGTGTCATGTGAAGATACTGTTTCCCAGATAAATGGAAATTACATATGAAATAAAATATCATCTGTTTATCCAATATGATATTTTATTAAATACTCATCAATATAATAATTTATAGACATTATTACTATTATTATTTTTACTCTGGTACTGAGGAGATGAGAAGTTTCAGGAATTCTCTTTACTACATATGCACTAAGAGCCTAATGTAGTACATTTTCAAATTTCTAGAAAAATAAGAAAGTATGAGCACAGTGGTTGAAAAAGTGGTTCTGTGAGATATTGCCTAGTTCAACTTTGTTTTCTTTTTAGGTTTCCTAGAATAGATGTCTCTTTGGAAAGACTTACCCAGTTGTTGCCTAAGGGACAAGTAGATTTTGGAGTTTAAGTATAACAGATGATTTTACTCATAGTCTAAACAATTTTAAAAATGCTGTAATCACTCAGAATGATTACATATTTAAATACTTGAAAGGTAAATCATCTCTGAGAGATAGAAGCTATTAATTTCGTTGAACACTTCTTGCCAACATTTACGTACAGATAAGGAAATATGTTTGTCTTACTTGAACTTAACATTCCAGTCAGAATATCTGTGAAGAGAGAAGCCAAAAGGGAAAAACTACATCCTTATGGCCAGAGAGGCATTCACAGAAGTAAATATCTCTCTGTAATGCTGTGCAGAAATGGAAAAAAAAAAACTTTACCTACTCTTTCTCAATTTCCTTTTTGTTCCTAAAATATTCCACTTTGTACTAGTACAAAGGATAAATAGAATGTATACATCTTTAAAGGTTACCAGTCATAGAAAAACCCACAAATACCTGTATTGGGTCTGACTGAGATAAGGTTCATTTTCCCTTAGCACCCCTCACAGTACTATTCAAATCCAATACAATACCCCACAAAAACAAACCAGCAAAACAAACCAAACAAGCAAAAAAAGCATAAAAATCTGTTATGAATTAAACATTGTTTAAACTTTTCATTTTTTTTTTATTTATAAGCACAGATTTACAAAGGGAAATATTTGGCTTTCATAAAAAGTCTGCCTCAGATGTCTAGTATCCAGCAGGAGTACTCAAACAGCTACACAGTATTTACTAAATTTGTAATTTGTAAGCATGTGCATCACTGGTCTCAAGCCTGCTCAAGCATCACATTTAGGATTGCCAATAGTTTGAAATTCTCTGAGATCAGTGCTATAGATCTGTCCTTTAGAAGACATTATCTGCCTTGTGGTCTAGCTTATGACATTAAATTACCTGTGTCCCTGCTCGACTCAGGGAAGTAGTGGAGTTGGGAATTAAGGAGTGAAGTTGAGCCTAGGGAAAAAAAAGGAAAGGATGGGGAAAGTGCTTTAAATTTTGTGTTTTGTTTCTCACTATTTTCTTCTATTTTAAACAGCAATAAATTAAATTAATAAGGCAAATCTGGTTTTCCAATGACAGTAATTGGTAGATGATCTCCCTGATTATCCTCATCCACAAGTTTTTTTATATTATTTTATCCCCCTGCCCTGTGGAGGAGGGGGAGTGAGAGAGCAGCTAGGTGGGCATCTGGCAGTCAGCCAAGGCCAACCTTCTTCAAACTTAACCTCAGATATCAATGATTTGTGAAACTCCTAAGTGTTGTGGGTTTGTTTTTTTTTCCCAAAGCTGGACAGACCAAAGGTCTTGAAACTGTTAAGCACTATATATCTACATATCTATATACCTGTATATCTATATCTATCTAATCTATCTATATATATATCTAATCTATCTATATCTATCTATATCTATCTAACAAACCTTGCATAGGATTCACATGCCACTGTTTATCAAAGGTATTCAACAGTTAATTGTACTCTGGAATAGTAAACATGCTAATACTGACTGTCCTAAATATGCTTTTCCTAAAATAAAAAATTCACACTCCCTGAAAATTTGATTTAACCCTTGTTTTTACCTAAAGACACATAAATTTTTATTTAAATAGAGATATAAAAAATTTAAGGCCTTTTGGAAGAAAAACAATGGCAATCAAAAATAATTTTACACTGCAGGAAGATCCTTCACTGTGTGAAATAAACGAGAGAACGGTTATCTATTTAGGTGAATGGCCACTTAGACTCAAATTTGGAACAGTGTATGAGAGTAAATTCAACATATTTTGTTTAGTACTTAGAAGAGCCTGAAAAATTGTGCTTTTCCATGAGGCACAAAGATTAAAAAATATACATTTTTAATTCTAATATAGACATCTTCATTAAAAAAGGTATTTTCATGGTCCCAGAGTGTCTTATCTAAAAAGGTTATATCAATTCTCCTTAGCTAGAATTTCAGGATAGGTTTGGCAAGACCCTAAGTGAAAATGATGGGGTGAAGTAAAAAGCAAAAATGCTCACATAGCAAACTTTGTCACCCTAAGAAAAACGTGAGAAGTCCAAGTGTTACTTTAATACTTTTATTTCTTCAGATAAATTGATTTTTCTTTTACACAGCTTTCAATATGACAAAATATACATTTAAAAATATATATTTCTTATTTATGTCATCATAGTAAACCCAAAGGAAACATCTATTAATTTTGGAAAATTACTGGGTTTTACATTTTTACCTTATCACCCATAAAATAGGTTTGGGTTGAATATAATTTTTTTCTGAAATAACACCCTTAATGACTCACAAGTGGTAGTGAACCTACATCCATTTGAGCTTTTGTTTCCATGTCTTAATCTTGTTCTTTCCCAGCACAATATTAATAACTTGGAAGGGAGGCAAAAATTATGCCCTTGGTTTTAACAAAGTGAAGTAATTGGAGTATTAAAAGCCCAACACTGGAAAATCCAGATCATCTGTGTTAATTTTTCTAGTTCAGTTAAAGCTTGGTAGCAAAACTAAGGGGTTGCAGTACATCACATCAGTTTTTGATCAGAAGTTTCTAAGCTTTCTATGTAATCACTTTTTGTGGCTTTTAGTCTTAGAAGAATATTAAGATGATACCTTGGAACTCTCCATTATCCTGCTTTCACGGAGATCTTCACTTCTGTTAATTTCTTTGCTGTCTTTCTCTTCTTAATCTTTTTAGCCACCAAAAAAAAAATTCCATATCCTGGATGAAATTCAAAACTTCTGCTAAGAAAGCTTACAGTTCACTATATTCACCTGTATCTCATTGAAAAGTCTAATTGTGTAATGCTACCCTGCATTGTAAAACTACCTCAAAGGGCAGGTGCAGGAGTAGGCTAGAAAAGAAAACTATTAACAGAAGAAAGGAAGACATGAAGAAAATTAGAAAGTAGTAATTGAACAACAGATAAAGCATAGGGTTTTTTTTGTTTTATTGTATGTTCTAATCCGCACAACAGTGATTGTCCTGAGCACTCAGCACAGGGGAACATTTAGATTCAAATTCAGGCTTGGAATTTGACCCCAAGCCCATCTTTATTCCAAACGGAGACTTCAGTGACCCTTCTGTGCCATCCTGGATCCTCCCACTGTTCTTACAGATGCACAGAGTGCAAAAATAAATTTTAATTTTCAGTTCTCAAAAGCCTGCCAGAAATAATGCAACGAATTCTGGGGTAAACAGCTGTTGTACTGCTAACCATGGCAAGCAGGAGTGACATGACTGCTGACTTCCCCAAGGCATGCTGCCGTTCTCTGAATGATAACTAACAGCAGTGGGGGGAGGAGGGCTGCCGAGCCTGTCAGCAGGCTCCGGCCACTCAGCCCTAACCCAATGCAATTATTTGAGTGCAACATCAGTGGTCTAAGAAACACATCTGTGTCTTTAATTACTAACTTGGAAAAAACAATAGAGATCATATTAGTATGCTGGCTGTGGAGACATAAATGCTCATTATAAAATGTTCAAATGTAATAGAAAAAAAGAAGAAATGGCTTGTGGTTAAAAGGCTTCCTTCAGGCTATTGAAATCAAAAAGCAATAATTTATCTTGGTGGAATTAATTACTTCCCTCGTTTTAACCGAAATGTTGCTTATTAATTTATTAATCATTAACTAATTAATTTTTGTGTAATAGATGTTTAATATTTTTCCAAAGAGTGCAATTAAACATTAAATAGAGGATTTCAGTTTGTATTTGTGCATCTTTTTTTCTCTTTGCCAGGATGTTGAAGTACACCTTTGTAATTTTGTTGGTATTATAATTGCACTTATTGCTTTTATATTCTATTGTCTAGTGATGCTGCTTCTCTATGTTTGAGGCAATGAATGTAGAAAATAGTAAAAAAATATGGACTTTACCTTCAGAAGAAAATTTAAATAAATATGTTGAACCCAAATGGAAGGCTTTCTTAAGATACAACTTCTCTGAATTTTTGAGGGGCTGAAAATGAAACTTTTAGAATGAAAGATATATGTTCCTACAAGTGCTGGAATTTCAAGGGGAAAAGACTGCAAGACTGATATTGAGTCAATACTATTTAATTTCATTCATAACTCTTGCCCCTTTATTGTCTTCCACGAGTCATGTAGTTCTACTGATTTATTTAATGTCTTCATTTCTCCCTGCTACACCCACATCTGGTGATTTGAAACATCATCCTAAATTAGACTCAATAAAGAGCCCAGCCAGTTTTAAAAAACAAAAGTTGTCAATAAGATTAGAATACTTTTACTGTCACAGCTATGCAACACAGGATCAACTTCAACATATATAGAGATTTACTTTTGACACTATTCATAATAATTCATTTAAAATATTACTTATGTTACTAAGGAGGCCCACAGAGTTAGGGGATTTACTAATAGATAGCTCTATCAGATGCATTATAGGTCATAAAAATCCCATATGAATAACCTCTTGATTTCTTGAAAGATAATATAGTTTACATTATCATGTCCACATAATTGCTATACTATATGGTGAGCAAGACAATGAATATGTATATATATGTGTGCACATAAGCACGTACGTTGATAGATATATACACATAGAAGCGTTCCCCAGCTCCTCAGAAAATACCTGATCATCATCTCTAGCCTCTAGACACAATTTTAGATCCTTCTTCACTGTCAGGTCTGAGCAAGATTTGTCTAAATTCATTATCAAAAACCAGTATGACACAAATCTTCTCTCAAACCATTTCATTATACTACATAATTAGGCAGCATTATCTGAATCCTGTCATATTTATTATGAATAATACTAGACATTCAAAATGGGCATGTGAATGTTCTTACGACACCTAGCACCTTTCCCTTCAATGAGTGTGCAACTGTAACGTTTTTTATAAGCACAATGCACTCAAAGTATCCAAGAAATGCCTGTCTAATTTTAGCATGTCAAAGGAAGAGATCAGTTGAGTAAAATGCTGAATTGATACCAATATTACACGAAAGTAACATTCAAGGAAAAATTTAGAGGGAAAAAGTCAAATATCTTAATTTTTTAAAATTACTAAGATCTAGATAATTTACTCAATTCTGTCTTTATGTTGCTCTGTAAATAAATAAGGAAAGAATCTAGTTCATTAGGTGATTCAAGGAAGTCATATTGTTTTGTCTTTTAGCTGTACAATTCACTGCTTCACCACAAATCTGTGCTTCATTAAGATCAAGTTGTAGAGCATGTGATTTTTTTCCAGTAATGGTGTTTCATTTGCCAGCTCACAGTGGAGATGTTGTGCACAAAGCAGAACTAAAGAAACCAAATCTGAATCCTTAAGGTACTTTTTTGTTCTTTACTAAACTAGAAGTTACCCAGTGTAACAAGCCAATCTGCTTCATCTTTATGGATACTTTAGCAATGAATGATTGATGTTATTTTCCTCAAGCTTTTTGGGAATTTTAGGCAACTGAAGGATATGATCTACCTTGTCATATGTCACAGCCAGGTAAAATAGCAATATTGTATCATATCCCTTTGGGGGTGCTGTTAGAGAGAAAGTGAGAAATTAACATGTGGCTGTAATATATGCCAAGGTAGCATTTGCAGCAGTTAATAGACAGAAGATTAAAGCACAGAGAGCTGGAAAGATACCAGCTTTCACAGGTCCTGTTAATAATTCTTGCTTCTTGTCACAGCATTACCACACCACAAGAATTCCAGGGTATGACTGCACTAAGACCTTGTCCTATCCCTTAAGATACAGATTACAAAAACACCACTCTTTCCAGCTCAGCTTGATGGATAAATTTCCACTCAAACTCTTTTTCTTTAACTTGCCCTAACTTGTACTAGCCTTATAAATATGGAAGAGATCAGTAAGCTTAAAATTAAATCTACCAATTTCATCTGGTTTGCAAGCAAGAGAGAGTGCCCCTCTGCTGTCTCTGCTTTGTTGCTGTGAACAAAAACAAAAAGCAATGTGAATTGCAAACATACCTCTCTTGAAACTTGGTGGTGTCAGTGTGATGCCAATGCAATCTACATATCTGAGGAACTTCAAAGGATTAAAAAGTGAGTAGAGTGTCTTTTAGTCTTAAATCTGTCACATTATCATCAGTCTACTCTAGGATCCCATCTTTGCCTGCTTTTTCATTGAATTCCAGGTAGGACACACCCTATTCTTTTCCCTTTTCCTTAAAAGCAGCTGCATGAACATTGAAACATGCAAGAAAAACATCCCCTTTCTTGTAGCAGAACAAAAGCAACCTCTAGAAAGCATAAAAAATCACTACAATGAAAGTCTTAACCAAAGCCTGCATGTCTGGTACAGAGCACCTTAAATTTCCCAGAAGGAAAAAGCATTTATAGTCTTATTTCCATATAGAAAAACACACAATCGAGAAAACCCAAGTGTAAATATTCCATTGAGGAAAATTTAGTAATCAGAAGTAATTTTTTTTAAGAAATCTCTATTTAATTAGAAAATAGAGATTCCTCTAATAGAGATTCCCCCAAGATTCCTCAGGGCCTGGCATTCCAGCAAAATTTTGCTGCATTTTCTTGAAGGTGTTGCAACACCAAACGTGTTCTCTGGCATCAAAGTAAAACCTGTACTGTGGCACAAAGTGATGCAAGAGTGTCTACATAGATCTGTTGCAGTAACAGCCACATTATATAATAAACATTTAAGAAATATTTTATAAATAACTAACTTTGAAACTCAGCACCCCCCTCAATCTTCGCATTTAAGTCTTTCTCTAGAGTATTTATTTTTCTGCTTTACTAAAAATCACCACATCTTACAGAATGCTGCAAAAATTGGAAAATTTCCATAATATTTATTAAAATGTCCTGTATTAGACAGCTTTATGCAAGCTGGTTTTAATTCAACTTAGAACAGAGGAACTTGTCTATAAAAAAACCTTCATGATGCATACTATGGAAAAACCTTCCACTTGAATGAATCCATGTTGCAAGTCTTCCTAGCAAACTTCACTACTTATATACATATGGGGGGGGTGGTATGTGTTTAGAACAATTTACAAAAGATGGTCCTTAAAAAAGGCAATCTCAACTCAGAATAAATATATACTGTATAGTGTATATTTACACAGTTATACAGGCAAGCTGCCTGTAAATAACAAATTAAAAAAAACAAACGAACAAATAAAAAAACCCAACAAACCAAACCAAAACAAAAAAAACACACAAAAAAATCCAAAAAGAGGTTACACTGAAGAAATTCAGTTAGTTAAAAGCAAAAACGTAGCTTAAAGAAGAGTTGTATGCAACAAATCGAAAATAAATTAATGTCAACTTTTTTATGGGAAGATAAATTTGTCCCAAGATATATTTCTGAATTTGGAAATTTTGTGATATTTGATATTCCTGTTTTTTAAACCAAAAAATACTTTTTAGTTTATTAATCTCCTTATTAAAATTCTATATAAAGCTGGAAGCAGGATTTCCTATGCACGTTAAACTAGGGAGCTGCAAATTCTAACCAGGAGACTTCTGGCTAGTTGCAGCACTTCTAAGCAGTCTGTTTTGTGTAGATTCTCTAGTTTTTAATAATGCTGGTTTTGCATCATTTGGAAGGTTGTGTTGGAGGTTTAGAGTATGCCTAAACACAGGCAGCTAATGCTTTCTAGGATATCCTTATACCTGATACAATGAGACAGGGCTTCTGTAGGCATAACCTTCTGTTATGCTAGCTGGAGGCTAGGCAAGAAACTCTAGGATAGCACAAATATTAGTACAGTCCATGCTCAGGCAAGTAAATTATGCCCAAAAGTCTCCCTCCTCTGTCTAACCAAGCTTTTATGAAACTTACAGAAACCTAATACATGTGAAACTTTTGTGTGTCAAATTTTGTTTAAATCTGTCAACAGTTTCAAACTCACAGGCATGATGGTGTCCCAAGGCTCATTTACTTATGAAATCATGTTCAAATGCCACACTGAAATAAAGTGCAAGCACTCCAACCCACAAATGTTAGGTTAGGAACAAGCATGAGGAAATAAGCTCCAGTGAACTTCTAGGAGTCCATCTGTAGATGCCCCTCTAACATCTCATTAGTCTCAGCAAACTGCAGATGCACATGTAGAACTACAGCAATAGCCCAAGAACCAGTTGGAGTTCCAGGGGGCTTTGCTTCATTTTCTTTTTCATTCCCTTTACAGAGCAGTGAATAGCTCATGTTCAATGTCTATCCTTACACATCTTGTGACTCAGACTGAACTACTAGTGTAAAAAAATAAACTTACCCTTTAAGGGTACTTGCTCCTGAAAAACCTGTGCCACATATCTTTTAGTATGTTGCTTATGAATGGAAAATAGATCTTCACTTTTCTTAGGCTCCCAGGTCAACAGTACATCCTACAGAAGGTGATGGTTATATCATCATGCATGATTTTGTTTTCACAAGGCATCCATGCCTTCTGTTCACTAACACCTTATAACATAAATAATAACTGACATAAGCTGCTCACTCTCCATGATCCCCAGCAAAACTCTGTAGCTCTGCTAGCTCAGCTACATTATTTGCTATTTTATTTCGAAGATTTTTTTAAAAAAGATATTTTTAACCTACCTTGATAAGTGACTCACCCAGACCTAGTCAGCATGACTAGTGTTTATACATGCTGGCATTGTCAGAGCATTGACACAGAAAGAGGTAATAATGTCTATAAATTATCAATTAATTGATTAGCAAGGTCTACTGTAATATGAAAAAAAAAAAAAACAAAAAAACCCCAACAAAACCAGAAAACTCAAAACAAACAAAAAACCAAATTAAACCAACCAACAACAACAAAAAATAAAAAAAACCCACACATGTACAAAAAAAAGCCCAACAACCAAAACAGTAATTTTGCCATAGTTCCAGTTCTTTTCCCATGGTTTGGAAGGTGAAACTAAATAACTCACAAAAAAACCTGACTGTTTCTGAAGCAAGAAGTAGCAGGCTGTTTTATGGGAATCTTTAACCATAAACCACATACTGAGCCCTGTAATTTACTTACACTGCTTACTGGGAAGATGATGTCCCAGGGATTTTAACCTGACATTCTAAGGGTTCCAATGACTCTTAATTATTTCCAGAATATTGACAAAAAATATATATGGGAGCAAATTGAACAGGAAAAGCAGAATGCCCAAACACACTATACCAGAAGGAGAAAGTACGACTTTTGTTTATCACTGATTTGAAAGATGTGAATACAACTCATTTTCACCACACTTTCTGGAGTTTAGTTTGGGCTGACAAAGTGGAAAAGAAAAATCTCTAAATCTTACTGCTATATCTGAGAGACTTAAATTTTTAGTCTTAGATTTTTCCACACTATATCAAGAATGAAAATAAAAGACAAAAGGCCACAGATTTCTTCACTTCCTTGTGCCAGCGAGAGCAGCTTCTGTTTTCTACACAGCAGATGATTGTTCATTTCTTCAATTTTTCTTGTTTTACTGTTAACAAATCCCCTTTATTCTTCTCTGGCTTAAAGATCCTAAATTTTATTTTAAAACTTTCAGTCTTACTAATATTTTTTTAAATAAAAATCATACCTCATTTCCTTTTAAAACTCTGAAAAGTCATCAACACTCATTCTGTTTTTCCCAGGCTGTGGCTTCAGACCAGTTCACAATAATGAGGGCTTGGTACCCAACTCTATAGAAAACAATTTGGATAATTCATGTAAACAGATATAAACATTATGTAATGTTTAAAAACATTATAATAACAATGGAAATATAGAGAGAGATCCTAAGTCGACTGAATTGCCCGCTGGAGATGCCTATCTCATTCATAGAACCTTGGAAAACTGGAAGCAACTCCTGCTGCCTCAGTTGAGTGCTTAAGGGTTAAGTGGGATGAATCCTGTCCCTGCCTTAAGTTTCCTACTGAAACACGAATGGTTTTCAAATAGTCTTTAAAAGAAGAGATATATAATAAAATCTTTCTTACATGCTCTTTGCTGGAAAAACAAACCTGTCAGGTTGGAAAACAGGTCACCATGTGATTCATGGGGCACAACGTATGGTCCCAAGTCTTCAATGACCAATTTACACAGATGAAGACTAGGTCTTTTGTCATTAAATGTTTCCTGGATTGATATTTCTCAAGAATAAATTAAATTAGCAACTTTTTCCTACTTGTCATATAACAATTGGTTCTTTTTTTTGGATATGCGAAAGAAAAACATTTTTTAAAACAATAATGTAATAATCTCTGAAATTCTCTCCATATTGTGCTATGTCTCAGTTGATGCTCAGAAAAACACAGGGCAGAGATTTAAAATATTCTATCTCTACCAGACCCATTTGGGTTTTTTGCATCTGATTGACTGTGGCACTCTGGTCAGTAGAATGCAAGAAAATGTTTTCTGGACAGATTTCTAATGCACAGATTCTAAATTTATTCTGCAATCCAGACAAACCTGCATGAATCACCTTCCTACTTCTTTTTCTCTCTGGGTCTTCAAAAAGATCTGTTTTTCTCACAGCCCCAGAGCTTGGGGATTCACATTCTTTACACTAGTTCTGTTTTCTTATGTATTGACTTTCTTTGCTTTTATTGCCTTCACATGAAAGTTTGGTGATACACAATTATTTTTAAGAATATACAGCATGACCAGACATTAGTACTAATCCCACATTCATAGATTTTGTATCATTTTCACAAGAATTGTAAGAATCTGTGAATAGGCTAATCTAAATACACATATTCTGATAAATATTTCATGAGTTTCAAAGATGAGAGACATCTTTCAGTTGCCCTACCAGTAATAGTAGAGTTAAATTTCAGACAGAGATGACAAGATTATACAAGACAAATTTAGTTCCCCAAAGCTGTGACATAGTGAAAGATAATTCACTTCACCCAGGTAGCTGCATTCCAGATCAGTGATTAGTGGTTTTTCTTTTTTGGTTTGGGTTGTTTTTTCTTCTTTTGAGTGGGAGAGGATTTTTTCAATTATTACCAGCATTTTGAACTGTAGGCAAGGGCAAACTGAAAAATTAGAGTCAAATTTCAAGGGACACATATATTTCCTCATTAGTATTCCCATTTAAATATAGCTATACCATTTAAATTTTCATTCTGTACCTAAATGCTATCTGAATATCCATTCAAAAGTTTTTTTTCAAGGTGCAATTAATTTCTATGCATGTGTTTGACAAATCAATTCCCATCCTGTGTTTGACACTGTAGTTGAATCCTAATTAAATTTGAACAAAGCAAACAAACAAACAAACCAAAAAGAAAAGTTTAGGTTTCTGTTGAGAGAAAAAGATCAGTGAAAAGCTAATATCATCCACTAGAACTTTGTTTACGTCAGTAAGAGTTTGCAAGGTGCCCATTAGCAGAGGGACCTTCAATCACACCATCTTCCCATCCCCTCTGCACCCTGTGCTGTACAAGCCTTTACTTCTGCACTGGGGGATCTTCTGTGCAGCCTGCATGCCCCAACAAGGATCTGCTTGGCACAAAGACTGAGGTCTGCCTGGAAGAAGCACTAGGTAAAATGTCTCTAAGAAAAAGATCTTATTAGAGCCTTCATTACTAGAATGCCTATTAAAATGCACCATAATTTCATGATACGATATGATATGATATGATATGATATGATATGATATGATATGATGCTGCATCATTATTCTAATTCCAAAATAAAAATTTTCTCTGCTGTCATCCTTCTTGGGCTTTGTATATTCTGTCTATGCATAAGATCTGAAATCACTCATTTCATATTGTTGATATTCACGGGGTAAATACTTTTAGAGATCTACTGAAGGCACAATAACTATAAACATTTTATTAGGCAAAGAAAGAGTTAAATACTGTGTCGGACTCAAAGTATAAATGATTGTATCAGCTGAAGTCTGTGTCAAATACGATGTGATTTGCAGAACTGCACGTGAGAATGTCAACCTTCTTTGTTCCCTTTTGTAGTTTAGTGACAGTGACTTTACACAGTCTAGCAGCAGTGTCATGAATATTCTCAGGAGTAGGTGGATGGCATATTCATCGAGAGCTGTATAGTGGATTGCATACAAAACCAACAATATTTTTGAATAGTGTTACTTAAACTGTGATATGTCTGCCATCACTTTTCATATTTTAAACTCATTTGTCTCTATTTGAATCTTAGCTATGTTTATCAGAAGCTCTTGTTTTAGCTATGATGGCATTATTTTCCTAGTATGAATCTCTGAATTTGTTGAAAGAAATATATTTTAACCTGAAATAACGCTTTGCTATAAAAAACAAGTGAAATAGCTGCAAAATAGCTTAATTGATCTGACATATATTTTTGTTCAAAATAAGTGTCCTTTGGGTCAATTAGCAACCTTAAATGTAGCATCCACAGGAACTCTGAAAAAAGCAGGTTCTATCTAAATAAGATATAAATTGTCTGTCCAATCTGACAATCTATATAAAAACCATTTAGCAAAACCAAAATGATCTAGTTCTGGTTTACTCTGTAATTTAAGACATTATAACGAGAAATCACTACAGTAGTGGTTTGGCAGATAAATACAAGGAAGGGACTCGTGGTTTTAACGTAAACCTGCATCACAGGAAAGATGTTTTCTATTTTTGGTCTGGGCACTGACTTCAGTACCCATGAGGGATTTACAGTTCCTGAAAGGTGAATGTCCAGGGATCCCAGTGACTTCATCTGGGATGTGGTCACTCACCATTTCTGAAAAAAATGCTTCACCTTCTCTACAATTTAGTTTTTCTGTCAATGCAATGATGCTTTGAGATGGTCAGTTTGGTGTTGAGCACCCATTATTTTACCTCTTTTTAACAGTTTGCCCGGGGCACATGAGTAGAATAAAATGGGAATAATAATAACTAAAATATTCAGACAAATTTTCACTATTAATTCCACTGCAAATATAACATGTGCTGTTGATTTCCCCTTAAAAACTTTTGTGTTACTTTCAATCCCTATTCACAGCAGTGGGTTTATGTCCTTTCAGCTACCTTGTACTTCAGAAGCTTTTCTCCCAACTCCTCAGAACAGCAATTGAGAAATGATGCATTAAGATTACAATAGTTTATCGTAATTAGGTGAAACGATGAATTAGGGTTACAATCACCCTCTTGTGAACATCTTTCATGTCTGAATTCTCTAAAACTTTTTCTTGTTTTATAAAAACCCTTTACTACAATTTTTTCCAGTGTTCAGTTCCTATATATGCCTTACATATGATATCCCATATTCACAAACATATACTCATGCTATCACACACAGAATGTAAATGCATTTTTATCTGTACGCACATTAAAAAAGGGATTTAAATTTAGCCAGAAATGAAAAATGGGACATCTCTGGAGTATTTATTCTAGCTTTTTTATCAATTTTCATATAGATACAGGATTATTTCATTTGCTAGATATTAATTTACATTGCACTAGTAACATAACTCCAACACAGCAACCTATGACAAAAGATTATTATCTTGTCAGTACTTAGAAATCTTCCTGTTTAATGTTCCTTTCTCAAGAATCTCATCTGTGTTTTGAGGTGCCAATGGTAAAATTACAAATATAGAACATTTTACCAGTTTTGATATTTTAAAACTTCCTCATCACCCTCTCAAAAGACTGTCACCTGTAGTTATCCTTATGAGCAAACATCTTAAAATACGGAACAATATTTTTAAAATTGTGGAACACTTAGTACCAAAACATAGTCTAAATCACTTCAGTGGTTGATATAAGCCTTCCCCAGAGAAAAACATTATTAATAAATGTAATTAATTTGGTGAGGCAATATATACAAAGATATGCAACAGTGAACTCATTAATTTTTGTTGAAATAATTATTTACAAATATTCATATGTTCTCCCAAGACATATTAATGAGTTGGAAAAAATGTTTACATTGTATGATTGGCTGAAAAATAGCTATGGGCTTTTGCCTTCAAAAATAGCATTCTTTTTCATGCTTTGAAACAGAAAAGCTAACTCGATTGCACCTGAGTTAATACAAGAACTGCAGCTTTCAGTCAGCCCAAATTATTTATAGATTTACATTAAAATTATTAAATAATTTAGGCTAAAAAAATAATATCTCTGCAAAAAATGTCATTTTATCATTTAATTCTAAAGTAATGTCTTCTTTGATAAGGCTGCCTACAGCTAATTTTTGATAGGGTTGAAAGCTGAATTAAGTTTCAGTTTGTTGTGCCTGAGATATGTTTGAATTTGTTTCACCAAGAGGATTTTTGTTCACTCTATATAATGAAAACATTTTTTTTCTGTAAATCTTGTGTTATTTTCATGGTTTTGCAGCTTAGTCTATTTTCTGAGAATCTTTTATCCCTGTTTTCTAGACTTTTCTTTGAGTAAACTGCTCCATCAATAACATGCAAGAGATGAGAAAGCGTTCCTTTGACTAATGCTTTCTTTCAGAAGGTATCAATTTACTAACTCCATAGAGAATTCCTGCGTAGATTGAAAATCTCAACACTCTCAAATGTTGAGACCAGCATTTAAAAGCACATTTTAATTGTATCCTTTCACCACCATTCTCCAAAAATTCCTTACACATAATTCACATAATTCTGTCTTTCCACTCAGTGACTGCTGTGAGTTGAGTTTGTTTTTGTTTGTTTGTTTGTTTGTTGCATTTTGAGGTTTTTTGCTTCCTGCTACATGTTGCCAATTTTCTGGCGTTTGCTCAGATAATTTTATTTGGGGAATGTTGACCCAAGATCAAATCATGTTAATGGACTTCATCAAGAGCGAGATTCAGTTGCCTAAATGCAGGCACCTCATGCCATTTTTACCCTCTAAGGGATCCAGAATATCTCCAAAGAGACAGCAGATAGGGCACGGGCCCCTTAGGATACCCATGCCTTTCTGGAGAGCCTGATGGCAGTCTGAGACACATGCTTAGAGGAAAACCCTAAACTAAGGAAGAAACAACATCCCCAATTGTTTTCTCAAAACATATATTTTTGATTCTCTTACTGAAAATGCACAATGCCATAATTGTGTCTGTTATGCAATGTGTAATTATATTTTTAAGGTTGTTTGCTGATTCTTCAGATTTTAGTCTTATTTAAGGAAATGCAATCCCTGTGGAGGCACCCAGATCATATTTAATGCTGATGTCAGTGATGACATAGATACTAGAGCAAGCAATAAAATAATCTCACTAATATGGATTTCACCATGTTTATAAAATAAAACAGAAACTTCAGTCTCTTTACAGTAGAACTTGCCCCTTAAAATTTTTCAGCATTACAAGGCCATATAATGAGACAGTGCTGTAGGATTATGTTCACTAAAACAGAAAGCCACAGTTACAGAAAGGTTTATGTTAGTAAAAATAAAACAAGACACAAGAGAACCGTTTGCAGATAAAGTATCATTAAGTCACTTACCCATAAAGGCAGTAAGTGACAGAAATAGAAGGTAGAAAACAAGAGATCAGGGTGTAATAAAAGTAAGCCACACTATTTTTGTAGAGTTTCAACATATGTACTGTATGTTTTATGAATTTTAAGCATGAATGGAATTCTGTGCTTGCCTAATTGGGGCTTCAGATTGGCTATGGGCCAGTCAGGACTATAGGGACTCAAAGGCTAATAGCACTACAAACAAATCTATGTTGTGTACTGCTCACTATCTATTTTTAGAAAATGAACAGAAAATTTGGGACAACTATGGTATGTTGAAGTTTTCTCTTGACATTTGAAGCTAGATGCTATAAATGTCTTGTTTTTGTGTCAATTAGTTATTTCAATTTCAAATATTTCTCTGAAAAATAATCAATTTCAAATTTGAGGCTGACAAAAGCAAACTTGTATTAAAGATATCAATAACTCTGAAAGTAGGTATAGACTTTGCCAGAAAATTTGGGATTGGGATTTTAACGAAGATGTTGTATAAATATAAAGAAAGTAGGTTCTTGGAGATGCATTCTGTTTATCCAAAGTAATAAGACTTGAAGTGGTACTAGAGATATTAAATACTAAAACTGTTGTACTTGTAAGGTATCTTTAATGCAGCTATTTCTTAAACTCCATTTCAGAGCATTGCTTTTGTCTAAAATCTGGCCTTCATTGGAATCAAGGAAATCTAGTTTTCAGAAAACTGAAAATTCATACAGCTAGAAACAGCTAGATCATGAACTTTAACAGTTTATAAAAATTACAAGTATTTTCATGAGCAACAAAGCTGACAAGGTTTCCTGCAGGTTTATATCCTATATATGGTTTATCCATTGTCTCACGGTGTTTGATGTTCACAGCAGTTTTCTCCTTTTCTGTATTTGAGTTCGTGTAACACAAGATACTTTTATTTATTTAAATCTACACACAACACACAAACATGCAAAGAGCACAAACCTCATAACTGTCAAATCCTTAGGGACTTAGTTTTACACATCTAATCACACACATTTGTTCTTCAGTGTCTGACCCTAATTTTAATTCATTGTGTTGTATTGCAACTATGCCAAAGTCACTTTTGGGTTTTCCAAATCAGTCTCTTGAATAAGATTATTTAAAGAGCTAAAATAATTAATTTGGCTATTTGCGGTACTTTTTAAATTGTAAAGATCATAGTAAAGAACAGGAAGGAAAAGAAGTATGGTTTTTTAATTTTTTTTCACCAAAGTATATTCAAATAAAAATTGAAATCTGAAAAAGTTAAAATGCTGGAAAGAGAAAATACTGAAGGTGCAGCCAAGGCAGTGTCCTGTGGCTCTCAGATGTACTGTCCTAAAGTTGGAGGACTTAATCTCAAAGATCAACTAACAATTCCTCCTATTTCTTATGTAGCGTATTTTCAAAAATGCTAATTAAGCTGTATTTTTCAATGACTGTAGCAGTTTAGAACAATATAGTACAGGCTATGCACTGTATGTTTCAGTGGAATTCCAACATGAAAGCTAGGAGCAAAGAGCTATCTTGGAAGATAGAACAAATTTGGAAAAGTCAATTTTAATTTAGACATTAATATAATTATGCTGTGGATATAATCTGTAAACACATATCAAGGATATGGCTATGCACGAGGAGGAGCAATGGTAATGAATAAATCAGTATCAGCACAGACTCACTGCTTTGGTATTCAGATACAGCAGGGGCAGACCAAATTATCATTTGGGAAATGATACCTCAGCCAGCCTACAATGACATTTTCAATATTCTTCCTGTTCCCTCCTGCCTTGAACTTTTCATTACACCTCCCATTTAGCTCATTCAGATTGTATTACTGGTAATGCTAATATTTCCATATTTCCTCCAAAGTACATTTTAAAGTAATTATTAGAAACTAGCTTCCTATTTCACTTCTCATATCAAAGAACAAAATCCATGATTTTAATATAATTAAAAAATCTATTGGCAGTCAAGGCGTGCCACAGATGGAGCACTAATCAGTTAATATTTTCCTGATGAGAGCTATGTTTCGGCTCAATTTTGACCTGAAGAAAGTAAGAAAATGGATAAAATAATTAACCCTCCCCTGTTTTCCATGAGACTGGAAAGAGATGCTATGACACAGTATAAATAGACATTATGACTTGAGAGATGCAGAAGCAGCCTGATGACTACTCTGTACCTCTGTACATGGCAATGAAACAGAACAAGATGACAGAATTAATTATATCCTCTCCAAATGAACTCATGAAACTTGTCTTTCTGGAAGTCTCAAGAATTGTTAATTCAAAATCTAAAAGTTTGGTGAATTTTGCTGGTATTTCCTGTTTAGCTTTAAAAGAAAGAGAAATCTCAAATTCTTTAGCAATCACTGAAAGGCAGCACAAAGTCTTGTGTGTGTGTTTTTGTTTTCTTTTTCTTTTAAAGATCCACTATATCTACCTTTCAAAATCCCTGTTGTTTTCAGGTAAAATATGAAATCAGCTTAAACACTAAGTAAACCGATGCAAGTAATAAATTTTGTGTATAAAAAACTAATATTAAGTGGAAGGTGAAATAGTAATACAATATCTGATCAGTTATAGAAAGAATAAAGTAGGATGAAATAGAGTAAAACAAATACTGGAAAT
Organism: Sturnus vulgaris; assembly: GCF_052056855.1. Classification (NCBI taxonomy): domain Eukaryota; kingdom Metazoa; phylum Chordata; class Aves; order Passeriformes; family Sturnidae; genus Sturnus; species Sturnus vulgaris. Next base: position 16,109,944 of record NC_142246.1, read on the forward strand.
ACTAGATGAAAAACGTTTTACAATCAGATGATTTTAGTGCCTTGGAAATCAGGATATCAGTGTTAGGAGAAGATGAAAAAGAATAAATATAAGACTACAAGAATATAGAAAAAAGAATTAGAAGAAGAAGTAGAAGCAGATATAGAAATAGAAGTAGAAGTAGAAGTAGAAGTAGAAGTAGAAGTAGAAGTAGAAGTACAAGTACAAGTACAAGTACAAGTACAAGTACAAGTAGAAGTACAAGTACAAGTACAAGTTCAAGCACAAGAAGAAGGACCATGTAAGAAGAAAGAGTTCTAAGAATAATAATAATAATTAAAAGAATAAAAATATTAAGATAAAAAAGAAATACTGCTAAAAGAAAATCTAATAATCATCATACGTATAGGCATCAGGAGAAAAAAAAAAGAAGAAGAAGAAGAGGAGGACGACGACGATGAAAAGGAAGAATAGAAGTCGAAACAAATAATAGAAGAGGAAATAGATAATGATAAAACAATAAATATGAGGATAATAATAATAATTAGTATTAATATTATCGAGTAAAAAACACATCCACATGTCCTCTAGAGTCACACTATAGTTTGGGTTGGGAAGGACCTGAAAAATCCTCTACTGAATAAGGAGGCTGAGACCACCCAAGCCCACCCCTCCTTCACCTGACTGCAGCATTGGCCTGGAACTTGAGCGGCCTAACAGCACCTGAGCTACCATAAAGGTGACACCACTGATCAATTACCTCTGGTCTAGGGACAAGGAAACACGAGTGAGGCCGGAGAATGTAGCCAAAGAAAGCCAAAGCCAGCAGCTGTCCTGAAAATCAGCTTGGGCCAGGCTGGGGCTCGGGGAGGCCGAAGCCCACAGGCTCATCCGCTGAGGCCTCGCTGGCACACACTGCGCACAGCCAGGGAGGGAGGAGGAGAGTTCTGGGGCTGTGGGGGAACCTCTGCTCACTGGCAGCGAACGCCCATCCTCCCTCACGCAAAGCGGCTCAGCAGGAAAATCCCCAGGCCGGGAAGACCACATCCAGGGCACATTGCCGTGGCGGGGAGCTGAGGAGGTGCCAGAATCCATCAAACAGCCCCAAAGCTCTCCCCAGACTCACTGCTGAGGCCTTGCAGGAGAGCACTGCTCGTGATGCAAAGGGATGCGACAGAGCCAGAGGCTGCTGCAAGAGCCTGTGTCAGACTTGTCCCTGCCAGGGGAGGAACCTGGGCCTTCCCCCACCCGCTCAAGTGTGTATCGATTCCCTGAACTCCATGATTGTGTGGGACCCTCAGCACCAAGAAGATGGAGATGGAGAGCATCCACAGTGCGCCACTGGGATCCACGGAGTGGTGAGGTTTTCTACTTAATCTGGCTCTGTCACTCTCTTTCTCTAATCCCACCCCTTTTCTGTTTCTATTTTTCTTTCTCCGGCTCTGCCACTCCCTTTCTCTCCTCCCACCTGTTTCCTCTTTCAATTTTTCTTTCTCTGTCATTTGCTCTGTCTCTCATTTACTCTTCAATAAAACCCATACTATTGACTTTGGCACATGAACTCATTTGCACATTAATTGAGGCAGAGCCATTTCTGATCATTTTAATCAGTGGATGGGAACAAGGGGCTAGAAGCCCACCAGTCTGGCTGCTGCGCCATGCCACTTCCGGGGGGCGGGGCTGCTGCTGAAGGGGTGCCGGGCATGGCCCTCTGTGACACAGGGGCGTTCTAATGGGTTCCTGGGTGATGAGGGACATTCTGTTGTCCTGGTGACATGGCACAGCCACACCCTGCAGGGTGTGGACCCTGCACTGCCCAGTCCCAGGAGCGCCCCTTCCACAGGAGGAAGCAACTCCCGGGATCTCTGTGCGCCAGTCCTTCTGTGTTGCACATGGAGCCAGAAAAGGTGAAGTCCAGCTCCCAGGCAGCCAGCCCCTTGCCCAGCAAGCTGGAAGCCCAGGCTCTCAGCGGGCACTGCCTGGGGGCAGGTGACGGTGCAGGCCCGCTACCATCCAGCTACCATGAGGGATCCCTAGGGGAATCCTGCATTGAGCAGGAGCTATCCCCAGCACAATCCAGCAGCTCCCACGAAGGATCCCCAGAAGCCTGCATTCAACAGGAGCTCTCCCAGGAAGAAGTCACCAGCTCCCAGGAGCTCTCGAACTGGGAGAAATGGATACAAGAAGAGCTGTCCCACCAAGATGTTGCCACCTACCAAGAAGTGTCGGACTGGGAAGAGTCCGTGTACCAAGAGTTTCCTGGGGAGGAAGACTCCATTGAACAGCAGGAGTCTGGAGGGAAAGGTCAGTTACCCTCAGTGCATTCCAGCCTCGAAAATGACAGTGACCAAGACCTCATGCAGGAGAGCTGGGAAGAGAACATCAGGGCCAAGGCCTCGCCGCACGAGGAGGATGAGTGGGACGGCGTGAGCCTCCTAGAACTGTGCGAAGACCAAGAAGAGAGAGAGCGAAGATGGGCATGTTTGTCAGGAGGCGGGCTCCCCCTGGCTGCCCCTCGCGAGGCCTGGGTTGAGCTGGCGCCAGCTAAGCCTTGCTCCCCAGGGCCGCTCTGTGCCTCCCCTCCTCGTGTGGAAGCGCTGGCCCCCCTGCAGAAACATCCGTCCCGGCTGCGGCGGGCACTGCGCTGGCTGCGCAGCCTGTTCCGCTGCTCCTGCCTGGCTCCCCAGACTGAGCCAATAGGGCTGGAAAAGGAGAAGAATGAGAAAACAAGAAGCAGAAAGAAGAAGGAGAAGAAGAATTAGAATAAGAATAGGAAAAGGAATAGGAAATAAGAAGAAGCAAAAAAAAAACGAAAAGAAGATGAATAAGAGTAAGAATAAGATTATAAGTATATAGGAATATAAGAATAAGAAGTAGGAATATAACTAGAAGTAGAAGTACCATTAGAAGTAGAAGTAAAAAATGAAGAAGAAGTAGTGAAGAAGAAATAGTTAGGATAAGAATAAAAATAGGAAGAAGAAGTATAAAATACTGAGATGAAGAAGAAAGAGTACCAGCAGGAAATGTAATAATCCTCATAAGTATAGGAATAAGAAGAGAAAAAAAAAGAAGGAGGAGAACAAGAAGAAGAGGAAAGAGAAGAGGAAGAAGACCAGGAGGAGGAGGAAGAAAAGGAAGAACTAGAAGTAGTATTAAGCTATAGAAATAGTAGTAAATAATTTTAATAAAGTTATGATGATAATAATAATTTCTATTAATGGGTATTAATTGAATCAAATGAAAATACACATCCACACGTCCTCTAGAGTCACACTATAGTTTGGGTTGGGAAGGACCTGAAAAATCCTCTACTGAATAAGGAGGCTGAGACCACCCAAGCCCACCCCTCCTTCACCTGACTGCAGCATTGGCCTGGAACTTGAGCGGCCTAACAGCACCTGAGCTACCATAAAGGTGACACCACTGATCAATTACCTCTGGTCTAGGGACAAGGAAACACGAGTGAGGCCGGAGAATGTAGCCAAAGAAAGCCAAAGCCAGCAGCTGTCCTGAAAATCAGCTTGGGCCAGGCTGGGGCTCGGGGAGGCCGAAGCCCACAGGCTCATCCGCTGAGGCCTCGCTGGCACACACTGCGCACAGCCAGGGAGGGAGGAGGAGAGTTCTGGGGCTGTGGGGGAACCTCTGCTCACTGGCAGCGAACGCCCATCCTCCCTCACGCAAAGCGGCTCAGCAGGAAAATCCCCAGGCCGGGAAGACCACATCCAGGGCACATTGCCGTGGCGGGGAGCTGAGGAGGTGCCAGAATCCATCAAACAGCCCCAAAGCTCTCCCCAGACTCACTGCTGAGGCCTTGCAGGAGAGCACTGCTCGTGATGCAAAGGGATGCGACAGAGCCAGAGGCTGCTGCAAGAGCCTGTGTCAGACTTGTCCCTGCCAGGGGAGGAACCTGGGCCTTCCCCCACCCGCTCAAGTGTGTATCGATTCCCTGAACTCCATGATTGTGTGGGACCCTCAGCACCAAGAAGATGGAGATGGAGAGCATCCACAGTGCGCCACTGGGATCCACGGAGTGGTGAGGTTTTCTACTTAATCTGGCTCTGTCACTCTCTTTCTCTAATCCCACCCCTTTTCTGTTTCTATTTTTCTTTCTCCGGCTCTGCCACTCCCTTTCTCTCCTCCCACCTGTTTCCTCTTTCAATTTTTCTTTCTCTGTCATTTGCTCTGTCTCTCATTTACTCTTCAATAAAACCCATACTATTGACTTTGGCACATGAACTCATTTGCACATTAATTGAGGCAGAGCCATTTCTGATCATTTTAATCAGTGGATGGGAACAAGGGGCTAGAAGCCCACCAGTCTGGCTGCTGCGCCATGCCACTTCCGGGGGGCGGGGCTGCTGCTGAAGGGGTGCCGGGCATGGCCCTCTGTGACACAGGGGCGTTCTAATGGGTTCCTGGGTGATGAGGGACATTCTGTTGTCCTGGTGACATGGCACAGCCACACCCTGCAGGGTGTGGACCCTGCACTGCCCAGTCCCAGGAGCGCCCCTTCCACAGGAGGAAGCAACTCCCGGGATCTCTGTGCGCCAGTCCTTCTGTGTTGCACATGGAGCCAGAAAAGGTGAAGTCCAGCTCCCAGGCAGCCAGCCCCTTGCCCAGCAAGCTGGAAGCCCAGGCTCTCAGCGGGCACTGCCTGGGGGCAGGTGACGGTGCAGGCCCGCTACCATCCAGCTACCATGAGGGATCCCTAGGGGAATCCTGCATTGAGCAGGAGCTATCCCCAGCACAATCCAGCAGCTCCCACGAAGGATCCCCAGAAGCCTGCATTCAACAGGAGCTCTCCCAGGAAGAAGTCACCAGCTCCCAGGAGCTCTCGAACTGGGAGAAATGGATACAAGAAGAGCTGTCCCACCAAGATGTTGCCACCTACCAAGAAGTGTCGGACTGGGAAGAGTCCGTGTACCAAGAGTTTCCTGGGGAGGAAGACTCCATTGAACAGCAGGAGTCTGGAGGGAAAGGTCAGTTACCCTCAGTGCATTCCAGCCTCGAAAATGACAGTGACCAAGACCTCATGCAGGAGAGCTGGGAAGAGAACATCAGGGCCAAGGCCTCGCCGCACGAGGAGGATGAGTGGGACGGCGTGAGCCTCCTAGAACTGTGCGAAGACCAAGAAGAGAGAGAGCGAAGATGGGCATGTTTGTCAGGAGGCGGGCTCCCCCTGGCTGCCCCTCGCGAGGCCTGGGTTGAGCTGGCGCCAGCTAAGCCTTGCTCCCCAGGGCCGCTCTGTGCCTCCCCTCCTCGTGTGGAAGCGCTGGCCCCCCTGCAGAAACATCCGTCCCGGCTGCGGCGGGCACTGCGCTGGCTGCGCAGCCTGTTCCGCTGCTCCTGCCTGGCTCCCCAGACTGAGCCAATAGGGCTGGAAAAGGAGAAGAATGAGAAAACAAGAAGCAGAAAGAAGAAGGAGAAGAAGAATTAGAATAAGAATAGGAAAAGGAATAGGAAATAAGAAGAAGCAAAAAAAAAACGAAAAGAAGATGAATAAGAGTAAGAATAAGATTATAAGTATATAGGAATATAAGAATAAGAAGTAGGAATATAACTAGAAGTAGAAGTACCATTAGAAGTAGAAGTAAAAAATGAAGAAGAAGTAGTGAAGAAGAAATAGTTAGGATAAGAATAAAAATAGGAAGAAGAAGTATAAAATACTGAGATGAAGAAGAAAGAGTACCAGCAGGAAATGTAATAATCCTCATAAGTATAGGAATAAGAAGAGAAAAAAAAAGAAGGAGGAGAACAAGAAGAAGAGGAAAGAGAAGAGGAAGAAGACCAGGAGGAGGAGGAAGAAAAGGAAGAACTAGAAGTAGTATTAAGCTATAGAAATAGTAGTAAATAATTTTAATAAAGTTATGATGATAATAATAATTTCTATTAATGGGTATTAATTGAATCAAATGAAAATACACATCCACACGTCCTCTAGAGTCACACTATAGTTTGGGTTGGGAAGGACCTGAAAAATCCTCTACTGAATAAGGAGGCTGAGACCACCCAAGCCCACCCCTCCTTCACCTGACTGCAGCATTGGCCTGGAACTTGAGCGGCCTAACAGCACCTGAGCTACCATAAAGGTGACACCACTGATCAATTACCTCTGGTCTAGGGACAAGGAAACACGAGTGAGGCCGGAGAATGTAGCCAAAGAAAGCCAAAGCCAGCAGCTGTCCTGAAAATCAGCTTGGGCCAGGCTGGGGCTCGGGGAGGCCGAAGCCCACAGGCTCATCCGCTGAGGCCTCGCTGGCACACACTGCGCACAGCCAGGGAGGGAGGAGGAGAGTTCTGGGGCTGTGGGGGAACCTCTGCTCACTGGCAGCGAACGCCCATCCTCCCTCACGCAAAGCGGCTCAGCAGGAAAATCCCCAGGCCGGGAAGACCACATCCAGGGCACATTGCCGTGGCGGGGAGCTGAGGAGGTGCCAGAATCCATCAAACAGCCCCAAAGCTCTCCCCAGACTCACTGCTGAGGCCTTGCAGGAGAGCACTGCTCGTGATGCAAAGGGATGCGACAGAGCCAGAGGCTGCTGCAAGAGCCTGTGTCAGACTTGTCCCTGCCAGGGGAGGAACCTGGGCCTTCCCCCACCCGCTCAAGTGTGTATCAATTCCCTGAACTCCATGATTGTGTGGGACCCTCAGCACCAAGAAGATGGAGATGGAGAGCATCCACAGTGCGCCACTGGGATCCACGGAGTGGTGAGGTTTTCTACTTAATCTGGCTCTGTCACTCTCTTTCTCTAATCCCACCCCTTTTCTGTTTCTATTTTTCTTTCTCCGGCTCTGCCACTCCCTTTCTCTCCTCCCACCTGTTTCCTCTTTCAATTTTTCTTTCTCTGTCATTTGCTCTGTCTCTCATTTACTCTTCAATAAAACCCATACTATTGACTTTGGCACATGAACTCATTTGCACATTAATTGAGGCAGAGCCATTTCTGATCATTTTAATCAGTGGATGGGAACAAGGGGCTAGAAGCCCACCAGTCTGGCTGCTGCGCCATGCCACTTCCGGGGGGCGGGGCTGCTGCTGAAGGGGTGCCGGGCATGGCCCTCTGTGACACAGGGGCGTTCTAATGGGTTCCTGGGTGATGAGGGACATTCTGTTGTCCTGGTGACATGGCACAGCCACACCCTGCAGGGTGTGGACCCTGCACTGCCCAGTCCCAGGAGCGCCCCTTCCACAGGAGGAAGCAACTCCCGGGATCTCTGTGCGCCAGTCCTTCTGTGTTGCACATGGAGCCAGAAAAGGTGAAGTCCAGCTCCCAGGCAGCCAGCCCCTTGCCCAGCAAGCTGGAAGCCCAGGCTCTCAGCGGGCACTGCCTGGGGGCAGGTGACGGTGCAGGCCCGCTACCATCCAGCTACCATGAGGGATCCCTAGGGGAATCCTGCATTGAGCAGGAGCTATCCCCAGCACAATCCAGCAGCTCCCACGAAGGATCCCCAGAAGCCTGCATTCAACAGGAGCTCTCCCAGGAAGAAGTCACCAGCTCCCAGGAGCTCTCGAACTGGGAGAAATGGATACAAGAAGAGCTGTCCCACCAAGATGTTGCCACCTACCAAGAAGTGTCGGACTGGGAAGAGTCCGTGTACCAAGAGTTTCCTGGGGAGGAAGACTCCATTGAACAGCAGGAGTCTGGAGGGAAAGGTCAGTTACCCTCAGTGCATTCCAGCCTCGAAAATGACAGTGACCAAGACCTCATGCAGGAGAGCTGGGAAGAGAACATCAGGGCCAAGGCCTCGCCGCACGAGGAGGATGAGTGGGACGGCGTGAGCCTCCTAGAACTGTGCGAAGACCAAGAAGAGAGAGAGCGAAGATGGGCATGTTTGTCAGGAGGCGGGCTCCCCCTGGCTGCCCCTCGCGAGGCCTGGGTTGAGCTGGCGCCAGCTAAGCCTTGCTCCCCAGGGCCGCTCTGTGCCTCCCCTCCTCGTGTGGAAGCGCTGGCCCCCCTGCAGAAACATCCGTCCCGGCTGCGGCGGGCACTGCGCTGGCTGCGCAGCCTGTTCCGCTGCTCCTGCCTGGCTCCCCAGACTGAGCCAATAGGGCTGGAAAAGGAGAAGAATGAGAAAACAAGAAGCAGAAAGAAGAAGGAGAAGAAGAATTAGAATAAGAATAGGAAAAGGAATAGGAAATAAGAAGAAGCAAAAAAAAAACGAAAAGAAGATGAATAAGAGTAAGAATAAGATTATAAGTATATAGGAATATAAGAATAAGAAGTAGGAATATAACTAGAAGTAGAAGTACCATTAGAAGTAGAAGTAAAAAATGAAGAAGAAGTAGTGAAGAAGAAATAGTTAGGATAAGAATAAAAATAGGAAGAAGAAGTATAAAATACTGAGATGAAGAAGAAAGCGTACCAGCAGGAAATGTAATAATCCTCATAAGTATAGGAATAAGAAGAGAAAAAAAAAGAAGGAGGAGAACAAGAAGAAGAGGAAAGAGAAGAGGAAGAAGACCAGGAGGAGGAGGAAGAAAAGGAAGAACTAGAAGTAGTATTAAGCTATAGAAATAGTAGTAAATAATTTTAATAAAGTTATGATGATAATAATAATTTCTATTAATGGGTATTAATTGAATCAAATGAAAATACACATCCACACGTCCTCTAGAGTCACACTATAGTTTGGGTTGGGAAGGACCTGAAAAATCCTCTACTGAATAAGGAGGCTGAGACCACCCAAGCCCACCCCTCCTTCACCTGACTGCAGCATTGGCCTGGAACTTGAGCGGCCTAACAGCACCTGAGCTACCATAAAGGTGACACCACTGATCAATTACCTCTGGTCTAGGGACAAGGAAACACGAGTGAGGCCGGAGAATGTAGCCAAAGAAAGCCAAAGCCAGCAGCTGTCCTGAAAATCAGCTTGGGCCAGGCTGGGGCTCGGGGAGGCCGAAGCCCACAGGCTCATCCGCTGAGGCCTCGCTGGCACACACTGCGCACAGCCAGGGAGGGAGGAGGAGAGTTCTGGGGCTGTGGGGGAACCTCTGCTCACTGGCAGCGAACGCCCATCCTCCCTCACGCAAAGCGGCTCAGCAGGAAAATCCCCAGGCCGGGAAGACCACATCCAGGGCACATTGCCGTGGCGGGGAGCTGAGGAGGTGCCAGAATCCATCAAACAGCCCCAAAGCTCTCCCCAGACTCACTGCTGAGGCCTTGCAGGAGAGCACTGCTCGTGATGCAAAGGGATGCGACAGAGCCAGAGGCTGCTGCAAGAGCCTGTGTCAGACTTGTCCCTGCCAGGGGAGGAACCTGGGCCTTCCCCCACCCGCTCAAGTGTGTATCGATTCCCTGAACTCCATGATTGTGTGGGACCCTCAGCACCAAGAAGATGGAGATGGAGAGCATCCACAGTGCGCCACTGGGATCCACGGAGTGGTGAGGTTTTCTACTTAATCTGGCTCTGTCACTCTCTTTCTCTAATCCCACCCCTTTTCTGTTTCTATTTTTCTTTCTCCGGCTCTGCCACTCCCTTTCTCTCCTCCCACCTGTTTCCTCTTTCAATTTTTCTTTCTCTGTCATTTGCTCTGTCTCTCATTTACTCTTCAATAAAACCCATACTATTGACTTTGGCACATGAACTCATTTGCACATTAATTGAGGCAGAGCCATTTCTGATCATTTTAATCAGTGGATGGGAACAAGGGGCTAGAAGCCCACCAGTCTGGCTGCTGCGCCATGCCACTTCCGGGGGGCGGGGCTGCTGCTGAAGGGGTGCCGGGCATGGCCCTCTGTGACACAGGGGCGTTCTAATGGGTTCCTGGGTGATGAGGGACATTCTGTTGTCCTGGTGACATGGCACAGCCACACCCTGCAGGGTGTGGACCCTGCACTGCCCAGTCCCAGGAGCGCCCCTTCCACAGGAGGAAGCAACTCCCGGGATCTCTGTGCGCCAGTCCTTCTGTGTTGCACATGGAGCCAGAAAAGGTGAAGTCCAGCTCCCAGGCAGCCAGCCCCTTGCCCAGCAAGCTGGAAGCCCAGGCTCTCAGCGGGCACTGCCTGGGGGCAGGTGACGGTGCAGGCCCGCTACCATCCAGCTACCATGAGGGATCCCTAGGGGAATCCTGCATTGAGCAGGAGCTATCCCCAGCACAATCCAGCAGCTCCCACGAAGGATCCCCAGAAGCCTGCATTCAACAGGAGCTCTCCCAGGAAGAAGTCACCAGCTCCCAGGAGCTCTCGAACTGGGAGAAATGGATACAAGAAGAGCTGTCCCACCAAGATGTTGCCACCTACCAAGAAGTGTCGGACTGGGAAGAGTCCGTGTACCAAGAGTTTCCTGGGGAGGAAGACTCCATTGAACAGCAGGAGTCTGGAGGGAAAGGTCAGTTACCCTCAGTGCATTCCAGCCTCGAAAATGACAGTGACCAAGACCTCATGCAGGAGAGCTGGGAAGAGAACATCAGGGCCAAGGCCTCGCCGCACGAGGAGGATGAGTGGGACGGCGTGAGCCTCCTAGAACTGTGCGAAGACCAAGAAGAGAGAGAGCGAAGATGGGCATGTTTGTCAGGAGGCGGGCTCCCCCTGGCTGCCCCTCGCGAGGCCTGGGTTGAGCTGGCGCCAGCTAAGCCTTGCTCCCCAGGGCCGCTCTGTGCCTCCCCTCCTCGTGTGGAAGCGCTGGCCCCCCTGCAGAAACATCCGTCCCGGCTGCGGCGGGCACTGCGCTGGCTGCGCAGCCTGTTCCGCTGCTCCTGCCTGGCTCCCCAGACTGAGCCAATAGGGCTGGAAAAGGAGAAGAATGAGAAAACAAGAAGCAGAAAGAAGAAGGAGAAGAAGAATTAGAATAAGAATAGGAAAAGGAATAGGAAATAAGAAGAAGCAAAAAAAAAACGAAAAGAAGATGAATAAGAGTAAGAATAAGATTATAAGTATATAGGAATATAAGAATAAGAAGTAGGAATATAACTAGAAGTAGAAGTACCATTAGAAGTAGAAGTAAAAAATGAAGAAGAAGTAGTGAAGAAGAAATAGTTAGGATAAGAATAAAAATAGGAAGAAGAAGTATAAAATACTGAGATGAAGAAGAAAGAGTACCAGCAGGAAATGTAATAATCCTCATAAGTATAGGAATAAGAAGAGAAAAAAAAAGAAGGAGGAGAACAAGAAGAAGAGGAAAGAGAAGAGGAAGAAGACCAGGAGGAGGAGGAAGAAAAGGAAGAACTAGAAGTAGTATTAAGCTATAGAAATAGTAGTAAATAATTTTAATAAAGTTATGATGATAATAATAATTTCTATTAATGGGTATTAATTGAATCAAATGAAAATACACATCCACACGTCCTCTAGAGTCACACTATAGTTTGGGTTGGGAAGGACCTGAAAAATCCTCTACTGAATAAGGAGGCTGAGACCACCCAAGCCCACCCCTCCTTCACCTGACTGCAGCATTGGCCTGGAACTTGAGCGGCCTAACAGCACCTGAGCTACCATAAAGGTGACACCACTGATCAATTACCTCTGGTCTAGGGACAAGGAAACACGAGTGAGGCCGGAGAATGTAGCCAAAGAAAGCCAAAGCCAGCAGCTGTCCTGAAAATCAGCTTGGGCCAGGCTGGGGCTCGGGGAGGCCGAAGCCCACAGGCTCATCCGCTGAGGCCTCGCTGGCACACACTGCGCACAGCCAGGGAGGGAGGAGGAGAGTTCTGGGGCTGTGGGGGAACCTCTGCTCACTGGCAGCGAACGCCCATCCTCCCTCACGCAAAGCGGCTCAGCAGGAAAATCCCCAGGCCGGGAAGACCACATCCAGGGCACATTGCCGTGGCGGGGAGCTGAGGAGGTGCCAGAATCCATCAAACAGCCCCAAAGCTCTCCCCAGACTCACTGCTGAGGCCTTGCAGGAGAGCACTGCTCGTGATGCAAAGGGATGCGACAGAGCCAGAGGCTGCTGCAAGAGCCTGTGTCAGACTTGTCCCTGCCAGGGGAGGAACCTGGGCCTTCCCCCACCCGCTCAAGTGTGTATCGATTCCCTGAACTCCATGTTTGTGTGGGACCCTCAGCACCAAGAAGATGGAGATGGAGAGCATCCACAGTGCGCCACTGGGATCCACGGAGTTGATCTGGCTCTGTCACTCTCTTTCTCTTATCCCACCCCTTTTCTGTTTTTATTTTTCTTCATCTCTCCTTTTGTCTTTCTTGCATTTACTTTTCATGAACACCCATACAGTGTTCTTCCTGTCCTCAGATTCCTGGATTTTCTCTGGTGAGATCAGGACTCTTGAAATATTTGAGCCATGCACCCATAAAGTAACTCTACATTTAGCCTCCTTAGTAATCATGACTTTATCACTAGCTTCGTACTGTTAATTTTAAAGTGATACGAAAATAGTGAAACTTGCAGAGAAATTTGAATCTTTTATTCCACTCTTTACACAGGTGTAAACTTTCCAATTCATACTCTTAAAGCTAGTTCCTAATGAAAATCAACTCATGAATTGCTTCCCAATTCACAAGTAGAGCTTCCAGGAGAGGGCTCCAAAGCAGCACTAGAACTCAAGGGAAGCGGCCCAAACGTCACTGTCCCACTTTGAGAAACAGTTAATTAGTTTTAGATTAATTAGGGGTCTCTTCCCCTTCTGCCTACAAATTTGAGGCTGACTTACACTAAGATGGAAAAATGAAAGCTATGATCTAACATGAGCTGTTAATGTTTTGATTTAGAATAATATAGCTAAAATGGAAACATAATAAAAAGGGATAAAATTATAATAAACCCTCATTTTTATTTTAAAGAGCATAATATGTATATATAAATAACATAAATATATATATATATAAATAACTTAAACATGATTATGTGATATAGAATATGACAGGAATTATTATGTATATATTTTTCTAAGACATACATTTTCTGTGTAAACAAAAGCTCTCTAGTCCTGCTAGGGGAATAGCAAATGACTAAACTGTGGTCAACTCTGCAACAACTGGAAAGCTGGAAGACCAAGGGATCCAGATACACATATGAGATATTTGAAAAGTTTTCAACTAATGACCAAACCAAAATAATAGTAAAACATTCAAATGAAATATACCTTGAAATGCTTCAGTGCTTTAAACATTTAAATGAGATATAGCTTTAACTTAGATTAAATACTTTAAAGCATGCCATTTTTTCTCCCTAATTCTTTTCCTATTGAGTTTAAGATTTGTTTCAAGTGCAGGTATTGAATGGCCAAAATTTGCACTCAGGATATTCAGTCTTAGCCAAGCAAGTAACATTTAAATTCAAATTTTGTTAGATGTTCATTGTTTTGATTCTGTGTTTAATTTAGGCCCGGCATAGCATCAGATTCAAGCGGAACAGGGATTTAGGTTTGAAATCAGGATCTAGGGTTTGGTTCTGTCTCCAATTAATTGAGTAAAGCTGGCTCAGGGACTTTTAAAAGTCTCTGCTGAACATTGTGAAAGATGGATGAGGTGAAATTCCCAGGCACAAAAAATAGAGAAGTGTAATATGTTACTGTATAATGTACTAAACTCAAAGACACAGCTTATTCCACTCAGACACAGCCAAAAGAGCCACTGATGCCAAAAATCCCAAGGAAATAAAAGGTTAGTTTTGAATTTTTTGGTTCACTTCCAAATATTTTCCATCTTCAGGCACACAACTAGCCAGAGCCTATAAAAAGTTCAGAAACCTAAACACTGAGCCTGCCGTGCTGACCTCCCATTTGTAACACCCTTCATGTGATGGGAAAGGTTTCTCCATGCAGACCCTCCAGCCTCTGGAGCTGCAGGGGGTGACTGTCTGCTGGACCTCACAGTGAATTTGTCACAAGAATGTACATGGCAGCTTGTAGAAGCAGGCCACAGGGCTTCTTAGGGAAGCAAAATGGGACACAAAATGTGCATGCCTGTCATACACTCGTCTGTGAGCAACTTCTCAGAGGTGCAAATTTATGTCAGATAATGCCTGAAGCAAGAAAAAAGTGGAGTCCCTGACCTGGACTTGTGTCCTTCAGGAACAGTATTTCTCTGCCTCTCTAAGGAGTGTTCTTATCCACACACTTCTCGAGTCTTGAGGAAAGTGCTATTCATTTATTTTGGGGTCTTCATGACAAACTTTCCTAGTTTTCAGGTGATACATTTCAAGTATTAATGTACTTCTGTGTTTTGAAAATTCCTTGTAGCAACAATTATAACAGCTGTCCTCCAAGACCTATTTGTGAAGCATGTGCATTTTATTAATCCTTACCTCATGATTTACAATGCTCTACACAGTGTTGTGTTACTGAATGGTGGATCAACTATTCAAAATGCTGAGTTTTGAAGAAAAGATACAGATGTTACCATTACCACCCCCCCCCCAAAAAAACCAAACCACAAAAAAACCCCAAAAAAACCAAAACCCAAACCAAACCAAAAAAACCAAATCAAACCAAAACAAAAAAAAAAACCACAAAAAAGAACCCAAAACAACAACAACAACAAAACACCACAAAAAAAAAATCCCAAATCAACTCTTCCAAACAAACTCCCACAACTATGTCTTTTGAAACATATTTCCTGATTCTTATGAATCCCAAGGTTCACTAGTAGAGTCTAAGAAACCTAAAGCATTTTTTCTGGGAAAACAGCTATTTCTCTTCAGATGCTTCCAGACTTAAAACCTCACTCATTCAAAATGTTTTTGGATTATTTCAGTTTGTCTGGTCAACCATCTATGAGGGCTGAGTTAATCCATCTGAACCCTTGTGCTCATTCTAAATGCTGTTTAACTTTTTGATCTGACAGTTTAATGCTGTCCCATCACAAAATATATGTTCCCACTGAAAACAAACATTTTTCATATTAGCAATAGAGACAACTTCAAGGGATGAGGTTATCATGAGGCAATTACACCCCAGAGGGATTACAGGCACTTATATCATGATAACCTTATCTTTAGTGTGCCTTATTAAATAATTACAAGACTGCCACAGCCAAATATAAATACCCATAAGCTTCCCAGCCATGGACTTATCACTAAATAAAGGTAAATGTTTATGTGAGCCTGGCAACCTCTACCACTCATGCTAAAGCATCTAAACAAATCAGCTTTCCATTTAAATGATGACAGACGCTTAATGTTGAGCTGCTCTTTCTCTAACAGGCTGTTTGCCATCAGAGTGTGACTTGCACAGAAGACCGAGCTCTTTCTCAGGATTTGCAGAACTTTTTAGATTGGAAGAGATCTCTACAGGTTCACTCACTATATTGTGAACTTCTGCCCAAGTCCTTGATGTGTATAGGCATATGCTGATAGAGTTTTTATAAAGAATGGCCCTGACTCAGGAAATCATTCTTCAGCATTTTGTTTTCAGTGCTATTTTCAATATCTGTGTTCTCAATTGCCCTATAACAAACCAAGCCTCATCATTCCACCCTGCAGAACTGTAGCAGAACCATGCAAGTGGTACTCCCGGAAAAGTACAAATAGACATTTCCGATAGATACATATTCAAATCTCAAAACCATTGAATTTGTTCATGTTCACAGACTTTTCCTCTCCACTTGCAATTAAAATGTTTGTGACTGAATTTACTGCCAAAATTAAATTTTAAGCTTCAGCAACCTAATACTCACCAAAAATAAATTAACAATGACACGTGATAAATTCACCCTGTACTAGTTGATTTTATGACTGCAATTAAAGAAGAAAACTAATTTCTAAATCATCTCCAATATTGATTTTTAATGTATCCAACCACGTAGTCATATTTCTTTTGAAAAAAATACTTCTTTCTCACATTATGCTAGCAATGCCAATAAAAGGTGATAATAATAAACTGCAGTATGAACAATGTCTCTAGGTTACTCCAGTTCAGCTGTGAAATTCAGATGCAACATATTTTGAAACTACTTACAGAAAGAGATAAATGTCATAAGCAAGTCGCATGAACTGGGGATAGTAAATCAATCTGAGAATGGCTGGCACTGAGAACAGACTAAGTAAAAGCTGTTTGTGGGAAAAGTTTCCCATGTTCCATGGTGTACATAAACCAGCAGATTTTACAGACTGTACAATGAGAAGCAGATTAGGAGCAGAATTCCTTAAGCTATCCCACAGGCGGGAGTGGGGAGAAGAGAAAACTATTCTCATAAATGAGGAACGTGGAAAGGGAGAAATAGTTCATGTTCTGTTACAGAGTATAAGAAGCGCAAAAGTGCCAGGAAGTAAGTGTTTTGTTAAATGGAGAAGGGCCTCAAAACTGTGTTTTTATGTCTTCAGTGGTTAATATCAGTAGAAGCTAACACAATTAGCTATGTAACCCTAGAAAAAAAATTGTAAATGTTGGAATTTGCCCCAATAAGCTGCGAAAATTTAACCTGGCTGAAATTTAAATCAAGGTAAAATTATTTGACCCGGTTCGGTTTCCTGTCAACAGATCACTGCCTTCTGGGCATGTGACATACATGAACTTTTCAAGTAATTCAACATGTTGATATATTTCCCATGTCCAGTAATGATTTGAGATTAAATGTAACCATTTTATCACCTTAAAGCGTAGATCCTACTTGTTAAAATTTACACAAGTTTACACTTAAAATCCTGTACCTAAATGTCCATTCCTTAAAGTACATATGCTTATTCTATTCTAAGACAGATATGGTTAGGACATTTATATATTACAGTTTTTTTTATAAATCAACTGTGCCTTGAACTGATCAACATATCCTCCTTTAATTGCTTACAGACTGTCAGCTACCGGTGTATTAATCATTCAGCTTGCTCAGTACAACAATGCATTTTACAGGTCTGTGATCCCTTGTGTCTACTTGTTTTCCTTACCAAAAATAACTTTTAGTGTAACAGCAATCATTCTGCTCAGGTTGGGTTTTTTTTCCAGTTTCTTGACTAGATTCTACTGTAAGGAAATCTCAGAAATAATTGTCTACTTTGCTTATGTGTTCACCATCACATAAGGAGCTTTTCTTGCCTGGAAAAAAACATATTATTTCTTTTAAGAGACAATGCTGTTTGATTTAAATTAAGATTTGTAAACCTAGGTCCAACGTTATGGTCTTCATGTCCTCTCCATGCATACAGTAACATTTCCCTATTTGTGGCATTCTGGAAAGCTAACTTTGCTTAATTTCCTCCGGAGAATGGGCAGTAATTTTGCACACCAGTAGTAGCCAAATTTCAATTGAAATTCACCAGAAGAATGTCCAGGTGACACTGATATGAGGAAAGTACTGAGGAATAAGGTGTAATTTTTAGGCTGTGACTTTTCATGGCTTAACCCTTCTATGTCTGCATTAGACCTATAGCAAAGAATAATAGCTGCAAGTCTTTATGTCTATATGTCTTAAGTAAAACTTGTAGAAATTTTGTTATGAATTTGACATTTTTGCAAGTTTAATTTGGCGAGTTCATAGTCTGAATAAGCAGCACCTGCACAGGTGTGTCTCTAAAAGGAAACAGTAATTTTCTGATGGCTTTTATCAGTAATACATGATCACTACTTCTGTTGTCTCAGTTAACTCTGGCTAGTAAAGAATTAAAGTTTTGTTCACTTGCCAGCTGCCTATGTGATTGATGAGTAGTACCATCCACTTGCCTGGCTCTTTGACTGGTATCTGTAATCTCTTCAGGTTGATGATTCAACTCATGCTGTATTTGTCTTATATATTTAACTATTTTCCTCAGAGCAGCCTGCAGTAAGTTTAGAAAGGCAATTAATTTGGTAAGAGTATTCACGTAGTAACTTTAGTGAAAAAACCCCTCCAATAAGTGGGAAAATGCACTTGAATCCACAAAAAATACAAAAAACCAAGTGAGTAAAATACTGTACGGTTACCTAGCTGACAATGTCCATTTAATCACTAAAACTCCTTATGTATATTTTAAGAAACCAGCATTAAAGTAGGACAATTTATTTTGGATGATGCATGATAAACACATTAAACTTTCAGCACGGTGCCTTTCACAATTCAGTCAAATATGGATTTTTTTCTGTGTGAGCTGCATATTTAGCTCTTTAAAGAACATCCAGTTTCAATGTGCTTCCTTTTTTGCATTCACTAGAGACCTGTGCGAGGAACTGGAGTACATACATGAAACATTCAGGACCAAATGGACCAAAAAGATTACAACACTAAGGAGGACACCTAAATTAAACATTTACTCAGCAATGATGTAATCTGGTCAAACAAACACACAAAAAAGGATGATTCAAAAAGGGAAAGATGACATCCAATCTCAGTTTTTGAAAATGAGGGTTGTGAAAAAATTTCAGAATATTTATCCGCTAATAATGTGTGCAGGCATCACAAGATACTTCATGCATTTAAACATCTATTTTGATTTCTAATGCAGCTGTTTATGTAAGTAACTATTCATCAGTGTGAATGAAATGCTTTCACCTCTCTCTTCAAATTTTGGTCATTACAGTATAACAGCTAACACATTCACTCAAAGGGAGCACTTTGTATAAAATTTATAACAAATTAGTGGTTTTGCAAACATTACCAGATGCTTGCCTCCAGAGCATATATGTGCTGTTACCTGCAAGATAAACAGTCGTTCTCAATTTCATCAGTGTGTAGTTTCAAGGCAGTTCATTATTTGATATCAATGAGGGACAGATTTAAACATGTACAATACACATATGTAAAGCCAGATTTTAGGAAGACTAACATTTAAAGTCATTGCGGTTTTTTGACAGCCAAAACTTCTTTTGAGCTTGAAATGGGTACTGGTTCATCTGAAGTTTGAGCTTTGAAGGGGCTTTCTAACTTTTGAAAATCTGGAAATTATGCTAAATATATACTTTTACACTAGGGTATATGGAATGGGATTGCTGCAGGACCTGTGCCTGAGCTTAATTTTTAGTACCTTATGGATGCGACTTTTAATTTGTATGTTTAAATTATTAGGCTTGTTTAACTTAAGACAGCAAATGTTAGCTAAATTTACAATCTCTTTTGCCTGGAATCCATCCTTATGGACTTGGTTTTGTTGCATCCCTTGCTTAAAGGCTTCTTTCACCTGGACAGAGAATTCCTCTTAGCCCAGAGCACAGGTTTCAATGTTTAGTACTATGGATCCAAATGATCTTAAAATCGTTCACAGAACCAGTGATGTGTTTTGTCATCTGACAGATGAATCACAAATTAAGTGGAAGATGTTAACCTGACTACCTATTTTGGTATCAAGTGTAGTAGTCTGGAGGTAATACATCTGTTATCTACAGGAGACTGTCAGAGACACTATTGGATTGAAATTAGGGCTTTAGTCATGGGGATTTTTCCTTGAATTTGCCAGAAAATTGGCCACTCAAGGTGTTTGGGAAATATATTTATATTTATTATATTCAAAACTTCTTAGATTAAACCAGAGAGAAGTATCAGAACTTTCATGCATCTCCTGCAGTATTGAAACAACTTATCTCCCCAAGGCCAAAAGAGCCAGAACTTCCTTCTGCCCACCTTGGGAAGCATTAATGCTTCTTGTCCACTCTTCTGTTCTTTCTTTGCTACTGAGCCCAGATTCTTCAACATATTTCATCCCCTGTGGCCAAAACCTGTTTAATGTTTTAGCATATCAACATAGGGAAAGGAATTTGATTACTAAGTGATGATTCTCATTACAGCAGTCATTGTTATAAGCCATCTCTCTTCAGAAAAAAAAATAAATTCAAATCTCAGTAGTTGATCAGATTAAAAAGGAATGGAAAGGCATTATAGACATGCATTCCTAAAAAAAAAAGAAAAAGAAAATTCTTCTATATCTAGTCCATGGCAGTCAGGTTATAGCACACACACTGAATCTGCTAATGCAAGCATCTGATCCAATATTACAAACACTAAAACAAAGGACTCCTAATTTATTTTTCTGTGTAAGACTCTAAAAGAGAAAACAGTTGATTAAAACCAGCCTTCACGATTTTCACATGCTTTTTGATCTTTTAAATACACATGGGAAAACAATACTTCATAAACTTTGCTATAATTTAATGACAATTAAATCCCTTTTCTGTTATTAAAAAAAAAACCTTGAATCAATTCCTTCATGTTCTACTATTGGGTTTGCAACTTCACACTCATGCAATGCTGTTCAATCCTTTTCATGCCTCACCTAGCAGTAGTAATTCAATTCAATGACTCTGTTGTACTCCTCATTGCAGAATGTCAGCATGTGTTTCATGCAATGTCAGTCATGTGCTAATTTGACAAATTATTTCAGATTCAAATAGAGAGAATTCCTTTGAGGATATTTAAGCCCAAAGCCCAAAATACACATTTGCTTCCCAAAACTCATATTTTTTAACCCCAGAACTAGAATAAGCAATGCAGATGTCAATCAAGTTATGTGGGGATTTTTGACCTCCCTTCCAGGAGGAAAATATACCCACAGCATACAGACTGTATGCTAAAACATCAGAGGACATTTCTAGTTTTAGGATACTGAAAATTCCAAGCTTTGAAGAAACATTCTCCCTTCATACTAAAACCCATGACATCTAAAAACACAATCCCTACCTCCCCTTAATAGTTATGTGAACTTCATATTTTTAGGGTTCTTTAAATATGGTCCAAAACTTACTAAACTCAAATACAACATTTCTAATTCTGAAAGACACATTGATAATTTTGTAAGAGGAAAGCAGCTTTTTTCCTATTACTAAATTTGAACTCACAATGCTTGTTTAAGAAGGAAGCAACAAAAGCAAGCACACTGCATTGACGGCTAACTTTGATTTCTTCAGTTGTTGATAGCAAAGACCAACATAAATGCTTAATGCACAAAAAAGCCACAGACTTACAAAATATACTAAATATCTTAAGCCACAGACTTTTTTCCAAGGCAATTAAATCTTCTTACAATAATTTCCTTTTCTGATGATATATCTGATATAGAGACAAACTGGAAAGGAAGTGGAACCTACTTGCCAATGGAAAAACAAATTAATAAATTGGTGGATTTGTATTACATAGAAGTTAAACAATGCCTTGAGGAGGCAAGAGCAGAAGGGTGAAATACAGAAAGGCAATTTTCATAACAATAAATACACTTTAACTTGCTCGTAGCACCATGAATCACCTTTCAGTCTTTGGCACTGCAAGCAACAACTGCATAGCCACAAGCATTACTTCTCTCAGAGCCATTGATTCCATACACAGCACTTATATCATCCAGCAGCATGACCCTGAAACAAGTGTCATGGGATTTATATCAGATGTTAACATGCAGGAAGTTTCACTGCATAATCAAAAATTGAGACCTGTAAAACTAACCTTAACCAGCATTGACAGATCTGTTGTCCATTCAGTTCACTCTCACCTCATGAAGCTAAGTACAATCACATATATTTAAAAGATCTTTTAAAGATGATAAACACCACATAAGTGTTAAAAAGCCCACTAGGGAGCCATCAATTTGAAGAAGGGAATTTAAGAGAAAGCATACATGTATATGTATAAAACAATCTCAGCTAGAGGGAGCATATGATATATATCTAGCATAATCTCTCCAGATTTGTAAAAAACCTCACACATCAGACTGAGGGAAGTTGGTTTCCTCTAGCAGACAGCACAGCTGGACATGAATAGTCATAGAAGTTCTACCTTTTGTGGATGGAATATATTATATGATGGGAAATATTTGCTTTTTCACTAATGACTTATATCTGATTACACTGTGGGCAAAATCCCTGCCCCCTAATAAAATCTTATTTTTAAAATATGTCTCTTTTCAAGGCCAACTTTTAAAATAATTATAACAAGAGTTTACTTTGACAGAAGTTTTTGAAACGTCCTTTTCTGCTCATCACTATCCATCATGTTTTTTTGGGGTCACGTTGTGTCATATATGACATAACTCAATGTGACATTATAGTTCATAACCTAATATACTCCACCGAATGATACTGGCCAATGAGTTTGTGCTAGACCTGTAGAGAGCAGTGTACCAAAGAAGTAAAATGGGTAATGAACAAAACCTTCAGAAGTCCTCAGATGGTTGCTGTAAGGCTCCCTGTGAGGACTTGATCTTAATTTTTTGCCTGAAGGAATAGTCTGAAGATAAGGAGAAATTCAAAATATTTAGAATCACATGAGGCCAGATTCCTAACATTTATTCAGCTACCAGTAGGGATAAACTTATAGGAGGATACACAAATTTTGCCACTTTAAAAAAATTATTATTTGTTGAAAACATCAAAGTGGTTTGTTCTTGAATAAAAAAAGCTTGTTATTTGAAAAATCTTAGTCATCCAAGGCCTACTTCATGCCTCTCCAGCCTTCTATGTGGTTGATTAACAGTGAAAATCCTATAAGACCTTACTCAAACCTTTCCACATCCAGGTCCTTCTGCAAGAGACACGGATTTCCACATGCATTTAGCTTGCACTATGGATTGTAGTTGATAAGTATGCAAAATGTCACAGAATCTATCCTACAGTTGCCTCACGTGTTCCCAGTCTCTTACCTGTGATTCCAGATTTATTCAGATTGCAGACAGGCAGCAGTGGGATGCATACCATGCTTTCTATAATTCACCAGCCTAGACACAGAGACACTCATCCTTGAAATAAAAGTTTACGTTTGGAATATCTCCAAAAGGAGTAAGGAATAACAAGGTTATGGATCATTCTAGACAAATCTCACAGAACAAGGAAGGTTTAAGTAAAAATTTCCATAATCAGAACTTCTAGTTGCTCATCTTTATTCTTGAGAGCAATACCAGAGTTACCAGAGTGATTCTGGCAGGACCAGAGTTACAGATATGCAATGATTTTTCAAGTAATACAGTTGCAGTATCCAACAGTTCCTACTGCATCACCTGGAGCTAAATTTCTCAAAGGTTATTTCAGAAACTGCTGGGGTAGTCAGGTAATCACTAATCTTGTTGTCTAATAAATAACAAGGCATTTCTTAGTTTGTTGTAAGTCATGCTAAACTTGTCCCATTTTCAAAGCTTCAGTCATGCATCATCTCCTTCAACCAAAAACACAGCAGAAATAATAGAATTTATTTGTGATCTCCATGTGTTCTTTTCCTCAGATTGTTTATGTATGTTTTGTTAAGAAGAGAAAAAAGACATCCCCCCAAAAATGAAAACACGACCATCAAAACGTTTTCATCATCTGGATATTTCTTTCATTTTACATTCTTCATTTTACTGAGGAATGTACAATTCTAAGGACTGCAGCTTCTGAGCTTGATAAGGGAGGATAAAGGAAATTTGAGGATTGAATCTGGAGACATTGATCTGATCCAGTCTCTGTCAGAGTCCTATTTTGGCTTTGCAGATTCACAGGAATCTAAAGATCCCAGTAAGAACTAGCTTGCTGAGCTTCTGTTGGTTTCCCCAGCTAAGATCCCTATAATTAAAGCAATGTTCCTAGTTGCAGATAATGTGGATCAAAATGCATTTACATCAATTCATGCTGAGAAAGTAATTTTTAGGTATGTGCTATAGTGCAAATTAAAATTCGCTTCTAATAAATATACTAGGAAAGAACATGAATCTATATACCATTTGGTTTGGAAAAAAAAAAAGAGTATTCACATGGTGTCTTCAAGCACTGAAAGTTATCTGTAAGAAACTTGCCAGAATAATAGTACAAAGAGTTCCTGATTTTTTAATGCCAATGTACAGCATGGTTAGTGAATTATTTAGTGAATCAAACTGCCCATGGATAATTCAAAACTTACATCATCTAGATACCAAATCCCTCATCCTAAACCTTCTACCTGTTTTCACTTGATAGTTTCTGAAGTAATTAGAAGGAAAAAAAATCAACCAATAGTGATTTTCTTACTAGAAAATATCTAAAAGTGGGTTTAAAGAAGAATGTTACAGCACAGATCTTATGGACTTTTAAAGCAGACCAGAACTGCAATAACTAGGAAAAGAGTGAGACAGTAAAGAAATCAAGAAAGAAGTTGTTCTATTGCAAATAAAATAGCATAGACTGAAAAATTAAATGTTTGCATTGTATTGTACAGCAAGGCTTTGTCCTAGTCTGCATTTATGCCTATTTCTGAGCCTGTTTTTTTCAGTTTAAGAAAGGATAATTCCCTTCAAATGACTGGAGAAAGAATAGTAGCTTCTCATTCACACTGAAGATAACTGTGCACTGTACACAAATAACTCTGAAATCTCATGTTACTTGTGGAGAAATAGGAAGCAATTTCCCTGTTTTTTCATTGTCTCCTGTGGACCCTAGTTGGTATAACTCATTATGGCCAAAAATTCACACTAGCAAAGAAATATAATGAGTATTCTTACTCTTCCTATTAGGAAGCAAGTGTTTTTAAATAGCAGGTGACATATCAGATGCTTCAAAGAACTATAGGATCAGTGATGTATTCTAACAAGGGAAAAACAAGCATACAAAGCTTTGCAAGCAATAGAGCCATGAAGAAAGAGCATTCCAAGCAGAGTGGGATCATTAGCGTAAATACCACCAGCTAAATAGCAGTGCTTTGGCAATCTAAATCCTGTGGGAATTTTTGGCTTTAAATCTATTATCTTAAATGTAGGAAAAAACATCTATTAAAAATTACAAGTCTGTACTATTTTCCTCCTGGATGGCTGCAGTTATATATCAGTTCTGACATTGGCCTCATTTATAAAGTGCTTGCAGTTCCTATTAGTTTTCATCAGAATTGTCATTACTCAAGTCGGTGGTGTTTGTTGATGATGTCCAAGCAGATCTTTATGCCAATGAAGATAAAACCAAGAAGAATTTTGAATAAAGGAACAGATATATACTGAATACACAAGGAAGGACAAGGGGGAGGGTCTGCACACTACTATGTCTGTCTAACACTGCAACATCATCTCTTTGAAATGTAAATGTTTAATAGCTCTTTCAAGGAGAGTAAAAACACCTTTGAAAATCCACTCAGTGAGAAAGCTGTGAATGTCCACCCTGTGAGAACCTATGGGTGGCATGAGGACAGTACTGGATTTTGTCTTAGCTAATAGACATAACCTAGCGAGGAGGTTTTCTACAAGTATCCCACTGTAATCATCCACCACAGAAGGATAATTGTGATAACCTTCAGCACAACTTTTGTTTTTTCTATGGACACTGGAGGCAGCAGGAGCTTTTTTCTAGTCTGACACAAGTAAATTCTCCTCCAGGTGAGTCTTAGCCTTATCTTTCATCTTTGCCTTGACAAATTTAAGAGCTCATTTTTCACCAAGTCCAGTAACCACTCTCTGATATGTTGTCTAACTTTCACCAAAGTAGGGAAACCACCCTGCAAGTCTCCTAGATTCTCATTAGTTCTGGTTCCCTCAAATTATTCTATTGAACGAATAGTATTTAATATAAATCATCACTGCTCCAGAAAATATTCATCTGCTGAAAGGAAATTTCCAAAATTCATCTACTGATGTCTTAGTTCCTTCCTATTTAAGAAATGTCCTGACGCCAAAAGATGTGAACAAAAATAGTCAAAATATGGACATAACCTTGGATTTATGTTTTGGCCTCTGTTATGGCAGTTTCTTACAGTTTTAGGTTTTATAAATAAAAGACATTTATATATTCCAGGATTTTTATGAAGAACAAAGTAACAGGCTGCAACACTCACTCACAAAGGGATGTGACTTATCCTATAACACGGCAATGTAACTATAATGCACAGTTCACCTTCCTTTTATGGACCATCTGTGTTGCAGACTGGTTCTGTATACCTACATAAGAAGTTTGCTGTAGTATGATAATTTTCCATCCTGAGGAAGAAAGAGATTAAAATAATTCTAATATTAGAAAAAATGCTGCTTTCTTGAATCCCACAATTATCGTGAAAATCGCATTTCAATAGGCACATCGTCAGTTCCATCCTTCCAATGGAAAATGTGTGAAGGAAATATTTTTTCTACATGTACTGTATTGTTCAAACCTTATCAGAGTGCCTTTTTTCTGGTTTTTGTTTTTTGGTTTTTTTTAAGGATATGGAAATATTATTTATAATTTAGGATAAAAATTAAGAGAAGCTATAATTAGATAAGAAATTAGTAATTGCGATTTAACGAAAACATTTGACATTACTTCTGACCTGTAGTGTTTTCAATCAGATTGCAGCTATTCAGAATTCTGTAGAAAAATTAGGCTGATTTCTTTAAGAGTTATCCTTTGTAACCTGGCATGTTCCCACCTGCATTGCCGCTGAGTGGGTATTTACTGTGCCTTTTGACAGTGCACTTGATCAGTCTCACCTCTTGCCTCTGCAATGATCAAGGAATAATAAAATTTAAGCACAATCTTTTTATCTGCATGAGAAACAATTATTGAAAATTTATTTAGGAAAATTTATATAGGGAAAAAATACATCTTTTCGCTAAAGACCAGAGTTATGAGATGCTAAATATTGCTTACTGAGCTCAGAAATTCAGATATCAGCAAATAGAAACACAAACAAGCTTTATCATTTCAGCTTTGTCTGGGAAAAAGACTAAAATAGTTTTTCTAAATGAACTGGGGAAAAAAATGAATCTTTTTTAATTAAAGCCATTTTATTAAAATTTGGATGCATAGCAGAATATCATTTGGCAATTTTTTTTCTTGTTGCAGTTTTTAGAAGCCAGGAAAACGTTATGCAGAAGGTACAGAGCTCAAAATTATGACATAGTAAACCATTAGCATAGAATACATTTCCAGAACTCTTCCACTTCATATAAAAGAGTGACATCTCTATCCTCTCATTCAACTAAAATGATTTAGGAAGGAGACACAGAATGCTTCAAATGGACTCAATTTTCCTGCATGGCATCTACAGAAACTAAAATTTAGATATATTTTAACTGGACCATCAATATAATCTTCTAGCATTAAAGAAGTGTTTTGTGAGTATGAAACTGAAATAGTGGTCTGAAAAATGTGTGTTTTCTAAGACTACTGGAATATATCAATGATGGCAATGTCATTCCCTGTCATTCTCATGCCTCTAGAATCCCATTTACTGTTCCCATGTAGTTTCTTTGCTACTGAAAAACAAACACTGCCATGTATATTGTATATTGAAAAATTCACCAAAGAGCTACACTGGAGCTGAGAGTTACTGTTCTGAGCTGTGTATGAACAGCAGCCTTTTACAACCATTCATCATGCCCCCTTCACTGCAGACCTATTGATCAGGCAGATGCAGAAGAGAATAACAGAAGTGCAAGTTGTTTCCAGTTACAGGTAAATTGATTCTTTAAATCTGTCAAAGAATAAAACATTCAAAGTCATGACAAGGTTTGCAGTCACCATTCAGCCCAAACAAGAATGTTATTTATATTGTATATTGTGGCAATTCAATTTGCTGAATTGGTTATTTGACATTAAAATATAACGCAAGAAAGATTTAAAAGGCCACATTCTGGCATCTTCACTCAAAATGAATGAGGATTTTTCTAAAGGCAGTGAGGCAATCTACAGCACAGAATTAATAGTCATGGGGAAGCCCAGCAATATGTTAATGAAGAGCATGAAAACAAACTGCAAATATTTTTTATTTGTAATCACTGTAGAGTGAAAGAAATTATTAACTTTGATTAAATGCGTATTTTATAACTGAAGAGTGTATAGTTAGAAATAATGACAATAAATTAGAATATATCACAAAGAAACTGCTGACAATTATAGTAATTATGTTATAGGAAATTCTTCAAACTGAGTTCTTGTTGCATAGTAATTACAATCTAGATTGGATAACAAAAATAACAGCAGTAAACCTACAAACATGGTACTGGCAGTGAATTGGAGCAAATAATTTATTATATCAAATATTTTCTACTGCCATTTCATTAAAGGATATTTGAAGGAGGAATGAAGTATCAAAAGAGTGATTGAAATATTGAAATATTAATACCTCAATAAAAATTTTTTCATGATGTCGCTCACTGAATGTTTTATCATTTAAATGTATTTACAAAAAAAAAACCCTAAACAATTAAACACCAACTTGGAAACTTCCTTTTCTGCTGAACCAGGCTGAATTATTTATCTATGTCTTTTATGTGTTTTTTTTTTCAATAAAACTAAGAGCGTGACAAAAACTTGAAAACGAGACTGGATGGGAGAATAAATCATGAGAAGAGAAGAATTCATTTTTGTTATTTTTGCTCATCCTTAGAGTGATAGACAGTGAAAAAACAGTCTGAGTTACTAATATGGATCATATTTTAACTTCATAGGAGGTACAGGATGCTCTGCAGTAGAAACTTTTACTCAGCCACAGAAACAATGTTACATGTTGCGAGATCAGACAACCCATTTAGGAACAAACTACTATAAAAAGGATAAAGGGACAGTATGGTATTCTGGTTTTTCAAACCTAGTCTGAAAATTGAGTGTAGTGGAACTCTAAACCAACAATACTTATGTTCAAAAAACTTATTCTCTTAATATGGCTCAAGAGGTGGACAGTCCAGTGAATGCAGGGAAATTTGTAGTCAAAATAGTCACTGGATCTTTTGCCCTCAAGCTCCCTCCTGCTGCTAGCAGGGTCATTTTAACTTCCCCACAGTGGAGTTACTTCTTTCAAGTACTTCATAAAATGAAGAAAAACTGCAGGTGGTAATTTTCTTCTCTCTTCTAATACTTTTCTTGCTTTCACAGGAAAATTTGAGAGATATTACAAAAAAAGATGAAAAGCTTTGAATTCAAATTAATCCAACTTCATCAGCTCTGAGTGATTTCTGAAAACACAGGCTAAAGTTCCATTGGTTTGTATCCAAAACACAGGTTTATGGCTCCCTAGGTCCAAACAGTGAATGTAGTCATGACTGCAGCTCGAGACCAGAGTCCCAGAGAAACAGTCATTTTCCTTCTCAGAGCATGCAGATATTCAAGACAAGCGAACCAGTGAAGTGAAAACTGGTTCTTTTGGGGTTAGGGTAGAAGGTTTAAAGAAAAGTAGACACTGACTGTGTCTACTGACTGTGATGCAGTGAAACTGCTAAGTGCCCTTTAATTCACTAGCTGACACACCAGAGGCAGGCGTGTTGAGGCAACATGAACTTCAAATCACACATCCAGTCCAGCCCATAGGAGAAGCAGAATAAATTAGCCAACAATGAGTTCTTTGCTGCCTTGGCTAAACCATTTCTTGTTATGTGTAAGATATGCTACAGTCTGCAGAGCCAACATGCCCCGAGGAAAAACATGAATGACTTAATATTAATCTTGTAATGTTAGGGGCAGAAGTATATCTGAGGCCTTATGAAGGGTGAAACAGTGATAATGGGCAATGATACCTGTGCAGGTGGGCATCAAGTGATTCTTTTTTACAGACCTTAGTTGGGAGACCTTGGCCAAATACTTTTCTTTCTGCACTTTGTTCTAAACTGGAATGAAAGCTAACTATATCCAATAAATGTTTGAGAAAATTATTGGAACGTTTTGATATCACACCAAACCCAAAGCACATCGTAGAGATGACTAGTAAAGGATGCATATGGAAGAGCAAAAGAACTGGACAAGTTCCCAGAGCTTTTTCCCAGTAAATTACAGACCCAAGGTGGATGCCAAAGAATACTTCTTCCATAAAATGTTAGGTCACTTTTTCAACCCATACTAACTTATTAATTATGTCATGCCCTTAAGTTAAATTAATGTGAAAAGGTACCAAATCCTTAATTTTTACTTGATTTAATTTGTGCTTTTCTGAATTCACTTGATACCTCCCTAACTCTAGTAGTGTAGGCACAAGGAGCAGTCCGTCCCTTGGCATTTTCTCCATGTTACCTTGTTTTTGATAAATATGTTAAATTCTTCACTGATTATTTCTTTTTCATTCTAAAACACATACAGGAAATCCAAATAGAACCCATGTCCAGTTAGCTGTTCATTCTTGTTTTTCTTATTTTCCTTGTCCAGACTTTTTCAATTCTCACACCTACATTTTTGAGATGCAGGATGAAAACTATACATAGTATGAAAGATGTGAACATAATGATACATGTACCCAGTGAAATTACAATGTTTATTATTCTGGGTTTTTTTGTCATTTTTATAATTATTACTGATTTTTTGTTGTGCTAATTTTTCTTGGAGCCCTTATAAATCCAGTATTTAATTCTTTAATTTTAGATCATATCTGTGTTTATT
Source organism: Sturnus vulgaris (assembly GCF_052056855.1). NCBI lineage: Eukaryota > Metazoa > Chordata > Aves > Passeriformes > Sturnidae > Sturnus > Sturnus vulgaris. The sequence goes on from NC_142246.1 coordinate 16,139,969, forward strand.
GTATACATAAATTTGAGATTTTTGTGCATTGTTTTACATATAAACTTATTCAAAATTTTTATTCCATTTTATGACTCATTGAAATTTGCATATATCTTCTGCAAATTTTTGATAACTCCTCAATTTATTACCCTGATAACTTGATATTTCTAGCAAAAATGTTTAACTCATTCTTTCCTTTTTCCACATTTAGAAGGGCACATACACAGAACAGATCCCTGTGGGACTTCATTCTCTCCTTTGTGAAAACTACCACTTTATTTCTACTCTTCATTTCCTGCATTTTAAACTGAGCATATTTACAACTATTTTTACTTGTGGCTATATTTTTTCTCATCCCATGACTTTTTCAAGAGCAAAATCTCTTAAATATTCTCACCAAAATGAAACAGATATGACTAAAGGGGAGGCTTTTTTAAAAATTAAAGTATGTTTTTAAATGTTTTTAAAGTTTTAAAATCAATGCATACTTTTAACCAAAGGTATATCTAAGAGATGTTATTAATATTAGAATGATAAAGACGTAAGTAATAAGATGACGAGAGCATTAATAAGGCAGTCTTTTGCCCCATTGTAGTAATGAGGAGTGAAAGAAACCATCAATAGTGATGAAGATGGTACAACACACAAATGCCATTAGGAATCTTAACCATGTCCAGGAATGTTAGGATGTTTAGCTAAAGTGGCTTCTTTCAGGCAATAAACAATCATGAATGGATTTTGACTATGATGGTGAAAGGTGCTTAGAATAAATGAAATCACTTCAAGTTTAGAACAACACTAAGATGCATGACAGTAGGGTCACATTTCCATTTGTGAGCTCCAGAGAACACAGTCGTAATCTCCTGGGGACAACATGCAGACATCCCAAACCCAGAGACTGTGAAGGTTGTCAGATAACAGCAGAACCTGGTAAACAGTCAGAACACAATTTCAAAAGTTTATTTGATGTTCATATACACAAAACCAATACAGATTTAATTGCACTTTTTCACAGTTGCTTTAGTTATAAATTGTTACATGGTTACACATAAACTGACCACAGACTAATCACATGTAGCTAGCAAATAAATTAATACACAGGCATCATATGGCACAATATTTCTATTAGAATAATATTGCAACTCCTCAAGTTTTCATTATTGTCATGTAAAAGCTCATAAGATACACAAATAATTCAGCTCTGGTTCCAGATCATTCCTGATCATTCTCATCACAGTGTGCTCTTGAGATGCAAAGACTGATTTCTTTATATCTAAAGTTCAAATATCATAGCAACCAGACAAAATATGCAAATCTTCCATTTCATTCTCTGTGACTTAGAAGATATAGACTCCTGCTATATTACACATCTGTATAAAAAAATCTAACGCAGATTTCTTGTGTCCACATGACCAAAATTCCTGCAGGATTATTATCACCCTACACACTCCAATTAAGGTTTTGTAAAATTGAATTTGTGTATACGTATGCCTTTAGTGATTATTCAACAGACAGATACCATGCTCCTAAACTGAGAAAATTGATTTTCTCTTGGTAAACTCTGTATTACATTTGTCTGTACCTGAATTCACTTCATGATGAGCGAATTTCAGTCCACCAAAAGTGAGAGCAAAAAGATTATATTCTTGCCTTGCCTGTCTTACAGTTTTGAAAAGTTCTGTTTCATTATGAAAATTTGGACATAAATGGATCCTTTGAAAAGAATGTAAAGAATAAATCTTACGTTATCAAGGGCAGCTGTCTCTTGTTTGTCTGTGAAAGTAATCTTCCTTCATATCCTGATATCTCAGACATAAGGAAATGATTCACCTTTGACATAAGAGAAAAATGTGTTTAAGTTCTAAGGCTGCATTTTTTGTAATACTGGGATATATGATTGAATTATATGCACTGGTATCCACATAGCCATATGGGTCAAATAATAAAAGTAATTTTGTAGATTAACATAACAAATATTTATATATCTCATTGCTTTTGAAAGTGTAAGTTTCACATGCACATATTCTGTTTTACTTCAAATTCATGAGGTCCTATTCCCTGCTCTCCCAGGAGCTCAAATAAAACAACAACCAAATATTCCAATAATAAAACTTGTCAGAGTAGTGGACTGATAGGTCTTTTCTGGAAAATAATACTGTTTAAAGACTAAATCAAAGCAAAGTTTTCTGTCATTTTAAAGTCAGTGTACTGTCTTTGATACTATCCACTCCCATAACCACACTTCTCAGACAGTGAACTGAATTTGATCTCTAGCAAGTCACTAAGCTTATATGTTTGAAAACTAAAAATTTATTAAAACATGTTACTAAATTAGTCTGTTCTACCGTTCAGTGTTCCAAATTCTTGCTATCAATTAATTCGGAGAGAGAGATTTAGATGTGAATTTAATGCCACTTCAGGGAACATCCCAGATAATTGTGAAAAAAATACAATAAAAAATGAATTTAAGAAACATATTAAAATTACATTTATGGATTGACTTGCAGTAAACACGAAGTAGAACATCCTAAGCACTTGGAGTAAAAATGGCTGTAAACTGATTGTGCATTCCAATCCCAGAATGCTCGATAATTTAAAAAGAGCAACAAATCTAAGTGGCATGGTTGATTCAATGAACCTTTATTCTTTCTGCATTCCATGTGAAGAATGTCTCAGGACTACAGTGTCCACTTTAGCCATGAGCTTACATGAAATTCATTTAACTGAATGTTAATGATATTTTACTGACATTTTGATAAGCATTCGCCATGAGTCACCAACTAGAGCAGAGAAGACTCTAAATAATAATATGGTCAGAAAAGTATTAACCTCAGGGAAATTTTCATGAGGGATGTGTACTCAGTGTTGTATAGCCAGTCACAGTAAGGCCAGAAGCTCCTGGCAGCAGAGGATTTGTAGCCTCATTCTGGTGACCATCAAAATAAATAGGATGAAAAAAAGCAAGCATTTATCTGGCTTCTTAAATATGGTGATTGTGTATTTTCCCAGGTGATGCTCCTGAGCCACTCCACCACCCACTACCCCTTTTTTCTTCACCATTTCCATTTCAGCTCAGAACTTCTATATTCAAAATGCAATTTTGCTTGTATTGCTCTGTATATCTAGATATGCAATTAGGAAATTGCAAATTTGCCTTTTCCAAAAGAATTAAAATTTGGGAAATGGTATTCTTTCGCCTTTTTTCAGCTGTGTGAATGGTAGATTTGCATGAATATAAACTCAGTACCTGTGGACTATACTGTTATGATCCCAATTCACCAGACTCCATCAGTGATTACACTGTTAGCAGTTGTATTCATGTCAGCAGTTGTAGTTATGCAGACATGGTTCAGCATTTCACTGCTGATGACAATCTCAAAGGCAGGTGAAGCCATGTGAAGAAAGGATAAAGGGAGGAGAGTGAAGGTACCTCATTACAGGGTTCTTGCAATATAAAATGTTAGCTCCCAAAGCAATGTGGAAACTACTCCTTTTTAATCTCTATTGTTTAATTAAGCTGATGATTTTCTCACTAATCATGAAGGATTTTTGTAGAATTTGTTGTTTTAAAAGCTTCACCTAGGCATGTCATTATTCCTGATGACAATCTTATCATATATCTAAATAGATGAAAAACATTGCCCCTACTCAGACTACTTCCAAGCTCTGTATTTATATTCAATAAATAGTTTTGGAATACCATGTTCAGCAGAGGAACAGGGCAGGAGTACTTGGAGTTGCTTCAAAAGGAGGGACATGCTTAATATCAACTGTACATACTCTTAACGTTTTGCAGAATAAAGGCAATCTATCTCAAAATATCATCTTTCCAAATAATAGCACAGATTTCTTTGTTAATGAAGAGTTTCCAACTAAGAGCATAAACTGCTTTATTATTCTTTATGTTTCCATTTCACAACATTCATGACCTTTGGGAGCACCCAGATCCTACAGCTCCTTTCCTCCCAGCAATTAAACTGTTTCTCCAAGTATCCCCCTCCAACCATTATCAGACACCATATATCCCCTAGACAGAAATGACAGGTTTTTTTCTGTGGTTGCTGAGACCTCAAATAGTAATTTAAAACCATATTTTGCTAGCTATTCCTTACAATGCTACTGAGTGGGGAATAATCTATTTCAGCTTATCTTCACAAGAGCAATGCAAAGTATTAAAAGTTCCTTACGATGCTTAGTATAGGAGAATATGCTGTAGCTGTATCATCAATTGGTCTGAAGACAGAGGAAAATAGTTTTCTTCTCTTTGCTTCAAATGCCAAAAAGTTGGAGAATAATATTGCATTTTGTCATGCTTATATGGAAATGTAGAAGAATGTTTCTGTACTTTGCAGATGAAAGGATCCTAAAATATTTTCCAGTTATTGGAACTATTTTTTAGAATTGAAGATAGGGATTTCTCATCTGCAGCTTTGGATTCCTTACGCATGACAAAACTGGAGAAGCTAGAGAAACATTTTCAGGATTTAGAATTTCATTAAGCAGCTTGTTTGTTACAAATGTAAAAAAAAAAGTACAAACAATATAATATTGAATGCACTGAAATGTATATTGTTATTTTTTCAGGAAAGGGAAACACTAAAAAAGGTGTTAATAAGTGCAACTACTAAATTAAGGCTATGCAGTGTCACAAGAGAAAGATATAAGGAATTTACAGTCAATATTACATATTATCACCCAAATAGCTGACTTCATGTCTTGATTTCAGAAAAAAAATAATCTTCATCTGATTCAGTCACTTTCTTACAAAAAAGTGTGACTTTTCAAGAAATCATAAATATTGCAGAAGGGTTGAAGCTTGTCAAAAAGTTAAATATAGAGTGCTTGAGGAATATTGTGTCATGAAAGATTTAAGGATGTATGTGTGTATGCTTCAACAGCTTAATGATAGAAATATTCTCTCAATACCTTAAAACTTGTGATATTTATTATATTCACTGCTGTCATAAACTCAGCAGTGGAATATATATAATAACTACACATAGATACATATGTTCCTTATATAAATAGACTTGCTGAGATTGCAGAGACCTGCTAAATATTCTGCTATGGCTAAACTTCTAATTAAAGTTATTTTCCTTTTATCTGAAAATATGCAATATATATTTCTACTACATGTTTAGGGTTAGGGGAAAAAAAAAGGATTCGAATTTTTAAATTACAATACCATTGTTTTAAATTCTGAATTGACTTCACACTAACTGAGTTGGGAAACTGAGGTCAAAAGATGGTTATCCTAAAACAATGTAGTTAATAGACCACATTTTGGAGCTTTTATCAGATTTCTTCTTCCACATGCATTAACTTGCAGGTTGCACAGGAATCATGTATTCAATGGCTCTGTTGATAGCCTGGCTCTGGGAGCAAAAGCAAGTGAGAAGGATGTGCATATTCCTGTGCATTAAGTTGATAAGGTCCGGGCTTAGAGACCTGAGCACACAGACAGACACGCCTTCTTCAATTTTGGAGGTGACAAGGCTGGAGCAGAGACAACCACACACACTGTCCCTTCAGACACATGCTGCAGACAGCCATGATTGCTCACTAGCTCTAAGCCCTCCCCTTAACAATGAACAAGTGCTAGAATGAAAACAAGACTTTGCTTACTACCTCATGACCTGCCCACATTTTATCACTGAACCATGCTGTAACAAATGATTTTACAGTTTAGAGTTCATTGGTAGTAGACTTGCTTGCAATAAAGCCACGGCTAAGTTTCAGTGCAAGAAGAGAGAAGGACAATTTTTAGACATCCTGAGAAGATTATTTAAGCTTTATACCTTCAGAAAGTGTCACATATCTTCTGGAAAGCCAAACAAGAGGAAAAGAGGTTTTCTTGCAAAGGTACAATGGACAACATTTATTAGAAAGGAATAATTTTCAGAGCATGTTTTTAATGAGTGGTGTTCTCAACTCTAAAGGTTTTGTCAAATTTATTTAAGCTTAACCATTTACTTTCAAAAAATAATAATTAAAAAACCACCTATTTGGAGTCATGTGGTATCATAAAATTCACAGACCCCAACTCAAAAAAAAACAAACCAAAAAAAAAACAAACAGCTTTAAATGATAACTTTAACTATGATTCAGTTGTAAGCAGCTAGTTAGAACTAAAGCATCCAAAATAAACAGAAAAGCAAAAGAAACCTTTGATATACATATATAAACACAGTTTCAAGGCTCTATATACCTCATTTGACCATTGAACATTTTGCTTTAGAACTGTGAGACAGTTTCATGACCATCCCCACAGAGATAAGAGAGATTTTAGCTTTAATTTTAATAAAATTAAAACTTTTCCAATATATTAAAAATATTAGTTACTAACATTAATTTCTAAATTACTTTTTGAGTTCATAAAGAACATATATTAAACATCTAGCACCTTGTTTCAAGAATTGATACATATATATATAAAAATAAATTAGCGGAGGTTAAACACTTACAGGTCTGGGTTTTTAAACAGCTGGCACAATTACAAGGAAAGGGCAATAACATATTTAGTATGGGCCTGAAGTGAGCAGTTGTGGATGCAGCAGCATCACAGATAGAAATGCTTTCATCTTCATAAATGATATGATATTGTTTTGTACAAACAATATCTGAATCCAGTCGGTAAGGTTGGCTAGATAGATAGTTTGTAACAGAAGAGAAACTAGCAAGTGAAGCAATTGTTTTAGCATGTAAGTAGGTCTCACTAACACAGATGGTGCTTTTTTGTTGTTGAAAGCATGTTCACTAAACTATTTCCATATGTTGATTTACATAGTTTTATTGCTGCAGATTGTAACACAGCCCTTGACAAGAGACAAAGCAGATCTCAGAACTCGGGGAAGATGGAAAATCACAGCTACTGGTACAAACAAAAAAAATGGAAACCCTGTTTGCATGTTCCGTGAAGATTGTGTGACTAGAGTCAAAATTTTGTGCTTAAAACCATTACAATATAGTTTTCTTCTTGGTATTGACATATCTTTTAACAGTCCCTGCTGTTGATCTTACAAATTCCCATAAAGACTCTTGAATGACAGTTTTTTCATGCTTCTCTGCAGAGCAGGCTTCTGCATCATTACAAGCTTAGGAACCTTAATCTAGAGGATGTTTCTAATTAATGTTGTCTTGAAGTTTTTTAAAATAGAGGGACAATGAACAAGGTTCTCATTCTTCTGTTCCCTGCCCTCATTCTGGAGGAAGACATCCTCTTAGAATTGAAAATGGTTTTGAGCTGGCAAAGCTGTTTTATGGAATAGACAAATTCATATATATTCAGAAAAACAAGTTTATGGCACTTAGCATGGAATGTTCCATAAAGCTAACAAGTGGACATGGAGCAGAAAAAAAAGCCAGGTACAAGTAAGCTAGTGGTTGGTCACTCTCAGTTTTTGTGTGAAATATGGGTACCCCCTAGTGCTGTCATATCTACCTTTAACCACCCATTAGTCTTACACTCCTGGAATATCAAACAGATGCAAAAGGAGACACTGAAAGAAAAATGCGGAGGCTAAAAACAGAGTAGTTAGACTATATTGTTCCTTTTGTCCCCTACTTTACAATCCCTATGCCCTCCAGTATAAAGCCCTTTTTTAGATTTTGTGAAGATAAGAAGTGAGACTGGCAAAACCTCTATAAATAACTCAAAACTCTCCAGAGTTCACCCAGACACAGTAATGATAACAAATTTAACGTGCTCAAGGTTATTCCCATGATAAACCTTCTCTTGTGTCCCTCTTTTCTTCACTCCTTAGCCACACCTACACTCCTACAGTATAAAACACGAGCATGCAAACTCAGATTTGTGTGCACTCAGTCTGTCCTCCACGTTGCATAGGCTGTGAGGTTACCCTTTCTCTAAGAGTACACTATCTGTATGTATATGAAATATCTCAAGTTTCAGTACAGTCATCCAATGGATAATTTGAGCAGAAAAATAGCAAGGCATAAGACTTTTTAGCTCTCTTACTTTCATTTTTCCTGGAGGGGAAGTAGCAAAGGTCTTTTCTGCCCAGGCTAAATCCTCTAATAAATCAATTTCTGGTATAGAGTGGAGTTCTGCATCACTCATGCTGAAGTGTCTGTGTGAGCTGAGGAAAGTATGTCCATTTTAAACCACTGGAAAAACTGAAGAGGATACTAGCAAGCAGCGTGTGCTCAGAAATCTATACCGCATGGTAGAAAAAACCCCATAGGGATTGGAACATTTTATGGCTATACTACTAAAAACTACTCACTTGCATTGCAGTCTAATATATTTCAATTCCTTAGTTTAGTTTTAAATTAGGATATAAAGGTGTAATAATGCTGTAAAATTTATTATTGACAGGACTTCTTGATGCCAGTAGAAACTGGTAAGATCACATCACATGAAGACGATTTCAGTCATATGTAAATTCACTTTTACAAATTTGCCAACAGGAGAATTGTCTCTGATTTTCTTATATATTTATTTTATTTAATAAACAGCTTCTATTTCATGATGGCCAAGAGAGTCAGAGAAGTGAATTGTTCTGACAAGGAATGTCATAAAACATGATGAGTCCACCAAATCCTAGACTTGTTTCATGTTTTTTGTTGTTCTTTTTTTCTTCTTTTTTTTCTTGGGGTTTTGGGATTTTTTGGACTGGTTATTTGGGGGGGTTGCAAGAGGGTGGGGGGTGTATATGTGTAATTTCCTACAACTGGGGGGTCATAGGATGACAACTGACTGGAAGAACACAGCACCATCAATACCAGAGAGGATAAGATCTGACTAAAGGAGAGAAAAAGACCTTTACAAAAAATATATGTACTACTAGGCAAGAATGAGTGAGGGATTCATGTCACAAGGTGGAGTCATTGACACAGACATATATGATGTAAGGATTAAAATCTAAGATTTAGGGCTATTTTACATATGACCCTTTGTTTAAGGCTGTGATCAATATCCTTCTCCAAAAAGACCACAATATTAGCAATAATTGAAGTACATGTTCAACCATGCAAGGTCAGTGGCAAAGTCAGCAGCTTAAGTCATATCAATGAATCAGGTGAGTGCAAGACTAGGCAATGTAAGGATTGTTGAGGAGTAGATTAACTCACTGTGAGCAGGTGAAGGCTTGGAAATGTGCAGCAGACAGCTTCTAAAGGACACTACTCACTTGAAGTATGGAGCTTCTGTTAAAAGAGAAATGATGTTACAGCAGCTAGGTTTTGTGCCTAGTGCTTATGCCAGTTATTAGCAGGGAGGAAGAAATGAAATATGAGGAATTCATAATGCAGAAATCTTTTTTTTTTTTTTTTTTGGTGCTGCTTCTTCTGTCCCTTAAACCGGCCACTGTCATAACCTGGCTGTTCAAATCTGCCATGAGCAGACAGGTGAAGCAGAACAAAATGGAGCCTGAGGATTTAGGCTGAGAGAGCTGAGAGCTGATATAAGAAGACAACTGAAATAGTATTTATTATATGAGGGAGAAAATTGTCCTGCAAAGACAAAGAGGGGAAAAGGAAGAGGTAGGGACACGGCAATATATATTATATCTAAAGAACATTTTGTCTCTTAAGTGCAGAAAAAATCGTGGTCAATGGCAAAGGTGAAAATATGGTGTTATTAAAACGGAATCATCCACTATACACCACCAGAGCCAAAAGAAGAGAATGAGGGATTTTGTGAGCAAAAAGAGAAATCATTCAAACCACCAGGTCTACAAATAAATATGAATTTGTAGAGGCCATTGTAGTGCATTGACCCTGCCTGGATGCCAAGCGCCCACCTAAGCTCCTCTATCACTCTCTTCCACAAGTGGACCGAGGAATGAAAATATAACAAAAAGTTCATGACTTGAGACAAAGACCAGAAGAGATCACCCAGCAAATATCATCAAGGGTAGAAAAGATTAAACTTGAAGATATTAATTGAATATATTACTAAGAAAACCAGGTAATGCGAAGTGAAATAAATGTTAAAAACCTTCCTCCTACCTCTCCCTTCCTCCTGAGCTCTTCCTCCTTCCCCAGTGGCACAGGGTGTCAAGGAATGGCAGCTATGGTCAGTTCATAACACATTGCTTCTCTCACTGCTCAGGGACAAGAGTCCTCCTGCTCCAGCATGAGATCCCGTCCACGGGACACTGTTCTCCATCAACCCTTTTGATGCAAGTCCATCTTATGAGCAACAGATCTCTGCAAGCTACTGCAGTGTGGGTCACTCTTCCATGGGGCAGAATCCCTCAGACACAGCCTGCTCTAGTGTGAGTCCCTCACAGGGTCACAAGTCCTACCAGGAAATTTTCTCTAGTGTAGGCCACTCTTTCCATGGCTCCATAGGTCCTGTTCTAGAGTAGGTTTCCCACAGCTCCAAAGCCTACTTTCAGGCATCCACCTGCTCCATTGCAGATGTCCTCCACCAGCTGCAGGTGGATTCTGCATCCTGATGGATCTCCATGGGCTACAGGGACACAGCTGCTTCACCATTGTCTTCATGATGGGCTGCAGGGGAATCCCAGCTCAGGTGCCTGGAGCACTTCCTCCTGCTCCTTCTGCACTTACCTTGGTGTCTGCAAGCTGCTCCTTTCACATCTCACTCTGCTCTTCTCTGTCTGCAATTAAATCTTCACAATCACTTTTTCCCCTTCTTAAATATGTTCCCACAGAGTCATTACCATCATTCCTGACTGGCCAGCAGCCAGTCTGGCCTGGAACCAGGTGGCATTGTCTCTGCTGGACATGGGGGAAGCTTCTGACAGCTTCCCACAGAAGCCACCCTGTAACTCTCCTCCTACAGAATCTGGCCACACAAACCTGATACCATTGCAAAACAGTGAGGGCTGCTATGGGAAAATTAACCCAGGCAGACTCAGTACACACATTCACTCTGTGAAAAGGAAGATAGCAAAGGGTCAACTCTCAGTTAACTCATATGCATTTTTAACAACTTCTAAATATAAGAATAGAAGACATCAATGGTTTGAAAGTGCAGAAAATGGTTACTAACACCTAAATAGAAAATATCTAGAGAGAAAGTGAAATTATGGAGTTCATGATCCTTAGATTAAAAAAAAGGGACTATAACAAAAGAAAAACGAGGAATTTATAGAAAGTGGGCTTCTATAAATTCATAGAACTGGTAAACAAGGAGTCCTAGGAGAGAAAAAAGAAATTAAAGTGAACTGTCAGTTCCATAAAGAAATAATATTAAGGTCATCAGTGCAAAATACACTATAACAGAAAAAAGATTGAAGGTGCAGTAAGAGATGGGGTTATGAAATAATGGGCTTTCTATGAATTTCAAACATAAAAAGAAAGTGAGAGTTAGGTTTGGTTACTAAGGTCAAATACAAAAAGCAGAATAAGTGCATTGGGAGAGAGAAAAAGAAGATACAACACAAAACTGAAAACCTTTAACTAGAAAGATGAATTATATCAAGAAATCCTTCCATAAGATAAAAGGCTGGTTGACTACTTGTTGACTACTTGTGTAGTGTGGTGTTATGGAGGCTGATCCAGGAAAAGTGAGGAGTTCAATAATTTTTTCGCAAGTTATTCCTGAAAATGTCATAGGGCAGTCATAGTTAATGCAATTATCAGAAGGTAAGACCTTTCTCTAATAAGGAAGGAACAGGACAAACAATATCCAAATATTCTCAAAACAGTTGAAGCAGCTGGCCTTCACTGTAGCTCAATTAAAAAGCTGGCTGATGAAATCACAGTATCATTAGTTGTTATCTCTGAGAAATTAGAATGGAGAGACAGGCAAACAAAGTTCGAAGAAATGTAAATGTGAAAAGAAGAAGGCAGAAAATAACAGACTAACCAGCTTAACACCAGCCTCTGGAAAAGTATTGGAAGAACTATTTAATTGTTTTTAAAAACCCAGACAGAAACACAAAAATGAATAACAGCTGGCATATTATCAACCAGAAATAACACCAAATCAATTTAGTATCTCTTTCCCACAGGCTAGCAATCTACATGGGTAAAAGAAAAACAGCTGATACATAGCTTGACTTCAGAAAATTCTCAGTACTAGTATAATTTTAAAGAGGAAAGAATGGCCTCAATGAAAATATAAGAAGAAAGACACAAAGCTAGTTGCATCAAATTCTGAAAGCAGTCATGATGAGCCTTGCGTCAAAACAAAGGAATGCAATTGTGAAATTCTGCTGGAGTCTGTCTCGAGTTAGGGTTCTCATGAGTTATGAGGTTTAGATTTATTAAATATGTAGATCATACATAGGTGAGAAGACTGGCAATATAGCTGAGGATATACCTAGAACTCACAACAACCAAGACAAAGTGCAAGGTGTCATTTGAAAGACAAATCCAAGGTATTAATGCAAGAGGAAAACACCAGCTAGGCAGTAGCAGTAAATAACTGTTTGCAACCCGTTTCAGGTTTGCTGTAGGGAGCAGCAGATTTGACAGTATTCAGCGTTCATTATAAATAGAAAAAGACTTAATGTAAAAGAGATTTAGACAGTTCTGAATAGTAAAAGCATTTAAATTTAATTTGTCTGGGAAGTTTGTATCTTTCCAATTTCATCTAACATTGTCTTCAGTCTGAATGAGTTTGTCATCACTGACCTACATAATTCTGCCTTGGATGTATCAATGGGCTGAAAGATGTTCTGTGGTTTCATGCCTCCTATCTTACGATTTTATGTCTACCCAGAAGCTATTGCAGCCACCTTCAGCAGCTAAGAGGCAAATGCATACTGCTCTCCTACGTGAGAATCCAGCTGAGATGCAGGAATGCATGACAGAATCACCATATGCTCCACTCTCTCACAGCTCCTTCCTGCCAGCTCTAAAGTACACTTCATCCCTTCTGTACAAACCTTGTGCACAGGGAGAGTGCTGATAAAGACTGCAGCCAGTGTCGGTAGGTTTCAGCAGATGATGCCTTCAGTACTTGCTCAAAATTTGGATTTACATTTAGGATTCTGCAACGTGCCTGCAAGCACCAAGCACAATGCCCTTGCTGGGTGCTCATACAGAAGACAGAACAATGTGGAGGTGGAAGAGTGGGAAGAACCTGCAGCAATGCAGGATTTCTTAATCAGTGCAGGTATAGACAGGATGTTCCTATAGGCACAGCAGGCATTTTCTTTGGCATCTCAGTAATCTTCAAAGCACGTTTTAAAGGCACTAGAACATCAGTAGTTTTAAGCACTGCAGAAATATGAGGGAATATGTTTGCCTTTCTTTTAAAAAACAGATTTGCATGCCAAATCTGACAGAAAAGACCCACTCATCCATCACAATTAGGAGAGATATATTCCTCAAGTATTCAAATCATTAAGAATGTAATTCAAATATTTTTTTGATAAATCTGTTACAGGCTACCATTTAGTGTGGGTACACTGCTAAGATCTAATAATTAACAAGTCCCTGTCTGTTTTTTCTTGCATCCTCTGATATCTGATAATTAGTAACAGCCAGTATTAATTTCCTGTGTGAAAAAAATAAACCTCTCTTTCCAATGGTATTCCAATTTTGAGCTTTCATCTACTTTAGAATATCTGAACTCTTTAAAATGAAGAAAGCAGAACAACATTCAGTCTAGATAAAATCTCTATACACACGTGTTATGATAATGGTAACATAACCAGAGGGAATATATATTCACTGCCTGTGACTTTGTCACAGATATACAGATCTTCTGGAGAATGTATGTACATCACGCCCAAGAATATATGACATTTCTCCACCTCTGCAGGAATCCGTTCATCAGATAATCTTTTTAGGAAATTCCAGCACTGTAGCTTGCCTTTTTGCTTTCAAAAAGGCAAAAACAATGCAGTAATGCAGAAGCCACGTTCAATGACTCAGAAAGATTTAGTTTTCAGGAATCCCATTAATTTAACCATATTTTCCCATACTTTTCATCACCATATCCTGTCATCTGGAAATAATAGAAACCTTAGCAGTAAATTCCAAAAGCAAAAAAACACATGCAAGTACAGTTCACGTGATATTTACTGGCATGCTAATGTTAGCCCAGCCTAACCAAAATTAGTTTCTTGGTTAACCTGGATTAGCTTTCTAGTGAAAAGGATACTGAAGTGACAATCAAAAGCAAATGTGTTGTAGTTCTATATTTATTTATATGAAAAGTAGATATATGGAACCTGAAAAAATATATGGAAAACAAGAATTTTCCTGTTGCTGAAAAAATGTATAATCATAATAATAATTAATAATACTCTAGAATGTAAAATAGGACTAAGAAAGAGAAAGGGATCATCATAATTCAAGTGTAACTAAGTTTTCAGTACAGCTCACTTTTAAAAATGTAGGTCAGACATTTTTTTAAATGTACATGATTACTACATTTACTGTAAATTTATCTTTCCCACATTCTGAAAGGAAAAATTTCTATAAAGTTTTGAATCTTTCAATAGTGTCAATAAATTTAGTTTCCTCACAACATTTCTCAGTCAGAATGTCAGCCTAAAATCAAGCAAGACTTTCTAGTCTTGACTCATAACAAAGCTCACATGTTGGCTTCTGTAGCTCAGTTATTAGCAGTAAATATTTTTAGGTTTTGACCATGGGTATGTGCTTCAGATGGATTTAATATTCTCTAAAGGCAATTATCTGAAAAAGTGTTTTTCATTTTTTCATTAAAATAAAAAAAATCTCTTCACACAATAGGTGGAAAACAAGATGAAAAGGATGCTTCCACTTATGGCTTGTGATTTCTAGGAAATGGCATGATTAGAAAGTCTCTACACACTGGGCCAGTTCTGATGCCCTTTAGTTAATTGAAAGGTAAGTAGCTCCTTATATCCTCCAGTAAATGTCTCTAGGCAAATATATATGTATACATCCACACACAAATATATGTAGATTTTTGTTGATTTATTTGAGGACAGACAGACAGATACACACACACAGATTATATGTGTGACAGTGTCAGACCTAGTGATAGCTCTGTTTGGGATAGAATATGAAACAAAGCAGAGGAAAAGACATCTCAGAGGCTGCAGTGCCTTCCCTACTTACATGAAACAATGGTCAAATGGCTCACAAATGTGAATTATTAATATGCACTAGATATTGATTATATTAAATCAGTCACAAAGTAGTTGCATCTCAAACTTGACCACTGTTTTACTTTGAAATAAAAGAACTTTACTTTTCTTACCAAATCCCTGCAAGATCGGTAGTAAACAATGATAAAGAAAATGTATAACATAAATTCCCAGGATTACTTGGTTTTGTAATGTGTACTCACACCTTCCTTTGCTGTTCTCCTAATTGTTCCATGTGCCTGTGAAGGTGATGTTGGTAGCAGAGTGGTCAGTGAATCTGACCTTAGTGTCACAGCTTTCATTAAGGGGTGTGCAGCTACTCTGATCAAAATCCAATTCCTGTAACAGAGAATTTGCAGTTAAACTATCTCTCCACTTCCATGCTTGCTATACTTAGACTGTTACAATTGAAACCTGAACCCTGTTATATTGCTGAATTTTAGGCACATGAATAGTCTACTTGAGAAGACACTATCCCAGATTTAAAGTGGTTTTCTAAATTTAGGTCCTACCCGAAACAATATGAAAAATTTGATAAAGTTGTGCAGATGAAAAGAGGGATATTCCCTCAGGACTGCAAGTTCAGCACCTTAATCAATAAGCCCTCAAAAGCTGAGAGTGAATAAAGATGAGGAATAAAATATTTTAATTTCTTCTCTTATTACTGCTTGAATAATATTCTCTACTAAAGAAGTTTATGGCCCATGAATACATTTATGCTGATCAGAAGACCTAGCATGAAGAACAAGTTGATATATATTTTTATAAAATTCAAGAAACTGAACAAAACAGACTAAAGTGTTTTCAGAAATATAATATCTATATTATGGAATTGGAAGACAGAAACACACAGTGATTTTTTTTTAGTTTTATTTTATTTATTTGCATGATCAATGAAAAAAGGCATATGAAAACACTATGCAAATATCTGCTATTAATTAGCTTGGGTATTATAAAATAATTTTCTCAAATATTACAACATATTTTTCTAGAAGGAGAGTAATTTATCATAATTATTAGTGAACACTGTAGTCTTTCATATTTCATTCTTTTGCTCTCCTAATGAACAGTGGAAAATGAACTAAAATGCACAAAATATTTAAAGCCCAGTCCAAAGATGTAGGATGGCAATGAAAAGACTCAGATGCAGAATTGCAAACTACTCTTTGATTCCTTTGACACTGTATTTAGGGACACACTTTCATTTTAAAAATGTAGTCTAACAAGAATTCTAGAGAATAAAGTTGACTGAAATCAGAGATATCTGATAAAATCTAATTGAAATGTATTTGTTTATCATCCATTATTTTTAAGAACTTTAATACTAATGAGAATTTGATCACATATATTTCTCTAAAAATGAAAGGAGCAAATAAATTTTCTAAAAAGATAGCAACTTATACTATGTAAAAAACCTTGTTTTTATTAGTTTGAAAAAAATCTGGTTTGAAAGGGAAAGAAAATACCAAATTCTTAATTTACATATGTCAAATATTTAGATTACATACATATTTTTGTTTTCTGTTCAGCAACAGGAACCCAGTTAAAGAATTCCTTTTGATCCTGACAGTCCTAGTGTGTCAACAGAAAGAACCAGTCTCTGAGATATTGGGATCATAAGATTATGTTCAGCTTCAGAACTAATTATCAGGATTTAGTGCCTGCTTCTAGACCTCCAGCTCAATGTTGTGCTGATTGTTCCATGTACTTATAAGATCAGCAGTTGTACTCCTGGGCAGTTCTCAACAGCTACAATTCCCTTTTTTTTTTTTATGAAGGACATTCCTAGTGATTCTAAATAGCCAAAAGATTCTGAAAAGACATCCTCTATGCAGAATGCAAAAACTAGACAAGTTCAGTAACTTATAGTTAAAATGGAAAATACGCACTCCCAAGAGAGGCTGAAGTGAGAATGCCACATGCAAGATCATCATACACAAAATAAACTGAATTTCTTTATAAGCTTTTTTAAAAAAAATTATAAAGTCTTATATAAGATTTTCCTCTTACATGTGCATTAATATGGCTGGAAAATATCTCAGTCCTGATGCATAAAAATTTAGTGAGATGAGCTGCTGATCAGCTTCTGATGAAAACTTGGGAAATAGCAAAGATTCTGGCAAGGAGTAAGTATAAAATTGTTGAACAAAATATGATGAATTAATTTCATCCATTCGAAACAATCTTTGTCTGGTAGCACATGTGATAATTTTGTTGAAGACAATAGAAAAATCGATGACAGCCTGGTATGCACGATTTGTATCTACACCACTGAAGAAATCCTCCTTCAGAACAGTGAGTGTCCTACAGTGAGCACTGTCATCAGAATCAATAGTTTAGATGTCTGAGGATATGCAGATTGCAGGAACCAGATGTTCCTGGATTTTACTCATCCTAGGTTCTCAGAAAGTAAAGACATAAGCGTATGATTATCTACATTCCAGATAAAATAACAATTCCATGCTTTATACAGTTTCATCTTAAATTCCTCCTCAAATATAGGTTCAGAATACTTGTCTGATCATACATCCTCAAATTGGCTTCTTCTGTGAGCCTTTATTCTGGATTCTTCATGATCCCAAATAAAAGTAGCAGGACAAGAGGAAATAGCCTCAAGTTGCTCCAAGAGAGGTTTAGATGGAATATTAGTAAAGCTTTCTTTCCTGAAACTGTAGTCAAAGACACAAACTGGCTGCCTGGGGAAGTGGTAGAATCACCAACTCTGGAAGTTTTTAAAAGACAGGTTATTGTGGCACTTTGGGACAGTTTAGTGGTGGACTTGGCAGCATTGGGTTAATGGTTGAACTCAATAATATTAAAGATCTTCTCCAACCTTCATGATTCCATGATTCTGTGAAATCAAACTGCACAAGGTAAGACAAGCTGCTTTCCTCCAGAACTGTTATATTTTTTCTTCCATAAGCCAGAAAGTAAAAGAAGTTGTTCTCACTGGGACCTTTGTATTTAAGAGATTTTCTAAATTACAAGATGGAGCTCAAGGTTACAGCTAGACGTAAAAAAAAAATACTGAGTGCTTTTAAGTGATGGAATAAAATCTCTGTACATTCAGCTTGTGTCTGAGCCAGCATTTTGGGACTTAAACAAAATGTCCATAGCTGTTCAAGCTGCTTACTGAGCTATTCAAACTCACTCTATAGAATGAATAAAGTCATCTGTTTCTCAGGGACGATAAAACTCCAATACACTAAGTACAGCCACCCAGAGGCAATAGAGATAGCCAAAATATTCCTTCCAATCAATTAATGAACGGCTGCTTGGAAATCATGTTTTGTCATTTGCAAAGTGACAAATCTACATATCTCCAGTATTGTTCTCAAGGGACAGTAGTTAAATTTTGCTGACAGTTGCATAATTTATTTCCCCTTATTTTTTCACTATTTTTGGTCTTGATCTATATATATTATTAAACCATGCCTGATATTCAACTATATAGTTTTTGGTGAAAATATAATATTTTCTCTGCAGAGGCTCTGTGATACTGTTGCAGCTCTGATACCCTTAGTCAAAAATAATTATCTCATGGTTATTTTAAGGTCCTTTCAGTCTCAATCACCAGTATATATTTTTAAAGCTATTTAAACTATTTTTTTCCATTTTTGCCTGCATAATGCTTTAAAGTGTCACAGCTTCACTTTGTTGCTTTCTGAAGCTGAATCCTACAAAGTAGTAACTTCATTTTTCTCTATACAATTTGTAAAAATTCTGTAGTTCTGCAGACATTAGTAGCTTGGGACAGATTGTGTTGCAGGATTCTTACAATACCTGATTTCTTTATTAACCAAGTCATTAAGATGTGCAGCTGATTATTGGTTTTAACCCCTAACAGAATCTGCCTACTCTTCATACCACCAGTAATTTCATGAACTATTATTGCTCAAACCTCTTATTACAAATGGACAAGTCTTTCACTCAGCCAGTGCTCCCCCAGAAAAGATACTTAAAGCTTTTCCACAGCACTCAAATGTTACTGCTGTAGTTTTATAAATACTATCCTTCACTTCTGTATTTGTTTCTTTCCTTGCTGTCTTCCTAGAATAGATTCTCACCTTCACTGTCTGGGATGCATACAACAATTATAATGTAAGGAAACCACATGATCATATCTGAATTTCAAATTACCATAATTATTAATAATAAACACAGATATAGTTATCTATGACATAATAGCTGGTTTGCATGATTAAAGATTACAAATATAGTAATTTGGAGTAGAAAAATTTAAGGGACCAAAGACAAAATCCATAGAGATGGGATGGGAATTCAGAAAAAATATTTTCAACAATATATATATATAGAAGAGTTTTTGGACAAAAAAGGTTCATTTTCTATTCCTGCAATTACAGAAAAAAACCAGTTTCATAGCTTGATAAGACTCTTTATACTCTGTATAATTTATTTTAATTATTTTTCCTCCAAACAGCAAAAAGAGTTGACTTAAGTTTTGTCCTACTTTCATCCAGAACAGAGTTATTTTTTTGCAGTAGTCATGAGGGGGCAGAGGCTGGGGCCATGGACATGGCTAGTAGGTTATTCTATACTCCCTCATTGCATTGTTGGGCACTGGGAAAGGGATGCTCATACCTTGGAGAAGAAGAGCCCTCCCTTCTGATGAGGAAAAGCATGGCTGGGAAGAAAGAAGAAACCAGTTGGTATTTGTCAAGGGCTTTTCTTGTAAATTGTTTCTTTATCCTACACCTTTTGTTACTAATATTGCTGCTGTTACAGTTCCTTTTCTTATCTCATTACTGCTTTCAGTAAATTGTTCTTATCTCAACCTGTGATTTCCACCTTTTGTGCCTCCAATTCTCATCTCCATCCTGCTGGATGGGGAAGGAAGAGGGGGAGGGGGGAGTGAGCAGACAGTGTCTGCTTTGGGAGAATCTAGGTGGAGGCACTGTATTTGTACTGTCAGAATGAAAATAAAATCAGCAATGGGCCTTCTAATTAGCAGAGAATTTTTACATTGCTTATTAGAATTAACTTTTCTGAAAATACTGATTCCCCTCAACTTTCATTGAAAATAGGCAATATACATATTCAAAGACTGTTCAACTTCCTTTTTAACACTCAATAGAATTTTGTTTTCAACTGATGCTAGCCATGTTTAAATTTCTGATATAGACATATTTGTAGATTTTGTTCTTACCTTTTTTTTTCTTGCCATTTCTTTCCAGTTGTAGGAAACCATGATGACCATGATTTTTTACATTAATGTTTTTTATATAGAAGCTTCCACAGATAAACAGAATCTTGATTAGTCTTCTTTCTTATTTGTTACAATAAACACAAATATGCTATATCCCAAGGCTCAGTATTCAGCTGAATAAAATAATATTACATGCTTTTAAAAGATGTTTTTAACTGTGATTCTTTTTTGACACTGAAAAAAATGTGGGCTCTTTATCTTTTTCCTACCCAGGGAACATAACTTCTTGTCTCCTACTGTTCTGGACAATTGTCTCTTATTATTCTGCAAAGCACTTACAAAAGAGCTTGTGAAAACTGCTAATGCATGACACTGTAGGATTTTATAACTTTTTATTATAATGACTTTGCGATCTGTTGAGCTACTTTTGTGTTCTCCTACCTGAAAACATTTTACAGACATTTTGAAAAGATTTTGAAAAGATTTCCAAATTTTTGAAGGTACTAGATGTAAGTAAAATTGTCGGAGCACCAATACCACGCCTTCAATTTATTTTTGGTAATACTGTGGTTTTTTACATGCTTCAGTCTTCTTTCAGACGGAATTTTATTTAAGATGTGGTTTTCATTGGTTGGACTTTTTTTTTACTCTCATACTAGATTTAATATCACATAGAAACCATATAAATTAACATGGAAAATATTTTCTTTCCTCACTTTACCTTTTCCTAAAACTTCCTTGAATGAAGAGAAAGTGTCATTTCCCCTCCCTAACTTCACATGCAGTTTTCCATAGTAAGGTGGAGTATTCTGTTGAAGCAGAGCTCTATAAATGTAGAGTAGTAAGAGAACTGGTACCCTACATAAATTGTTTTTTCTACAGGCTCACAGTACAAAAAATAACAGATTTTAGAGTTTGTTGGCAAAGGAATTTGTTAAAGCATTTGATAGTATTTACCAAACCAACAGAGCTTTTCCATCAAATAAGATCACCTCTGCATGGGCACATGTATATCAAGCGTTGATATAAAATTAATGAACATGCTTTCTTGGCACACAGGCACCAACTCATTAGTCTTCGGGATATTAAAATAATCTTTGTAAGGAAAAGGGATATCTTGTATTTAAATTGCCAGCTCTTTAGATCAGTGCCCAATCCAGCAAGAAATTCTGTTTGCAGGGACCTCTGCCTAACATACATGCAACCAATTCTAACTTATAGTTATCACTGCTTTAATTCCTCATTAGTACAGATTATAATTTAAATAATAGAAATTCACTTTATACTAGGTTTATCTCTTTGAAAAAAATACCTGTATGTATTTACAAATGAGAATATTCTCTTTTTCATTCTTTTTGTGATCATAATGAGGAAAATGGCTCTTAAAAGGGGATAACAACTAGCAAATATATGTCATTGCATATAATATTTTAAATTATTCAGGTTGGCTAATATGATAATGTCTTAAGTCAGTGTGTCATAGTGTTGAGGGTAAGATTGTTTTCTGCTTACAATCAGTCTAGTTTTACCAGAGTCAAATTTATTGACAATTCATGTGCAGGCAACTCAGTCTATCACTCTTTCACCCATCTTTTCCGAGCCGTGATCAAGATTTTATCTGGCAGCCACAAAGAGAAAACATTACAGGGATAATCACAAGAAAAAATGCACAATCAGTCTAATGAGAATACTGGTAAGTACACATGAATCTGAATCACACATAATACTTTCCTGCCATATTTTTAGTCAGATATACAGAAATCTGAAAAATGAGGGAGTACTGAAGATCTAACATGGTTAGATTTAACGGGATAGCATTGGCAGAAAAAAAAAACTGACAATAAAATGAATATTTGATGCAGAAAAATTATTGAAGAGACTACAAAGGCTTCATAAGTGCCATGGTCTTGCAAATATAACTCCATCATTTTTTATGTGTAGCAATAAAGATTTTGACAGCTAGACAGAGTCATTGCAAAATATGCTTTCAACCCTGAGGTAATTTATATCATTAAAGCATTGCCTCTGATAGACATTTAAGAGGTACAATAGTAGTCACGCTTCATATGGTAATATATTGCATCTTTGTTAGGATGTAATTGTAGAAAACAACTTGAAGATAAAGAACTTCAAACAAGGGAAGCATTAAAGTGATTATGATTACGTGTATGTGTTATTAGCATGTTCAAAAAAATGTCATAATTGCCCTTCACCATTGCCATATGTCCCATTTCCCTATCTGTATACCAAAAACTGTTGATGTGTCTACTAAAACACTTACAAACCTATTATTACAGACAGCTGTTCATCTGTTTTCTGCTTTCAATTTAATTTAATTTCAGATTTAGGGGGAAAATTGCACAGATTGTAGACTTCCCAGGAAAAGATGTGTTACCATTTTAATTAAGAGACATAGCATAAATGCATAGAATAGAATATTTAATTCCCCAATAATATCAGTGTAGTCTTTAAGACAGCATGGCTCTATTTTGCTTTCTTTTTACTTACCCTGGGACTTAACAGAAAGGGGTCATGTACTGGGGAATCATCTGGCAGAAGGAATATGAAAGGGTCATTGAAGTTCAATGAAATGAGAAAACTCGGGATTCAGGGAAAAAGAGGAGAGCACATAGTGGAGTAGGGCCTCAGGGGAATAGAGCAGAAGCCTGAGGTCCTAATGAATGGATGCTCCTCTGTGTTCAGCCTGGAACAGGGAACAGCCTGGCTTTCCTGGGGTTTCACCTGCAGCAGGCAAATCTGGCCAGAAGGTCCTAACACTGTGACCAGGGGATAAAGAGAAGCCCCAAACAAAGGACATTTACATTTATTTAAAGTGGCTTGCTGTTGTTGGTGGTGTTGATTTTGGAAGAAAAAAGTTTGTTTTGGCTAGCAAATTAAAATAATCTCATTACCTGATAAGACTGTGGACCATGCAAGAACCCAGACACTGCCTTTTTTTTAAAGTTTTTTTCTCTATGTTCAGTAAGAGCAGGTTCTTCAATATGTAACAAAAAATGACTTGTATTCAGTGTTCACCCAGTCAGAAAAGCAAATCCTTCACAAAGCCTTTGTTTGCACAGCTATGCCTGGAGATAAGCAGTGTATCATGGTGCAGCATATGCCCTAACCAGACACCTAGAGGGGTATCAACTTCTTTAACAAATTCAGCTGCTGGGAGTTACAGGAATTTAATGTTGGCTGGCAGATTATAACTTTAATATCTTTTATAACAGGGAGATGCCTTGCTTGCCTTGAACCAAGCTGCATATATAAAAAATACAGTCATTATCACATGAAGCTATTCCACTCACACCCACCCACAAATAGCATCATAAACAGTAAAAATAGTAAATACAGCATAATTACCATGTTTCTGCAGAAAACCTACTCACAAACATCCTATGGGAAGACAGTCTGGCATGCATTTGGAATAATTTTGTTCCATTTCAGAAACACAACTTAAAATGAAAGATTATCATATTCAAATTCAGAGAGATGAGAATACACAAACCATCAAAGACTGCTGTATCACTAATATTTCATAAATATACTGAATTATTTCTTAGATCTTTACCACGGGATCATTGAGATTTATAAATCAGATTTTAATGTAACAGTGCCTGGATTCATTTCATATTTGAGGTTGCGTGCCAAAGTGTCCAGATTTGAACATTTTTTTATTATTATTCAATGACATAGCTTTTCTGAAATGCACACCTTTAAACCTTGCAAACATATTTGGAACTAAAATTTCATATATCAGTATTTGATCCTAAATGGAGAAAAAGTAAATCCTAGGGTTTGCCTATGAATTGGCTATATTTAGAAGAATCATCAATTGCTATACAGATAGAGGTTTGTTTCCAATAGGAACTATTATTGTTTACTTGTATAGATTTCTCTCACTATTTCAAGACTGGTGCCTTAGTGGGCCTTAAAAACTTGAACTATATAAGTAAATTGACATCTAACGTGTCTCTCCAGGTTTCCTTTCAAAAATAAAACACTGCATGAAGAAAACCAGAAATCTGTCATGCTCTCAGTAGAATGAGGCAAAATACCAGTCCAGGCAATACCGTTTTGAGTACCAGCTTTTGAGCATTCAATACATAATATTTTTTTAATTTTTTTATTTTGGTGCTGGTTCTGAGTGTGCTGATAGAACTGCCTGTATTTACAGTACCTAGGAATTCGGCGTTGGTCTCTCAGAGCAGTTTCTTCTGTCATTCTTACCATTGTATATCTGGTATTATAAAAGTGTCTTGTTTTGTAGAGGATTGACTCTATCTGTGTAGCATCAAATGAAATCCCTGTGCTGGTACAGTGAGGACTACAAACAAGTGCCTATCATCCATTTCTGTGTTCTTTCCAATCAAAGAGCATTCATATCAACTCCAGACTGCTGACAAATTTACCAAAAATATCCTGGAATACGAATTGCGTCTCCCTTTAAGGTCTAAGGAGTAATATTGTGCATCTACTAATAAGCTGTGTGCCCATGGCAGCAGCTGGAAATGCTCTTACTTGCTTGGAAGGCAAGTGGATGCATGTGAAGTTGGCAAAAAAAATTACTAGCATTGCCTCTTCCTGCGCCCCCTCAGTAAAAGGAGTGCAATTCCGATTTGTTTCATTTCCCACTTTGTCTTATCTACCTGCTGAGATTGTTTCTGAGTTAAAATTACATTTAAAAGAATGTAAGTGACCAATTTAATGGCCTACCCTTGAAAATTTAGTCTGGCAGTATTTTTGCGATATTTGGTGCTTGAAATATCTTATTAATTCTTTTTGCATTTAGTTTACTGGCGGACACTTACTTTTTTTAAACATGGATAATAAAAAGTTGTGAGAATTATTGCATGGCTTAATTTAAAATTTTCTCATTAAATAAGTGGTCTCATACAGGTGAAAAAATTAATCTGTCCCAGGCTTACAAAACTATTTTTGAACACAAATATGCAAAAGTTTTTGATAATCAAAAGGAGAAAACTTGTATGACTTTTACACAGAATGTGGGACCAAATTGTAATATAAATAAGAAAAGCCTTGCTTCTGGATGCTTGGCCTTTAGCAGACAAATGCTTTTACCTTGGTCAAAATCCAATGCTTGGACTTCTTTGCAATTTGCTTCTGCTTCTTTCCAAATGTATATGTTCTGTTTTCAGAAATATATGCTCCTTCTCCACTCCACAGCAGATATTTCTTTCCAGACTATAACAGGTGTGGTATTGTCCCTGACCCTTGGATGTTCCAGCTGGATGCACCTGACAAGCTCTAGGAGAAGAATCTATTTGCACGACCTTAGAACTTGATATGTCCAGTGTCTTAACTTCCCCATGATGCAGACAATCACTTTTTGATGGATAGTACTAATGAAACATAATTCTGTAGTTATGAAGCTCCCTTGTGCTAATAAGTGGGTTAAATCTCTTTGAAGCTGGTGGGAATAATACCAGCTTCTTAGAATAAATACAGAGATATTGAACTCTTAAATAGAAACAGATAGCTGAAACAATATGAGCCATGACCAAAATATGGCTACAAGGGAAAACTGCTGTGGAAGTGAAGCCATCTGTCAAATAGACAATACAGAGGAGAGGTGTTTTGGTAGGGAAAAAAAAAAAATTTACCCAAGGGCACTATGACAGAAACATCCTTGAAGCTATTGTGATTCTCAGAAATAAAGCTGGTTTATAAGTTGAGCCTTAATTTTAAAGAAAAAAATGCTAGGAAAAAGAGCATGGAATGATGACCACATAAAAGCTTCCTGCTTTTTTTATTCCTGAAAGAAAAAATATACAAACATGTTAAGAAAATTAATTTAATACTAACTAATAATTTAGCTCAATTAGAAGAAATTGCCAAACAGGAATATTTGAAAAAGAAAGAAACTAATCTAAGCCGAATATTAATTATATGATAAAATTTTATACTTTTCACCTAGAAAATTTCTCTGCTGACAGCTAAAAATAACCCCCAAAATAATTTTTGCAATACTGTCAGAATGAAATGAAAAGTAACATTACTGATTTTCATATATAAATAACACCAAATTAACTGATCAACTATGATGCCAGCAAAGCTTAAAAGCTTGCATCTAGGAAAAAAAGAGATCTGAACAGCTACTAAAGACAGCTGTTTACTTTAAATTCTTACCTTAGCTATCTTTCAGTAACTTTCCAGAATTTCTTCCTTTAAACTAGCACTAAGTATAAAAATATTCCCTTTAGTATACCGTTACTTCACTAACAATTTGCTAAGGCTTTTTTGTTGTAATTTTTCTAGACTGTTAACCTTTATTTATTAAGTTGCTATTCTGAATGTAAATTATAGATGTTCTTTCCTCTGCATTTGTTTTCAGAATTCTTAAAAGAAGAACTACTAAAGACAATATTCATCTGTCTGTCACACAAAAATAGCTCGTCCAGGATAAGATACCACCTACCTCAAGGTCAAAAAATGGTTTTGGAATTTTTCTGCAAATATGTGAAGGTAGATGTTTGCCATGCATAAATGAATATAAACAAATATTTCTTAATATTTCTAAGTATTTTAGAGAGAAGCACTGACTGGTTTCTGCATTTCAAATTTCTTCTCATTTCACTGGTAGAGTATTCACCCTTGAATATTGCTGCTTTAACCTTTAGACATCTCATTCTAAATTCAAAAAAATGCAGGAATTGTTTTCATTTGATTTTTATTTAATTTTTATCATAATTCATTCCAAGTACTGAATGAAGTGAAAGATTAAACTGAGTACTAGGCAACCAGCTCTTCTGAGGAAACTTGGACATATTTGTTTCATTAAAAGCAGAGACTTGAATATGTCCCTAGCTTTCCCTGCAGTGATAAAACAAAAAAGGCCACAACTAATTTACTTCAGTTTTGCTCTGAATTTGTGCACAATACTTATTGTTTTGTGTCTTTTCTTTGAGATGCTTGATTGAGAGGTGGAAGCTCTGATTCACAATGAATCATAATAATTCTTTCAGTCTTGATTTTTGAAATGGAATGAACATGTCCAAACACAGAAATGGAGTTAACATTCTGACTTAACATTGGTTCAAATACATGCACAGATTCACTAGACTTTGAAATGTAGATAAAGAGACCCTGTGAAAGATGGACTCACTGATTTTAAAAAAAGATTATAGTCTAAACTACAAGCCGTACACTGAGACCTGATCTAGCCTGGACAGAATGGCCAGGAAGAGGTGTTTGCATGTCACCATCCTGGCTGATGGAGAGCTCAGATGTATCTAGTTTTTACAGCCTGAGATGGGCTTATACATCCTGCACTTTAGGTGCAAACTTAGAGTAGTGACAGACTAACTGGTACAAAATGGAAGGGCCCATCAGCTAAAAAATAGAATTGAGAAAGTATTCCACTCTATAATAACATGAAAAATCTTTAGGTCATTTACCATAATCATGCAAAAGTTGAACAGTTTGGATCAGATAGTGTATAAAATAAACAAATAGCATTTTTTTGTTCTGCAAGAGAAGCTGAGCAACTGTGTTGAAATGGAACAAAGGGAACAAAATTGAACTATCCAATTGCACAATACTTCTGTGCTGCAGTTTGTGAAGCCTACAGTAATTTAACACATGTCATGAAGCACTTAGAAATGTAATAAAAATCCTGTTTATTACCAGTGCAGCTCTGGGCCAAAGCATTCATGTGAGACTCATCTGATCCTTATAGTTGATGACCTTAGAATCTATCTCCATCAGGAAGAACAAGAAGATTTATTGTTCTAGGGATTTCTATACTTGCAATATTTTTGCAGCCAGATTCTGTATAAATGTGATTGTTTACTAAAGCTTAGACTCTTCTGTGTGTCTCAAATTGCCCTCTGCAGATCTAATATTATTTTAGGAAAATAAGATTCCACTGCAAGCACAACTTCCCCCCTTCCATTTGTCCAGATGATTACTCTCCTCCTGAGGAACCCAAAGGATGGGTAAGGTTGAATGCCTTCACTCATAGAATTCAGCACAGAAAATTCATCTGTCAGATAGCACAGCTCTCCTGCTTTGTTCTGAATTGCCTCTTAATTTGTCTTCACAAGAGGAAGATATCTAGCCACTATATGTGCCAGGGGATGACTGAAGGTAAGTGAAAAATCAGATGAATAGAATAGCTGGGCCCTTAGCATGAAAGTTGTAGGTAAACCTTCACTGTGGAATTTGCCATCTCTCCAAACTTGTTCCATTCTAGGGCTTCCTACACGGCGTAGAGGAATTTAACTGCCTGAAACTTCTCTTCAGCATTCCAGCTTCCCTTAAACTTTCCTATGCAGAATACCAAAACGAATACTCCAGCAATGCAAAAGCTGTTGCAAGAAGAATTTAGAGACACTTTCTCACAATTTCTTTTACATGTTTTCCAAAGTGGTCTCTCAGCAAATTTTTGGTTATTAAAACTCACCCTTTAGAAAGGGTTGGAAAACACTGGAGCCAGGATAATGACAGCTGATCCTTCTGATGCACCTGACACCACTTGCTCCTAAGAACAGTTTTCAGTCAGCATCAGACCCCTTTGCTGATTAATAATGCAGCTTAAGACTGAAGCTAAGGGGGTGTGATATGCATGTTCTCTGGCCTCCAACATCTGACTCTATACGGATATAAATATCTATGAAAAAAAAGTTATTGATGCAGAAGGTAAAAATATACCTGAAACACATCTTTGAGCTTCCCATCTAATGCAGCACTACAATCAGGGTAGCTGTGCCTCCACCGAATTCAATGTCATGCTTCTGTCACTCTGGAGCTCTAGCTCCTTGTGCTTGTTTCCCATGCTGCATGTTTCTGTGCAGACACTTGCAGTATTTCAGACAAATACAACTTCTTGTTCAGTTTAGCCCTGGTGCAACATTAAAGGCTCTATCTAAATATGTCTAGGATAGTATCTTTCCTTAAAAATGCTGTTTTATTTCTACTTTGGTATATTTTTCCCTTTTTATACCAGTTCTGTTTGGGGTGGTATAAGAGAAACTCTACTCTTCTTTTGAGATGTAGTTGTTGTTTTTTTTTACTATAGATGACCTCAAGTGACAAAGCCTATTGATCAGAAAAGAATTAGCAGATTTTCACCTTGAAATGTTATTAGAATGGTCTACATTCTCTAATTAGGAATACTATATTTCTATATAAAGCATTGACAAAAATGAGCTGAGGCTGGCATTCCACAAATGGTCCGGCTAATGCAATACACAAAGTTTCATAGTTCTAATAAAAATTTACAACCACAAATACTGAAAGTTTAGAAAAGCAATGGCAAAGATATTTAGCAGCCTTATACTACTTTTAATAATTCATGTTTCAGTCTGCATTCACTCAATCTTAGGTTTATAAACATATAAACAAAAGGTCAAAGAAACAGCTAGAGGATAAACATCTTGAACAGAACCACAAAATGCAGTCACTTGTATATTGATGAATGGATCATTTGCAGTGATAAGGAGAGAAAAATGCTAAATGATTAGAAAGAAAATATTTTATCAACTCAGGCAAGGAATTTGAGATGGTTTTGCATGTACACTTTTGCCTTCACCTCTCAGCCGCTCCTTTTACTTACCAGCTTTTTAAGTATCCGTCACTGGCAGACAGAAAAAAAATTAAGTCTTTTGAGTGAAGCAGAGAGGCTCTTTTTTTGTAGGTTCTTCATGCACATATATTTGTACAGTGGTGATGTAGAGTTCGATAAAAATAATTTTTTAACACTGAAAAAGCTACATACTTCCTTAAAACAAACTATTTTAGGAAAAGAACAACTTTCTTAAGATCTACCTGCATACCTCTCTAACTTTTATAGAAGGTCTGTTAACCTACATTTTTACTTTTCTTTTCCAAGAAAGATCAAGATTTCTCTCTCTGTCAGTATTCTAGCTACATTCTATATCTAGAGAGAAAAAGTAGCCCTTCCCACACCTTCACCATTCAGCTGCTGAAGTGTTTTTCACAAACTGTGTTTAACATTTCTATATTAGGTCGCTCCTCTTCCTAAACCTGTATTTTTGAAATCTTAAGTATAGCACTTCTCCAAATGTCTATTTAACCCTTCAAGTTAATTGGTTTCTGTTGGACTTTGCCTATTGTTTTCAAGGAAGGAGCTTAGTTTGGAATTTTGGAGTGTTTTTCTAAGGCTAACATTCAGTTCCTAATCTCTTTTGATTGTTAAATATTAATTTATTGACAGACCACAGTCAGTGTGTCATAATAATCTGATATTTCCTGTGCCCAAAGGACCAACAAAAACTGAGTTCTAGGAACAAATGCATGCTGAGCCCTGCAGCAATTCTCCTTTTTTTCCATATGTGTTTATATAACTGTTGTGCTTAGCCAGGTCAGGACCCAATTACATTAAGTGCTGTATAAATATTAGCATCCACTTCATCCTTCACAAAGTTCTTGACCACAATGAAAGGTGTGAAAGATCATAAAAAGGAGTAGATTAATTGAGGACCCTGGAGTGATGTCATCATGGTGGTATGTGTAATTTACTGAATAAAGACAGTATAGATGGTTATGATACTCAGACCTGTTCTAAGGGTTCTAAGGGTGAGTCAAAACCCTTTTTGCTTCCCTTTTTTTATGATTGCTCTCTCTCATATTAAGACTTACATTCACATCATCATTTATGATTATCTTACCAGATCATTTATTTCTTCTTTATGCTGTAAATATTTCAGTTGTTTCCTACATGAATCTGATTCACTTATTGCAATAAACTCTTTATTCCATCATCCAATTAAAAACAGCTTCAGTTTGAAAATAACAGTATTCATGCCAGGAAGCATATCTGAGCCTTTGCTAAGTCTTCCAGCTGTAAGGAATTCATAAAGCTTAATTAAACTCAGGACACGAACATCAGCGGAATAAAAAGTCTTGAAAGAAAACTGAGGAGTAAAAGACACTTTTTAGTCTGAAAATTAAGGTAAATGAAAGAAAAGTTTCATATGCGAATAAAATACTTCAATGGACTGTTTATTCTTATTATCTCACATTCCAGCTATCCTCTTATGTATTAATTGAAAGGTCGTGAAGTTTCCCTTCAGCTTTGAAAGTCTGTCTGCACTCTGTTGAAACTTCCTATAACAATACTCCTCAGTGAATGGCAGTATCTGCCAGCTGCAGTAACCCAGGGAAACTACTTTCTTGTGTTTCTGCAAATAGTGGAACATTTCCACAAACAGCTGACTGAGGAGCAAAGCCACACCTCACTGGCAACTGGTACAATTAATTATTCCTTGCACTGTGCTTTGGAAACCTCAGACTGCACAAGTTATCACACATACTTTTCTTTTTTTGAGATTTAGCCAGAGAAGAGGGATTTTTAGGAACCTGAGCTTTATTTTTATTAGCATGGTGCTGGTCTCAAAGCCTTCTTTTCCTTTTTTTTTTTTTTTTATATCAGAATGAAATAAGATTCTAATACAAGGTTCATTAGTCTCTCACATTGAAAATGGCAGAATAAAACAGTGCATATAAAATGTAGATTTGAAGAAAGTAAAATATGTTCTGTTCAGTGTTCAAAAGCTTTCAGCCTGATAAAATAAAGGTTGGAAACTACAATTGTACAAAATTCAAATATCTTGTAAACTGTTATAACCCTTTATCTTGATGAACTATTAACGGTCTCTCAATGAAACATTGCCAGAAATTCTATATGTAAAACCATCATTTTATTGCCCAGAGAGAATTTGGAGATTTTTTTTTTCTTTTGCTAATTCGATACATTCGCTTGGTGTTCATTGGCTGTAAAAACAGGCTTTCAGGTGAGGATGATTTTATCGGATGCTTTAAAAATTAGTTGCCTCTTACTTTAAATGAGATGCTATTTGAATTTTTAATGATGGAATTTCTTGAAAACTTTTAAAACAGATAGGCATTTTTGTTATACTTCCAATCTGCAAATGCAAGTTAGATAACAAGACATACGAGCCTTGTGCCGGAGAAGTGACATTCATTTACATTCAGTCAACAGTATACATGGACTACATAACTATTCTTACAAATTTTAAATAATGTTTTGCATACAAATAAAAAATACAACAATACCTCTTCTGTTGAGTTAGCTACTTGATTTTTTTTCCAAAACCTGTAAATATCTATCTTCTTCATTGTCGTTAATCACTGTAGGACTTACAAAAAGTTATAGTATCTAGTAAAAAAAATCAGAATTATATTTTAACCATTATGTAAGTTTACATAATTCATCATTCTTGTTTTACTTTTAATCTTGTGCTTTTTAAATATTTGTGCTCTAAAAACAGTTGCTCATAGAAGAGATGTAAGAAAGTTGTAGATTTATATTTACTTCCTTTCCTTCCAAAAAATTTCTTAAGAATTGTCTGTTACTTTGACACATCAGCATTCCCTTACAAGGCAGAAAAATCTGAAACTCAACGGTGCTTCTTACTCTGCCTCTAATGGGAATTGTGAAACTAAAGCAATGTCCTCTCCAGGTGGGACAGGTATGCTTCAGCAGACTGTGGAAAACATGAGGAAATGTCTGGTGCCAGTCCATGTGATGTGACTGTTGATAATCCCTGCCTAGTGCTCCTGTTTTCCTGCTTCTGTCAGGCTGTGCAACACCAGCTGGAAGATTCCAAAGCAGAGGAGCCCAGTTAGGTACCCTACAGCCTTTCCCAAAATTCTCTGCTACCACAAGCCAGCCTCTTCCTAACATAAAAATAATTACTCTTGTGGCACTGGGATCCAAAATACATAGAAGACCACTGAAAGAATTTTTTCAACTCTATCTGCCTGCAGACCACAGATGAGTGCAGGTATAGTTACTGATATCACTTCCATTCCTGATAATATTCCTTGTTGATGAGAAATCATATTTATAAGCCTAGTAAAGGAGGACAGGAGTGGTTGCTATGAAGCTGTCTTCACTAGATCACCTATGGAGCAGAGCTGGTGTTGTTTTCTCAGGGAGCTGCTTATTCTGCTTGCTTGACTGGTTGCTATGGTTCAGAGAAAACAGCAGCTGCTTGAGGAAAAGGAGGGGGAACTGCTAACAAAAGGACATGAAAACCATTAGTCTAAAAAATTGATTAACTGTTAAAGTAGTGATACCCTGGGTGTATTCCTGTGGCAAAGTTGAGAGAGCAAACAAAAAAGATAGGGAAAAATAAAGGACAGGACCACTATTTAATTCTGCTCAGGTATGAAAACTTACATTATTGGTATTATATCTCTTTGAAGTTTAAATGAACAATCAAAACGTGACATTGGAGCACTTTGTCTTTCCATGTCCATATTGTTGATAATAAACAAAGCCATTTGATACAAAATTGCTATTTCCTGTTGGTAGCACTGAGAAAGAAATGTGGTATTTTAAATGCTGCTGTATGGTCACTGTAGGGAAATGCCATTTGTTTCAGAGGAAAAGAATATTTCTTGTAAATAGATTAATACCTTTAATATTTTCTTACTTAAAATAACATGTTTCCAAAGTAAAAATAAATAAAATTTAAAAAAAAATTGAGGAATGTTGTGAAAAATCTCAGCACAACAAAATTTTAGTTTGCACTTTCTTCCATCAACAAGTTGAAATAAAAATCCACAGTATATAATTACAAAAAGTTCTAATTAGTCAATTCTACTCTAAAACAAATGAGTTCGAATTTTAAAAAGTGGGAAAACTTAGCAAAACAATGTTTGTAAACACTTTCTCATGTAGGAAAAAGGATTGCAACGAGAAATTCATCAAAAATGAGGCATGAAAAAGAACAGCTTCTGGGAAGAATAGTTTATGATCTGACTCAGAGTTTTTGAAAGACTTAATATTCTGCATTGCTATTTTCACATTCAAATTGCAAAATAAGCTTTCTAACAGTTTCTGAGGGATTTTATAAAATAGTTTTCAAAGAAAGGCAATGTGGTACAAAATCTCTGGAAATTTTTCCCTATAAAAATTAGTTAATTATTTGGCCAGTAAAGGGCCAGTTAGACAGCATTTGGTCTTGTAATTTTGGGTGATATTAGTGATGAAATTTCCACTACTTTTTTTTCGGAAGATATTCCAAACAAACAAATATTTGAGAGCTATTTGGAGACCTGTACCTGAAGTACAGAAATACTGAAAGTAACTAAAAAGTAGGTAGATGCTATAATTATCTTTGGAATAAACCACAGCATTTCTTCTGTACTGGAATAAGCAATAAAGTCTTAAGGTACTTGCTACAATTCTATTCACAGAAATGAAATAACAAATATTTTAAGACCTGTTTATTTAATAAGGGAACAAAAGTTTAACTGAGTCAAGAAATATCGAGAGTGTACTAGTAAAAATTTTTTTTAACATTTCTTGCTTGAATTTTTTTAAGGTTGATCAGGTAATTTAAATTTTGTTGTTGCTGTTCTCAGAGGAAATTTTGTTCCACTTGGGATTAACAATAAAAATGCCATTAATTTTAATGATAATAAAATTAATTCTTTAAAATTTTTATATCCTGGAAATGTGAACCAAAATTTTGAGGAGTCTGACCCCACTGTGATGAAATCCTAATTTTTGTTGCTTATTCTCAGTTATATATTTTCATTCTTGTGAGAGTAGTTCTCTAAAGTGTCAAGTTAATGGTGGGAAGGTTTTGAGAAGTGAAAATCAGCATGCAGAAGGTGAAATAGCCGAATGGGAAAGATGCACAAGAGAAACATTTGTTTTACCTTCTAAATGAAATAATTTCTTCAGAAATATTTTGCTGACCCATGCCATGCTTCAAATGATTTTGAAATTAACACAATACAACTACTTTGTAGGAGAAAACTATTAAAATCGATAGAGATACCAGAAGCATTATATCAAGATAAATATCTGGAATGTTTTCAATTGCTATAACAGGGCACAGTGCAGGGTTACTGACAAAAGCAAACTACTGTGGCTACCATGCAATAATGGAAAAGTGTTTTAAAGAAACACATCCTGGGAGGAAAACAGTCCAAAGGATAAGGCTAAAACTTCGGTTATTTAGCAAATGTTGGTAATTCACAGGTTTGGAAATACTGAAGTTACTGTTCAGCTACGACACAATGAAAACTCTGGAAGGACGAGCAGTGTGGTCAGAAATATTATAGATAACAGAAGACCAAGGATGAGTCTCTTAGAGACGTAGTCAAATGATTCCCAAAACCCAGAACTATAAGTCTAACTTTGAAGAGTGCCTTATTTTTACTCAAAACCAAGTTACTGAATACTCCTAATTTTCCTACTTTTTCTTTATACCTGAAGTTATGAAAGACTGTGATTGTGATATGACCATTCACAATTATCTCTGGTTAAGAGATGTGAATCTTCTTTATAATACCAGTGAAAACTGCCAAAATGACTTAGGAAATATAAAAGCAATCAAAGACTTCTAAAGTCAAGTGGATTCTCTGACCAGTGCACTTGTAACTAGGCCCTGGTTTTGAAGTCTGCAGAAAGTCTGTGTATATAGAATTCAGGTGTCACAGAATGCTTGTGTTTGTTCTATGATTCCACAACCTTCCACTGTGAAAGCAATTGCTGGGAGTTTATATGGAAAAAAGGAAAGACCTAAAGGTTTGTGTAAACACACAACGTTCATAATATTAACAGGTAACAAGAAAAGAAATGTGTTGGGTTTTTTTTATACCTCAAAACATGGTTGATTCAGATAATCACTATTGTTGGAATAAAGAAAGCAGTGGAATGAGAGCTCACAGTTGATGAAAAAAGAAACAAAACAAAACTTGAAATATAATTTAGTAGTTAAGGAAGACCACCCCTAAATTATCTCATGCACTAGCATTAGGAATTTACGACTGTCAAAGGAAACTTTGAGAGGCAACAAAGCTGGTTATTTAGTGCTCTTTTATGAAACCCTCCTACAGCTACAGAAGTTGCTTACTCTCTTTAAAATTTCGTCTGTACTTTTTTCCACTTTTCAGCAAAAGAATTCCATCAAAGAAAAAATCATTTTCATAGACAGTGATTTATTTTTACACTTCACTTGAATTGAAACTGCTATATCACATACAGTAAAAGTGGAGATTTTGAACCACTATTAAATAAATGCACATTAAAAAATATTTTGTACAAATGCCAAACCAGTCCTTAATCATCTTTGTATCTGCTTACCATATTTAATACTTTAGCTGCCAGAAGATGTGCCAAAAGACATATAAAGCCTTAGAGAGATTGGCACACTTGAGAGTCACATAAATTAAAATAATCTCCTTATATCCCAAAAATGAAGTGGAAGTGGTATTCAGAGCAGTAAAGTGCAACTTCACAGTCCAAAGAAATTGGCATAAACTCTGAAGGAGCACCAGGGCAAAGGGGGTTATTTTGATTCATATGACCTAGAACATCTTAATATTCCACAAAGAAAATCCATTAGATTACCAAAAATCTGGGAGAGGAAGAGGAAAGTATTTTTCTTGCCAGTCCTGGTTTAGGACATTTTTTAATCTTCTAACAAATTAAAATAGGCAAGTTTAAAAATTTTGGTTGAATCTAATCTGCATTTAATTAAAGTACAACAAATATTTTTAAAGCATGAGAAAGCCTAAAAAACTTTGGTTTTAATTTTTCCTACTGTCAGAGGAAGCCATGCAGACTTTCTGTACTAAATAAACAGTCACTGGCTAAGGTGTTTAAGAATGAAAAACAAAAATAATAACAATAACTCTTGCCAAGTTCATAGCAAACATCTGTAATCTGATTTGTATTTCAACTCTTCAACAAACTTTGACAAGAAAAAGTACCCAAGGAACTAACCCTTTGGAGCATGCATTTATTGCTGATATTTGCTTCTCTGAAGCAGTCAAAATAATTTCAGATATGATTTTCACATTTCTAGTAAAGCAAAATATGGAGAAAAATGGAAGAAGTGTCAAGCCAGTTCTTTTCAGGATGCTAAATAAAAGTTCCTGAATAGACAAAGGCATGGGGGAATTTTGTATTTTGTAAAAACAAAATGAAGTAAAACCAACACAATGGGCTACAGAGGGAACACAATGAATCAGGCTGGAATCCAGCTGTGTTTGCATCCAGTTGAGTACTCTAATGATTACATTATGCAAAGTCATTCATATTCTCTTCTTGAATTAATATTGGTTACATGAAGTAGAACCTCTTCAAAAGGGGATTGATATTGATATTGATATTTACTCATTCCAGAGTATCCTACAAGCCAGAAGTTATCATACTCTCTTGAGACATAGAAAAGCCAAATTCAAGACTGCTCTAAATCAAATGTAAAGAGGGTTTTGGTCCCAGCACTTCCACAGGGCAGATAAGTGCTCCAGCAACCCTACAGGCTATGTGTGGAAGTGGCCACTGCCTCCTCCAAATATTTTGCAAGTTGTCTTGAAACCTGAGAGTGAATCCTGCTCTCTTTTTCCCTGTTTCTCAATAGAACATCATTTATGATGAACTGTTTTTAATTTTATTCTGAATCACAGACCCACAGAATCATGGAATAACTTAAGTTGGAAAAGACCTTTGAGACCATTGAGTCCAGCCTATGACCTAACACCACTTTGACAACTACACCATGGCACTAAGTGCCACATCCAGGTTTTTTAAAACATCTCCAGGGTCAGTGACTCCACCACCTCCCTGGGCTAAGATATTTAGTCACTGGGAAAAAATTAGAGATCATGATAAAAAACATTAGAATATATTGTTTCTGCTTATTGTAGAAAAAAATACTTACACAGAGCCATGAATAAGTATCAACACTTTTAAGTACTGAAAGTGACAGGCATAAAGGAAGATTTTTTCATTAATCAAGTCCTTTCTATGCCATCTTCTTTATGGGTGCTGTTTTATAGGTGCAGAACTATCCACGCCAGACACCTATCTAAATTTGCTTATACATACAGTAAACACTTTACAAATTAGTTAGTCTTCTAATTCTCTGTTTATTAACAAGCCACCCTAGCAAAGAAACATGATTTTGCTCTCATTTGACTGCTGTTTGGAATTGTTTGAGAGCATGAGAACTGTTGAGTCCTTCACTTAGCAAAATTATTTTCTTTTAGCGCTAAGAGATCACAAACATGGAAAAAAATGCCAAACCTTTTCTCTGAAGAACGGAGGTTAGATGAGGCCTTAAAATAAAATAAAAGAAAGCATTTAACAATGCTAACATGGATTATATAGTTTGAGATGTTGACTTTCTTGGTAACGGTTGCTATGTTAGGTAATCTGATTTGATGCTATCAACTATAATGAGGAAATATTTCAGGATTATTGCACTTCATTAACAAAGGAATAATGCAGAGACACTAAACAAGTAAGTACAATGAATTTCAGCAGTCAGATGAGAAGAAATACAATGGTGACTTTAAAATTGAAAAAAGATAAGAAAAAGAAAAGCAAGATGGGTGATAATGCAAAGATATTAGGCACACGTTGCATTTTGGAATCTATTTCACTACATTTGACATTGAAACCATTATCAAATGATAGATACAAAACATAAGAAACAAATAATCATTCTGTCTTCAAGCATTGTTCCATTTATAAGAAAAAATTATTTGGTGAAAATTAACTTATTCTTTATTCACAGATTTCTTCAACATTTCATTGTTCATTAGCCAATGGACATCAGACTAATATTCTCTGCATGAAAGTTCATTAATAGCCTTTCAGTTCTCCAGCAGCTCTTTATGAAGCAGCATAAGGTTGAGTTTTACAGCATATATTCACCCACACTTACTGGTCCATCCTTTGTATACAAAACTGATATCTAGCTATATTTCATAAGCAGATCATAATTCAAATGTGATTTTTGTAAACATCTTTTATTAGAGTAAATTTTTAAAAGTCTGTATACATAGCTTGGACATGACCTTGAAGATTCTCAGAATTGATTTTCATCTTTGCTCAAACCCAGTATTACAAAATTATAAATGAAAAATCTCTCAGCAGTAAGCTTTCTTACAAGATGTGTGTGTCCTTACTGTAATATAAAGAAGATACTCCTACAGACTTTAATTTGATTCTACAGCTGGTGATCTGGTATTCTGGTCATGTAAAGACATGAAACTAAATATTGATTAAAAAGAAAAAAAAAATAAAAGAAGCAATGGGTTAAAATTTTTTTTGAACTTGCTTTAAAGTGTTGTAGATACATCTTTCTTTTTAAACTGTCATTCAGTTCTGTACATTTTCAAATTAAAATATTTTAATTCTTGTTACTTCAAATATTTAATTTTCTGTGGTAACCTTGGTATCTTAAGTCTAACTTTTCGTTACCACTGTCAATTCACAAACCAATAGTTTGTCTATATGACTCCTTTCCTTGAAGTAAACGTAAAGCTGCTGTTCTTTCTGCCTGTTTAGGCAGTACATATTACAGTGACTCAAATTAGCTCATTCCATGAACCACTTCATGGTTTTCTTATTTTTGAAATGTCAGATAATGGAGATTCTTTATTATGGGCATTGTAATGCTTAAACTTCGTAGTTTAGATTGTCGTTTAGACCTACAAAGTCTTCAAAGTTTCCTCCAATTATTTTCTTGGCATTTCTATCTTTGACTGCAGTGCAAATGGTTATGTTGGCAGGAAATTTGCAAATGTCATTCCTTTCTTCTGATATTCTCCTTTTATACAAAAAGTACCTCATGCACCAGTCCTCTTGAAGATATAATAGGTTTTATATATTTATATATTAGGTGTCTTTTCAGAAGAAGCCAGGAGTAATTTCTATATAATTCATCTTGTTTTGCTTTAAAAAAAAAAAATATAGAAAGATTGTTCATTTATACAAACAGTTCAGCTTCTGTGTTCTGGTGTCTGAAAGGAACATAAAATCGTTTTTGCACACTTTCTTTAGGAATCCACTATGTTTTTCTTTCTACTTGTTACTTTTTCTCCCTCACTACAATGTTCTGCTTTAACAACACTTACCTGCCATCAATTTGCTGCTGTCTCTTACTTTTCCATTCAGATGCAGTTCCTGTTCAATAACCCTCAGCTTCTACCTATGACTGGCTGGAAAGCTTAAAGTACAGCTCTGCACCTTCTTCCCCACAGTCTCAAGATGAGATGTCTGAACCACGTTTTCAAAAGCTCGAATCTCTATTTTTTGTCATTTATACCCACATATACGTTAGCTGCTTTCCCTTGCCATCTAAATTATCTTATCACTGAGCTGTCTAGGACTCTCTTTAGTGTAACAATTTCATTTCACAGCAAGTACTGCACTTTCCCTGTCAGCCCTTTAATTACAACGTCAGGAAAATTGGTGGAGATTGAGGAGGAAGCGACTATTTCTCTTCTGCTTCGGATGGGGAACTTGTGTGTGTTGGGAGGGGGGAGAGGCAGATGAATGCTGGTGGGGGTGAGGAGCAAAGAATCTGCCAAAAAAAAGAAGAGAAAACATTTCTTTTTCTTAACAGGGCAATCTCCAAAGAAATTTTTATGCTCTTCCTTAGACTTTGAGACTCATACCCAAAAATGTTTCTACATGTCTCTAGAACCATCTATAGTATCACTGATTATCCAGGTGCTGCCTATAATTTTGTTGTCAGTTTTAAACTTCTTGGAAATAGGCTGTACAAACTTTTCTCTGAATACGCTTATCCAAATAAAAATATCTCATTATTCTTCTAAGTAAACACTTTACAGATTCCATATTTACCTTATATGACAGGCTTTACTATTCTGTTTCCAACACTAAAGCCTCTGCTTATTGAAGTGATTCTAAAATTGGTTAGCTGCATGAGCAGGTACTGCTATTGTCCAGATTCATGATGAGTTTTCAGTATTGTAGTTTCCCTCTTCAGTGTTAGCAATGAGGGAAACTACTTTGCATTGCTGAGGACTCAAGCAGCAAAGCTACAAACCCACAAAGATCAGATGATTTTTCATTTTCTGTGTCACTAAGCATGGAAGAAAATTTGAAAGGCAGATCTTTTGACCTTCCCTGGTACTTTTCTGATAATTACACATGATACTGTGCAAGACCCTAATTGCAGGTAAGAGATGTCTGTTACATTTGAAAGCGAGATTTGCAAGTATCAGACCTACAAAAGTTACTGGAAAAGTGATGATGGAAGGATAAATCTATAATCACAAAGCTCAGGAC
Organism: Sturnus vulgaris; assembly: GCF_052056855.1. NCBI lineage: Eukaryota > Metazoa > Chordata > Aves > Passeriformes > Sturnidae > Sturnus > Sturnus vulgaris. Next base: position 16,181,223 of record NC_142246.1, read on the forward strand.
TAAAGGCTCAGGAGCTTTTTGCTACTGTTTCCTTCACTGATAATCAGAGAAACAAACAAGCGAATGCATGCTATATAAAACATTGTTTATGATTTTTTCCCCATGAACATCATAAATTCTCTTTATTTTCTCTTTGTTGATTGTGTTCAGGTCTCTTCTCATTTTGGTGACAAAATGGTGAATTTCATATATTTTGAAGTAGAACAGTATTTTCCAAAAATATTTATCAAAAATTAGAAGTTTATGTGAGTGGTGTGTATATTAGGATATTGATTTAAAACTATTAATTGTTTACTTACCTTCAGAATAACAACAGTCCCATGCACACTGCAGTGGGTTGACCTTGGCTGGATGTCAGGTGTCATCAACCCCCTTTATCACTCTCTTCCTCAATTGACAGAGGGAAAAAATATGACAAAAACTCATAGATTGAGATAAGGACAGAGGCATCATTCAGAAATTACCATTTCAGACAAAACAAACTCAATTTTGGGAAATTATTTTATTAACAATCAAATCAGAATAGAATAATGAGAAATAAACCTAAATCTTAAAACATCTTCCTCTCACTGCTCCCTTCTTTCCAGGCTCAGTTTCACTCATGAGTTTGTATCTTTCTCACCCAAACAGCGCAAAGGGATGTGGAATGTGAGTTGTAGTAACTTCATCTCATATCTGTGTCACTCCTTCCTTCTCATACTCTTCTCTTAGCATATGGTAGATGGTCTTCCATAAACTTTTCCAATGTGGGTCCTTGCCATGGGCTGCAGTTCTTCACAAACTACTGCAGTGTGGCTCTCCCACAGCCCCACAGGCTCTGCTCCAGAGCCTGCCTCAGGGTGAGCTTGCCATGGGGTCACAGTCTCCTGCTCCAGCACCGGGCTCCTGCACAAGCTGCAGGGGAATCTCAGCTCCAGTGCCTGGAGCACCTCTTGCCCCTCCTTCTTCACCGACCTTTGTGTCTGCAGAGCTGTTCCTCAAATATTCTTACTCCACACTTCCAGTAGCTGTTGCACAGCCGCTGTTCTTCCCTTTTTTCCCGTATTAATTATGTTATCCCAGAGGGGCTACCACCTGATGGGCTCAGCCCTGGCCAGCAGTGTCCCTGGCTCTACTGGACATGTGAGCTCCTTCTGATATCTCCTCAAGGAACGCCTCTGCCGTCCTCCTCTTCCAAAACCTTTCCACACAAACCCAGTACTCACACAGAGCTCAGGCCAAGATTATGGTATCCTGAACAAGTAGATTGACACAGCAATGTTTAGTAGTCACTATAATATAATTCTTACCTCTACTTTAACTGGATGAAGTGGACAATAGCAGCCACTTTCAAAGTGTTAAGTGTTATAAACAAATAAATAAATAAATAGATAGACAGAATTTACATTATACTAAGGCAAACACAGAATGGATCATATATGATTGATGATATGCAAAGCACATCAATACAACACTTCATCCCAGACTTCAGAGACCACTGAAAGAAAGAATCCACAGAAGACTGAAGTCCACGTTAGACCTTATCACAAATACAATAAATTTAATATATATTAAGAAGAAACTGGAGAAATTGGATAGGCTAAGAAGATGAGTTAATAAAACAACATTTGAAGCAATAACACTTGACCTCATATACGTTGTTTAATAACTTAAATGTATAATAATTATATTAGCTCTGATTCAGATTATGTATAAAAGTATAATGTGAGTTATTTCCTTTCAAAAAGCTGTCTGTTTTGAATATTTTTTGAAGTACACAGCCCTTATTAGAAAGCTCCTCAAAAGCTTCAGTCCTAGTATATTCTGTTATTTCCCTTTCTTATTTCTCTAGTGCGTAGGCTACACCAGATGCTACTCCTTCGTGCACAGATAGTGTTTCAAGGATAGGTCTCATGACCAAAGTTAAACAACATCAGTCTATATGAATTTCCTCATACTCTATGACTGTGGCCCCCAGTGTATGATGATACACTGATCTGTGACTGCCTTACCAGAGATGTGTCACTATTCTCAGCTGATATGAATGAGTCAACTTCCTTGGACTGCATAGGTCTGATTATTCCATGTATAAGTCGAACTACATTATTGACAAAAGCATTTTTTCTATGCTGGCTGTTGCTGCATTGTGGCTAATATTTTCAGCAGGATTAAACTGAGACTAAAAAAAAAAAATCTTCAAATTCTGTTTAATATTAAACAATCTGATGGATCTGGGGGAAACTGAATCCAGAACCAAAACCAAAACAAAACTGAAAACAAAACAAAAAGAAACCCCAAAAGCCAAACCAACCCAACCAACCAAACAAAAAAATCACAACCCTCCCAAATCACAACAAAAAGTGCAACAACATAAACCAAGCAAACAAAAAAACCCCACTAAAAAAACCCCAAAGTTTTGATGAATATTAATAGCTTTTAAAAACATTAGACATGGTTTTCTTTCTTTTATAGCTTTTGTGAAATATTTCTAAAGATCAGTACATCTTTAATGCTTATGCCTAGAATCTTTATTCTGTTTTACTTTCTTTAGACTGTAGAAGAGACATAATACAGATTATTTTGAAAGCCTAAGGCAAGTGGTAAAGCAATCTACAACTCCTTTGGTTTTTTGAGACAATGAACCATACATGTTTTTCATCCAAGTTTCTTCCAAAGTTTTGCATAAACAAACAACAGTTTGATTTAGTAACAGACTAATATCAGATTGTGCCTGGAGATCTGTGGTAAATGCCAATTAAATTTACAGATCTTGATCCCAATCCAATGGAAAGACTCCTGCAGACCTGCAAGCAATTATGACTAGTTCTGTTTCCCTTAAAATTAGGGAGTAGAGAATTTTTTGTTCGAGTGTCCTTAAATCCACATCCTACACAAAGGCAGAGTAGGGAAAAAGCACAAGCTCAAAAAGCAGCTTTGTGCACCAAGAGCAGGGGATGGGCCATAAGCTGGGCCACTCAGATACTATGCAGTCTTATGGAGCAAAAGCATGGTGCTGTACCATTCAGTTATTGACAAACTGGCTTTTTCTTCACCTCATTTTTTCTTCACCTAATTAAATATCAAACAAAGTACAATGAATATAGAACATATATGTTATATATATAGAATGTAGAATATTCTGTATTCTATGGTGACCCATAGGCCCTCTGCAGAGGGGCACAGTGAGGGGCATGAGGCTGCAGCCACAGGGTGCCAGATCGGAATCCTGCTTAAATAGAACATCTTTTTTCACAATGAGACAATGGGACACGTTTGGAAGCTCTGAAAATACTCAAATCTTGGTTGGACTTGGCTTTTTTCAGGCCTCGATTGAACTCGCCCTCTAGAGGAAGCTTTTGGGATAGTATGACAATGACATTTTTGGGATAGTATGACAATGACATTTTTGGGATAGTAGGACAATGACATTTTTGGGATAGTATGACAATGACAACATCAGTGGAGTAAGGGCTGAGAAGAGGAAGAGGTATTTCCTGATCCTACTGAGCCCTTTGCTTCAGAAAGGGGAAAATGAAACGTTAATCCTGTTCAAATATTCATCCATTGTCTCAAAAGCGTGCCAGGAAGTGTCTATCAGCTGTGTATCTTTGTCCATAAAAGATCTAGTAATTCCTTATTTTAAAGACAAGCGTCCCATTCTGGTGGGGATAGGTTCTCTAGATATAACAGCCACATACCAATTCCAGTAAGTACATTAAGAAAAAAATATTCATGACAGTCTGATAAAAATATTTTGAGAACTACACTAATTAGATAAATTTGTTTGAGCATTATCTTAACTATTTATTGGCTCTCATAAATATACCTCAGAGTTTAGGTTTAGAACATGTAAAATTCTGAAGTCTACAGCAAACTGCAATGAGCCGGGAACTGTTTCAATAGGACAATTTAACAGCATGCTCCTTGGGACTTGCTGAAATACTGTGTCTAAACTACAATAGTGACAGCTGCATGGTGCTTAGTTGCCAGTTGGAGCTAAACCATGTTGCACTGGCAAGTATTTGAGTTCTCTTCCTCCCCTGCAGTCTTTTATCACTTTTCTAGAAAATAAAATATTGCGACATTTCTGGTCTAATGCCTCTTTATATTTCCAGTGGTAGGAAGTTCCTGCTTTTATCTGTGTGTGATTTCAAATACCATACAGCGTTATGCCCTTCATACTGCTTTCTCTTATGCAACATAGGTAAGGGAACATTGGCACTGAGCTTCATTTTATAAAGCAGTCCTGTGAAATAAGCATGCTATTTTAAATCCTGAAAACTATCCCGCTGGTGACAGCCTGAGATCAAATTGCATAGAAAAAGATTTCTCTGGTCCACCTCAGTGCAATGACTGGGGAGAGGGAGAGAAATATTAGTAGGTCAGTTACCGTTTTCATTACAATTCCTTTTTATTTACTCCATTAGCTTGCTTTAGCATAATGACAATCAATACAATCTAAATTAAAGCAAGCTTTGAATAAAAGGGATAGTTAAGGTGTAAGTAAATTATGACAAACATTTTTTTTCTTACTATCCATGCCTATTAAATTCATAAAATATCTAACTGATTTATAATTTGATTCTAATGGATTTCACAGGTATTTTTCTCACCTTACTCAGTTTTAGGAATCTCAACTTGGGGTATGACTGCAACTGACAGGAGTAGGGAAACTGGATACACTGATGTACTGAGTGCTAAATTTTATGCATAATGAAATGTGTGTTGTGCAAGTGTGTGTGGATATATTATCAAAAACTTTAGAAAAAATCGCTATATGCATGAATGCCTGAGGGGTGGTAGTTTTCTGGTAAAAACAAAGTTATTTAAGATCCAAAAATTAGGTAAACAGGAATGCCAAAATAATTTCAGAAAAGATATTACATAAGATATACATAGTCCATTTGTTATTACATAAATATCATGTACTTTCTAGAAATGTGACATTCTAGAATATTTTATAAGATTTAAAAACTGCTAATAGAAATAAAAGAATAGCAGTACTGCTGTAAATCCCAATAATCTAAATGTTAAAATGAATCCAAATTGTAAAGGCTACAAAAGGCTCATACAATTTCTTTAAATGATCTAAACTAGCTATTTTCTTCCACACCTTAAATTATAAATTTAAAAACCTGGTCGGACTTGAAGTTAGTTTCTGAAATCTCCTCTGTCTCACTGAATTAAATTTCATTTTCAAACCCAGCATGGGCGACTGGTATATGACTTTTAAATGAGGCAGCCATAATGTCCAAAAAAACTCCAGCTGGCCCAGATCTGTACCTAGTGGTATACCAAGGATATGTGAAGCTCTGTGGTAGACTTATAAATTTTTAGAAGAAAACTTGTTGGAACTGTTGGAAATGTAGACAGTTAGAAAATGTTCTGGTAAGGAAAATGATACTCTCAGAGCAGATGATGCAGACCATGCAGGTGAATAGTGCAGGACTGTGGTGATTTGATCTGTATAAAGATACTCTTTCCACCTCTGAATTGTAAGACAGTGATTAATTTAGTAGATATGCAAAAACTAATGCTCCATCTTTGATTAAAGAAGGAGTATGGTTACATTTAGGTCCTTTTTCAATGAAATCAATCACTGTGTCCATTCACTAGATAAGTAAGGAAACTGCAGAAATTAAATGATTCACCTTGGAATCTGCCTTCCAGCACTACATTGTCACTGTCAGATTTGCACTTTTTGGGTTTTCCTTGGCCTTTTGTTGACTTGTTTTTCTGTGCTGCTCAAATTACTACACTTATGAACATGGTATAAAAAGGTTTTGCAGCAGCACAAATTAAAAAATTGTCAAATGGCATTCTTTAATTTTCTTCTATCTTTACAGAGAAGAAAACAGAAGTGAAAATATATTTTCCCAAGATATGGGGTAGGGGAGACAGAAGATCAAAGCAGAGCACCCTCTAGAATGGCAATTAATGAAACATATGGTAGGTTGAGATGTTGAAGAATTTATTTCTATAATCCCTTGTGGGGTCTCAGCAAATTACCTTTGGGTATGTGACAGACAATCTCATTGTGACAAGGGATTTGAAGAATGGTATCCACCATTATTCTATTACTTCACTTTGACTTTTCCTGTGTCATTTTAGATGGTCTTGCAATTTCTGGAACCAGACCATAAAGCTAGTTTCAAGTTTATGGACATGATACTGGAACAGCCAGCACTACAAGCAGAAAATATAATTCTTTTCATGGCAATGAATATTAATGATGACCATAACATTCTAATATGGCTTTAATTTGCTATCAGATGAATGGCAATGATGTAGAATGGACAAATACTTCTCATCAGGTAAAACGGACAAGCTGAGGACTGTAAAGTTTAGCTATTTTTGTAAAAATTAAATACATGGCATACTGGCCTCAAGTTTTTGTAAAACCAGCATTTTCTATACAATCAGTTTGTTGTGAGGGTTTTTGGGAGGTTTTTGGGAGTATTTTGGTAAATAAGAGGTTTCAAAGACTTAGCGAAATAAATTTGCAGAATTTTTCTTCCATGTTAGACCCAGAAAAAACTATTTTGATTGTAGTCCAAATTCTTGTTTGATACAAATATTTGATTCTTACTCAGAACTATCTTAAAGGCCTTATCTTCTGTTTTGATATAAAACAAGTTTTCAAAACAAATTCCTGTTCTGAAAAGAAGAATTGGGATGATGGAGATCCCAAGTCTTCTTTTTTAAACTTAGGCCTAATGGTAATGGAAGGAAGGAAGGAAGGAAGGAAGGAAGGAAGGAAGGAAGGAAGGAAGGAAGGAAGGAAGGAAGGAAGGAAGGAAGGAAGGAAGGAAGGAAGGAAGGAAGGAAGGAAGGAAGGAAGGAAGGAAGGAAGGAAGGAAGGAAGGAAGGAAGGAAGGAAGGAAGGAAGGAAGGTTGGTTTTCAGTGAACTAGTCACAGTTTTCTTTAATTTCTGTTACATGCTAGCTGGAAATTTTCCAGTGTATTTTTATTTTTTTTTAATTGGAAATGGCAATTTTTGAAACTCAGAACTTTTATTGGAGGCCTACTGCTCTTCTAAGGAAGGATTTTCAGATGCAGGATGGTGAGATCTTACAAAAATCAAAACCTTGATGATTCAGAAATTTTTATGAATTATGTAGGAATCTTTTTTAATCCAAATACCACTTAAAGGAAAACATTAAAACAATGAAGTTCACTAAAATTTTTCTTGCACTACTTCTGACGATTGTTTTTGTACACCTTTGTGCCTGAGGAGGTACCTTTTTTGTACCTTCTCATGAAAGTTTGCCATCAAATCTTTGCTCCATAAAGGATCTGTAAAAGACGCTCTAACTGAACAGGGAGATGATGAAATGAATGCCAAGAAACTCTTTTGGGGATATTCAGTCCCAGTTGACTGAAGATGAGGTAAACTCTAGTTTACAGCCAACTTTCTTCCCACCATTCAATTTGTCCCAAACACAGCCATTCATACACCAGGAGGATTCATACCATACAGGGCAAGGCTGTAACAGAGGCAGAAGAGAGAAACTGTGGTTGCCTTAATGCTCTGCTTGCTCCATCCCACAAAGTGAGTGGCTGGGGTTTAGACAGCTCTGCTAACAAATAGCCACCTTCCTCTGCAATGGTTCCATATCACTGAGACGAATGCACAACATTCCTCAGAGTGGAACCTGTAAGTCTGCTGTGAGAACTGCTGCTACCTGTGAGATAACTGAGCTGCAGAGACACCCACTGTAATGTGTGGTACCATCTAAATAAAAAATCCACTCTATATGAATGTGTTATTTTCTTCACTTACTGCTGAATTGGTTCTGTCTCTTGTTGACTGAAATGAGAACATGGCACGACATGCTTCTCTGACATATGTCCTGAGAAAACAAGTACATTGCACTTCTGCATGGGACAATGGATGGTTCTTAAAATGCACATACATATTTTATAACCTCTTTATAGCAGAATGGTTTTATATTTCTCTTTTAAATTATGGCATTTTTAGTAAGGTATTTTCCCATTGTGACAGTCAATCTAACACAATTATGATAACTGGATTATCAACATAGCATTTGTTGCCCTCTGGGTGAAATTCACATGCTCTCTAATGAACTGATGAGATTTGAATGAATCACATATTTCCTAAGTGTGAGAGAATCAGATATTTTCCAGCACTGTAGGTACATACACTCATAATTATTGTACTTGATTTTATCTGAAAAGTGGGAAGAGCTTAGGTAGAGAAAGAAAATAATTTCATGTACCATTTCATTTTAAAACATAACTGCAGGCATAAGAAAATCAGACTTACTAAGTTCTGGCAACACAAAGAGTGGGGTTTATGCATCCAAAAAGGTTTTCTTGGAAAATCTGCATCTAAATATGTTGTCACAAGGTTGGCAGTGACTTGTGTTCCTTAAATCAAGTGTTAAAGGTAGAGTTCAGAAGAATTAGCTTGCTGTTGGGAAATTTACCTTCTAAATCACATTTTCCCAAATGCAGCATAGTAGCAAGTCCTCTCCTTGGAAGAGGACCCAATTCATGAGCCACAGAGAGTCACATTAACTGACTGACCACTCTAAAGAATTAACTATTTGGGCATGTTTCTTTTACCCAGCTGAGGATAAATATCCCATGGAGTGGTTGAGTAACCACCATATGAACTGGTATGCTTCCTGACATCTTGCAGGGGGCAAAGTGACTGAAATATTGTTCTGCTATATTAGTGGAAGGACTTGTCTGTTTTAACTCAGCCAGCTTGATCTAAGCTGTGTATGTCATAACTGATGAACGATGATGAGAGAGGAGGGATTAAAACTGATGTCTAGGTTGGTGATGTACAGCACCTTTTCTAATTCATAAGGCGGTGAAATTGATGTAGACCTCTAATAGGGTTTCTAAGTATAGATTTTCCAAGTATAACTTCAGGCTTTTATCATAAGGCAAGACAGAAGAAGGTATCAGGGAAACAGAAGCAAGAGAAGTGATAAATCCTTTGTCCATTGTCAAATCTTTTTTAATCACAAGGAGCTAAACGAGACTGGCTGTGCCGAGTTTTAACCATGTAAAAGAAAGTAATGAAACTGGTAAACTACACAATATATTAATAAAAAAAATTCTAAACAATGTTTTCTATCATGAAACTGTTTCTCTGGCTCTGATGGCCTTAGCTTGCAGATATCCCATCCGCAGATATCAGAAAAAGCTTTACTTGTTTGGGCTCTGAATCTCATCTTTTTTACGAGCTGAATTTTATGAGACTTTAGGATTCAGAATTTTTTCTTTGGGCAGGTTGTCTAAATTTCCTTTGTCAACATCACGGTTATCAGAATTGGATCTTTTTTTTCTCATAATTCTCCAAATCTCTGTTGGGTGTTCATTTCTGTACATAGGCACCTGACCCTAGCAATCAAAAATGGTCCTCAAGAAAACGTTGATATCAGGGCTGATGACAAGAGGCGAGATAGTTGTGTAGCTGAATGAAGTCAGAGGGACTTAGAACATCTGGAAAGATAAATATCAACTGTTGTCCCACAGTTGCCATTTCCACTGCATTAGAGAGGAGCAGACAATCACCTACTGCCTGCTGGAGCTGAGCGGGCACAAGGCAGGGCTTGGAACACACCCCTTGTAAATTACTACAGTACCCGAAATTCCCTCCACTTGCTTTTTAAAAGAACACAGAGCCCTTCTTGCAAAGCTACTTCTCACCACTGTTGTAACATTCCCAAGCTGAAGAAGAGGTGTCCAATAGAGCTGTCTGGGATGGATTCTGCTCCTGGATATATATATCTGATTCACATCGAGGTCAGCATTTTTTGAGTCTTAAAAGTAGATAGTGAAGAAATGTCTTATGTACTCTGAATTGAATCATCTCATAAAAAAATAAATGGACAAAATCATCATTCAGGAATACTTTAATCTGTTATTGAGGGGTACTGGGAAAAACAGAAGTCCAGCTTGCTGGCAAATAATTGATCGGGAAAGTTTTATCGTAGGTTTCTTTTTATTTTTTTTCATTTGATATAAGCATACCAAACTTTCAAATGAACTATTTCTAAATCTAAGTGTTCATTCATGATACTAAAAAAATATTGCATAAAATACATTATTTTGTATTTTAATAAATAGGTGGGACACACAATGCAGTGTTGCTCAGTCTTAAATACTCCAAGCATTTAAAATTACTCTAAAATCTGGAATGCTTATTCATGTCCCAGAAAGAAAATAAACCTTCTGTTCCTGTAAAAATTTCATAGGAAGAATAATAAGTTGACTTTTTTCTAGTGAATTTATACAGAGCAGACAGATCTTTGCCTTTAAAACTATACTTATGGTAATAAAAAACATTTTTCTTAAAAGCAAATAGGCAACACAAGTCATTATGCTCATTTCTTATTCGTAAGTCCTACACACAGATAAAGCTGCATGTGCATGGGCTAATAAATTCTACCTTTTGAACTTTTAAACTTAATTCTGTGTATAAGAAAAAGGATCTACATAGGAAGGAGGTATTATTTCTCTCCTTCTTCACATATTGCAAGGTGTTTCTCATATATCCAAATGAAAGTCTTTTATTAAATGCAGTTTTCTTTTCATATATGTATGAATGTGGCAACTGTTTTCATATCTAGGTAAGTTTATTTGTTTAAATAGCTCCCATATACAGATGAATGACTTGAAAGGAAATAGGAATGCTTGCATGATGGGATATGGTTGCTGAGTGATGTCTGCAGGGACTGCTTAGTGTTGATAAATAACTACGGAATTTGTCTATCAACATTTTGCATAAATGTCAGTCACAGAACTTGTGGTAGGGTTGAGGCAGCCCTGAATGACAATGTATTTCTCATTTATGTACAGGCTTTAAAGGGGAAGAATAGGGAGACAGAGAACTTATCTCAGAGCAGCATACGTTTTTTAAATGTAGGTGTCCTCCAGCAGTTTTCTGCAGTTGCTTCCTGTGAGATTTTGCAGAATCCAAACAGAACCCAAATGAAATCATGCCTTTGGCAGGTTAGCAAAGTAATATGAATGTGTTCCATACCTAAAATATTACATTTCAAAGACTCCTTTAAGCCAAGTCGAATATCAGATTTGTCAAATCTATAGGCTCTTAAAAATTCTTAAAGACTGTCATTTCAGATGTGAAAGCTAAACAGAGAACGCACTAAGAGCCTTAAGTTTTACACTTATACAGACAATTAATAAAATTATATTTAAGAATCTGAAATTCTCACATACCTACACAGAGCTGGAACAGTAACAAGAAAAATAATATATGGATGGAACAGATATTTTGAGAGCTTATATTTCTCCTTATTTCTATATAAAAACAGATCTTTTCATGTTAGAGGAGTCTGAATCTGCTCACTCAAAAAGCACATAGAGTAGCACTGTTTTTCTACCAGTGCACAGAGCTCACTCTGGTTTAGCTCTGCCTCCAAAGCAGATAGAAGCATGCATATAATCTTCACAAACAAGCTCCAGTGAGTTGATAAAGCACAGCCTGATATTATTTCAGATTAGGAGGCCCTAGAGCATTTCTTTTGTATTCAACATTTCCCTAATTAGTCAACTCAAAATAGAATGAGATTGGTATGCATAATAGCTATGACAACATCTTCATAGCGCCAAGCAATCTCTTTGCTTTCAAGATCCCTGGTAAGTGATATGTGCAGGCTTATCTCTCCTCTCTTTGAAAATGCTGTAAAGCAGGGATAATTTCAGGTCGCTCTTGGTTTACACAAATAGCAATGAGAACAGAACCAGGACCAAAGGTCTTACAAGTATTATCTACCACACTGCAAAGCTACAAAATGCTGCATCACAGAAACTGGCCACTGCTGGGCCTGAGAAGTTTCAGGAGGTTAGAATTCCTCATTTCATAATTCCTCATCATGAGAAGATTTTTAAGCTCTAAATGACCCAAGACTCATTTTTTCTAGGTGAGCCTCAGCATTTCCACAGAAGATAAGATGTGACACTTTGAATCTAATACTCTTGCTACTATATACAGTTGCACAAAATGCAAAAAAATCGTAACTTTTGTTACCTTATGTGTTACTTTATTTACAGTCATATATCCTAAAATCCCAATAGAAATAGAACAAGTTAAAGCTATCTTACGTGTTAAACAGGGAAGAAGGGTAATAGCAGAGAAGGTGACTATAATAAAATTAATGGTAGTGATCTTCTATAACAAAGCATTTTTCCTGTTGAGGCAACTTGGTGCTCTGCTCTATGTGGAGTAGCAAGATCTTCCCTTTACTGAATTCAGTAGAACTTCAGAGAATCTGGACAATGAAAAATTTGATATCTGTGGGGAATGACTTTTGAAAAGAAATCACAATTTAACAATATAACACATTAATTTATTGTGTGCATCTTAATAAATACTTTTTAATTGAAAAATTTCAAACTGGAATGAAGCCATCAGAACCATTTTTTAAAAATTAAACTTAGAGCTACAATGGGATTGATGAAGACATTAATACTCATAGTGCAGACTCAGATACTCTCAAAATAAAGAGCAAAGTGATTCTTGGTTGCTTTTCCCTGGACATCTGGAAGTGTTTTATTTTTATTTTTTATCCCAGCTTTTATAATTCTCAGACTTTCTAAACAACTATTTTTTCATTGGTGGAGATGGAAGTACTACATTGAATAGAATGATATCTACTGAAAGCTTTTACTTTCACATGCATTAACTCAAGAAAGACCTTGGATAAGATAAACAGCATTCAATAATGACTTTATGTTCTGTCATCTGTTCTTATGCCAAAGTCAAACACCAAAAAAAGGTCAAAATGCGCACAAACATGTACACTTCAGTTTGGTGTGCACTTTTTGGTCTGGGGAAATAATTTTCAGAGTAATCTGACGCTTTAAGGAACAACTGAGAACCGCAGAATTATTCAATTAAAATGACAAGGAGAATAGTTGCTTAGGGTCAGATGAATGCAGGAAAAAAGTTTCATCTGGTTTCAATATAATGGAAAATAAGACAATAGCTTTTGGAAGAGTGCATAGGGCCAAGTCTTTACTGAGACTGAGTAGTTTACTGATGTAATAAATGCCAATGCTGTTCTTACTGTATATTTGTCTATCATTAGTAATTTTACTTATTTCAGATAAGCCCTGAGACTGGAAATACTGAAAACACTTCACTTACTCTGTTCTCTACTTAACACTGTTAACATACTCAGTACTTTTCTATATTCCAGTCTCTCCTGAAACTCAAACAAACATCAAAGGTGAAACAGGAAACCTGTGGAAGAGACTTACACCTCTTTTTAATGATGTTTATTTTCAGGTTTGTTACTTTCTAAAGTCCTGGGTCCTAAAGTTGCAGACAAAAAAACTCCTGAGGAAGTGACAAATCACATGTCTATGGAATATAATTTCAGATATTAGAATAGCTCAGCTTAAAAGCAACTCCTTGATATTGGTTACAGACCAATTATACATACATACATATATATAAAATTATTAGTTCATATCACATCACTTTCTTTCCTGTTCTCTGTGTATATATGATTATAACATTGATTCTAGATGCATCCACTCCTCTTCTTACCTGTTTAAGAATTCACATAATCTCTGTGGAAAATTGGGGAGGGAAAGAATTATAATTTTTTTTAAACATTCCACCAGTGATTAAACATGTTAGCTAAGACAATTTAATTATAAGTTGACTATTATTTCAATTTCATTTGCTTGTCTTTAGTTATTTAAAAAAACTCAAGAGTTCTGTTTTCTTTCTTTCTTTTTTTTTTTTTTTTTAATATTCCCCCGTAGGTATTGTGCAGAGTACAAAATTGTGTTAGCTCTTGTTTTCATCTATTTTATTTTTTTGAAGAAAAGCCATTCTAGACAATGGAAAAAAATTATGTTCTTATCTGAAACTACACAATGTTGCTATAATAATTGCCATATTCAGTATCAAGAATCGAAAAGGCAATGGGATGTAACAGGTAACAGCCAGTTAATCTATAACTCTGCTGAATCATTATGTTTAAAGACATCTTACTTTATTACTTAATGTTGCAGTGAAGTAGAAAATTAATGTGGGCATTCTAACCTGGTTAAACAGGAAAATATGTTTTGCACAGATGTATCTAATGCAGTTTTCTGACAAGAGAATTTAGGCAAAATCTTAAGAATTATACAAATGCCATTCTAGACCAAGAAAAAAAATTATGTTCTTATGTTACTTTTACAGTTTTTCTTTCTTTCTACCTTTTGTTTTCCTTTTTTAGGTTATGCTCATCATCCTTTATTCATAATTTTAAAAGCTTTTATTTTACTGTTTCCTTTTTTTTTTCTCTGCAAATTCTTGTCATATTGTATTAGTAAGAAAAAAGATTTTATTCAGAATTGGAGGATTTTTTTTTTCTATTTGTCTCTACTGATTCCTTCTGAACACTTTTTTTTTCCCTCATAAAGCCTTGAGAATTAACTAAGGATTTTCTCATATTTCATTGAAATCAGCCAAAAAATGCTTTTGATTTCCACATTAAAATACCCAACACTTGAGATGTGCCTAGATGCTTGTTCAGAAGTTGTCCCTGTGAAGCGTCCTGGGCAGAACTACTTCACCACTGGAGGACCACTGGAGACCTTCTCTTGTATTTTTTTTGTTCAGCAGAAATTAGATTTCTTTGTGAAGACAGCCAGCCCATAAATTTCACATACATTTCCAAGAGATATGGCCTTTACCACCAGCATCATATGTCCTCACCACACAATACCTGTGCAGAAGGACCAGGGAGGAGAGGACATTTCGTGAGGGACAGCTGGTTTCCCTGCAGGGAAAACAGCATCACTACCTCAGCTGTAGCTATTAATATTGCTACACAGAGGGGAGACACATGGAAACTCATTTAAAATAGTACTGCTTTAAAATTTCAATTGGGATGGAGTATCATCCTCTAACATTCCTTTGCATGGTCCTTTGCCCCTGTCAATCCAGACACACACTGTGCCCTGCATGGCAGGCACAATGGGCATCTGTGGAGAGGTGCTGGCTAGTGGTGGTCTGCCAGGGTGGCCTTTGTGAGGGGACACCAGGGGCTGCCCCAGACTGCACACTCACGTCTGCAATGGACCCATTAGAGACAGAAGACTGAAGAAAGGACGAAAAACATTGGGGGAGAGAGAAGGAGGGAATAAAGAGGGAGAAACAAAAGCATGGATCCCAGGATGAGAGGAAGGAAGGAGGTACTTCAGGCTTGGGAGCAGATGTTTCCCTGCAGCCAATGGAGAGGAGCACTCCAGAATCAATATCCACCATATGGTCCATGAAGGACTCCCCACTGGAGCAGGGGGATGTTTTCTGAAGGAACTAAAAGCCACTGGAGAGCCCACACTAGAGCAAGTTGAAAGTGTGAGGATGAAGTAGCTGCAGAGAACTGATAGATGGTGCCCATAGCCCCCCACTCTCCCTGCACCACTCAGGGCTGAGCAAAGAATCCTGAAGTGAAGCTGAGTCTGGAAGAAAGATGAGAAAAGTTCTTATTTTAATGTTTGTCTTCACACAGTACAACTCTATTTGAAGTGGCAATAAATTGAATTAATTTTCCTGAAGCCAAGTGTCTTTCACTCACAGTAGTAGCTAGTAATCAACCTCCCCATTTTTATCTCAACCAGTGATCTTCCTCACCCTGTTTTCTGTCCCTCCTCGGTTAAGATGAGTGATCGGATGAGTGAGTGAACAAAGAAACTGGCTGGGTGGCTGGGTGGGAATCTGGCTGTTTGGCAAGGCTAACCCACCACACAACCCCCCATTTAAATTAGCTATCCAGACTTCTCTGGGAACCCGGAATCTAGGCAATCCACAGTTGTGGGTTGTTGGGTTTTGGGGGTTTGTTTTGATTGAATTGTTTGTTTCCTTCTGTCTCATTTTTGATTACTTTAGATGGCTTTCTGAGAAGGAAATTCTCGAAAGATGAAGCTGGTTGACAACCCTCAGTCAGCCCAGACCCATGATGTCTGAGAGGACAGTGCTAATGATTGCAGGTGAGTGTAGGAGCTTGCCCAAGATTCACAATGTCCCCGGGCATGGTCCCTTACTTTTGGCAAGCACTGATTTTTAAATATTGCACTTAATAATTGCACTTTTTGCACTTTTAAACTTAATTACATTGATGGATGAGAGTGTCCTATGATCAATACAGGAAGGCTTTGATCCATTTTTCATAAATATACAGATTTTTCACCAGTCTTATAGCAATGATAATGGGAAAGTGCAGGGTTTGTAGTTTTTTTTTCCTTTGGCAAAAGACGAATGAAATAACTTCAAATGCCTTAAAAGCATGATAAAGCTGACAGATGGGTTATAGTTACATCACAGAAATGTATTAAGGTATTCCTGAAAAAGCACAAAAGTATATAGTTAGAGATACTATTGGCTATAAAGATGTTTTATCTTATAATCCCTAATTAAATTAGAAATTAGTTTCGTTCTGTAACTAAGAAACCTCATCAAAATCTCTGGTGACACTGTAAAATATATTAATTCTATTAGAGGTAATACAGTTACAGTGAAATATTTAGGCCCAGCTGACTGTTTTAGATTGATAGACTCTGCCTACAGGTGCAAAACAAGAAACTGATGCTGGTTAGAAGTCTAATTTGTACAAGACCTAATCTTGGATATGACTGGAGGAGATGCTTGCACCAGATGCATTTATTTGCATGAAATCACCTGCAGCTAGGGGACGGGAGGAGAGTCCTTGTGATAAAATGTCAAACAAAATAACGAGGAATGGTCCTTGGGTTCTAGAGACACATGTTCAGCCAGAGTATGAAGTTAGCAGAAAGGCTTACTTCAGTGCTGGATTAATGCCTGAACTCAAATAGTCTCATAAAGCTTTAAAGTAGGATGTATAACAGACAGCCAGGTGGAATAAATTTTTACTGAAAGAAACCCGAGGCAGTGTTAAATTCTGAAAATGGACCAAAGACGAAACTGGGAAAGTGTAATTGTGGAACTTTCAGACATGGAAGCTACCAGCCCTTGCTTAATAACTGTGGCTATTGGCTTCATGTCTTGCCTCCACACAGAGATAAGCAGGAGCCAGGAGGCACTGTGATCTCTTAATCTCATCAGTAAAATCCAGATCTTGGATTTTTTCCCAATCTCTGTTTCCACAGGGGAACTGTCCTTTGTTATCATCAGAGACCTTCTTCTCCCTCTTCTGTTGCCTTTCCCAATCTGTTCCTCATTCATTTAATCCTTCTCCCTCTCAATTCAATTCTGATCATTTCATTAACATTCATCTTCTTTTCACTCCTTGAAAACTATAACCAAATCATCCAATTTATAGACAGACCTTCAGCCTATTGGTGCCATTTGCCTGACATAATCCCAGACATCTTGTTTGGTTTTTCCATTTTTGTTATTTTTATCTCTTGTTCTGGTCTCTTTCTTTGCCCATACTTTCTTTTTATGCAACATAAGCATTTTGGTTTGTGGGCTTTTTTTGGTTGTTTTTTTTCGGAATTTGTATAATGTTTCACCTGAAAATTAAACTTGAACAACAGTGAATATGATGTGAAAAGATTTGGAAGGACAAGAGTAGAGAAGAGTTTGTAGAAAGGAAAATCAGGGTTCAAATACATCACAGATTCCAAGGCTTGAAAAAATTCCTTGTTATAATCCAGTCTGACATCATTTCTGATTGCTTGGCAAGAGCTGGAAGATTTTTTAAAATTAATTGATGTTTTAACTCTATGTTTTTTAGAAGGAAAAGCTTCAATCTGTTTTTAAAAATGTGTGGCAGAGATGCACATACATAAACTGTTCCAATTCTTAATTAATCTCAGTGCTATAATAAAACACAGTTTTATTCTAGTCTAAAATTGCCTGTTTTAAACTGTAAGTCATAGAAATATTTTATGCATTTATCTGATAAAGAACATCCGAGTAAATTTCTCTCCCCCATTAAATATTTTTACATTGCTGTCAGTCCATCTTATAAACTTCTCTTATTTATATTCTTTTCTAAAGAAAATATTATCCAGTCTCCTTTCCTCCCGTTTTTCCTTGCAATCCTCCTCGATTTTCCCGTAGCATTTTATTTACTCACATTAATATTTCAACTCTTGAAAAAGTTACTTGATTTTTCGATATCTTTCCGAGGTCAATAGAAAATATGGAGACTTTAAGGTGTGTCTTTTTCAGGCCTGCCATTGTCATTAAATCTGGGATTACGAATATGCCTTCTGTCACATATTTTTGGAGAGAGACACTCTAACTATGTATTACACCCTCAGAGAACCATGTTTATCGTTATTTCACCTGATTTGTATGGAAGCAATTAATTTTTTTTAAAAAAAAGCAAACTTGCAAACTCTTGCCATTTATCTAATCTCATTTTAATGTTAATATTTAAATAATACGGACTCTTCTCAGCTTCAGTGGTATTGCTGTATTATTGTCAGTATTGTTAATGAGGAAATAACCAATTCTATAGTTGCTTCTACAGAGTAGAAGGGAAGTGGATGTTAGGTATTTTTTTCCCCAAGGTTGCTATTTCTCATCTAATTCACACAAATACAGCATTCCAGTTCTAACCCTAGTGGTGCCCTCTGGATCTATATTGTTAATTCTGTTACTCTACTATAAATACATAAGTCTGAAGAATTAAATGCTTAGGATTAGGTCAAGATTATTTTCTTTTGGTGTCATTTTGTAATTAAAAACCAATTCTTGCATTATCAGCTTAATCTTAAAAAAACCCAAAACAAACCAACCAAACAAACTAAAAATCCAAATAAACAAAAATTTCACAGCTCTTCCAAGTTAATCTGGACAGCGCCTGAACTTTCTGTTGAATATGATAAATTTTCATTCTTCCTATTAAGACATATAATAGTAGATATTATACAAACTACCTTTTATCTATGTAGTTTTTAAAATATATACTAAATTGTAGCTAAATTATTGGGTGTAAGTAGAGCTAGAGAAAAAGAAAAATGAGATACAGATACAGCTATAAAATCAAGAACTAATTAGAGCATGATTGGAACAACTCACTAATAGATTATGGAGGAATGAATACTAATAATATCTTATACAAAATTGCAGTTGTTTTTATGGAGTACTTCTCATTGAGTAGGTTATTAATGTATTCAGGGTAAATGACTCAAATATAATTTCTCTCTATATACACACATCCAAAGGAAGAATGGATATAAGACACTGTGCTTGGATTGCTTTGTTGCAGTGACTCAAGACAACAAAATGTGCCTTAGAGACCATTAAACTTGACATACAGTGGTCTCCAGGCTGCTCTGGTTTATACTGGGGATATTTAATGGTTCCAGGGCCTCAGGAATCAGGATGGCAAAACTTTGAGCCATTTTTACCCCTGGAGAGACTGATCTGACTCAGAAATGGTAATGCTGTCCAAGTTTATGGGATAGCTATTCATATTTGCATGCAGCTGGAAATCTCAGATACTGAATGTTGTGTAGGAGAACCATCAGTTCAGAAATAATTTTGTATATTTTCTTCTTTATGTGACCTCTGCTCTCACACTGGTATTCACAGATTTGTTCCTTTTTTTCTATGATCTAAGTTATAAAATCCTTTGTAAAATTGCCTTCAACATAGAAGCAGAAATAAAAACATTCTGGAATGCAAGCAATTTTTACTCATCTATTCATATCTCTGGTAGCTTTGTTGTTTGTTTTTAAGGCCACTGGCTCAGTTCTACTGTTCTACTGTTAATGGTTTTTATAAAATACTTAGAAGAATGATAGATATAAAATTTATCTGACACATTATAGTGCCAACATAAGGTCACTTTAGTGAAGAACAATATAAGCAATTTCAGGTTATTGCTGTGGTTGTAGCGTGGCAAAAATCTCTTCTTTAACAGCTGACACTTCTTTAATCATGGGTATTTCTGCAAAATTTTCTATAAACAAGAGATCATGAGAAATATATATTCATATTTTCTAGTCTTTCCAAATTTTATCAGCCCAGGTGAATCACAGGAAAGAATGCTTGTTGTCACTGACTGACTCTTTAAATCTTAAGAAAATTAAGTATTTAATGACTTCTATTAAATTATTTAAAGAACAATTTCACAAAAGCTATTAAAAAACCCAACCAAACAAAAACAAAAACCAAAAACCAAAGAGAAGTGAGAATGAGTACAGGGGCAAAATTTATCCAGATCCAAATCTCTTGCCTGACAACTCTGTTCCTAAACCAAAACAAGCTGTAAGAAATCACACATCATTTTACAAAATCAAGTGCAGCATACTGTAAATGTGAAAACTAAAGTCAAACTAGACAATGTTTTGCAATGTTTTCCATGTCCAACATCATCCAGTGGAGACTACTTAATTCCACACAGCAGATTCATACTATATGCCCTACATATATTTGAAACCACAATATACTTCAAATCAGTAATGAAGAATGGATTCTTGAAGAAATGGTAAAATATGATGTCTCTGTGTCTCTGAAGAAGTTATTCCTAGAGGCTGGACATAGTAATGTTAGACATCTTGAAACAGTTGTGATTAAAACAAAAGATTTTGAAAATATAAGAAATTAAATAAATATTTCTAATTCAGTTCTCCAGTTCATTTTCTCATATGAAATGCTATAGGCAACAGAAATAATTATTTCCATTTCAGCAAATGCTGGAGTGCTTTCAGGGCAGGGCTAGTTCCTATCATATGAATATTTTCATGAGTGAATGTGACACCTGAGGACATGTTTTGGTGATGAACATGGTGGTGGTACTAGGTTGGCAGTTGGACTTGAACTTAGAAGTCTTTTCCAACTTTAATAATTCCATTCCATGATTCCATTAAACCTTTTTGGCACAGTTTATTGAGTCTACAACCCCTTGTTTTAGGCTTAAGCTGGTCAATTAAGTGACTGTCTATATGATATAATTATTTCATTCTTTTTACCATGGAACAAATATCAATACAAATGAGTACAAATAAATTATTAAACAGAAGACTATTTAATGGATTATCTCCAAAGTAATGCAAATATCATGAGAATATTTAATAAAACTGCTAAGAACATAAGATTTTTTTAATTGCTCTCTTAATATTTATCTTTTTTTTGTATTCAAGCACAGTTGAATCAGTTTGTTTCTTTAACAACGTATATAAACATAATTCTTTCTTCCTGGATTTTCTTTAAGTATTCATCCAGTATCTTTCTGATGAACTTAACGTGGACTTTTTCTTTGCATGTAAGTAAATTGCTGAGAGAAAGAGGTAGGATAAAGAAAATTACATCACTTGTAATATACAAATGTATTATACCAGAATAATCATAGATGCATTATTCTTTCCTAAGGTATATTTTCTGAAATAATAATGCATTTAAATAGCGAAGCAGAGATTAAATTCAATTTTTATTCTCTCTACTTTTTGCTTTAAGAGTAAAATTTCAAAATTCTTCTTTGAACAGATCAGAATCTCATTACAAGAGATTTCTGAGATAATGGCACCAGTCAAGTTCATATTTGGAGACACGAAGGTCATTGGTCTTATAATACCAGAGAAATAAATTGCTACATCATGCTAAACTATTCACCAAAGACTGAGAAAGTAAATCTATAATTCAGGATAATGAAGGAATTACTGTTAGAAGCCATCATGATAACTTCATTGATAATCTGATCAGCAGTGACCACATCCACTGTATGTTCTGCAGCCTGTGTGCCAGAGTTCCCAATTCCTCTTTCAATAACCCTTCATCTCTTTTGCTTACTCATGCTAGAAGCTTGTTTGACTCTCCCAGTTTCCACCTCTCACCTTCTCTATCACATTCCTGTTCAATCAAAGCATCATAAAAATGCCTATGTCATTGTGCCTTACTCACATCTGACACATATCTGCATCTTACAGTTACCCACATCTGTATTCCCTACCCGCCTCCCTTCTTACCTGTATCTCCATTCCTTGCTTTTCTTTGACATCTTCCTTTCACTGTTTTCTCATGGAAACAAATAATTCAGGATCTGAAGATCTCTAAAGTGTTTAGGACAATGAACTGCAATTGTAGGTACAATGCTGTTAAGCAACTAGACACTTGCAATTAGCAATTGATTAGCTGACAATTATGCAGGTAGGTGAAACAGATGGCTGTGTTAATCATATGCAAGAGCTGAATACGTTCCTTTCTTCCATTTCTGTGAACACCAAAATTGACTAAATTTTCCCCCCACTGTATTGAAAATCCTCTGCCGCTTTAAAATTGATTAGATAGTTTACAATGTGTACCACGCTTCTTCAAGTGAAAAAAGATAAATGATACCAAGCCTCAGCTCATCTGACTTTGCTGCATCAGATTGTACAGGTAATAAAACTGAGGATGAAAAGCCATATCTAAATGTTTTGATACCATTCTTCCCTACAACTTGAGAAAAGCTACACAGCTTCCTCATCTCAAACCAATGAGCATTGGATGTGTCCTTATGAAAAATTAAATTAATGTATGTGGTTAGCCTAGCAGATGTCCCTCCTTATGCTGAAGTCCATAAGGAAACTTCTGCTAAGATCTGTGGAAACAGGCTCAAGCCCTTAATATTATCCCTTATAGTAATTGTTATTCACAGTTTTGTCATGATTAAACTGTCTCTTAAAAAAAGAACAAAACACAGAAATAATTGTGTAAAAGGAAAAATGCTGATCATATATTCTGAACTGTGTATATGCTGCTGATGAAATTTTGCAACTAGCTTATGCTAAGTAGTTGGAGTGAATAAAAATTATTGCCTGAATATTTTTTAAGGGCACATAGTTATTTTAATTACATCTAAACTGTACAACCACAACAACTTAAAAAAAAAAAATCTATGTAAGCATTATTCAAATAGTTAATCTCAGAAAGTGTTTTGGCAATAATATTCCTGCACTGGTTGACTCTATCTGTCAAGGAAACCTTTTCCCATTGAGCCAAGCCACTAACTTTGTTTCACTCTGATAAGTCAGATCAGCTTCTTTAGTTCCTCTCTTGTGCAGCTAGCAAGGGAGGCAGAAGAGTCCCAGTCCTGACAATGGAATAGCTGTGTGTAGTGTCCGCTTTTCTTTTTAAATAAGCTTTTATGGGGGGGGAAAAAAGTAATAAAGCAAGCATTTTTTACTGTTTAATCTCCTATAACTCAAAAAGCTGTTGAAACTATTATAATGAAAAACTTTTTTCAGGAGGATTTTCTTCCTGGCTTGCAAAACTAAGTTTTAGACTTCAGAACTTTAAAACCCTCTGTTTTTACCAGAAATTATTACAATAATTTTATTGTCCTGGTGTATGTCATACGGATATGCCTTTCTGGAATGAAGAAAACAACAACAGCACATAAACTATTTTAATAATGCTCTAACGTTTAAATGTTGCAATTTATAAGAATCATTCTATTCAGGTATTAGCCAAAAGTTCAAATTTTATTTCTCTTATAAACATTAGTTTTTCATGAGATTCTCAAAATTATTCTGTAATGTGTATTCTGTGGTTTCTGTGCTTTAGAGCAGAAAATTTTAGATCCAATAATAGGTACCTTATCTACAAAGCCTGTAATCTACTATTTTCTTGTTCAGGCTATATCCTCAGGTAATTGACCTGCACCTAAATACATGATGTCTTCAAAGAAATATAAACTTTCTTCTTGAATTGCATTTACTGACAGATCAGATATTTGGAAGTCATTTGAGATTCATGGATCTATGCAAGTTTATGCCAGCTGAGTAACAGACCATAATCCACTATCCCTCAGTTTATCTGAAAGTAAAATACTTCTTTTCACACACCAGTTAAGTCTGCTAAGTGGCAACAGTGTATTTATCCAGCACGTCATTTACAAAACCCAAATGCTTAAAATTGAGGAAATGAAATGTTAAGGATGCCATAAATCTTAGTGCTCAGAAGGAGTCTAAACCAACTCTTACTTAAATCCACGTGAGTCCTTCCATTTATTTCACTCAGAGCTGGACTTAGTCCATAATAAACAAGTATTTTGTCAAATGTATGGCCAGATATGCCACCGAGGGATGCTGATCTGTGCATATGAATGGCCTAATATGACAGGGGCAGTAGCAAGAGGGTGTTGTGTTCTAGACATTTGGTGTAAATACAAACTCTATGGAGAGCTCAGGAAAAATTGCTGTAGTTCAGAAAACACCATTTCCCAAGTGTGGATATCAGCTATCTTTTTCTTCTCTGATTTATAGTATTGCACTACTTATTCAAATCAAAGAATCTGAAACACAAGGGGAAAAGTCTGGCTCTTGTTTCTTCTCACTCACCTAGAATCCTTTTTATGAAAGGTATGAATGGTCTATTGCTTTTCACTACCTGCAATCTATGTACTTCATAACCCTCCAAAGAAATAAAGCTTTTTTCCAAGCATTTGAATAAATGCACAACGATGTATAAATTGTAGCATAGTATGCACAAAAGCAGTTCATCTTTCTCATTTGTTGAGTGCTCAGTTAATTTTTAACCCGTAGAACCATAGCATCTCTTAATAGCTTTATGTGAGGCATTCTTATTCAAAATTAGCAACAATGAAGCTTATATTCTCTCTACAAAGCTTGCTAGCACACAATAACTTGGAGCATCAGACAGTAACTTTAAGCCTTTCAGACTTTATCTATTGTATGGCAAACTCGTTAACAATATGATTAAGAAAAAAAAACTTGAAGGACTCTGCACTTCTTCTCAGGAAATTACTTTGCATTTATTTTTTTTTCTTAAGGATTGTTTTTTAAGATGTCGTTAACCTTTCTAAATTCAAATGATAAAACTATGACTAAAAAAGAGTAGAAATATTCAAGCAGGACTCAATGTTAAAAGATTGCTCTGTACACATAGACTGGCTATCTAGTGGCAAAAGGTCTTTATGGAGAAGAAGCAGTGGGAGAAGCCCTCATAGCAAGATCATTAAAATGCAGCTAGTAAAATCTCTGGACTTGTCAAAAAGTATATTAAAGAAAATTTTATTAGGCAGTGACAAAATTAATGTACTATAACTCAAATTACACAGGTCTAAAGGCCCCATTTATTCTGTATCAAACTCACATTGCTAAAAAGAATTTTTTTTCCTAGGTAAACTGCTAGGTGGTTCAGTAGACTCCATTTTCATAAAAATAGAAGCTATTAATCGGGAAAGAAAATTATAGAATAAGATATTCTCCAGAAATGTTTGCATAATAGTATAATCAAATGATAATAGACGTGATATTTTACAGGAGCATTCCAGCTGGTTTTATTTATCCAGACAAGAGAGATGGTTTAAGGCTATGATCTTCAACACTGAAACTGATATATCCAGGAGAATAACAGATACTATCACAATATGCTGAAGAATTCTTGTTTTTCTCATGCAAATAATAAAGATGTTAGATACAGCTTATATCACAGGAAATCCAGTAACTTCCTTAAGAAATAAAGAAATCTTAATATAGCTTTGATACAACTAGCAAAAGACAAAAGAGAAGGTGGTACAATATATATGTTCACTGTATTTCCAACAGGCTTACTTCCCACTCGGTGGTTTTATATATTAAACATATGAGCTCTGGCTTAGCACTACAGGCTGCATTTAGCTCCTTAAACCCATACACAACATTTACTATATTGTATGTTAAGCCTGATCCAGAGCATGGTAAGGTTTTACATATTTGAACCCAAACTATAATCTTGAAGCACTCACTGGACATAGAGCCAGACTTTTGGCACCTCGGGTTGGCTTGCTTTTATCGTGAATTTTAATGGTGAAAAAATTGCATCTGTTCCTAACTGCCTTTCAGCTGTTAGTCACTGCTGCATAGCTGATACCAGAAACAGATGGGGAAGAGGAGAGATACTCTTTTTGTAATCAGTTAGTGAACTCAGCTGGGACAACAGTTTGTGGAATAAATGGCAATGCTTGACCTCAATCCCAGTCTCAACATCCAGTGAAGACTATCTGAGATGGCTCTGGTCGGTTGCACAGCGCTTGAGCTGATAAGCCTCAGTGGAGATGGCACAGTTTTGTATGGAGTTAGTCCTTTTGTAGCAATTTCTGTATATATGGGGCAATTGATCTGCAATCCAGATAAACCATCCACACCGATTTGTGCATGTCTATGCCTGAGAGGGTCTAGACATGCTCATTCAGATGTACAATAGGCAAGACACTTAGCATTATTTATCTTTGGGTTTTTCTGAATTTTTACCAGATCCGATTTAGTTTTTTAGATATTGTGATGGATGATACTCATTCTGCTTGTAAAGTCTGTTATGCTCAAAGACAGCACCTAGGAAGTGGAGAAGAAAGTCGTCTGTTGAATTTTTCAGGTATTGCACCCTGTAACTCTCTGGGGCATAGAGCCTTCTGAATGGAAGTAAGGGATTAGCCCTATGCTGAGAGCAAATGAGGATAGAAAATTGCTTTGGGTAAAGAAATTTCCAAAGCTTGGTATCATACAAGGTGGCAAAACAAAAGACTGATGATTATGTATTCACAACTTGAATACAAAATTCAAGCCTAAAGAAAACTTTGGAATTTTTTTAACTTAAAACATAGCCCAGTGTGTGATGAGCCTCACTTGCAATGAGACCATGTTCTTGCTTTATGATACTCAACCTGGAGGTCACCTTATCCTTCAGGCCCTTTTCAGCAACCTCCTTTTCAGTCAGTCACTTCTCAAACATGCACAGATGCATGGGATTTGCTCTGTTAAATGTCACACCAAAAACTTCAAGGGCTTTCTATAGGTGTAGACCACAGATTTCTCAGGGTAATTTTAGACTGAGGCTCTTCTAATGTTCCTGTAGACTGGTGCCTTAAATTTAAAAAATTCATAGGATGCATTTGGTTGGATCATCCAGGTAACTGATGAAAATGTTTGATAAAAATGGAGCCCAGTATTGATACTAATGTACTCTGCTGATAGCCCATCTGTGCTCATATTATTTTACTTGATGTATGTATTGTATTTGATAACATTATTATTGGTTTGCCTTTAAGGATTTCAAATAATTTTTGTAGGTGTGTTATTATTAGTTTGTAGATTGTAGGGGGGTGGTTAGGGACTTTTTTGTTGGTTTGTGTTTTGTTGTGGTTGGTTTGTTATTCGTTTTAATTAATTTAGTTCTTATCTAGCCAAAGATGAAGTACTGCCAAAGATATTTTATTATCTTCTCTTTCAGCTGGAAAGTAACATCTTCTACAATCATAAGCTCCTTCTTTGCTCCCTGACTTGACCAATCTCTTTAAATGACTCTGTGGTCTTTAGGATTCAGATACCCCTGGAAAGAATATCTTTGAGAGGAATGGTTGGCTATTTGGTCTGAGGTTCCTTTTCACTGGAGGACTTGCAGGTATGTCATGAGTTTAAAAACGGTATTATGCAGTTTAGTACTTATTTGGGCTTCCTGATTCCTTGTAAAATAACTTAAATTTTCATGAAAAACATAAAATTCCCTTAACTGGTACCTCAGACAAATCAAACTAGTCTGGAAAAGTCACACTGGATTCTTTGTTTATCTTCCATCACTATTACCTGTGAAGGCCTTGACATTTAGACAAGACCTTCTTGAGTGCTGATTTTCACTTGTAACTCGGTGCATTTCACAATTACACTGTTAAGCTATTTATCCATTTCCTGGAGTAGTATTGTCTCTGCTGCCCTAAAATTTTGAACAATGTATGCACATATAGGGAATTATAAATTTATTTTCTTAAGAATCTCTTCTCCGAGTACAACAACATTTCAATATATGACTTTATTTGTCCTATGACCTATTCCTAAAAATAAAAGTTTGGATTAATGGTTTGTTCAAAGGGTTTGTATTTGAGTTCTATGTTATGTAAATGATTATAAATCATTTGGGAAGTTTTAGATAGGAATTGTTGTTTACTAGGTTTACTTTTGGATAATTGGTCATATTGGCGTTTGATGTAAGTTCATGTGATATGTTCTGGTACAACTGTCTGAATGTCCTGTAAAATTTTCTTAAGATTTTGCTTAGATTAATTGCTTGACTAAAGTGAATAGATTTTGGTAGCTTCTACTGTATCACAGTTATGTATACATTATTCATATATAATATGAAAGCAGTGCAATTCCCTCAGACTGATAACTTTTATGCTGTTCTTTTCCATGCAGCAGGTTCACATTTAGCTGAGTGAAACTACTGTTCCCTAGACCATAAGTAATTTTCCCCAATTTGTTCAGTGATTATCCATAAATTTTGTATAAGATGAGGAAGGAAGTACTTTACTCACAGTATGATTCCTAGATGTAGTGAAATATAAAGTATTTTTCGGTGTGATTACTGAGTTATTCCCTTGATTTCAAGAAAACCTTTTTTTAAATGTTTTTGATTTCCTACTCCTTTATGTTTTCAATTTTGAGCTAATTACTTATTTCAAGTCTTCAAAGGTTTGAAGGAGCAAACATTCTTTTACTATTTCACTTGGGAAATTTTCCCCTTGTGACAGATTTAGTATGTTCTTTGGACGGTAGAACATTTCCTTGCTTAATGCAAATTCCCTTTCTTTTACCTGGCTCCTTTTTTCTGTGTGGCAAATATTTTCTTTGATAATAAATTCAAATTTGCAATTAAGACCTCCACAGCCAAAACTGTGTAAAAGCACACGAGACAGAATACAGTCCAAACTACACTATTTTTTGAAGACTGTCATGTACATGCAGTGTTACTGAACAAACACAATTGAATGTTCCACTTTTGTTTCTCTGTCTAGTGATCACAAGAAGAAAATCTGTTGTTTCACAAAGATCTTCATTTGCTTATTATCATGAATAATATTCTTCACCGAAGAAAAATTTCAACCATAAAACAATGAATTAATACTGATCCTTATTCTATATTTCCCCTTAGCAGGAACCTTTGTTTTGATATACAGAGTAGTGTGAGATTAGTAGACAGAAAGAGATTTGAGTCAATCTTTGAAAAGATAATTCCTGAAAATTTTATATGTCTGCCTTCTATCTGCATTACAGGGAAACCCAATATAATTTCAATAAATCTTTTGGAATATGGTGTGACTTTTGAAGGAATGTTTAAATCTGAAGGACATGACTTCTTTATAAAGATTACAACAGGATTGATTGACTAAAATGTAGGTATATGATTTTATGTTCAATTGAAAAGCAGTTCTTGTGAAGATACTTCTAAAGTTTCAGATCCATTAACTCCTATGCCTGTGAGAACTTAAAAGAAGAAAAAACAAAACAAAACCCCTACATGTTTTACCTGGATGAGATTATATGCTTTAGATTTTAGAATACAAAAGGGAATAGGACTGTGGATCAAACAATAAATCACTAACAATTCATTGCTGTGCATTGTAATTCGAAGGTCCTTCAAGGAGGGGTAGTCCACCTTTAGAAGTATATGAGAAGAAAATGGTAAATAGTGTCAAAATAAAACTATTCAATACAATTTTTATGGACTGTGCTTGGATACACACACTTTCTGATTATACATTTTAAAAAAGAGATGTTAATTACTATGGGTATTATCTAGGCTTTTCCTTCCTATTCACATTTTTATGGATTGGGAGGGGCAAAATAATGTGCATTAGTGATAAAATTGCAGAGCTGTTTAAAATTATAATGTACTTTGGGAAGACGAGCTACTTGTAACTAAGAACCTGATTTGCATTTTTGCTTCCACATATGCACTCTTCCACTCATTTGCTTCAGTGTTCAAATCATTAAATGAATACAGTCTTATAGCACTGGTGTTAGAGCTGAGAACCAATTGCACAGATAACAGGAATTGTGACTATTTCTTCTGGTGTGAGTTCTAGTCCATAAGTTTATACAGGAGGATGTTGGTGGCTGGTTATTGTTAATTAGCCTAGTTGTTAAATTGATTGGATCTTCTGTAAGACCCCTGCCTCACCTGTAGATCTGTAACTATAGAAAAGTGCAATTCATGTTGACATCAGGGACTTAATTTTCACACTTTGAAAACCAAAGAGCGCTTTAAAGAGAAGGGATCTGTCTAACCAGGTGAGGTGAAAGTGTCTGCCAATAGGCTGGCCTGCCTGCTGAAGAGAGCTCTAAATTGGGAATGAAAAATAGAGAGATGATGATGCCCAGTTCAGTAAGAAAGTGGTGAACAGGGTTGGCTATCAAAGGGTACAAATGTGGACAAGAGAAACCTTTTAATAAAAAAAAAAACCAACACTGAAAAGTGGGCCATCCCAAGTGTTACACCCAAAGGAAATATTTCTGCACTTTTCTCAGGAAATTGGAATGAATGGAGGCCATCTAACATGCCTTTACACTAATGTACACCCTTCACATGAGCAAGAAACTGGGATGCATCAGGTCCTGCCTGTGGAAGTGTGACCAGCACTAGCCAGCAGAACAGAGTCAGTGAAAGCTGTCTGCTACCAGCTGTCTGATCAGGTAAAGCAGATGTGAGGCCTTCAGACAGCTGGAGGAGGCCTCACCATTCACAAGTCCAGGTCCTCATGGGCACCTTTAACCTCCCTGCTGGAACATTCCCAGGACATAATTAATTCAGGTCCTCAGCACTACAGGCTGGGGGCCAACTGGCCAAAAGCAGCTTTGCAGAAAAGGATCTGGGGGTTCTGGAGAGCAGGAGGTTGATCATGAGGCAGCAGTGGCAGTGTGTCTTTTTGCAAGAGGGGTCTAACAGCATCCTGGAGTCCACAAGAAAGAGAGCTGACAGCTGGGTAAGGTAGATCCTTCCACTGTAACCACATCTGGAGAGCTGTGGCCATGCTGCACTCCTTGTGACAGGAGAGACATGGACGTAGTGGATCAGGTCCAGAGAAGACCCATGCAAATTATTAAGGGCTTGGACCATCTTTCATAAAAGGAGAGAATGAGAGGCCTAAAACTGTACAGTGTGGAGGAGAATAAGCTCAGGGAACCTTATCAGTGTGTATGAACACATCACAGGATGAAAATACAGTATGGGGTCAAATACTCAGTGAATGGACAGGAGACAATGGGCACAAAATACAGCACAAAAAAAAATGTTTAAATGAAGGAAAATACCTTTTTTCACTGGAACAAGTTGCCAAGAAAGGTTGTGGAGACATTAGAAACCTGACTGGGTGCATTCCCATGATAACTGCTCTAGATGACCATTCTTAAGCAGGGGGACTAGACAATTTCCAGAGGTATCATCCACTGTTTGGTGACTTCATGAAGCTAATTCTTTGCAGAAAGTGGAACAATATATTTTGGCATTGTTTATTTTGCAAGCTCATAATCTGATATAAACTTGCTAAAATTGTACAGGATTTCCCAGACAAAAAAAAAAAAAGAAAAAAAAACCCCAAAAAAACCCCAAAACAACAAATTAACTCAGAATAAAAAGATAATGAAAAGATTAAATGAATATAAAATCTTTATATTGTTGTGAAAAGTTGTGAAACCATAAACTGAAATATACAAATACATATACAAATATAGTTACAGCTATACAGTAAATATTAGCAGGCTTTAGCATATTTTTCACCAAAGCATCATGTAGGTTACCATGAATTACTTAAGGCTGTGTGTCAAGATATAAATAAGGCAGGGATCTAACTTTGTTTCACAACTAAAACATTTCCCATTCCTAGGAGACTGTGTGCAGATTAAGCACCTGCATAATTTAAAGGAGGAGAGGTAGTTCCATTAGTTTATATAGGTTACTTAATCAAGGTCACATCCAAATATGTTTATGAACTAAAACTTGTTCAAAATCACAAATATATCATCTTCAACTTTATGCCTTGCTCTATAAAATTACTATTTTTTCCCTCCTATCACAAAAATTATTGCTGCTAATTCTTCAAAAATTCAATTCTACACTTTTTAATAAATCATTCCAAATAGCTTTTCTTAAAATATACATACCAATTTTAAATACAATAAATCTGATTTCAAGAATGTAAGCTCTTATAAAAATCAGTCTCAGTTGATCATTTCCCTTGCCCTCTTGTGCTCTAGAAGAAAATACTGTGTGGGGATTACAGCTTTGTAGAGCTCAAAATTACAGTAAAGAGTGTCATTCATTATATGTAAAAGCAAATCACAGACTAATGGTGCAAACTCACACAGTTTTACTATGCTTCATTGAGAACAATATATTTTTCCCTATAAGCTAATATAAGTTTCTGCAAGCATCATGTATAGTTTTACATCCTTTTTCATTCAAATCTAGCATTTAATTAAGGCTAGCAGTGAATTTGAACTTAAGGAGTAGATTGTAATCTATTAATAACACTCCAAAGAGAATAACTTAAACAGATAAAGTTTAGAAAAAAAAAGAATTAAATACAGATAGCCCAAGATATCATGGGTTTGATAAATAAAAAGTAAAGAAGAAAAAAAGCATGAAAAATATTGTCGGTGACTGATTTATGTCCTGGCTTTTTCATTAAGCTAGTTGACTGCAAAAATACATATGCATATATATATATATGGAAATGTTTATATGTGTGTGTATTTGCTTTAAATCAGTCAAAACAACTTTGTCTGAAAAAAAAAAAAAAGGGAAAAAAGTTCCCCTTTTTTGTTTCTCTTGCACTGCAGTAATATTTATGCAGTATATTAATCCTGAAAACTATCCATGACCAGTTTTGAAACCAAATCTCTGACCTGTATTAAATAATATTTTTTCTCAAGCAAACCGGCCTCCTATTTGCATCCTTCAAGGTAAAATTTGCCATTCTGAATGCATATACATAGATAATTAGTAATTGCCATGTGTGAAACTTTGTCATATCTGTGTTTCACTGATTTTTAGTTCAAATCTTTAAAGATGTATATTAATGAGCAAAGTTTGTTTTGTTTATTGCTGGCTTTCCTTGGAGCCAGCAGTTGTGAAACCCTGCTTTGCTCTTTAGGGTGAACCTTGCCAAAAATGTTAGTCTGCAATAGTGCCAGGGCTTTCACAGCTGATGGACTGGAAATCTGTTTTCCTACTAAAACAGAAATAATCACAAATGTTGAATGCTGAGGCTTTAAAACTGATATTACAACTTCATTGCAAGGATCAAAGCAGCCTTGCCTTGTAAATTTGATTAAGTCGCATTTGACAAGAAATGATTGTAAATAAAATATGTTTCGAAAAAATATATGGATAGAATAATTACTTTAAGTCACCTATCACTTTTTTCAAATTCTTTGTGCAGGTGGCCTTTGGGATGGAAGGAAGGAGATGGGTTTCCCAACAATTTAAGCTCAATGCCCAGCAAAGGCTCTTTGGTAACAACAGCTTGCCCAACAGGAATGCTATGAGGATAGTTTGCTTTGCACCAGCTAAGTGTTGAACCAACAAACATTGAACCCCATGTGCTTCTAGCATCCTTACTGAGATAGATGAGATTCCTAGAAACCTTATGTCTAGCAGTAGGTATTACCATATGGCTCAGAGTGAAGTGCAAGAATTCAGTAATGCAGTGATGGAATAATCTGCTTGTACGAGAAGCTTTCTCTGAGCATTTTCAAGAGGATGTTCTTGGTATGAGTTCCTATGAGTTCTGCTAAATAATTTATTTTTAGTGGCATCATCTTGGAAATGCTTCACAAAATACATGAAGTGAAAAATAAGGAAAAAAATCCTTAACAGAAAGATATTGCATCTGTAAATGACTGCATGTAAAAAAAAAGGAAGCTTCCTGAAGGGAAAATAGTGCTTTTATATGTAACAGAGGAAATGAAGAGACGAGCTGTGTAAAAGCAATAAACAATAAAGAAATGTTCTTTTGTCATTGTAAATGTTAAAGAGGAAAAAATCTAAGACAAGAATAGCATAGTGACCATGTTATTACTCTGTGTGTAACTATTAAAACATTTGTATAACCTATGATTAGCTATGATTATATTTTAAAAGAAATGCATTTTAATATGAATAAAGCTGAAGAGTTTGTTTATTCTAATAAGCATTTATATAGAAAAACTGCAAAAGACCGTTAGAAGACAATTAGTTGATGATTTAAGTCATGGCTCTCTTAAGTGACTCTTCTTTCATTTGTTTCTGTCTGAATTTTATCAGACTTGTTATCATTAAAATTCTGGAAACTGATGAAAATGTTTTTGAGTAATTAAATTTTATTCCTAGCATTTTGAAAAAACCTCTTACAAGGAACCTTTTTAATTCAAATGTGCTCCAGCTCTTCAATTAGTAAATTACTGCAACAAAAAGTACAATAGAAAAAGTCATCTATTTTTCTGGATCAACTGGAGAATTTGGAAATGGCTTTCTTAACTATTTCACCCTTAGCTATTGTTACATGATTTATGATTTTTAGCTATCCAGCCCCAATCCATATTAATAGGAAAGTAATAGGATTAATTTGTTACAGTTATAAGCTACCTCAGAAAATTTACACCAATGGGGAAACTTAGGTAGGAGAAATTAATTATGTCACTCTTGTTCTCTTCATGAACAAAACCCCAGAAAGGATCACAACATAGAACTGTACCCATGAGGAGGAAGAGGTACTCCAGCAAAGTACTCAGGTTGCTGTCAAATGTCACATAAACCTTAATTAATCTGACATAATCTAACCATTTAAATTAGACACCTGAGGTAGGAGATTATTTCAGTGTAGGAGTACTCCTACGCTTCCCCTGCAGTCAATGAAGAAAGAAAAGCATCACTGAAACATGACTCAGGTTTCAGATAAGATGACTCATTGTGAAGTCATGTATTTCACTCTTTGTTAACTATTTAAGAAGCACCAGTGTTGTAAATTTGCTGTCAGAAAGTAGATGAGAGAAATCCCTTACATAAGTATCTAGTCAGTCAATGAAAAGAGCTGAGCCTTTCCACAGGATGATTCCTTCTACTCTGGGAAATATCTCTAGCACACATTAGAAAAGCTCAGCTCTCTACAGCTGTGCAATGGAGGCCTAGATAATTAGTTCCAGCCCTAGTAAAACTATATGTTAAATAGCTAAAGTTGGGTGAGACTCATCTCCTTAGACTAGGTTCTTACCCAAGTACCTCACTGAGAAAGCTGAAGCTAAGAGGAATGAACCTCATGCAAAATGCAAGTTCTAGAGGCCAATTACTTTCTTGGAAGAGGTTTGCCTTGGTTTAAGAGAGCCATCCACATGGATGTGTTAGTTTCTAAGGGTCACACATATTCTTGCATTTTTTCAAATATTCAAGTATGTCCATAATACCAGAAAAGTGCAAGCCTAAAAACTAGGCTATTCGAAACGTTCAGGCCTCTATAAATGTAGCTACTTGTAAGAGACATCCTTAATAATCTCTCTGCTGCTTAAGAGTCTTAATGACCTTTTGAAATGTGGTTCCATGTGACCAATTAATGCCAATTTTTTTCCTCTACTAATTGATTTAACTTTATAGCTTTTGAATCAAAATTGAGCTATAGCTGAGTTATACTGACAGAAATAAATCAGACAGTTGAGAAACAAAATCTCTCCTCTATGAAATTCTAAAATATCTTTTAATTGCTTCTTCACTGAAGGCAATCTTCTTTCCCCTTCTCAAGCAAACAACATGCATATCCTCCTAACACAGCACTGTGACAGGTGTAGGGCTTCAATGTTGTCAGTTATAATCCTTTATATGTCACACCTTCAATCATGCAATGGGCCATGCATTTTAAACAGAAGTCTGTTTTTTAGTCTGTGGCAACAGAGTGCCAGGACATACACTGTACAACCATATGGGTGTCTCTTTGCAGGACATATGTTGTACATCCTTAGGCACTAAAGCAATTAACAAGCAACTGTAAAGTAAATGTGATCTCCTCTGAAAAGCTCCAGAGCAGCTTTCAGTTTTTACAATTATATTGCTAATTTATGCCATGAAGAGATTAAGAATGTCAGAGGCAGGTATAAAGATCATAAATGAAAGCAACACTAAGAGGTAAATACGGGTTTATTTTCAGCAACAATTACAGTATTTTCATGGTAGTAAAGCATTATGAAACGAAAATGTTAAAAAAGGTAGTAATATTCAAAGGATAACTCAACATAAGTATATAAAGACACAGTAGATGGAAAAGACTTTAATATTTTTATGACAAAGCAGAATGCAATCATTATGATCAAGAGTATATTTTTCTTGTTGGCCAGTACTTATACAGAATATCATGGGAGAAAACTATTTTTATTTTGCATTTTCTACTGCTGTGGTGAGATCTGCTGTTGATCCTGCTGATGGTCACAGCCCAGCAGGGGCAGGGCTGCCACTGCTCTGCGTGCCCAGCTCTGGTCCATGCTGGGCTGCTTTGCAGTTGACTCCCAAGCCCACAGATGCAAGTGGATCTCCTGATAGCTGACCCTGGACCAGTCTCCAGGAGGCTTGGACCTCCTACTTCATCCAGCAGCCAAACCCTCTCCTCCCTCCAGTGTCCAGCTCTTGGAACTTCCTGTGACTGACAGTGCTGGTGAATAATTATGTACTATACAAAATTACCTGCCATTGATTTCCAATCTGAAAACTTTAACTTCAGTTGAATGTGCTATTTTCTTTTGCTAGAAATGAAGCTCACAGTATGCATTTTTTTCACACTACTCATTATTTTCCTCCTATTTTATTGCAAAATTTTTATGCATTTTTTCTCTGCAGGCAATCTTTTTACCATACTTCATGTACATTTTCTTATAGTCTTAATTACTACTGTTAGCTTTCTCTTAATGTTTTCTATAATGTAGTTGGGAAGCTTGTGATCAAATATTCTTATCATGTAAGCCAACATAGCATCTTACATGTAACTGAGCAGAAAAAAACCATAAAAAAATTAGAAATGCATCATTTCATCTCTAGGAAAAGCATGGTATAGAAATCAGATCATTTGAAAGGTGAAAAATAAGATTCAGCGACTGATATTGCTGCTGGGTGATAAGGTAGATGTTATCCACTGATTTGCTCTGCCCATTACAGGGACAGAAAATGCCAGTATTTGGGCTGTGAGAAGCCTTTCATACCCAAGAGGTGCAGAGCACAAAAGGTTAATGACAGGAAAGGTGACTAAAATAGGTGCTTATCTTCTATGTGTTTGAAGCTAAAAAAACCAAAGAACAGACTTGCTGACTCACTAGCTTTGCTTATTCTGATGCTGGATTTTATTTTTGTTAAAAAATCTTTTGTCTTTAAGACTTCTAATTTGTCGTCCTCAAGCACAGTACAGACACAAAGTGTGGAAAGTCACTCCTAATGTTAGCTACATTGGCAGCAGAGCAACACAGATTAGGAAGAGTTTATAACTTTCAACTAAAATAACTCTTCTACAGATCCTTATGTACTTCGAGAAAAACCTCCTTTGTCGTGCTCTGAAGCTTTGCTCCCTGTGACATCCCTGGTACCACAGGACACTGACAAGTTTCCACGTTTTATTGTCTGTGAGTGTGTAATCACAGCATCTCAAGGTCCCTCTCAGCAGGTTCACAGCTCTGGGTGCCCAAACACAATGATCAGATGAAAAGTACTTGGAAAACTAACCTACTAATGACTGCATTAAGAGAGACCTCACTTTAAAAGCTTTGCTTTCTCAAATGTTTATTTTTCGAGACTTTTCAGATGTAGTTTAGAAATAACTTTGATTCCAACTACGTATAATTAATGTCTAACTGTACAACAAAAATGCTTAGCTTCCTCACTATTTCAAGCCATCTTATGCTATTTAAAGAAAATACTTCTGTGTATGAGGAAAAACTATTTACTCCAAAATTAAAAACATGTTTCCACATGGGTGTTCCAGGGTTCTTCTGAGCAGCCAGTTTTAGAAATATTTTGGCTGAAAATTATGCTGTAGTCTCCATGAGGTTTTTAAATTATTAAAATAATTGAGCATTTTTCCATGTTTTAGTATTTCTTTTCACACATAATTTTTAATTTGATTTTATTTTAGTTTATGGCTTTAATGTAGCTTCTTACAAAGTTTCCATTTAAAATAAAGATTTGGAGTGTGAAAAACTTAGTACTCCAAAACATTTTAATAGATTTCTCTGCTAGTGAAATGTCTGAAATGCACATGAATTTCAACAGTTAGAAATTAGGCTCAGCACTCAGAAGAAATCCTATTTCCACAAAAGACATGAATTTTGCCACTGGCTCCAATAAGGCCAAGAATTGACTATCTACATCTTTCTACATCATAACCCTGAAACACCCCTGTTAAACCAAGAAGTTAAGAACTACACTTAAGTATAGGAAATAGAAGTATGTTGCATAATATTTATTCAATCTTGTGTAATCTTTATTAAATGAGGAATAAAAATTAACTAAGCACTTGCTTAGATGGTTTACAGACTTCAGTTGGTTTGAAATGGGCAGTATGAAGTATAACTGGAACAGGCAAAAGAGAGCTAATGGATAAGAACACTCTTTTCTGTGCATTTCCTAAAACTGTGTAACACTTGGCTCAGCTTTTTCTTCTTTTGTGTTAGTCATTTCTTGAGCTGAGGAAGGACCTCCTGTGCTTTTTTTCTTCCAGAAAGTCTATTAAAAAATACTTTTCCATCCTGTCTTCCAGCTACATCTTTGGTCCCTCTTCCTTATCTTCTTCCAGTATTTAGTTCTTATTTTTGTTTTTCTACCCTTCTAATATCACTCCTTACTTATCAGTTCTGACAGCTGAGGATTTAATGTTATTGTTTTCGAAGCTTCAGGGAAAATGCATAATTTATATTTATGAGCAAAAACAATGATCTGTTTTTCACTACATATCCTCTTTCACCTGAAGTCTAATTACTTACTTCTGTTCAGCAATTTGATGCCTCTTTGCCTCCTTAGCTGTATCAACAGTGGTCTGCCAGGACAGCTTGTAAAAGCAAAACATGAGTGGATGAAGAGAGAACAAGGTATGTCAATTTTCCATAGGGATGAGATTTAGATGGATTCCATGATTAGCAGATGAATAGCACATTGGTTGCTTGTTTGCTTTGGGTTTTTGTTTGTTGGGGGGTTTTTTGGTGGGGTTTTTTGTTAGATTTTGCTTTAGTTTGTTTGTTTTGGGAGGACGAGGGGCAGTACGACTGGATCTCTTTTGAAAACCTTTGTCATCCATGATTTGAAGAGTCATCTTGAATTTCAGTCTTGTAGTTGTCCTTATCAGAGCCATGCCAAGAATAAATTTTATCCTCTGAATGTATCTATATATGTGTCTGAATCTGATGGCAATCGGACGTGATAAATCTTTTAAAAAATTGGAGGAGGTTATCCCTCAGACAGAACTGAATTGTTGCAAATCTTGTCCACTGGGATTCTGAATCTCTAAATGGAAAGAGGGTCTGATAAGTTGTGTGGGACTGTAACAAAGTACAGACAATGTGGAGCACAAGATGTATAATAATGACTAAAGCCTCAGGTCACAGGCACCCCAGGTTGGGCATTGAAAATGTAGTGAAAACTTCGGACCCTAATTTCTTAATGCATAAAGAATGGTGATTAAATAACAGCTCCTCATATAGTTGATGTAAATATTGGAGAACTGTGTTAGATCTTAGGGTGACAAAAGTGCAAAAACTCAGGACAAAATTCAGAATTTTGTTTTCAGCATAACACAAAAACAACATAGAGCCTGAGAAAAGACACTGACCACAGGACAAACAACACGGGAAAAAGAAAAATACTGTTATTGGCTTATTATCACTGATCTGAAATAAGTACTGAAATAAGTGGAGTCCTAAGGAGAATGTTTCTGCTTTCGTTATCACAATGCATATACTTTAAAGACTGAAGAAACACAGGCACTGGAGTTTTTGCCTATGTTTCAAATTAACAAACAAAACTATGGTGATTCAGAATCTCCTGATTGCAAGTATGATTTTTTCCAGCTGTTAACCTCTGTGCTGGTGATCTATAATTCATGGGTTCCACTTAGGATTTCTGGGCTGGATAGAATATCAAACTATTGCATTCAATTTACTACAAAGTATTGAATATTTTGTTCTACTGTCTGCTGGCTACTGACAGTGATTTTTTTTGTTCAGAAAAGCTTCTCTTTAAATCAACACTCCTGTACAATAATGTTGTCCCAATGAGAGAATTTAATAATACAAGAAACCAGCATGTTTAAATACATAAACCCCACAGTAGGATAGAGAAACCACAACAACCCAGCAAGCCCCTGCAAGAGCAGCAGTTACTGCACTGAGAGAAGGATCAACGTGAAGATTGACATACAAATTTACCCTTTATTAGCTTGAGGAAATTATTTAGTGCAGTTGAGGCTGCAAAATGAGAGTGAGAGAGTTGGTAAAATGGAGTTTTCAGGCTAAAATAACCCAGGACTCTCAGTAGTTTGAAAATAGTTTCTAAACTCTGTCTTATTCTTGTTCTAATAAGCTACATCCTGATTTAAAAAAATTATTTGTTTTGTAGATGTTAGAAGAGTATTCCTGGGAAAGTCGGCATTCACAGAGATGGTTAAAAACGGTATTAAGGAGCAAATATTTTTCAGCATTTAATTTGCTGTACATACACAGTAAGAAATGTCTTGTATTTCATACAACTTTCTTCCTCCTTCAAATGTAGATGTTAAGTTCTTTTCATTCCTCAACAAGGTGTTGAATAGAGAGCTAAGAATTTCTCTGATGTGGCCAAAAGTGTGCTGCACTGACAACAGGAATTTCTTTGCAAACAAGCTGTATGGTTAAGATGCACTTGGTTTCAATTGTAAAGTTCTATACACTTATCGAGAGAAAAAGGAAGTATTTCTTTCTAAGTTGTTGAACTCCTCTTTTGTACTTCACATGAAGTTATGTATATTTATGATTCTGTGGATGTTAGCAGGAGAGCCGAAAGAGAAGCCTCTTACTCAGAACTCAATTAGTATTCTGCCTTAGTACCAGGCCCACTGGGCTGGTGGAAGTGATATATTTCAGATGAGACACATTTTTTTGCATAACTAAATTCTGATGAGAAGTACCCATGTTATCAGAACACTGGAGTATTTCAAATGATGAGTGAAATTATACCATGATCACATTATCAGAACACTGGAGTATTTCAAATGATGAGTGAAATTAATCCATGATCTCTAATCCTACATGAGAGGAATCAGATTTGTCTATATTTTCAGAAAAAAAAAAAGTAGACTATCTGTAGATTTCCACAAAAGAATTCCTATGTTTAGAGTTATACAATTATCTTAGCCTTTGAAACACGAAGGAAGTGTGTTTGAACCCTCCATTCTCACCTAAAA
The DNA here is from genome assembly GCF_052056855.1 of Sturnus vulgaris. Taxonomy (NCBI): domain Eukaryota; kingdom Metazoa; phylum Chordata; class Aves; order Passeriformes; family Sturnidae; genus Sturnus; species Sturnus vulgaris. The sequence continues at coordinate 16,222,335 of NC_142246.1, forward strand.
AAAATCCTCAAACCCAACAAACAAAACAAAAAAATAAACCACCCAGACCTAAATATAAAGTTGCCACCTCGAGTGGATGAAATAATACTCATTATTTTATCTTACATTGCCAAAACTACTTGTAATCCTCCGGCAAAATTGAGTATTCTTTAGGTAAGCCTGCAAGTTACTCTGAGAAGTTAACAATCAGAAATAGGCAGGCAATATTGATCAGTCAAGGAGCTTAAGAGTTTTTTCAAATTACCTTTCTCAATGTATGATTGAATCTTTCTTATCTATTTGTTGGGGTTTTTTTCTGCACATTGACTTGTGGTTCCACAATCATTCTGTTCCTTTTTCTAGTATCCTAAATTCTTATGTGCACCTAAGTGTCTGTTTTCATACCTTTTTGTACTAGCATAGACAACTTGGTCTTTTTTTCAAGTATATCTAGTAGAAATAGCTAGTAGAAATTCATAGAGTATCATCTCACTCTCACTGGAACCCCAGTCCTTTCTCAGTTCTTTATTTCATTGATATTAATATTTTGCCCTTAATTGAAAATTATAAAATATAATAAAGTCGGATGTCTCTGCTTTCGGTTCGTGGTTTAGGTGCTTATTTATAAACTTGGATCTGAAAGCATTGTTCCCATTCATTCTTATATTCTTGGAATACAGATCAAAATTATGCCATTCACTTAAAGTGATTTCACATCTTTTTCTCTTGAAGGAAACAGAGTTCTCAGTTCAACCAGTTTCATAAACTATTTTCCTGAGTATATAAAATGATCTTATGCAGTTGGTTTTGTTTCTCTTCATTTAAATATTATAAAATTGATAATTCTATCTAATATTATATTCTATGGTAATTTTTTTTCTAGCTGTACTTTGTAAAATTGCAAACAATTCTAAAACAGCCAAATAGTCACTTGGTGGTTTAGGAATTGTTTCACAATTAAATTTGCTCCTGTTGCATTAAGGAATATTTCTTTCTTCAGAATACTAGTTTAAAACTAGTACTAGCACCACAGAGTTTTCAGGAGCAATCTTTTTCATAATTCTGAAGATCTTTTTCCTCTTCTGACTAGCGCCCTAGGTGACTGTAAAAACTCTCACCAATAAAAGTTCACTTCTTTACATACTTCTCCCAGATATTCACAGGTTCTGCTTATAGATTCCTCAAGAATCTGGAGACTGGATTTACATGACTAATTAATCTTGCATTCATTGATTTTACCAAAACTGGAGCAGATATTTCACATGAAAATTTGGGTCAGTGTGAGTTCTTTGCTTTCTGTGTTTTATGATTCCCTGTTACTTGTATGTTGGCTTTTAGAGAACAGAGCAAAGTGCCGTGTACACAAAAACCATGCGAGGGCGAGAGGCAAAAATATTTTGGTTACAAAATCACAGAGTCGCAGAATATTCTGAGTTGAAAGGCACCCACAAGGATCCTCAAAGGTCAACTCCTGGCCCTGCACAGGACACCCCAAGAATCACACCATGTGCCTGAGAGAGTTGTCCAAACACTTCATTGGCAGGCTCCCTAAGGAGCCTGTTCCAGTGCTCAGCCACCCTCTGGGTGAAAAACCTTCTCTTAATACATAACCTAAACCTCACCTAACTCAGCTCCATGCCATTTCTTCGGGTCCTGTCACTGCCACCACAGTGAAGAGATCAGTCCCTGTCCCTCTTCTTCCCCTCATGAGGAAGCTGTACCTGCAGTGAGGTCTCTCTTCAGTCTCCTTTTGCCCAGGCTGAGCAAGCCAAGTGACCTCAGCTGCTCCTCACGCAGCTTTCTCTCTTCATCATCCTCATTGCTGTCCTTTGGATGCTCTCTAAAAGTTTATTATCTTTCATTATGGCGCCCAAAACTGCCTCCAGCACTCGAGCTGAGGTCGCCCCAGCTCAGAGCAGAGCAGAACAATCCCTTCCTTGCCTGGCTGGTGATGCTGTCCCTGATGCCCCCAGGACACATTTTGTCCTCCTGGCTGCCAGGGCACTGCTGGCTCATGTTCAACTTTCCCCTGACCAGGACTCCCAGGTCCCTTTCCTGGCACTGCTTCCCAGCATCTGATTCCCCAGTCTGAACCTACATTCAGGATTGCCTCATCCCAGGTGCAGAGTGCAGCACCTGCCCTTTTTAAACTTCATTTGGGTTGTGACTCAGGAGTGAAAATTTGTTTCGGAATAGAATACACCCCGTTGAAAATACCTACCAGCTTTTATAGCTAAATATTATTTCTCTATAAAATTTATTTTAAGTTATCTATGGAAAGAAGTTGGTTTTTTTCCAGTAAAAGTATATCATCACAAAATCAATTTTAAGCAATGAGAGGAAAACAAAAGTTCAGCAATGGTCTCTCTAGAACTGATAAAATTTCAATCCTAATCAGATATAATTTAAGTACATTCTGCTGTCCTTTGTGGTGATAAAAAAATAAATAATGCACACATAATGAATATATCATTCGTTCTAGTAAGATTTTGTATGGTTAGACAAAATAAAGTTATAACAACTTCTTCAAGGATAATTGCCAGAAAAGTTTGAGAGAATTCAGTACTCAACTGAGACATTTTACAAGCCTCCCTTTCTGCAAAATGAACCCACTCCTGAAACCAAATCTTTGGCTCTGAAATGTCCAGTGGACATTGGGTTATAATGCGAGTTTTGGTTTTCTCTTTTGTTTGGTTGGGGTCTTTTTGGTTGAGTTTTTTTTCATTGAGTTGAGTCTTCAGAGAGGCCAGAAAGAAGAACAGGTCTGCTTTCCATGGTAGGGCCAACAAAAGGGTTATCAGTGAACTGATCAATTTTCCCTTACAGAGAGGCAAGAAAGAATGACAAAGTCTGCCCATGCTGGTTTACAATATTTTCCACTTTTTATTAATTTTTTTATTTTTAAAGAAACATTCATCTTAACATAAAATTGCAGAAAAATATCCTTTGTACCATTAACATATCCATCCATTTGATTGTTATATATCCTGAAAGGGAAGAAAGAAACCTTCAGTTAACCATGTGGTGAACCTGGAGAAACCTTTTTCAATTACCTTGGGGCAGATATGTTTCTAGAAAAGTCTGAGGAGAAGCTGAGAAAGACTTGGAAAGTCATTATGAAAAGATTAAAAAACACCCCAAACCAAAATGGACCACAACATACCCAAACAGTTGCAGCTTATTCCCTTGTGCCAGGAATGAGTATTCTACCTCTGCTGCTAGATGATAGTGAAAACAAATTGTGAGTTGCATTGCTGGAATAGGCAAAAGTTAATCTCAAGAGGAAAAGCCATTTTATCCTCAGATTCAGTTACAACAGAGGAAGCCTGACAAAACAAATGCTGTGAGAAAGGATATGTTGTCTGTTTATAACTATATCAGGGTGGCAATCCCCAGGGAAGGAAAATAGCAATTTAATTTAAAGTCTAGACATTAACACTGAAACAAATGAGGATAAAGTAGCATGACTGCGCTTGCTGTGAAAATTAGGTTTCTGTTTGCAAAAAGCCAAAATGAAGCCAAACCCAAACCATTTAAAGACTGAGTTTTCCTCGTTACTTTCCATAGTAAGAGACTAGATTCTTCACCCTGCAAGGATGTTATTTGCTTAGCACAAATTACCAGTCTTCATGCAGAAATATCAGCTGCAGAGGTCTGTCTCATGCAAAATGTCAGCCTCAATAATTTGAATAATCCATTTTACACTAAATATGATGTAGTATAAGAATTTGCACAAACTAAGCTGGGATTTGCATTCTCAAAGTCCTCTTAAATTATTACAGCAAATTTTTTAGTTAAAATAATATTTCTTAATGAAAGTTTTTAAACTGCATGAGGTGGATGAGGTTCCCTGTGTCATTACATGCAAGATAAGTAATATATTGTGTTCATTAATCCATGTCATAGGAGTATTGAACATACAACAACTATCACATTTTCTATATTTGATAGCACCTGAGAGGTCACTGCTAAGGGTTAAAGACTTTACTAGCACAAATTATGAGACTTACTGCTAGGTGAAGATGCACCACAATAAATAACCACTTAAATCTGGGTTTCAGGTAGATAGTGAAATGAATTAATTTATTTGTTGTCCAAGAACTTGGGGAAAAGATTGGCTATATTGGTTTTGTCTGCAGAAGCACTTCTTCCATTCTCCCTTTAAGTTTCAGTATCCCATTTTTAAAAATTCCAAATATTATTTGGAAATTTATCTTCTTAATAGAGGTAGATTTATCCAGTTACGTAGTAGTTGGACAGCCTTTCATACAACTCCTTCATTTTCTAACCAGATTTAGCCTACCTATCTTGAAATAATGACATGTTGCCATGTGAAATCTAAGCACAATTGAAGCAAACAGAACCTGAAAAAAGAAGTGTGCATAGTCCAAGTCTTGTGGTATGAATGTCTTCACCTGGCCCCGCCCGACACTTCCATTTCTTCCCTTCCCAGATTTTTCTAGACCTAGCCATGAGGTATTGTAAATGTTTCTTCTAAGGAGGTAAATTCTAATGACAGTCTTGCTATACAACAGACCTGCACAGAGTACTTGAAATAATAATTATTTGAGAAATTAATAAATACACTCTATTCCATTGAAATGATACTGAAAGGATCCAAGGTTTTCATTTTCAGCTCCTAAAACCCAGGAAATTTTTCAAATAAATTTCCAATCATACGTTATGGTAAAGTATTGTGAGACTCTAGATAGCTCCACAGGAGCCTAAAGGTTTTACATGCGTGAAATCCATGATCTTAAAAATTTGATAGTGTCCCTTTGATATTGGATAAACCTTAGGTCTCTCAGCTTTAGATTAAGGATACATTTCTGAAATATTTATTACCAGTTGTAATGTTTATTATGGGTGTTGTTTGAGAGAAGTAATGAAGTTTGATCCTTAGCTGCCTTGGAGAAGTTGTACAAACACAGACATGGTCCTGTGCCCCCTCCCTGCCAGCTCAAGTTTGCTTTAATCTTACATTTAATTTGGGGACATTTTGGTTCTAAACTTGGCTAGATAACAACTAGAGAAGATTGCTACAACATAAATAAAGTCTCATGAGCTAAAACATTGTGTAGGTACACTTATAATGTCCAAGTTGCTCTTTAGGCTGTAGTTCACTGTAGTTCACTGTTATACAGCAACACATTTAAATCTTGAAAAATACAAGCTCAAATTCATCCAAGGCGGGGGGAGGGGGGGGGGGAGAAGTAAATGTTTGGAAGCAATATAAGCAAAATATTATTCAAATAATATTTAAACAGGGCTTCCAGTGTATTACACCTATCCCTCTGTGTCTGTTTTAATAGATTCTTACAGAAAAGTATGGGAGTTTTCTTCACGTTTGTTTAGCAAAGCAATACATAGCTTCCCCATTCTTTTGCTGTGAGTTCAAGTTTCTGTTCTCATTATATACGTTTACTTTTCTCCAGCATCCTTTTTCTTCCCTACATTATTTTTGCATTCCACATTCATGACTTTTTTTTGCACCTATCATAGCACAATTTTCCTTTTCTGTTCCTATTTGAGTGGTAGCATCATCTCTGCATTCCTTGTTCCTGGAGATCTCCACTTGCTTACAGGTACATAACGAATGAACTTCACATTAGCTTGATAGACAAAATTTTCTATTTTCCAGTTTTAAAAAAATTATATGTTTTTCCCTCTGCCTTTCATATATCATATCTACACAAAAATGAAAAGCCACGGGGTTGACAGCATATTTTTGTTGTACCACTTCATTTCCAAGCACAATTCTGACTGGAAGCATTAGATGATCCTGGATTATAAATATGCTATAATAAATATTAAACAACTAATACACAGAGCCAGATGTCTGTTTCAACAATTATTAATACTGCTACTTCTTTTATGCTCACGAAAAATCATAGCTAAAAAGAATCTGAAAAGACAATTATCTAATGTCCTCACTCAGACATTAAATACAGCACATCTGGATAATTCCTATTTACTATGTGCTTAATCTGTTTTAAAATTTTCAGTACAAATTTGTCTTGAGGACAATGAAAAAAATACCATTATCATATTTTGGTTTACAGACAGCTCTATACTACCAGCCTTCTGGGTTCATAAATCTTCCTTCCTGAAAATTAAGCCCTTTACTGGTTGTGAATATTAACTGAACATTGTGCTGCTTGCAGAAACCTTTTAATTTGGGAAAGTATTATCATGTCTGTCCTTTGCCTCAACTGTTTATTTGGGATGCAGTGGTTTGCTTGTTCATTTGTTTGTTTTTAAAATAGGAAACTTCACTTTTTTTTCCCAACTTTTTTCATAGTTAATGTTTGCTTACATTTATAGTCTTTGTTTTATTCCTTAAGTCTCTCTGGTTTATTTACAGCATATTTTAGGAATGATGTCTAAAACGGAACATTTTATCCTACTCATAAAAGCTGACAGAAGCTTATATTAAATTTTAGTAATCAGTAGGAAATTAAGAATGCTTACCTTCCTTATGCAATATACACTTCATCAGAATGGTATCTGCCTTTCTATAATAGAATCTCCTTTATTATAAATTTAAGATTATATGTTTTCATCTCCATATCCTTCTCAGGAGTACTGCTGCCCAACTGGTCATTTTACATTTATGCATTTGAAATTATTTTCTGAATGTAATGTTATGTTCATGTCTTCCTTAATTACACATGTTTTCTCTAGTTTATCAAAATAATTTTGAATTGTCATTCTACTTTGTAAGCTCCTTGCATCCCTTTCCATTCTGGTATCATCTGTTAATAGTTATACTTAATTTTCAATCACTTATGGAATCATTCAGTGGCATAGCAGTCTTAACAGCTTTTTAAAAGAGTGTACTTTCTTTAGACTCTCAGATTGGCCATCAACTATAACCTGGATACAGGCTTTGGATTTTTTTACCCAGTTAAGTGTCCACGTTCCAGCAATTAGATTTTGACTATATTTAAGTAGATTTCTTAGGAGAATGTTAATGTGCATAGTGGCAAATGGGCTGCTAATATCACCATCTATCATACTTCCCCCTTACCCAGAAGCTAATTACATTGTCAAAGAAGGAAAACAGATTAGTTTATAATGTTTTTTTCTTGATAAACCTCTGTTGGCCATTTTTCTCTCACCTTATTGACCTCCAGTTATTTTCAAATTGATGAGTCATTTAGTTCAGTATCTTTCAGGCATGCTGGCCTTGTAAAGCTACAGTGATGTTCACAGAGCTGCTTATGTTCATAGAGCTCAGTCAGATCTATCTGTGTAGCACAGAGCTTTGTGCACAGCCATAGTCACGGTTACCAACCTCAGCTGGGAGTAGCAGCTTTTCCTTTTTTTGATGTTCTGGATCCTGTTCTGAAGATGTTAACTATTATTATTGACTTTGATCTCCTTATGCTAATAGTTCTGATCTTCTTAGCTTTTTGAGTATCCCTTTAGATTACCCTTCAAAGAGTGGAATGTTGTACAAAGAAATCCAGAGAAGAGGAAACTGGTTTTAGCTGCTGTCAGTATTTTCTGAAATGGCTGCAGCAATATTTTTGCTCTTCAACCGAAAAATGTTTCTAACTGTTTTTCTTTTAATATATCATGTTGTAAAAATTTTTGCCCAGCTTCTTCCTCTATGGAAATATTTTTCTTCAAAACTTTGGAAGTGGTTGAGAGTTAATTCTGCAGCCACAGGGCACTCTGCAGGTTCATATTCCAGCAATGACACCAGAGTGTGTCTGACAGGCCTCGTCTTCAGACAAATCCAGACATGGGGAGCTCTCCCAAGGAAGTGTTTAGATCACAAAGAGAGTTTCAATATGCTGGCAGGCAAGACACTCAGGAAAATCAATCTGAATGACTGAAAGGTATGCTTCAAAGGTGGACATGTTGAAAATCAATGAACTTCCCCCCCAAAAGGAATAAAAAATTATCTTCCTTATACTTAGAATGCTTCTCTTTGAAAACAAAGTATATTAATTTAGATTTTGAATCAGGTCTGCATAAAGTAGTTCAGCAATATTTAATGCTCTAAGAATTGATTTAGATTTTCTGAGAACTACTATATTAAAAAAAATTATTGTTTCTTCTCTTTCTGTCTTCTGCAACACTAAGCACGTTGCTGGTACTTGAAACAAATTATGAAAAGTATGGAATGGTTAACATTTCTATCTTCTGGTTTTTGTCTGCCTGGAGTTATATTTTTAAAGGATTTTAGTAGAGGAATAAAAGCAATATGTTAGAATAAGGTTTTTTTTTTCTTTTCTGTTGCTTGCTAGAAACTTGCAAATTCCTTTTGAATCCTTTGTAAAGACGTAAAACAACCAAATGGGAGAAAAGAGTGGAAAGTATTTATACACAGAATCTGATGTACTCTTCTTAAACTCACTGAATTCTCCTTCCTGCATCAATGTAAAAACTGGAGGATCTTTGAATCTCTGTAAGAGCAAAGATGCCATGCTCAGCATTTGAAAACAGTGCAACCATCATATTTACTGAGTGTTGTCTAAACAACAAAAACTATAAAGCTTTTGTAGGCATGTGCATTTTTAGCAATTTTCCTTCGTGCTCACATTCTACAGTAAGAGAAGTCAGGAGTAACTTTGTTGGCTTCCACTTCAGCAGATTAACTCGGCTCTAGAATAGCATTTCTGAGAACAGAATTTGTCCTCCTGGTAACGGGCAAAAAGACACAGTAAGCCTCTTGCGGGGATTGTGCAGCAGAGACCCCAGGGATGAAGAGACTCAGCTGGACCCAGCCATATGGAAGAAACGACAGACTCCCTTGAGCATTTCCAAACTACACCTTGCTGAAGGCTTAGTCATCCCTGCTGGGGTTTGCCGTCTAATGAAAGACAAATCACTTTCACCTATTACTGGAGTCTCAAGAGCTGTTATAAATCGCATGGAACTGAATTCACGATCAAGGAAGAAAAAAATGAGTTAAAATGTTAAGATGCACATAGTATTTTCCTAGGATTGCAGAAGATGCACTGACAGTAAACGACACATTGGGAAAATTTATTAGGGCATTGCGTGTATTAAGAAAACATTTTTTTTTTAATGGAAGATGTTTTCTAAAGGAGCAGGGTTAACGTTGCTACTCGACATATTTTGATGTATGGAATAACACTTGCCCCTTTTATTTTATTTTCGAAAATAACCTATGAGAGATTCTGGTGTGTTTCACACTAAACCTGCAACCAAAGAACATGCCACTACAATCCTTGTCCTCTTTCCCAGACAAGACCTTTGGGTGAGACTTCCAAGGCATTTCCAAGTGCAGCCCAGTGGCGTTTTAGCCCCCTCCCTTTCGAGCTAAAGCCCACACGAGCATCGCGAAGGACCCTGGGTCCCGCTCCCTTCTCTCCCTTCTCCCTCGTGGAGTGCCTGACACACGCAGGCCAGGGCAGCGTGGCAAACTCAGCGCAGCAACTCCACGCTCCGTGCGGCGGGGAGTGGAGAGCGGAGTGGAGAGGGGAGTAGAGAGGGGAGTGGAAAGGGGAGCGGGGAGTGGAGAGACGCTCCCCAGCCGGGCCAGGGCAACCTGCCTCCCCCGCCGCCGCCGCTCTCCCCCAACTTTCATTCATCGCCGGCGCCGCCGCGCACCCCCCGCCCCGCGGCGGCCGTGCCGGGGCCGTGCCGGGGCCGGGCCGGGCGGGCCGGGGCGGGCGGTGGTGCAGCCAGTGAGCGGGCTCGGGGCGCTGCGGGCGGGGCCGGGGGGGCGCGGCCAGGCCGGCCCTATATAGGGCGGCGCGTGGGGTGCTCCCGGCTCCGTGGGAGCGGGCGAGGGGCGCCGTGCCGAGCTGGGCGGGGGGCGCCGGCGGCCGCGTGGGGGGCTCTCGGCGAGGGGCCGGCGGCTCGTTCGGCTGGTGGCCGCGGTCGGGGAGCGCTTTCGGCGGTCGGCGGCAGGCACCTTGCGGCGGGGAGGAGAGCCGGCCGGCCTGTGAGCGGCGGTGCTATCCCATTGTTCAAGCGGAAAGACTCGGGGTGCGAGGGAAGGAGCCCGGCGTGTCGCCTCCATTCTCCCGCTCCCCACCGCCCCCCTCCGCCGTTTCCCTCCGCGCCGGAGGAGCGCCGCCGGCAGGGAGCCGAGGGCCGGGCTGTTCGGCACCAGCACCGACAGCTCAGGTGCACCGGCGGGATCGGGGAAAGAGGCGCCAACCCTTCCCCAGGCGCTGTGCCTCCGGGGGCTTCGGGAGAGGAGGAAAGTTGCTCCCTTTCCTGCAGCAAGCCCAGGAACTGCTGAACTGGCCTCACCTGGAAAGACTGAGCAGTTCCCACCTCTTCCATCAGGTGCCTTTGCCGCAGCAAAGCCACGGTATCCGGGAGACCACGGGGAGCAGAATAACACCCCTCCCCGCCCCTCCCGCTCTCGCCGCACTTCGCTTGTTATCTGCTCTGTCTCGCCGTGCTCCCGGGATCACAGGAGGATCTATAACTGTGATCTGTCACCGAGGAGAAGGTCGTGGATGAACTCCCTTCCAGCAGGGCAACGAATCACTTCTCGACTGCTTATTATTAACGTGTTCTAGGACCAGCCCTTTCCTGCTAAACTTGGCTTGGGAGCGTACAGCAGGAGGGGGCGCGGGGGGTGGAGAGCCAAGCCCAACAGCATCTTGTGTGTTTGACTTTTTTTTTTCCCCTCCCTCCTCCTTCCGTGAGACAGTTTGATGAATGCCTGCGAGAGGGGTATGATTTGCTGAGGCGCCTGTGGCAGGGCGGTGTGTGCGCGGTGTCAGCCCCGCCGCCGCCCCCCGTGGGGCTGTGAGCGGCCCGCGGCGGGGGACGCGCGTGGGAGCGGCTGCAGCGCTGCGCGGGCCGCCGCGCAGGAAGCGCTGCTGGGGAGGACGGCGCTCCGCGGCCTCTCGCCGGGGGCTCAGCGGGCAGTCACGGCTTTGAAAGGGGCGAAGAGGAAGATAAGTAGCTCGCCCAACTCCGCCGCACCCTGAGCCGCGGGGTTTGCTTCTCCATCGCGGAGACCGTGTGAAGACGAGACCCAAGTGCCGCCTCTCCCAGCCACCGACGGGCTAGCGAGGGACGGCCCGGGCGCGGCCCCGCGCCTAGCCAAGTTGCCTTCAGCCGCGGACCAGTGCCACCCGCCTCACTTTGCCGGGGTTGTTTTCTTGACTTGGCTTTGGATAGAAAAGACTTCGCTGTCTCTGCACCCTGAAAGTTGCCCGAGCGCTCCCCGCGGCGAGGAGGAGGGCGGCGCGCCCCGCGCCTCCCCGGGGCCGAGGCCGGTGGGCCCGGCTGGGCTGCAGCGGGCGGTGATGATGTGCGGCTGGGGGAAGCTCACCGTGTCCCTGGGGCTGCTGCTGGCGATGGCGGGCGCGGTGGCGCCGCAGCCGTGCCCGGCGCAGTGCTCCTGCTCGGGGAGCACCGTGGACTGTCACGGGCTGGCGCTGCGCGGCGTCCCGAGGAACATCCCCCGCAACACCGAGAGGCTGTAAGTAACCCGGCCCGGGCGGCGGGGAGCGCCCCTCGGTCCCCCGCTCCCTTCAAGGCTCCCGCCGGCAGTTGGGGCTGAGGTGGCCCCCGACCCCGGCCTGGTTTGGGGTCCCGACTCCCTTTGGGTGGGGGATTTCTGTTCCCTTCTCCTGCTGCTGGCCGTGCCCGTTTCACAGCGATGCGCGGAGACACGGAAGAGGTGGGCGCTGCTCCCAGCCGCTGCCTTTCATCCCGGGAAGCCGCGGTGAGCAGCGCGGTTCCCGCCTCCGCGGGGAGCGGGGGCGGGCACCGCCGCGGCCGGGGGGCGCCCCGGGGCGGCGGCGGAGCGGCCTCTCTCCCCCGCCGGCGCCCATTTCCCGACAAACTTGGCTATTACGGCTCGCCTTCCCCGGGGCAGAGCCGGGCCGCGGCCCCGCGGCGCTCCGCGGGCGTGGGCAGGAGGCCCCGGGGCGCGCAGCGCTCCCTCCCGCCGCGGAGCCGCCGTGGCCGGCGCGGAGCGCGGGCGGGGGCGCGCTGCCCCGGCGCCAGCGCGCATCTGCCGGTGGGCGAGGGCACGCCGGGGTGCGATAGCCGCGCTCGCAGGGCACCAAGTCGTGCCACAACGGTGATCCCTCCCTCCATCCGCGGCCGGGCTGTTTTCTATGTGAGGCCGGTTATTTATCATATCTGGCTGCCGTTCACTGAGGTTCCAAGAGTGGAAGTGGTGTGCGCATTATTTCTTACTCGCTGATAAGTCATTTAAATGTTGACATGTGAACGCGTGTCTGGAGTGGTGAATTTCACTCAGAAAGAATATCAGGGACGCGTTTCTCCTGAGACTTGTGTGATTTCTTTACAGTGATGTTTTTTGCCATGTGTAGTAAAAGGCACTAGAAAAAACACTATTTTTTTTTTTCCTAGCTACATTGGGAATGAGCTGTAATTGTTAGAATAGCTTCCATGTACTACCACCTCCTAAAGATTTATCTCATAAATTACTAAGTCTGGTTTTATTAGTAGTGATTGGAATTGAAAGACGTTTATATGTTAAATCTAAAAAATTATGAAAAAGAGGCATATACTCCAAAAGGTGAAGTAGTATAGAAGTATGATCAGAAATGCTAAGGCCTAAATACAGGTTTCTGTTGCTTCTGAACTTGCTTTGCATTCTGCCGTTAGTATAGCTTCCTGTGCAGCAAGTGGAGAGCTTAGTTTGGTAAAATCTTATTTTCCATCACTTACTCCAGCAGTGTTAATGCTTGTTTGAAACCTAATGTTTGTTACAGGTAGTTAAACCCTATGCCACCTTTTTAGCCACACTGGGAGATCTGAAAGTTGCTTGAAATGGTGAAAATTGTCTTTTTTTTCAGTCACTTAGTTTTTGTAACAGTCAAATAAAGGTTGTAGCGTATATACAGATATACCTGTACACACTAAGTTTTGTGGTTTTCTGAATGCAGTTATAACCCCATTCATAGAGCCTTGGACTCTTCTATTGGTAAAGATCGTAGTTAATGATAAACATGAGTTTTGTAGTGGCAGGCAGAACTGACTTTCCAAGACTCTCTTGCTACAAAGTTTCAAACTACTGTTTTCAGAGTAAACAGCATTTCAGCTGCTTGGAAAGCAGGCGTTCACATAGTGTTAATTTTAAGAATGGTTTGTTGCATTCATTTACGTCTTCTAACTTCTGAAAATACTGTGCCCATGAAAACAAACAAAACAACATAAAAATAGCTTTTGAATGTTTTAATTTTGCTGCTTACGAATTATTCTTCTTAGGGATCTTAATGGAAATAACATCACAAGAATCACGAAGACCGACTTTGCTGGTCTAAGGCACCTTCGAGTTCTGTAAGTTTCCTCTTTCTCTCATTGATAACTTTTAAGACTGATACTACAGGTTGTAGTTACATTTCAGTTCATTAGCTGGATGGGTTATCACTTTTTAGCTACTGTATTACTGTATCTGAAGCGAAAACTGCTTTGCAGTGTGTGATACACTGTTATGCACAAGTTAGCAATTCCGTTAAATAAAAATTGTTCAATTTTTTTAATCCTCCCTTAATATTATGAGAACTTGAGCACATAGCTTTCAAGTAAGAGTTGCTAAATTTGGTTGAATAACCATTGGAGTTACTTCAGTTTCAGGCTATGGAATTTATAGTTTACACTGAAAATGGGTGCTCTCAATCAGAACTGCAAGGGAGTTAATTATGAAAAATGTTATTCCTTTACTGAATGTAAAAGCAAGTGCTAGGTGATTATTATTGCCCTTCTGTAGTTTCTGAAAGAAACACTCAAGTTTCTAAAGAAACACTTTACCAGTGAGGTTGATGAAGGAATTGTTTAATTGGTTTGTTTGGGTGGATTTTTTTGTTGTTGTTGTTTGTTTTAATTTTTTCCATCCATTATTGAGGTTTTAAAATTTGGTGACAATTTGTGTTGTGTTTTTTTTTTGTTTGTTTTTGTTGTTTTGGTTTTTGGTTGGGTTGTTGGTTTCTGAAGGAAGTATCTAAATACTTAGCTTATTTGTTAAGGCCAGTTTAATTTGAGCAAGTATAGTCTTATAAAATCCTTTTCCTTTTCTCTCTGAAGTAAATATAACATTGTAGTAATTTTAAGTTTTGTTACAAAACAAAGATACTCTTATGGTTACAGTCTCTGTGCAGTCTTTCACTGATGTTTCTCCCAACACCAGGATTCGGAGTTTTAGTTTTGTTAATCTCATGTGAGACTATCACCTTCATACTGTTGGATTGGAGTCTTACATCTTGCTGAAGGGCAGTGATGTGTGTGCATGCAGCGTGTAGGCAAATGTGTAGCTTTTTAACTTGCCACTCTTTAAGTAAATGAGCAAATCTAATATCAAATCCTGTTTCTTTTACCGAGGCTTGTTTTCCTTCTTTTGGGTATATGAGCCCATATAAATTGTTAGTGATAGGGATACACAAGGTTAAAGTGGCTCTCACTCTAGAATAGCTGTTGGATTGTTTTAAAAAATATGTGGCTGCCTTTAAATGACCATTGTTAATGCAACAAGTTATCTCAGAGATATTAAAACTTACATATAAAAATTTCTATATTTCAGTCAGCTCATGGAGAACAAGATTAGTACTATTGAGAGAGGAGCATTCCAGGATTTAAAAGAGCTGGAGAGGCTGTAAGTATTTTTAATTCTAAAAGTATCAGCTTTTGGGGGGTCAAATTAGTTGTGTGTCAAGGCTTCAGATTTTTTAAAAGACTTTTTTTTTTTTTAAATCTGGAACTTTTAGCCTTACTGAGACACAAGAGAAGTAAGAAATTCTCAAGCAGTATTTAAGGGGCTTTGGCTGGGAGGGAGCATTCAAGAGAAGTCCGGATTCAAAGTGCAAACTGCAATTGTCCCATAGAAAATAGTTTGACTACTATCAAATATTTTCACTTTAATTTTGAATATACAAGGATTTTTGGGAGCTCAAATGCACCAAAAGAAGCATGTTTTCTGACCTGTAGTGTTAGTAGTTTTTTGAAATGCCTTATTGGAGGTAACTACTGGCTATAAAGTGTTTTCTTGTTACATAGCAGTGATTCAATTCTTCTCCAGTTTTTATATGATGAGAGTTTTTACAAAGGCTTAGACAAACGATGAACTGTTAGTTTTCAAAAATAATTTGAATTAAAATAAAAAGATTAAGTACTGTGGGGAGAGAAGATGGAACAGAGATGAGAGGACCTTATCTGGTGAAGCTGAAGTACAAACACCTGTTTGGTTGCAGTGAGACCTAGAAAATGAGTAATTTCCAAACTAGTGTTCAGTATGTGCCTTGTTACTTTGTTATGCTTCAAATGAAAATATTTTTTGAAATGTATTGTTCAGCTTGGGTTATCTGACTCAAAGGTAGGAGGCTGATTGTTGGACATGGTGTGGAGCCTGGAAAGTATTAATATGTATGTTCCTGTAGAACTTGACTTGTGCCTTTGTTATTAGGCATCGTAGTTGTTGCATTTTGTTATATCACCTTTTCTTTCAGCGTGCCTGTGAGGTCTTGTTTAGTGTTTCATTTGCTGCTGCTTTAACTTTATAAAAGTATTCCTACTTTACTCAATTGAAAAGCAGCACTGGCCTGAACACAATTTGTCTTAGAGTTGCTTGGTATCCACGGCTGCTGTGTGTTCAAAGTAGAAACCTCCACAAACCACTATGGTTTGGTTGGTCATTTAGACAAAGCTGTTCAAGAGACTTAGTAACCACCAGTGCAATTATGATATTTCTGTAATAGTTGTAATACTATGTACTTGAGATAATTGCCTCATTTTTTCTGATAAGTGTAACTTTTTGACCTAAAAAGAGTGTTATTATATAGTGCAGCTTTCTTTAAAGTAAATTTTAATGAGATTTATTGCACTTTGGAAAAAAATGGCTGTTTATTTCTAAGTTGTATTAAAACACTTAATGCTTTTTTTGCAATGTGTTTTCAACTTTGTACAAAGTATAGGGATTTAAAACAGCTTTTCCTGCTGAGGGTTATATTGGAATAATATATACACATTCCTAAATTTGGCTTATGGTGTCTAGATAAAAAATTAAACAGCAGTGTAGTTCATATTGCAAAAGTAAATACACACATATGAAACATGAAAAAACATTAAAAGAGCCATGCTTTCACTATGGATGTGGTTTGACACTAAGATACCAAATGCTTAAAAAGTTTTAAAACAGTTTATCAGTAGCCTTATTTCTTAATTATTTAAAAGTAAGATCCTGCGATGTGATTTATTAACAAATTTCAATAAACCTCAAGGCTTTTACTGTATATGTTTCTGAAGTATAGAATTGTTTTTTCAGAGAAAAATAAACTTCAGTAGTTCAAACCTACTTATCTGATGTGTTTGTATTTTGCCATTACATTGTTTCATTTTTTCTTTGGTTTTCCCTTGATAATTGGAAAACAATAGATATTTTCCATTTACATGAGACACTAGTTCTGAAGAGAAATTGTGATACTTTTGGCTACTTTGTGGGTTATGTTTGTTCTCCCTTCAGCAGGCAAACTATGCTATCTGAAAGTTTGGTTATTTAGACCTACAAAGTTAGATTATGTTTTGTCTTCAGAGTTATATTACATCTGTTCCAACACTTGTCAGTTTCTTTATTATACTGGAAGTCAGTTTGTGTTAGGTGTGTGGGTGACTTGTAATTTGAATATATATGCAGGATGTCTTTAAACTGCCCCAGCTGTTGGCGAAGAGCAAATATTTCATATTTGTGGGGAAAAGCTGAGAAAATTCTTCTGGTTTACAACTGCCAAGTCCATCTGATGAGGGCGCATTGTTATCTGACAGCCAATTCATCTCCTTGGGATTTTGAAATCCAAAATTATTTCTCAGGAAACCTGTGGGCACTTCATTCAAGTATTTTCTTTTATATATTAAGTAGCAAGCACTTATAAGCTTTTTGAATTTTTTTCAATGGGTGTGAGTATGGGGTGTCACATTTTCACTCCAAGTGTAATGTACCAAGCTGCTGTCAAAGAATACCTGACACAGACCTTTTAGCATGAGAGCAGAGACTTAAGAGAATTTCACTGCAGCTTAAATTAACTCAATTTGGTTTATAAGATTGTTTACGTGTAATACTGCTTATGTTGAAATATCTTGAGCTAGTATATGCAGTCTGAATTTTAAAAGATATTTCCTGTTCTTCATTACTCTTTAATGTGAACAAGAGGCTTTCACAGTAGTTTCTCTTTGGGAAAAAAAAATGCTCATCTCTCTAAGTGAAGTGCTGGGTGTTTATTTGTTTGGGTGATGGTTTTTGTTTGTTTCTTTTTTTTTTTTTTTGTGTGTGTTTTTTTTTTTGGTTTTTAACTGGAGTTTCAGTTAAAATATTTTTTTAGACCAGTAACTGATTTCCAAGGAACTGTTTGCTTGGTTAATGAGTTACTTTTGAATACTCATTTATAGGTCTGACAATTCAAAATGCTGGCTATCCTGAGCTCCCTTTAATTGAAGGGAAGACCTGAAATGCTTTGCAAAATTCATCTCAGAAGAAATTTTTGACCACTTCAGAAGAGATCTGCTTAAGATTGATTTTTATTAAATCCTTAAAAATCTGACAGGTAGTTTCTCATCTAGCTTAATAAAATAACATTTCTAGTATACTATGTAGGTTAGTATGTACACAAAGCTATTTAGACCTAATATGCTCCACAATGGGAATTTGTCACACCAGTGTAATTGTACAAGTGCAATAGAACCCAAGGCTACAGGAAATACTGCTGTAACAAGTAATTATTACTACAGCAGCCTGAATTAAAGTAAAATTTTTCAGTTTGCAATAAAGGATTATGTAGCTATGCCTGCTACTTAAGAAATAGGAAGGAAAAGCAAGGTGGAAATTAGCAGCTTAGTAAGTTTTAGGCTTGTGGAAACTTTAGTAACTGGAGAAACACTGGTAAAGTTGTTATTGCTGTAAGCCTTGTAGACAGTTACTTCTGTGAGAAGTCTTCAAGTCAAATGGCTATACACTGCAGTGTTCACTTGGTTCCAATCTCTGATGGTCTTGAAGGCTCTTAAGGGCTGAGCTCTAAGATTCCAGTCCAAGCTAGTTTTGTACAACATTGTCTGAGCTGGCAAGTCTGCCAGAAATATGGTTTTCTTTCAATATCTGGATACTGAGCAGAAGAATCACATGGTCTATTTTGTTGTGCGTTGTTTGGTTGAAAAATGGGCTGTATGCCCTGAAGTTCAGTTGGGACAGTTTGCACCTTTGAGTACATCCTGAAGCAGTGCTAAAAACTCTTGGACTAATTGCTGTCTTGACATCTGCAATAATTGCAGTATTTAACATCTGCAAGACTTTCTTTATTACCTAGTAACTTGTATGAGCCCACGTTCTTGAGAAGGGCCTCTAAAGAGTTCAGTACAAGGCAATTTCCATAGAGAAAGGATGGGATGTGGCCTCTCAGGTTTTGTGAACCTCTCTTACAGAGTCCACAGTCATGTGTCAGCAGTGGTTTTCAATGTTTCATGGCAGGAAGATGAAAAGGGTCGAGACACGGAGGATTTTCACAACGCTCATGGATTTCCAGAGACCACTGCTTATTATGGGGGACAAAACCCTTTGAAATAATTCCTTATGAGAATGTGAAATGAAACACTTGTTTCTTCTTGCTTCATAAAGCTGTCATCCTGGGTGTGATGTTTATAATAGTTTGAAATAGTATCTTAAGAAAGCAAGATGAAGATAAACTGAAAGTTTCCACTTTAGGAAAACTGACACTGTTAGACACAGCTTTAAAATTATTTTTAGTAAGTGTAGGCCTTTGTTATCCCCAGGTTCACCTCATCCTCTAGTGTTGCAAATACTGCTTAAAATATGCCAGTGTTCTTACAAGTTATTGTCATCTGGAGGGAAGTATAAACTGTTGTTGAAGACAGCTGCCATAGACAGTTCTGTAAGAAGCTGCTTGAATCTAAAATTTCTTTACAGTTCCATGTACTCCAGAAATAGAGGGCTAAATATACTCTTCAGTTGTTTGCAGAGAAGAGCAGTTACCTTTTCGTTTATTAAAAAAATGGTAGGAAAATTTTCAATCCTATTTTTTCCCAATATGTTTAAGGCTAGTAGTCAGGATTTCAGGTCTTACTATACTAGGGCTATGACATAAAAAAAAGTCAGATTAGGAAGAGTTTACAGCAATAGTTTTGAAACTACTCACTTTTTTTCTTCCTGTATTTATGAATAATCCATTGAGGGGGCAGTATGTCCCTAAAATGCTAATTTAGAGTCTGATTCTGCAGACGTTTACCGTGTGAATAACTTGATTTGCATGAGTAGTCTCACTGATTACTCCTGTGAGAAAGGTTACTGGCATGGCCTAAAACGTTTCAGGCCAAGCCTCTATATTTTTGATACTTGAATTTACAGATTTTATTTTTAAAGTATCCATTGATTATGGTAGCAGTTCTAAACTGTTGCCTGTGTAAATTTATAAAAGCTAAACTATGAAAACAAAAAAACAGCCCAAAGCCTCACAAAGTAAAAATAAGCTACCAATCACCCCACCAAACCTATTTCTGCTGAAAACTGTACAGATGTAGTGTTACTCTCTGAAAGGAATAACTTCAACTTCTGAGTTGGTGCCTGAGCTAAATACCCCTACCATATGTCCCCAGAAAACAGCCCCCCCTGAGCTACATGATGTGAATAAGCTGAAATCATGAGTTCAAGAGAAGAATGCTGTAAGGGTTGAACATCAAGTTGGTACATGAAGTAGCTTTTAAACGTAAAGCTATCTGTTGTATTTTCATGTTTCTTATAATACATTACTGATGTAGAAAGAAATATTTCAAGAATTAAATGTTTTGTTACAGTTCATAGATTTTTTTTTTTTCTAAATTTTTGCACCACGGTTCTAAAATTACAAACTGAGGAATTGTCCCTACTTGCTATTTATTTGGGCTCAATCTCCACATTTTAAAAAGTTATTCAAAGTTAACATGAAGAGAGTACTTACTTAGATGTGTAGTTACAAGTGTTTGAGTAGTACTGAAAGTCAGTATTGTTTTGTACATGCTGTGGATGAACAATTTGAAACTTACAGATGTGCCATAGCACAGAAGGAAAGTATATTTCAACTACACAGTTTTAAGGAAAAGTTCTTTCTACTTATAAACAAACTGTAGTGGATTTCTTTACAGGATACAAATCAATATGTGAAATTACTGTGTGCAGCTTCAGCTGCAGCAAGGGCTTAATTATAACCTCTGCAAAAGGAGATCTTGTCAAAAATATTAAATGGGCTTCAGTAAAATAAAGTGGGGTTTAGCTGTATTTCATGTATTACAGGGTTATAGTTATCTGAGCTCTTAGTCAGATAAACATGGTAAACTATTACACTGCATTAGTAGATTTTGAAATTACAAAATCAAAAACTGACTTAGGAGTTACCATGATCTCTGAATGTATGGGGTGTTACAGAGCATCTCATCTTACAAAGTCATGCATCACAGGGTAGACTAAGAAATGGAATGTTCCATCTAGGGTAAAAACAAATACAGTTTGTCTTGGGTATAACTGCCCAGCAGGCCTGGGCATTTATCAAGGGCATTAACAGCTGCTTCAAAATAAACTAGATGAGCAAATACTGTTCTTTCTGTCTAGCCTAGAAAAGGGCTATACTATATATAAGTGCAGACTTACTGAATCACTGATGGGAAAAGGCGTTAAAATAAACTGATGTGCTAACTTTCTGTTCAGTATTGATGTGTAGTATGAGATTGCACTTTTATTACAAATTGGTTAACTCTATCAATAAAATGTAAATTCCAAGTAGGAAAGTATTTTTAAAAGAGGAATGGCAATATTTTCTGTGATTCTTTAAATGTGAGCTGCATCAGTAAATTAATCCTAGAATAAGCAGGTTTGAGCTGAACTTCTTCTTTCTGCATTTTGAATCTGATAGTATATAGCCATTTCAGTTACAGAAGGGAGGTGTTAACCTTAGATTTCACTTCTATGAAGCTATATGATCAAAATTTAGGAGCAGGTGCTTCTGGAAAAACTTCTAAATGTCATCCGTTTTTATGATGTGATTTTGGTTTTTTAGCTGAAGAAAAATACGTTGTTTTTTTTCCCCCCAATTTGTGGACACTTGGGTGTAAAGGCTAATGTGGAGTTTTAGGATCTCTGGCAAAAATTGTGTTAGCAGTGGAACTACTATTCCAGGAATCATTTCTATCACTATCAGTCTGAAAAGTACAGCTGATAAACGAAAAATATTTCATGTTGTGCTTCATTATAAATTGTGTCAATGAAATCACTTTTTTACGGGTAAGACCTTGTATTACATAGTACAGAAATTGTTCTGAGCTCTTAGATTGGGTTCTTAGCTCTTTAGCTGATAGTCTCCAGTTTTGTTTCTCACAGAATGCTGGTCTTCATTGTGGTGTGCAAGTTCATTACTGAGAACTAATATTTTTCATTAGGGGCATGTTCTGAGCAGTTCTGGCAACTGTTGCTGGGAAAGTCTAGGTTCAAGTGCCTAAAACCCGTGAGGTTATTCATGTGCTTGTTTCTTGAGGCTGCTTGTCTCCTCCCTGTGGCATTGGTACTTAATCACCTGTGTGACTTCAGTCTGAATATTTCAGCATTTGAAGAGTTAATGCCTTCACACAAGTGTGTCACAGGGAACAGAAGAATGAGGAGCTCAGGTAGAGAGTACCTGGTTTTGAACAGCCCTGAAGGGGGGGAACAGTTATTCCTTGTTAATCATGAATGTAAAAAATCCTTCTTTTAGCTAGCCTTATGTAGTTTAAGGGCAATGCACCCCACATTCCTCCTCTTAGAACAGAGGAGACCACGAGGCCTGCAGTGTTAATCACTTACCAACAGAATGTGGGAATATATTACATGAATTATACTGGCCATGTGTATTTATAGTTTAAGAAAAATAATACAGAAAAACTACAGTAGTATTTTTTTATTAGCAGGCTTTTGTCAAAGCAACATCAAATTTCTTCTTTATAAATATCTGTTGAATCAGAGATAGACAAAGGCTGTTTTTCAAGACCGTATTTAAAAAGATGCAGTGTTCTAATGCAATTTTAAAAAATCAAATTATAGCTACGTTTTGATCAGAGAACACTACAAAATATTTGATAAAACTCTTAATTCCAAGAGCAATGTTCTTCTAAAAGCCTTGTCAATGACCACTATTTACTTTTATTATATTTTATTCATCTGAGTGTCTTTTCTCATGGGACTCCTTTTATAGGTCTAGAAGTCAAATTGCAGTGAGAAGTCCTGTTTGCTCTTTACAGACCTTTTTACAAATTCCAGGGCAGGAAGGCTGTTTATTTTTCCCACATCTGTTTTGTGCTCATCCTTTGTGGCATTGTTTGCTGGATGCTCTTCTTTCTTGCTTCCTCTGAAATGGGTAATTTGCACTGTTGCAAAATGGTGAAACTAAATCTGATTCTGCAGAGCTGTTGTACCAATGTCTTTCTTTCAAATGGTATTTCATATTCAGAAGCTATTTTAAATGGATTCTATAGAGCACTGATATTAAAATTATAGCTATACATTTTAGTTTTACTCTATAAAATAATTTATTTCTTGGAGAGCCAGCTAAATATTTTTTTAAATGCTGATTTAATATTAGTTGGACACAGGTGAATATTGACTTGTCATTACATTTTAATAAAGCATATTTGGAAGATTATCTAGGATGCTCTGTATTTTGATTGCAGAAACCACACACATATCTGGAGTTTTACAGATAAACTCCAACATGTATGAGGGATCTGGCTGCAACTTCACTGATTCATACTACTGTATTACCTCATTTACTATGAAGAGCCTGGTTGAAACTTCATCAGAAGAAACATTTTATTTTCCTATTTTCTTTCTTAGTATGTAGTTCATAGTGCTGGCTTGTCATTAATAATAGTCTAGACTGATAATCAAATACAACATGGCAAATTCTCTCTTCATTTTTTTAAGGCACAGCAGCCTTTTTGACTTTAGTTTGGCAGGATGTCCGTACAGGTGCTCTAGAAAAATACTTGAGTGAAAATTTGCTGTGATAACTTGATGCCAGAAAGACAGTTACAAGCCTGTCAGGACTATCTGCAGGTCTTGTCTTTTTAAACAATCTATTTAAACCCTAGCTAAATTCCACCTACTAGATCAGTTTCACCTCCTCTCTTTCTTTGCCTTTTTTTTTCTTTCTTGGAAGTAATCCCAGTTATTGTCAAAATAATTCTTGTTTCATCTGTTACTTGAACCTCTGTTACTCTATGGGGGTTTTATAACTTCTGTTTCCTACTTTATGGTGTACTTTATAAAATAGAATCCAATGAGTGAGCTTCACAAGATTGTGGAGGCTTGAAGTCTCTGTAGATTGTCTAGTCCCATGCTATCAATTAATTCAAAGTCCATCAGAGCAGGTGACTGAGGGCTGTTTCCAGCCGGGCTTTGAATGTCTCCAGCAATGGAGAGTCTGAAGCCTGTCTGGGCAACCTGTTCCCGTGTGTGACCACCCTCACAGTCAAACACTTTTTCTTAAGTTGAAATACAGTTTACCTGTACCTTCATTTGTACCCACTGCCTTTTGTTCTTTCACTGTGCACCCATGAGAAGAGTCTGGCTCAGTTTTTCCTACTTGGGATGGAAGCACGTCACTTATTTATACACATAGAGATATCTGAGACTTTTCCTCCTCAGGCTAAACAGTCCCAGTTCTCTCAAATTCTTCCAGTGTGACAGGTGCTTCAATTTGCCTCTTTAGCCATCTTAAGAGTTCTTCCCTGGACTTTGTCCAGTATGTCCTTGTCTCTTGTAGTGGGGAGTCCAGCACTGGGCACAGCTCTCCAGGTGTCTCACCAGTGCTGATGGTAGGGGAAGGACCACATGCCTTGACCTGCTGCCAACAATCTTATGATTGCAGCCCAGGATGCTTTTGGCCTTCTATGCCAGGGCACATCGGTGGCTTCATTTTGATTTCTTATTCACCTGCACCCTCGGGTGTTCTCTGTGGTGGTTCTTCCAACTGGTGGTTCTCCAGTGTGTGCTGGTGCATGGAGTTATTCTTCTCCAGGTTTAGGTATTTCCATTTCCCTTTTGTTGCCCTTCCCAAGTTTCCTTTTCAAGCAATTCTTCAGCCTGTCTGGGTTACTCTCAGGCAGTGCACACACCTAGTGCATCAGTCATTCTTTCCGATTTTGTATCATCTGCAAATATGCTGAGGGTGCAGTGTGTCCCATCTTCCAGGCTGTGAATGAAGTTTTGAACAGTACTGGTTCCATTACTGATGCTTGGTGTACATCCCTTGTGACTGTTCTCCAAGTGGACTTTATGCCCCTGACCATAGGTGTTTGAACTTGGTACTTTAGGCAGTTTTCAGTCCACCTCGCCATCTGCTTTTGTAGTCTGTACTCTGAGTTTGTCTATGAAGAAAATGAAGGACAGAAAATACCTTAGGTTAAGTAGTGTACACTAGTTCAGTGTAGTAGTATAGTTGAGAAGTACCTTTCACTGCTTCCTACACAAATAAGAAACTGAGTCTACAGTAGTATCCTGCTACTGATTTTTTTTTTTCTTACTGATTTTTTTTTTTTTTAACTGAAACAAATATCTAATTTATAGTTGAATTAAATGGGGCAAAACTTAGATGTCTTTTTTAGCTAGTCACTATTTAGTCTGGAAAATGGAGCCCTGCTTAAGTGGTTCTTGACCTGGGGAAAACCTTCTTGGACATCCAAATGCTCTAAGAACAGTCTTGAATTTCTCAGATTCCAGTTTTTACTCATGTGGTTGGTAAACTTGATATTGTCAGGCTTAATGAGATTATGAGTAGTTTGACTAGGGAAATTCTCTTTGCAGAGAATTCTTAATGGAAAAACTGGCACAATCTTTTGCTTAGCTCTTAGTTCTTGGGTTTTCCTCTCACTTGATGACATGCAAGTCACATTCACAGACAGCAGTTGCCAGATGTGTTGAAGTTCAGCAGATTGTGGCTTTGGACATGGATGAACAAGTATTTTCTGCCTCTGGCAGATATAGCACAATGTTTGTTGTAGAAAAGTAGTGATTTGCCTTCCTTTCAGGCATAAGTCTAAGTTAAGCTCTCTATAATTTCACTGTTGAGGCAATAGGAATCACTTCTTCTGATGTCTGTTATTCTGACCCTATATATTAGAGTCAGATTTTTAGGACATCATACTTACACCAGCCCATGGAGATGATTTGGGTGCTGGGCACTATCTTTCTCTTTTGAGGTACTTGGATAATTTTGTAGGTTTATTTCCTGAGCTCATAAAGCTTGAACTGATGTTAGATCTTCCCAGAGGATGCATATCCCTGTAACATCTTTGAACTACTTAAGGAGACTTGTGGGCTCAGTTGTGAGCAGAAAGTGCTCCTGTGTGAACACACAGAGGTTTGATTACTGGCATGTTTTTCCATTTGAAATTGAAATGTAATGTAATCAGGCTTTTATGCTTTTAAAGTTTATGTATATTTTGCAAATGAGCTTCACTGTGCTGTAACATGCTCTTTTTGAATGGGTGTAACAGTTATTTCCTCTGCTGACAAACAGAAGGTGTGGATATGCTCCTTTGAAGAATACAATTTCTAAGCTGCATGGTGCTGTGTGCCACTATGTGCAGATAGTGTATTTACTTCTCTTGGCCAACTTTGAAGGAGGAATGAAAAATAATGAATTCTACTGTCAATAGTCTTGTGAGTTGGAAGTATGCAATCCTTTTTCCTGAAGCAGTGATGGTGGAATGAAATGCATTTGTGCCTGTATCTAGAGTTTTGGAAGGCTCCTTCCCTACGCACCCAATGGGATGGCTGTTTCTAATTTAAGAGCACAGCTGATTTATAACTTACTTGAAACAGCTTTTAATTTCAATCGGTTCTTAAGTTATCTTTGAGGGCTTCTTTTGTCCTACAGGGTCTGTGGGTGGAATTGCCTTTACTTGAACTAAAACCCATTGGAAAATTACTTAGGTGGTTATTACTTGTGAGGTGGTTATGAAAAAGCTCAAGCCAGACTCATTGCTGTGGTGAGCCAACAAGCATAAATCAAAATGGGAAGTGTATCTGCATGTAAGGGCAAATCTTCTTCACTGTAAGGACAGTCAAGCACTGGAACAACTCATTTTCCCAGAGAAGCTCTACAGTCTCCTGCACCTCCTCTGGCTGTATGTAGTTGATATAGTGGGTTCAGAAATAAGTTACAGTGAAGGCTGTAACAAGTCTGAAACAAATGGGTGTGAATTATAGCAATTGCAGATGATTACACTGTACCCACTGCAATCAAGGTTTTTTCCTCTCCCTTTCTCCTCCGTGCATGATTGCTACTGGATCATAGTTATTGTGGCGTGAAACCTTGAGAGATGGATTTGTGGCATGGCCAGACTTCAGTGGGTTAGGATATGTTGCTACTGGGAACATAATGTGCTCTCCCTGCAGTGTACCTCTGTCTGTCATCATCTAACATATATTCTGGCTGCATGCAGAAGACAAGTAAAACTCATATATACCAATTTCAACTAAAATAGCCTGTTGTTCAGAACCACTAGCTCAAATCAAGCCACATTTTTACTTACCTTAATATTGTCTGCTTCAAAGAGTTACTTATTCTTTGTCTGCCTGTTGGTCTTGAGCTTCCTTTGAGTATTTTCATCTGCTCATTTGTGAAAAGTTTTTTTTGTTCTTAAATCCTTTTGTATACTTCTACCATAATTTTACTTTGAAGACTCTTTTCTAGTCTTTATTGTGTCTAGAAGACTGAACTCCGGGAGTTTTAAACTGAAGTATTTGAAATACTTTATATAGTTAATGCAGTATGTGGACTTTTGAATTCATTGTGAAGAGCACAAAAATTTACCTGTGTAAGGTTGCTTAATCTCTTTCTAAAGATGAATTCAGCAACAGAAGAAAAAATAATGTATATTTGAATTGCAGCTTGAAAGGATTATATGATATTGGTGCTTCATCTGTTCATTTCTGGACATGACATAAGGACTTTACAGTCCAAGTTATTACAATGTTACAAGAGATTCTTCGGGACATTTTCTGTTGCTCACACCACTAATGTTTCATCTGCTCTGAGCTCTCTGCTTGAGAAACACAAATATTTGTAGCTCAGTTGGAAACCTGAATAGGCACAGTATGGAATATCTCATCACAGTTTCTTCAGTGCTTCAGTTTGAGCTTCATGTCAGTTCTGGGAAAGCAGTTCAGTTGGTGAAACTAAAATTTCTCTTCTCACATTGCTCCAGGGGAAACATGGCCTGCTAGGTAACTGTGCTGACACATGTTGAAAGAAGGTGTGGTGGAATGTTTATGGTTGTTTTTACTCAAAGTAGCTGTAGTTCTTTAAAACCTACAGTCTTGGATTCTGTGATCCACTCTGCTTACCTTGGGCTTTAGCTCGAGAGAGAAAGGGGATCATATCTTTTTCACTCACTCTTGTTTGTGGCAGTATGTTTATGTGTTCTGGATAGGTATTATTTCTGATAAAATTAAGCATCCAGTCACCTGAAAATGTAGAACTGTTGGGCAACCATGTAAAATAGTGAACCATTTAAAAATAGTGTATTTTCTGGACTCCTTGTGTGGCTCTTTCCAAAGATTAGAAGGTCTTCATGGTGACTGTTGAATGGGAAACTGTTGTGTACTGTGATATTAGGCTGTTTCACTCTTGCTCTGAATACTTTTTTCCCATTCACTTACATTTTCATATAATTTTTTTAGACAGAACTACCTACTGTGGTCTTGAAAAATGTATTTCAGTGAAGTCTAGTTCATAAAATCCCCATATAGAAAATGAAACAATTTGACTCTTTTAAAATATTTGCTATAACTTGTTAGATGTAAAGAGTAGCTAAAGCCTCTTTTTGAGGTATAGTAAAAAATGTATTTCCCATTATTGCCTTAATGAAAATTAGTAATGTTTTATTTTCTTGGTCACAGGGAATAAGCAATAGTCAAATTTCTGGTAGGGAAGGCTTAGTTCTAAAAGAATGTTCAGTGAGTGGGTAAAGCTATTCAAAGTAAAAGATACAAAATGCCAGATTCATAAGGGATCAGTAATTTAACTTGTGTATTCCCTCAATCTATGTAGTGCTGGAAGAAAAATATTTTAGCCTTGTGAAAGGCAAAGTAAAATCATGTGTAGAAACACTAACTTGAAGTTCCAAGCTGATGAGGTAGAAACTGTTGAGACATGAGGGTAATGCTATTTTTTGCTAGTTTAATTAATGCAACTTGATTAATTGTCTATCACTTACATCTGCCACTCTACAGACTTTCAAATCTATCAGTATGCTGAAGGTATACTCAGCTGTTTGGGGTATGTCAACTCCTGGTGCTACTAACACAAGCTTCTGATCAAAAGTGTGAACTCTTTCTATACAATGTTAAATAGCAGAGCAAGTATTTTGCCAGTGAAGCAAAATTTGCCTGTGTCCTTGTAAGTGAAAGGCAGCCTGCCTGATGAACTTGATCATCACTTAATATTATGTCATTGTACTAGAAAGGCTTTTATGTAATATACAAAATTCGACCGAAATACAGATTCTGAGTAATTTCATTGCCCTTTCAGTAACAGCTCATCATTATTGTCTAGTGCCCAAACTTATTAGAGTTATTAAGAAGCATCAACAGATTTTTTTTTTTTTTTTTGTCCTGGAAAGCTGTTTATAAATTGACTTTTTAGTCTTTACCCTGCATGCTTTTCCATGTAATTGTGGATCTATAATCATGGATTTAGAGTTTCAAGTCTCTATTTAGCTAAGAGAAGCAGAAAATAAATTTTATTTCTTTTGTTACTTACTCATTTGTTTTATTTTCAAAATCTTGTTAGATTGCAAATATAACTTAGTTTAAAACAATTGTCTTCTACTTCAATGTTGTGGTCTTGGCTTATACATTTATATGTAAATTTACTAAAGGTCAGAAAATGTCTATTTTTAAATGATTTTTTTTTTTTAAATGTAGTAGATGAAGAAACAGTAAAATGTATCACTTTCTTGTATTTATCTATGGATGGTTTTCTTCTTAAGTAGTGTTCAAATCAGAAGTCTTCCAGTACTCGTTAATTTATAGCTCTCTTTTATCTGGAAATTTTTCATTCTACTAATTTGGACATGTAACTTGCAACATCACAATCTAGATTTTTTTTGTTGTTGCTGGATTAAGATTTTTTTCCTAATTATTAAAATGCATTTTCACTCATTTCTCTTACTCCAGAAGTGTGGTCTTCATTTTCTGATTCTTTCACTCTAAGTTTTCTTTTAATCTCTAAATGTGTGATTTAGGTTTCTTCTGCTTAGAGAAATCAAGATTTCTGATGCTTACCTAACAGAAGGGAACTTGACATTAACACTGGAGAATTATGAATATCTAGAACTCAAAAAGCTGACTGCTTGCTTATGATTTGAAGTGTGGCAGAAAACCTCTGTGTACATAAAAATATTTCTCAGATTATTTCACTCTCATCAGTAGTCACATTGAGCTTTAAGGGAGAAAAACTAAGTGAGCTAAACCATGGAGCTATGTAAAATTTGATTTTGAATGTCTCTATATATCTACATTAAAATTTCTGGAAAAACCTTTAAACTGCAAAGACCATTATATGGAATAGTGTTTATGAGAAATTAGCCCAGAGAGGCTTAATTATTTAAGTTCAACCCTAAGACTAACAAACAGGTAAATCAGAGCCTTTATGAAAGTCTACAACTTAATTTTTCAAGACTGATGCCCAGTATATTTTTTCACCTTGTGGAATGTCTTGATAGAAGTTTATTGATGTAGTGTAACCACTGTAATGATTATATATATGTGCATATCTGATAGTCCCATGCAGTCTAGTTTCCATGAGTGCCTTGAATTATTGTACACTACCAACTGTCACCTGTGATAAATTTTATGGGACACAACATTTTTTTTCCAGTAGGTTGCTTTGCTTGAATGGCAGGTGGCACATGTGGTGCATGCATTGCTTAAAAATAACCAAAAACCTGTTTTGAGGTTGACTTCTTGACTGGGGTGACTGTATACTCCAGGGCTGTCACACATAGTAGAAAGAATAATCTGCATTGTATGTTTAGAAAAAACCACGGAGATAGAATATATTTGGCTTGGCTAGTGCTTGCTCTGTTGTCTGTGGGTACAATACAGAGGGCTTTGATCTTGTCACCTCAGTCTGAGAAGCTGTGACCCTGGTCAGCATGCTCAGTGAGAATCTTCACAGACAAATGGGCACCTTCCAGCTTTCAGCTGCAGTTTTTTGTATTGTACACTGTCTTATGTACAACTGGATCGGGTTCTATTTTTTTTAATTAAGCTTCCTCAAAGTTCCTATCTTTACAGTTAAAGAGGAAAAAAAAACTGCATGAAAAAACCTCCTTGTAATGCCAAATATAAGCTGTGACTCCTTGGGGTTTTTTGACTTCTATTTGATCAGGGTTTCTGTAACAGCTTACTTTGCTTTTTAAAATTTATATAAATAGGTTATATGGATCTTTAGACATAATATTATCTTGTTACTGAAAGTGTATATTTTTGATGAATGCTCCCCTGAACCTTTTCATGGTCACAAAATGTCTCTCTGTTCCATTATATTAAGAGGAACATAGATTTGGTAGGGAATTGAATTTAGACTGCTGATTTTGTATTTTTAGCTTTCATGTTGTTTATGCAGGATGGAGTCCTGACTTAGTGATTGGCTCACACTGCAGAGATTCAAAATCTTTCATAAAATAGGTAATGTGGTCTGTTGGGGGAAACCAGAAAATGTAATTAGTCCATGGTAAATTTACTACTGGACCATGTCTCCGCTAATGGACCTTTCTGGTCTTTAAAATCAGCTTGTTACAGCACTGGGATTCCAACTCAAAGTGGTTGCATTGCATTGCTGTAGCATTTGTAATTTAACACAACTTTTTCTTTTTCTTTCCAAAGGCGCCTAAACAGAAATAACCTCCAGTTGCTTTCTGAGCTGCTCTTTCTGGGGACACCGAAGTTATACAGGCTGTAAGTAGGCATGGCCCAATAACTCTTATTTGGGAAAATTTGGATTTGGTCTGTTATTGTCTTGCATTAGAATTTTTATCTTTTGCTTCACATCAGGCTAAAATATATCTTGGAACATTGGTATTTTGTTTAAACTGAGTACTTTCTTTGGTTTTGCAAGATTTTTTTTTTTATTTTAGTTTACATGTAGGTCAGATTCTAGTACTTGTATGAGAATATTGTCATGTGTTCCTCTTCTGTAAGGAAGGTTTTCTGAAAGAATACTTTGATATTTGTTTTCTTCTGTTTGTGTTTTTTAAAATTGTTTCTGTGTTAAAAGAACTGAAAATATCTGTGGAGATTCTGACCCAGAGATGCAGCACTGTAAAAGCACTTTGGTTTTGTGATGTTCTGCTTTTGTGGCTATGCACACTTGGCCAGAAAAATGATAGCATTGGCAAATGCTAGGTCTGTAGAGGAACCTCTTCTGTGTCCCTTCTCAGAGAAAACAAAGCTAGTAACTCAAGCTCTGGGAAGAAAAAGCAATGAAATGTTTCACCTTAAATAAAAATGATAACAAATGGAGGAACGAGATTTTTGTTTTGATTGTATTACTTGGTTTGATGTTTTACTCTAGGCAATATTTTAAAATACATAGTTTGACCCATTGTCCTTTCTAAGAAGCCACTTAAATCTGTTGCAGTTGAAATGTGGAATAAAGCTTAGAATCTGGCTTATTTGAACAAAATAAATTGTAAGGTAACCTTTAAGTTACAGTATGTGTTAGGGAAGGGATAACACATGATGTGCTTAAGTAGGCTTTGGCAAGGTTGTACCAGTTCAGTCTGTTTTAATTTAGATATGTTTGATACATTTCTTCAAAATCTCTGTGAGATTTCTGCTGTGGAAATTGCTGATTAATACTCGGTTTCATCACTTGTGTGCTTGGAAAAATAAAAGTGAAGTTGGAGAGTTGGAGGAAAGCGGAATCCCTCTTGTTTCCAATTTAGAGCTGTGATGCTTTTATTTTTAGTTCATATTTATTTTACTCTTGTGAAAAAATAGTTCTTTTCTCCTTACTTATAGCAATATAAAGTAGCAAACTGAAAATTACTCCTACTATTGTAAACATTTATCTTTGTGATTTTATTTTATTCCATTGCCTTAGATGTATACTTTGTTTCCAGAAATTCCCTGTAGATGTAATGAGTTGTTAAATGACTAGGCCAGAAAGCTGCTGAAGGCTTTTTCCTGACAAACAAAATATTTTGCTCTGCTATAATATTATAATATATTCAAATATGGTATTATATATTAACAATGGAGTCTCTTATAATTTCCATCAGCTAGGATAAAGACATTACTTCTATCAAGAAGGAAATGAAAGGGATTTATAGTCATTTTATTATTCCACCTACAGGATAATGGTTCCTACCAAGATTCATATAAAATAGAAATGAGCCATAATTTGCAGGCAAAAAATGGATACACACTTCAGTCAAAATCCTATTTGAATATATTTATTTCAGAGTTGTGTATTTGATAGATGCTAGTCTTATATCTATAACGTCCTTTGACATAAAGCACACAACTGCTCATAATGTATATGGAGGAAAGTAAGAGATCACTGGCTTCACAGTATTAAATTTCCTCTGCCTCAGGGTTATTGTTGATCAGACCATGAAAGTGAATGTCTGGTTATAATGTATTCACGTTTAAAAGAAAATATGAATGATAGTAAAAAACTACAGCTGCTTAGTACTAAACTTGTAATTAAAAAATGCCAGGCCAGCAAAGGCACTGATATTAGTTAAATGTTTGTGATCAGTTTCCAGATAATATGTAGCTTGTTCCCTTTGAGGAGTATGAAGTGATTTGGTTTTTTACGTGTGTCATTGTATATGCTTAGATGTATTTACACCCAAATAAATATTTTTCTAAGCAGAATTAAAGTTCTCTAAACATGATCAATAATCTATATATATTTTGCTTTGGATTTAGCATTTATTTTTGCCGTTTAACAGCTAATCAAACAATGTGTGTACTGCGAGGTTTCAACATACTATTGAGCTTCTGTGAATAATAATTACCATTTGACCCTTGGCTGTAAATGAGATGCCAGGTGAAGAAGCACATATGCTTGTTGTGTAGGCTAAGTGCAATATAAAAGAAGGAGGTTACACTGTATATGAATTATGATTCGACACAGTTGGTTGCCGCCAGCGGCCAGCTATGCTTTCCCTTTGCTGTCTGCTCCAATTTCTCTTTGGACGGGTTGAGAGAGCACTGCGTGTTCAGGTCAAGATGTTTGCCTAGAAATAGTAGTACAGTTGCAGCTGTGTTTGCTGGAGCAGGAGACTAGTTTAAATAGCATTACCATTTATCCAGTCCATTAACAGAACTCTGTAAAATAATACCAACTCTGCATAAACTACAGGACAGTGTAATAAAATTACAAGCACTTGTTGACAGATGGGAAGTGTAAGTAAAGGAAAGCAATAGGTTGAGAATTTAAAAGAGACAGTGCATTATTTTTTGTGTCTAAAGACACCTAATTTCAAAGGTAGTTAAATTATTTTTCAGGCTACTTTCCAGTTTAGCAGCCTTCCAAGAAATCTCCTGAAACTAGTTAAAATGGATAATTTTAGTCAAAACAGAAGCTGATTTTCCCATTTACAGCTATCTACAAAGGTGTTTCGACATAAATATTTCAGTAGGAAGTAGTTAATGCTAAAAATAGTATGGAGAGTGCTGTAGGGTATATGAATCTTACCTTGCAAGCAATCTCTCAAAGCACAATGTACATGAACCTCTGTTTCGATGCAATACCATTAAAATAAAGGTGCTGTTTGAAATCCCCTGGGATGATAATGTAATTTCTTACTCAACAAGTAGTATTCCTGCAAGGAGGAGCATTCTTTGGTGACCTGCATGCCACTCATGCTACGTTGTAGTGTCAGGGATGGTACCTTAGCACAGAGAATGACCACAGCCTAGTGAGTGCTTATCTGAGGCAAATAGATTTTGACTGCTTACTTTAGCTGGTTAGATCACAGTTCATTGATTGCTGTTTGCTGCAGGATACCAAGTGCTGGACCCAAGCTGTTTGAAAAATCAGTTTTAAAAAATACCTTTATTAATCAGTGGCATGTAAAGGTTATTGAATTACATGCACAAAGCTTGTCCCTTTTGATTTACATTTCTTGTGCTTGGAATGTGGTTAAATTTCTTTACTGACTAATATCTGAATAAGTTAGGCAATGCTGGCCTTGGGGAAAAAAAATCAACCTTTGAATGAATGTGGTCTTATATATTTTTCTTTTAATATCTGTACTTGAAGGTATACACTGTGAATATTTCTTCTCTAAAGGGAAAAACCTCCAAAGCTTTATTCAGTCTGATTAATAAGCATTAATTTTGGTTGGTCACTAAAAAAAATCCTAACAGCAAATAATTACAAGGAAAAAGTACTTAACATCAGAAAAACTTCAAAAAATTATCTTAGGCCAGAACAACAGCAGCAGCAGCAACAACAAAACATGCTGTACAGGGGGCCCTTGCAAAAATTCCTCCTGAATTAATTTCTGCCAGCTATGATTAAAGTGTGTGGTACTAGATGTGTCAGACACCATAGTTCTCTGCTTCATTTTACTCTTGGCCTCTTTGGCCCTTGCCACAATAAATCCCACAATGGCGAGGCAGGAATTGCAGGTTGCAGTTGCCAGGGTTACTGTTGTCCGGCCGGGCGGGATCATTACTCATCCCGGGCTGCTCCCGGCCCCCCAACTTCTCCCGCTGGCTCCCGGAGCCGGAGCTGCCCTTCACATCACTCGCTGAGAGTTGTTTTGCTTTTGCCTCTGTCGAGAGAGAAAAACAGGAAAAAAACAGCACAACAAACCACATCAGATAGGAAGGGGAAAAGGTAATAAGACGGTGCATGTAAGGTGCTGGAACAAGAACTTCTAAATGTTTTTAAGTGCTGGACTCCTTATTGTAAAGGTGTAATTTATGATTTTGTCATATTTCTTTTAACAGTAATCATGGTGAGATGATGGTCGTAATTTTATAGAAGAGGCATTATCTTCGGTCTGAGTCCATTTTAACAACTCAATAAAGGAATCACTCATTAGAAAAATGCTCATTATCTCAAAGCCTCTGAAATATTCCAACTGCAAACAACTTCTCTGGGTGTTAAATCCAATGAGGAGCAAAAATTAGTTTCCCCTTTGCAAAAGTCACCATTGAAGAATTTTTCTCCTTTTGAGAGTAGATTGTTAATGGAACTGCTGTCAGGTAAGAGTGGTGGGTTGGATTCCACTGTGCTGCAGTAACATTACAGTGTGCTCCACTTTATTGCAGAGGTGGGCTGGACAGACAAAAAATTAACAAACATTTATTCAAACATTAATTATGAAGCCACCTTGTTGCTGTATTCTCTCCAGGATAGTGTGTTGAGGTATTTTACTCACTTGTTTGACTTTTTATCATTTGTTATGGTGTGTTCTAGCAGCATGCACACAGGATGACTTTTTTCTTCCACATGTTAGAATTAAATTTTATCACTTTTAAATGGAAGCAAGTAAGTCTTCCTTACATCGTATTGGTCTGGCTTGTGTTTTGACTTGTATTTTTTTTACCACAGTTGCTTAGTTCAAATACAAGAATGTTTGAATTGTTTTATCTAGCCAATTAAGTTCAGTTGGCAAGAATAAAGCAGTTCTACTGCTAGTTAGTTTTTAAATACTAGCATTATTTTGTTTGTAAGAACCACTCTTGAACTGTGACTACAGTTCTCAGAATATACCTATATTTCAAAATTATTATTTAGCAAAGACATACTGTGTATTAGTATAGGTATAAATGGGTATACAGTTCTGGTCTTGTAAGCCTGTAATTCAAAATAAATCTTTAATATATTAGTAATAACTAATCTTTTTTGCAGTGTGCAAGCACACTTAGTGGTTTGCTACATCACTTCATTTTTGGTAACAAGAGGTCTTATTGCCCCAGTATGGAGTGTTTTCAGGGCGAATCTGGTCCTTTATGCTGCATGGCCACTGCCAGTTACTTTTCTGAGTTTATTTTTGTATAATCCCAGTTGGTAGACAGACAGGCCTATTAATTACACATTAATTCTTTTTTAAAAAATAAAAGAATTTGTGTAATAAAAATATGCTTGTTAAGGTTCATTGCCTGTAAGAATAAACAAAAGTAACTGAGATGATGTTACCTGTGTGCTAGGTTTGTAATACTTGTGCTCTGGCATTCAATTCTGGCATGGAAGAACTGGGAGATAAACTTTCATGAGACATAAACACTGTTACTACTGTTACCTGCAGATTTTTAATGGAAAGACAAAAGCAAATTGGGAGCTTGAATGCTTTATGCAATTTGATTCACATGTTCACCTTTTTCTGTTCTTACCACCACTTGCTTCTACCTTAAGCTTTCATTCTCTGCTATAATGTTTCAAAATTAAAAATTGTCATCTCAAGGCACTGAGTAAAACAAACACCACTGTAGCTTTGCTTCAGACATAAGCCTTACTAACCTGGCAGGATGGCATTTTGGAGATTTTTGGAAGTTTTACAATTCATCAGGTAATTGATTTTTCTGAGCAAATAAATGAGTATTGCTTGTATGCATTTGGTGTACAACTTGCAGTGGTTATATCCTAGCAACAGCAAGCATTCGACCTTAGATTCAGCTGAGTGGAAGTGTTGGTAGAACCAGGATGAACTTTTGAAATGTAGTCAGAAAAATAAAGTAAAATGAATTATCACTCTGCAATTATTCAAACTTCACTATGTTACTCTTCCTGCCCTTTGTTATAGAATCTCTTAATCTGTTGGCCTTTCCTGTGCTATGCTTTGTTTTGGATTTGCATGTCACCTACTGTTATGCTGTGCAGGAAAAAACATCGTGTACCAAATATACAGAAATCAAGTGAATTGTTACTGGAAGTAATAGTATGAGATTCTTGAAATTAGAAACAAATTATTTTATTGTGAAAGGATACTCTCAGTACGCATGTTTATAATTTTTAGGTTTGAGATAATTGGAAGCCATCTTTGAATTGTGGTTTAATTTGCTTTTATTTCTTTAATTATATGGGATACAATGTCAAAATGGATGGACTGCTGGAGCTTTAAACTGATTTTCATCTGGGCAGATCACTAACTCTTTATGTAAGCTGTATTAATAAGTGATACAGTTGACTAATTTCAGCAAAAGGCAAATATAGGGATATCCAGGAGTTGGACTTTGATCCTTGTGGGTCCCTCCCAACTCAGAATACTCTACAGTTCTGTGATGCTTATAATTTTGTTGGGTTTTTTTAATTAGAACAAACACTCCAAAACTGTTCAGTCATTTTTAAACTTAATTGGAAATTTATGTTAAACACTAAGCAAACAAAAATATGACTTATGGCAATTCTTTTCAACCAACATAAATATCTGTGTTATTTAAATTTTTTTATGCTATTAGCTGTTGCCATTTAGATAAATCTAATGTGAAAACATCAATCATATCAATTACTCAAGCCATAGCTCTATTTAAATAGTGTGATGGTATTCAGAGTAATTGAGAGGTCAATTTTATCTACTGTGGCTTTGGTACTTTGACACAAAGCATAAATAATTATCTTCGTCTTTGGTATCATAGTGGTTAAAGCTGAGAATTGTGTTTGGATACAAAAATAAAAGTGGCTGGTTTTGGATCACCTGTTAGCCTATTAATGTCCAGTCTGAATCAGTCTCTGAGTTGTTCCTGGAGGGTTGACCTTGAAAGCTTTGGTAAATTATGATACAGGTAGCTATTTAATTAGGAGTTAAGTAGAAAACTGAAACTCAGTGAAAGAAGTCATGAAAAATAAAAAAGCATGTCAGAGGAATTGCCATTATTATGTGGTACAGAAACATTGTGTGAAATGTTATAAAGAGGACATCTGTAAGTCTTGGCTTGCACAGAGTGGACATTAAAGTGCAGCCATGTCATCTTGATTAAAAAAAAAAGAACAGAAAAGAGGAATAAATCAAGCCAAGGGAAAATCTGAAAGTATAGAGGCTTGTGCCTGTGATGGTAGGTTTCTTCTACAAGTGGAAGATTAAAGCCTAAAGTAACTGAATAGCTGAGAAAAATCCAAAGAAAAGTTGATTGCTTCCCCTCCAAGAGTTCCAATTGATTGAAAAAAGCCTAATTTAAAGTTCTGTTTGTTCTGTGTCTTAAACCATCAGAATTTTCTTTTAGAACTGGGGGAATGCTCTGGAAGAGAAAGAATCCAAGGATAAAAAGTCATTGCAGGCCAACAATTGTTCCTAATCCTCACAAAATGCTGGAGAAATTAAATTTATTCTTTATTGCTCAAAGTGTTACCTAGGTCACTGGGCGATGGGAAAATTGAACTGGAAGTCGAGTAGGCACAATCTTTGTTTTGTGTCTAGATGCTTAACCTTAGACACGACAAGGCATCTTAGTGTGTTGTGGGAACCTGGTTCAGAGTATTAACACCAGGACGTTTATTACCCTGGATTTATAATGGGCTAGGCTGTCAGCAGATGAAAATGTTGTGTTTACATTTCAGTGTTAAATGATCATTTAATTAACACCTAAGAGAAAAAAAAAACCCTTGTGAAATTCTTAGCAGCTTTTATTGTTGGTTTCCGTGGAAGTTTTAATATCCAAGTTATGCTGTGGTTGCTTCTATAATACAGCTAGAAAAGGCATTTATGAAGGCAATCAAGAAGGACAGACAGTTTAACCCCTGTTGACCTTTCATCCTGAGTCTTGATTTATATAACGTTTTAAATGCATTGAATTTGTTTTAAAGCTTCTTTAAAGTTACTCACAAAGCATTCAAACAGCACAATATTTTTCCATTTAAAAACATTTCCCGAAGTGTACATTCTTATAAAAAGTTCTTATATATAGTTTTTCTTAGAAAATAATTGATGTATATAGAATTTATCAACAAAAATTTTGCTGTAGTTAAAAAAATAAAATTGTTGTTGTTGTCTATAGATTTGTTTATATGTTCTTTATAAGTATATACAAGCTTCTATAAGAAAAAACTAAAGGGAAGTTTGAAACAGACATCAGATCAGATTCTGGTTGCAGCATTCAGAAGAACCAATCTGTATTTTTAAAAATAAGAAATTGTCAAGGGAAAGAACATTACTAAAAAATTGCACATCCACTTTACCCAGCAGAGATCTACTTCCATATGTTCCATTGTACTAAAGTCAAGGCTATCTGAGAGTTTTCATTTGCTCTGGGTCCCTCATAAGGCTTTTTGTTCTACTGTTGATCTACAGATGCTTTCTGCAATGATGTTGCCCTAGAAAATGTTTGAATAGTTTTTTTTGCATCCTAGATCTAATGCTAGATGAAATGGTTTGTTACAGAGCAGATACTTTTCAACTGATATGTTTTTACAAACACACTGTAGTAAAAATTGAAATTACATATAGGTTTAGAGATTGTTTTGGGGGTTGTTTATTATTTGTTCTTTGCTCAGGGAATAAACCCCATAATTTAAAAGCATGTTAAGAGAATAATAATAAAAAGCCTAGCACATCTTAAGTCGATTATTGATGAGCCACAAATTTTGTGTTCTTTTTGTTTTTCCTGATGATCATAGACTTCTCACATGTCAATAACTGAGTTAGAAAACGCAG
Organism: Sturnus vulgaris; assembly: GCF_052056855.1. Taxonomy (NCBI): domain Eukaryota; kingdom Metazoa; phylum Chordata; class Aves; order Passeriformes; family Sturnidae; genus Sturnus; species Sturnus vulgaris. The sequence goes on from NC_142246.1 coordinate 16,261,914, forward strand.
ATGGAATCTGCTGATACAGTAAATGCTCCTTTTTTTCGTGCAACTGACATAAACCATCTAACACTTGATGAAATATTACAGCTGCACTGAGACTTCTATCTGCCAGCGGGATCTTAATGTTTTTAAAACTTCCCTGAATATATTTATTAAGTTGAAATTTAATATTCAGATAGAGACTTGCATTTGCTGTTGTCTCAAATATTTGAGCATTTAGAGTTAGGACTGAAATTGCAATACACTGTTTTTTCTTCAGTGTTTTTAATTGAAAAATAATTCTGCAATATCCATTTCTTAATTGACATGTTGGATGAAGGAGCCTTAGGATATGCTTAGGATAGGTAAAGAAGGCTTATCCTGTAGCTTGTTCTTTTCTCAGTCCTGGTAGAGCTTGTAGGTTTGCTGTGCTGTGAGTGATTACGACGAGCAGTGCATATAGGAAGACTTAGGCTACACTTTCTACACACAGACCACTAAACTTCAGCTGCAACTGCACTGAGCTGCCTGGTGGGAAGATCACACACACTATCTAAGCACCAATTAAAGGGACTCTCATTGTGGTAAGGAAAGTGCCAATATACAAAGTGCAATGCGTGGTCTTGGAGAAGAGCTGAAGCCAGGGCTGCAGGGATGAACAGCCCAGACTGTTGTCCCGATCCTTGTAGCTGTTGTAAGGGTACTTGGAGCCAGGGCTGATGGCTTTACTTGGGAAAGGCTGCTTGTGAATGCCAAGCGAGGTTTATTCTCTCACTCAGACACTTGAGAGGCCTGCTCTGCTAATGGCTGTTCAGACCCACCTCATGGGGAATAAAGCTGGGACTTGCAGAACCCTTTTCATCTTTATAGCCAAGCCCAGGTGCAGGCTCTCCCTGGCTCAAGGGTGTTTATCCGAAGGCTTCTTTCCAGGGCCCTTAGTCTTTAGGGGGAAGAAATAAGGGGCTGAACTGGGGGGGTAATCCTTTCAGTTAAGCACTCCTTGAGGATTTTCAGGTTAACATGAAAAGAGGCAAAGATTTTCTCTCTTATACATTTCTCCTTCTGTCCAGACAGTCCAATGGTATTTTCAGTTTTGCTATGAATGTGTAATCCATGTAGTTGTAAGAAAGGGCTGCTTGTACTTTATAAGGTAGTGTGTACAAGGAGGGGTTTGGTGGCAGTTGTTCAGTGCTTTTTGTACTTTAACATGGGGAATATAGAAGAAACATCAACTCTTCTTTTTCCCACTTTCGTGGTCTTTTGTGGGAGTGGTGGATAGCTGGCAGGGATTTAGATAGTTGACCCTGAAGCTGCAAAGGTTGCATATTAAGTTTGATAAGGTCCACAGGGAAGAGTTGCAATGAAGATAGCTAATGTAATGAAGGTGGATTTGTAATAGCTACTTCTCTGAACACAGTTATGGAAGGCTTATTAGAGAGAAAAAAGGTAAGTTTGCATCTAAAAGAAGGAGAAAAGAATCTGAAAAGCTTAGCAGAATGGAAGTTTAGATGTACTAAAACAATGGCACTGACACATATGTATACTGCATGAAACCAGTGATGATTTCTGAGACTGGAGAAAATGCCTATCTGGTCCCTAATACTTCTGTGTAATGTTAAATCTGGTCAATGACTAATTGATTCTGTCATATTGTCTGTGTGCTTTATGAATTGTGCATTCTTTGCAAAAGGCAAGAGGCTTTATTCCCTTCTAGATTTTAGTAATGTGAGTGAATTCAATAGAGCAAATACTTCTGTGTAAATCTCCTGTGCCATAACTTGTTGTAGCAATAGTACTGTCCTCGTCACTTATGTGCTGATAACACAATAAAAATACCACTCAAAAAGCAATACTTTTTTATGTCAGAACCATTTCTAAAAATGTCAGAATTTCATGGACAGCCCACCAGATCTGTAGAGGAATTCTTTGCCACTTGATCTCTAGTACAGTGTTCATGTCAGAAGTGCAGAAGCCAAAACTGCTCACTTGGCACAGAGTACAGAGATGTCTCGTGGCAAAATTTTAGTTTTGTATGTAAGTTTAGCAGATGCCAAACTTAAATTTCAACTATAAAAAAATTGTAACCAGAGTGTTGCTTTTCCTTGGTTCGCCAGTGAGGGTAGCCACACATTTGGATTTGAGGGTCTAAGTGCCAGTCTTCACTGTTCTGGCTTTATCTGTGTAAAAGAAGATAATCTTTCACCATGTTTCAAGTCTTGGACTAGGAAATAATCAGAAAATTGTACAAATGTTTTTAAGATCTATAATAAAGATGGCTGTTACTAAAATTTGTTGAACTAGCATGCCATATTAAGGTGAAAGAGTTTTGCAATATGCAGTGTACTATCACATTTGAAGTCTTGCATATAGAACTACATGCTCTGTTCAAAGCTGCAGGGGCATGGCCAGTTGTGCCACATATTCCTGAAATTTTAGACACTGGGGTGAAGCATTTTAGTCCATTGTTTTGTAGTCTACTGATTGCTGATCTAAACTGCTTAAACAGCACACCAGTAAAATTTGGTAGAGGAAAATAGTAAGGAATAAAAAAAAAGTGTGCTGGAATTATTTATTCTGTGGATATGAGCTGGAGAATGTGGGAAATACAAAATATGGCAAACTAAAGATTGAAATCACTGGGGAAAAAACTATTGTGAGAGACTTAATAATAGCTATAAATGTGCAACATGGAACAACATCATCATCTCATTTCATGTGTACGTATCAAAGGCACGGCAGGAAATGGAAAAGAAAATATTTCTAACTTTGTTATGGAGTTTTGCAAAACTGATGGTGTGGTTTGCTTTGCTAGTTAATCTTATGGGAAGTTCACTTCAAATGGATATTTTTTCCATTTTGTTGCTACATGAAAAATATTTCACTAATGTTTTGGCCAAACTGAGGGTTTTTTTCTGTTGTTGTGAATCAGGTTGCAAAACCTACTTTGACTTTTTCCTCAGTCAAATGTAAGAAAACAGAAATGGATTTGAGTTATAGGGAAGGCTTTAAAATTAGTATGTGCTGTTAGCCTCTTTATATGGGTGGAATAGCAAAATAGTGTCAGTAGAATGTGTGCATTATATTGGGAAAAACAAACAGCAAAAGTGGGAGAAATGTAGTTGAATTAGGAAATTGATTGGTCAAGAAAATATTTCTGCAGGGAGTTGCAAGTTTTTGAGATGGGTGACTTAAGAATGATCATTTAGTATATATTCAATATTGAAGTAAAAATAATACTTCCGTTATTATTCAATATTTATCAATTATTCAATTATTACTTTTATTATTATATTAATGCTACCAGATACACAAATTCTTATTCAAGAAATGGAGCTGTACAGTTTGCTGGAATAATAAATTCACAAGATTTAACATTTAGGAGTAACAAGGGTAGTGGATTTTCTCTGTGGTAGCTGAAAATCAAAGGTTTTTCTGCAATTTGTTTTGTTCACTGCTGGTTTCCAAACTATTCTGTTACAAGCTCTCTTCATCATGATTTTATCCACAAAAGTGCCAAGTGGGGAGAAGAGCCTAATTGTTTCTTGCAGTATGAATGACAGCTTGCAATGTTTTGTTCCATGTAATGTATTTGACTTGGGTGGTGAAAAAGGAGTGGGATGGAGCCAGCACTGCTGGCCAGCAGTGCTTCTCAAACCTAGATAGACTACACAGGGAGTTGGTAGTAGGGAGCAAATTCTGAAACATGAAAAAGCTAACATTTAACTGAAAGTCACAAATACTTGGGAATCTGCTATTGTTGATTTATCTTTTTGTCCAGGGAAGACTTTGTCTAACAAGAGCTGCAGATTAATAATAGTTTGTATTCTGGGATTGACGCCTAGAGAGCCTTTCAGTACTGGCAGAAAAGTGTATTATTTACATGCTTACTCTAGAGAAATTTAGATTAAGGTGCATAGGAATTGTAGCATCTTGAATAAACAAAAGTAGAAAACATTTTGTATTGAAAAAACATAGTTTTGTTCCTGTTGCTGTACAAGACTTCAAAGTCTGTTTTCTAAAGTAAAGCACTATTAGCATAACTACTCAGTTTTGTGTATTCCTTGAAATAGGAATTTGAGTGTTCAGAACTCTGCCTTTCATGTGTGAAGCAAGGCCTTAGTGTGTGAAGTGTGGGCATGCAAATGTATTAGTATTGGCAGTTCTTTGGGCCTTCACTATTGCTGTTTAAGATGCTAACATTTTAAGACAAACAAAAACAACAACCCTCTAAGAACTAAAACAAATCCCAGTCTTTGAGAAGTAGTCTAAGAGAAAATGTCAATCAAGGTGGAGATGTCTGTTTTGAAAATATCTGTTTCTCAAAAAAAATAGTTAAGAAAAATATCTGTATCCATTAAATGTTGTGTTATTATTTGATGAATTAGAGACATAAATTTCAAACTTAGCTTAATATCTTCATATAGTGAATAAGAATGTGATGCTGTAGTTTCAGTTTATAGTTGCTTAGAAGTGTACAGCTTTTTCACTGTGTACTTTGTTGAAAATGGAACTCAAACTAGATTCCTGTAACAGTGTTCCGAGCCTCCTTTTTTTCATGATTAGCTGTGGCTTTTGTTTTGTAAGAAAGTCTGCTGCTATTAATGGGTTTTGTTGACCTTACTTGCATTTTTTAATTACGGCTATATGACTGTATTTGTCCATTGTGTTTTATTTTGGCTTCTGAACCTGAGCTGACTTCTCAAATAGTTTGCTAAATGTGAATATTGCTGAAAAGTCTTTAATGGTGTAATCTCATTCTCCACAATAGTAGTGCAGGTCCCATATAAATGTGGCAAGTATTTAAAAAAGGGTGAGTAGTTCTGATATGCCTAAGGAAGATATACCAACAGAAGATAATCACTGTATCTGTACTGCTCAAGTGTAAGGTCATCATCATTTTGGCATGCCCTGGTTAATGAATTTCCCTGGGTATGCTAGGAATGTCTTTCTTTCTAAATAAAGATATGGAAAACCCAGGGTCTATTTGCTTTTTCCATATAGAAGGGAGAATAAACACCGTATGGAAAGCCATAATTAGTAATTAAAAAAACATAAACAACTTGAATTATGCTCAGTGTTTCAGTTGTGTGGTCCAGAAGAAGATTGGAAAGATGTTCTGAATTTGGTTTTTATTCCTTACTAGAGGAAAATATTGTAAAATCAGAAATCACATTTTAATTGATGTTTTGTTTGCTTAATAACAATATCCTGCTTTGTAATTTTTATCAGCAGTGCTTTTGAGGTTGTGTAATGTTTAGAGAGGATTATGCGATGTAAAACTTTCCAAATATGAGACTTTTTTAAAAAAAGAAAATGTGGTGTGAATTAACTAGTTTCGAAAAGAAACTTAGTAACTTTCTTGGGGGGGAGCAGGGGGTGTGGTAAAAACATTTATGATAAATATGGTTTCCTGTCTGTTTTCTGCTTTTTTGTTTTGTTTTTGGATGTTTTGTTGAAGACACAGATCTGTAGGAACTGCTTCAGAAGACATGAACTGTAAAGGGAAAGTAAAGAAATATTTGTTTGTGCTGAAGTTTTATATAGAATTGGTACCCTGAAATAAGCCTAGGTAGTGTTTGAACACATGGGAATTTCTTAAAATAAACACAGGCACGAAGGGAAAATGTGATAATGACTTGATGATGATGAGTGTCTGCTGTTACGGGTCCAGTGAGATGCAAGTGCCAACACCCCAGCCTCTACACCCTGATCCAAATTGTAATGAAGGAATTTGGCAGCTCTGATGCCTTTATGTGAATATATTACCATGGCTATGAAGATAAATAGTTCCAAAATGGAAATACTAACAAATATTTAGTCATTTCCAAGCAGATTAGAAGTGGAAATAGACATAGTATAGGAACCAAGATAAATAAGAAATATATCTTTTGGGTACATGAGTTCCATTCCTGTTTCCCTGGGCTGGTTCTTCCTGTGTATTTAAAATCAGTGTATTTAGACAGGTTATATATATTCCCTTTGTAAAGGTCACATCCCTATTTCTTGATTTGTTTCAGCTTCCTTCCTGCTTTCCCTCTCTATGACTCTCCTCTTATGCAAACATCAGCCCTGATTAAAGCCTAAAACTTGTGGAAAATATTCTGTGCTGAATTGTGGGCTGGTGAGCTGTCCGACAGCCGTAAACTGTCTGATGAAGAGCAAGAGTTCAGGTTTGTTCCCAAGGGCAGGCTCCCCCTTGTGGATGCTGAGCCAGTTACTTCCAACTTCCATGAACTTCCCAGCGCCGTACTAACCTGACCTATAATTCCACGTTATTTTTTTTTTTTTTATTACTATCTGTACATAATTCCAAGGTCAGTTTGCTTTTTTTCTTTTTGTATCCTCAAGTAATTTTCAAGTCAGACTGACCTGAAAAGTCTTAACTCAGAAAGGTTTGAGAGGAAAATTGTTGCTAGAACAGAAGGTCTTAACTTTTTTTGTGAATGCCGTTTTCAATGCAACCTCTGCTGCTGCTTTTTCATAAAAGAAATTTCCATATAAACACGTTCTGTTAGCTTTTTCTAAATGTTCTGATTAGCTTCTCTGTTAAATGAAGTCATGCCCAGTAGTGGATGTCTAACTTACAATACTGATACCACTGTATCAACACTAGCAACTGGGAGATGATTTCCATCAGGTTCTCCAGGTAACTCTACCAAAGATTAGGGGCAGCTGTATTGCTGGGTGCAAGGATGTCTTTTGTTTGTCTTGAATGATGGTGCAGGACTTGGCAATGGAATGTGGGCTGTGGCATATTTTAGAATTTTGTCAAAGTTTCAAGGTTAGAATTTCAAGCTGTGGTAAAGGTAATTTTTTTGCCCTCTTCACTTGACTGCCTGTTTCTTGCAAGGTTTTTAATGCAGCTCATTGAGTTGACTTATTTACACAGACTTAAGAGGCTTTTCTACTTGCTCACTAGCCCAGGCTGAATGACTCATCTGAGATCAAACTGTTGACAGAGGAGGTGCTTTTGGAGCTGCAGATGGCACTGCCAGCATCTTAATGAAATCTGGTGCCAAGAGAAGCATATGAAAAATGTAGGAAACAATATTGTAAATTTCATGTGAATCTTGAAAAATAGTGATGTGTCTGTAGATGGAAGATGTCTTTATCATCCTGAAGAACTCAATCTTCCTCACTCTTCCACTTACATCAGTGCTAGCTCTAGCCCTGAAGATTTCTTAATGGCCTACAATTAATTGATCTGATGACTTGATCCATATCCTAGTAATTAACATTGTCTCTAAAGTGAATGATAGTCTTGATGGAATATGCTTTTTTGAAATTCAGAAACCTTCTGGTCCTTCCAAATTCCTTTTTTCCTATCACAGTACTAGCTAGTACTGTTATAATGTACATATGGTTTCCTGGCTGACGGAGCTAATTGTTCTCAGATTGTTCTCAATTCCTGATCTGCTGTTTGCTAATTTCAATCATTTTCTCAGTGTGAAATGGGTAAAATGACTCTAAGAAGGAAATCACAGACTGTTCATGGTGCATCTTCACGAAACAGTGAAGCTGCATCATGAATCAGGATCAAGAAGTTTGGCAAATAACATAACTACTTTTTTGTATATGGTGATTTGAAAATGCAGATTATAATTCCCGGATATGTGCTTTATGTATAAGATGAAGAAATCATCTTGCATGTCTGAATTAAGATGGCTATTACTTACAAAACAATCATTAGATTTACATTAGGAAAAAGATGCTGCTGTTTCTCCTGCTTTGTGGACCAATATTTTCTCTGGCCAGCTGCAAGAGTTGCAGGGGATTTTGTTTCTTTGGGAAATGTAAGCTTGCCAAACCTGAATCCAGAGTCACAGAATGGGGTATTTCATTACAGAAATTTTTATTTCCTCACCAATACAGAGGCTGACTGCATATAGCAATCAAACCCGTAATTTGACAGAGTTCCAGATTAACTTTCCTGGGCAGTCAGGAGGAGCTTTATACTAGTCAAATCCCCTTTTTACATGTCATGGATCAGTGGAAGAAAAAATTGTGTGCGAAGAAATAAAAGATCATTTAATGGCTAAGATATCAGCAATAATTTCTGATGATGCTTGTTCTTCCTGTATCGCTTGTCAGATCCCAGGGGACATCATGTTTAGTCATGCTTCTTCCATACTTCTGTTATCAAATCCTTGGGTGCAGTGAAAGTTTTTTGTCTTTTCAATATCTTCAGTGTATTATTTCTCATCGCTGTCCTGAACCTCAGCATGATGTTACTTGTTGGTGACTTTTACTGGGAGCTCAGCTGATGGACACTGTGATGTCTAGATTTCTGCCTTTTTTAGGAGAATATGGCATTTTCTCCTAAAGATTCATTTGCATTCTTAATGAAAAATCTAGTTAGTCTAGCTTTCTTTACTTTAAATGATTCCAAGATGCTTTGGGTAAAAGACAGTGTTTTCTTATTTGTTCTATGGGAAACATGCATTGCAGGAGAAAAACAAATTATTTGCTCACTTTGAAGTCACACACACGTACTTATTAATAAAATATTAAAAACATCCCCCAAGACAAATGAAAATAGTACCTGGAAAGTAAACATGCATTTTAAATCACTATATGGGATTTTTATATCTAACTAATTGCCCAAAGGTAACCATGACATTACATTTTGTTCCTTGTGCATGCCAGTTGCTTTAGTTGGGTAGATTTGCTAGATGTGTCTATTATTGTGTTAAAATTTTTAATTACTGAGGTTTGTGAAACTGCTTCCAAATACAAGGGGTATTTGTAGAAAGCTGGAGAGATTGACAAGTGATTGACAGGGTAAACAACCTCACTGTGTTCTGATATGCTATGCTGTGGTGCAATGCTGCAGACACCTCATAAGCCTCAGGAAGTAGCTACAATCCAATTTTTATTAAATTTTTACTGCCGATGTATCTTGACATTATTGTTAATCGGGAAACTAAATTGCCAGTGTTGTCTTTTTCTTAATTTCTTTAGAAAGCTTCACTGTTATCTTGCATTCCTATAAAACTTTAATGTGACATAACCCAAGAGTGAAATGTTTGTTTGTATTAGTAAAATACAGAGTTGGCAAGAGGAAGTTCAGAGTTTCTCTCTTTTTTCTTATTTAATTATTTTTGTAATGTGAAAAAACTTTAAATGACAAAAGCCTTGTTTGGTGTGACACTGCAGAATAACACCTATTGCTTCCAAAGTAAGATCCACCTAGAAAATGGAGCATTAATTCTATGTAGTTCTTAATATTCACCAACAGAGGCACAGTTTTACTTTTTGCTCACCCTCGCCTTTTCCCTGCCACCTGCTCTCTGCAGTGCACCAAAGAACGAAAAAAACCAAATTGAAAAACTATCTGGAAAGACAGATAATTTCACTGATTTGCTTTTGAAGATCTTCTTTATAGCATAAAGACAATATTGGTAAATTTGAGGATATGAGGACTATAAAGACAAATACTTAGTTTTTCCGCTGAAGACTATTATTGATACTTGAGTAAAGAAAGATAATTCACATATTTTGAAAGCTTTGCAGCTTTAATATATTTCTTATTGGGAGATCAAAGAGAGCTAGTGTAAATTTTGGTGCAATGCTGCAACTTAGTCTTGAGATATGACCTGTGGGTCACACAGACACATCCATTGCATCATTCACATCTCAGGTTAGGGGGGTCCATGCTGTTTCCTTGCTAATTGGATCTTTTGCTGTGAAACAGGCTCCTTATGTGTTCTTAGACTAGGCTCTCCTTTCAAACAAGTGGCCCTCCTTTTCCATGTTGCCTGGAGATTTCACCCAGTTTGTCAACCTACATTTCTTTTCCAGTTGAATGTGAACCAAATGGACTATGGCCAACTCTTAGACTGTGATAAGAGGCCTGCAGTCTGCATGAAAACTTCTTTCATCCTTTTATTAGTGCAGTAAAGTCAAGTGACTAGAATTTTCTTAGGATGTTACTGGGTTGGTTTTCAAAAACCCAGCATATTTAGGTTTTTTTACATCTATATTAAATATAATTTCACCTTACTACTTCATAAATTGTCATTGTGCTGCTGTAACTTTGCCATATAATTTAAGAAATTTCAACCTCCATAGTGGACTTTGCCCTAAAAATTACAGCTTTTGTGGTTGTGCTAAAAGATTCAGCATAGACTGAAGAGCTCTGAGTATAGTGCAGAACTAATAGCAGCAAAATGTGTTATGAAAATGGAAAAATGCATTTTGAAAGAGAAATAAAAAAATTTCTTAACACAGTATGTTCTACTGTCTTGTGTTGGACCTGTCTCTTACCTTGCCCAAGTGTTTTGTTAAGCATTGGCAACACCTATGGAATTGGGTCAGATTTGTTCTGCTTATTCTCAGGAAATTACTGAACAGAACCAAAGTGTCTGGAGCTCTCTGGGGGAGTGGGGGCTTCAAACAGAAAGCAAAGAAACACACTAGCATTCAGGCCCTTTCCACTCCTGAGGAAGCAAGGATGCTTCTAGAAACTGGGAAGAAAAAGGTTGTGGACACCAAGAAGAAAGTGACTGAAATAAATGAGCTCATCATAGGATGAGGGATTTTTCATAAGAGATAGGAAATAGAGAGCAATCAAACTACAAGTAGAAATTGCTGAATTGAGAATACATATAACAGTTCTGGGTATATTTTTTATGGTTTAGCAAGAGTCTCAGCATCTTGAATACTTTGTACTTTGGCAGTAGATATTAGGAGAATTTTTATTCAAGCATTGCTACATCTTTCATAAAAGGTTCCAAGTATTTGAATGACAAAATTATTATATTTCCTCTAATAACCTGGACCTCCAGAAGCATTTTTTATGTTTTTTTTCTGCCTTATGTGCCTTAATGCCTCTATTATCCAAATATATAATTTAATATGAAAAGTTTTCAAAAGGTTTTAAGCCGTGTACCCAAAATTATACATAATGTGCAATAACAAAATGGCAGCATTTAAAAAAAGTATGCAGAAGATGGAATTACTATGGGTAATTTCCTGCATTTCAAAACAATGCAGAAAATACTAGTAATTCTTGACACCATTTGATTCTGATTGCATGGGTTAAATTGGGCATTTAATTGGTGAATGAATCCAAAATTCATAAATTGGATGAAATTTAAAAAATACGGAAACAATTTTATCTGTTAGTAGAATTGGGTTGCCTGATAAATTATCTCAACAGAAGCTGTTTCCTTAGTGAATTCATTTTTTAATTTCTTTTAGATTGGAAATGTTTTAGTTCTAGAATTTGTAAGCCAAAAAGTATTCCTCAGAACTATGTTCCTCATTCAGTGTTCTTATTCTTTTAGTCCATATTTTTACCTGTGGAAAAAGTCTAATACGTAGTAACTAGTGTTCTGTTTTAAAAAAATAAAATTGCTCTCTCTATCACCAGTTCTATTAATTAAATACAATAATGTAAAAAACTGTGTTTTCTCTTCATGTTCAGGTAAATATCTGCTTGATTTCTAATAAAAGTTTTATTGTTGTGTAATTGTTTGAAGTGTTTGGTGAGAAGGTAGCTCTGATTATAGTAGTATTTAACTGTCTGATTGTGTTAATCTGTTTGTTCATTTTTTGTGCTGTAAAATCACCTTTAATAAAATATGCCTTTAAAACTACCCTTTTCTCGTTTTTTTTTTTTTTTTTTTGGTTTGGTTTTTTTTTTTTTTTTTTTTTTTTTTTTTAGTGGAGCATTCTAAAATTTGGTTTTTGGAGGAAATGTCCTGAATTCTATACAGAGGTGGAGAATAAAGCAGATTGTTACAGTTATCACTGTAGGAACAGCATAGTTAGAAGGGAGTGAGGTGGAAGGCTAAAAAAAAAAGGTAATTTTTTAAACTTTTCTTCTGTCTTCATGGCTTTCCATTTCATTTTTTTCTTCTCCAGGGGCTAATACACCTGCCACCTTTCTGGAAGTCTAGGGGTATCCTGACAGCAAAAAAATTTTTTGTACCCCTCTTTAAATTTAGCTTTTCTTGCTCCTGTCTCCTGAGCCATCACTTCTGCCAGCCTGTGCCTTGAATTACATAACTGACTGAAAGTATTTTCTCTGTGTATTTGAGAAATCTGTTCTCAGAGATCCAGATGAAAAGGGCAAGGCTGGAAGGATCATGTCATAAAAGCTTCCTTCTGACTCTTTAAATGCATTTAAGGAGATGGAAGCCAAGATAAATGAGCTATCCCCTACAGTATATTACTTTGATCGAGCTGTCTTTGCCACCATCTATCTAAATGATGGTGACATATTTTTAAAATAAATCGTGGAACTCAAATACTTCAAATGAGTTTGGTAGCTCGAGTCAGCTAATATGTGTATGTAAGTGTGCATTTCTGCCTGAAGCTCAGTAGGGTGGCCAGAATGAGGGTAAGGCTGTGGAGAGCCTATGTTACTACTAAGTTTTTCTCTCCAGGGTGATGCAGCTTAATGTTTTTCACATGTTTGTCTTACCATGGTCCACTCCAGGAAACCAGTGCACAGTCGATGGTTTATGCCCTAGTTTTAAGTGTGTATTGTGTGGGAATGGGGCAAGGAGTGTAGCTTTCAGGATAATGTTGAGCAATGAATATGACCTGTGTATCTTTTGTTATTCTGTTTTCTCCTGCTTTCTCATAAATTATATAAGGAAATAGGATTAGATAAATCTTTACATATGTTCCTAGCTGAAACTGCTCTCTTGGGAACGCTTAACAGCCAATTCATTGTTAGGCTGAGAAGGTGTCACAAGGGCAGTCCTAGATCTACTTACACTCCAGCTACCCAGGTACTGGAGTTACCTTTGTAGCATGCAGGGCTGGGGTACGTGGTCAGTGAGTGGATGCTGCAGACACCTTGGCTGAAATTGGGGTTCATGATATCTGTAGTGTATTAGATAGGTGATCTGAAATCCACTCAGAAAGTACAGTGGAGATCAGTGTTGAGAAGGAGAAATTAATGCAGAAAGCATAGACAAGGGAGCATGGCAAAATACAACCTGTAAGTGGTTTTGGAGGTCACAGGATAAATGTTAAGTCATCGTTGTGTTGCAGAAAAGGCATGTAGTCTCTCTGACATACTAAAGCTCCTGCTGTAATAAGGATTGGTCATCTCCTGTTTGGTGCTTATCTCGGTCTACTTTGGGAGACTTTTTAATAGATGATTATAGAAACTTTATAGAAGAAAAAGCCTTTAAAAAGAACTATAAATGAGTACTACAGAATTTAGGAAATTTATATCCCCAAAATCTTGACATGGTTGGGTTTGCCTTTACTAGAGAGGAGAGGACTGGACAGTAAGAGAAAAATGTTGCAGAGTTATTAGGAACTAATTACATTTTTTTGCTTCTCTCCAGCAGCTTCATTTGGAGGGATGAGTTTAATTTGAAAAGTAGGAAACTTTTATCTATTGTCTGAATTAGTGAAAAGCTACCAAAGCTTTTGGAAATTGTACTTCAATGGATATTTTAAAGACTGGATTGGTAACGTCTGGTAGGGGATTATTTACCTGTGTAAACTGATTCTGACTCAGTGAGGCTTTCACAAGCATAGCATTTAGAAAGGTCTTGTCAACATTTTTTTTTGTAATTATTAGAAGAATGTAGTAATTTTAATATTTATATTACCATATTTAATATGAAATTATATTTAATCATACTTATCATACTTGATGTGAAATGCTTTCTATAAGAAATTCAGTTAATTCACATTGAAGTCTTTTGGATTATGAACCATTTTTTCTTCTTTTTTAGTTTCATCCTGCTAAGCCACAAACTAGGTTACAGAAAAATCTAAATTATTTATATTATTGTGACTTCATTCTTACTACTCTTGTTAATAATGTAACAGAAGAACACACATGTATTTCTTGAGCTCTTAAAAAGTCTTCACCAACATTTCTTCCCTTAATGGCTATTAATTTTTGATCTGGATGTAAGTTACAGCGTCACTGTCTTACGTGCTGTGGTTTGTCATATTTTGATTCTGTTGTTGAATAAATGAACTTCTACCTTCACAAAGTAATAATTAGTTTAGTAGGTGGAACATTTCTTTCATTGAACATAACTATGAAAAGCTATAGAATGGCTTTTGGCAAAGCTAATGTTAGTGTTCCAGCAGCAACAGTGAAGTTAGGTGGCTTTTCAACCCGTTCATTAAGTTCCTGCTTTTGACAGAGGAAACATCATTAACAAAGAAGAATGCATTTTACTCTGAGTAGTGTAGAAATTAAAACCTTCTGGAGTACTTCAACAGTGAAAAAGAGGGTAAAAGTCGAAGGAAAGGCTTTACTAATACAAAAAAAGGCTTAGAAATGAGTAGAATTATTTTGCTAAAGTAGAATAATATGTAATTCTATACTTTTCTGCTTTTATATATTTATAAATATATTTATATATTATATATATTATCTGTCTTTTATATATTAGGAGAAAAAAAACAACAGATAATTTAAATTTACATTAGAACTATAAAAAGAAAAATTGGTTCTCATATTTGCTGGCCTCTTACTTTTAAAATCTCACTTGTAAGTAATGCAGCACGTGCCACTGAAGATTTTGATGGTTTTCAGGCTCTTCTTAGTAAGCCCTATGTCTGGCAATTTCTGTGATGAGGAAAAAAACCCCTAGAATACAAAGCAACAAAACTTCCCCTATTAATTTATATCTAGAGTATTCTTTTTTTCATTCTTCAAGGTATTTCACTCAGAGACATGCAAGTGTATTATGTTCTTTCCCAAGAGCTTTTGAACTGTGATATGTTTTGTATCACTGGTTATCTGTATCAGATTATTTATGGTCTAATGTGTAGGACTGTTTCCAGAAAAGCAGAGAACTCATTGTTTTCAGATTAATTTATTTTGCTTGCTTTCAAATTAATTATTTTCCTTTTCTATCTGTAGCACTTTAATGACCTTTTTCTGTTTCCTTATTGGTTTCCTTGTCTGAGCCTGAAATTTTAAGCTTCTTAGTATGCAAAAAGAGAGGTGCATTGTACCTGTATTGTGGGCTTCAAGTAACATTTTTTTACAGCAAACATGGTGTAACTTAGCACTTTGCTTGTGGTGTTGTAATTGCATTGTGATCCCGATATCTTTTGTACTAGCAAGAAATCAATTCTTCTGTTTTAATTTCTTAATAATTATCTTGGGTTATGATCTCGCCTTTACATTTAGTCTCTGGAATATCTGGAAAGATAAAATAATCTCTCTGCCACATTGTTTTAGCAATAATTGTTTTTATTTTTTGTGTGAGAGTTATGATGGGAGAGGTTACAGTTAGTTAAGTAGTTGGCTATTGCTAAAACATATTTACAATGTACTTCTGGGATTTGAATTCTTCTTTCCTGAAATGTGAAGGTGAGGGAGAATTTGTGATCGTGGATTGATATGGAGTAAATAAACCAGAAATGATGTAGCAGTAATGAAACAGATCTAGGATTGATATTTTAGTGTGCACTGTACAAGACTGTGTACATGCACCTCAGCTTTTTCAAAGATGGGATGACTCTGACATGAATAAAGGCAGGAGTGTCATTGCATGATATATTACAGGGAATGTGGTGCCTACGCAGCTGAAGTGCCAGCTGAGAATGATTAAGGTTTCCAGTTTGCACCTACATGACTTTTTCTAGAAATGTTGTAATTTTATGGATTTAACTTCTCACAAGTCTTGAAATGGTGTCCAGGTCCCCATATTTCCCAGGAACTTGCAAGCTGTCAGGGAGTGAATTAAGAAAAACGGTAGGAAATGCTGAGTTTGTTCTTCTCTCCCCACAGATAATTGGGTGACTCTCCCTCCTTTGCTTTCTTCCTGATATTTGGATAGCCAGGCTTTTGTTAAGAGAAATAAGAGAAAGCTAAGCAAAAGTTTTCTTAACAGGAGAGATGGCTTCTTAGACTTACTCACAAGACAAATAGGACATTACCATTGAAGATTTCTTTATAGATATTCCTCTATCTTGGCAGAGACACACTGTGTGTGCCAGGACAAGGTTCTACTCACATACTTAATGGTTTGGTGTCTAGGTAGTTGTCATGTTCAGTTTTGAAAAAGTTCTACTTCTCAGGAAAAATGTGCCTGTGATTGCAGCGTGGTTTTAATCGTGCTCTCTGACATTGCAATGCCACTGGTGACTCCTTTCTCCTTCTCCCCATTCCTTGTACCGAGTACTTGGTTGATCTTAGAGAGTAAAATAGTTTGTAGAAAAGGAGAAATTTAGTTCAGAAGGAGCCTGGTGGTTAGGGCAACCTCCTAGGATGAAGAGCATCTAAATTTAAATAACTTTTTGAAAACAGCAATGTGAAAATGACTGCATCCTTGAAACTGAGTGATCTTTTATGCCTAGCTATATTTTGCCCCAAACTAGTTGTCTGGGGAGGAAGTTGCTTCATTTTATAGGGCATTAATGTGGGTGCAAGTGTCTGAATGTTAGAACTTAGGTGGTCTTGTACATAAATGCCCTTTTGGACGTTTTAGTTGTGTAAAGGATTAGGTTGCAGTTGAATGGGAAATTTGAGGATATCATGACATCTGATGTTGGTACCTGGAACTAATTTTGTGTGTTTAGCTCCTGGTGTTTCTTACTAATTGACATTATTTTTTAAAGCCCAGGAGTTGGAGTTTTTTGTACCTAGGAGTCTTCATTATTTCTTTATTAGCATTAAAAGAGCTTTTGCTGTTTGTCATGTTAAAAGATTTAAATAATTTATCTAAAAGATGATGCCATCTTAATATATCATAGCTTTAAGATACCAAATTTCTGTCTTACTCATGCTTCATTTATTGAATAGAATGGTATTGGTGTCTATGGAATTCGTGACTACCAAACTGTTATCATACATTCATAATTTCTTGGAAGAATATATTTAAAAAGAACAATCTCATGATCTAATAATTTAGATCCAGATTTTTTTTTACAGGAATTTTTTCTCCCATATTTAATAAGAACATTTCTCAAAGAAAACATAGAGAACTTATTTACAATAACAGTTCCCTCTGTGTTTTTAATACTACTAATAAAATACTGGAATTTGACAGAGCTTTCAGGTGCTAGATTTATTAAAAGCTTGCTTTTTCTTTTTTGCCTTTTTTTTTTTTTTTAAACTAGTTTTGGAAGAAGGCCATCTTGAATTTTATGAGGAGAAATTCGTTATAGTCATGCCAAGGTGTAATATCTGTGATGCAGCATTAGAAATAGAACCACTAGCTAGAGTGTCTTACAGTATTTTTTTAGGAATTGAAAGGGCTGGTGTTTTTTTAATATATATAAGAAAAACTAAATATCTGGGATTTTGTATGAAATTAGGTGTCTGAAGTTTTTATAATGCCTAAGGATTTACAAAAAAGGTCTAGTGATTCCCTCTTTCTCCCCTTAAAATGTTTTAATGCTCTTTAAATAGCATCACTAAAAAAAGGACATCAGAAAGCACAGACACAGAGACCAATCCTGACACTTGATTTGTGCTAACTTCAAAATTAGGCAGCAGTTCCTATCTTCACTCAGCACCAGCTGACAAATTTTGTATTTAAATTGCAGTTCATTCTGCTCACATTAATGAGTTAGACCATTACATGTGTACCTTCATATATAATCACTCTCTTAATACAAGAAGTCCTTTTAAATGTTATATCAAAGTAATTTTTCCTCCCCAAATTGGAAATACCATTATCTTGACAAAGGGTAGTGTTTCTAAATTTAAGTACTGTATCACATCTGGAATTTTTATGGTGGTGTGGGATAACTGTGCAGAGCCAGTTAATACAGAAGTGAGCTGATATTCACACATTTCAAAGCAAAATATAGTTTTTCAAAGACCAGGATAGCTTTTACATTGAACACTTAATTATGCTACTACTACTTTGGACTTATGCTGTGCCTTTCATCCCTGGATTTTCAAGCATAGAAGCAGCATTAGCCTCACAGCATCCATCTCATTGATGTAGGTAAAATTAATAAATCTCTTTGAGGCTTGGTTTACTTACTTTTGTGAAGTAGGTAAACGGACTTGACCAAAGTATAAAGACTTAAGCATCTGATCAAGAACTGCACACAGATCTGATTCTCAGCTTCAATCTCTATTACTTCATAACATATATTCTCAAAGAAAGATTTGAGCCCCTTGAAAGGTTGTCTGACTTTATCTTTTCTTATGTGACCCAGCTAACTTCTGAGTAACTCTGCTTCTCAGGAATCGAACTTTCACCATTGGGAAAGTGATTTTAACTATACATACATGCATTGACTTTATCTTTTTTTTTTTTTTCTTTTTTTTAATTAGTGGAAACCTTTGTTAAAAAACAGAAACCAGTTTCAGTGGTGGGCAAGTTGACATGTTGTCTGCTTAGACACCCAGAGTTGCCATGGTTAACAAACAGTCCCAGAGTAATGCCTAGAAAATGGATACATCTCCTAGCAGAACTTGACAAATGGTAACTTGTCATAATATTGATTCTCCCCTACTATAAAAGAGGTTTTGTGTGAATAGATGCTGCTTAGGACCACACTTGAAAATTCAGAATTATTGTAGTCCAGTGATTTATCCACCTTTCTAGATTAAATGGTAGTATTTTGCAATAGTTATTTCTGGATAAATTGCATTGACTTGAACTGAACATATTTTGATATCTTAATACAAAATTTTTAGGTGTAATCCAAGTTATGTGGGTGTATGTTCTGGTACTATTTGGATATCCTGATGCCAGCAGAGTTGTGTAGTAAATGTCACTCTTAATGATATCCCCCACTCAGTTCAATTAGAATATAGATTAGTTGCACATTTTAAGAGATTTGAGTTGACAGAAAGGCTGAGACATTTGCCTTTTCAGCATGGTGCCACTCCAGTTAGGTATCCTAAGGTATTATATGGTGATATTTTCTTGCGAAGTTGTGGCTTAATTCCAACTAGGATCAACACTTCATTAAATGAAGTGTTTATCCTAGTTGGAATTGCATTGCAAACTGACCCTTTGAACCCTTTTCAGTAGGAACAAATTGATGTTATATGCTGATAGGATGTAGTTATTTGGGCTGATTCTGTTTCCTTCTCTGGGGCATAAGATCAAAGAAAAGCAAGTTCTTCTCTGCACGACTCCCTTTCAAAACAAAACAAAACCTCAAAAAACCCCAAAACAAGTGAAAACCCCAAACACCACAATACCCAGAGCATTTTGGTGTAAAATCAGTTCAAGTATAGAAGTACAACAGGTGGAAAAGATGTGATTGCAATCCACTAACATGTACAGAGACCACCATATGAGAAAACATATCTGGTTGTAGTCAAAGATGAGCGCATTTGGTCTGAGAGCACATCTTGTTTTCTCTTTCTAAATTAAATTAGAAATTTTGATACTATTTACTTTATTCAAAAATGCCATCAAAATTCTTTTCAGGTAATTGTAACTCTTCAGCATGATGTGATGGAGCCTGGTTTCATGGAAATATTGCAAGAAACACATACATTTTTCAGAGATTACCTTCACTTGTATTTGCCAGTGAAAAAAATGTATGTACTTGAGGCTTTGCTATAAAGTTTTGGTAGAGTTAAAGAAATAATTTAAGGAAGTCTGAGAAATTATAGAAATCCTAACTTTTAATGTGACTATTTTCTCATAGCTAAATGTGTGTCCCCCATCAAATTATTTCAGATTGTTCAATTAGTAGGAAATTGCACAAGTAGGGGAATATTTGTAGATCTCAGTAAATGCTTTCTATTTCTCTGCTAGGTGAATCTTTGATCTAAATCTATTTTTGGATGAGCAAGATGGGTAAAACCAAAGTCTTAAGCCTAATGAGAGCAGGTTATATATCTGGTCTGGTTTCAAGCCTTCTCTGCCACATGCTAGAGATTCTATATGCCTATCAGCAGAAATTTCCATGCTTTTTAAAATTTTTAATGCAATTTACTTTAAAAAGTGCTGCCTTCAAATTATTTTGCTTGAAAATCCTCACTTTTGTAGGGCTGTAGAGATAACAATTCAAATAAGGACATACATGAAGAGTAATCTGAATTTTTAGAAGGTTTTAAGGGAATGAAAAAAGGAACTGTCATTCAAAAATTTTATTTTTTTCCTGGTTTACATGAGGATACATTGTTTCTATGGACTTGAGCACAGATGTGGATGTTTTGCTTATTATTGCTGAAATCTCTAAATGGATATGTATCTTTGGGCCATGTAGCGTGCCAGATTGATAAGACAATTTAAGTTCTTTAAATCAGAAAAAAAAGAAAAAAGGAAAATTATGTAAATACTGCCTAGATAAACATTGTGCTTAATTTTGTCTTTTATTCCAGTCTTCTTCTTCATCAGATTGTTCTTGTAATTACAGTTACTTATAGTGGTTTTGATTGTACAGTCACAGATAGTGCAGATCTGTCTGGACAGTGGGAATCCCAGAAGAGGAGGAGGATGGCTTTCTCTGTGTGCTTAGTGACTGGACGTGGCTTTTAATGCCATGGTCTAGTTGACAATGTGGTGATCAGTCAAATGTTTGATTCAATGATCTCAGAGGATTTTTCCAACCTAAATGACTCTGCGATTCTGTGTTCTTAACTGACAAATTCATTTTTATTAGGTGGAATTCTTGTGAAGCTGTAACACAAAAATTTATTTTTGACCGTTTGTAGGCTGCAGTAATTTGCATGCCTGGAACATGAATGCCATTTGTCATTGGTTTCTAGAGGGCTCTTGCTGGATATATGTGGCTTGTGTATCCTTTTGCCTCTGTTCATTGTAGAATAACAGAATGGTTTGGGTTGAAAGGGTCCTTTAAAAGTCATCTAGTCCAACCTCCCTGCAAAGATCAGGACATCTTCAACTAGATCAGATTTTTCAGAGCCCCATTCAGCCTGACCTGAAATGTTTCCACAATCTACCAGAGATCTACCACCTCTCTGGGCATTGCATTCTAGTGTTTCACTACCATCACAGTAAAAAATTCTTCCTTCTACCTACTCTGAATTTATAGTCTTTCAGTTTAAAACCATTACCCTTGTCCTGTTTGTGAAGGCACTACTAAGAAGTCTATCTTCATTTTTCATATGAGCTCTCTTGAAGAACTGAAAAGAAACACTTATATCTGCCTGGAGCCTTCTCTTCTCCAGGCTGAACAACCCCAACTCCCTCAGCCTGTCATCACAGGAGAGATGTTCATCCCTCTGATGGGTTTTGTTACCCTCCTATCTGGACCTGCTCTCACAGCTCTGTTTATCCTGTAGTCAGTGCTCCAGAGCTGGGTGTAGTACTCTAAGTGGGGTTTCACCAGAATGGAACAGAGGGGCAGAATTGCCTCCTCAAATTCAGTCATGCTACTTTTGATGGAGCCCAGGATGCTGTTGCTTTTCTGGGCTGCAGGTGCCCATTGCTGGGTCGTGTCCAGCTTTTTACCCACCAGTATCCCCATGTCCTTCTCTGCAGGGCTGCTCTCAATCCCTTCATCCCTCAGCCTGTATTGATACTGAGGGTTGCCTTGACCAAGTGCAGGAATTTGCACAGTCTGCAGATCTGTACACTCCAAATATGCAGATGCACTGAAAGATTGAGACTTGTATAGTAATCAGTGTAACTTTGGAATAAGAATCTTTCTCTTGGCCTGTGTGACCAGCAGCTGGGTAATGCATTGACTCTGTTGGAGTGTATACTTACTTGAAAGAGTCAGATAGTTGTTCTTACAAGGCTAAGAACTTAAAAGTTAGTTGTAATGTTCATTACATGACTAAAATCACTATTATAATCAAAAGAGTGCCTTCACAATTGTATGTAAAAAGGTGCATGCATCCACACACAGTGTTCATTGTATTTCAGGAAGCACACCATCTCTGAGCACCAAGTGTGATTTTATGTTCCTTTTTCACATTAGAGTCAGTTAACATGTGACTGAAATTTTCAGGAATACTAGTGAGTGCATATATTGCCACAAGTCAATTTATATTCAGGTATTATAGCATAAAACTGAAGAGCACACACAAATGGAAGCAGGGAATTTTTGACACCACGCTTTGTGTTCAGAGGCTAAGCAGTTCAAAAACAATTAGGGGAAAAATATAAAGGCTGAGAAGAGAAGAAAAGAAAAAATGGTTAGCTCTACAATATACATATAAAAGAAAATCACATTTTCAGTCTGACGTGAGAATTTTGATTAAAACCATCTAACAACTGCTGTAGAAACACTAATAATTGAAGGAGGTTTGTTTTTTTAAACACTATCCAATTTTTTTGGCAGATGCCTCTGAAGTTCAGCGATTCTTTTATATTAAACAGTAGGTTCCTAATTAGAATGGTTAGAATTGGAGGAGTTTCAGTGTGAGCAAGAGGAAGCTTCAAAATGTTAAGCTATTAATTTTACTTTGTGTAACGTCTTAAAGCAGTAAATTTGGAAGATGGAACAATTTTTTCTTTTTTTAATTGAATCAGTCCCCATGCTGGACAAACCTAGTATGAACATTAAAATGGAAAGCACTGAGAATAACACTTATGACCATGTGTTATATACATTTATTTATAGTCTAATGATTTACTTTATCTTTTTACATTACATGACAAGTAATCTTGTTTTGTGATTAATTATTTTAATTAAATATTTACATTTCTCAAGTTGAATCACATTTCATTTGTTGCTTATACAATGTCATTAGAAAGTATATTTGTAATAAAGACTTATTATATGAAGGCAGAATAACAAACAGAGTAATTATTTCTTCACCATCTCTTTGGAGTGTCTGAGTACCATTATTCAGACTGGAACCATATTTCAGGAGTAATACTTCATGTTACTTGAGTGGAAATTGTTTTCTATAAGTATTTTATAGTTTAAGACTGATTGAAGAATGTAAAATCACATCAAGAAGCTTAGGTTTATTAAATGTTGTTGAATCCTGCCCACAAATGTAAAGCAATCAGAGAATCTGTAGGACAAATTGGATGGGCCTTTTGCTTATAGTGGAGCAATATTGAATTTGAAGCAGTTTGCTCAAGGCTGTGCCCAGGCAGGGGCTGAGGACATTCATGGCCAGCCAGTGCTTCACCAGCCTCATCCTGAGACACTTTCTATATAGACTTTAAAGAGACTACTTACCACTGAAAGTTTGAGTGCTTTAATTACATACCCTCTTCAGGATTTGTCCTAATTTCTTCTGCCAAGCTATTATGTCTCTTTTGTTACCCTTTGTAATAATTCATTAAAATTAAGTTCTATGCCATGATCAGAGAATGTGTTTCCTCCCCTTCAGTAGTAATGTCTCTAACATGAATTCTGTATTTATTGATCAAAATATCACTCTGTTTGAAATACTATAGAATTTAATCAGCTTGAACTGAAGAGGTTGAAAACCATTCTGATTTTTTTTTCTCCTTCTATTTTTCTATTCTTGGATTTGGAACAGCATAGCTTGAGTTTTCATTTAACACTTTGGACACTTACTTGAGTTCTGATAAAGTTCAAAGTTATGAACTGAAAAGATTTTTACCTTTACTGTCAGATTTTTCTTTGCTGTAAACTGCATATTGAAATAAAATAATTGAAATTTACTGCAGGTATGGTTGGATTCCTTATCAGTGGTTAAATGTGCTAGCATTGGTTCTATTTCCTTCATCGGTTACTTACCAATTATGTAATTTATTCTATCATTATTTTGATACATGAATGTTCTATGAACCAAAGTCCTAAACTCTTACATCTCTAGGCAGAATTTGAGATGAGGCTGTATGGAAAATCTCTGTTTTATGAATGCTTCTTTAGATTTTTGGCCAGGACACACCAGCCAGGATGGGGCTGGAGTCTTCTTTTAACCAGATTCTGAGCTTAGAGTAGGAAGATGCTCTTAGCTGATGGGATACCCTTTTCTTCCCTGATTTCCCTTCATCCAACAGGACAGTGCATGTTCCAGCTTGTACTCGTGGACAGGTGCTAATTGGGATCAACAGGTGAAACTCCTTAGGGATACTGTGGTTATTTCCATCTTACTCTTTTTACTACCAACAGTTTGATCGGTACATACCAAAAAAAGTCATTCTGTAGTTGTTTCTGTTCATTATCTTTATTGAGTTAGTTCAGTGCCTTCTGCCAAGGGATGTATCAGCCACACAAAGGTTCCTTGTTCTTCTGCCTTGCAAATTGTCTTGATTGATTTTGTCTGTATTATTTACGATCTCCACAATTCATTTTTTTTAATTTCAAAGACAGTTTTCTCATGTAGGACTTGTATTTCTCTACACCAAGGTCTTCAGAGGAGTTTGTTTCTGTTTTTCCAGCTATCAGAATTAAGTTTGTGTGCTGAGCACTTAACAAAGCCCAGTGGGTTCCTTTTCACACTATTACGAGTTCAGCAGACAGAACATTCTCTAGTTCAAAGAATTAGTAGGAGATATTTGATAGATACCTGAAAAATAGATAGTATATGCATTTTCCCACAGAAGTGTTTTTCATTTATCTCTTTCTGGTATGCAAGAGGTATACTCTTCCTCATCTCCTTCAGAGATGAGCATATTAAATTCAGTCACACTTCCCTAACATGAATGAAAGTATAATTTTTCTTCCTCTTGCTATTGTTGAAAATAGTTTTGGCCTTTCTTCTTGCCCTTGTAAGCCATTAATTATTTCATTGAGGTGCAAAAGAGGAGTCCATATTGCTCCTACATGCCAGTTCTACTTCTGATTGAAAGAGATTAAGAAAGAGAAGTATGTTTATTCATACAAATATTGTAGAAAATCATTTTAAAGAACGGTAGGAACACTTTGAGGAAAAAAGCATCCCAATACAATGGTGTTTTAATGGCAGATGAGTGAAAATTGCTCTGGTAGAAAATTACATTTTAATTTTTTTTTTTTACTTTGAGAAAAATTGATTTTTTTTTTCATGGTAATAAATAACTAAAAGACTAGTGTATGCAACAGAATTGAGGCAAAGAGGGGAAAGAGTGAATCTTAATTACAGGAATGTTTTAGGGTTTTATCAGTACATGTGTTTTAGCCTTTTCTGTGTTACTTGGAGAAAATTAATATGCTGCTTAAAGACAAAAGAACAAGACTCCTCAGGTATGTTGAAGAGGAATATTTTGAAGGGGAGTATCAAAGAGGCAGGCAGTACCTCCCTCCAGAGGCTCTCGCTGTCTCTTGCCATTGGTCCTAGCTCATCCTGTTCAGAGGGACACTGCAGAATGGGATCACTGAAGATGCCTGGGTATAAGCCAGGTTTAAGCCTCCTAAGCTACACGTGAAAAATTGTTGTGGAGGGAATTATTACTTTATTAACAAAAATTGTTGTGGAGGAA
The DNA here is from genome assembly GCF_052056855.1 of Sturnus vulgaris. Taxonomy (NCBI): domain Eukaryota; kingdom Metazoa; phylum Chordata; class Aves; order Passeriformes; family Sturnidae; genus Sturnus; species Sturnus vulgaris. The sequence goes on from NC_142246.1 coordinate 16,287,107, forward strand.
ATTATGTTTATTAACATGTTGACACAAAAAAATGCTAGGCAACTGTATTATCTCTTTTCTGTTATGCATGCTTGTGTCTAAAAAGAGTCCTGGAGAACTAAGTTTAGGTATTATTCTTTTGGAGCAGTGTTGGAATATAGACACTATGATTTCTATTTCCTTGTTATTCTTTTGTGTTCTTTGCTTGCAAAAATTTCTAAGTTGCTTTACAACATAGAGTATATGTCTAATCAGAAATGAGAATATCAGGTCAGTGTCAATGACACATCTTGGTCTATTTATATGTGTGCTATAAATGAGATGTCACAGTGGTTCATAGGGCAAAGAACTGATTCTGTGTCAGAAAAAATGCTCTTGGCTACTGCAACCAGTTTCCTCTTTTCTGTTCAGTATTTTAGAAAATGTAGCAAGAACAGAGGAAAAACGATAGTCTAGACAAATTTTTTCCTATCCCTTGCCAAAAACTTACTGGCTTTTAAGAAATCACTTTTTTTTTTCTCTTTTTCTTTTCTTTCCTTTTTTAATAAATTTGTCTTCTGTGTTCCTTTATTTATACCGGAAGTGCTAGTAAACTGACTGTTCTGAGCCATGAAATGAGGCCAAATCAAAGATGTTATATTCTGCCTTTCCCATTTCCTTAAGTAGATTATTCTCAGCTAATATCTATCTCATCAGTAGATGAAAACATAGCTAGGTGCACAGTGTATTTTAAAGAAATTTAATTTCATGTGATCTTCCTGCAAACAATTTTTTCTTTTTGTTGTTAGTATTATTGCTGTTCTGATAAATATGTTTTTAAAATTCAGGAAGAGCTAACATATTTTAAGAAAATATTGCAGCATCCTTAATGAGAAAAAGGTAGACATATTAATGTGACTGTATCCATTCCCCTCCCTTAAACAAGAAAAAAAGCCATCAGGCACAAAGAGGACAAACCTGCTTAATATATGTTGAAAATACAAGATGAAGATCAGCTTTTAAACTGAGGGAAGGAGAAAATGTGGCCAAGACACCATATCATAGATGGGAGGAGGAAACATGTTGAGAAACTTGTCCCTCTTCCAACTTGCTAGAACATAAAACTCTTGTGACAGTGTGGAAAGAATTCAGTTCCATTGTCTTCTCTCCATCCTTCAGAGGATCCAAAGCCAGAGATGCAAAATGTTACAAGAGATACTAAGATCATCCTAGTTTTAAGATCCTTGGAATTGAAGTTGGTATAAAGATCTTTTACCTTTGTTTAAATTAATTGCCAAATTTACAAAATAGTTGACAGTACTCAGTCTGAATCTTGTAAATAAACCTCTAATAACTAACAAAATTCACTGGATTCATTTTTCTTGTGCTAGGAAAATTGCTGTCCCATGTGTGAACTTTATTATATGTGAACTTCTGCAGTCATAAAAAGGATCATTTAGATAATTATGCTCTTTTAAAAGTAAACATAGAAGACAAATTTCATAAATCCTGTTCCTGGTGACAGTTTAAAAACAATTCAGAAAACAGAGCCTGTCTGCAGTAGTCTGCTTCAGGTATGATTAATGTTAAGTATTAGATTTGCACAGCTTTTCAATAGCTGATCCAATTTCAGTTCATCACAACAGAATTAAAACAAAAGCAAGCTATACTTAGAAACTTAAATTGTAAAAATGTTGAATAATGCTTTCCTGTTTAGTTGCATTCTGAAGAAGCTTAGCATGGGGTTAAAAATAAGCTGTTTCATGCTATTAATATAAAATAATCTTCTCTGCTGTAGAATAGGATTTCTGAAAGAGGTTAGGGTGTTTTCTGTAATATAGATAGCATATGCAGTGATTTACTCCTAAATATATCACATTAATTTACTTTCATAACATCAGAGTAATTTACTCTGCCTAGTACTGTGTCAGAAAACTTGAACTCATATTAACAACTGGAAATAGCAATAGAAATCTTCATCCATAGAACAGTGTTTGAAAAGAAGTACTTAGAAACTAACTGGGGTAGCATTCCAGATAACAAAGCATGCTCAGCCTGAGATTTGTTAATTTTTCTTCTTTTAAAAATTTGTTCATTTTTAATTTTGTATGATAAGAAAAAAATTATTGATTGGTTCAGAGAGCATAAGAGGAAGTGTGGAAAAAAGGCCAAAGGATTATGTTAGTATTTTCAGATTTAAATGAATGAGGTTTTAATTCTAACTGACCAGATAAATAAATGTGTTGAGAAACCTCAGATTCCACTGACCTTAACAGAAATTTGCAGCTTTTAGGGCCTTTGAACATCAAGCATTGAACTAAGGATCTAAACCCTCAGCTTTTAACAAGCATACTTGATTCTTCTAATAGTCATTCCTAAATTCAAGATAATTAATTTTGTTGTGTCTAGAATAAAAGAGAAGACAAGACTTCCTTTATACCATTTGATCACTTACAGTTATCCATTTTGTCCTTTTCTTCAAGTTTGCTGATCTTGTCAGGAGTTCATGATGAGCTTTTAGGGGAGGCTATTTGTCCATTTTCATGTATTCTGTATGGCTCTGAAAATGCGAGTCTGTATGAAAAGCATGTAGTGTTTGCCTTGTTCTTACATCAGAAGAATTTTTTCTTTTGTCCATTTTATGCTTGTTTCCAAAGGCTTAAAATGCAAGCTTTGTTTCTGCAATAATGGCTTAGTGTAGGCTTACATTGTTGATCCCCTCAGTAGATGCAATGTAATCCACTTTGGTAATGTGAATTTTTAAACAATCATCAGCCTTTGCTATTAACCCTTCTATACTAATGGTAATACCCTAGAAGAACTACAAAGGCATTTGGTGCTCAAGCTTAACATAAGACTTGAAGGACACTTAATGGCATTTACATTCCTTAGTCTAGTCACAGTGAATTGCAGAGCTGATGTTGAACTTGATTGGTACTGTATTCAATATAAAATAGTTGATTGTGAAGTTGATGCTGAAATACGACTTTGCAAAGGATTTCTTTGGGAAAATGTAAAAAAAATCCTTGAAATGTCCTTTGCAATTAAATGCTACTTGAGGATTCTTCTGTCCCTTGCTTTTGTTTGCTATTTAACTAGGTCAGTATTAGACTTTTCTCAAACTGCTTGGGTTTTTCTCTTTAACCTACATAACATTTCCTGCTTAAAAACCTGCTGATGTTAGAATTATTCAGTCATGTTTTTATTCATTAAGCTGTTTGAGAACACTTTTTTGTCTAAAAAGGACAAGTATTTATGGCATTCCTTTTCCTTTAAATAGTCCTGTTATGTCTTAGTAGCAGATCAAAAAACTTTTCTTTGCACCTAATGTGATTTTTTAAATTGTCATTTTGCTCCATTTTTTTATTCTTACCTACTGACTTTTCTTCTCTACCTCTGTTCTTTTTTGAGAAAACTGATAAGCCAAATAAAAATTGATGTGATCACAGTGTGTATGACCTTTATTATAAAAAGAACATGGATGATTGAATTTTGTATCTGAGCAATCAGAATTACTGCACTGTGTATCAATAGTCTCATTGCGAAGATCTATCAAAGTTAATCTGTGTTTACTGTCTCCCCTTGGAGTATTTTGGATATCTCTTGTGTGGCAGTAAGATGAAGAGCTCTCTTCTGTTTCAATGCACTGTGTGAAAACTACTCCATGTTTAAGGAGACCAAGGTTTTGGGAAATCACTGAAGGTTTATTAACAATGTCAGTAACTTAGCTAACATCCTCTGCAAAATTAGTAACTCAGTTTTGTGAGTTGATACCACAATGAAAAAAAAATAAACCAACAACAACTTGGCTTTGTTGAACATCACAATTTAGCATGTTTTTTGTGTTTTGAAAGGTAAAGGTGAGAGATTAGGAGCAGTGCAATGGGAGACGAATTCATCAGGAAACAAAAACTTACATAGTGCAGACCTCTGCTGTGGTCTCATAGTTTAAAGAACAACTCAAGACAATATGCACCTTCAAAAATTTTTAAGAAAAAGCATTATTGTAGTGTTTATAGAAATGAGTATAAAACCTTCCAAAGGACAATGCCAGCCTGAGCAGCTCTGGTGTTACAGTACCTGAAACCAGCTGGACAATTAAGACATAAGATATGCTAGGAATAAGGTTTCCCCAAACAGACTGCTCCAAAAAGGACAGTCAAAATGAAATAATCAAACAATCAAGGAGTCTGCAATAGAGTTAACTAGTAGGTTTTATTTTATAGGGAATATAGGTTATATTTTATGGGAATGGGTGGTGCAGCTGAGGGCAGAAAAAGAGAATTCTGCCAAGCTTTTCCCCATAATACAGGAGTATTCACCAGTTGCAGATTACTTCCTGCGTGAGCAACAAATTTTTGTCCCTCCATAATTAGATCTACATGAAGTGACTTGACTATTTGCTACTTGCAGTTACAGAAAACTCAAGTTCCATTACAGAGTTGGGTAGAATCAGTTTAGAAGTTCTGGTGTTGTTACTTGCTCTACAGATATGTTTGAGGACCAGAATAAAATATTACTTTTAAAAGGAAATATTTTCTATCTAAGCATATTGAATAGTTTTTGGGCACGTTTTTTGAGCCTTGCTTGAATGTTTTGAAACGTTTGTTTCATAGTGATAAACTGAACATTACAAGTGCATTTTGCTGTCTAAATCCAATGGATTGTTTAGGTTTTAGATCGTGTGCAAAAGTTTATATAATGTTTAATAATATTCTGTCACTCAGTTTCAGGAAATAATAAAATGTGGAACTGAGAAATTGTCAAAACAAAAGGCGAAAATGAGGTGTGGGTGCTAAAGCACAGGTACTTTGAAAAGATTTTCCTTACTTTTCCATTATGAGTAATAATGATGTAAAACTCATAATGCTCATAATGAATAATACTCATAATTACACATAATAAGTAATACTTATAATTTTGTCTAAATTTCGGAGCAAAAAATACTTCTTTAAAAGGCATGAATCAGAATACAAGAAAGTCCCTTTAGGGAATATGAAGTTCTTTACAATAAGGTAAGTGGGATAAGCACTGGAACAGGTCTGGGGAGACACAAGAGTCCCCATCCTTGGATATTCAATGCCTGACTGGAGCCAGCCCTAAGTGATGTGCTCTCATTGACTCTGTTTTTGAGGTGGGTTGACTCAATGACCTCTAGAGGTCCCTTCTAACTTTAGCTTCAATGCTGTGGTCATAAACACAAATGCTTAACTCTGCAATGAACCAAAACAAGGAGAATTTATTTCAGCCCTAAGAAAAGTGATTTCACGTGCTGATTGCAGGCTCTTGTGTGTGGATTGGTTTGGAGGAATCTTTGAATTGTGGCATAAACAGTATTACAGTAACTGTCTTTTTCTGAAATGTGTTCATTTTGTCTGTTATTGCAGCAACCACTCTTTTTTTATTAATATAGTCAAAATAAAAATAACTTTTACAAAAAACCAGTAAACAGATTAAGGTACTAAAAGGTCTGGATTTACTAAGACAGACTGCAAAAGATAAATTGAGCAGAGGGATCTTGGAGGAAATGTTCAATAATCAGCCAGGAACCCAATTAGCAATAATTGTATGCTAATATGTACAATTTTTAGCTTCTGACTGTAGCGAGTAGGTATTTGAAGAAGAGAGAATTGTTTTTCAAAAGGAAGCAACAGTGGCCCATCAATTTGAAGCAGCATTTTCAGAATCCAAGTTCGAAAGCAAAAACTGTTTGATAGATGTGTGCATTACATTTAAATAGCTTTTAAAACTAGTTCCACAACATACTAAAAACATGTCAAGATAGAATTAATTTCTCAGATTACTAGGCAGAATAATTTTACATCAACTTCTACACTGTAGAAGCTGAAAATGTATAAAAAACCTTCTACATTCTGTGTGTGTTTAATGAAGTGCCCCCGCATTAGACAGTTGTCAGGTGCTTATGCCCATGGCAAGTGAATTTTCAAAAATTAAATGTAATGGAAACCAATTAGGATTTAAGGAAAGATTCCACACACACGATCCTCCCAAAGTCAGTTCTGCTTAGGACCATGTAAATTTTCACACTTGAGTAAAACTTGAGCATTCTGATAATTATAGTAAAGAAAAAATCCTTACAGTGTAAATATCAGTAAATAATTTGGTTCTATTTTTTCTTTAAATGTTAGTCCCAAGAAGACAAGTAAAACCATCCAAATAAGCATCTGTTCATTAATTATATAAATTTTATTCTATTAGCCAAGAAGGGTTATTAATGTCAGGCAATTCTTTGTTGTTTGAATCTCATGATTTAATTTCAGAAAACAAGAGAATAGTTAACAATTTTACTACTGTTAATTCTTTATGTTTTTATTTCTGAAGACAGGTGCAATTTGAATGACAGTTAAGATAAAGATGCCATGCCTGTTTTGCAATGCAACCTGAAAGGACATAGGTTATGGGACATTGACAGTAGTTGGAAATGAACTAATGAACTTCAGATCTGGGTGGCATTGGTCCAAAGCAACTTAAATATGAGAAAGATTGAACCTTGGAATTTTGGGGTCTGTGTGAATATGTATGATAGTATTTCTGATTTTACTGTTCCTGTAAACATGGATATTGTGCATGTTTTGTCCCTTGAGGCCCCATCCAGTACCTGAAGTCTATATATTCTGAGTAAAGATTTATGTAGTGCAACTCAAAATGAATTTCAATTCCTTAAAGTCTTACAAGTTGCCACAGCCTTTGGTGAAGGATGCAGAAGGTAGGGATGTTTCTGGAAATTATAGCAAGGGTGATGAATAGTGAATTATTTCTGATTTTATATATATATTCATTAGAAACTTTGTGTGTAAGGGAGAATACAAATAAATATTACTTTTCTGCTGTTTTTGAATGTCCACTCTATCTTGTGTTCCTAGGGGCAGTTATCCAAAGCTAATAATAGAAATTGTTAAAGTGTGATGAGCTTAATTAATTATGTGGAGTCAACCTTGTATGATTTGCTAGTTACTGCCTAGCCAGATAACTCTGCTTAGTTGTTATCCCACACAATCAAAGGATTACCCATGGAGGAAATCTGATTACCTGAAAGTGATGATCTGGGGTTGCATAAGGTCAAAAATTACTGGAGGCTTTAGAAATGGCTGATCACTGGCTGGTTTTAGAGGAGAGGCCAGAGAGGGAATCTAGGTGCAGGAGATCCTAAGTTTAGAGTTGAATCAAAGTATAGAAGGGGTAATATAAGAATTTTACTTTAGGAAATTTGTCTCAAAGCATTGTGTTATATTTGATAGAAGTCAGAGAATCAGAAAATTGTTATACTTCTTGATAAATACCTCTGTTGCTTCTACTTAAAATTCTTCAAGATACATTACTCGCAGAAAAATTATCTCATTAAACTGAAACTATCGGTAATGTTTACAAATGGAGAAAAAATACTATTAAGAAATGTACTTATTAAAATTACAGTGTTTAAGGGGAAAAATGTCAGGTACACTTAAAATATGAGATACTAGTCTATGCAGCAACAGTTTCCAGGATATTTGCTCAGTATTTAGCCAGGATGTTTTTCAGAAATACAATGTATTTTCTTAAATTGCATTTTAAGGCCATTCAAGAGTACAGTATGTGCATTTCAGACACATAGCAGACACAGTAGTAGTAGTATTTACTCTAGGCAAGCTGATATTGGGGGGTTGTCAGTCTGTAGGTAGTTTCAATGGACCCAAGCAGAAAGATCTGGACAAATTAAAGGAGGTGTTTGGTAGAGAACAAAGTAAGTTGGAGTTTTAGTAGAGGCAGTGAATGAGATGAATTTGAAATAATTAGTTTTGTTTAGTTTAGAAAAGAGCAGATTCAGTGGTGATAAGGCAGCTTTCAACACAAATGCCTGAGGGAGGACTCATACTTTGAATGAGGAGAGGAAACTGGGCTAAAATGCTTGTGAGGAGTGCCTAGTCAACACTGCTGAAGGTGGACTCTTCCCAGTAGAGCTGATCTTAGAAGAGCACCTAGGAGAACTGAAGGTCTGTAGAATGGGTAAGATATACTGGGATGCTCTTTAGTTCCTTCCAAATCCTTTATTTGCATATTGTTTTATTGTATTGCATTATAATTTAGGAGTCATACAGTAGGATGCTGCTGCAGTAATGATTTCAAATTACAATTTTTAATTACATGGCTATTTATTATGTGCAGTAAAGAATGAATTTTAAAGATATTATACAGGAAGGATATGAAAGGTTTCAAAGAAAATTGGACAGAGGCCTTGTTAGCTACCACTGAAGAAGAATTATGGTATTAGAAACATTTGCAAAGCTTTCTGTTACAGAACATATGGATTCAACATGCCTGGTGTTTTTCCAGCTGGGAGCTTGGCATACTTATAGTGAACTGTTCCTAGCTGCATGATCTAGAGGTCCACAGACTGGTTGAAAGTGTCTGCTGATCTACAGTGCCCTTTCTTTTTTTCCAAATGAAGCACTAGAAAAAAAGCAGCAGAGAAATAGAATCAAAGAATCATTTAGGTTGGAAGAGGACTTTGAGATCACAGAGTCTGTTAACCTAGTACAGAGGTGAAGAAGGCATTAAGTACCTCAGCCTTTTCCTCATCCTTTGTCAATGTTGCCCTCCACATGCAATAAAGGATGAAATTTTGCTTAGCTTCCTTTTTGCTGCTGATGTAGTAATAGAAGGATTTTTTATTGCCTTTTGCAGCAGTAGCCAGATTGTTTGGGTTGGGCTTTGTCCCTTGTAATTTTCTCCCTGCAGAGCCTCACAACATCCCTGTGTCCTGCCCCTTCTTCTAAAGGTCATAAAATCTCCTTTTTTCTTTAAGTTTCTGCCAGACCATTCTTTCCCACGAGCTTGTCTTTCAGAACATGAGTACAGCCTGCTCCTGTGCCTTTAAGATTTCCTCCTTGAAGAATAAGAATGTGTCACCTTAAAGAACAGATGGAGTTTCAACAATTGTGTGTATCCATGCAATGATGTTGAACCTTTTTGAGGGAATAGGAATCATCAGGACAAATAATGGGCTGGATGTTTCAGTCTTAGATTTTATAACTTTTTCTTTCTTTTTCCTCTTAAAGTACAGTTTTAAAATCTTTTCTTCCTATTGTTGCTTCAGTCTGTTTGGCTACCATGAGATCCTATCTTCTATCACTCTCCTTTGTATCAAGCTTTCTTGCTGGTAAATTTATATAAATCCTGTGTATTCTGTGGCACTACTCTGTTCATTAACTGCATATAGATTTTTTTCTTCACATGCTGCAGAGATCAATATTCCAGTAGAAAGGATAGAGAATTGTAGCAGTTCAAAATAGGTGCCTATCCTAATATGCCATGGATAGTTTTAGATTGGTTAGAAGTATTGATGTGCCATTTCTATAGCATAGTATATCCAACATCTTCGTTCAAAGTTAAATAACAAATGGACCAGATAAAATTGTGTTAGTTAAATATAGATGTATAAATATGTATATAAACAAACAACCTGCATAGCTTATTCTGTCCTATATGTTCTGTGTGAAAAGCTGGCAAGTTTCTTGTTGGTTTCACTTGCCATTGTTTATCTTGGGATGGCCATGAATGGCATGGAATGGATATGTGAGAGGTTCCTCATTTTGCTAAGGCATTCTAGTGAGAGCTCTTGTTTATGGTTGTCATTAGCTCACATTGGAGAAAGTGTTGTCTTGGACATGGAAAAGACTACATGTCTCTCATCTTTTTTTGTACTCATTTTTATTATATATCATACAGTTTGTCAAAGCTTTAAAAAACAAAAAAAAAGCCTTTTCTATGTTGAAGTATTACTGTGCTGAAGTATTGTGCATTAGCAATATTAATACATTCTTGTTTATTAGAAATTGAACAATTCTGGACAAGTTTCAAGTCATTCTAGCTTCATTTGTCATCCAACAGGAACAGTTCTTGATCACTTCTCTAATCTTTATCAAAACCAAACCGGCTAATTTTAGACAAAGCATCAGTGCAGCTGATGAACCAGTGACCCAACACAGCAGAAAGTGTTACGAATAACCATATGAACCTATAGAAGAGAGTTAAGTCTTCACTAAAAACATATACTAAGATAAATTCAAAGTCAGATCATGTATGCTATGATTTTTCTTAAAGAAGTAGTACTAGTAAACTAGAGAATAGCAACGTTTATGCAGTTTCTCCTAGCATTCCCTATTAATTAATCATTTTCTTGTCAAAAGTGTCAAAATTTTCTGGGCGCACAAATAGGGAAAAGCCTTATCAGATGGATGGCATATGTACCTGACATTTCAGAAAAACAGAAGAGAGAATTAATATCTTAAATGTGCATTAGTTCTTGTACCTGTCAGGGAGGAGAGTTCATTTATGGGGGTAATTGTATATCAGGGCTTGAAAAATAACAATTACTTATTTTGCTCATTTATAAATATTAAAAAAAAACCACTTGACACTTGGTCTATTGTGACTGTTTATTAGGAAGTATAGACCTGTAAGATAGTAACCTATTTAGTGTGCCTTATTCCCCAATTCCCTTGTGTGGTCTACATTTATCAGTAAACATGAATGTGAGGTGGAAAATATTACTGAATACAAAGTTTTTACCATGCATTTTCAAAACAGCGTTGGGATGTTCTTTTGATAAGTTTTCTAGGAGGTAATTACATGTTAATATGAGGGGCAGAAGAGTGTCAGCAGTGAATTGCTAGACAATGTGTATAATCTTCATCTTTACTGTCTCAAAATGTAGGGGTGAAACTGTAGAGCTGGTGACTTCTCGCCCTAGTCAGTAGACTTTCCAGAGAAAGTCTGTGACCCCCACAACTTTAATAGCTGGATGATTTGGACATGACCCAAAATTTTTTCTGTCTTAGTGGCATACCAGAAGAGACTATGTGTTGGTGACTTGTATTTCCATAAGTACTGCTTTGTCAAATGCAATTTATCTGGAGATGCTGGGAATAAATCTCTTCTTGCATTGCAAGAATGCAACCCAGTTTTTCCCCTCTTTTAAACAGAAGTCATTAGTATATTATTTGTATTGTGCTTTAGACGCCAGTGGGTTTTTAGAGAAATCCACTTTTCTGAGCACTTGGCAGCCATACAGTGCATGCATAGATAATATGGGAAGTAGAGCACAGGGAAACATGTTGATTTGCTCAGTGACATGCTGCTCATTCATGCTGGTCAGAAGTACTCATGTTCTTCACAGTTTACTACCCCCACAGTCAACTGTGGAGTCAGATTTTCAGGCTGAAAATAATGCAGTTCTGCTGACAAGATGAAATTTCAGTGTCTGAAAAAGAAAAAAAATAGGTAAAACTACATAGTGTAATTATGCACATTTTTAAAAGTTGAGGAATTATATTTCCTTTAAGGAGAAGGTGATTTGGGGGTGGGAATTCATTGTTTTTCATGACACCTGGATGGTGGTCTAGTGGTCTACTAGCTGAAAAATTACTTCTCAGTTCTTGTTTCTTACTGTCCAAAGAAATTGAGATACTTTGGTTTTGTTGTAGTAATAATCTCAGTCTTTCTTTTGAAATGCATCTTAGGATATGGCTGTGTTCTGAGATTTTAATCTCCATCATTTTGCATGCTTCTTGTTTTGACTAGTTTTGTAAGCCAGTACTAACAGCAACACCAGTTGGAAGTGGTCTTTATTGCATCTTGAAGAAAAGTCATTGACTTCAAGCAGACTGGCCCAGTTGGCCTGACATTTGTCAAAAATATATTTAGGCCCATGTCTTGAGTTAAAGTGATAAAAATCTGGGTGTTGCAAGTACGTAGGTTAAGTAAAAATAAATAAATAAACCCAACCAACCAAAACTACCCAGTTTGGAGGGATTTTCTAGGTGTTTGGCATGTTTGAAATAGTGTGTTCTTATCACATAATTTTAGCCTGATTTTAATCTTCCACAGATCATAAAAACTTAATGACTGAGTTTGTGGAATGTGGATATTGTTAACAGTTATTGTTAACAGTAAGTACCCCTAATGAATTTCTTTTTCTTCCCTTTTTTTTATGATTACATTATCTGGTTTATTCTTTTCTTTTATACCAACTCTACAGGTTAGGGACAGGGGTCTGAATACTCATTATTTTTTATTCTGATTCACTGATCTCTTTTTTTCATAATTTTTTCTTTTATGATACATGTTGGCTATCTTCTTTCTATTACTGTGTCTTTTCGTGTATGGAGGAAGGAAGCTCTGATTTTTTTTTACTTCTTCATGATTATCTTCTTGGATCTAGCTTTTAGCAAATAATTCAGGAAATAATTTCACTTAACCTAATCTCCCTTCTGCTTACATTCCAGGCCAAAAAAAAAAAAGTAAACAGAATGATCCTAGTGCTCTCATTGATATAAGATGGGGAAAAAGCTAATATCAAACATTACTGATTATTAAAATTACTGTTCTTTAATGTGTCATTGAAATAGTCATATTTTCTTGCCTGTCACTTAATCATGTTAGTCTCTAATAACCAATTAAGGCTGATATTCACGTTGGCTATGACAGCAATCTGAGGAACTTCGGATTTGCTTAGGTGAAATACACTTTCAGTGCTACGGGTGGACTATATTATTTCCTTAGATTTGTTTCTATAGGTATTGGTTGTGACAGGTATGTCAAAATTCCCTCAATTTAAAACCAGTGAAGCAACCAGGGCATGAAAAAAACCTGCCCTCTGTAAAACAATGTTTTGGTTCTTAGAGCAGGAAGCTTTTCATCTGATACAAACAAGAATAGTTTTGTATAAAATTGAGTAGTCTATTAATTCTGAAAGTGAACACATTTCTTGAGTATCCTTCTTTCTGTTTTGAAAGATAATTAATGAAATGTTCACTATAGTAAATAGCCAAAGTATATATATAGTAAATAACCAAAGCCTTACAGTTACGACTGAAGTATGGTATCTAATTTTGAAGTTTTGACTAAAAGCATTTGTATATTTAGGTAATGTTTTATATAGCATATCCTTCTTGACAAATTATGCTTCATCAGTGTACCTCTTCAATAAGGGTTTTATATTTGATTTGTTTGCTGTAAACTGTCATGAAAAATGTTGGTGGTCAGTCTTTATTACAAGAACTACTATAATTTTTTTTAATTTTTTTCCTTCAGTAAAGTAGTCCCAAAGAAGCAGGTCTGATAGAAAGGCACTATGTGGCATATTTTACCCTGTTTTAAATTATCATGTTAAAGAAAATTTGTAATTGTCTTTTGTGTTTGTATTCATCTCTGCAATTAGCAATGCTGTGTTTACCTGTTAAGTTTGCCATGGACCTAAATGCTTGCAGTTTTGGAAGGATGAACAATGGTTAGGTGGTGGAAGTAATAGCCTGTCTCAGAATCTGGGTTATATTTTTAAGGTAGCCTTTTGAAGTTGATGTCTGGAGACAGACAAACACCACTGCTGTTTAAATATAGTAAGTGCTAGTAGAGTAGAGCCATTACTGCCTCTTGGCTGTGTTTATTTGGAGTTTGCTAGTAGCAGGTGCTAAGTTTATAATTTTCCCTATGGTCTTCTTAGTCCCAAACAAATTGTGTCAATTTTGTACCCAGCTGTTTTTACATGTTTTCTTTCAACAGTTTTCATTTGCACTCTTACTTTATAAAATCACCTAACTTGAAAGGAGGGTAAGGTTCTCCCAGTGAGGTTAGTATTTCCCTTGATTCAGCTGGAACTACATTAGTTTTTTCCTCTTTGATCAAGTGTTCATTATTGATTCATAGGATAGATCATCTTATGACAACAAAACATTCAAGCCCAGCTTTCACAATAAATCAATGTTTTTTCTTTTTTTTAAGCAAATAAATGTTTCTGGAAATTGGCTCACAATGTTTATATGACAAATCACAGAAGTGGTGCAAAAGTATCCATGGTGTTGGCTATGGGGCAAGAAATTAAATGGGGCTTTCAATCCATGAATGCTGTGGTCATTATCACATTCCCCATTATCATAGCCTATTGCTTGGAAAAGATGGTGTAGAAAATGGGCAGAATTTTTAGCTGAGCCAACAGTCTCTTTTTATGTATTGATAACATACTTATGCTTTCAAACATTCATCAGCTTGCAGTATGGCTGCCTAGTAACACAATTTAGAGCAGAGCTATTTCTACAAGATCAGCTTTTTGGGAATTACATGGGGGAATTCACCATGTAAAGCAGATCAGTGCCTTCAAAATGCAATTAAATCTGTAATAAATGAACAGGATAAATAAATCTTAAGCAACTGCATGTAGTAATTTGGCAGAGTACCTGGGATGAAAATAGCTCATTTTAGCATCTACTTTAATCCCACTAATTCTGAAAGTTTTTGGTCGATTGCTTTCAAAAGTTTCTGTTTCCCAAACATTGTTTTAAACAACGTATGGACATCTTCTGAAAGGGTGCCATTTAACTTATTCTCTTTACTTCCTATGGAAACTATTTACTTTTATAATTTAGTACTGCTGTGTTTTGATTTTTTTCACATAGATGAAGTTCAATGCTCTATCTCATAGAACACTTGAAAGACTGCTTTCAGTGAAGTTGTTCTCTGTCAGCCATTTGTACTTACATAGAAGATTCTAGCATTACTGGTCTCAGAACTGTTTTACTTTCATAATAATTACTATAGAGAAGCAGATACATACGATCAGTCGACAGTGCCAGGTACTTTAATATTATAAATATAAATTTATATATATATATATATATATATATATATATATACACACATAAAGAGTAAGCACATATCCATCCCAACTATTCTTACCATCTGCCTTCAAATAACATTTTATTGCAATTAATTTTAATACCATATTTATAGCTTATACTCCTAAAGCAACAAATTCAAAATCTGACTAGTAAACCATAGAGTGATTTGCTATGGAAGTGAAGGATGATCTAGGTTAATTTCTCCTGCCACAGAAGGGATGTCTTTCACTAGATCAGGTTATTAAAAGCCCTGTCCCACCAGGCATTGAACACTTCCAGGGATATCCACAACTTCTCTGGGCACCCTGTTCCAGTATCCCACACACTCACAGGAAAATATTTCTTCCTATTAGATAATCTAAATCTGTCCTCTCCCTCCTGTTCCTAACACTATGTTCCCATGTAAAATGTCAGTCTCCCTTTTTTTTTATAAGCTCTCTTCAAGTATGGAAAAGGCTGCAATGAGGTGTTTATTCTGTCCTCCAGCCTGAAAAGCCAAAACTCTCTCAGCCCATCTTCATAGGAGGGATGCATCATCCCTCTGATTATCTTCGTGCTCTCCTCTGGACTTGCTCCAATAAATCCATGTCCCTTCTGTGCTGAGGACCCCAGGACTGGATGCAGAGCTCCAGGTGGGGTCTCACCAGGGTGGAGAATCCCCTCTCTCATCTTGCTGGCCATGCTGGTTTTGATGCAGCCCATGATGCAGTTGGCCTTCTGGGCTGCAAGCACACACACACAGCCTGGTCCATGTCCAGTTTTTCATCTGCCAAACCTCCACACCTTCTCCACAGGGCTGCTGCCAATGACTTTTCCTCTCAGTCTGTACCCATGTCTGGGAGTGCCATGACCTGGGTGCAGCACACTGCACTTACCCTGCTGAACTTCATGAGACTCTAATAGACCCACTTCTCAAGTTTTCCCAGGTCCCTCTGGGTGCCATCCTGTCCTTCAATTGTCTTAACTGCACTGCTCAACTTCTGGTCATCTGCAAACTTTTCTGAGGATGCTGCTTCCAAGACAGAATCTTGAGGGATGCCACTTATCACTGGTCTTTTCATCTATCTTGCATATTTTTTCAAATCTTTAATTTACCCCCAACTCTTTATTGCCAATTATAATTTATTATTTACCTTCAGATTTATTACTGTGAACTTTTCTACATTTGATTATTACCTCCTTTGTTCAAATTTCTTTGTATTTTAATATAATTCTTTGCACGAGTTTGGAAAATAAGAAGTTGTCTCAGTGTTTGTCATTCTTTATTTAGACAGGAATTAACTTCAGTAGAATAGCAAGTGGATAGAATGAGCTGTTTTCATCCAGCTGAAAGTTTAATCTAGTGGAACACTACTGATTGTATTAACTTGACAGGGTTAGTAATTATATTTAGTGAAGGCATATTGTTTCTTTCTGCCATGCTGCCATAAAATAAAGGTTTGCTGATTGTTGTTGCAAAAATTGGGCCCTCTTTGTATTGTAATAGTCTAAAAATAAAAGTGAAGTTCCTAGTGGAATTTGATACTCTCTGGGCAGCCATTATGGTTTATAGCAACTGATGTCACATAGATTTCTGAAATTATGCCTGTGTGTTGAACACCCAGAGTTTTCAGGCTTTTTTTCTGTTTTAATCAAAACCAACTGTGTCATTATTCTGTTCCTTCTCTCTTTTCCAACCAATATTTGGTTTCTGTTGCATGATTTATGAGTACCTGTTGTAGTCTTTTGTGTTGATAGTGTTTACCCATCTGGGCTGTCTTAATTTTAGTCCAGCATAATGTGTCTTTTGGCTGGTTTGCTCTGTGCTGTCGGTCTCTTTTTCCTGAAATCAAAATGTGCAAGGAATTTAACACCTGTGAAGTGATTCCAGAAGGAGGTAACATTAGTGAATCCATTACTTGCTGTTGTTGTTGCAATAAAATAATGTTTAAGATCAAGAAAAACCCCCAAAACAATGATTTAACAGTCAGTAGAAGTAATTTAAAGGAATCAGAATTAATTTCTTGTTTAACATAGCTAAAAACCAAAGCTCCTTACTTTGCATGAAACTAAACCCATTTTCTCTGTACATTTCTGTATTTTACTTTTTGAAGGGTGTTCTTCTGTTCTGTGAAAGTTCTATTTTACTAGAAAATTGATAAAATTTTATATAAAGATGCACACCACATTACAAAAGAAGCTTTTCATAGACTCATGAATTCAGTGAGCCAAATTGTACTTTGAAGCAAAGACATTTAAACATATATGCATTTATATATCCCTTAATTCACAGACTTATCACAGGCTCAGAAATAATAAAATAAATCACCCCTTCTTCTGTTTGGTTCCCGTTGCACCTCAGTAGTAACTCCTGATGATCTGGCGATGGATAGATATCATTTGGAATCGTTGGGTGGCAGTTCTGTCTGTATGGGGTTTGTGTGGCCAGGTTTTGGTAGTGAGGGGCATAGGGGGCTGCAGGGGTGGCTTCTGCTGGAAGCTGCCAGAATCTTCTGCCGTGTCTGGTCGAGCCAGTGCCAACTGCCCAGGAAGGGCCAAGCCATCAGTGTCCTGTGAGAAACCTGTGCTGGAGCAGGCTCCTGGCAGGACCTGTGACCCTGTGGAGAGAGAAACCCACTCTGGAGCAGGTTTGGTGCAGAACTTGAGACCCCCATGGGAGACCCGCACTGTTCCTGAAGGACTGCACCCAGTGGAAGGGACCCCCACTGGAGCTGTTCATGGAGAACTGCAATCCATGCAAAGGACTCGGGCTGGAGAAGTTAATAAAGGACAATTTCTATGTGAGGGCCCATGCTGGAGCACAGGAAGGAGTCCTCTGAATGAATAGAAAAAGCAGCAGCAGAGACAACATATGATGAACTGATCCCAGCCTCCTTGCCCTGTCCCCCTGTGCTGTTGAGGGAGAGGAGGAACTAGAATTTCAGAGTGAAATTCAGCCTGTGGAGAATGGAAGGATGGAGGAAAGTGTTTTAAAATTTGATTTGATTTGTCATTATCTTCCTCTGATTTGATTGATAATAAATTAAACTAATTTCCCCAAGTCGAGTCTGTTTTGCCCATGACAGTAATTGATGATTGATCTCCCTTACCCTTACCTGACCCATGAGCCTGTTGTTTTTTCTGTCCCCTGTGTAATCGAGGAGGGGAGTGATAGAGTGGCTCTGGTGAGTGCCTATTATCCAGCCAGGCTCAAGCCACTGTCTTACCTAGACCATAAGGATTTTCTTCCCCGCATTTGAAATCCTTGATAAATGAAAATATACGTATAAGTAATATGAATTAGCTTACACTAAAAAGCTGAAATAAAGAAAACTTATATAAGCTCTTCCTTTATTTCTCAGTTGTCTTTCAGTTTAAATAGGTAGAGATGACTGACAGTGCGTGCTAACACGTAAAGAAGAACACACAACTCTTTCTGGGAGAAACCTAGCATGGAAATTTTTTTCCTCCAAAGTACCCCCAGCTGACATCTCTTCAATGGCTGAACAAATAGTCTTGAATCTCTTTGCTTGGTGTTCTTGGACTATAATTTTTTTTAGATAACCAACCTCTTTTTGTAAGCATTTGGTCTTTCTTTTAAAAAATAAATCTTTTTAAAAGAAGCTTTACACATTTATGCAAATTCTACACATTTATTTTACATATAAATAGGATGGAAATAGGAAATGTCTATGGAAGATTTTAAGAGGACTCTCAGTATATTTTCATTTTGCCAGAGAAATAGTAAGTCTGTGCTCGTGACTTTTTTTTCATTGTAGTGTGGAAAAGATATAAGAATTTTCAAATCCTAAATTGCTTTCTTTGAGTAGTTGATTATAGTACACAGTACTTGGTATGTTGGTATATTTGCTCACTATATAGTTGATTAGACACCTGGGGGAGAGCACTGCACATTATTGGGGCTGACATGATTAAAGGATTTGTTGTACACCTGAAGAAGCAGATAGATTGTGTGATGAATCTGCTGACTAAACAGAATTAAAAATATTCAGGCTGTAGTAATCTGAATCTGATTGGTGATGTGATCACGTCTGTTGATCTGTGTCTTTTCAAATTTCTAATTACGCCACTCATATGGAAATATTACATTTAAGATGACTTAATTTATATCAGTGTGGATTACCAAAAGATAAACATCTGACATTATTTCTTTTTCAAAGTTAACAGGATGCCTAAGTAAAATGTTTGAACATTTCTGACATGAAGTCTTTTATAAAAATATAGTTCAATATTGTGCATTAATTATCTTTAACATTAAGATGTGTGAATTTTCCTTTGTGCTTTTATCAAGTCTTTCAGTGGATGGAGAAATTAAAGCCTAATCATATTTTAAAGCCTAATATCATATTTACAGTTTATTATCAAGAAATTAAGCAAATAAGTAGTCCAAAAAACAACTGGTGAAGTTAAGAAAAGCAAGAAATTTGCAGTAGAAACGTGTTGGTAAGTGCAATGACTGGAAAAGGTTTTGAAAGTTGAATTATATTAGCATAAAGTATGGTAGGAGCAGGCCATGCCTGCCAGTCAGCTGTTCAAGGAAATATTATAAATCTCCTTAAATTGTATTGAGAAATTAAATTGAGTCCCCTCTTCTCACCCAGTGGTGTTTCTTGAGGATTTAGTACATGTCTTTAAATGTCTTGATTGCTATGTGTTTTTGCATTCAGGCCATGGAGCTTTTGAGGAGTAATCCTCCCTGCTGTTGTTGGTACATTTGTGGAGTGAACATTCTTTATCAATGTAGCATATAGAACAAACCTTCATTACTGGAGGCCCTAAACCTTATTTGTGCTTGAAAGCATCCTATCATTTCACTTATTATGACTGGTTATTTCCAAATGGAGATGGGTTGAAAAGCCTACTCTTTAATCTTATTGAATTGTGTTAATAGCTCCCTGGCAGTGCTCCTTTCTGACTTCTACAAGGTCAGTCTGTGTTTCATCTGTCGCATCTCTCTGTTTCAAAATTTCAAATTTGCTTTAAGACAAACACAATTTATCCCGTGAAAAATAACTGCAATATTTGATGCTTGTAGTTTTCTTTTTACTGAGTACAAACACAACCTTATCTTCCAATGTGGCCCTTCTGCCAAGCACCTAAATTGGTACTGAAGCATCACAATCTCGACATGATGTAGGATGGGGTTTTTGTTTTCTAATTGCCTGGTTTTGGGCTCAGTGCATGAATTAATGACTAGAAGTCATTCATGATGACTCATGATGATTCATGAGATAAGGCTTTGCTGTCACCTGAACCCTGTTGTTGGAGTCAGTAAGTCAGGAGTTTCTCTGAATCCTTCAGGGAGAGGTCAGAATGCAGGGATTGAGTTGAAACCTTTAGATGGATTGAAGTATATTAGGCCTCTCACTTATAAGGCAGAGGTGAAGATTTAGGTTGTAACATAAGAGAGAGAAAATAAGTAAGTAAATGGAAAAAGTTTTAAGTGCTTTTAGTGAGTAAAAGGTCTTAGATGCCTGAGAAGTAGTACATGTTCTAGTGATGGTTGAAAAACATGCTAGTGTTTCCTTAGAGGCTCCAAGAATCTAGCTTCAGACATAATAGAGTCAGAGTTAAGAATATTGCTTACATTTTTCAGTTAGAACAAGACAGGCCATGAACGTAGTCTATACGTAGCCTGGCGTGCTAAGAAACCAGAATTCTAATAGGTTAAGGAGTAGTGGTCTGAGTTTGTGTCTTAGCTGGTTGGAAAGTTTCTATAAAAGAACATGCATCAGGGAGAGCTGGGGCTCTATGCCATGGCTTTATGCCATGTGCATTTTGCCATTGCATTTTGTCACTGCAGCTTTGCCATTGCTTTATGGCATTGCTTTGCTTTGCTCTGGTTTTGTTTTTGAGACTGATGTGCTTCTGCAATAAATAACTTTACAGCAACTATTAGCTGGTTTGCTTTTTAAAAAGAAGAAGAATAGGCCCGACAGTCTGAGTGCACAAGAGGCACCCGGAGGCTCCCCGAAACCTCACACCCTGTCACACAGAGGTAGCCCAAAGCCTTGCCTGGTTCTGGTAAAGCATCAGTGAAGCAGATACTGACTTTGCCCTAACTGAGATCTCTGCAATCCATATTTGTATTATATATGCAAAGTGCCTTACTAAAAAAATGACTTTTGATTTAATTTCTGTCTATACTATTTGGATTATAGCACATCTTAAGAGTGACAATACTCTCAACAGGTTTTGGACAAAAGATGATTAACTTTGTATGTTGACATAGCCAGTCAAGAAGTTTCTGAATGTTATTGATTACAAAGAACATGTTACTTTGAGAACATGACAGTAGTAGTAGTATCTATCATTATGTTGTGCTATCGCTTTTGTATTGCTCGTATCTTTAATTATTGTACAAAATCTAAAAGGTATAGCATCTGCCTGTATTTGCTGGCTGGTATCCCTGTTGCTGCTGGCACAACATATGTGGCTATGAATAGCTGTGTGAGATTTTTATTTGCTTGTTCTCTATCAATTTCCTTCCAGCTTTTGGTGCTTGATTGAATTAGTGTGTCATAGTGATTGGTACTTATTGTGAGTTCACAGATCTGAAAAATACATTACTGTAGATTGTTATGTTCTTGCTCTGCTGAACCTGTCTGGTTCCTGCTCAGAATGTAGGAGAAAGATTTTTTTATTTTTTTATTTTTTTCTCCATTGCATTTACGTGTTCAGTGGATTAAGGGTCATTCAATGCATATTTCTTCTCAGATGACTTTTTTGCCATTCCTAGAGATAGTCACAACTGTACTAGGTAAAAGTTTAAAACAGCTATGTGATTTTATTAGTATGTAAAATGAGTTGTAGCTATTCTGCCTAAAGATTTTGTGCTATACAAATATAAAAAATAGAAAAAGAAAATTTTCTCTTCTTTAAATAAATAGTTCTCACAAATTATAAGCTTAAACTGTTTCTGTGTTTTAATGTTATTTAGAAGCTTGCTGATATAATAGATTCTGAATTCTGAGAACTGAGTTGTCTTTTCAAAATACTTACTCAATATTATAAAGTAACTTTGAGAGGTAATTCTCAATTATTTCTCATCATTTGACTGAGTTTTGACTGGCCTTGAGTACCTCCCCTAAACCAATGACACCTGATGTCAAGTACAAGAAGCACAGTAGCAGGAAAGACGTTTTTCACAAGAAAAACTGTTTTCTCTTTTACAAGCAGTTCAGAGAAAAAATTGTTTTATGCATGTAGAGCTTTAGATTTCTGAATTATTTTGATGACCTAGCATGCCTTACACTTTAGGTTGAGTTGGCTGCCTGATGTTTGGTAGGAGGATATAAGGCAAGGGAGTGAAGACTGCAATTCTCTTCTGGGAAAAGACTAAGGAATATAAATAAAACTGATATTTGAAAAATAGGGTTTAAAAATCAAAGTAAACCTCTGCTCTATTTATTTTGAAGGATCTAAGGACAGAATTGTCGTCTTGCCATATTCAGTTCAAAGCAGAGCACTGAAGACATTAGGCTTGTTTTTCTTATGTTTTGAATTCAGCTGACATTTTTATGTTTCTTACAATAAAACATTTTTTGGCTTTAATGATTAATTCAAATACAGTGCTGAAGGTAATACTTCCTTATGAGTAAATAAAGTAATCGACTATGGACAAAAATGAAAATGTCGCGTTTTCTTTTGTACTGAGAACTGAACATGTCATGTATCTGCAATAGGAGGAATAGAGCTTTCTGCCCTACACAGCACATAAGGACGGTTTGTCATGAAGTATCAGAAATTGATTTCAAGTAGACCCTACAGCTTGCAAAGCAAAAGCAGATTTAAAAGTAATAAGACTTAGAGGGCAGTATTTCTGAAATAAGAGTAATTTTTCCTTCAGATTTTACTGAGGTATTTACAAGCTCATGAATGCAAATACTGGACATCACAGGTTCACTGAAGAGAACAAAACTGTAGATGAATGTTTTGGAAGTGGGTATAAAATTTGGCTGAAATTTTGCCAAATAGATATATTAACAAGGAACCAGGGTACTTTATTGCAATTACAAGTCATCCAGTGACACTTTGAGTAATCAACTCTAATATTTAGCTAGTCAGTTCTGGATATAAAACAATACCCTGGCATCTAAATGAGCAAACATGAAAGTGTGCAAACACGAAAGTGAGCTTACAGAAAATCGATGGACAAAGATGCTGTTGATATATCCTGTGCAAGCAAAGTAAAGGTAAAGCTTTTACTTCTGAATTTTTTGAAGTAAGTTATTAGGCTGATCAGGCTAAATCTGGACTGTGCGTTTTTAACTGCAAAAAGCTCTTTCTGTTTAGATGATGGTTATGGGAAGCTCCACACTTCTGTTATGCATTTTCACACCCCCATAGCTTCTTAACTGAAATACTATGTGCAGAAGAAGAATAAAGTAAGGACAGGAATGCCATTTTGACACGTATAGAAGATGTGGAGCTAAAGTACCCACAATACTTATTTCTTTCCTGGTTTTCTTAATTTTTAAATGGATGACTAACAGTAAACACGAGTAAACTCTTCTAGGTGGTGCATGGGAAGTAAATACAGTGGCAAATGCAGCAATTTAAAGATGGGGATGCAGCTGCCTTCCTAGTCTTGTTCATGCTATTAGAAAGTGGCTTTCCTTGGAGAAGAGGATTAGGAATGCATCTTCTCAAAATGAAAACTAGACATAGACTTCTTCCTTACAATAAGCAAAAGCTTGCATTGGGTCTACAATCTCCTCCTTATTGCTATGAAGTAAAAGATTTGAGCAAATCTATAATGCCATATATTTTTATTCTGTGCCAGATTTCTAATAAAAACTGTGATAAAGCTGCCATTATATTACTGTAATTTGATTAAAGCAATATGATTTTCTCACTACTTAAAGTATATTTATGTAATTTTAGGTTTGTCACAGGGATTTTATGAGTATCTCTGAGTTACAAAGGAATAAAAAATCTGGAGTAAAGAATCTATAAATTTTTCCAAATATGGAATGTAACTAGTGTGCTTGACAAAGAATGTGATGTAATGGAACTCTAGTCCACAAGATGTCTATTTATTGTAAAACTGATTGCAAACTCAAGGAGTACGATTATTTCTCATTGACATATTCTCATTATATGGTGTTATTTGCTCTTCTGGACCTGTGATAGCAAAATTTCCTTAGGCATCTAATAAGTTTTAGAAGTTCAAGTGAAGTTGTGACGTTATTCCTGATTTTGCTTGTGATATCAAAAGTACTTCTGCAGGTGTGTTTGACCGGGAGGGGAGAAAATGCTTAGCATTTTACTTTCTGTTGTCTTTTTATTCTCCTTACAAATAATTTGTGGTCAGCAGGACCCAGCAAGGAGTCGCCTTTTCCTCCAGATGGTTGTGACATTTGAGTAAACCTTGGAGGATTAAAGGCAGTCTAGTGAGCACTCACTGTAAACTCCTGATGCAACGTGACAGTCCTAATCTGGGTCCTGGGCTGATTACATGGTAAGAGTGCAAAGCAGGGGAAAAATCCAAGTGCGAAATAACCATTTACACTGATGAAAGACACTAAAAAAAGCCCCATATCCTAAGTTTAGACTAAAGACTCTGCACATGTACAAACTTACACAAGTTAAGTTTTCAAGTGTAATAACTTAATAACTGTCTATGCAATAACTTCACTTGGTGTAAAGCTTTTCTGTGTGTGACTGAATGAGCACAGCTTGATGCAAAAGTTATTTTCTGTATTTTGAAGAGAGTTTGCAAACAATCCAAGTGGTTAAACGATGGTAGAAAATACAGAAATTGATCTGAATGAGACTCTGAAATCTGATTATGGATCATCACCATCTGCTGTAGTAGGATAATAGAGAGGTAGAGAAAGAGATATTCTACCTTTATCTGGAAAAATGGAAAAACTTCACTATATTACGTTTGTAATATATATAGGGAGAACTTGTTTACATAATGGGAAACTCAATCAGAAATTATGCTCTTTATTAATATAATTCTAACTATCTAAGGTATATTTGATGTATTATTATTTTGGTTTTAATAAAATAAGGAAATAGCTGCTAAAATTACTTTATTTCTTTTTTCCTGTCCTGAATTTTTAAGAGCAGAATATTGAACTTTCAAAAGATGATATGGCAACAGGTGTAAGTATTCAGCATTGTACATCTTAATTTATTTGTTTCGCCTGAATGAATTTTAAATTGTACTGCTCAACACCTCCTGGTACAAGAACAATGCTTCAAGCCTGGCTTGTAAATTTACCTGCTTATCTGTGGATTATTTTTACTGCACAGCAGTTGAGTGATTTGTTCCTTTTCCAAGTCTATCAGTCCAGTATTTTATTTTCAAAGGCAAATCTGTTACATCTTTAGTTTTTATGCCTTCACCATGATTTTTTTTTTCCCAAGGTATTTTACTTGTGTAGTTAGAGGTATCACAAAAATATCTGCTGAAAATAGGACATGTAGTTGATGATTTATTACTGGAGATGTAATTCTGTTGACATTCTAAGAAATAAACTAGGGTGTTTAGTGCCAAATATGTAACTCATGGCAGTACCAAGCATACTGTGAATTTTCAGTTATTTGTTTGGTATTACAAGGGTGTGTGTTTCTGCAAAGCTCAAAAAACCTTAATTATGGTTGCTTATTTGCTGAAAAAAAGTCAGTTGCACAGAAGCTGTGAGAGTTCAAAGGAAGTCCAGTCAGATTAATTTATTTAATGAAATCTACTGAACTATTTCTGTACATACTGAATTTCCTTTACAAACACTTTAATTAAAAAATCAGGCTTCTTTTTAAAAAGAAAGAGACAAGCTTTAAGGCTTATGCAAATTGATCATAAATGCTAATGGCAAAAAATTGTACCATTTCATTCTGGTCGCCCTACATAACACGAATCATTTGGATGCAGTGTTCAAAATGCTTTTTTAGCTGTTTCATTTAAAAAAATGGCTGTCAGAAATAACAAAAAATATTTCACCATATTCTTATTTTTTTCTACCTATCTTGAAATTTGAATTCTAAAACCACTGAGTAGTTGTCTGGCATCAAAGAACTACCACAAATTCACTCAGATATGTGGGCTGGAATTCTTAGATTTTGAGAAAATCCTCTGTAAGCATGAGATAAGAATGTGAAAAAGACCAAGCTTGACCTACCTTAAACTATCCCAGCAAGGATCTAAATTATAGCTTCAAGGAGTTGAACTGGTTATGAGTTGAGAGTGACTAGCAATCTCACAGCACCTTTTTATCTTTGCTGTATATCAGGACTGTGCCTAGACCAGAACAACAAATGTATTAGAAATATCACAGTAGAAAGTTTAGTGCTTTAAGCAAAGGTCCTTAATCCTTTTACTATATTCTGCAAGAATTTGAGTTAAAGCAAGCCGAAAATTAGTCAGTCTGCCCAGCCCTCTGCTCACCTAATTTCCAGGTTTGTTTTTATTTTATTTCTTATCCTATTTAATATAGCCTGTATTTATAGCCACTGGTGGTGGGAATACAATGGTGTTGCTGCAGGCTTCCCTTTAATGGATCCTTGCCAAAGATAGCCATTGTTCCCATTGCTTGAGGTTGCTCAACTGTGCAAGGTTGCTTGGAAACCCTCAACTGAGTAAAAACTTCCAATCATTTTCCTTTACCTCCCAAGTCATACCAGTTTAGTGCTGAGGGATTCAGAGAAGGATCACAGTCAATGTGGTTGCTTTCTGTGACCTTTTAGATGCTAAACCAATGACCTCTTAAATTCAGCATTGCAGCATGCACAACTATCTGGCTAAAAAAACAAACACTGCACTAGCCAAGAGGTAATGGCATCCCCAAAAGCTGTTACCTGATGATTTAAAAAATCCTGGACTAAGGAAAAGGCCTAACTAGTTGTTAGGTTCTGCTTTAGATTAAACTATTGAGAACACACTACATTTAAATTATGCTGTGCTGGTTCATCTCACATGCCATGTGATCATTTCTAAACAAACCTGATGCTCTATATGCCTAGGTTTTCCCTAGCATGCACTTCCTTTTATCATGCTGTTTCCTTTGCCCACATTGCAGAAGTCAATTGTATTTGATAAGAATTTCAGAGTGAATCAGTCATTATTAGCTTGAGCAAGCTGGTGAACAGGAAAAATCAAATTCCATTTGTATTTATGTAGTTTGGTCCACAAATAAGTGACCTAAACAATCTTGCTTCTTTGTCTCTTATGTTAAACCCATTACTTTTTTGAGCAGCTAGTATGCTAAATCTTTTCAGCTGTTTTATAAACCATGTTATTTATGTATATGAGAAGTGCTGGGATGGATGCCTTCTTGGTTGTAGATATTTCCTTAATACAAGAAATACAAACAGTCTGCTATAATATTAGGTGAAACATTGACTGGTATTGTATTTTCTTGCTGGGGAATTGAATATTGCCATCGCTGTTCTCCAAGTAGCATGAGCTAAAGATCTGCGGGGAAAAAATGTTGCTACATGATAATTTAATCTGCTTTCTATTCTGGTAGTTTTCAATTCTCTCTCTGCCACTACTTTGAGATAATAATTTAAGTATTACATTATACATTGCCCTGTGTATTGGGATGTCTCTGCTGACTTGGCTCCATGAGATTTTATGAGTAATGTCATGCTGGCACAGATCCAAGGATATTTGGGTTTCCTGGGAATGTATTTGCCCTGTGACTTTCTCTTTTTCTTGACACCCAGCCTTCTCCCTTCCTCTTAATACTAAACTTTTACTGGTGTAACTGACAAATGTTTATTTTTTATACATCCCTTAAACTTTTATGGACACTGCATGATGCTGTTCATTGAGTTCTGAAGTTATAGAAAAATGAGTGAGTGTTTCTTGAAGCATTGACATTAAAGGAAAAATTACATGTACTGCCTCTTTTCATCTGCACCCAAATTTTTTAATTAGTTCACAGAACCAAAGCAATTGTGTCTTTTCCCAGAAGGTTTTAGGCCAGTTGTAAACTTATGATAGCAAGTTGGACTGAAATAATAAGAGTTCTCTAGGATATGAAGGAGAGCAGAGGGGCTCTGCGACTTCCTAGTCTGTTATAAGCACTGTGTCAAATGCTAGAGAACTAGATTTAGGATGTGCTTGTTTCTTTCCATCTTACTTGATAGAATAAGGATTCTGTGTTTGGGCTGTTAACCCCCAAGTTTATACAGTCACATGGAGAGTCTCATCATATTTAAGCTGATAACTGTGTAAACAAAAGCATTTAAAAATTGTTATACTCATTTAAAAAAATATACAAGACAGCTAACTGTCCCTCTGTCAGCATGCTGGAAACTGTCTGGCAATTCCTCATTGGTGCAATTCAATAGGACATGTGGGGGTCCCTAGGCTGAGAAGATTCAGTCTTGCTACAGAATGAGATTCATGGCTGTTGTACCAAGTGCTTCTAAGTTCTCAAGTCAAAAGCCTGTCTTATGAGAACATCTTTTGTGTCAGTAGGAATCCCAAAGTGATTTTGTTATCTAGTGCCTGCAATATTGCCCAGACCATACTCCAGGTTACTGGAATAGCCAGCAATTTTTGTAAATGTGTATGGATAAAACACCATTCTCTGGCTTTTTGGGGTCGTCTTTTCTCTTTTTTCCCTACTGTAATTCTGTTAACTTTGAGTGTAGATTTTAGTGTTTTCAGTCTATAACTGTAGTAGCAGCATAGTATTTTGTTTTGCTATAGATAGAACCACACTTACAAAATATTAGCTAAAGTATTTTAACTGGTCTTTTAGGCACTGTGAAACTGATAGCTGAATCAGTATGGTATAGCAGGCTGTCAATATAGCAGGTAGTACTCAACTGGAAAGAGTAACATTATAAATTTTGAGACCTCTTTGTTCTTGAGTGGTGCCTGTTAGAGTCTTAAAATATTACCATTTTCTCTCTGCTTGTTCTGTATATTTATGAGATGTAGACACATTTACTTCTATATCTAAATTAACTTCATAATATTTTTTTCCTGCTTTAGTTGGACAAGAGTTTCAGTGTTGGAAAACAGTGTCAGTGTGAGCAAATTTGGAAGGATTCTACCACTACTGCTGCAAGAACCCAGAGGTGCTAAATGCAGTCTAATACAGAAAATATTCAACAGTAGTCCTAGCCTATGAACCATCATAGAGCAGCTGAGCTAAATGGGAGGAAATCCACTCCACACTGGGAATTAGGGACTTACTTTTGAGGGGAAAGAAGAAATCTACACATGAAATGCAGATCTGGCAGGGCTTACTGGGAATGGGAGGCAGAGCTACAGGCACCACATGGAAGCTCCATCTACTGCCTCTATGGCTGCTTTGGAAGCTGTGCAGAGAACTGCAGTGACTACAGTCCAGTACAAAGACTGCAGTATAATCCTATCAATCCAGTAGGATTAGTTGTTCTACAGAGGTACCTTAGAAATAGAAAATTTAGTGGAGAAATTTTAAAAGATGGTCAAGGAGCAGTGTGCTGTCCACACCAGTCAAGGGAGATAATGCAATGTAAAACTACACAAAAGAGGTGAAACTAAGAAAGGAAAAATAATTGATACAGAGGATTATGTGAACAACAAGGAAACTTGAGTAATTCTTGATCTCAAAGCATAGCTAAATATGCCTTTAGATTTGAGGGAGTTCAGAGATATTTTTGGAAAATCAGAAATAGAAAACATCTCTACCATAAAATAATAAAGGAGATAGAGGTTATTATTTTGAAAAACAGTTTACTATTAGTTTTTTGGCTTTTTTTTCCCCAAGAGTATTCAGTAGATTTATCTTGTATTAAAGCTATTTCTGTTAAAATAAATTTTTTTTTACAAACATTTGTCATCTTAATAGCATTTTGTCTAAGAATATTTGGAAATCTCCGTGTAAGAGTACAGTTAATTTTTTTTTCCAGTAACTTTTTCTATTTTAATGTTTGTTTTGCTTTTTAGTTTCTCTTAGGCTTTGTTGAGGGGTTTTTCCCAAAAAATAGTTTGTGAGAAGAGTTGAGCTATAAGCCTGATTCTTCATGAAACAACCTTACTTTCAGAGTAAATACCTGAACTTTTGTAAAAAACAAATGAAGTGATATTCCATATAAAAATGGCATATCTCTCCTCCAAAGTCGATGAAAGTATTATAAACTTTTTACATACATAAAGTATTTTTGCTTCAAAAAATTCTCTCTTGAGTGAGCAACCAAGAACTCAAGGAGGGGGAGAAGATCCAAGATCTTTAATCAATCTGACCCATTGTATATTTTGTCATTCTTGAACTAATTGTCAGGGTCCATCTTTAGTATTATTAATTACTAAAAGAATATCTGGGAGAACTTGATAGTATAAACAGCTCAGACTAAGAGATTCAGTACTGAGTATTTCAGCTCAGAGTTTAGTGATGCCCCAGGTGAGGAGAACATTCCTTGTGCATCTGAAAGAGGGGTAAGATGGTGCACTTGGAATAAGGTATACCTGAATGGAGTGGTACAGGAGGAGAGGTGACAAGGGCATTTTTATATTAGAGTGTAGGAGAACACAATGGAAGAGTATGGGAGAATATGAGAACGACATAGTCATTCACAAAGAATGACAGTATGGAAAAGAGAAGGGATATTAATGAACTAAGGTGTAGAAAAAGGAGGTAATACAGCAAACCTCATGAGTGCTGGGAGAAGTACCATTTTGTATTGGGAGTTGAGTCACTTACTGTAATTTCTCAAAAGGAAATTGTAGTTTCGAGTGCCCAGACTCACACTTGGAACACTGAATATTATTTCTCATCATTGCTTTGTATGCATACATGTAAACACACGAGAATAAAAGCAGCACACTTAAAAATGCAGAAAAGTCTCTTTTTTTGCCCTGATTTGTGGCATCAAGTGCTGTTTGCAAGATAAAAGAGTATTTTAAGGTGCTCTTTTTTCAGTCACAACTTAGTCATTAACCTAAAAATATCTTGGCATTTGGTGATTGTTTTCAGCTGTGATCTCGTACACCTTAGGTCTTTCATTTTAAAAAGTTCTAGAATTCTCATGGTAATGTGTAGTATATTACATGATTATATATATATGTGTTCCTGAGTTTTCTTAAGAATTTCCTGCCATAAAGGTTCTTTAGCTCTCTGGCATTAGGTCTTAAATAACATATAATCGCTAGATGAATTTACTTTTATTGTCAAATACAACTTCTGAGTAGTCCTGTATATGTTTATACAAGCCAGCTTTGTTTCCAATCATCTATCAAGGAAAGCTTTAACAATGTGCATGGAACTTCAATGACACTTTATTAACACTTGGGAAATTCTCATGTGGTATGAACTTCATGGCATCCACAGGCAAGCTCAGAGTCCAGGAGGAGTATGTATGTAAGGCTCTTAGTTTGAGAGGTACAAGTAGATACGAGCAGGTTTAAATCCTAGATTGGAACAATCATCAGGATCAGTAGCAGTTTAACATTTCAGTAAATGTCCTTTTGCACTGGCGTCTCACAAGGTCTTATTCCATTTATTCCAACAGGATTACTTAAGCATGCCAAAGTATCGCACAGAACAACAACAAAGTAAAATTAGTCAAGAATAAATACAGCAATACCGTGAATAAACATTTAATAATTTTCTTATGTAGTACAAAAAAATTCGTCTCAAAACAAATTCAAGATACTTTTGTAAATGTCTAATTTATTATTGATTTCACTTCCATTTGCTAAAAACCCCAAGTTAATTTTTTTGCCCATTGGAAAGGAAAACTTGGAATATCTTATTCACTGAAAGGAGGGTATTGCAGTTACTGCATTTTTTTCTTCCCATACATACATATCCTTGAAAATACTTGATGTTGTCAAGGGAAGGAGAATTTACCTCTTCTATTCCTTGCTATTGAATTTATTTGTGGACTTGACCTACACTACTGGTTTGAATTCTAAATAGATTCATCTCACATCTTTGCAGGATAGAATCTGATTAGTATGGGGGAAAACTGACATATGAAAGTATCAAACTATCACAAGAAAAGAGAAGTATGGATTTCACTGCAGAAATAATATATTGTAAATCACAGACTACTCATTATGAATTTGAAAGAAAAATGAGTCACTCTGCACCCAAAAGCATATAGATTCTGAGTTTTTATGGAAGAGGAGTTTAAAGGAAGGAGGTAATAACTGCATAGTTACAAATGAAGTTGCATTAATGTTCTGTTTTTGAAATACAACTGCAGTTAAAGATTCACTGTGTGCCAAATTAAAAGGTTCGTTTTTAACTGGAGTAATAGATGTTGAAGGCCAGATCAAAGAATTGTCATTAAGTATAACTTAAGTATTCACAGACTAGAATTTTATTAAGTGATTCCTGCCTTAAACTGTGTTTTGTATTTTACTGAGATAAAGCAGTAGAAACAAGCCAAGATAAGAGTTTTCAATTAGCCTCCTTGTCTTTTTGTCCAAACCAAGAGAAAAGCCAGTGTGTGCTTTTAGGGCTGAAAAGTGGTAGTTAAATGTGCACCACCCCTTTAAACTGTTTCTGCTCTCTAAGCCTCCATTGTCTGAAACAGTGGGAAGCAAAATTCTCAGTAATCAAAAGATGTAAGGAGAAAAAAATCTGCATGAATTCCAAATAGCAGTGAATAAAAACCGAGCCACAGATTTTGCTCTTGGATTTGGCCTCCATTAGTTGGAGCCTATTTTAATGTCATACTTCTGTTTTTATTGTAAGCTTTGGTACAGTGAGGAAGGTTTCTGATGGAGAGTATTGCAAGTACTGCACATTTGTTGGGAAAAATGTGTTTAAATGCATATGAATACAAAACAACTAGAAAAATGGTAAATATGATAAAATGAAGTGAAACTTTGTGGATAGCTCTTGCTCAGATGTTATATACAATTTTGAAATGTCCTGCTTAAAAATAAAAGGAAATCTTTGGGATTAAATTTTTTTATTGAGAGAGAAATATTAGAGAACTATTAGCTGTACAGACTAAACAACGACAAGGCTATAAAATAGAATCCAATATGTGTGGGGTTTTTTTTATAATGTAAAACACTTACATAATGTATAGCATACTCCACAGGTATATTCCATTCCAATGGAAGGAATATTTATTCTACCAGTCTGTACAGAAAAAATGAGGAAAGAATTTGAGTCATATATTTACCATCATTGCTTTAGATTTTACACCAGCAAAGAAAGTAAACTTGGAAGAATTTCTATTCTGCTTTTCTTAATTTTTTAGTTTTTCTCTTGAGTTTTAGTTGTGTCCTAGAGTGATGAATAAAATTGAGGCCACCTGTTTTCCATTGGGCCTTTTTTAGTTTCTGTAATGCAAGTATTCTTATCAGAGTTATTTGGAAAGCTGTTGTGAGTTAATAAATATTAATTAAATGAAATAAAAACCCTACTATTCTTTCCAGGTGGCAAGGAAAGCCCTACAAAAATGGCTGGTTTATGGTGGAAAACAGTGATGTTTTGTGAAGAAACTTGTTCAATGGCATACAAAAGATGTAGAGTGCTTTAAAAATGTTGTTTTACTGACCTAAGTATTTTGCTTTTATGTTGCCAAGGCTATAATAGGAAGCTTCTCAGCCTCCATAACTTACCAAAAGCATATTCCATAGAATGTCATGGCCAGAGTAAAAACTGGGGGAGTTACCAGGAAGGGATCCAATCACTGCTCAGGGCCAGGCTGGCATCAGTCAGTGAGTGCTGAGCAATTGTTGTGTGCTGCAGTTATTTTGCTTGTTTTATTCCTCCTTCTCTCTACTTTCCATTGCATTTACTAATACTGCTATTGTTATTGGTAGTACAGTTTATTTTGTTCTGATTATGAAGCTATTCTTATCTCAACCCCCAAGTTTTCCTTTCCAGCTCTCCCCACGAGGGAGGGCTGCAGGGGAGTGAAGGAGGGGCTCTGTGGTACTTGCTTTGCAGCTGGGGTTAAACCTCAACACTTGTGTTTTCAGATGATGTTGGGTAAAAAAAGCTGGCTGTTTGTGAATGCTGTTGCACGGGACAGTTAACACTCAAAGGATTCCTGGTATGTCACGGGACAATTTGTGTTTTCTGGCTGTGTGAGCTTCAAGTGGGTGCAGGAAAAGGCTTTCCTTGGCACTCTGTGGGATGGGTTGTAGGCTTCTCCTGCCCAACACAGTGAGGAAATCGCTTTCTCATCTCCCAAAGTGTCCATGGAAAAACCTACTACAAAATCACACAAGAAAAGGAAGAACTTAGTCTACTTCCAGTAAATGACCTATGTAAGAATTTGTATAGGCTCACATCTTTATTGAAAAGTTAGGGATATGTAACTAAAAATTGTTGAAAAGATTTCTTGGTAGTCTGAAACACAAGCCTTTCTCTTGAGGAAAACAAAAGGAGGAAGAGTCACGTTCATTTAACGTTTATGTGCAGAATATTAAGTCAATTGCATGAATGTCTTTTGCTACACTTTTTTTGCAGGGTTGTTCTATACCCTGGGCATCATTTTCAAATGAAAGAAAGAAGGTCAAGGAGTCAGGTAGTGCTACTCTGTCACAAACATGGAGAGAGGGAGGTGAGGAAGAATCAGAGATAGAAAAAAAATAAATTGTGAGTTGAGTATTTTTCCTAAATTAAAGAATAACATTACTTTCAAAATGTTGTTATTACTGTTATTACTTTAAAAAGAAAAGGACTGATCATGTTATCACATAGGAAAAAAGAACTTTGAAGTGCATCAGTGCTTCACAGAGATTTCACTCAACATCTGATTTAGTCATCTATTTTTAAATAAAGCTAGATTTAGTTTAAGATAATGCTTTTTAATTTCAAAATTTAGCTTATGGGTATTTTTGCAGTTTTTGTTCCCATCAGTTTTATTTCTTGAAGGATCATGTGTTCTGTAGTGCTGTAGAATTATAGAATGGTTTGGGCTGAAAGGGACCTCTTAAAATCACCTAGTTCCAATGCCCCTGCCATGAGCAAGGACACCTTCCACTAGACCAAGTTGCTCAAAGCCCCATCCACCCCGGCCTTGAACACCTGTAGGGTGGAGTATCACAACTTCTCAAGACAGCTTCTTGCACTGTCTCACAACCCTCATTAGCAACAAATTTCTTTTTTATATCCAGTCTAAATCTACCCTCTTTCCATTTGAGGCCATTACCTCTTGTCCTGTCACTACAGGTCTTGGTGAAAAATTTCTTTCCATCTTTCTTTTGATTAATGTTTGCATCAGATAAGATTTGGGACATTGTGGCAGCTGCAGCTCAGCTATGAGAATGTGCTGAGTGCAGCAGCTTCAGCCAGTTTTGTTTTTCACAAATCTCTGTTCATGGCTCCATTTTCTGTCCAGGAGTAATGGTTACTGGATTGTTGAAGGGAAGAATTTGGCCTCAGCACAGGATTTTGC
Source organism: Sturnus vulgaris (assembly GCF_052056855.1). Taxonomy (NCBI): domain Eukaryota; kingdom Metazoa; phylum Chordata; class Aves; order Passeriformes; family Sturnidae; genus Sturnus; species Sturnus vulgaris. The sequence continues at coordinate 16,322,062 of NC_142246.1, forward strand.
AATTGGTTGTTTTGTCCATCACTACTCAATTTGGTTTCCTTTCACATTAATTTTTGCATTTTCAGATCATAGTGAAACATTTCACAAAAATCAGTGATAATCTTTGGACTCCATACTAATTCTTATTTGGATGGTAAATTACATTTTACAAATGGCATCTTCAGCTAATGTTAAAACTGAAATATTAGTTTTCATTGATATTTATGATCACACCCTATTTTGCTGAAAATTTTGTTGAAGGTTGTTTTTTTCTTGTTTTGTTGGGATTTTCGGTTTTTTGGAGGTTTTTTTTTTGTTTTGTTTTGGTTTGGTTTTTTATTTGTTTTGGGGGGGTTTGGGTTTTTTTGTTTGGTTGGTTGGTTTTTCTTTCTGGTTTTGCTTTTTTTTGTTTCATGAAAGTATAGAGATGTGCATCTATGTATATCCAGTGATGAGAAATTCTTTATTTCTCAGTGAAATACTGTCACCACAATTTTCCTCTCATCTATTTTGTGAAGGGTTTTTTACAGATGTAGCTGGGGCAACAGTTACAGGGTGAGATCCAGGTGCCTGTGTCATACTGTGTTTAGACAACGCATCTTCATCTTTTTTTGCAATATCTATTATTTATACAGAAAATTTTATATTGCAGTGGATGTTATATCTCCTGTGAAGTTAATGAGGGAATTATCACTGATATTTATATCAGCTGGAGTTGAGTTTAAGCAAAAAAGTATGTAGGACTGCCTCTCTCTACTCTTGAAATCTTTCAAGGTTTTGTATTTTTATATTTAAGTAGTTGTAGGTTGTTTTTCTTTTCATATAGGATAAAATAGCAACCACCTCTTCAGAGATTTCTATAGGGCATTTTTAAAATTTTCTGGCTCCTTCTAAGATTTGACTGCCGCTAAAACAGCTGTGAAAACTGGTTGCATTAAGACATAAATTTACTTACTAGTTATAAATTATATCAATAAATATCTGTGAGCTTAAATATTTTTAGCATATTAGAAATCAATAGGATTAGTGCAATGAGAATTTGAATATTTAAGTAATTTCTCTATCTGCAGGTTATAAACAAGAACCTCTGGTAATTAATGCCCTCCATTATGTATATCCTTTCATTTACCCTTAAAAGTATGTGCAAAACTTCTCTTTAGCCCATGTAAGTGGTAGGTAACACCTGGTATAAAGGTTGTGCTTCAGTTTTTCGTTCTTAACCCTCTGCTATATTTGAGTATTATTCTCTTTGTTTCTGTATGTGTATGGCCCAGATCTCAGAGCTGATAAAGTTAGTGGTCCTGAAGTGTGATCATACTAACACCCATTGATGTCAAAGTCCTATTGAAATCAAATAAAAATGCCCTTAACTAAGTGTTGTTGTACATTGCAACTGAATTTAATTGCTGGACTGGAAAGTCAAGCTCCTATGAATCCTAAGGACCAGAGCTTTTCTCTGCAACAAAGACATCTGAATTAGAGCTATTCATCTAAGCTGCCTTTAAATCAATTGATAGAAAAAGGAGTCAAAGGTATACATGAATAATGGGTATAATTTCTCTGATGCTGATAAAATCTGAAATTGCTTTGATCATTTGTGTCCCATAAATTTTTTGTTGCTCTCTGACTATAAAAGAAGCATAGATTAGTTGCCCTCCAGAAGTGCACATATTCGGTGGAAGCTGAGTGAGCTACCTTTGCTGCTCCCTTGTTTCCATGACTAAATATTATCTTGAACTCAGTGGTCCTATTTCCCTCTATAAATATTTGTGGTAGTTTTGTTTGTTTTTTTTTTTTTCTTTTTCTAATGTAAAGTGCAAGTCTTCAGTTTTTCTTAGTTTTAGTATAAACTTGATTTTTTAAAAAACTTTTTTCTTTGGAATTTATAAAAAGTACATGCTCTTACAACTTCTTTGTTTTGCTTCCTGAAGAAGATGAAAGCAGTTTTAGAAAAAGAAGGTTTACAGCTGAATCTGCATTGAGTGCAGAAATTAGAGTTCACCTAAGACGAGTAAAAGAGGGATGATATATAGTTGTTGATGTCATGGTTAAAATACCATCTAGTATAGCAAACACAAAGAGTTCACTGGAGCATTCAGGTATAAAGAGCTAGTCTGAATGGCTGTTGGAGGACTAAGTACTGCTGCCTCTGGGATATTTAATACATGCCTTGCATTTTCTCATTTCAGCAGTTCATATGAGCTATATCTAACCCCCAGGGTTTAAAGAGGGGAGGTTCATTCTAACTATCAAGTTTGAAGATTAACAGTCTTTTGAATTAGTGGATATCCTGAATGCCTTTGCCCTTTATATGAGGTGTTTTTATTGCTCCATAGTTAAAGTTCCACTTGGTTGCATAAGTGATTAATTTACTTAATCAGCTCTTAGTTCTCTGCTCTGTACATTGTGCCAACAAAATCCAGTTTTCTCTAACCCTGGTGTTGTTTGTGTTCCATTTCACGGCCATTGTATGTTGATTTTTCTTAGTCGCATTTTCAAAGCAGATTTTTTTGTTTGTTTGCTTTTTTTTTTTTTTTTTTTTTTTTTGAGGGTTTCATACCTGTTAACTTGCAAACCCCTTTACCAGCAATTCTGGAAAAGGAGGAATGTTTAGGAAGGAGGACTTGCTTTTTGTTATATCTTTGTGCAGTCGTTGTTGACCTGCTCAGCAGTGAATAGGTCAGTGCTAGTGATAAAAAGCTTACAGAGACTAGACACATTCATTTCACCCTTTTGCTCTTAACACTGTGATGGGGCCAGGAGGCTTTCATGGGAGCTTGCTCCTTGCAAGAGGATTTGGCTGTTTCTGGTTTTGGAAACTGGTTTGGGAAGAAAACAAAGGGAGATGATGACTTTCCTTGCATCCCAGCATCTTTGTAAGAGAGCTTTCTGTCCTGGAAAAATTTAACATTCATGAGTCACAGAGGCCCAGAACAGAGTCAACAAAAGAGAAAGTGGCCTTCTGAATCTAAAATTACATTGTATGTCTATTAGTCATGACAATTCAGATTAAAATAATCTTAAAAATGTAAGAATCTGTGCTTTAAATGGTGTTACATACCATATTAGGCAGTGGTAAATGGCTGGTACTACCTACAAGATCTGAACAGTGAATGGCCTAACCTTGTTCATTTAACATCAAAAAATCAGTGATGATTTTGAACCTGCTTTTCATTTCATTGATAACTGAGGATCGTGGTAAGGCACAGCTGCTAAAAAGGGTATTTTTAATCTCCAAATACAGATTACTTGTATCTAAGATTCTTTGTACTTTTCTGAGGGGCTCTGTGACTGTTGGATGCATCATAAAGCACTTAGAAGTTGTAGTAAGCAAACTAATTTTTAAAAGATAAATGGATTTTAACTTAAAATCAGGATTGTAAATAGCATGTCTCCTTAGCACTAGGCGTTTTGCAGACAAATCTGGAGAATTGTGTTGGAAATTCGTGTGAGATGAGAAGAGTAGTCCCTCTGGCTTTATAGTGTGTGCAGCTGTCTTTCAGTATCAGGGAAGGAACATGGAAGACTTGTGGTTTTTTAATAAAGGCACTTACACTACTTATTAACTTCTTTCATGCTGATGAAGAGTGAACAGGAGGAATAGAAAGAACCTGATACCTGAAACTTTCCTGCTATTAATTTGTGGTTCTTTGTCCTATATTTATCTCAAAGTCAATTTAAGATAATTTATTTAATGGTATTTCAAAGAATGCTTAATTGTCTGAGGGTTGTCTGATCTTCATTTCGGTGTGGATCTGGCAGCTTTACAAAACATTATAACAATGTGATGAAATGTTTGGCAGAAGAGATAAGGTCTACCCCAAAAATATAATTCGAGGCTAAAAGCAATATTTTATCTGGAAACTCTTTCAGCATGGGGAAAAATCCCAGATCATTAGATTGTATGAATTGACACAGCTCCAGCAAAATCTGTGAGGTGAAGGTAAGTCTTCCTATAGGACTTGAGTTTCTTGCCTGACCTGAGGTGAAAAAACCCAACACATTTTCACCAGTGAAAATTCATTATTTGCAATATTCATAGAGAAATATTAGTTAAATTGTTTAAAACATAAGTCCTTTCACCAAGCCTTTACATTATCTGCAAACTATTGACATAACACCCTCATATTTAATAATGTGCAAAATGCCTCAGATAACCAAGAGGCCTCTTCAGCATCACAGTAACATGAGATGCAATTTTTTTCCTGCTTTATGCTTTGTTTTACCTCTTGTCAGATCATCTACTCAGATCTTAAATACATTGTATGTATGTATTTATGTATTCATAAATGCTGTGGAGCATTGGGAGACACCCATAAAGTCCTTTATGAGTGTGCAAGGGAGATCTGACAAATAAATGAAAAAAAGAAGTATAGCAATTTTTTCTACAGTTTTTCTCCATTAGATAGGTCATTTTGACTTATTTCAAAACTCATTATATCATTATTGCAGGAAAGAGGAGAGAAGGAAAATAGAAATGCCTAACCAAAAGACCTTGCAGGTATAAAATTTTAGACGGATTTTTTATCTTTTCTCCTGAAGGCATTCACATGTGCCATCTAAACAGATAAATCTCTCCTTGATGCAGGTTCTTAAAACTTGTAGTAACTTCTCTATGAAAATGATACTTTTTTGTTCAAGAAAGCAATCTCCTTTTGGTCTCTAAAAAGAGTTCCTTTATGTACAGTCATTCATGTGTAAACCAGTAGCATTTTACTCATGGTCTATCTATAGCAAATTCAGTTAGCAGGTTGGAAACTTGATTCAAATGCATGGTTCTAAATAGAATAATAGAATATTTCAATATTACTCTTATTTCCGACTTCAAATTGAGATATCTTATAGTTATTAATGTTTTTAGGCACTGAATAGTTGCTGCTGACAGAAGAATTTGATGGTACTATGAGAAAAAGCCATTGGGCTGCTTATATTTAGGCACTTATAAATATGCTGATAAACGTGCACAAAAAATCTTCCACTGCTATAAGCTAAATTTCCATATTAATAAAGATAAAAGGTTAAGACTTTTGTGTAGCTTTTAAATTTAAATCAGAAACAGTGAGTACAATAATAGTTAAGATGAAGTATGTCTAATGTATGGTAATACATATTAAGAAAAAATAGATTGTAATTATTAGATACTTCTGCATATTTACAGGAAGTGATATTTTTTCTGGCATTTTATGCCCAGTGAGTTATTTCACTACTTGCATCTTACTTCTTAAGTCCCCTCTTGTGTGGCTTCATTCGTTGCATGCACATGCTCAACACCACTCAGAATCAAGTAGTATAGATGCAAGAATTTATGTTTACCAATATTTTCATTCTGGCTGGCTGTGAACGTACTACAAACACACTTATATGGTTGCTGAATGCCCCACCTGTAGTCAATCCATATGAAATGACTCAGATTGCCAAATGTATGTTTTTTTCTGTGGATGTTCCATTTTTCAGGGTATCATCTTGTAGGGAGAACACTTACTCCTTGAAAATCAAAAAGATTACTGCTTTTCCCACACTTTTTGCTTTAAAAAGCAGTCAGGCAGAGCTTCTACACATGCTGTTATGCCACCCAGTCTCTGAAGTGTATAGAAGGCAGAATCTCATGATTCTATTGCCTGTTGTTGGTCTCCAGCATAATAATGCAAATAAGTACAAATTGCATCTAAGTTGCTGTTGACAATGATGAAACCTTTTGTACATTAATACAATAATGGTCCCCTAATTTCAGTGGAGATCTTGGAAATATCTTTTAATTTACATTTCCAAAAAATAAAAAAATACTATCTCTAGTGAAGTCACTGGGCATATTTATTTTTGTTTTTTACCTCCAGCTTTCAAGAGGAGGCTTGAAAAAACCATTTCCACTTGGATTAAATAAATAAAGAAAAAAAGTTATTTGTAGAGTGTGCTATATTCCTGTTCTCTGTAGACTGAGCATTTGAACTCAGCTACCATTGTTATGATAGCTGTGTCCCTCATCTGATTTCTAAAGGTCAGTCTGTGTTATCTTTATCTCTGTAGAGATTTCCTAGGAAGGATCACAACATGGTTCAATGATCACAGCAGGGTTTTTCCTTCTACAATTTGTAATATTAAAAAATACCAGAAGATTACTGTATAGACTTTATCTATGTCCCTTAGTATGTACAAAGAATAGCACAATTGTAGTTGTGCATTGATGTGCAGTGATATGAAACATGAGCAGGATTTGAAAAGGTAGCACTGCCACAAGGAATCTATAAAAAAAAAACTATGCATATGCATCAGATATAGTATTCTGGTAATGTCCCGTGGCACCAGTTTTCATCTCTGAATACAATGATTAATTAACAAATAACTGTGAAAAACTCCGTTAATAATTTCATTTTGTTTGTTCATTGTACTGGGACCTCAAATCATTGAAATACAGTTTGTTAAATCCGTACTTGAGTGATGATTACATTTGAGTACTGGATATTTCCATTGTACCTCCTCAGGAGTTTAGATCTTTGAATGACAAAAATGTGTAATGATTGTTTAGACATATGGCCAAAACTAGAGAAGTAAGTACTGTGTTTTTTTTTCTAACTCACCCATCTTGTGTAGGTGTTGAATGCATTCAAAGCTGAACTCTGGAGAAATTATGTTGAAGTATACATAGACTGCAATGTCTTGAATTTGTGTTTACTTTTAAAATTGGGTTCTCTTTTAATAATTTATGATGTATGTTTAAATCCTGCAGAATATTTTTAGTACGTAAGACTCAAAAATTTGAAAAAGTTCACAAGGAGATTATCATTAGATACTACAGAAAATTTATTGATCTTTTTAAAGACTGCTGAAAAACAGTACAGTTTGAACAAAAGATATATTTACCCAGAAAATGTTCCTGAAAAACACATTACTGTGAAGAGAAGGGCTTCTGGGATTAGTGGACACTAGCTTTTTTTGCTTCAAGCAAAGCAGCTGAGTTTTGATTTGGGTCAGTGGTGACAGAAACTCCAACAGAGATCCCACCCTGAGCCTATTAAAATCGATGTTAGTGTGTCACAATTTAATTGGAGTAAGGATGAGGCCTCTGATGCAGCACTCCCATGTCTGTGTGCTGTTAGGCTCTGACAGCTTATCATGACCTTCCTTTTTTCAACTCTGCAAGTACAAAACAAACTAAAGTCACTACAGTAAGTGTTAGCAAATCTAACATTTTTGAAGCCTGTTGTTTCACTTCAGTGTTGTCCTTCTCTCTATATTTAGAAGTTTTTGACGACTATAACCACCCATCTGTATTTCTGAGTAGCTTTACAAGTTTCTGTGTCATTTTACAGATCTGTTTTGTGTGGATGTTCCAGGAGTTATTTTCTGACCTTTCCAATTTTGAGAGGAGGACAGTAGCAGCCCTATGGTTTGTGTGCACTTTGTTAGTGCCTAGGTAGAGCGCAGAGGTCGGAGCTGGGAACAACTCTGATTAAAATAACATGATTTGCAAGAGCGAAAGTTTAAGAGTTGCTTGCACTTTGTTAAGAGGGGAATAAGTCTGCTCTTAGAGGGTAACCTGCCTAGATTGGGAACAGGACTTGCTGGCTATTCCTGCTGCAGAACAGACCAGTAGGTGATTAAACTGTAGATCACTGGATACCTGGTTACTATTCCCATGGTGGATTATTTTGGACAGCTGTGTTTGTTGGGTACCTATCTGATAGGGAGCACTGAGTGCTTAGAGAGAGCTTGCACTGCATCTCAGCTGGATGTAAAAAATTATATTTTATGGATTTGTCTTCTACTCTGCTGGGAGCTCTGTTAAGAGGATATGTTTTGGGCTTCCTTTTCCACTTTAGTTTTTCCTTTCTTGTTATTGGCATGGTTTTGAAATTGCTGTGTGCCCTCTGTTCTTTCCTTTAGAGAAGATGCTGTGCTATCTTTTTTACTTCTTTATTGATTATTCCATAAAGCCTCTCCCATGAGTGTACTGACTTAAATCCAGACAGTCGGGGACTGAAAATAACGTGGTATTTTGTTCTAGTCCATTGATATTAATGGCTCACAATGTACATTTTAGGTACTCACGCTAAAAAACCAAAATCTGTTACAAGTTCTGGCAGTAAGGGCGTATAAGCAGGGTAAAAGCTGGATCAAGTTAGGCACTCATGGGAGAATTAGGTCCAGCTAGTATTACCTGAGTAATGTGGTTTACACTTGACTTCAGAAAGGAAAGGCTGTAAGTCTGTGTGGTCGTGAAGCACAGGGATGATGTTGTTCTAATGCATGGTTTTATGAATTGCATTTCAGGGGCTAATGCTGTGAGCACAGGGTGCATTAGCACATCATTGCTGTTGAGCCCATGATCATATGATTTATTACCATGTATTTCTGTGGCCACATTTGGTCTGGTTTGTTCTTCCTAGGAATATATTTCCCATGGTGGTGGATCCAAAATAAAGGCATTATTCTTCAAAGTGGTGCTGTTCTTTTTGCTTCCTGAGTCTGTGGCTAAGTTCCTGATATGGAGAAGGTGGCAGACACTGAGCTGGACCCACAGACAATCCAAAAGAAAACATGATTCATTTTTCTATGGATCACCAGTCTGATGGGACCACCTATTTGTTACAGCTGATGTAGGAGAGGTGGCTGTACATTTGTGGATAGACACAGTAGGGAATAGTCCACCATGAGATGGATTAAGCATGGCGTGAAGATTTGCTCTCTGTTTGTAATTAAATAAAAGCTGCCAACAATTAAACTCCAGTGTAGCACTGTCTATCTTTATTAGTAGTCTGTAGACATGCAGACTTATTTGTGCATCCTCATGCCTGTTTCTTCAGTTTTTTGTTACTGGTGTGAAACCTGAACTGCTATTGATTGTGGATATCTATATGCATAGCTATATATACAGATCACATATATATATATATTTCAAATCATGTAGGTAAGAATAAAGCTTCAACACTGATAGCTGAAAAAATTGGATAGCTGTGAAGTCCATCTAGTGAAGGGAGCTCAAATAAGCATGACTTTTATTTTTATTTTTTTTTAATATTCTGCTATATAAATTGAAATATATCTTAGGACCTTTTGTGCTCCCTGGAAAGGGGTTAATATATTTCTGTATTATTTTGCATACTCCTATTTTTACTGTAGATGTATGTGCATTTTTACAGTCTTTTGTGGCATAATAGTGAAACATAAATATTGAAAGATTGTCTTTCAACAGCTTGTTTTTTTATACTGAGAATTCTTAATGTGTGCATGGTTCATTCTTTAGAATACCTAAAGAGCAAGGTAAAGAATAATAAGGAGATGGTCCTGAACCACTTCTAAATGGCTCTGAATTGTATATTGATTAGTGTTGCATATTAATAGGTACTTGGGAAAGTAGGACACATAATTTTCACCTCTCTTTTTACAATGTCTTTCAAATATGTATATAGTGCTGCCTTTTGTGTTATTTATTTAAAACTTCTGGGTTGGTTTCAGAGCACATGTTAACATTATGCTGTAATATTTGAACTAAATAATTCCTAAGATCATAGAATGTCCTGAGTTGGAAGGGAACCATAGGGATCAGAGAATCATAGAATGGCCTGGGTTGAAAAAGACCTTAAAGATCATTAGATCCAACCACCCTGCCATGGACAGGGAGACCTTTCACTGGACCTGGTTGCTGGGAGCTCCATCCAGCCTGACATTGAACAGTTCCAGGGATGGGTCATCCACAACTTCCCTGGGCAATTTCAGTGCCTCACTGCCCTCACACTAAAGACATTTTTCCCATCAGAGTCCAACTCCTGGCCCTACATGGGACACTCCCAGAATTGCACGATGTGCCTGGGAGTGCTGTCCAAATGCTTTTTGAGCTCTGTCAGGTTTGGTGCTGTGACCGCTTCCCTAAGGAGCCTCTTCCAGTGTCCAGCCACCCTCAGGGTGATGAACCATTTCCCAATATTCAACTTAAACCTCCCATGACTCAGCTTCAGGCCATTCCTCCAGGTCCTGTCACTGTCAGCACAGAGCAGGGATCAGTGCCTGCCTCTCCCCTTCCCTCATCAGGAAGTTGTACCTGCAGTGAGATCTGCCCTCAGTCTCCTCCAGGCTGCACAGACACAATGAGCTCAGCCATTCCTCACACAACTTCCCCTCCAGAGCCTTCACTGTCCCCACGGCCTCTTTTGGATACTCTTTAATAGCTTTAGATCCTTCTTTTATTGTGGCAGCCAACTGCATGCAGCACTCAGGGCGAGCAGAGTCTGGAGCAGAGCAGGACAATCACCTCCTTCAACTGGCTGGTGATTCTTTGTGTAAGCACTCATCAGGATTGGAGCTAAGCTAGGGGAAACTGTAAGGTGGACCGACTGTGGACTGGTTCTGTCCCACTCTAAATTGAATTAAACCACTGAAATTTCTACCTAAATCCTACTTGAGCTTTTTCTTTTCTTTTTTTTTTTTTTTTTTTTGCTAAGCTAATGTGTTTTTTATACTTTAAGATACTTAGTTGTCCAGACAGTCTTGCACACAATTTTCGATTTTTTATTTCTGCCTACACTTCCTTATAAACCTGCCAAGTACTTTCTGCTAGCCATAGTTAGATTTTTCTTTCTTAAAAATTGCATCACTCATGGTTTGTATTCCATATTTCCATATTCCCATATTCCTGTTCCATGCTGCATTGTAAACAATAATGGCACACAGATAAGAGCACTGGGAGGAGGCATAACAATGGTTGTTTTGTGGTTCTAATTACTCATCCCGGTTCTGGAGCACACCCTCATAGACCTGAAATTATTATCTATAGAGAAATCATTACTCTTGCACTAAGCAGAGGCATTTAAAGTACCTTTTGCAGCTCTTAAGAGCTGACTTTAGGCAGAAAGACATGTTTATAGTGGAGAGTGGATTTCTCTATATGTTAGAAAGGATTTCCAAGTCAGCCACATATACCTGCACTAACTTTCAGCCAGAGGCATGCAGATTTTGTCATTAGCGTGAAAGGACAACGTATCTTAACAGTGGTGGAAAAATTTGCTTAGAGATATAGCGAAATATAGAAATAGTGAACTTTGGCAAGAGGTAAAATTGTCATAAAGACAATTGCCCCAGAAAGCCCACATGGTTGGCAGGTGAATGAGATCAAGAAGTGTTATTTGCAGTTACAGGCGAAGGCTTTATTCTCTAGTGTGTGATTTTTGTCTGTCTCACTTGAGAATTCTTGATAGTAATAATTCAAACCTGTTATGTAATGTCCTATACAATTTAATCTTTACAAGTTTTCACATTGCCAACAATGATGCATTAACTGCACACTTTAACAGATATACCTGAATGTAATACACTTGATAAAACTTTACATGTATTAAAATGCAAAGGACTAGCTTTTAAAAATTATGTTTATTAGTAGAAACTTTATACATGTTCTACAAAAGAATATATGCACGAAACGGGAGAGGGGGAAAGGTGTCTTATTCATAGAGGTTTGGATACTGAGTACTCTTCTGTCAGCTTTTAGAGCTGTTGAGTGCTATCCTCTTGTACCTCAAATATATGCAGCTTTGGAAGTGAAGAAGCACTTTCTAATTGTCCAACTTTAGATGGGTTGATCATTAAACAAAATTACTTGAATAAAGTCAAATGCAGGATTTTTATATTAACTGATGAAAGTGCAAAGACAGAGTTGGTACAGAGCAATACATCCTTAGTCTCAATTGTCAGCAGTCAAAATTTCAAGAGCAAACACACAGGTATTGTAGTGTAGCTTCACTGAGAGCCATTTTTCAGGCAATTCGAGGAGCTAAATTTACCTTTTCTGGAGAAAGACTTTACAGGAATCTGCCTGGTCTAGTTGCTGCTACTTGTAGAGGTGCTGTATTCAATACCACAGGTAGCAGTGTTACAGAATTTATATGGTATCTGCAGAGGGAGCAGCAAGAAGCTTTTCACAACATGCACTGTCCTTGATGTGGCATCTTGGAGCTCTCCTTCATCCTCATTCCTGTTCAGATTGAAGTGAAGGAGTTAGATACTAGATCCAATTAAAAGTAGGTTGTAATAATTATTTTCTGTCACATGATCAGTATCCAGTGATAAAGCAGAAAGACCAAGGTTTCCTTTAATATTTCACAGCTCTCATTTTTAATAGCTGTATATACATTTATTGGAAGCTGAGGTAACTACAAGAGATCAACAACAGAATACTAGACTACTTGATGTTTTCCTTTTAATAATTTAAATAAAAATACACGTTATATTTTTATATAAAAACTGGTGGGAGTTACCTTGAAGAGGTGCTGATCTGATTTTGGGAAAGGGGGTCTGGTGTTGGTCAGTGGGTGGTGAGCAATTGCATTGTGGCTCAATTGTTTTTCCCTTTTTACTATCATTAATGTTATCATTTGCCATTATTATTGTATCTTACTTTATTTTCAATTATTGAACTGTTCTTATCTCAACATGCAAGTTTTAATTTTATTGTCCTCACCATTCTACTGGGCCAGGGAGAGAGGGAGGGTTGAGTGAGCAGCTGCATGGTGCTTAACTTCCAGCTGGGCTTAAACCATGGCAATATTTAACCTAGTCAAATCTCCCATGGTGTGGAAGTAGAAACCTGAGAGAATTAATCTGTTTTAACACTAAACCGAACTTTACATCTCTTTTGGAAAAAAACCCATTATTATTAAACTATTAGAAATTAAAAGACTGCTTTTCAAACCATTCTAGTGAAGTCAGTTAATGGTTGCTTGAAAAGCTTCTGTTGGTGAGACACTGCAATGTACATAGCTATAGTAAAATACCACATAATTTCATTGTCAATGTCACAAGATTTGGACCACAAATATGAGAATAAACATTACATATGCACACAAATATAGAAACAGACTGATCACACAGCAAGAATATTAGAATGCATGCCACACATTCTTTGATAACTGCTGGCACAGGGCTTCAACACAAGAATTTGAGTTTCTAAAACCACCTGGTTGGTTGAGTTGAAAACCTTTTGAAAAATACATCAAAAAGTTCCTATGGCACTGCAGGGGATGCTTATGCAGAGGATAATAGAACCGGTGTAGTGTTCTGCTCAGCAATTCTTAACCCACAAACATTTCTGAATTCTAAAAGTGTTTTGACAATTCTTTGTTAGAATACTATTTAGTACTTAGCATTTTGCTCTAAGTCTTTTAAAGTAAAATCAAAGTAAAAAAATTAGTATTAGATTTCTTTCCTTTTACTTCTACACCTTTAAAAATAGATTGTAAAAAGTTTTGGATAAATTCACTGGTTTCTTTCCTGAAAAGAGTGTGGGTGCCTCTGAAATGTAGTAATCTTCTGCATTCTTTTTATAGAATTCTGATTATATTCTGAGGGAAATGAAAAATGCAAGTGTGTATATGAAATCCAAGGAAAAGGGAGGTTTTACCAATTCTGTATGCAATGGAGAATAAGATATGGTACATTCCATAGAGCTGTCTGAAGATTGCATGGCACAGAATAACATTGCTTCTATCATTGGCAGCAGTAGACTGAATAAACCCAGTTTGAGGTGGGTGTGAAGAAGGCATACAATTTTTTTCCTGTGGCATATCCACTGGCTCGCATTATTCATGTTGAAATCATTAAAAGTTACTACTCTGCTTCATTGATAGTTGCAGAAAGTGTAATGATATTGGGGGTTTACATTGGGTTTTGCTTCTTTTTGCTTCTACTATGGCACACCTTATTTCGTGGAGGTACTTCAGGCTCAAAACTTAAAAAAAACCTTTAAACTTAAAAACATAAATTTTAAACATATTTTTAATTCTGGCCCCTTTGTTGAAGTTTATTTTGCAAATATAAGTAGCATAATAATCATATAACAAAGGCAGATATTTTCTATTTTATAATGTGAAATCATCTCTATATTCCAAGCTGTCATTTATATCAGTGTTTCAGTCTTCTCTTAAAATAAATCAGTATAATTTATTGACTCATCCAAGAACCATCACAATATTCTTGACACTTGAAATGACTTGTGTGAACAATAAGAACACTGTGTGATGTGGACATGTAGGCAGACAGGAAAACAGAGAAGAGCTGAGAGCACCAAGTGAAATCCCACTTGTCTCACTGCTCCGAAATTTATAAACATGACAAATAATACATTTTGGCATAATTCAGTTTTACTGAATGTTTTAGGTAAGGAGCATAAAGTTTCAGAATTGTCTAGTATTTGTTCTCAAGGACCTAAGTGGTTCTCAGCATGCTTTCAAAAGGAATGTTAAAAAGAAAATTTTATTTAAAAAGGTTTTTTGGTTTTTTTTTGTTTCATGTAAAGACATCATGAGAAGCTGGTTTCTGCCCAGGAGGTTTTCCAATTTTTTTTTTGTTTACTGCTAAAAATGTACCTTGCTTCCTGTAGGTTATCTATCTCCATATTCTAAGTATAGGATCTTTTAAATGTTTTGCAGTGTCAATGCTCAATTAACTTTCAGAATGTCTGCTCAGTATGCAACATGAACATCTGAAGTACTGTCATTAAAGAGCCTGCTTTCTTACTTCATTTCGTTTTCTCCTTTCCACGTCTCCAACATAGTATTTAAAAATACTGGAACTGGAAATAATGTATTTTCAGAAGAGTTTCTTTTATGCTCCAGGTCAAAGTAATATCACTGCCTGCATTACAGAGGTTACAGAAGACTCTTGTATTAATGATGTTGCCTTTGTCAACTGATCTGATGAGTCCATCGGGCATCATGTTTTAACAAGAACTTTTTTCCTGAGAAGCCCATTGATGAGAGCATTCTTCATGTTTGTGCTCTTTTTATAGAATTCCTGTATCTGCTAGACTGAATTTAGAGTCCATAATCAGGTGAAATTTTAGTCATTACTAAGCAGCAGAGAATCTAGGACCTAGAGCATACTCTCATTAAGTACCCAACATCTTATGATTATCTTGTTATTTAGAGCAAGTTTCCACTTGCATGGTTTAGTTGTCATTTAAAATGCAATTGAATGGTAGCCTGACATTTCTGAGAGATGTTTTCAAACAGTTGTTTGAGTGGTTCTCAGATAAAGCTTTGGAGCACAGAATCTATTGTAGATAGAAATAAAGCAATCATCCGAGGTCCTGTGAGCTAATAATTGTTAATAGGCACACAGATGTGAAGACCATAGGACATTAATTAGTGCTCCTGGTAGCTGTCATATGGAAGTATCATCAGTTGAAAAGGTCATTTGAACTTTCTTACAGTGAGGACAGCAGCCTTTTAATAGTTTCTGAAATCTCTCTTTCTCATCCTTCTAAGAAAATGCTAGACAATTAGTAGAGAACCTGTGGTCTTGTATACTGATATTTTTTTACTTGAAGAGAAGATCTGATTCTGTTGAGATGGATATAATTGATCTAAGGTTACTACTCCACTTTCCATCCTTTCTACCGTGGTCTGTGACAATGAATTAGGTATCCATATTTACAAAGCCATCATTTGCTATAAACTAACCATATAACCTGCTATTAGCAAAATTTTTCACGCAAGTTTCAGTGACATTATTTCTGCTTCTTTGCTGCCACCTGGAAGACTTTATGGTTGTGATTATGATGTTTGTATTCTCTTTACATACTCTCTATTTATTCACATGAGGCACTCCATGCCTGTATTCTCAGTCCCCTGACACAGGCTCTTAGAGCTGACACTTGACATGGTGCCTAGAAATGTGAAAGAAATTGTGACATCCTATAAGTTTAGATGTAACTAAACTTGTAGCCTAGCTCAGGTTTACTTTATACTTACCATCTTGTGTGCACTGTCAGATGAGTCTTCCTGCTAGAAAATTTTAAATTATTGAAGTCAGCATCTCTTGAATACCTCTTGAAAAGGTAAGTTTGTCAAAACAGCAGTCTTAACAGAGATCAGGTTTTCATAGAACATGATCAGTAGCAATTGCTCCTGTAACATTACCTTATTTTCTATTTTCAGTTTTATGTCAGAACAGCTGGATAATTGATCAGAGCTAGTCATAGTCTGTGTTTGCATCAAAACGCAGATTTCCAGTGTAAAATGAGACAATCCTGTTCAAAGGTGTGTCTTTGATATATTCTGCATTATGATCTTACTGTAACAGCATTTCCATTAATACTCTAACTGCTGACTTTCTGATGGATCATCGACTGTGAATTTCTTTCAGCCACCACTTATATTTTGTTTGTAGAAACACTCAAATTATTTCAAGATGCTGCAAGTGAAAACAGATCTTTTAAATTATAAAAAACTTATTAAGTAAAAGAAATTTTACAACATCTACAGGACTTACAAAGAAGCAAAGTTTTATTTCTACATAGACAATACAAAGAATATTGACCTAAATATTTCCATGCGTTATTTTTAATTGAAATGAAATTAACCAATTCTTAAGAAAATAAAATTAAACATAACAATCTAAGGATAGTTTTCTGTGGATATATATTGTAGCTTTAATATTTTTTTCCAAAGAAATGAGAATGCATTCTCTCATAAATAGACTGCATTATTTTTCTGTTCTATTTCAACCCACATAGCCAGAGCAAAAGAGAGTGCATGATCAGAGTTTCATAAAAAGGTAAAGCTTAAATTTTCTCCACGCTCTTTCTTTTTAATGCTTTTCAGGATTGAATCCATTAGGAGCCAAACAAAGCACATCTGTGTTGTTGTCCCTACTGACTGTCAGCATAGAGTACATTCAAATACTGCAGCCAGAAGGCGTTTTACAAAAACAGCTTTCAAGATGTGCTCTTGAAATGCATTTGTCTACTCATTATGCAGTGCTATTTTTTGTCAGTGGGGAGTTCTGTAAATAAAGCATCAAGGTCTAATATTGCAGTAGCTGATAGCTATATAGTAAACGAGAACCAAATAACCTGCTTTTCTTTACGCTGCTTTATTTACAACTGTGACCAGTAAAGGAAAAAAAAATATCTTTTTTTGTTTTTGCAAAAACTTGGATTATCTAGAGTGGCTTTGCAGCAGAAAATGCAATCATTATTTATGAATATAACAGGATTGATGACAATTTGCAGATTCAGCTGCCTCATGTTTGACTTTTCAAGTAAGACAACTATATTGCAGCAATATAAGCAGATGGAAGGAGTACAGCTGCCTGGAATTTATCGTCCTTTCTGTTCCCAAACTGAGAAGAATTGTTAATTCCAGAGTCCTGCTCTGAGGTTGGTGGAATTGAAATCTGTTTTTCGGATCCGATAGGTTACAGCAACAACATGGGTGCTTGGATATTTTGGGGACATTCACGGGGCTATAGGTGAAAGTAGGGAATTTGCCATCTTTTCTTTTGAAGCATATTCTTTTGGTAACAGAAACAGTGCTTGCAATTCATGAAACTACCATTGAAGTATCAAGTTCTTATTCAAAATATAAAGGGTAAAAACTTGGCACAAGTTATATGTATATTTGCTTGAAGTGGGGCTTTAAAAATATTTAAATGCTATCAGTTGCATTACAATGTTATTGGATAGTATAGTAAGAAAAATGCCCTGTTAATTATTTTTGCAACAGATTTGTAAAACAATACTATGCAATAAGAATAGAACATGAAATAATACTGAGTTTACAGAATATCAAAACACTTTAAAAGAAAAAAACAACAGGTGCAGCACTGCACTTTGACTTTTCAGAGAAAGGCTTGCTTAAAGGTACTTACCTCTTCAAGAACTAATTTAAGAAGGAAACATTTTGTTGAGATGAACTTCTTTTGTTCAGGAGTGTTCATTAGAGATCTTGCAAAGGTGGGCTGCGTCTGCTGCATTCAAAAGAATGAATCTGGCAGAACAAGCATTTCCCCCTGGCTATTGAGTACTGCTGCCCTGGTTTTATATTCAATATATGTGCTTTTGCCAAGCCTAACAATAATATCTACTGGATGCTGCCTTACAACTGGGCCTTGAACTTCACTTTTTCAAACCTTTGTTGGTGGGACACTGCTTTCTGGATAGGCACTCTGTTAGTCTGATGAACTAATTGACCTAGCAGGACTCCCCGTGGAATTGCAGCTTCTGCTTAGATCATCAGGAGCACAATTTCTTGTTTCATTTCCTCTTCGAGTCCCATCAGGGAAATTGAATTGTGAAAAGACTACCTACTGGGAGCATTCAGCCCTCATGACTGAATAAGTAACTTTATTTTTTTGGTACTGTCTTAATTAACAACAAAAAAGAGACTTTGTTAGGAGGGAGTCTGCTGTGATTTTGATACAGCTGACTGCCCCCCGTTGTTGATCCCACCCAGCCCCTGGAGCCGGGGGCCCTGCGCAGGTGCGGAGTTAACACAAAGCTGAGTGCTGCACTTGGCATAACTCATCAAGGGGTACCAGCCCCTCACCCAGGCTGACGTCTGCAGGTATTAAATGTGTGGTAAAAACATTCCAGGGGAAGACATCTAGCTTGTCTAGACTTAATTAGTAACAATAATTAATGCTATTTGCTCGGAGGAGTTTGTACTTATCTGTGAAAAGATGCGAACCTTAAGAGTTTTCTGGGCTCTGCCATCATAAGACATCATCATAATGATATTATTATTAAGGCTGCCTCTTTTTTCTTAACAGGACACACACATTTATACATCTCTTGTTTTTTCTGTCCCTGAGCTATATTCCATCAAAATATGCTGAAATTGTTTAAATTTTTATCCTTGCAGTATTTGGGACTTATTTTTCACCAGTCTTTTTGAGTTCACTTTTGTGTACAGGTGAAAAAGAAGGATTCTGTTGACTCAAAGGAAAACTCCTGGGATTCTTTTAAGGAAACAATTGAATAAATTCTCCTTTTTTAAAAGTTTAATGCTGACAAGTCTTTTCAGAATAACAAGTTTCAAAGCAGAAGGCGTAAGAGAAATAATACTGCAGAAAGCTGCTTAGTGTGGAGGCAGTTTTTTTCAGCATAAACATTCTCTGGTTTTGTGTACGAAATTTAACATTCTGAAGTAATAATAAAAAATTTCAAATAGGCTATAGGTTTATTCTAGGAAGCTACAGGCAGGGAAAGGTCTCATTAGAAAGGCCGTATCAATGATTTACAAATCTGTATTCATAGCAAAAAGAAATTCACAGGGAGGAATCAAATTTTGTTTTACAGAAGTTCACATTTCTAAGTTTATGGAAGGAAAGGTTTTGTTCTAAGCAAAGGAAAAGTATGATGTTATGCAATTTTGATTTCTGTGTTGATTTTTAGAGGTTATGGGACTGAGACTGGTACAGAAACCAAGATATTCCCTGCAGCTCAGTGAGAGAAGGTTTTGCCATCATGAAAAAGGGCAGAGCCATCAGTTAAAAATAAGTGGTAAACACCTTAATTTTCTTTGTTCTGATACCTGAGTTCAGCCTTTGGTAATGTGATGTTGAGATCAAACCTGAAATAATGCTTTCATTTTACTCAGAAAACATAAAAAACACAGAAAACAGCTCTAGTTTCCCCTTTATTTTCCTGTTTATTCTGTTTTGTTTTGTTTTTTTTTTTAACAATCTTTCCACATAATTTCTGAATGTTAGATGTAAATATGCATAGAAAATACTAAAAGTCATCAAGAGAGCACTTACCTTTCTTAGTGGTGTCTTACTTAATTGTGATGTGCTGGGGGAATGAGTAGGACAAGTGAGGGGCAGGAAATAGGGAAGTGCAGTGGTATTGGTCTGAGAGAGCAAAAGGGATGGCAAGGGTGGGATGGTCAGCAAGGCCAGCCTCATCTCTGTCTCTGAAAGGATTGCATTTTTTGATATTCCTGAAGAAGACAGAATACACCTTTCTTCAAAGGCAAAGAATAAAGATACAGGTTAGCTTCTGGAACACAGCATTATTTTGCCATGCTTATTGGCCATAGCTCAAATGAAAATGCTCTTATTTGGCTGCTATAGCTTAAGGAGAACAATTTTCAGAAATTTGTAGATAGCCATTCTATGGGTTTCTTATTCATTCTCTTCCTTTTGGATCCCTGGATTTCATCCATTAAATATTCAGATACTTCAAAGGAGGAGTATATTTGAAAAATTTCATTGGTTGAAAAGGCTGAAAAAGTGCATGTAGAGCAGAAGAGAAGATTAGAATTTAGTGATGGCTGTGGTCTGTGGCATTTGGTTTCTTTTTTTCCCCCTTAATTATTCCAAAGACATGTCCGCTGTTGAGTTTCAAAAGACCCACCAACAAACAATGTGGTGGGCAGCTTGCTGTTAGTGTTAACACCAACACCTCTAGATTTGAAACTTTTAGCTAAACAGATTTTCATTCCACTTTGCAGTATGTACAAATATCCATGAATGCAACACACAGGGAAATTTTCAAAGGAGACTAACATCTGAAGAACCTAATTGCTGGCCATGATCAAAAAGTCTTTCCTGTCTGAGTAACACAGAACTATATGGGGACCACTAATTATGTATTTTGCTTATGAAAATGTTCCTATAATTTTTTCTACTTCTATGGAAATTACATAAAATATGACAATTCTTTGGCTTCTACGTGAGGAATCGGTGCAGCAGAAATTACGCATATTAGAAGAATTATGTTCCATTTGTATAGAATAATGATACTCTATTCATATCTTAGGGGAACCACTGGATCTCTTGTATGAGAAAATTAACTTCAGTGTTTTAATTATTAGTGGAGGTTTTCACTCTTATAAACTGGTACGTTGTTCTCATCCCCTTCAAATGCAGCTTCAAGACTAAGCAAGTCTATTGTTTGATAAAGTCATTGAATGACTTTTAAGATTTTAATTTTAGGAAAGCTGAGCAAAAACGTCCAGAAACTTACTAAACAAATAAACCGTAGTTTGAGAAGGCCTTTATATCAGAGAATCACTTTTTTCATTTGGGGAAGGTTGGTAATCTAGAATTTTTGTGGAGAAGTAAAATATGGGTGTGTGTTTGCGTGTCTGTTTACACATATGTCAATATATATAAAATACCCCTATATAGGCACACCATTTTTAACATGTAGAGCAAGACTTTTTGCCTATATCAAGTTATTTATCAGTTTCATTTAAAAAAATCATTATCTCTAGGGTGTGGATAAATTAAACAAATGATGCCACTTTTTAGGCAAATAGATTAGCAATCCAAAATTCCCCTTTGGGATCTGCAGATCCTGAGGCTCAGTTTGTGGGTGGACTGTGGCACATTTGAATGTGTTTGAAACATTTTTAATTATCCTTGATGCTGGATACTCAGGGGCATGACTGATCTTGGTGAAATTTAGGAAAGACATTGTGTTACTTAGCATTATGTTGTCTGTGTTTCTGTCCCAAGTAGTTGTGTGTATTTCTTAAACTTGTGGCTCCAAATGCTGGAAGATCCTAAATGAGGCTGAGAAACTGGCCAGTGGTAGTGCACTCTCTCTGATAGAAGTTTTGTACGTGGCTTCTCCAGTTCCCTGATGGAGCCACAGAGAGCACTTCTTTGATGATTTGTAT
Organism: Sturnus vulgaris; assembly: GCF_052056855.1. NCBI lineage: Eukaryota > Metazoa > Chordata > Aves > Passeriformes > Sturnidae > Sturnus > Sturnus vulgaris. Next base: position 16,343,436 of record NC_142246.1, read on the forward strand.
GCTGCATTCAGCATGGCTGGAATGCAGACCTGCAAAGTAAACATGTAGTAAACTGCAAGAAACCTCTGCACATGTGGTGAAATTTCCCAAACTGTCTCTTTTTGCTGCTTGGAAGAAATCTGCATGAAATTGTGTTTTAATTTATGCCAGTAATTTTCAGGCGCCAGGATAAGAGGTGCTTAAAAAATTACAAAGCAAAAGTAAAGGCAAATTCTTGCTATTGTATAAGAACAGACATTAATGTAAATAATGCTATTAAGAAATCCAGTATGTTTGTGCACACAGAAATTTTAGTTGCCAAAGTATTTAATGTTCAATTTTCATATTTTTGTTCTCTTAAATCAGATACTTTGATCAAAGCAGGCAGGTTGCCAAATAGTTTTTTATCTTATAACAGAAATAATAATGTAAAATATGAAGCAATTAAATTTGAAGCGCCTCATAATGAGATTAAAAACTTGATTCAAAAGGTGCTTTGAAATGAATTAATTGTTGATGTTTGTGGGATACATGCAGAGCCTTATATGATAGATATTTTTTCTTATAAGGTCAATGTCAAACTCTTTTGTTGTTTCAGGTATTTAATTTGGGGGGAGGGTTCAACCTGTGTTATAAAGGATTGGTATGTTGGTTTGGTAAAGGGAAGTCAAAGAGAAGAGGATTTTTATGATGTGTATAAATACATATTCAAATTTCAACTTCTTTTTTGTATGGCATTTTAATGTAATTTTACATTTCTCTCCAACTCATCTGTAAAACGGGATTACATTTCTGCTAAAATAAAGGTATGACGTATTTTTTTAAAAAGAATACAATTGTGTGAGTGGTAGTGTGTCTGAGAGGACTTTCAAACTGTTACATAGACAGTTGTATGATGCTTCATTGTACCTTCCCTCTTGCACTGGACAATATAAGTTAATAATGTTATGATTAGGTCATATATAACAAAACAACCTTATTGTTAAGTTACAATACTCTTGAGATTTATGATGAACAGTTTTTTGACACTCTTCATAATAACTCTACCACAAACATATTTTCTCCATTTCAATACAATCTTTCTTCAGTGTGATAGTGGTTTTTTCCCTGGGGCACTATCATTGGCTCTGCTTGGAAGACTTTGGTTGCACAGAAGAAGCCTCACAACTCAGACTGGGCAATGTTCATAATCCGTGTTTTGTATAAGGGCTTCTTGTACAATGTAAGTGTTCAGTCAAACCTCATGTATCAAGCCCCAAAGATGTGTTATTGTTTTGCATAAGCACCTAACTGCTTAAGATTTAGGCATTTTGAGTATTTTTAAACAAGTAAAAATAAAGTATCTATGTGACATTATTAGCATAAAATTATGAGGCAGTAATTTCTTAGAGAACTTATTACTGAATATTTATTTCTTTATATAAAAGTTGTTTATTGATTTTTAGCAGGGTTGAAGAAGAATAGGTTTAGAACTGGAGGAGAGAGATATGAAGGCAAAAGGAGCTTAAATCTGTGTTTAGCTAAATTAACAACAGCTTTTGGTTTAAATGGTATTGTAAGTACAAATAGATTTTACTGCTGTCACTAAGAGTTTTTAGTGTGTAAGGCATAGAGCTTAAGGAGAAAATATTCCTAAATTCATGCAGAATAGCAGGGCCAGGCAAAACTGCTCAAACGTTTTTTCAGTACTTTTAGATTGTAGGAAATAAATTTGTGATGCAGTGTTTGTGCTCTTCTTTTTTTGAGGCTTTGTTGTGACTTTCTTGCATGTTTTGACTTGAACTGAACACATTTCTTTGCTGTCTCTTTCTTCAGCGTCCCTTTAACAACTCCTGTTTTCCTTCTGTTCAGTCTCACAACTATTCAGTACTGAGAAAATCCGTGTTGGCTGTCTGGGGGAATACATTGCATATCACATGTCATATCCCCTGTAGCAAGATGAAGTTCCCACAGATATTTAAATTGTTCATACAGAAATAGGTAGTACTCACAGATTGTTTTATCTTGTACTTTCTTTAGTTTTGGTAGGTGGTTCTGTACTTATACAACACTGCTATCACTGTTTCATTGATTAATGATGTTTCAAGCTGATTGGGTAAATATCTCAGATAAGCATTTTAACAAGATTTAATTTAAACTCCAAATTACATTTTCATACAACATTAAGTATCAGTTGTTATGTGAAATAATTCTATGTTGGAAGTTAATTTGTTTTAAGAATGTGTTTGAGGGAAATATTCTGAGCAAAATGCATTGAAGTATATTTAATTTTAGACATACTAAACCATGCTACACCTTTGTGTGCTGCTAGAATTTTGTTGGCTCCTTTGCCTGGATTTGCATTTTCTTAGTTGTTGATAAAGTTCTTTTTGCTGCCTAATTTTTTTCTATACATATGTTAAATTATATATAGTTTATAAATGTATATAGACTTTGGACTGGCATGGGAGAGTTATCCAGGCACAGCTTTGACAATGAGAACTGCATTTTGAACTTTTCTATGCCACCCTGTGGAGGCTGCCATCCTGGGTTTCAATGGAAAATTTGGTACCTGGACCTTCAGGGGAGAAGCATGCATGTCAGATGAGGGGCAAAGCTGTCCATTAAACAACCATAAGAGCAATTAAAGTAGGGTTGAATTCCTGACTATCTTTGAGACTTCTGCAATGAACAGCTTAAATTTGCTTTGCTTCCCCTTCACTTTTATACTTTTGTCTACCTGAGTTCCTTTCTTGCTTTATGAAGTGCTGCTGGGAATTCTGCCTTCCTTTCAGTTTTAGTCTCCAGATACTACTGGGTTCACATGAAAAAAGACCCCTAATGTTATTCATAAATAGGAATATTGATCTAAGTAGAAGTAAGCTAAGTTATTTGAAATACATGTATGTGGATACCTGCATTAGGAATGACGACCACCCAGTGCAGCAATTTTCAAATGCCAGTGATTGTTACTGAATGTTATTCAGCTCAGTGGGGAGGGGCTTTAAGGGAAGGCAGATGATCAGCAGAGTATTGACTTGGCCTAAAATGTGTTATTGTAAAGCTGTAATGAAGTAGCTAAGTGAGTATTTTTATCCGTCTACCAACTTACCTAATAGCAAAGGACTGTAAACTTTAACTCATATTTGTACTAATCCAATTCCAGGTGCACACTGCATATTTGTGTAGTAATAAATATTAAGTAGTATATATTTTAAAGAGCAGTGTGTGTCTTAGCATTCTTGGTAGGAAAAAGGAACTCATAAATTTTCATCCTGGCACTGACATTGATTCACGGCATTGCTATGGGCAAGTCACTTAACTTCTGTCTGTGTTTCTTTAGCCATAAAATAGAAATAACAGTGCTTATTTTCTTGCTTCCCACAGGAGTTGAAAGAAATTTTAACATTTGTATAACTCTTCAGAGAATGTTAATTTAATGTCCATTTAAGCTTTTGGCAGTATCCAAGAAAAATATATCCAATGTTATTTTTAGGGAAATTATTTACAACACTTTTACAACTCTATTTTGTTTGATATTTTATCCAAGTAATAATCTTTTCATTATAATAAAACATGGTGTTTCTTTTTAAATAGGAAAGCTAATTAACTTGAGGAAAAAATGGGCCTATTTCAACCATAAAAGAAAAAATTAAAACTCAACTTTTTTACTATTCCTTATTTATAGGCATCTACTTCTGTCAGTGACAGTACTGTGAAATCAGAAGAGTATGACCAAGCAGATCATTGTGTATACAAGTGGAATACTACCAATACATTTTAGAAATTTCTTTTCTGTCATTCAGCTGTAAATGGATGAAAATAACATTCTTGTATGCAGATTTTCAAAGGATTGCTTACTGCTTACTTCTTTCCTGAAACATACATAAACAGTGAAGATTAATTTAGCCTGCAGCTGGATATGGGGACAGGTTCAGGAAGAAGATTATAGGAAGTTCATGTGTGTTTTGGCACCTGTGAGTAGAGTGGCAGTTTGAGGTCCACATACATATGTGGAGGGTAAAGGAAGGAACCAGATGGTTGCATTAGTAGAGAAGAATTTGCCTTCAAAATGGTAGTGGCTTGAGAATGAGAACTGCAGATGCTTGAGGGGACATGAAAGAGTAGGTGGAGCAAGGAAAGTTGCGTCTTGAGTGGAAAATCCGCCAGATACAGCAAGTGAGATTCCCACAAATGTTGGCCCAAGAAGAGCCCACCTGTGTCAAAATTAGTAGCTTTATAATTCAAATGATACATACATACATACAAGTACAAAAAGTTCCATGGTGTTATCCACTGACAAGTTGATTTAAGCATAAATAAACTTGGTGAGATGATCCACGGCAATTAAAAGTTAGTTTTTAGTTCTCCGTGCTACTAAAACTTGAGAATGTGAGAATAGAAAAATGTGGATCCAGTAGCTGAAAACTAACATTCCACAGAATTGGCTAGAAGAATACTAACATCATAAGCTTATTAAATTTCAGGAAATAAAATTTTTGCAAGTCTTGAATTAGACACTGAACAGCAGTCATTGGAAAGAGTGAAAATCACCTTTGTAAAAGAAATGCATTCATTTTAAGATTTATTAAGCTGAGCATGTCAGGAAATACAGTTCTACAAGGTTCAAATTTCATTGTGGGGATAAAAAAAAAGGAGGATGAGATAGTCAGCATGGCTTGATGAAAAGAGCTTGTTTGACTGGAAAGGCAAGCTACTCCATTAGTTTTTAAAAGAAAAGGACGGATGTGGGGAAAGGAAGAGTCATATGTACTTATGATTTTTTATTAAGACCAGTTTTCAAAAACATAGGGATTAGAATATTTAAATGAGGTTTCAGAAGAGAAGTTGAAAATTGTGTTTCTCATCATTTCCTGCAATAGAAGTTTGTTAAATCATGTCCTGTAACACCAGCAGAAATCTAGTCAAAAAAGTATCAACGAAGACAGTTTGTGACAGAAAGTGAAACAGCAATAGAGCAGAATGCAAGAGAGTGGATTTTTTTCTGTTGCTGTTTTAAAAAAAGTATTTGAACAATTTTGTAGAAAAACTTGCATTAATAAATACTAATGAGTGTGGTGTTCTTGCAAGGTTATGTGTAGGAGCCTAAAATTAGCTGCTGTGATTAATCCGGTATAGGTGCTGTGAATCAGAGGATGAAATCTTGGTTCTGTTGAATTCAGTAATAGAAGTCCTGTTGAGTGCATACATTTAAATGCTTACAGGATTAGGACACTCAAAAATATTTTGAAAATTTGAACATCTATCTGTAAGGTGTCATTTGATGACACACTTGCAGAATGTCAAAATTAGCATGAATTTGAATGTTTTACTGTTCCAAGGTCTGCATCATCTGCTGTAGGTTAAATTCATCATTGTACAATAATTTTATGTAGCTCTGAGAATTGCACATTAGAATCACTGCAAACAGGAAACGTTTTAATCCACTGCCAGTCACCACTGAAAGTAGAAGGAGTGAAATATTTTTGATTTATCCTTGTCTGGCGTAACTGAAGTGAGAAGCTATAACAACCTTGAAAGTTAAATCTTGGTAAAGTTCCAGATGCATGGGAGGAATGCATCATTTGGGGTAAAAGACATCTTAAAATGTGCAAAATTTGACAATTCTTGCTGAAAGTTCTTGGTGTAAATTCATATAATGTTGGCAAAGGTCAGTTTGTTTTCTAGAGGGGAGCCCTAAAGAAGAGCAGGAATGAACTGAAGGGCCTTGTAAGTCCCACATGTGTTCAGTTTTTCTGTGTAGCTTCATGACCATAGGTAGTTCTGAGAAATTATTTCCATTTAAGTTGACCCATGATTAGAGGAAACGGGTTAAAAACAAATCCCAAAGTGTTCACAGTGAGGCTTGAACATTACTTTGTTCTTCTTTTAATGAGATGATAGTAATTTGTAATTGGTAATAAGTAATTTGCAGTTTAAGAATTTTAATTTATTTTCTGTTAATATGTAAGCTGACTTCCAAAGAAAAGACAGTTCAAATGTGTTGCTTTCATTATTTACTTTAAAGTTAATTTATCACAGTCATGAAACTAGATATAGTAAGAAAAAAAAAGTGCAGAGTAATTCAAAGTAGACATGATGCTGCAATTTTTGTTCCTTGACAAAATACCAAATTGCACCAAGGGAAATTTTCTATGTACCAGGATTAAAGATTTTGTCCTAAATCTGAGTTGAAATAAAAGTTCATAGAAATGCTCTATCAGTCCTTTCCAGCCAACCTTTAATGTCTATCAGTGTTAATATTATAAGATCAAAAGAAAAATGAAAGTCTATCTAAAAAGAATTTTTCTTAGTCTCATGAAAAGACTGAAAACAATTGCTCATAGATCTGTAATGGAATTTGGTTGTTCATGGTAACAGGACCACATACAAAAGATCCATGCAGCACATAATTTAAACTTAATTTTATGGATGCAGGAAACTGGCCTTTGAAGTGATCTCCATAGAGATTCTATTTGGCTTTCATAATAACTTATATAGTCGTCTTGATGTCTTGCTTATCTAGTGCCTAAAAGATGTCTAATTGGGATTTATTAAAATTCTGCTGGCATGTTACCATCTGTACTATTGTTTGGAATTACATTTTTTTATGACAACTCAATACTTCATTGAAAAATTCCAACTCGTATTTTAATTTTCTTTATATTTATTTTGAATCATTGAAATAATTAACTATGAAAATACAATCAGAGAGAGGATACAGATTTTTAAAAAATTATTTTATGTTAATGCTGTCTTCCTTTTAGAGCATGATTTAAAGCTTTATTTCAGGCAGCACTCTTTTCAAATGTGTATTCTCAAGTAATTCATTAACTGTGATCAGGTTTGGGCTTCTCATTAGAAAAAGATGCTGCAGTGGAGGCTGGGGCACACGAGGCAGAGGGACCTGGGTCTGTTTAGCACGGAGAAGAGCAGGGGGAGGCAGACCTTGTTGCTGTGTGCAATATCGTGATTGGGAGATGCAAATTAGACAGAGCCTTTCTCCTCTCAGAGCTGCACACCTTACTAGAACAAGAGGGAATAAAGAAGAAAAATATATGTAATTTTGATTGCATAATAGAGGGCAAAAATTTACCTCGAAGGATGGCTGAACACTGAAGCAGGTGCCCAGACTGAATGTGAGATCTCTTTCCTTGGAGGTATTCCAAGACCTTACTGGATGTGGTCCTGAACTACCTGATCCCTGATTTGAGCAGAGAGTTGGAGGAGAGACCTCTGAATGTCCTTTGTGACCCAATAATTCTATTTCTATAAGCTGAAATAATAGAAAACAGCACTGGAGAATGTGTTAAATCATGTAACTCATTTCATTTTCAGGTGAGGACTTCTCTTTGCTGAAACTAGTTTAAAATAACAAACTCTAGGGTGAAATATATTTATATTATGTCAAAACTATATTCTGTGTACGTCTCACAAGACATTTAGGTCATTAGTATTTCCAAAACTCCTCTTTCTGTATATGATTTCCAGAAACCCATATGGTCACATATGCCTGTGCTATTCATTCTAAACTGGATATTTTTCAGTATTTTCAGAATGTAGAGATTCTGCATTTATTATGACTTCATTTGGTAATTCTGCTCCAGGATAAAATTAACAAGTTACAGAATGAAGAAATCATTGTCTTTGTATTGCTTGCCCATCCTCCCCAACACGTAATCATCTCACGTGTGTACATTAAATAGCATTCTAAAGATTGCAGATGAAGTCATAGTATGTTCTTTACAGAAACAAATTCTGATTTCTAATCAAACTCATTGAGAAGAGGATTCTTTAACCCTTCTTCCACAGAAATTGATTTTGCAAACATTTTTTCATTATTCCTAGCATATTCAATTTGTGGGCAGTTGCAGAGGCTTTACTAAACCGCCTCCTTGCAACTGTGTTTGTAGGTATGCTGTTTTATGGATTGCATCAATTGTTATCTATCACCTGAAATCAAGAATAAATTTGAAGAAAATTGTAATAAATGGATTCATGACTGAAGATTGATTTAGCAAAGACTGTAAAATATTCATTTGAGTAAAATAATTTTTAAGTACAATCTGTCTGGATAGATCTGAAATTTATTTAGAATAAGAACTGTAGATTTACAAGTGCATTTTAATGAGATTTTAGAGCAGGATATCTTTGAGCTATTGTAAATGTATGCATTTGCTATGACATGCTGAATACAAACATACAGATGCATCTGCATTTATAGAAAAAAATTCTGCATGACCATGTGATGTAGTTGCTTACAATTCTAATTCTGTGGTCAACAAATCCAGCACTTCAGTCTTTATTCTTTCTCATTAACTTAGAAAGCCTATGTCCTGTCATGTGAAAAAACATACCATAATGATTCACAGCCTGTGAACTCTTCGTGGTATGGGCTATTGGGTATCATAAAATTGTATTGAACTTCAAAACTATTTTACAGTGCAGAATCATGATTCTTAAATATTGAGTTTCTGCATTGTTTTGTTTTGGGGTTTTGGCAAATCACTTCCTTGTCTTGTGATACCACTTATTCATTTTATGACAATACAAGTGTTGCCTCCTCTGATCTTACAACAATGCTGTTCCCTACAGTAAATCACAATAATTACGAATTCAGTGCCTCAGCAAGGAAGGACCATTGGAATCTCATTGAATCATGACTGCTTGAGAAGTGCAGTGCCTTAATTTGTGTCTTAGAAGCTGATGGATTTTATAGAAACAGAAATATAATCTGGTTTAAAAATCTGTCAAATTATGTAATACTGGAATTGGTACAGGGAGGCTGTGAAATGATTTCTAGACTAGGAAATGAGAAAGAAATTTTGAAACCCAAAGCGCGGGTGTCTTTCATTCACTGCAGTAATTGATACAGAAGCACAAAGAAATACACAGCCTGGGTGTTTTTACCTAGTCTTTAATAAAATGGATATGATATTCTTTATTTCCAGTAAATACTCATGTGCCTATTACAAATCTAAATGGCCTAATGAGCACTACTCCAGTTAATTCATGTATGTGTATAAGCCATATAAGTTTTCTGAGCCAGAGAAATAGCTCTGCTGTAGCTTCCAGGGACTGGCAATAAAGTGAATACTTGGCGTAAAACTCTTTCCTGTTCTTTGAAGGCACAGCAATACTCAGTGCAATCCGCTCAGACTCTCAGCTTTCTAGTTTTTGGCATCTGGATTCAGGTGATGAACACTCTGACTCTGGACATGAAGGATGAAGGCTTATGTTACAAAGCCTGACCAGAGCTGCTGCTCGACCAAAGCTTTCCAAGCACTGCTGGTAATCATTTATGTCCAGTTTCCAAGAGGAACACTGAGAGCCAGATGTAAGATAACCTCCTGGAGACTGACATTTGGGGGGGATGATAAGAGAGCTGTTTATCTTCTTTTGGCATATACATTGGTAGAGATAAAGATGGGAACATATTGTACAAAACAACTTCAAATACAAAGTGAAATAAAATCATGTGTGACTTTTTCCCCCAGACAATTGAAAGACTGAGGTCTTTACAGCTGCTTGGAAATCTGTTTCTAGAATTAATTTATTAAATATTTCACTAAGGGTGTCTACTGAGGTGGGAATTCTATCTTAACCTATAGAAAAGAACTATAAATAGCATCCTTAAAGTGATTTTTTTTTTAAATCTCCAAGCATGGAAATCGCAGAGGGGAGAGACAGCTTATTTTTAAGTTCACCGGTATGTGCATCATATATCAAATATTCTTCAAGTTCTATCAATCAAATTTTTCTTCAGTCTAAGAGGAGCATGAATCCTATATAGCTGGTGTTTTAACTTCTGGTATTCTGGATTTTTTTTAAAGAAATACTACTTTTTGTTTATCAAATCCAACTTTTCAAGTGTCTTCTACTTACATAGATATCCTATGAGGAATAATGTACATTTTAAATATACTAGTGATTTGGAGAAAAGTCTTATTTATATGCTGAAAAACAGTCATGCCTTTAATATTTAAAATCTTTTTCTAATCTCTATAAACCTCAGTTAAATAGACCATATGTAATTAAACTATATAATTCAAAGGCATGCTTTTTTCTGTCAAAAAGTGTGGGGTTTATTATCCTGTTAAGATCCCCTTTGTTAGTCAGTCAATTGGGTCAAGTTAAGTGGCTTTCATACATAAGTGATCTTTGCAGGCAGGGTGGAAGAGAACTTGCCAGTGTCATAATAATTTTAATAATAGATACCACTAACCTGTGACTTTACAATCACATTATGTGTTGTCTTTTTTCTCTTCCCTAGTCTTTTTGCTTTAAATTCAGATGTAAATTCTCTGAAACAGTGGACTTCTTTTTGTAGTAGATTTGTGCAGTGTGTAACACAGTAGAAACAGCTCTGCTGTTGAGTTATGAAGCAGATAGGAACAGGAATATGGTATGGTTTAATAATAGTTGGGACATGTAAATAATTTCTGGGTGTCTCCACACTGCACAATTTCAGTGTTCCAGAGTGACTTCTTAATCATTGTGAATTTGCTAATGATGGTTTCTCCATGGTATTGATAGGCACTGTCCAAACAGGTACAATGTAGTATTGTGTGCCCAGACAACTCACACAACAGGAATAAAATCAACAGGAAAATGCTTCCAACATAGTAGAGCTTCTGTGAGGATAAAGTCATTAATGTTTTAAACACATTTGAGGATTATCAGATAAGGGACATGATGTAAGTGTGAAGTAATAACATATGTATGTGTATTCAAAATGTAAAATACATTAGCACAGTTCTGTTTCCATTAACTGTCTTATGTGTGTTAAGTATTTTCCATGGGGAAATTAATACTCATTTCCATTCTGCACTGGCATGAAATTTTCAAATTTTATTTAAGGTAGGATCTGATGACTCCTCCTGAATTAAAACTTTGATTTTTAAATAGTTAAATAAATCCATGTGGAATATTATTTTTGGATAATAACTGTGAAGACTGTTAATAATGGCCAGGAAAAGATGTTAAAAATCTCACAGTTACTTTTAGCGACAGCTCTTTGTAATAGGAAAAATTATACTAAAAGATGTTGTGTAATTTAGTATGGAAATGCATGGCTCAGTAGGAATTTGTTAGAGTTTCTTGCTACCTCCTTTCATTCCCACTTTGATGTATGAGGAGACATTCCAACAGCTTGGAGGGCCAGCTACACTGAAGTTATTTCCATGGACGGTTTTTACAAGGGGACAACGCATGTGCTTTTCCCAAGTTTTCCTTCTCCTCATTCATCCTTGGAAAAAGGAGAAGGGAAATCTCAATGGCACGATGAAAGCTGAAGTTGTGGATACTTTTAGGGAACAATATGAATTTTACAATGCTTTCTCCAATTTATAAGATCTTCAGCCTTTTAAAGAGAGTACTGAGGATTGCAAGCATCCTCCAAAGAGTTGTTCCTTCTGAGAGCCTTGTATCTATGGTCCTGTCATTTTCCATCTCTTGCCTGAGAAGTTCCCCAGGAGCTTAGAAACCACAACCCTGCTCAAAGCCTTCTTTTTGTGTGTTTTGTGGTCCACAGCAGTCTCTCAGCAGCTGTTTCAGTATATGTCTATGCCTCTCTCCCTTGGACAAACTTGTTTATGAATTTGTTTGCCATGTTTTCCCCCTTTAGATTCCTCTAAACAAATACAGGAAACTTGAATTTATTTTCAGTCAGGCACTTCCAGGAGATGTAATCTAGGTGTCAAGGAGAAAACAGTGAAATGTGGTATACTTGCCTCGTCTGAGTAACCTTTGGGCTCCTGGAGAAAATGTCAATGGAAGCCTAATGCTCTGTTGAAATGGTGTTTTGATGAATGACTTTGATTGCATCTGCAAGAAAAGATTGGAGTTGGATTGTTCCTCAAAGTTTTATTGTGACAGTGACAGTCATCTGATGTCTTAATGTTTTGAATAACTCCCAGGTTTTGCTAATAATACATCAGTGTCTAATAAGAGCTGTGGTTTGGACAGGTCTCTTTTTTCATTGATGCAAATATGCATAAGCATATTACACATGCAAGCATTTTACCTATGGTTGTGTGTTGACACATAATCATAATTTTTTTTCAGTGTTTTTTTTGTCAGGTTCTTTGAGCTGGTCAATATTTGTCTAATCTCTGCCATTTTGGGGGGCCAAATTGAAGCACATCTTGATTTCAGTTCAACAGCAAGAGCTCGTATGATTCTGATTTAGATGCTCAGTGCTTTCAAGAGTTGTATGGTGGCTTGTGGGTTAGATGTTTTCAATTTAAGATAATTTCCCAGGCAGAAGAGATTTTAACCACTAGAACTAGTAGACTCAAAGACTGTAAGACAGATCTGCTTCCAAATTTTGCAGTGTAGATATAGGCTTTCATTAATAATCATGCCAAAAAGGTGCTTCCCTTCAGTCTTCTGCTTTTCCTTCCAAGATTTTTATTCAGCCCTTTCTATAGCCAGTGATAGGCAGGGGAATCCCTCCTATTTGAGACTTTACACAAGTTACTAAAACACTAAAAACTTTTGAAAATAGTATTAATTCTGAGTCCTGCATAATTTTAATTGTTAGAGCAGGTGGACTATCTTGTATTGATTTGAAATATGTATTTTTAGTATGTTTCTTAGCCAATTTTTATGAAACTATGGAAAACAGTTCAGTCAATATTAAGCAAATCTGTATATTGGTAGAAGATATGGTTCTATTTTAACTAAATAAGGGTCTTACATAACTAATTAAGCTGATTGTCGGTGGCTTTACATGCAGTAGAGCTTTTAGTTGGTTTTGGTAGGTATTTTTTTAGTTGTTGTTCAGTAAAATGGAACCTCATTTCTAGAAATCAAGCACAAAATGGAAAACGGAAAATTCTGGTGTGACTCATTCTCACCATCTTCCACTTCACAGTGTCATTAATTAATTAATTCATTCATTACATTCCTGAGTGTGAAAATTCCTTTTTCAGAGATACAGATTCGTGTTATTCCTTCTTCTTTACCCTCAACTACAACTTAAAAACCTCTGTTTCTTGGTGTTACAGTGTTATTTAAAACAGATTGCAGTTGTAGAGTGAATTTCAGTATTTCCTAAATTTTAAAGTAGAGAAGCCTATCACAATCATCTAGAATATATTTCCTCAGAATTTTTGAATAATGTATCATCTCCTATAAACTAATTATAAATTAGAATAAAGCTGAGAGACCAGCAGCTGAAACGTTCTGTAGTTTGCTAGATTGCAAATGTTTAAAGAGTTTGATATTCTGTTTAGGAACTACTTTTATTTAATATTTCAAAAACTTTTCCTCTTTACATATGTGCACATGAACTTGGAATCATTATTATTATAGCTCAAACCTAACTTAATTTTAAGGTTTTTTTTTTTTCCCTTAATGTCTCTCAGTTCAAACTTATTTAACTGTATTTACTTAATTAAAATCTATTAATTTATTACAAATTGAATCTTTAGGGCAGTGCTTCCTAGGCTGGCTGCTGCTGCTTGACACTGGACTAAATTTGAAGTTTAAAATGTTTTAGCAGGAATACACTTGGGTTGAATTACGTGGGAGACAGGGTTGTAACTGAGCAGACAGAAAGGTGAGAACTTGTACTGATTGCAGTTTTTCTCTAGGTCTCTGCATGTGAAAAGGTTATAATTAAGTAAACATAAAGGAATGTTTCTGACTTTTCTTTTTTGGAAAGATACTAGGTAAAGAAATAAAAACTATTGATAGTCTTTCATTTAGCTTTCCAGTTGTTCAAATTGTGTATTTTTTCTAAAGATTTGAAAAATAAAAATGATAAATAGATTTGTTTTATTCTATTGTAGACAGGAACAAGAAAGCCTGATAAGCATCTTGTGATTCAGTAATGCAGTATATCAAATCTGCCACAGGCAAAAATTTATGTGATCTGAAATTCCCCTTGGTGTAGTTTCCTATTTCTTTTGCTGTTTTTGTAGAACTTGCACATGCCCTCATGGCATATATGACACGTCTTTGCTCTCATTTCAAAACTCATCATTGCTTTGCTTTTCAGACATTGGGCAGATGATTTATCAGAATCCAGAAGAATTGGTTTTATTGTTTTGCTATTGATATCCCATCAAAACTTCTGGTAGACAAAGAAATATGTTAAAAGGATAAATTCAGAATTTGGAGTTTGGTTACTGTTATTTATGCTTTTTTTTTTTTTTTAATTGTATTTTTATTTCTCTGATAACTTCAGAAAGATCACTTCTTTAAAAATTCTGTCATTTTTATTTAGAAATAACTGTGGACATATATGTCAAAATTGGACTTGATTTCTTATGAAGCCGAATATCCTTGACAGTTGTTTAAGGAGCTAACATGACTCTGGTTGGTGTTTTCTTTTTTCTTCTCCATTATAAATAGTCAGTGTACTTCAGGATGGAGCTACAAAAGCAAGTTGCAAGGAACAAAATGTTTGCCCTCTATTGCCAACCTGATGGGCTGGCTCACAAGGCAGAGCTCAGTTTAAACCATCACGTGGCTTCTGATGTTGCATGAGAAATGTGAGGGCAATTAGTTTAACATTGTGCAGATACAAGGGATAATTATGCCTTGCAGTACTGCTAAAATCTCCAAAGAGCTTTCATACCAGGATCCTGAAAAGTTGATTGCTAACATGCAGTAAGTAACAAAAGAATTTATACATAGGAAAATAATAATTGAAAAAAACCTCTCATGAATTTTCTTAATGATATTTACTCATCACCTCTCTATGAAATAACTTTCTATTGCTTGTTGGAACAGGTAATTGGGCTGCATTTACTCTAAAAAGTGCTTGGCTACCCATAAAGTATATTTGCACAATTGTTATAATATCTGTAGCATGAAACATAATACTTGTGCAAGTGACCATGAAGACATGATTGTTGAATAGCAGATTTTCAATCTTTGCTTAGTCAGTTGTGTGACACTGTACAATGCTATTGGCATCCAGATAAATAGTCTAAGCCTGCCTGATGTTTAGCTGCATGAGATGGAATTAGCATCCCCCAGGAATGGAGGTGCCTGCTGTAATAGTTACCATGATTTAAATCTAAACCCAGGAAGCAACACAGAGGAATAATCCATTAAAGAATGCCTGTTCTTTAAAGAACTGTGTTTTCTCATTCAAGAATTGCTCATATTGGCAAATTTGTACCTTTGCTAAATCTTACACAAATTAAAATATTTTTCACACGTTCAATAGAAATGGTACTAGTACTGCAAAATCCAAATGGAAATGTATAAGTTCACAAAAGTTTCCCTATGTTGACAATCCTATTGTTCTGAGAACATTTTGTTCATTATCTTTTTTAAACATGTACATCAGGACTGATGCTTTTCAGGAGCTGGTGATTTGTCAGCCAGATTATGAGAGCTAGTAGATATAGCTAAAACAACTCCATAAAAAATAACTTGCTTCTGGAAAGAATAGCATGTGTTAAGGTAATGGAATGGGTTCACTAAATTAATTAAACTTACAATAATGAAACTTCAACTTCTTGTGACTTTCACTGATAAAAAAGCTGTATCTAAGCCATCGCATATTTATGGAATTCAGGTAAAACAAATTTTCCTCCTAAATCACAAATTTCTTCTATATTTAGTTCTGTTACTGTTAAAATATCCATTTTTCTGTAATATATCGGAAATATTTCATATTGCACATTGCAATAAAAAGGTCTGTTTTGTAAACAAGTTGACTATTTGCTTATTACATCTTGAACTTGATGTTTACTGTAACTATTAAATTCTTAGCTTCACTCCTGCAAGTTGGTTTAAGATCTAGTATATTTTTATCACTGAAACTTCCATTAGAGTTAAATTTTGTTTAGTTAAAATATAAAAATATTATTAAACTAGTCAAGATGTTTTGCTCTTCTGTAACACTCTCACTTTTATTAACAGGGCAAAATTAATAGAGCTGAGGCCTATTTTTATCTAGCTTAATTAAAATTCCTAAATTACTTATACTGAATAAATTGTAAGGAACTTACTGTAAAGGCAGACAACTTTTTAGAGTAAAATAGTCTCACCTAGAAAAGCATATAAAAGCAGTAGTCTAGAAAGGAATTTTTTTTTTCTTTTTATTATTTTATTTTCTTTTTCTTTAGTTTAAAGGTCCCTGTTCCAAAAGTAGTAAACTTTTAATACTAATGATGTGTTTAAAAAATATAAAAAGAGATGGCTTATCCTCAGAGTACATGGGGAGGAATGCCAGTCAGAATATCCATCCTATTTTTACTGCCTTCATCAGTATGGGAGGGTACATCAATTTTAATTGGTTGCTTTAGCTGGCTGATACTGCTGTTGGAGAATTACATGAGATTTACTGAAAGATTTGAAAAGTATCTGTTTTTTTCTGTTAGTCACCCATACATGTTGAAAAGTTTTTGAAAATATATCTTTTTCTGTCTTGGTTGTGTGGGTTTAGTTTTTGGTCAGATGCTGCATGGAGCCAAAATAGGTGGAGAAGTGTTTTAGAAACAGAGTATTATTCAGTAAGTGGACTTGTATTCTAATGGATCTTCCTGCATTTCTTATTCATGTTAGGAATAGTTCATATTCATATTTCACAATGACAAAACATAGGCTTGAGGTTTTTTTATTGCTTCTGAAGGTCCACCTTAAACATTTTTCCAAACTGTAAAAATTCAAACTGAAGTGTTTGACTTTTTTTGGTGGGAAAGTGGAGGGTCCCATGGCTCCCTGCTCCAGCAGGCTTCCTGAGCTGGGGAAGCTTTTGGGAGCATCCCCAGTGCTTCCCTGGGCTGAGGCTGTCAGGCTCCTGGCTGTGTGCCAGGGAATGTGTGCAGAGATGGAGCACTTCCATCAACCTCCTAT
The DNA here is from genome assembly GCF_052056855.1 of Sturnus vulgaris. Classification (NCBI taxonomy): domain Eukaryota; kingdom Metazoa; phylum Chordata; class Aves; order Passeriformes; family Sturnidae; genus Sturnus; species Sturnus vulgaris. The sequence goes on from NC_142246.1 coordinate 16,360,215, forward strand.
GTTATGTCTTTGTGCTGTCAGTGGAGAATGGGGATCTCTCCCTTAGGGGGCCTGTGTGGTGAAGCTGTGTAATCCTGGAAGTCATGGTCTAAGAATTTGTCCAAAAGCCAAATTAAGAAAAGCTTCCCAACTTAACAAGCACACAAAATCAACTTCATGCACACACTCCACCCCTCCCTGCCCCACCTTAATATTTTAGTGCAATTTCATTAGAAGGCAATGTGTCCATAAGTTGACAAATTCTGCAATATTAGTAATGAATAACAGGTTTTCTTTATTAAGACCTTCTTTTGGTCAGCTTTAGGGGAAAGTTTATGTGGATATTCAATAGCATTGTATTTTCTAAGTCTTAACAATTTCTCATCATGTTTTTATATGGGTAGAATTCAACTAAGGCTTTTGAGCCTGAAGTGGTAAGCAGATTTGCATGTTTAAGTGCTAACTGTTGATCCAGTTAATAATTTAAATGAAAAGATTGGCTCTACTGGTGGCTGAAGAACAGATCTGAGTGGTAAATAGTATCAAAAGTCTCTGGGATGACATTCCAGTCACCTCTTGGGAAATAGGTTGTGTTTCTTGTAATTAACATTAAAATATATAGAGCTTGTTGACGTTTAAAAGTTGTTAATTAAATCTCTTAGAGAACGAGGCAGTGAGATTTTGGGGTAATTGACTCTAGCTTTGAGCAATTTTAAGTTCACAGGCTGTCTGTCATACTTCAGGGCAGACTGTGGAGCCCAGGAGATGCCCACAGATGTTCTACTAGATGTTCTAGTTTGCCTAGAGAACAGAGTGCTGGATTGTTCCAGAGAAATCTCGGATAAACCAGCATTATTAGAGAATGCCATATCCTATCCCCATACTTGGGGAGCCATCCTGGTGTTTGGTTCAGCACACAGCTGACGTGGACTGCTCTCTGACTTGTCTAGGCAGCATGCCAGGGGCAGTCTGACCGTGTGGATTTCCAGCTTGCCTTCCCTAAAACTGAGGTGCCTTTCAAAACTTCTTATATTCTCAAATGTGGAGACAGAGATACTCTTCTTCTAAAGGTGTCTTCACCTTTCTGTAGGCAATTAAGACTAGATTATCTGGTTTATTATCTGGCTGAAGACTGGTGAGATGATTCCCTCTCCTATTCCCTTGGTACTGAACCCTTTTTCCCTCCATCTTAAAATGAAATTAATATACTGGTTTTATGTACTTTGCAGGACGAATGTTTATTTTACTATAAAAGTATTAAATATATGTAGTATTTAGGCAACATGATAATGAAATTCTGTAAGTACTCATGATAGACAGAAAATCTTTCTTTAGTGATCGCATTTCTTCTAGATCTACAGTTTCCTGCCCATTTATCTGGACATAACTCTTGGTAGTTTTCATATTATTCCCAGTGATTATTCTGTTATGTGACTAAAAAACATATCTGGCACATGGAATATTCCTGGATTTTGGGAAAACTGTCCTGGATTTAAATACATGAAGTTAAAGTTTATTACGGTAGAAGAGAAAGTAAGTCTCCTTGGCTTTTCTTATCATCTCCTAGAGCAGTAGCTTGCATTTTTAAACATACTTCTGATTGAGTGTTGATTACTGCTTAGGATATTTGGCTACACCGCAGATGGCAGAGCTGTCTTTTATATAAGGTGATTGATTACATGCTAATATTTTTTTTGTCTAGCGGTCTGATTAGGCATTTTAACCCCCTGATAAATAAAATTTGAAAATAAACTTCTGTTGACACTCCATGGAGATCTTCCAGTAACTAAGGAAATCTGTAAAGTACTTCTAGAATCTGAAATCTTGAATCCCAGATGTGATGCTTGCTGAAGTGAGGCTCACTAACCTCTTCATTACACTGTTAAGGTCTTTTAAGATAATGAAATGGGAATCTATGAAACAGAGATGTAAGAGTTCAGCAATTAAGTGTTCTGGGGTGTTTTTTCCAGAAAGGTTAAAAATACTGAATATCCATTTCAGGCTACATATGGTACCTTTCTTCCTTCAGTGAGTAAGAAAAGTTTTGTGGTCTCATGTTGACCCTCCCTGTTCTTGTCCAGGGAGTTAATGCCTTTCTGTAAACCAGTGGATCTGTCTGGGAAAAAGGAACAAGGAGCTGAGCATACAGCTCCACCTTCAGATCCGAGCTGTATCACAGAAATGAAATCTAACGTAAGGTATACACACATGAGGCTAAAGTAAAGGTGTAATAAACAGTGCTGGCTTTACTTTCATTGAGGAGAGAATGCTTTTCTGTGCAGTAGAAATTTTCTCAGGACACGAATTTTTATTGTTATTTAATGCTGGTTTTAAGTGTGTGATGGTTTTTAATTTGTGTGCAGTAATAAAACCTGTTGAGATCTTTGTACCTATAACCAGTTGTTCCTTTCATTGAAATTAGCTCTTGCCTTTTGGACCACTGCAGTACTCTTTTAAAAATGACATATATATTTTATAACTCCAAGGCAGTAGAAGATAGCAGTGTTGGCTTATGTGTAAATTGATCTGTATTTTTAAAGTACTGAAAGGGGTTTGGTTCCTTTTTTTTTTTTTTTTTTTTTTCTTTTGAGCCTTTACATTGTAGGTTAAAGAAGCTGAAAGCATATGGTAGCAATTTTTTAACCTCTCTACATGAGGTGCTTGTCAACGGAGGTCCATACGTCCAAAGCTAGTTAATAACAGCTGCAGGCCAAAGTTCTTTTAAGAGCTATTGCCGTGTTCCAAGATTCTCAAAGACTTTGAACAAGTGAAGTTGGCCACAAGGGAAAGCAGCAGGTCTGCATTCTGCTTGTTAAGTGAACCCTGTTTGAACGGAAAAAAATGTGGCATAAACTCAGAATTTTCATGCAATAAAACTTGACCATAAAATATCAGATAGGATTGGCTAGTAGGCTGCTACAGTGTAGCCAGTGTAGCCTAAACTAACCATTTGCTTCAATCTAAAACTTTATTTTGCTGATTGCTTCACTGGAAATTTTTAGGGGTTTTTTAAATGCAAATTTGTAAGACTAATTGTACCAATTTTTTTTTGTTAAGAAATTCAGAGAATCCCAAAATAAAGAAATACAGTTACATTTTCATTTCTATTTTGTATATAAAAAATCCAATGTGGAAAGGAAGAATGTATGGGAAGAAGGAAAAATTGCAGTTCTCTTGACCTTGTGGTGCTTTCTCAGTTTTATATTCCTGTCCATTTTTGCCATGTCCTTTCTGAAGTGGTAGTGAATCATAACTAAGTGAACTCCCTCTAGACAGCTTTTAGACAATTTGGAAGTTTCTTGGCAGTTTGGAGGAAGTTCAGCCTTAAAATCTGAAATCGCTTTCTCAAAAGATATGGTCTGTATATTTTTGCCTATTGATTGAAAATCTTCATGGTATATTAAAGCCTTTATGAAAAAAAGCTTTTTAGAATCATTTAGAGGGAACAAGGCTGTCTGGCTGGTTATCTGCCAGTAATAAAGTATTAATAAACAATACTCATCATTGTTCTTCAAGTTGAATATAAGGCAGAATGCTTGACAGGAAATATATTTTGTGCTCTACACCGGAATGGGGCTGGATCAAAAGCTGAGATTTGCAATGGATTTGTAGGACACTGAGTGCCCCTAGGTGGTCACTGCTAAAAGTACAGCAAGAAAACCTCCCCTGTGCACCTGGCTCCTGCTGAGGGCCAGCTCACCTCTGCTGGGCATTGGGCACAATCCCACCCATGGTGGCACATTTCTGGGATGCTTTACAGTTAAAGAAACATTTTTTTCCTTTTGCTCGTTCTCTGCTTTACAGGAGAATGTTTGTGTGGTATTAATTTTAATCAGGCAATTGCTGACATACTGAAGTGGCAGTCTATCATTACTCCCACTTATGGCTCCAATTTAGCCCTTGTCATTGCAGTTGTCAGTATCAGCTGGGGATTGTGGCATGCAGAGTGGATGGTCAGTGGATCAGTACCACTTTTCTTTCTTTTTTAGCTCAATCTTTTTTATTATCAAGCTTATTGATGCAATTTTGATACAGCTTTTCAGGTTTTTTATATACATAAAATGTTTTGGAGATAAATTGCTTCTGGAATTCTTATTGGGATCTCTGTGTTCCATTTCGCTACAGGATTTGAAATATGTGAGTAATTAAATGACACAGAAATGTTACTACTTCTGAAATACACATTTCTAAAGTTATACAGTCAGTTGTTTTGAAAATGCCTATTTATATAGCAGTGATCCTTAGAGAAGATGTGCACTGTGAGGTATGTACAAAAAATGTGTCATTGATTTGTCATTGCAAGGAAAGCAAGCATTAATAATGGAACTGTAGAGCCAAATCTAAATAGCAAGATTTTAAAACCAAATGACGGAATGCTAGGTAATAATACAACTTATTCTAATTTTCAGCAGATAAATTATGTCTCAAATCTCCAAGTATGGTACGTGAGAAAATAAACTTTGTATTTTATCGTAAGAGTTAAGTTTTCACTGACATAGGCATTTCTGCAGGGAAGGAGGGTCAAAAAAATAAAGGTAAATCTCTTACTCTCAGAATTCTGGTGGATTTGCTTCTATGGTAACCAGTTAGCCAGAGCTTATTACTCATGTAAAACAGGAACTGTTTGCATTTTTAAAACCTTCATTTGCAAAACAGCATGTCTAAATGATAAAGTTAAATTTCTTTCCCAAGACCACAAGTCTTCTTTGTAGGTGGAAACAACTAAGTGTACCGTTTAAAAAGCAAGGGAAAAGGCGCTCCTAGGCAGCAGCATCCATCCACGCTAAAAGCAAATATTTGTTTTTGGAGCAGAGAATGGCTGTCCCCGGAGCAGCCAGCTTAGCAAAAGCAGGAATGGAAGGGCAGAGCTCATCTTTTATGGAAGTCAGATAAATTTCATGCTCTTTAACATCAACTGTGACTGCAGGCTTTTCACTGAAGTCTGGCTCCTTCCCCAGTGTGAACAAAATAGGAAAAGTGATTAAAGTTCACTCAGTACTGGACGGCAGGAGGCAACTGCTCCGGTATCTTCAGCTGAGGGAGAGGGCGAGAGGGCCCTTTAATAAGACTTGTGAGGCTTCTTTGAAGAAAAGAAGTAAGACTCATAGGGCCTATAGATGCCTACACTAACATTCATTCATTTCCGGTACTTCATACGGCTTCTTTGACACATTGTAATATTGTCATCCCCTTCATTAAAATGTTCATTATGAAAGGGGAAAGAGAGAAAATGTAACTGTTAACTGGAGTCAAGGGTCAGCAAGTTCTACTGTGAGCAAAGGACTCGGAGCTGCCTTGGATAATAGCGGCACTTTTGGGGCAGACACGAAAGACTGACAGAAAATGAAAATATGGACCTTACAAATTGTCCTGTCTTGTGATGGACGGGAGTCTTGAGCGTCCTGACAAGTCTTGAAAAGCTGAAGTGGCTAGCAGATCTTCCCAGATCCTGCCTTTTGGCTTTTTCCCTCTGCCTCTGTCTCTTTTCCTGTTACTCCCTGTTTTAAGTTGTGCAATCAGTATTCACACATTCTTATAACTAATAGGATTAGAGGCGTTGCAAAGGGATTTGAACAAGATAATTAGTTTACTGCTTAGCCCACAATATAACAGGCAAAACCCCTCTGAGAAGAGGCGGACAAAATGGGTCAGAAAATGTGTGGGAAATGAGGTAAGGCCTCTCAAACAGAGCTTCAATCAGCCACACCATTATGAAAGGATCCTGCAGTATTCATTCATTGCTGCAGACCGTTGACTTTTTTTGGCTTGGCCACCAGAGGTGTCAAGGAAAGAGACGGAGCTGAGCAGTGGCAAGTGTTGCTGGATACGAAGGAGCCTGTTAAAAGTGCTAAAGTGCAATTTAATTTGCCACCGTGCTACATAGAGCAACTCTAAAAACGGGAGGCAGCCTCTAGCAGTTTACAAAGCTGAGGCTGTAAAAGCAAAGCTTCTTGTAAATCTTGGGGTGGATAACATCTCAGAAACAGGCAACTGAAATACCGAATCAAAAAACTTAACTTAGATTTAGTGTTATGTTTGAACATCTATCTAAAACATAAATTTTCTAGCAGTGCCTTTAAGCATTCTATTTAAATATATTTTTTCTAGTTTTAAGGTGTGCCAGACAGAAAAAGCCCCCACGTTCAGTCCCCCACTGCCCCCGCCCGGTGATACTAGTATGGTGCATGAATTACTAAGTGGTGGTATTTGGTTTCCAAAGGAGTAGCAGGAAATGCCTTTTTTTTTTTCCCCCCTGTGAAACTTGTATGAACCACCAGTGTGATCAAAGCTGCCAGAAGTTGTTAGAAGACATGTCGACTTGGGCCTGCCTGTGTATGATAACTTAGAGGTGCCTCCTCTCCAGTGGAAGAAACAGCAGGAGCTTCTCTAATGAACTGTCCAGCAGCTCTATCTTGCAGTATATATACAACCAGAGGTGAGAAGAGGTTAATCCATAGGGGAACTAGTTAGAAACGCAAAGCAAAAAATACCAGGGAGCTGTATGACCAAAATTCAAGTTGAAGATGGTTGCTGACACATTTGGTTTTTTTTAATGAAACTCTTCTTTCAATCGTTGCTTTTTGTGTCAGCTTGTAAGTTTTAACGTACTTCAGCTGTGGTGCAGGAATATACACTGCATATGCAGTACAGAACAATACAGAATGTCATGTTGCTTGTAGCAAAAATACCTCCTATTCGTTTTAAATACCTATATCTTATTTCTAATGGAGATTGAATTCCTAATCTTGAGATTAGTCTCAGTTTTATTTCAGCATGGGGCTTTATTACTATAATCTTTATCTGTTCATAAATGTAAGGAAGACAAAGACATTCACTATTAGACATGTACCTACCTGGCAGTAATATGAAATCCTTATACTGTAATCCTGGCTGTTGTGATTTTTATTGTTAAGCACATTTACACAGCGGTTTATCCTGATTTTGTTAAAAAAAAAAAGAAAAAAAACGTCTGTTTCTTTTGTTGTTCAAATGCTTTTTCTGTTTCTTTGTTCACAACTGCAAGCTAACATGTCAACTCTGCCTCAACTGGGAGTCTTTATTTTGTGTTGGCTATTATTGCATTTATGGAAAAGGAAATTATTAATATTAAAAATATTGTGGAAAACAGGCACTGTGAGATGTTTTCTGGTTCTTCAGGACAGGCCTTGTACCATGCATACATTTGTTTTCATAGTAGAGGGTAATTTCCCACTGGAAGTAGTGTGTTCCTAATTAAAAAAGTAGAATCAAAACAAGAAAACCCAACAAGCAGAAAGTGGTATAGGTATGCAGAAGTCTTCTTCCTGATCTGTGTAAAAATAGGTGTTAATCAGTATTATAAATAGTAAGTATGGAAAATGAAATTTCAGCTAGGTTAAAGGAAAGGAAAAAACAAATGCAGGAGAATAAAATACATATCCTGAAGTTCATCAGAACATTTATTTTTAAGCTTAGACTCACACTTGAATAAAATCAATATGACCAACAAACACATTTCATTTTGTTTTTAATATGTTGGCTTTGTATCTAATAAGTCCTATTCCTTAAGGTACCAGTATTTTAAGTTCTGTTCACAGTAGGGTTATCTAATATCTTTTTTCAAGTCCATATTTCTATATGATCTTTTATATTTATTTAAACTGTTCAATTAATACAGCTCATCGAAGAAGTTCTGGACATATATTCCATCAGATATTTATGTAAAACATACCAATGAGGATACTTTGGCTTATTTTCATTATTTATAGATATGGATGGGAAGATGGTTCATGTGGGCAAAAGAGATATAGAAGAAAAACTGAAAAACAAATGCTACAGATCCAGGGTTTAATTAGATATTCTGTATCTCTACTGAATGCTGAATTTGATCTTTTCGTTTTCACAGATTGCAGACCTTTCATTCTCACCCACAGTCTAGTTAAAATTGATACTAAGGGAAAACATTTAAATATTTTTTCACTGTTTGGAGCAAATGTTTGTAGACATATCCTCATGACACCTTGGCTCCTTGGATGGTTTTGGTGTATTTTTAGTTTACATATGTGAAGCACTCAATAGCACTGCAGTTCAGCTCTCAGACTTACTCAGTTGCAAGTCAGGGATGAATTCTTATCTGTGTTTACTTTTCCAGCAATATATATATACTCTTCCAGTGTATATGTTAACTGCTTTTGATTCCTCCTCAGAATGCAGTTCTCGATAGCACAGTTCCTGTGTTACTCTACAGGGATGCAGACCTGACAGAATTTTGAAGGATAGTATTATTTGAATGGTCAGTCTTCCTGAAATACTGATCTTCTACCCCAAAGCTTTCATCTCCCTGGCCACCGGATGAGATTTCTATCTCTGAGGGAAATCCCTTCAACTTACAAGGAGTGCTAGGGAGAAGCACGTGAGACTTTGCAGTTTTCAAAATTATTTTTTTAGAAGGATAACTGAACTTGGCAAGATTCACCCCCCCCTTCCTCAAAGAAAACCCAAAAAGCAGCACCAAATCCCTGAGTTTTGTTAAATACTAAAAATAATTATATTAAGGACTTGCACATGGTCCAGCTGTCTGAAATAATGGCTTTGGTATCACAATAATTCATTATGGGGCATGATGAAAATTTATAGATCGATTACAGGAAACAATTTCCCTATTCTTTTCATTCTGTTTCCCCACCTGAGGAGAATTTTGTCTTTTTTCATATATGCTTAAATTGGGGAAGCCTATGATTTAAATGTGTTCACTGCTGATTTTCTACAAGTAGTTTGTGATTGAAAGATGTATTTCGTCACATGCTTGACACTAAACTTGTGAGTAGTTGCAATGAATTTAATGGGATTTAAACACATATATTAAATTGTACATGCTTCATCCCTCTCTTGAATTAGGATGGGATTATTTGTATGTTTGGGATTAATAAGAGCTATGTTCAAGTGCTAGTGTAATTTTCCATCCTGTGTCTTTGAAGGTGCTGTGCCATATCCTATACAATTCATATTGTCACAGGTCATCTTACAATGTGTAACAGCTTTACATTTAGCTGATAAGTAGGATCTTGGAAGAGTAATACTTTTGTTTATTTTCAGAATCAGTGGGGATAAGAAGCATTCCTTAAATAAACTTCATTCCTAACCTATGAAAATTTGGGTTGGTTGTTGATTAAAAACAAAAAACAAAAAAAGAAAACAAAACAAAAAAAAGGCAACAAAAAACAGGAAGCAAAACAAAACGAAAACCAAAATAAAAACAAACAAAAAAAAAACCACAACCAAAGCAATCCCCCCCCCCAAAAAAAAAAAAAAAAAAAAAGGCCACAAAAAACCTGGAAATAATCATTAGAGAGTTTGGAATTTTTGGTTGGAGATTTTTGAGTTTTGGGCTTAAGTACTCCCTGATTTTGTCAGTGAGGAATGAGAGGTGGAGGATTGGCTCAGGTGTGTCTGAAGGGCAGGGGGGAGATGTGCAATAAATGCTTTTCCTCCCACTGTTAGAATACATGTTCATTGAAAATAGTTTCACTTGCAAGAAGCACAGTAAAACCTTACCTCCAACTTTTCTGCCTCTTTCCAAGACACTTTGAAGAAAAAGTATAAATACTATTAACCATATCTCTCCTAAATCACCTTAATCACATGGAATAGATAATTCAAAAAAAGTTGTGAGTAGCCTGAATTTACTATAAACTTGGTTTTGAATTAGGGGAATCAAGTTGTGTGTTTCTTGTGCAGTGGTTAGGAATTGAAGCAGGAAATCATGCTGAAAAATGAGATGAATGGGAACAGGAGACAGAGTTACTTTGTGATTTAATACATTGTCCTAAATATGTTAGATGTATAACTCTATAGAATTTTAGCTCTTTACTGCCATAAAGCTGTGACTTAAGTGATATATCTTCAATAATTCCATAGTATTTTGATTCATAAAAGTTGAGTACATTGGAAGGAGCTTAAAAAATGCATTTTAGTAGGTTTTTTGACAGATGTGATTTAAAAGCTTAGAGAAAGCAATGCACCTGCCACTTTTAATTGCAGAAAGCTTTCCATCCATTAACTTTATTTTGCCAGAGCCTTCTAATGAAAAAGTTCCAGTATCTAATTTAATTTAATTTTCATTGGGTTTGCCAGAAGAGCAATTAATTTTTAGAACTTCAAACTATGAAGTTGTGCTTCAGAAAGCAGTCTCTCTATCTTACATACCATTAAGTTTCATCGTATGCCTGTCATACCTTAGGAACATCTTGATATCCTTGAAGAAGTGTGGCAGTGAAATGTAGACATATTGTCTGTAGCACTAGGTAGGGTTTACAAATACAAATGTTCATATGATTGGGTTATTCCTATCCATCATTAGATTGCATCTCTCTGGAGCTATAAGTACATCTGTGCCTGCCAGGCTTATGTTATCACTGATGCATATGGGGACCATGTGTCAGTCTTCCAACAAAGATATATAGCCTTGTGTAGGAGCAGGATTGGATATGCTTGTGTTTCAGCCTCTAAATCAATTTCTGGGACCTTTGCTACAGATGTTTGAAGCTGCAGGTCTGTAAAAAGAGTATACTGTAACATGAAATGAAGCAGAAGAATAAGCATGAGAAGGAATTAGCCATATGGCAACAGAGAGCAAGTGCAGTAGAGCCTATGGAGAAGCAAATTCTCACACCTTCTCAGCTATCTGTGTAAATATCGTTTAAATTCAATCACCTCAGAGCTCAGAGCCAGTCCCGTTCTAAGAGATCTGTTCATACTCAGTTAAAAGAGTGAGTACAGATGCTCCTGCTGTTGTAGGATGCATGTCCTGGGATTTTTGAGCTGGTGGAAGTCTTCCTGAATTCCCTAGAAGTACAAATGGATTCACACTGAATGCTTTAGCAAAAAGCCTGGATGTATAGTGCTGAGATGTTTAGTGGCTGTTATTGATACAGGCAAAAAGCCATGTGTTCTTGTATTTAGCCTAATTTCTTAAATCCTTTAAATGCAGTCAATCTAAGTATTTAAACATTTTATAGTATATTTCTGAATTAGTCCTTAAGCAATAGGGAAACTTATGCACTGTTTGCTGTTTTGTTTTGGTTTGGGCTTTTTTAAAGTAAATTTAATAGTCTCTTTTCCCATTACCATAACTGTTCTCAGTGTGTCACCTGGACACTTCAGGGGTCCCCTGGACCTCTCTTTTCTGAAACTACCTGCTGGCTCACTGCAGGAGTGTGTAGTATCTTGTGAATGGAGACATTGGTGTCACCCTTGCTCATCCTGAGTGTGCTATGCTCTGATTTGATTGCAGTTGCTTAATTCATCCATCCCACCCAACTGCCTTGTGTGTCCTGATACAGCAACCACAGCACCCATCCTCCTGAATGAAAATGCCCTCAAACAACAACAAAAAACCACCACACCCTCCACGCAGTCACTTGTTACCCTAATTATTAGGGCTTCTCAGTGGGATTTTCTAGGTAGTTACTTGAGGCAAAGCTCCATCAGCTACTTAGGAGAGCATGGATATTGGTCAAAGGGAAAGAATTTAGCAATTTGGGAAAAGAAGGCTTGAAAATATACAGATGTAGGAAAAACATATGAAAAGAGGGAAGATGGGTTTTCAAAGTGCAATTAAGAGCAGCTACTTTTTGATGCTGTCAGTAGAAAAATGCAGTCCTGGAAAAGAAAATCATCTTTGTAGACTTCAGGCTTAAAAAAAAAAGTCTGAATGGAAATTATTTCTCGTGCAAGCAGCTGAACCTTTTTGCAAGTTTGAGGGGGAAAAAGGGGATAAATACGGCAGAAGTAGCAATAAAATTTAAGCTTTTCTATTAAAAATGCTAAATTCAATTCTGCATAGATTATTTTTTCCTAGAACATTTTAATATCATTTACATACTGGCATTGTGGCAACAGCATACAGACAGGGCTATTAAGAAATGGGATTCTTCACGTTCTGGAGATGTGCAATGGGAGCACTCTGATTCAGTTTTTTACCCATGGTTGTTCATTTTAAGATTAATTAATTCTAGAATGGTGAATTTTCTTTTTATTGCCTACATATACTTTTACCGCTTTTAAAAGCGTTTTCAATTCTAAATAGCCCCTGAATCCAGCTGGGATACACTCTTCTTGTTTTACAGAGCAGTTGTACTGCCTCTGCTGTATTCTCAGCTCCTTTTATTAGAGGAAAACACCTCTTGAAATTCTGATTCTTTGTATGGCACTGGAAGAGAAAAAATTGTGGTGACAGAAGTTTGGAAGAAGAGGCTAGAGTAGTCATAGAAAGAGAAGGCAGGCTCAAGAAGAAAGAAAAGCCTAGAGCCTGAACAGAAGAAACTTGAGGCTTAACACTTCTGGGATGTGCAGTTGGAGTATTAAAGTAATTTAATCCCTGTCAGTGGGAAGTTTTACTTCAGAGTGCCTAAATATATGTATCAGTAATTGCCCTGAAGTTTCTCAACAATTTCTCTTTTCTCCTAAGAGCTTTTAATTGACTTGTAGTAACCAGCACACAAGAAATAGAATAAACAAAAAAAATCCAGTCATTCCATTACTCATATAATTGAGCTTGTTATTACTGTTTTACAGTTCATTGTCAGTGAAGTGGAGGATAGTATGAACATACGTTTCTTGTCCTTTCCATTTATAGTTTTCTCATAGAAAAGCTTAAAGTCCTAATTCTTTGGCCCAGGAGCCCAGTGGTGCTAGTCACTGTACTTTGTTACACAGAATAAGGAAGATACCAATGAACCAGCACCCAGTAAAACAAAAAAAGTTTCTGTGAAAGATATTACAGTCTAAGAAATGACATATGAGTATAAGCAGATGGGTGAAGACCAGAAAAACAGTCATATAAAATTGGTCATCTTGATAAGCAGCAATGATTGTAGCTTAGCTGTTGTCAGGTATTTTTAATCATCCGTGGTAATTCTTTTAATAATTTCCTTTGGTTTCTTCCACTGTTTTAGCATAGATTTTGGCACTGACAGGCAACAGCCTTAAAGCTTGAAGCACCAGTGCTTCATATATATTATGCACCTACACATATTGTATAAAGCTAAGATCGTACAATAAATCTTATCAAACAATCAGCCCATCTCGAGAGACAATCCTCAAATTGCATCATTCAAGTCAAATGAAGGAAGAGTGAGCACAGTGCTATTCAACATTAATGGTCTGCAAGATCTTTTCTAGTTTACTCTCCAAGTTTTTCCCTGTCCCTTGACAAATTGTTCAAGGTTAGTTTTACTGTTAGGAAACACTTGAACTACTCAGGCTTTTATCAGAGTAAAAGTTTGGAGCTATGCTTCATAAAAAATGTCTGTGTCCAGGGATGTAATTATTACTTGTCTGTATTGGAATTGCAGCTCTGCATAATGGGGTTGGATCGGGAGTCCTGAGCTCTGCTCTGTTTTGAGGAAACAGAAATTGCCACAGCTTGCTGAGCAATATTTCAGAAGAGAATATACAGGGTTGTAGGCTGTGTAGTGAAACTAGACGATGTACCAGACAACCTTTCAATCAGCTCCTGAAAGTGCTTACAGTTTCAATTCCAAAGCAGGTGAAACAATATTAAATATTAAAGACATGTTGACAGCTGCAAACTTGTTCTAAAAAAGAAGTTCTGTTAAAGAGAAAAGTAGTGATAGATTTTTCAGATATCGTTGAAGAGGTCTTTTGGAAAATTAAATATGCCATCTCATCTATTCTTAATGTGAGCAGATCCCCAGCCAAGCCAAATGGATGTTTCAGCCATGCATATGCTGAGTGTCTAACGTACCAGAAGAAGTGAAAGTTACCTGGCAGAATCTTGTTTTATTCTTTTAAAGTTCTTAATTTATAGTGCATTTTCAAGTCTGTCAAGTGTAATAGTTGATTAAAAATTAATCACCAAATCACCTATCAGAGACTAGTAAAATGAAAATAGCAAAATCTTCACCCTTTCCCTACTTACAAACAATCTTTTGTGGCCTTGTATGAAAAAATGACACATAAATATTTAAGTGGGGGGCTTTCTGTTTGTTTTTTGTTTGTTTGTTTGGGGGTTTTTGTTTGTTTTTATTTTGTTTTTTTACCTTTTTCCTTTCTTTTTCCTTTTTTTTTTTTTTCCCCAATTCCAACCTGGTTAAAGAAAAAGGAGAAGAAAATCTATGAATGAAACCCATACCAAACCTAAACCTCCCCTGGCACAATTTGAGACCATTTCCTCTTGTCCTGTCACTTGTTGTGCAGAAGAGACTGATCCCCACCTGTCCACAACCTCCTTTGAGGCAGTCAGGGAGAGCAATAAGGTTTTCTCTGACCCTCTTTTTCACCAGGCTAAACACCCCCAGCTCCCTCAGCTGCTCCTCATCAGGCTCCAGACCTTCAGCTCCTCCATTGCCCTGTGGACCCCCTCCAGCTCCTCAGTGTCCTTCTGGTGGTGCAGGGCCCAGAACTGGACATGGCACCTGAGGTGCAGCCTCACCATATGGATATGCATCCATAGGGGTAAAAGTCATTTTCCACTCTGCAGATTCAGAGTAGGGCTGTAGGTCACTGATACCCTCACCCATCACAGCTGTGCTGCTGTCTTGGGCCCTATTAGGGAATGATTGTGCTATTAGGGATGCATGATAAGCAGCAGTCAGTAAAATGTCACTCGGTGCCTTCCTTCAGCTTGGCCAATTTGAGACTGTATGGAGGATGAAGAATTGTCAGGTTTTTTCTTTCAGGGGTGAGGGGAGTTCTTAAGAGCTTCAAGCTTTTCAATGAAAAGGATTATGCTGAAGCCAAATTTGAAGTAGTATTTCAATTCTCTCTGAAACTGTGGGTGGTCCTTTCCTCTTTAGGAGCCACAACATGTAATTTCCTTTCCTGTTTAGGGGTTTTTGTAGTCTAAACAAAAGAGAATTATATATTAATTTAGTGGAACAGACTATTAAAGAATACTTTCCTTTTCAGCAATAATTTCTAAGACTCCAATAAAATACATGTGTGGTCCTAATACTCCTATTTTATTGCACAATTAGCATTTGCCCTGCTAGGCCACTCTAGAACAATAAAGAAGAAATGGTGACTCTCCTTAAGCAATTATTTTCAGTAGTATCAGAGAATACAAATTGAAATAAGTACACTTTTGGAGACATTACAGAGTCGAATGGATCTTGCAGCCCATGGGTTAACTTTTCTGCCAAGACTGAGATTGGAGGTTTTGGCTTAGTCAAAACCCAAAATGTATTCCTATTGAAAAGTGAGAGGCCTAGTACTTGTACTCTGTGCTATTTAGATTCTGCAGAAATCATCAATTACTAATACTAAAAATTATAAATAAGTTTTGTATTATATTGCATGGGTAGGAAGAGTCAGGCTTCTGTTTGTTTCTCAAACAAAAGAAAAAACATTAGCACTAATTATCAGAATTTAAATTCTGGATGATTTATACTAAATGTTAAGCTTGAAGGTACTGATAAACTCTGGAGATTACCAGGCTACCAGTACTACTATTGTGTAGTGCATTACTTTTTCTCTTTTGCTGTATATGTTCTATACTTATACATGAATTAACTCTCATCTTTAATAAATAGATAAAATGGTTTAAAAGATCTTCTGCTTAAATAATGCAGATAATAGTATGCCAAAAGTTATAATAAGAAGTATATTCTGATTCCATAACAGATTTATAAATGGATGACATTTTAAAAACCTCAAGCATTAAGAATGAAAGAAGCATGAATGATATAATCCAAAGTGCTATCATTAAAATATGAGAGATGAAAGTGGGCAGGGTAATTCAGTCTGAATATTCTTAGGGAAAAAAAAGAAAAAGCATTCCTTACCATGGGAATTGCTGTGACTCTAACCATTCAGTCTCTGTTGCAGTGATGATTGCCCTGTGTTGTGAAATGTGAAATATTCACTTGGGCAATGTAGCACACCATGGCCCAGGGAGTGATCCTGCTTTAGCGTGAGAATAGGTTATGTGCCTACTGTGTGCAGCATCTGAATCCCTAGGGAGTCAACAGAGCAAATGGAAATTAGTGATGCAGAGAGAACCTGAAATTCTGTCATCTAAATCTTTCTCATCAGTTTTATGCTCCTCAGCATGGTACTGATCCATGCTGCAGCTGATATGTAATGCCTTGGTTTCCCCATCTGTAAAAGGAAGTTAATAGTAGCTTTCTCATACATGAAATTTTAATCCTCCTATGGGAAGCAGCAGCAATAATGATTTACAGAACTAATGTTTGAAATTATAATTTGTAGGTTTTATCTTCATGAGGGGATATATATATATGCCTTAGAGACCTATTAGCTACTGCTGGTATTATTGGACACCTTTTGTATCTTCAATATTAAGAGAAATAGCTGTAATGATTGTTTTACTAAAGAACAGAAGAAAAAAATATTGAAATTAATAGAAAGCTGACTAGTTTATTTCACGGTCAAAGAATAGTGGTGCAGCAGAGTTGTTTGTTGTTTGATTTTGTTTCTTTGTTTTACTTTCTCAGAACAAGAGTTTAGACTGAATTTTAAAGTATATGTATTTTTAAACATTTCCTTGTTCCATTGTACTTGATCTGTAGATCTGCCAGAAAGCTATGCCTACTAAAAGGACATGACAAGCCATTTGGCTATAAGATTATCTTCATGAATAAGTGATGCCATACTGTAACTTGTTATACAGTAAAGGTATAAAGTTAAAGCCAAGCATATGTCACTGTTCTAACAATTAACTGGCTAAGCCTTGCTTGCCTGATGGGAAAGGTACTTAGTTGTTTGCATATATTAATGTATTTGCTGAACATGGGATAAAAAAATGTTGTGTTATAATTAAAATATTTGTGTTTGTTTAGTAATCTCATGTTACAATATGGCATATTGCTGCCATGATGGAATTCCTAATAGGCTTCGGTACCTCCAGTTCACCTGATTTAATTTAAGGGTATTAATTCACCAGCTACTAATTTAAAGGAACTGTCTCTCCGAGGTGCTCCCCCTGCATTAACACCACAATGTTCAGTAGCATCTGTATTCTTGATGACTTTGTACTTTGCTTTGATTTTCATTACATAGTTTTGGAAATAATTTTTGTACTTACATACTTTATCCTAATACAGTAAAACCTGTGGTTGTCAAAACATGCCTCTGTAGCATTCAGAAAAGGTCTTAGATTAAATTCCTAGTCATGCTGGAACTCTGCAGTTTAGGAGTACGGTTCTATAGAGATAAATGAAGTCTCATGAGCAGAAAAAAAAACAGATCAGAACGTTTCCATGTTTACTCAAGAAACTTTATACAGAGTAGAAAAACATACTTATTCAAATTTTGAAAGTAGAAAACTGGAATTTTAGAAGTGAAATCCAAGCCAGAGATCCATTGAAACATGAAAAATCTACTTTGGTGTTTCATTCTCTCCTCTTTGCATTGGAAAGCCCATGGCTATGGCAGCTTCTGCAAACAGAGGCAGCTGCCAGTGTCCATGATAACATGAAATAACCTTTTGCCATACTTCTCTGGACACTTTTCAAGACACACTTGAAACTTGGGGTTGTGGCTCCCTTGTCTTATGCTGTCATGTTGCAGCATGTTTGCACCTTCCATATCTCAGATTTTACTACTGGTGTTTTCAGTGCCTCCCAATGAGGCAGAGCACTTTGTTTTCCCTAACATCAAAGCCAGGGGAATAAATAATAGCTCTTAGTTCTTGCTCTGGAATAGCTTTGAGGTTTTAGATGATGTGCCTCACTAATGTGATTGTGACTAGAGAAATATCTCAGACCATGCAAGACCTCACAGATACCTTAATGAAGTCCAGGAACCAAGTAGCCTGTGCCAGAGCATGTTTCACAGGCTTTTCCTGCAAGGAGCTTCTTAATGAATAGTTAGTGCATGTATTCTCCTTGCCACCTGTATTTTTTAAGGTATACTCAAATACAGAAATATTGTAGGAACACTGAACAGTACTGAAGAAAAAGTCAATCATAATAAAAACAGCTGAAATGGACAGGACCATTTGATAATAATAAATTATTGTTTGATTAGTTTTACTATTTTTGGAAAAATGTCTGATTGATACTTAATGTTCCTAGAAAGAAGTGGTTACTTGTTCCATCAAAATAATCTGATTGGCCTAGATGATAATTGTAGGTGCCTTTCTACTGAACTATCCTGTTCTAAAATTTGTTGGTTTTTTCATCAGTTTTGTATTCCAAGTGAAATCCCCCATGTCGAAAATCATATATTTGATTTTCAGTTAAATAATTTAAATAATTCTCATTCTTTTCATATCTTTGAATGTCCAGCAGTCTCATTATCTACGAGACTTTGACGCCTTATACAGGCATGGAGGATTTAATGCAAAATATAGTTATCTAATGTTAAAATGGTTGTTTTCCCATAAGAGAGAAGTACTTAGCAAGGCTTATTTCATTTATGTCACTAATATGTAAATAATTATCAGGATGCCACTCATGAAATAGCACTTTCTGATATGTTTTTGTAAACTGGCATAAATAAACTGGTAAGCATTCAGTACTTAGTTGGGGTATTTCTGCCTTTTCCTTTAAAAGTCAGGACACATTTTGCAAAGTACAGAATGGCAGTATAGATTTATGGTATCACTGGTCAGATGCAGAGGGAGGTTAAACCATAGAGGAAAATAAAATTACAAGTAATTAAATTTACAAGCAGGTTTGCCATCTTCAAAAGATTTAGTGTTTCAGAATGAACAATGCTTTAGCCACACAACAAAACCATGATACAACCTTAGCAGTTTATGATACAGATATTTTATGTGATGTTTCAATTTATATAATTAAAAATTGAGCACTCATTTTTAAGGGTATATAGCATATTCAGCTGAGAACCATACATGGTAAGTAATAAAATAACTGCAATGCAGTACTGTTTGCATTTTTTAAGTGCTGAAACATTCCATCAGGATCATTACTTTCAGGTTATCTCAGGGTTTTATCTTCAGATAAGAAAGCAATACTGTATCTAAGTCTTCAACTTTTTTTTCTGAGAACAGATTAGTATTTTCTATTGCGACGAATTTCAAATGTTCACAGGACTCTAAGCTGTGAAGTTTTTTCCCTGATACACCTCTATCTACTAACCAGTAAATTTGATAAATATATCACTACATTTCCATCTGTTCTTAGGAAGGTTTCAGTAGTAACAAGGTTTTTTGGCAAAGTCTTCCTGCTATTTCCACAAGCTTAGTACATTACCATTAACATACACAGAAAAAAAGTCTACATACACAAAATAAAGCTGTTGGGGGAGGAAGGGTGGGGCAGAGGTGTTTGGGCTTTTTACGATGATATTGTTTTTGTTACTGATTTTTTCCTAGTTCATCGGTTTGTGAAATGCAGAAATCTGCATTCTTTTAGGCATCATTTCAAATTGGACAATTTAAATTGCATTGTCAGAATATCCAAATTAAATCTTTAATCTTTGGAAATCGGTTTAAAAGCTAAGGCATATGTGCTTATCAGAATCCATTGCATGTAAATTGCCTTTATCCAGTTTGTTTAAAAATAAATTATATTTTACATAAATAATTGCAGAATTTACTTCATTACGAATCTTAGAGAATCTATAGTTGTTCTGTTTTTATTGATGAATTTGAATTCTTGGATAGACTATGCTAATTATAAATATTAATTATTCAGACACAGCATATTTAGTCTTCGATTTAGAAACACACACCTGACCTTCAAAGAGAGAAAAAATTAGTTTGCAAGTTTTTCAGAACATTGCTGTAGCTGGGCAAAAATTCAGAAATCTTTGTGCATTCTCCACTCTCTATCTTCACTTATAGTGGGATTCGGCTTTGTTTGCTATATGGATTTGGTTTTCTGTTTTTACATTTGAGAGAATGGGGTTGCAGCCAGAATATTAAAACTTAGAAGAATGTTTGATATATATATACATCTTAAACTTATCTGAAACAATCCACTTTACCCAGGTTGGTTTGTTCATCTAAAGCAGCACAATGCAGCACAATGCTCATTTGTGCCTCTTCTAAAACGTCTCTGTCAGCTGCTGCCAGTGTAACTCACCCAGATGGCTTTGGTGTGTCTATTTAACCCGTGCACTACCTGTTAACTTGAGGAAACAAACCTGAGTTGTCTTTGAGAACATCTCACATTCAGAGAGACTGAAGTTAAACCTGAGCACAGGTTTGGTGATGCTGGAGCAAGGAGGAGCAGTGGAGGACAAGGAATGAAGGTGGCTCTGCCCACCACTGAATGGCATAAATGAAGTCCACAAAGTTGCACTAAGGAATTTTCTTGAAAGGCCAATGTCTAAGGTACTCCCCTTCAGACTTAATAATTTGGAGTATATCTCTCTAGGAATTATATAATAAAGAAAAATTTAGTTGAAAGAGGCCTCTATGACAGCTAGAATCTGCATAAAGATGAATTTGTCAAAACATCTCACTGGATCATTGTGCTCTATTTAAAGAAAGAAATTCTCAGATAGCCTTGGCTTTTTCACTCTAGCTGTATATTTCAATCAATTCTGCTGTTCCAGTGGTATTCTGGATTTTAATGTGAGGTCTTGAGCTGTAATATTAATGGAGAATAATTTGTTCCAATGAAAATATCTTGGTCAGTTTGCCACTTTCTAATGTGAAGCAGGTTCATGCCTTCTTTTAAAAAAACACAGATCTCCTCTTATAAAAGTAGGATGTTTTATTGTATCTTGGCTTAAATATCATTGAAATGCTTAGACATTCTTTCATTTTAGGGGGATCAATTGCCATCACAGAGCCTCTATTCAAAGGCTGCCTATTTTTGAAATGGAAGATGACAATAGTTATAAGTGCAGCAATACAATGACCATCAGGCTAAAAAGGAGTTTTGCACCTTTCTTCACTACAGAATATTAGTTGCAAAGTCAAATCAATGTAATGTAATGGCGTGCAAAATTGGCTGGTTTTATCTACAAAATAGTGGTTTTTTCCCCATTTCCCTTGAAAGTCACAATGCACCTTGTGCTTCTTGTGACCTTTTTTTTGAGCAGTCTAAGAATTGTGGTGGAATAGGTTCAAAGATCAATAAAAAAGACCACATGCAGCTTCTGAGATGTGAAATGTAGGTGCAATTTATACAAGAAGAAAAACTTGAATGTTTGTTTAAGCCTCTAAAGGTTTTTACAAGGAAATCTTTTTACAATGAGCAGATGAAATCTTGAAGCAATGCATTAATAATTACTATTTTTTTCCTGCTATAAGGAAAATCATATTTTTTATGAGAAGTAGAATTTAGCAGTATAGAAATGAACTTACGCTTTTGTTACAGAAACAAGTCCAAGTTTCCCAAACCAGCTAATGCATTGCAAAAAAATTACTTTTGGAAAACAACGTTTGCCAATCTTCCTTAGCTCTCCATACTTAAACATATGCTTTAAACAATGCCTTGTTCAGCAAGGTTGGGAACCTTTGCAGTCAAGTAGTTTACATTTGAAATGAGCTAAAATTACCAGGGAACACTATACTTCAGTCTACTTGAGCTTGTGCTACATGGAAGTGGTGATGGCTGTGCTGACCCAGCAGTAAATCTAGCATGCAATTAGTTAGTCTGCTGTCTTTTGCATTTGCATACACACGGGCATACCTGTGCACACACACAGCCTCAGTGGATTATCTATTGAGGCACAGTAGCTGTCACTTGTAAGCCCTTGTGTTGTGCCAAAATTTCCCAAGGAAACAAAGATTTTGACCATTGATATTTTCTATTAGGTATTTTTAAAAATTTACTTTTGGCATCAATATTGCTCATCTTTCACCTTTTAAAATCATATAAAATGGTGAGTGATGATTCTCTATGAAATGCCATGAAAAGCTTAATGCACCATTACCCATTATCTCCTGTCGTATATATTTATGAGTACGGCAGTGGCTTACATAG
Organism: Sturnus vulgaris; assembly: GCF_052056855.1. Taxonomy (NCBI): domain Eukaryota; kingdom Metazoa; phylum Chordata; class Aves; order Passeriformes; family Sturnidae; genus Sturnus; species Sturnus vulgaris. The sequence continues at coordinate 16,382,063 of NC_142246.1, forward strand.
ATATATACATATATCTGTGTTATAAACTAATCATTGATCATGATACAAATCACTACTGCTAGCTTAGCCACTTCACACACAATTTTTATAGAGGTAAAATGTATTAGTCAATTAAACAGAAGTGTAAATATAGATATTTGCGTTTTATGCTTATAAGGGAATTTTTTCCAAGGAAGTAGGCTGTTAAATCATGTTACCGTAACAAATGCTGAAGGCTGTTTTTTCATTCATTGCCACTGAATTTATTGTCAGAGTAGTGCAGTCATATCCCATTTCAAGATTACTTAGGTGGCTTGAAAATTAAATCACAGCTCACAAATTCTCTTTTTTCACACACGATTAATAATACTAAAATTGGGTCTAGTTTTAAGTATACTTTGCAAGATATTGCAGTGCAATTAGGTGCATGAACTATGAAAGATTTAGTAAATAGAAAGTGATTTTCCATAAATTAGCAATGAATTGGATAAAACAAAATTGCTGTCAATGTATGTGGAATTCTTTTCAAAATAATTATATTGATATAAATTTTGTTAAACTTGAGCAGCATGGGGTTTTATAAAGTCCTCAAATTATTTTTTGCAAGTTCATAAATCTGAAAGGGATCTTCAGGAGTGATTGCTCAGAACTGGAAATATGAGCTCATGCTAGATTGCATTTTAGAGAAAGAATATATCAAAAGCGTGACTTTTTATGTCTAATCAACTAAATGATTCTTGCCTGTTCACTTACTCTGAGGTAGATCTCTTATTTCTATGCACAGTTTTGCAATGCTCCTCTAAAAATTCTCTCAAAAAGGTCCTCTAAAGATGTCTCTAAAGCTCAAGACAGAGAAACATTACTTCTGACAGGAGCTGGCTTGCTTTTGGCGTGCTTTTAGAGTGAAGATCCTGGATTTGTTTTAGTGAAATGAAATCTAGTTAACCACGAGAAAACTGCTGTGCAAATGGACTTAAAATCCCTCGTAGAGGCACCTGTAGGCATCTGATTTGTTTGTACATTTTTATTCAGATGCTCAAGAAAGGTTCTTCATGTAATTGTGTTCCCATATTGTGTACAGATAGGTGCATCTTGGAAGGCTTCCAAAAGAAGATCTGATTTCATAATTTTAATGCAGCAAGGCAGATAGGCCCCCTTGCAAGGCTTCAAACATTCATGTACCATGTGTGATAGGTGTATTTGGTCCAGGGTAGCAAACTATTGTCTGAGGTGAAACCTCCAAACTGCATGTGGAATAGATACAACAATAAAGACTTTAATATATTGGTAATCTTCTATTGCACTGCATCATTGTTAATAGTGCATAGCATAAATGGAAAGTTCTGGATCCTAGTTTGCTTTTGGTATTTTCTTTTTTATTTTCTCTGTCTCTTATGCCACTATCTTCAGTTCTCTAGATTTTATTTCCAATATTGACCTGTGAAGGACAAAAATGTGTCTGGATTTCAGAAAATTTAAAGGGTTGTTTATTCATACAGATAGCAAAAATCCACTAATTTTAAAAGCATTTTAATAATGTTTATCTTTTGGAAAAGATAATAATTTCAGATAGTCTCGTACAGCTGATTGTGCAGGGATTTTGGGGAGGAATGTTAGATATCTGCTGCAGAATGTATTTTAATTCCTTCTTTTAAAATATATGGTGCTTAACGCTGAAACAAAAGTCAGAAACATATTGATCTCGGATATTACACAGCTTCATTGTTGTTTCTCAATATCTCACTATTTGTTCTTTTTGCTGGATTTCAGTCTTCCTTACATAAATCTGAACATACTATCAATTATGGATTTGGAATGGTTGAAAAGTAAAAACTGTTTTGGTTTTTTTTTGCATATATGTTGCTATTTTCTAAAGGAACTACTTAGTGTGACACAAATAAACTATTTTGACTATTATTGCTACTTCTTATCTTCAATTACAAATCAGTTAATGTAATAAAATAAGCTTCATTGGAAATATTGACTGGACCATAATGGCTGGATTTTTTTTGTTATAAGCAAAACTAAATATATATATATATAATTTTTACATTTAATTTTTTTTTTTAGTGATCTTAGTGAAAATCAGATTCAAGCAATACCAAGGAAGGCATTCCGAGGAGCAGTAGACATAAAAAATCTGTAAGTATTTTCTTCCTTCCATGTATTCTGATATGCTTTGTTGGTACAGTGATCTTTTCTCTATATCAGATATCTTTTTTCTAAGAACTGTCATAGCTGTTTAAGGAATATCTTCATAAAACTGATATTTATGATTTGCTTTGACAAAATACTTTAACATATCTTAAACATCCTGAAATTGCCTTATGGAAAGGTAAAACATTGAAATAGCGTTGAAGACAACATGGCATTATAACTATTAGTTTATAAAACCTGAGTTTAATATTTGAATGTCAGGCATTTGAAACATTTTATGGTTTCATGTGGAAAAAATCATTTTGCCTTGGTTTAAAAAGTTTGCCTTTTATTTGCTTGCATAAAGGAAAGTCATGCTATTATCTAGTTCTGCTAGCATATGTTTTTATACTTGTGTGTCTATTTTTATTGCTTAGTTTTCTTCTGTTGTCTTTTCTGAAAGAAAGGTACTTTCCTGGAGATAGTGACTTTGGAGTTCTTGGGCGGGTTTTGAATTCTTATGGTTTCTAAATGTGGAAATATGTGAGTTTCAAGACAAAGCAAAGCAGTGACTTTTTGACTTTCTGCTCAGATTGGTAAATCAGTGGATTGAATAAACTGAACAACCCGAAGACTGTGATGAAGTTCTGTAGTTGGAAACAATAGGTCATGTTCTCAAAAGCTATAACCCCTGCTGTAAGCTAAGGACTCATCACTTATAAATAACCAACAAAGACAGAGGACGTACAATAGTGGGTTTCAGAGAGAGTATGGAGCTTCTAGTGTGATGCAACTGTGAAAAAAATATTATTGCCATCTTATGTGGCATCAATAAATTTAGGGAAATATTAGGTTATAGGAGGCTTTCATGTAATTCCTGCTGAAATAATTTTTCTTAAATGAAGTTGCCAGTGCTAAAACAGAAAGACAAACTGTCTGCTTGTGCTGCTTTGAAAACAGAAGTGCTCTGTGATTGTGAAGGGATGGTTGTGATGTATCCTCAGTAGGAGAGGATGGGATAGGAAGCCTTTCACTTTTCTGTCTGCCTGTGATGTAATCCACTTCATTCTGCTGCCTGCAGCACTGCACACAAGTTGGTGAAGAAAATGTCTTTTTAAAGATTTAGCAGAATGCCCAAGAATTTGGCCTACTACAGTTCTTCCTGGCAGTGAAATTCTATCACACCTCAGTGGAGAAAATCATGTTGAACTCTATTGTGTTCCAAAGTTACTTTGTTTATTGACAGTTTATGAGTTTTTATTCAGAACTAGTCCCATCACTATGTATGGTCAAAAAGAGGTTTGGCTACAAGAAGCCTGCATTTTTCTGCATGATCTTTTGATGATTTCAAAATTTATACAGCCACAGAAAGGAGCTTTGGTAGTAAAAATAGCAGCATAATTGAAAATATTCTGGTGGCAAAGCAGTATTTTAGAATATATGTGTACTTATATATTGTAAGAAAATTCCAGTTAAAAACTGCATTAGGATGCTAATCTTTATCTGAGAGACTATTTTTCTCTTAGTGTGCATTTTTAAGCTAAGGATCCTGAATTATATCTGAAACTTGCATAAAATAGTAGATCTGTGCTTTAAAAGGTTTCTCTTTTCAGGAGATAATTTTTAAAAAAAATCATAAACACAATAGCATTGCCACAAATTGCAAATCATATCTGTGGCATATTTTTTTATCATGATAGGATAAATACTACAGATATCTCCTCATAAGTTGTCCTCCCTCCATGAAAAAAAAAAGGAAAAGGGAAAAAAAAAGTCATCAAATCCCTAATCCGAAAACTTCATGATCCTTCTAAAATCTCTCTGCAGAATGACTAATGAGTTCATGGGGTGAGTTGGGTGGATTCTAGCACAGCATTTATGTAACTAGATCAGGCTGTTATACCTTTCCAGAATCTTTGGTGAGGAGAGACAAACCCCAGCCTTCCATCTAGCCTTGGTCATTACTTAGAGAAGAAAGGTATAACAAAAATTTTACAAGTTGTGTTTCATTGTTCAAGAAAATTAAGGAGACAAATTTGTAAGTGGTAGGTTTAGAAGGTGTCACTGTTCAAACAGGAATTGAGCTCTGTCAGGAGCTTGTAGCCAGGTGTTGTCAGTCTCTTTCCCAAGTAACAAGTGAGAGGATGGGAGGAAATGCCCTAGCGTGGCACCAGGGGAAGTTTAGATAGGATATGAGGAAAAATTTCTTCATCAAATTTTTTTTTAAGCTTTGGAACACGTGGCTGGGGGAAGAGATTAAGTCACCATAAACTGGAGGTATTCAAAAGTGTCTAGCTGTGGCACTAAGAGATATGATTGAGTAGTGGACTTGTCTCTGTTGGGTTTACAGATGAACTCCATGGCTTTAGAGGCCTTTTCCAACCTAAATGATTCTATGAGTCTATGAAGGCGATTAACCTAAGGTCCAGGAAACAAATACTTGTATATCCTCACTAAGAATTGTCATAAACAGAATTCCATATTTGTTCTAGTTTTGGACATTTGTTCTAGAAATCACTCAGTAGCTGAGCATAATGTTAAAGATATACCTCTTCCAAACTCATCTCTGAGGTAGGTGAAGGTACAAAGGGAAAAGAAATCTGTATTAGAGCACTTTGTAATATATATTTTTTTAATTGTGTAACAGCATTAATTCTATCAGTTTCAATTTAAATTACTGATCCTTTTTTTAGATATGGAATGATTGATAACCATCCAGAACAGTAGCTCTATTAAGCTTTTTAAAAAGTGGCTAGCAGATTTCACAGAATTTGACCTGATAAAGTATTTTACGTTCCTGAATGGAGACTAACCATTCTCTCATTTTCAGCAAATACCTTTCTTCTGGATCATGAGTTGGAATATTTTGGAAAATATCTTATTGTATATTTTCTTAATCTTTGTAGAGGAAAGGGAATGAGGTGTTAACTCAGATAATTTGAAGGAAACTGCTTCCTTTAAGGTTGATAATACCACTATAATCTCCTGCAGTATGTTAGCTCTAGAGTCCTCTTGATGTTTCTCAGAAGAAGCTGTCTAGTTTCCATAAAATGCATCCATGGTGTTTTGTTTCTGGACATCTTAATAACACTCACCGCATAGATTCTGTAGAAGATAAAAGCAAAATGGGCAAGACATTATGAGAATTGACAAATTTACACAGGCAACCTGTCACACTCTTTTAGTAAAAAGAATAACAAACCCTCAGAAACATTCAGGCCTCACAAATATAATTTACATGTAATTGGAATTACCCAGTTTCCAATTTGTGATGCCTTTCGTCTTATAACTGAGAAGAGTTTGGCTCTGTCTGTGCCCTCACTTGAGGCAGTTGTAGCCAGCAATAAGATCCTCCCTTTCCCCTCTCTCAAACAAATGCAGTTCTTGCAGACCATCCCCAAATGTCACCTGCTTCAACCCTCTCATCTTGGTGGCCCTCTTTGGACTCTGTCTTCCACTGGGGAGGCCAACACCAGGTGCCATCTCACAAACTCAGAAGTCACCTCAAAAATGTCAGTGTCCCTGGCTTCACTCTCACCAGTGCAGCCCAGCTGTTTGTAACTAATTAAGTTCTTCAGTAAAAGTGACAAAAAAATAAGAGAAGGTTATGCTGTAGTAGTTCTCCAGACTAGAAACCCAGTATCCAATATTTTGGCAGCTCAAATATAGAAACACAAAATAGCTACAGTGTGTCAAATTCTGCATTTTTCTATTGGCAGAAGTATTCTTGAATGACTTAAAGAATAATACACTGTACACACTATAGCTACTGATCTGGGACTTGAGAGAAATTAGGGTGAAATTGTGGAAATACAATTCTGAAAGTTACCCCTAACTTGCTAGTTTTTCAGAGAGAAGAGTATTCACCAAGACATTAGATTCTTCAGAGAACACGGTGCACACATTTTTTTTTTCAAAAATAAACAGAAATTATCATATAAATGGGAATTTTTATCATATAAAAATCTAAACACCTGTTTTTTAATATACATGTTAATGAATGTTCTTAATGCTCCCTGGTGATATACTACTCACACTGGATGTGAAAGACTCTTTAAATCTTCCTAACCTCAGGAGTTTTATATTTAAGATGGTAGGAAAATGCTTTAGGTGCCCAGATTGTAAGCTTGAATGGGGTTGTTTTTGAAGCTGGTTGAATTAGGAAGAAAAATAACTTAGTTACTAAGAAATGTAAGGCACCACTGAGAGAACAATAGTTCTATGCACTCCTTTTGAGTAGATTTTGGCCTTATGACTTTTCCATTTCAAGTGTCTAAAATTTTATAAGATTTCAATTTTCTCTTTTTCTATGTAATCAGTACTGGGCAGAGGATAGAAAGGAATATACCACTTTCATGGAATTGTGATACTAAATATATGCAATCTCAAACGTTACCAAAAGTAGAAGAGCACATTTTCATCATACCTCGTGCAAGGACCTTGTGCCCTGTTTTTCTTGTCATGCTCTAGGCTTTTCTTTCGACTGCTCTCTTCTTTGTGTTCATTTGGTTCCATTTTTCCCCAGCAAGTGGGGGAGACTGTAGCTGTCATGCCAGGGATAAAGGCTGCCGAGCAATGTAGCAGCTTCACACATTAAATTGCCTGGGAAAATGAAGAATTAGCGAAGAGGGAGACGGTCACCAGCGTCCAATCTAAGTCTTTCCCATTATACTAAGCTTTGTCCAAAACTTTGATTGATATTACTTGTTGTTGCCCTTATGCATCTTATGCTGATTGTGAAACATATAAAGCTGCCATTAAAGACATAAATGAATTTTGAATTAATCTTTTTTTTTTTGAGAATGATTGGACTTTTTAAATTTCAATTATTAGCAGTTGAAAAAGAGATTCCTGCTGATGATATTCTCATTTCTTATTTCTTCTCAGATCATGCATAAAATTCCACTGCAACTGGAAGTGTAGTTGCCTATTCATCTGTACAAATGATGTTCCAAATGCATTGCTTGTCTAAGATAAGCTTAAATAATCTAGAATTTAATATTTCTCATGCTTGTTCTTACTGGGAATCTCAATTGGACTGCTAGTCTATCTAGCCACCTACATTTCAAGTTTACATAGAGAAGGATTCTCACAGGGTGTAGTGAACTATATTCTGTGTATGCAATAAAAAATAGCTCTGAAGCCATGAAGGAAAGAATAGTTACATTTTTCTAGTGCCTCCTAAACCTCTTGTTGCCAAGCAGGTTGGTGACCCTTTGACCTTTGGGGAAATAAAACCAACTTGGCTTACCGATAGTTAAAATAAATAGCATTATAATATAATTTTTAAAATTTTGTTTTCTTTTAAAAAGTTATTTCTCATTAACGTGGTAAAATCTTTGAATCACATAACATAGATTATTCATTTTGTATGCACCCTCCTTTTGATTGACATTCTTCTGTTCCATTTTTACTTTTTTTATAGTATTTTCCTCCTGTAAGATAATTTTGGGATTAACCAAGTAGAGTGTAAGAGAATTTTTAGAGGATTGAGCAACTGAACTATAAATCTTTTAGTTTCTAAAACTTCTAGTTTGTTTAGAAAGTATGCATTACTTGGATGCAAATATTAATAGTCATGGGAATGGGAAACAAGCAGTTCTTTGGCGTTGGATAGAAACAGAATAAATTCTAGCATGATTTTTTTTGCATCATTTTTAACTAATTCCTCTGAAATTATTCATTTTTCTTGAAACTGAAATTGAGAAGTAAGAAATACCAAACATAACTCAGTTCTGTTGCAAAGAGTAGCTCTCACACAGGACCACAAAGTATCTTCAAACTGTGAAGAGCAAGAGAGTAAAGCAGACAATTGTTTGAATTGCTCCAACTTTCAGCTTTCTAGGAATGAGTAAAGGAGGTTTTCTCTGTCAAGAGACAGATGATAGATTTTTCCTGTATGAGGGTAGTAGTTTTTAAATGTATGCAACATCTTCTGTTAGTCATTAAATGTTCTTCTTGTGGGATAACAAAGTTTATTTTAAGATATTTATTTATCATTATCTGGTAGACAACATATGCCAGAAAGGAAGAAAATATAAGTTAGCAGCATGTTTCTACAGCATAAGATGTATCTAAAAGAGCAATAAATACAAAAATATTTTAAAGTAAGCATATTATTAGTTGAATGCTTTTTATTCTTACTAGTTCTTATTGCTAAATTCACATAAACATTGACATTTTAAGCAGCAGTACATTAATTCAGTTAGATTATTTCATATACAAAATACCCAGGTAATGCTGCAGACACGGGTGCAAAATCCAGATAATTCTCTGTGGTGATGGAAGGATTTTGAATATGACAACTATTGTTTGCTATCTTATGAGCTTCACAAGAATGGCACTACTGGAGCTGTATGAATGTTGGAGGCAGAAAAGAACAGAAACTTTACAAAAGCATGGAGAGACCCCACATAGAAAAGACCCAAAATGGAGATGGAGCAGGTAGAAAGATGATAAAGACAAACTGGGAAGAGGGGAAGGATGAGATGGATGCTGGTCCATGTCTGGTCAGCTTCGGTTCTCAGAGTGTTCTAATGATTTGAAAAGAAGAAAAGCTGTTGGAGGGGAAAAATCCTTTCTAAGATGAAATTAGGGTTATTGGTATACTTAATAACTTAGTGGTGAGAAAGGTTTCATTATGGTATTGGAGATTTTTTATGTGTGTTTTTTAAAGTCATGTTTAAAATAAACAATAGAACTTAAAATTAGATAAATATATATTTTTTAATTTCTAGTATTCTTGCTTGTGCCTTAAGACATAGCTTGATACATACTTGTTATTGAGAACCAGTTTTATCAAAACACAATTACTTTGCTTCAGTATATCTGTTAAAAGTACATCATAAGTTAATGTTACACTGGTTGTGGAATATTGTCTAACTTTCTGTTTGGGTCATACATGCAGTGTAGTTATCCTTAGCCTTTACTTTTGCCATAAATTGCTATTCAAGCCAGTCACACAGTCTTCAAAGTTATGTCCCTTTCATAGCTAAAAAAATAAATACAGATATATATATCACACCAATTGTTCTTCATGGTGTGTGTCTAATCATTTTTATCATGGTTGTAACTGATGGAAGTTAATTTAAAACATAAAGACAGTAGCATCTTTCAAAGACAGTAATTTCTAAAAGTGGGGAATATTTTTCTTCTCCCCTGCACAAACTTCCCTTCTTCAAACTGAAACCAATTTGTTAGTTCAGTGCAAACAGAGTAATCTTTCTGGCAAGAAGGTTTAAATGGAAACAACTCACCCTTCACTAAGGTAATGATCATGGTGACTCATTAAAGGAAGAAGTCCAAAAGTTTTCAGGATCACCATTGCTGCCAGTCTAGTGGAAGAAATCTGCCTTTCAGTTTGTGTAGGACAAGATTTGCTCAAGTGCTTTCTCTGCTTTAAAAGATTTTCCTTTGTGTATAATATGGATGATTTAGAAGAAGCTGTGTCAGCACTGATTTATACATTGACAGCTAAGGATAATAAGATATGGGCAAACATACAGCTCACCCTTTTACAGATTAACCTGCAGACTGCATTAGGCAAATTTGATGGCATTAAAAGATTTTTCCAATTTGTCTGGAAACAATTTCTCTTTTGTATTGTGTCAAGGGTAACATTTCATGCTATTGTAGCAATTTAAATAGCTTTGATAAATTGTTTGAGAGGTTAGAGAATTGTACTGTGTATATATTTTACCTCTTTAAGATAAAAAGGCTATTAGCCTAATTGTAAAGTGAAATTCATTACTAAAAATTGAAGAAGCCTTAGAAAGTAGACCTAAATATTCCAATACTGCAGCACTGGTGTTGTAACATTGCACAAAAATGATTAAAGATCATATTCAGCAACTGATAGTTTGCATTTAGCTTTCAATACAGAGAAACACAGGCACTGTTGCAATTATGATAATATTTCATTGCCTCGTAGTAGTAATCCAAATGAAACTGGAAGAACTTTATAGAAGTTGGTACATTACATTCACCAGTAGGTGTGATGATTTATTAATAAAGTAAAATGTTATAGATTCAGAAGAATCACAGAAAACGCTTTAGTAAAAGTGTCATTAGCCCTGTTAGCTAGTATATAATTGAAGACAGAAGGGCAGAGTTCATTTGTATTTTGTTCATTTTCTTAGTATTGTTCACACACATTTATTCATATATATTATCTGACAAGCTACCAGCTTGGAGAAGTTTTTAAAGTGAGGTTTTTTTTATTGTCTCTGCTTAGCAAGTCATGCCCTGAAATGCATGAGGCATTTCAGTATTTATAGGGAAAGCTTTTATCAGTAGAGAAAATATGATTTTATATTTGCACGGTTGTTAATTTAAGCAGACATTTTTAATTGGGCTATATGTGCTGTATCAATGTTTTGAACTGAAAAAGTAATCATCATCTTCAGAGAAATGAATCTAAATTTTTCATAACTTCATACTTAAGGATTAATAATATATGGGATGGATTGCTGAGTTTTATGTCTAGAATTCAAGTACTCCATTACAACATACTATCTGCATATAATTGCAGACAGCACAAAGTCTGTAGAAAACCAGATACTGAAGGTTACAGCAGAAACACGACTTTCATTTGAAGCAGAACTAAAGGAGATAAGTAAACAGGTCTGTAAGTGCCTCGGACACTGTTATTTCTACATGAGGACATATTCCAGGAGGTAATTACTCTAAATCCCCTGCATACCCGGGGGTGACACCTCCCACCTGCTCCAGGCGTGCACACACGCAGGGAGACCCCTAAACCTGGTGTGTGTCCCTGGTCCCTGCCGCGGCGGGTGGAATTAACATGCAGCTGGGCTGCTCTGATAAATGGATTCTGTTAGGTCACCGAGGGGATGCGTGTGACATTAAGTGATTTACCGTCCTTTACCTTAATGAAATTGTTTCGGCAAGATGACGCTGAGAGCTTTTAATGGATAGCTTTTCTTGATGTAATGAAATTGCATTCCTTTGGCATTTAATATAAGGTGCAGTTATTATTTACTGGAGCTTTCCCAGCGCCGCTGTTTTGCGCAGACAGTTGAGAACAAAAAGGGATTTCTGTGTCAGCGTGCAGGCCAGCGCCGTGCGACAGCCTCGAGCGGGCACAGCGATGGCCAGAGCCCTTCTGTCCTCGATGGCCACAGCCCTTCTGTCCTCGATGGCCACAGCCCTTCTGTCCTCCACGGCCAGAGCCCTTCTGTCCCCGTGGCCTGCCTCTGCCAGCCCTTCGGGAGCCTTCCCTGACACCTCGCCTTGCCAGCACGCCTCTCCCTTACAAATGCCTTCCTAATCTGTTTAACAGGCAACTGGATTACAACCAGATCAGCTGTATTGAAGACGGGGCGTTTAGGGCTCTGCGTGACCTGGAAGTGCTGTAAGTATTCCTTGTATCGCTCACTTGTAGCAAGAGCTCAGTATCTGGGGAGTACTAATGTAGCAGCTTATCTGCAAGCTGCAGCCTGGTGTCAGGATGGTCTGGTGAAAAGATGTCTTAAAATAATCCACTGCGATGTGCTATAGAATGGTAAGAAGATATGGAGAGGCACAGATACTCCTTTACTCTCCAAGACAGACATTAAACGTAATAATAATAATAATAAAAGCCACTGGCAGATACTGTAAGAAAATAATATATTTCATTTTAAAAAGGGGGAGCGTAGAAGTATTAATGAACCCAATTAATTTTGTAAATTATCCACTACGGTTGATGTGCTGAACGTTTTCAGAATTGCTTTTGTTATATACTCATCATCAATTTGATCTTTCAGACTCAGTGAAAGGAACAATATGCTATATCTATTTGACAATCTGTACATGTTAAGATGTTTAGCATGTCTATATACAGCATGTTAATAACTTCTTTTTAAAACGTTTTATGTGTATAAATACATTTGTATGTGTGGGAAAATGCCTTTTTTGTCTCACAGAAGATTATTATTGCACCATTTCTTTACATACTTTTTTTTTCAGTTTCTTCAAGTGCCTATCAGTGAGGTTAAAGGCAACAAAATTATCATCTGAGAATAGTTACTGTAATGAGCAATGTGCCTTAGTTCTCAAAGAATCTGAGGGAAAGGACACATTCCTGAAATATTTGCTCTGTCAGTCAAAATGACACATTTTATTTGGATTTTCTTCATTAAGAGAAGTGAAAGAATTTGTGTATCAGTGAGTTGCTTCTTGTTAATTTGAATCACACCTGATAAATCACAACTTGAGCAGAGTGAGGAAACGGGTTTTGTCGTGTTTGGAGTTTTCGAGGTTTTTTTGAAATATTCTGAAGAACAGAAGCTTCTCTGGCAATAGAGAGTGTCTGCATGTCTAAGAAACTAAAGAGAGTAGCTGGTGGTAAAAGTTCTTTATTATTAAACACTAGTTTGTTTTACTTATGGGTGAATGAAACTGGAAGCCAGATTTGATATTATATTTTTACTTTGCAATCATAGAATAACAAGCTTATTGTTAACTTTCTGTTATAAAGCATGTAAAATATATTGTAGGTTCAATACTACATCTAATTGTTAAGTAGATGATTAGTTGTCTGTCAGTAAATGTGATGTTCTCTGAGATTTTTGTGTTTGGAATTCTTACATGTGAGTATTTTTTCTAGTGATGGCTTAATCTGCTTATTATGGTTTGGGTTTTTTTGTTTTTTTGTTTGGTTTTTTTTTTTTTTTTTTGTTAATATGAGCCTTTTTTAAAAGTGCAAGGATTAAATGTTTATTTAAAAAATAAACGTATAAAATATTTTCTGCATTTTTAATGCTTGCAATTTTAGTGTTCTTAAAAGGTCATCCTTGCAGCTGAGGTCAGGAGTGGAAATGAGTGGAAAAAAGAGGAAAGAAACCTCTAAAACAATAGTCTGCTGAAAAGTAGGTAGTTAGAATTTTTGTGAATGAATATACATAGTCTATTAGCATTGTTCAAATACACAGCTAAATGTTTGCTGTCTTGAATTATGTGATAAAAATTAGGTAAAGATTCATGACATTTTAAGAAATTGAGATAGGTATTTCAAACACTTCTGAAGGTTTTGTATCTAGTTTTGTATCTAATTAAGCTTCCTTTACAATATGGCTTAAAGAATGAAAGCAGTGCAGATCAGACCACACTGTATACACACTGAGTAGCAAATAAGACTATGCCTATTGTTTTCATTTGGAGTCAATTATTCTTACTAAGCAAAGAAAGTGGATATTACTTCAAACTTCAAGTTTAAGGTAAAGCTTTTAAATAGATTGTAATCCTGTTTACTAACAGTTTGAAATGCTTACCAAATTAATAAGTCTTATGTCTTGGTTAAATAATTTTAGAATTTTAGAGGCTGTTAGTGTTAAAGATGCAAAATAGCCTGAGTATTCCTCCCCATGAATTTTTGTGAAATGTTAGTTTTCCTTTGTCTTTTTTTTCCTTTTTTTTTTTTTTTTTTTTTCTTAAAGGGAAATCTGCTGTATTTTGGGAAACAGACTATGAGAAAATAAAATTCTGGCATGTTAAAAAAAAAGGAAAGTGTCTACAGAATGGGAAAAAAATCATCATAGATTTTTCTATAGCATGTAACACTTAGGTAAAAGTATTGAGCCGACTTTTTAAAATTACATCCTTTAATGAAATTAAGCTTTTTTATCATTACAGAGAAATAGCTATAACACTAATTTAATTCCATGTGTATCCCTTACATCTATTCCTATATCTAACTTTCTTTACCCTGAAAAAATAAATTAATAGCTCATATATACAAATAGCAAGGCAAACATCCAACAACCGAAACTGGAAATTAAAGTGTGTAGATTCGCCTTCTCTTCACAGCTATGGAATTATTGGCTCATTTCCCTTCCCTCCATTGAAAATATATAATTTTAAAATCTTGTAAGAAGTTATGCAGGAAGAACTGTGAGAGCCATCATTTACCATGTGGACATTGTAAGAAAACTCTGCCACAATTTACTGACATTTATTCATTAAGACACATTTTGTGGATGTACCCAATACATTGTCCATTTTTTGTTGTTTCATTTATTTTTATGTTCTGAAAAGGGGCACCATTCCTCTATTTACTTGGTTTTTGTTTTGTTATTTTTTTTTTCTTTTTTATTATTATTATTATTCTCTCTGTTTATGTTTCCCTAAGAAGACACGGGAGATCCCTTATGCACAGCGAAGGAAAAATTTAGTACATGGAATGAGTAAGCACACAAAGGTAAAATGCTGCACTTTGCACCAGTAATTAATTGCTTGGTTAATGTAGAGATACATAGTCTGATTCTGGTCAGGGTGCTGTGATTTTACCTTTCTGTGTTTCAAGATCGGACAGTACTGAAAAACTGTTCAAAATAGTTAGAAATTATAGTTTTTGCTTTAAAGGAAAAAGGAAAATACTTTTTCTTTCAAAAGGGAAAAAAGCTTTTTTTCAGTGGGCGTTATTATTTATTGCTGTTCTAGTTACATAGAGTTCATTATCCATTCTGCTCAGATGAGTAATCTCTAAGTCAAATCTGTAAATTCTATTGCTTGGTTCCTTTTTCTGGAGTCAAGCTTGTTTGCATTTTATTTGCAGCCTAAAGAAAACATTTAACTGCAAGTTAATTCATAAAGTTTCTGAATCTTTACAAACTACATGTACTGAGCATAATGGGCCTGTGTAGCCAAGAATTGGGTAAGGTTTGTTTCTAGCACGCATCTCAATTTCCCAACACCTTGTCTAAAATTTAAATTACAAGTTTGCTAAAGTGTTACAATTCCTGACTCCTATCATATTGGAAACTCCCCTATTGTTCATGCAGCGCTGGATCATCTATAGTAACTCATTCTGTATAAAACCTAAGCACAGCCCAGCCCAGAGTTAATATTTTCTAAAATTCTTGGGAAAAAACCCCCATTCAGCTCTTTTATCATCTGTCCAAAAATCGGACTCTCAGAAGCTAAAAAGAGAAATCAGTATCCTAGAACCAAGAACTCCAAGAACTCTCTTTTTTACCTCTGGATATCAAGTTTGGCTTGAATGCCATAGATTTTATCAATATTGGTGGAAGTTTCTTTTGAGTGAATTATAGGCTACTGTGACCTCTTACTTAGGATTGGTAATTGTAAAAACATGGTATTTTGTTGGGGATTCAACAGGGACAAAAAATATAAAAAGCAGGGAGCTTTTTCCTAATACCCATTCCTAAAAACAGTACACCATGACTTTCATTAGCTGTGCCTCTTTGAAATGTGATAAAACTCTTAAGATGTTAATATGCTTCTTCTTGGCTTTGCAGCACTCTCAACAATAACAACATCACTCGACTATCCGTGGCAAGTTTCAACCATATGCCCAAACTCAGAACATTGTGAGTAGTCCCACTGAAACGGACTGCCATTTTTATCAGTCCAATATTTTTATTTTTTTAGCCCTATTAAGCTTTGTCAGCAATCTATAAATACATATACAGGCAAAGCAAGCACATGCTCAAATAAAAAATATTGATGTGTCATGAAGTTGACGAGCGTGACGTCTGTGTCTGTGTCTGTGGAAGCTAATTCTGAAAGGTAAACCTAACAAGTGACCCCAAAGCTATATGTGGGGCTCAGGAGATAAAGAAGTTGTATCCTTTTCCATCAACTTTTTTAGGTTATGAAATGAATAAGTCTATAAAAACTGTTTCATGGCCTCTTCCCAAATGGGATTTCCACAGTGTTGCATTCAGTCATAGAGAAGCTTCACTTTTTAACCAAAAGGAGATGAGGGCAGGGGGAATTCTTCTTACATGTTACAGCTATATAAAGAAATAAATTGACATTTTTTGAAAGTCAAAATTTGGTTTTACTTTGAGCTTTTGAATGGGTCACATTTCATTTAGGAACATTGGAGATTTTTTGATTGACTGTCAGATGTGATAAATGGGAAATCTTTATGCTTTTATTACTGTACTGCTAGCAGACCTAATTAAACTAAACTGGCTTGCCAACATTCTTTGTAACATAAAATTACAGCATCATCCGGTAGTGCTATTATAATTAAAGTTGTGTCAGCATTTACAATAAGGTCCCCATTTTTAGAGGTTATGACTTTGACAGAGGAGCTCTTCAGGCTTCTAAAACAAAGCACAGTGAAAAGACCATGTATGCAAATCGTACAGGCTGGAATTATGTTTTAGTATGTTTATACTGACTACAAATAAATCTAGATTATGATGACTGGCAAAACAAGGTTTAGTCCAGAGCCTCACTTTTAAACATATTTTCCAGTGAAATGGGAATTAATAATGGATTGAATGTTTCTATCAGAGCTCAAGAGAAGCTGTTAGTGTTTAATAATTACTTTTACAAAAAAACCTGTCCAGTTTCTTTTACCCATGTTGGGTTGCATAATTGTTCTGAAATCAGTAGGACTGTTCACCTGGGTTAACATATGGCTTGTATCTGAAGAAACTTCACACAGGTGAGTAGTTCTGTTGATTTCATCACAGAATGGTAACTGTTCTTGCTTGGACAAATATGAGACTACTTAAATAGTGCTGACTTTTGGTGACCTCAGGTAGATTTTGATAATAGAATTTCCTTCTGCTCTTTCAGGCCCTAGTCTTGAAAATGTACGATCTGTACTTTTTTAAAACTTTCAAACACAGTTCTGTTTTGAGGCATAAAACAGAGTTAATCAAATTAGCAATATTTATATTTTCTTTGGTTAGGATATTTCATTTTCCGAAAATATATTTTATAAACAAAATAAACAGGACACAGAGAATCCTGGATTATAGCTGTAACATCCCATTTGCAGTCAGAATATGCTTGTATAACTATATTGATTTCAGTGGCATTATTTCTGATTTGTTATGGTCTTCATGCCTACAGCTGACCACAGATTGCACTGAATGAGCGTGCTGTATTGTAAGCTGTATTTGCAAAGCACCCACCCAAGCATTAGTACAGGAAAATATATTGCCCTTAATTTCTAGTCAATTAGGCGGTGAAAAATGTTGGTTGATATTTTAGTTTATGTTGGTTACACATTTCATGTTGCTTTGCAGATTTATTTTCTAATGGATTAGTTAGACTCTTTGTCTACATTCTGAATTTCCTGCACTTCCTTTCCAGTTATTTAGTTAGAATGAGCACATCGTCTAAAAAGGACCAAATGGCATGTCCCTGTTATGGATGATTCTGAGTAATGATTTGATGTATAGCTGTGGACATCCCTTTCAGTACTTTAAGAAAATGTAAGAGCCAGGGAAGAGTAATTTACCTAATTTAGTGAATACATTTGTCTGATATTTTATCAATGGCAAAGTGCTTTTTGCCACTTGGCAAGGAGCCGTGATTTTGTGTCAGACCACACCAACAGAGACAACTTTCTTAATTCTATCACTTGCTTCTCTTTGGTCTTTTAATTAATTTCAGGTATTGCTTAAAATGTCGATCCCTAGCAGCCAAAAGCAGCTAATCCCACTTTCTGCTGTTAAACAACTAGAGAGGAAATCAGAAAAGAGATGTGAAAGAAGGTGCTTTATATTGAGTTATTACTCTATCTTGTTCAGCAGAAAATGAGTATGACCTGTTAAAGGGACCTTTCAGGCTGTTTCTATAGAGACTAATAATGGCCAGACTTACAGATATATCTAATTGGAAACAAAATCTTTTATTAACCCTTTTTTCCTGACATTATAGTATTACCACTCTAGGGCAATTTTTGGAGATATTTTTGTCTTGTTCACTATTTATGAAGATCTGAACTAAAGCGTCCCATGTCATCTTTCAAGTTTTTGTATATTTACTTCTTTCTTTCAGACAAGAAACAGGAAAATACAGAAAAGTTAATTTATTAGGAAGCCTTCTTTTTTCTTCCAGTTAATTAGGCCTCAAATAAAAAGTAATTTAGCTGCTTGTATAGTTTTATTTATTAACTTGTAACTCCCAGACTTTAAACGAAAGATGTAGAAAGTTCCCCATTGACGGTTTTGTTAATAAGTTGGCATAGTTTCTTGCTGAAGGGAGGGCTGGGCAAGCTGGCTGCTCTTCTGGTTGCTCTGCCTAACTGGAGGGTGTTGCCGTGTTTCGTTCCATGCAGCCGCCTTCACTCCAACAACCTGTACTGCGACTGCCACCTGGCCTGGCTGTCGGACTGGCTGCGGCAGCGGCCGCGCGTGGGGCTCTACACGCAGTGCATGGGGCCCTCCCACCTGCGCGGCCACAACGTGGCCGAGGTCCAGAAGCGGGAGTTTGTCTGCAGCGGTAAGAGACACCTGAGCCGCACCTGCTGGCACCTCCGCGCGCGGGCGGCTCTCCATCCCTGCCGCGCGGTGGCTTTTCCCAGATTCTGCATAATCCAAGCATGGAGGCTTATTAAGGAAAACCTACTTGTTTTCATTGGTATTTGTGGGGGTGCTGGTGTGTCGCTGCTAGTTAAGGATTAAGCCCTGGAACGGCCGTAAGGCACACAGCAATATGGTCTACTCTCTAGATAGGAAAGAGAGAGACAAAGTTTTATTGTAACACACGGCTCCTTAAATATACTTGAGCTCTACTCCAAGAACAGAATACAGCCCATTGGTCAGAGTGGGCAGCACCTCTTGCACAGATGTTTTCATTATAGACAACAGAGTTTTCAAAATACACCCTCTGTAAACAGTAGCAGGTGCCTTTGTTTGTTCCTGGGAAAACCTCTGCCCCCAGGCCAGCCCCTGGGAAAGCTCCATGTTCTTATGAAGCCTTCCCACAGGCAGCTCCAGAGCTTGTGTCCTTGCCAATGTTGTGTAAATATTGCATTCACTTAGATTTTATAGCCTTCTAAAAGTATAATTGTGGGGGAGAGATATAATAAATGAAATAAAAGGTGTACCAATTGAGAACATAAACCCGTTAGTAATTTAAGGAATTGTTTTTTAATCCTTATAGATATATACTTGTTATTTTCTGACTTTTAAATATTACTCTAAATCCCTAAGTAACTTTCTGAATTTTATTGTTGTTGTTGTTGTAACCTTTACTGCATAAGGTTATTTTTTTATATGAAATAATGAAATTACTAACAGTAACTAATCACGTTTTCTCTATTCAATTTTTTCCTTTATTTGTATCTTCTAGATGAGGAAGAAGGCAAGTTTATCTTTCTTATTTAAATATTTTTACACACAGATTGAAATTTTTTTGTAAATTTTGTCTACTGTTTCAAGTTTTGCCAAGAACATTAAAAACCAGCTGCAATACTGCTGTCTTTTCAGTGGTTCAGCAGGGTTTCTCCTACTGGTTGATTTTCTGCAAACCCACAGAAGCCTAATGCCATATATGCCGAAATTTGCACAGATCTATGTTTCTAAAAGAGTTTTATGGAGAGCACAATGTTCTGTCCTTATTAAATAGCCTCTGACCTCAAAGTGTACGGCACTGCCATCTTCACGTGGCAAATGCTAACAGTATTCTTGCCACTAATTCTGCCTTTATGTACATTTAAAAGGGCTCCTAACAAGATCTTTTCGTGTATCGTACATGTAAATGTTATGGCTGCAGAGCCAGAGTGTCAGGAACAGTTTTATAACTTGATCATTATAGTGCTGATTATTAGCAAGGGGAATAATGATGTTTTCTCTCTGAATCACTGTATTTTTGTTCAGTAAAGGTAGATGAAACATTTTCTTCCTGGTAGTATAAAAAAAATAATGTGTGTTACTACATTTGGTTATTTTTTATATTTCTGTAACACCAATATAAATGTGAAATCAAATTATTATATTGTAAAATTGTGTCTCATAGAATCATAGAATGGTTTGGCTTGGAAGAGACCTTAAAGATCATCTTCCAATTCCCCTGCCGTGGGCAGGGACACCTTCCACCAAACTAGATTGCTCAAAGCTCCATCCAACCTGGCCTCAGAATCTTTTCAGCAATTTAGAACTTGGACAGTTGTTACACAAAGTCTTAAGTGGGAGCAGCCTTGGCTGCAACTTACATTATCAGTGTACATTTCCTATATTAATATATGACATTAAATATTGTGAGAGAGATATTAAATTGAAGTTTCATAGCCAAGAAGTAGTTTCTTTTTTTCCTTGAGAATATCAAAGCAGTCTCTATCTTTTTCTAACTTAATGAAAAAAGAAAGAAAAGGGTGTAATGCTTTTCTTATCTCTTTATATCTTTCTGTATCATTCCGATTATATCTGTTCTGTATCATTAAATTGATAGACTAATGAGTGCATTAATATGTTATAAAGTGTGCAGTCTGTCTATTTGCAGGGAAACATAATAAGGTTTTTAATTTCTAAAGCATACCTAAATATGAAATGATTAAGTTTAAATGCCATTAAAAATTTTGACTTTAACATACAACAAGAAATCGGGGGGAACTCATATAAACTAGCCACCTGAGTTAGTAAGAATGGCAGATTGTGGGAGGAAGAAATCTGCTGAGCTAAAACAGAGTGAGAGATGTGAAGTCAAAACTTTTATGTATTTTTGTGTGACAGAATGAAATTGTCATGAAATGAATGAAAACTCCAAAACTGTCTATAAGCAGTACATAACTGAAGGACCATATTCAATTAAATATTTGCAGAACAGAACAAAACTGGCAGGTGACATTCACTGCTCATAGCAAAGTTTATTCATTTCTCTTGACATGCAGTTTTTAATACTATGCAACATATTGTAAACTAAATAAATCAGTAATTAGTTTTTAATAGCGTACAACAAATAAAATATATCTGAAAAATTCATCACAGTCTTCTTAAACAAGATGATTTTGAATGGCTGTTGCTAAAGAAGTTGAAAAATTATGTGGTGCTGTCACAATAGTTGAGCATTTGCCTTTCGCCTCTCTGGGTTGTAACAACATGTTTGTATTAACTGTGTGTTTAAATAAATTTTTCAAGTGTAAAATGTTGTGCTTTCCTTTGCAGGTCATCAGTCCTTTATGGCTCCATCCTGCAGTGTCTTGCACTGCCCTACTGCATGCACCTGTAGTAACAACATCGTGGACTGTCGTGGGAAAGGCCTTACTGAGATCCCAACAAACCTTCCAGAAACCATTACTGAAATGTGTGTAATCTGACTACTTTTCCATTAACTTACAGAAAACGTTGTTTTTCCTATGTATTAGTTTTTTGTTATTTGTATAAATTTATGCATTTTATAGGGTAGGAATTTTGGTATATACCTTCAACCTCAGATATAAAAACAAATATGCAGGTGTATGAAAGCATTTAAGACCTTTATACTATTTTATGAGCTATTTTTGTATGTGCTACTCATATTTCATGAGTAAACTGCATTCTGAATTGGTTTAAAAAGTTTGGGAATCCTTGCTCTTCTACAAGTGAATGGCTTTCCAGAGCAGACTCTAAAGCCTGTTGCCTTCAGGTTTACCTTCTGTGCTGCTTTTGGCTGAGATAGGATTAGTTTTCTTCATAGTAACTGGTATGAGGCCATGTTTTGGATTTGAAAATAGTGTTGATAAAACAGAGATGTTTTTGGTGCTGCTGAGCAGTGCTTACACAGAACCAAGGGCTTTTCTGCTCCTCATCCAACTCCACCAGAGGAGTCTGGAGAGCGTGAGCTGGGAGGGGACCCAGCCTGGACAGCTGACCCCAATGGATATCCTATACCAGGTGGCATCATGCTCAGCAGATACAGCTGGGGGAGAACAAGAACAGTGAGAGGTTCAGAGTGATGGTGTTTGTCTTCCCAAGGCACTGTTATATGTGGCAGAGCCCTGGTCTCCTGGAGATGACTGAACCTGCCTGCCCTTGGGAAGCGGCAAATGAATTTTTTGCTTTGCTTTGCTTTGTTTGCATGCAGCTTTTGCTTTACTTGTTAAACTGTCTTTGTCTTAGCCCATGAGTTTTCACAGTTTTAACCTTCTTATTCTCTCCCCCATCCTATTGTGGGGGGAGTGAGTGAGCAGTTTCATGAGGCTTAGTTGCCAATTGGGGTTAAACTGTGCCACTCACCTTTGGTCACTTTATTCATCAGACTTCCTACTAGAGAGTCATCAGCAATCCACACCACCAATAATCAGTGTTCTGCTTGGAGCAGTATCCTCACAGGGCAATCTGAGAAGGCAAGAGTAAGATGTAGTCATTGTGTTAATAGCAGGTACCTTTGTAGAGAAGAGCATGACGCTGGTAGTGTCCCATGACATGTCACATCCAAAAAGTATTACCATGTCCTGACTTAGAGCAGAGTCATAGCAAGGGTGCTGCAGGGCCCACAGTGTCCAAAAACAACGTGGCTGAGAGGTTGTGTGGGCACAGTCGGGAAGTTACTGCTGCATTGTCATCAGAAGCAAAAGTCGAGCTTGCTGATAAGATGGGCAGGGGCACAGCAACATGAACATCTTTCTTTTAGGGATCAGCACGGGGGGCAGTGTTTTGGAAGGGAAGCTGGGAGTTCCCTTCAGGGAAATAGTGGGAAAGTGGCTGTGATGACAACGTGGTAAGTGAGGTCTGACTAGAAGTAAATGAGTTTGAGGAAATATTCAGAATAAATAGCTTTTGAGTATTTTGATGATACAAGATGATCTTGAATGTTTAAAACTAGGGCTCCACAGTGAGATTTTAATTGGCTTGTTGATATCTGACCTGTGGTTTTGAACATTACAGGGTTGGAACTACCGTGGTTTCTTCTTAGGATGTGAATAATAATCACATCTGTCAGTTCATTATTACTGTTGTTAATACTGACCTGGATGACCCTACACGATCCAATACAGTCATTCAGCTGTATAATACAAACACTTCTACCTTTCACCACTCTCAGAAAAATCCCTCTGCTTGCAAATAAGGTGACTCTTTCATAAAATCCATTCATAGTGGCCAGGAAGGCTGCACAGAACTTTTTTCTTTATTTAATGTGCTGTATATAGATTTTTTTTACTTGCATAAATGCATCTATGTGCATAGAGAAAAAATATTGCAAGAAAGAAGCAAGGAGTGCGTGTCAAATATTCCTCACCGAAGACTGACTTTTTTATCACTATACTTTTCTTAGATATATAAGAAATACTCGTTTTAAGCATGGAATGATATGTTCTTCAGCAGTTTATTGTCCTGGAGAGTAAAAGTAATCATGTAACAACACCTTCAGTATTTGGCTGAGCATTTAACAGATTGCAAACTGGTGCTCACTGTTTCCTGCTAGGCTAGACATCATTCAGTTTCCAGAGTGAGGTTTTTTCTCATTCTGAGATCCATAATCCATTAAAATAAAGAGATTTATTTGTGCTCATATACATATGTACAGTGTATATAGTTCATACTGATAGAGTGTAAATATCTGTCTATATTGTATGTAGTTTGTAGGTTCTGGCTAAATAAAATACAGATCACAATATTTTTCTCAGGAGGTGTAAGAAGAGATAGAACATTAGAAAATCAAGTTTTAGTAATCATTTTGTATTAAACAGAGGCACACTAGTGAATGTTGGTGTGGTGACAGAACTGAACTTCAGTGATAGATTTTGAGCAACTCAGAAAAATATGGTACAAGATATGATTTGAACCTGATCAGGCTGACCTGATCACAGAGAGAATAACACTTTCCTGTTGAGTGGAAGGTAAGGAGAGAAATGGAAGGCAGGAAGGAAGGAAGGAAGGAAATGCTCTGAAATTGAGGGATAAACTAAGTGGAAGAATTAGAGTAAAGAATCATATATTTGCTGAGAATCACGGTATCATTTCTGCTTCCTTGTCAATATGTTGAAGAGGAGTTAAAGTTTTGACAAATACATTTTGCTGTTTATATGGAGAAAGCATTATGCTATACTTATTGCTTTATTGTGAAGTAAACAATTAGTGATAGTTGACATATGATTCTCAGGGATGGGAGATATATTTAGCTTCATAGCATCAAAGAGAATGAGAGAGAGAGAGAGAAAGTTGGAAAATGAGTGGTTTATGGAGTGAAAAAGGTTTCACCAATAAAGAGGTGAGGAAAGTCTGAGACTGGATCAAACTAGCACTCCACCCTGGCCAGTGGCCCTCATCAGTTGTCCCTAAAGAATATTTTGAAAACAGAAATGTCAACTTCAGAAAAAAAATACCAGTAGCACAAATATTTTCTGAGTTCACAAAATGTCTTGGCATTGCTCTGAAACTTGAAAATTCCCAGAACTTTTTTTGGGAAAAAAAAGGGTTTTCTTTTAAATATCCAATCTGCTTTAAACCCTACTATGTTTACATCTTCATGTTGAGATAATAAATTTTGGGGGAGGAGGTTGTGCTCATACTCTTCCAGTTTAAAATACTGGTTTTTTAAAGTTTCATTAATGTTTCTTTGTAGAGGGGAGAAAAATGCAGTGACATACATAATTTGCTGTGTCACCTTCTATTTTGCATGCCATCTTTATTCGTCTCTTCTCTGAACTAATGTTCCAACTCCATTCAATCTTTTTGAATGCCAAAACCATCCATGTCTTAATTAATCTCCTCTTATTTCTCTGAATTACTTATTTTGTAACTTCTTTTATCTTCAATGACCAGAGTTGAATATAATATTCCAGATGACAATGAATCATGAGGTTTTTATTAAGAGAATTTTAGTTTTCTTTCATTTTTGTTTTGCAACCTAATAATCACCTGCGTTATTTAACAGCCAGTACATATTGCACCATGTTTTAACTTTGACTAGCCCTGCAGAGTCCTAGGCTTATTTTTTTTTTTTTTTAGCTGTGATGATCTTGTCAGGAACAAGAAGTTGGTAAATGTAATCCTGTTATCGCATCCACAGACATTTCTAACATTGATCAGGTTGTCACATTTTAAAGCTGCTCTATGAAAGACTTCAGTCCTCTCTGCTTTTAACTAAATTTAACTTGCAGGAAGATTGTGACATTCCAGTATTGTTACCATACAATAAGTGTTTTAAAGCTTCATTTTTTTTAAAGAAGTCCTGTGCAACTGTTGCTTATAGCAACCCATTGAGATTAGATTTAAAAGAATGATTGGACCCCACAAAATAATCTGTTTTTTCACTTACTTCTTAGGCGATAATACTTGTCAGTATGCCAAGCTGAGCTGACAGTAAACACTAGAAGAGATGAGCCCGTGCTGTCACGGCAGTGTTGGGGATGCTGGGGAGTTGCTGAGCACGAGGCAGAGGGTGCAGTGAGCGCTGAATTTCCACCCTGGCTGCGAAGTTCCCACACACATGGCTTCATTACCTTAATCACCACTTTAAGCACATGCTTTGGCAGGAGCTCCCCAGTTCTCAGCGAGAGGGGGAAAGAGAAATGTGCTGGCTCCCTGTTGTTTTCTGAAGGATGTACAGGCTTTAACAGCCAAATTATTATTTATTCACTCATCTTTATAATACTACCAGATTCCTGTGCACACTGCAAGAAAATTAGTTCTATACTTCTCATTTACCTGCACCAAATATTGTCTAATTTTTTCAGTACTTACCCTTTTTTCCAATCTTTCTCTGCATTTTTTTCTGAACATTCCTTACTTTATTGATAGGGATATTAGAAGAATCCACAATACTTTCAGATTCCCTTACTTTGAACGTGTTTCTCTGCCCTCTGTCTCCTGTTTATGAGCTGCATTTGAGGAATCCAGTGCTGAGTACCATATTGTCATAGTGTGGTTCAGCCAGCTTCGTGGTACACAAACACCTCTGGTCCTTACATCTTTCCATCCTTTTGTCTTTTCTTTATTGCATGTCATATAAATAATGTTTTCCTGTGAAGCTGACATCAAACTTTATTGTCAACCCTCCTTTATAGAGGTGTTTAAAATCTGACAACTTATTTTTGTGAGATTTTATTTTCCCACCCATTTCTGCCTCTTACTTATTTGTTCTTATATGTAGAGCAGGTTATTTTTAATAAGAATATAATACATATTTACTTTTAAAACATCAATAATTCTATTTCTTTTTCTTGAGGTTCTTTTCAAGTTTGTATTCAACACATGCTCATGGTTTTATGACATTTTGCCAAGTTCTCTGTCCATTTCTGCTGTTCTTTCTCTTTGTGGAAACTTTGACCTCCATCAACTCCTCAGTACCCTACGCTGATTTTTAACTTTGTTTGAAAAAAATGTTCTCTGATCTGTTTCTGCACAAGAATACTTTGAACTCATTACATTGTCAGTCTGTTTGGGACAATGTTGTATAAAACCAAGCAGTATTAATAATGTTGCTATTCTCTATCCTTTTGATAAATATAATGAAATCACAGGTTTAAAGTGCATGTTCCATGTTGACAATTGTATGGTTTTGGTTTTTTCTCCTAGGAGTTTGATAAATTAACTTATATAAATAGTGGGTTAAAAAAACCCAAACCTTTAAATGGAATATTGAATTTCTTAAGTGTTATACATTAGCAGTTTCCATTGAGTAAAATTTTGCATTTTGAAGCACTGAGTTAGCTTTCTGTGGAAAAGTACAAGAAAAGGCTTTCTGTTTAGTCTAATATTGATGTTGTGGCTTTACATTGCCTTGATATCTCTGCTGTCTTGGAATGTTGGTTTTAAGACATTAGGAACTGTCTTAGGCTGCTGGCTACTGCCTCTGTAGCAGAGCTGCCAAGGAGAGCATGTGCTGGGACTGCACTGCAGCCTCTCTGTCTCTGACTTTGGTGTGATAGCCTAAGTCACTGAGAAAAATAGTCAGAACTGGAAGCTGAAGGGGTTGAGGAACGAGCAGGCATTCCAGGATGGTGGGAGCAGGAGGAGGCAGAGGCAGTTGCTGAAATGCTGTTTCATTCCAGTGTAGTCAGATTTACTGGTGACTGTCAGGGTGCAGCTGAGCCGATTGTGTCATACTCTCTGTCTGACTTCTCAATTGGTACAGAAGTCAGCTGGCTGAAGGCAGCAGTTCCTGCTGCACAAAGGCAGTCAGCAGGCAGTGCCTTGTCTGCCAAGTGCCTCTTGGGAAGATGCCTTCAGAAACAGGGCTGCTTATCTCCAAGTAGCTGCCAGTGAAAATGCAAGGAGAAAAAAACCCGTGGTGTCCTCTATTTTTCCCTTCTGTTTGATAAAGCTTGGAGCAAAATTAAGTATTCAGCATCTCAGTAAATGTTAATCTATATTGACTTAGTACAATGGTATGTACCAGTTACACCCTTTCTCCAAAATTAATCCCTGCTTTATAATCCAAATAAACTCACAGACAGCCAAAGAATACCTAAACTTTTCAGGATTTATCCAATCAATGCAATAATATTGGAGAAAGAAATGTTTCATATTCCATATGTATTTTTTTAAAAAAATTTTGGTTGAGTAGCAAAACTCCTCCATTTTTAGTGCAACTATGAATTCTGCAGAAAACACAAAAATTAAAAGGGCGCACAGATGTACCTTTGCCTCTGGTTCAAATGAATAGATTTTATACCATGAGTAACCTGCAGGAATCATTTTGGGAACTTAAAAAAATTTCCCATAGACCTGTTATTTTAATGTCTGTATTGTAACATTGTGAGGCAAATTACAGTGCACATAAATAATATGAATGCTCTTCCAAATTTATTATTTAGTATGCCTTACTTCAGCCTTTTTTCATTGACTTAAGAAAAGAATGATACATTATTCATTAATTCATCTCAAACATCATAATTTGAATTTGTTTCAATTTTTTGTTTAAATCTCTTTCCTTTTACAGAAATTTTTAGGAGATGCCCTTTCATTGGCGTGTTCAATCTGTTACACTTAACCAACTTAAGTGGCCTCACACACCTAGTGCTTTCCTCCTTTGTCATGCAGTTCATGTATTAAAGGCATTAAATGTCATTAAGGTTCAAAACTATTATTTTAATTGGTGCTAGAAATTATAGCCTTTCTAATGGCAATAGCATTTATCAGCCTCTGTGCCTGCATTCCTTCCACATTTTAGTTTTTCATCACTGTTAATCTTTTTCGCTTGGTTTAATTTCAGGATTCACCTTCTGAAAATTCTTTGAGAATGATGGGCAGAAATAATTCTGGTTCCCTTTGAATAGAGACCTTTTTTGGCATGTGTTCAAACAGACTGTGAGAAACCCTACAAATAGCAACCCAGCAGCAGTTCTATTAATTGTACTGGTACCTTATCCCAGAATGGTGTGACAGGCCCTTATTTCAAAAGAGGCCAAAAAGCCATTAATGAGCTAGACCTACCTTCATGAAAATGCTGCTCTTATATTCTTCTGATCTTATTTTCTATTCCATGGCTTGAACCTGTCAAAGTGGTTCTAAAACTTCTTTCTTTACTGTAATACTATGCATAAATGAAAATAAATAGAACTGCAATAAGTGTTTCTAAGAGGTGGTAGAGGGGAAGCAGGGAAGGAGTACCTGCACTGATGACCATAAATTTGTACAAATGATGATTATTTTAGCTAAAAGAGCATGGAATTAAATTGATTGTTCCTTCCCTTTTTGATATAGAAAAAAATCATTAGTCAAAGGAAGGACTTAATTAAATTCTTTTTCTTGTTCAGACGGGTAGCAGTATCTACAATGGCGTTTTGGGGAGGAGGGAGGTTTGCTGGAGGGAAGGATGACTGGAAGATTGCCACTGTTAAATAAGGAACAGTTGTATTGATAATTCTAGCCTTTGTAACAGGCAGAAAAGACCCTAAACCACATAATATGTGAAATGAAAAAGAAAATAGGAGTCAGGAATTTTAACAGTACACCTTCACAATCCAGTGTACTGAAAAGCCTCTGACTTCTTATTACTATGGCCTTCAAGATAGTTTTTGTTTCATGTGAATGGAGCTTTATAATGCTTGAATCCAAAAGTAGAAACTGTAGAGTTGTTTCATGACACCATTATTTAGATTTTTCATGAGTTTCTTAATTTTTTCCCTCAGTCTTGTCTTATCTTACCACCCTGATTTCTGGCTATTTTTCTTCAGGTTTTCATCTTGCCATCTCATTCTTTCTTATACTTTGTTTTCATAAGTGTTGAATAATGATTGTGTGTTATGCCAAGCACTCAACTACATCCTTGTGAGCTGTGTTTGAAATTAAGCAGGATTAAAAGCTCCTGAGATTGCTTTTCACAGTAACACTCAGATTATATTAAAGGAGAAAGGAGAAAAAAGGAAGTGAAAGGAGAGAAAGAAGAAAAAGAAAAGAGGAGAAAGGAAATGAGATCAGACAGAACTGATTTTGACAGATGGACTTAACCAAGATAAAGTGATCTGATCACACTGCAGACACTGGGGAAGTGCTTTGCATACATGAGGAATTTTATTTGAGTACTGGGACCTCTCTGCCTGTAGCTTTCTCAGTGGCACTTGGCATGTGTACAGTTTCACCATTCCTGTTGTCTTTTAGTATTAATCCTTAGATAAAAGTCCAAGGTACAGCCTTAAATAAGTAGAAATTGAACAGAGAGTCTCTTACATCAAGATGCAAAGATACTTGTAAGGATGACCCTTTACAGAGAAAAGTCACCTGGAGAGGTGACTTTAGGCACACTTATTGAACACATTTTAAAGAGTCTCATAGCAGGAAAGTTCTGAAACATCAGTGATAGGGCAGCATTCTCTATTTTTAACAGTTCAAAGCATGATTTGGCTGTCTGTGTAGCAGGACAGAAATGGGAGCAAACCCTGAATCTTTGCAGCTTGAAAGGAATGAGGAATGCTGTGAAGCGAGTGCAATAGTTACAGGGCATTAAATTGATGATTGGTTTTCCAAGTTAGGTTTGCATTTGCTTTTTAGTTTAAATCAAAACATTAGTGTTCTTAGGACTTGGAATGTCAATTCATACATGTGATTTACCTCTTAAACAGTTAAGCCATCAGCCAGAATCTTGCACATCCAGCAAGGTTCTGGAAGGGTTGTTTCCAAGTTGTTTCTGTATATACATATGTTTACATAGTCACTGGTGTTTACAATATATTGCTTTTTAGTGGTTTGCAAGAGTTCTCTATAATTGTGTCCTCTGTTTTGGAGAAAATATATATTAATCTTCTGATGTTACCTGAAATACGTAACTCTCTTTGGTCTCACTATAAAATATTTCAAAATAATTTAATTATTCTTATGGCTCTTTTTGGCACTTTTCTATTTTATCAAGATCTTTTCTTAATTGCTCCCATAACAAATGCTGACAGCTGTGCCACACTCCAAAGATGTTGTTAACCTTATATTTTATTTTCACACATGGCTCTTCACTTGCATGTGTCAAGTGAAAAGATGATGTCTACTTATGGATGAAAAATAAATTAATTGCTATAGCATTCATTTTCTTATGAATAGTGATACATACTTTGGTCAGTAGGAAGCCGGAAAACTCTCAGGCTTTGAATTTTCAGACAGTGCTGGATTAAAATAAAGTGGATTAAAATAAAAGTCACGTAAGTAACTAGATTCCCTTAATAAATTCATGTGCTTTGGCTAATATTTTCTCAGCTCTTATTCTAATATATTCAAAACATTTGAGCAACTTTATATAATTGTCATGATATTAAAATTAACTTTTCTTATAAATGTTTATCTTCAACTGTACTTCATGTGTCCTTTTCCTCAAACCTTTTCTTATCTTCTTCCCTTCCCAAGGTTTTCTAAGACCAATGTTTTCAAGATCAGTCCTGGCTACTGCATTGGACCAGATAATCAGATTTACACCAGTGGACTATGGAGGCATAGTGAATTTTCAGTGAAATCTAGAGCTTTTGCTTCTGTTTTGACTAAAAATTTAATGCATTTTTATTTCCAAAAGCTTATATCAAATAATAATATTACATAATCTTCAGATGCAATATTATTAGTTATAATGTATTGCTTACATGCTTATTCTTGAGAATTCTGAAGAGAAGGCTTTACATATGTAGGAGGACCAAAAAGATTCCCAATGAAACAGAAATATCTGCTGCAGAATAGCTGACATGAAAGCAAGATTTTTGAATCAATATGCACTGCCATGTTCTGCAGCACCTAATTTAAAAACGTCCCTGTCCCTGTTTAGTTGGCTAAATATTGCAAATAAGGTCGTAAACAATGAAAATCTTTGCATGAAAATAAACATAATACTATATTATAATTTTACTAGAAAGGTTTTATGATTTGCCACTCACTGACCTCTGTCTAGACTCTTCTTTTGTGTGTCAGTGATACAGTTCTCTTCCCGTACTTTTCTGTGGTCTTGGGATGGTCATTATTTCTTAGTTAAAGCAGTGTTTATGCCCACTGCAATATAAAACAACTGGTTTGTGTGCTTAATCAAAAAGTTACAAATTTACTAAAATTTAAACATCTTTTATATGATATATGCATATAAATGCAGAATAACTACATGTAAATATTAGGAAAAAAAACGCATTATCCATAAGGCAGCGTATTGAATAAATGTGAAACAAATTTAAATGAGAAAGAAATCTATTGAAGTATTAACTTCTTCACCTTAATATATGTAATTTATCAATGCAGATTTCACTGAATTACCTGCAACTTATCTTTGGTATTCCTACCTTAAATATTTCTTGGGCAAAACTTAAACCATATTCCATTTGACTGCTTCAAAAATAGATTATTTTGCTACTTGGATAACTAATCCTGCCCGCTTAACACACACAAGAGAAATGATTTGTCATGGTCTTACTCAAATATCTTCCTAATCTGAAAATTATTGTAAATCATGTGGCTTTATGCTTTTTGGAAAACAAAAAACCCTCATTTTTTTCATTTGAGTTGTCAGATATTTTTGCATGTATAGAATCTAATCTGTTCTTTATTAACCTGTGTTCTGTGCTGCCATTGTTCACGTCCTTGGCTTTCTTCATACCCTTGTGTCCTATCTTGAAAACTAATTAAATTCAGACAACAGGATAACTTCAGGAGTCAAGAGAACATAGAGACACAGAACAAAACAACCAGACAAGAAACATATGAAAGCAGTGCTGGTTTCCAGACACTAGCTGTAGGTACTGGAGAGCATGAACACCATTCTACCTTTCAGAGTTTTGTGCAACTTTCTTGTGGGTGTTAAGTAGAAGAGGTACCTTGATGGACCTCTCTGACGCTGCCAAGGGAAAAAAAATAACTCAAGCACAGAATAAATGAATATTTTATACCACAGAAGGGAAGCTGGAGAAGGCCCATGTTGCTTCTCCAGAAAAACCCTCGTAGATCTCTGACAGCTGTGCCACACTCCAAAGGTGTTGTTAATCTTAGATTTTATTTTCACACATGGCTCTTCACTGCTGATTACTTATCCTCAGCAATTACGTGAGTGATGTAATTTAAAAAGAAACTATGGATACTGACTTTTCAGTATTTTGTGTTTTGTCATCATTCAAATGTTTCTTCATCAATTATATTTTTAAATACATAGTAAAGTAAGCAACTACATATTCTCAGTTAAAAATCTTTTTAATTTTGTGGCAAATTCGTAGTGTAAAACGTGTATTATTTAGGAGGTAGTGAGGACTCCTGTCACCCTGTTGGTCTCACACAATGGGGGATTTTCAAGGTAGTGTTTCTGCTCTTTTGGACCAGGTGGACAGGTCCCTGCTTGTGATGAGCCAAGAGTATAGCAGGATTGTATCTATTTCTTTTGTGAATTTAAAACACTTACCTGGACAGCTTGACTAGGTTTGGTAGTATAAGCACTCTCATCAAAAATGGGCTAATTAGAGAGACTTACTTGACTCTGGGTGACTCAGGCTAATTGCACTGGAGCCACACTGACAGAAGCCAGAGTACTAAGCAAATAATTATTTAACAAGTGGTGTATTTTGCTATAACCTGAGCCTGTAACAATGGAGGAATGTCAAGCCCATCATCATTAGTGATGCTCTAGATTTCAGAGCATGAGATGGCCTTTTCTGTAATGAAATGCAGGTTTGAGACTTGCTTTTGAATAAATGCAATGAATTGTTTAATAGCTTTAGAATTGCAGTTCTTATTACTTTCTTGATGTAATGCAGACTAAGGAGTCATCTGTCACTTAAAATCAATCCCCTGAGGAAATATTTGATAGAACAATTAGACTGGATGTTAACAGTTTGGTGAGCTTTAGGGCAACGTTGACAGTGATTCTTTATATACAAATATTTAGGAAATAGTCAAAAACAGATTTATTAATACATAGACTTAGAGCCTGAAAGTAAGAAATACAAGTAATGTAGTAATTTAAAATACATCTTCTGTTTTGTTAGAAGTGAATGATATTGCAGGTTTCAACATTTCTTCTGCTGCTAAGGCTAGAAGTGACAGTTAGTGGATTTAAGCACTCCAGAGGTGCAGTTATGGAGTACAAAAAAGGTACTTTGTTTAATAGCCTTAAGGATTCCTCTAGCAAGGGAGATCATTACTGTTTCCTTATTTTAAAAACAAACAAAAAAAGAAAATCCAAAATCTGGCAGATGTTACCTGTGATGAGAGATGTGTTGGCTGCATATTTCAGTTCTTCAGGTTCAGGAGCTGTACTCAGTCCCATCACTGAAATCTATTTTTTGGTTTTTGACAGCTGTTTTTGCCATTTACTTTAAAAGCAGATGGGCAAAATGCAAAGAAGAGCTGTCAATTTTATTACCATGTATAATCAGCATCTGTGCAATATATCAGACTCATTTCACAGCTTACACTTTCTCTCTGTAGTAAAATTCTTTTGGGATTTCTTAACAACTTTCTTGAAAGACTTTTTGTAAATTAGGAGATACTGGAATTAAAAGTCTAGATTAATTAACTACTAAAGCCACTATTCTGTCATCTTAATCAAGATGTTCTGATTGTTTAATTATAAAATATATGTCTAATTTACTCCTCCATATTCAAATTCACCTTTTCTTGAGCAAGATGTTTATTTTTTTTAGTATTACGAAATGCATTTCATACATCTTTGATCTCTTTAGGTACATTTAGGTGCAGCACATTTCTGTGTATACTTTTTAACCATTCTTTACTGAGAGGGCTTAGTATCTTGTACCCCCTCTGCATGATTTAAAGTAAAAATGATTCTGTAGAGAACAGGGTGTTCTCCATTCTCAGTCTGCCCTCTTTGCTAGTACAGCAGTCATTCACAGAAATGACTTTTTATAGTGGGAAAATGAGCTAGTTTAAAAGTGTCAGTATAAATAAGCGTGTTGTCTGTCTCTGTGAGTGCGGAAGCAGTAATCAGTAATGGTGTGCTGCAGGCTTATGGTACAGAACAGCATCCTCCTGGAAAGTGTCAAGTGATTTACATGTCACAGGGCTCTCTGGGGACCATGTGGGAAGAATCTGTCTACTGGCTGGGGACCTACTTTGATTTGATTTGATTAGGTTGGAAGTCACAACTGCAGAAGCACCTTTGTTTCTTCGAATAGTAAGTGGTTGTACATTACAGTGTCTGCAGTGATAAGCAGAGGGGAAAGATTTCCAAAGAGAAATGTTCACAGTACATTTTCTAGATAGGAGTGATTAGGGAATAGTCTTCAAAAACAGCTTCAACTAGTTTGGCAGCATTAAAAGACAGTAAAACACTTATGTATCGATGCAGGACTTCTTTGAAGTGAAACACTAAAAGGAGATGGAGACTTAATATTAAAAGAATTAATTAGTGTTTGTGTGGTGGTGGGCAGAGTACTTTTTTTACGTGGGGCAATGCAAGCTTTGATGAAGAGTGTGCTTAACCATCTTCCTCCATTATCTTAGCTTATTAAATATGCTACTAAAATTGACTGCGACTTTTGAAAAAGAAACCACCAAGGAACTGCTTATGATACATAGATGTTCATTTATAAGAAGAAATGACTTTTGGAATGACTTTGAAAAGACTTGTTGTGAACAAAATTTAATATAAATTTCATGGAAAAATACTGACAAGCTTTTTTTTTTGTTGTTCTTTGGTGATATAATACTACTTCTGGCCAAGTCATTTGCGAGCACTTAATGGCTGACTTTTTCTGTAATTGATAACTACAACCCATCCTATTCCAGAATTAAAAATATTTCATTTAATATAGGGCATTAATATAGAGGAGTTTTTAATTACTACGGGTTTTATCAGTGGAATGCAAATTTCCTTTAGATATTAGTCTATCTGTACTTTGTGACTCGGGAATATATCTAATTAGATTTTCTCTGGAATGGTGGATACAAATTTACACTCTATGAAATTCAGCTGATTCTATGAAGATAAAGCAGAAAATTAGAGGATAACAAAGCTTGAAAATGTGGATTTTATTTGCTTTCTTTACAGACAAAGTGGAGTAGAAAAGATTTTTCTTCTGTATTTGTAAAATCTTATTCTTCCTGTTTTATGTTAATCTCATTTTCTAAAATGTGATGTGTTTCAGTGCCTACTCTTCAGCTTAAGTTAAGACATACTTAGATGATCCTACTAAAACAAATCCTTTATCCAGAAAATCTTGTAAATATATCCCAGCATTGCACATTCTGTCTGCTAGAATGTAAATGTTACTAAAAGGAAATTTTAGGTAAAGTTGACATAAAGTTCTCTTTCATATCCACCAGTGAATTGGTGCTAGAATTGGTAGGAAGTTACCTCTCAGAAATATGCTGTAGCAAGACTTCTTCGAGTTTTGGACCCACGTAATTTGTAGCCAAGTTGGACAGCAGTAAATGAAATCTTCTATTCCATCTTCTCATGAAAAATGGCCTATGTGGATCCTGTAAGGTACTTCAGTTTATAGAATTAATATGTATTTTTCCTAAGGAGAATAAACTGGAAAATACATTGTGTCCTAATTTAATGCTAGACCTTGAGTTGCATGCCTTATTCTACCTAGTTAAGATCATTATATGTTTAAAGATATGTGAATGTAGGCTGGAGCCCCTCCAGGTTACGAATCTCCACATCTTGGACTAATAAGCAGCTTTTATAAATGAGGCTTGTGATAGCCTCATGTGGGAGCATTGCTACTGCAATATCCTCTTTCCCATGTACCCAGAAGCATTTTTCCCTCTCTGGCAATCCAAGACCTCCTCTGTATTATGGCCTGATCCTTCCCTGTCCTTTTTACCACCCCTCTCCTTCCCAGTCCTCTGCATATGCCTTACATGTTTCCTTGTGCAAGATAATTCTTTGGCTGGTTTTCAGAGCTCCACATCTGATCAATGTCAGGTTAGGCTATCCCTGGTGGTTAGGCAGTTGCTTGCTGCCAAACAGAGTGTGTAACAGGAATGGATAGATGGCAACCATGCTCTTCATGGCTGGGTTAATTTGGTTGCTCAACTCCCTCCAGTTACTAAAATGAGGAAGTTTTATTATCTGGAGAGTTTATCTCTCCCCGATTTAGCCACCTGAGTGGAAAAACTATTTTAGGTGATAATGATGCCTAACCTTTATTTTCTGGGAGAACTAAGCTAAAATTTTAATGTAAGAACAGAAAATACTTAGGTGTGCCCTAACTTGTGTTGGCCTTTACTTCGGCAAGTTTTTGCTTATTCAAGTGTTTGCCTTTTGCATCTAGCAAGTGTATAGGAGAGAAGTGATCTTGTTGCTTTTGTGTTCTGGTCAGCATTCCCAGTTGGATGCAAAATGTGTTTCATGGGTCCAAAAGTCTCAGCCAAGGCAAAGAGTATGAATGAGCA
Source organism: Sturnus vulgaris (assembly GCF_052056855.1). Classification (NCBI taxonomy): domain Eukaryota; kingdom Metazoa; phylum Chordata; class Aves; order Passeriformes; family Sturnidae; genus Sturnus; species Sturnus vulgaris. The sequence continues at coordinate 16,418,623 of NC_142246.1, forward strand.
TCGTGTTTATGGAAAAGGTTTTCTGTCTTGTGCCATAGGATTCCCTTCAGTGTTTAAAATACACCTGAAATCTACAGCAAGGTGGCAACATTTTCCTAAAACTGACTAAAACAGTTGTGATGAAGTGAGATTTTCTTCGTCTAGAAGATTTTTCTGGAGCTTTTGGGTTTTTTTCTTAAGTTCATCATAAGCCATTCAACAACAAATTCTGCTAAGTTAAAGCATGGCTATATCATGATCTCTTGAGAAACTTTACAAAAAGAAACTATTTCTATTAGAATATTTTCTTAGAAAAGCTTACTCAATATATATTAATTTATTATTTGCACTGCACACACACAGACTCATATATCTCAATCAGAACTTAAGTGAAACATAAGATAGTTAAAAGGACAGTAGTAAAAGGAAAAAAATAGGCCAATATTTCTGCATCTAGATTTAAAAAGGCTCTTTCACCTTAAATTCTGAGGCAAGGTCCTTGTAAGTTAGAATAATGCAGTAAACTTACAGATTTTTGATTAATTTTATTAAGAAGATTTTGGCGTTGTCTTTATGTACATAAATCATAAGAGTTGTTACCTGTGCATGAAAGAGGGAAATAAGCATGGTTTGTAGTTTGAATAATCATGGCTTTTCCTGTAGTTCTTTTTAGTATAATAGTTTTTTACCTTATTTCTCCATGGCTAAAATTTGCACTGCCATAACCATGATATACTGGGGTGTGTGAGGAAGTAGCTTATGTTTTAATTGTGCTCATCACTGACTCTGTTTTGAGTCCTTGGCACCTGGGCCATAGGTCTGTATCAGCATTGATTTCCCATATACAAACCTCTGCAAGTTCAAATATTTTTGGGAAATGGTTTCCATCAGTAAATCCACACTTTACAATATGGGAATTTTCAATTACAGTCACTATATGTACAAAGCAAGTGTGGCCAGTAACATTAGCTACAAGTTGAAATTAAAGTACTCGTTTAAAGAAGTTATAAGTGTGGCTGTGCAAATCTAGTATTGTATCTTAAAGAAAATATTTTGTGTACAGTTTCTAAAGAAGTCATGTGCATCTTTAAAAATGTAGCAGTTGCCTTTTTGCAGGTAGCAATGTATATTATTTAGTCTGTAGGAACATTCATCTCCCCATTCCCATGGTTTTTATATTTCAATTATTTCATAGAAATCTTCAGGCATTTCTGAATAAAAATTACTAGAAAAAATGCTATATGTGAATAACACGGGAGTAAATAAAGACTAATTCAAGATTGAAATTTTTGACAACAATTCTGTCTTAAATTTTAGAATAGTCTTGTATGCTCTGAAAATAAGTTTTCTTTAAATATAAAATAAAGATTTGGTTTTAATTTACAATATTACTCTCTACAGGTTAAAAGGTTTGAAACGGTTTGGCTGGTTGTTTGGTGGGGTGGTTTTTTGGTTTTCTTATTTTGGTTTGTGGTTTTGGTGGATTTTTTTGATTATGAAAGAAATAAAAATTATACTGAAAAATAAAGAATTTGTCTTGTTTGTTGAAGTCTATCCCGTCTAGTTTCTTATGGCTTTAGATACTTATTTAGCTTGGGGGTTGTATTTTTATATTGTTGCTATTCTTTTGCAGACGGTTAGAACAAAATTCAATCAAGGTCATACCTCCTGGAGCTTTCTCCCCCTATAAAAAGCTTCGAAGAATGTATGTACCAAATAACTTACATTTATTTACATATATATACATATCTCAAGATAAAAAACAAGTCAGGATGGTAGAGGGGAACTGAAGCTAATGTGTGAGCACTTAAGAAAGTTTGACTGCCAGAAAGTAAACTGATATGGCAGACTGATTATTGAGACCATATAGCATTTTGTCATATTAGTAATAATTGGGTTTTTACCAAATATTGAAATTGTTTAATGTGATTCTGTATAGAAGCAATATGTTACTGCAGTGAAAATTCTAGTGAAAAAAGAGAATGAGAATTATTTCAGATTACTTTTGAGGCTCTGTAGCTCTGGTGTTGTAGCAAGCAGTGAATTCTTAAAAAATGCACTTAAGCAATTAGGAAAAGTAAATATTTTGTCCTCTTTTTTTCCAAGCATTTTGAACTATTTTCAACTATGCATTTTGTTTCAGTGTACTGCAATTTTAGTGGTTTTATATTAAAATTCTTTGGCACTGTCTCATGTAAATATTTCAATATCTCTCTCCCATTCATGCTTAGTTTTAATTATATATTATCTTAAAGTTCATTACTTTGAAAATAGCTTGAATTAATTGAATCAAATTTTGTTTCAGTGACCTGAGCAATAACCAGATCTCTGAAGCAGCTCCAGATGCTTTCCAGGGCTTACGTTCACTCAATTCACTGTAGGTATCTGTTTGATCTGTAAACAGAAGTGAATTTCTCATATTCTTAAAGTAAAATTATTTTGGCCTTTTGGCTCCGTGCAAAATTTTGCTATAAATTCAGTCGATTCTGAAAGTTGTAGTAATAATTTCAGAATGACAGTGGTAATTGAATATTCTTTTATGGCTGGACACTAATAATGTATGGGTATTTTTAATAAATATGTTAATGGCAAAGAGTTGAACAAAACCAAACGTGCCTTTTATTCCCCAGTTAGCTGTTGTTGCAAACAGCAAATGCAGCTAGCAGGGTCCCTTGTTAAGCCTGTAATCAGTGAGGTGCTGATTCTGCAGAGAGCTCTTTGGGTTACACACCTTTTGGGAAAGTGTGTGATCCTGCTGCCTCACAGCACCACAAGAATATTGCAAGTATCAAGTGGTTGTTATTAAGTTCCTTTCAGGAAAATTGTAATTTCTCTATTTTTGAAGTCAAAATCCCATAGCATATGCCTTTCATAATGGGAGCTTCGTTTGCTTTATTTCCTGGTACAGAGTCCTCTATGGCAATAAAATCACAGAACTTCCAAAGGGCCTATTTGAAGGACTCTTTTCTCTGCAACTGCTGTAAGTATTTTTTTAAATTTATTCTATTTTGGGATCATTCAAAAGGGTAAATATGATGAGAGATTTATGCCAGAAGAAGAACTGGCAGGAAATCCCATATGTAAGATCAAAGTACAGTAAAACCAAATTATGCTAAAACCAAAACAGTCAAGACTGGTGTAGGCCAGCTTGCCATTCATCCACAAATGTGATCACATCATTTAATGTTTCAGCCTAAAATGATTAAAATGAAATTATTGTCCTGTAAGGAATTTCTAAGGATAAAACTCATAAAGATATGATACACTGTAAATGGCAAATAGGTTATATATAGTTGTGTGGGAACCATAGAAGGAATATTCGTGTGGTTTATAAAGAGAAAATATATAGTAAAAATGCTATGCAATTGCATTTCTAGTTGTATCCATGAAAGAACAGTATTGCACTACAGTTTCATTGACGACTTCTCGTGTTTTCTGACACCCTGTGCGATTCTTTGAATCTGTGAACTCGAGCTGCTACTTTGTTTAACACTTTGGAAATTTCCACATGTAACCTTTTAAACCATTGCTGCTTAGATTTTATACTAGAATAAAGAATGTCTGGTGATAAGTTTATCAAAGATTGTCAACATTCAGCATAAGAGGCTGTGAACTAGGTGTACATTGTAAAAGAAATGTGTTAAATAGACCAGAAAACAACAGTGGTAGTTTTGAATGAACTTGTCCCGGAATAATTTACTTGTTGAGTTAGGTCTTCTTAAAGAATTTAAAACATATTTGGAATTATCTAATGTCCAGACTTCACCATGAAGTGGTTGGCAAAATTTCTGTTACTAACAACTAATTGAAGATGGCAAAGGAGTAAATATATACAAAGAAAATGCAAGTTCTAGCACCATCTAGAGGTTTCCATTTTGATTTACTTTAGTCATAAAAATAGTATAGTGCTGGACAGGATATGCCTTCCTGTTTTCCTTTAAAGATGTTTTAGTTATAAAATATATTTCAGGTCTGGTAAAGAAAAAAAAAAAAGGTAAAAGACCTTTCCAAACTCTCAAGTCTGTATTAAAAAAAAGGCCATATCTAAATATGGATTGTATGGGTAGTATATTTAGGTCTAAGTAAATTTCTGCTTGTGTGGCAAAATGTTTTGTCAGAGCATTTGGTTTCAAATCCACCATTTCATTCCATTTCTGGCTCAAAATGGAAAGAAGCAAAAAAAAATTTGGTTATAAAAATGCATTTAATGGAATGGCTTTTTTTTTTCTCCTCAAAAGGACTTGGTTTAGATTGGCTTGTTTGTTTTAACACTAAAAGTCTGGGGGGTACAGGGAAGAAAAGGTTCCCTTTGAAGATGCAGAGGAGAAAGGATCCAAGGCAGATTTGGATATATTCCATGCCACCAGTTTTTACTACAACTCTGTTAATGTGGCAGCATGCTGATTAGTAACATATAATTAAAAGTGCCACTGCACATCTCTTCCAGCTAATGAACACAGTGTTCAGTTCCTTTTTTTGTTTGTTTATTTATTTGGCAAAAGAAACTACTTTTCTTTGAATATACTTGATTTTTTAGGCTTGTTTCTTTGCACAGTACACAAATACCACAGACATTCTACCAGCACATAGAAGAAATGTGATTTTAACTAAATAAATGTAAACGTTGCAACACCAAGTTTCAAATATTTAGGAATACATTTAACCCGAATTAGATACTTCAAATCACTGAGATCCTTATGTCACTGTCAATTATTATTTGTTACTACATCTCTTGTTCTGGTTCCAAAGGTGCACAAAGAATTGTCTGTGAAAAATGCTGAAGCTGTGACATGGAGCGATTTCTTTCCATTTTATAATTATCTTCTATTAAACAGATTATTGAATGCCAACAAGATCAATTGTCTGCGAGTTGATGCATTTCAAGATCTGCACAACTTGAATCTTCTTTCTTTGTATGACAACAAGCTTCAGACCATTGCAAAAGGCACCTTCTCACCCCTACGTGCGATTCAGACCTTGTACGTATGTTCTTGTTTATGGTTCTCTCTAGTATGACTTCATATTCTACAATGCAGTAAAAGCACTGGGTACTGCTGAGACCAAAGGGAAATAACGTGTGATATTATTGGTTTTTTTCCTTCATGAAAGGCATTTGGCTCAGAACCCATTTATCTGTGACTGCCATCTGAAGTGGCTGGCGGATTATCTTCACACAAACCCCATTGAGACCAGCGGTGCCCGTTGCACCAGCCCCCGCCGTCTGGCAAACAAAAGGATCGGTCAGATCAAAAGCAAGAAATTCCGCTGCTCAGGTAATTTTCTTAGTTCAGCTGCTGTTTTTCCTTTATTGGCAAAAAAAACCTAGTGGTTATAGAAGTTCTAATGAAAGCAGCTGTCTCTCCACAGAATTATTAAACATCACAGAATTTTTTTTTAGTTCGTTGACTGAATAGAGGGAAATCTGGGAAGTCATAGACTATTGGATCACGGAACATTACTGTAGTTAACATATTTGGCACTGTTTCTGAGTAGCATTAAATCTAACAAAATAAATGTAATATATAAAACTTCAGAATGAAATGCTAAAGTTATTCACTACAAGTATCACCACCATAAATCATTTTTTTAAATTTCCACAGGGTTCTGGAATATGTGAAAGATCTAAAAATTTCTAAGCTAAATATGGAAACATAACATATTCCTTTTATACAGGGAGCTTGCTTCATACTGAAAATTACTGTTTTCTTTTTCTAATCTTATTCCATTTCCTACTTACATTTCTTTAAATCCTAACTTTTGTCATATGGTATCCAGCTGTTCCAGGTGCATTTCACATTCTACAGTTTATTCAGTCTCAAGTGCAAATACCAGATGAAAACTGTTTTGTTATCCGTGTTCCGGATACATTTATGACTATTCACACTTTGTTGTTTATCAGCTCTCATTGTGAATACACTTTTTTTTTTTTACTAAATTATCTGTAGTTAACTGCAGTCCATACTTAATCTAATAAAACTCATTCTTTGCTTGCTGACATTCAGGTGCATCTTCTATTTTTTTTTTTTCTCTTTATTTAGCTAAAGAACAGTATTTCATTCCAGGTAGGTTTGGCTCTGCAGTAAGATTGACTAACTGCAGGTATTCTCTCTCTTTCACCCCAAAAGCAAAGTTTGTCATAGCTTTTAGGAAACTGATGCATGTGTATTAACATTAGTCTTTACCTTTAGCTATACATAGTTTTCCTTTGTAGAATATTAGTAATTCTGTTTTCTGAATATAAGAGCTTAGCATGCAGCTCTATTTACCTTTATCTGTCTCACAGATTTGCACACAACCTACCAAACTTATACCTATACTTAAATTATTTAGAAGGTTTCACCTGCTCGTTCATATTTTAACTGACACTTTTACTTACCTTGTACCTTGCCTTTCTGCTGCTACTGTTTTTAAAATGTAGCTCCTGAGCTGCTTTTAAACACAGGAAACCATGCTGCCATCAAAGAGCTAGCACAACTTGAAAGACTAAACATTCTACAAATGAACATTTTCTTGCCTTGCTTCCATGATGCATCTGCTGCTTGCTCACCCTCCTTTTGTTTAGGTAATCACAGTGGAATGCTTGGAAAAGAAAGCTGATATTCTTAATTAGAGGCATTCTGTGGTCACATGCACACAGTTAATCAGAAACGCTCTCCATTAAAGAAAATATGAATTTAGAGTTGGGGTGAAATAGCAATTTACACACTGCTTTAAGCTACAATAAGTCTATGATATTTTTTAAAAAGCTGTACCAGTGTTGGTTCTAGCTCTTTGAAATATGGATCTTTCTTTCTTTTACCTTGCTTGTCAATGTGTGCACTGTTTCCTTAATAGAAAAAAAAATTCACTCACGTTATATTCATAACAGATTATAAATAACGAAATAAACAAGGGAATAATGCATCTATTGATGAATTACTGTATATGATTTGCAATCAGGATTTTCTGCCATAGTTTAATGTCTAGAAAAATATCTACAGTAATTGATTAGGAGACCAGTGCACTTCTTTCAAGTACTACAGGTGTTTCATCATTCTGCAGTCATCTTAGTTGTTGTCTCTTTAGCTGGTTTGTTTAACAGCTCTTCTCCAAATGCTGTGTGATGTAACATTTAAATTTGCAGCAGTCACGTGAAGTTCTTCCTGCCCTTATACTAATACATTGTTTTGAATATGAAGAAAAGACAAAATGAAATACAAAATAAGGCAGTAATTTGTCAGGACTGGCATCCACAAAAATGTGTTTTAAAGCAGCATAAAACGGGGGGATTAAATTTCAAACCTGTAGTACCACTCAATTCCTTAATGTGTGGAACAGCTGTATTCCTGCCACAGAGTGACTTCTATTCAACCTTGCCAGCACAACCTTTGCTTGTGAGTTAGAAGTGTTTTCTTGCCAGTAAATGTCTTCACAGCCTAGTTACAATATGGTCACTCATGCAGTTTAGGCTTATTTACCCTTTAAAAAATGCTATTCCTGGGGGAGGGCAGGGTGAGGGGGAAGAAGAAAAATAATTAAATTTTTAAACATGGGCTATATACATGCTTCCTAAAATAGAGCTTCTGTTGCTTTCTCTTTCTATCAGATTATCAGGGAGATGCTACCTAAAAGTATTTTAGTTGTTGAAGGCATTGTCCCTGAATATTTAATTGTTCAAACTGCTAAAAATTAGGTACTCTGGATGCAGGAGGAAAATAAAGCAAGATACTTGTAGACTTATTTATTGGTTATTAAAAAGTGCTAAAAACACTTTTTTATACTTAAGTGGATACTATAAAATAATCTTAGCATTTCTCTAACCACCTAAATATTTTTAGCATTTGTTTTAAATATGTCATTTGTAGATGTTGCTCCACAGACACTATGAAGTCTTAGTAAAAGTTCATTATAGTAATTTGGAAGACTAAAGGTTTGCAAGTATTAAATCATTTTTTTGAAAAAATATAATTTATCTGCTACCTCACAGAAATACTCTGTAGTAGTTTCATCCTGTGGATTACTAAAACATTTACAAGTGGTAGATAACATAGTGTGTGGTGACTGTTGGGTTTTTTCCCTCCACTGAGCAATCTTTTTCTCCTATATTTGGTTTATTAAGGATTTAAGTGGCCTAGCATGTATATTTGACTCGAAGATCCTGGTGGGTCTTTTCCAGCTCAGAATATTTAGTAACTCCTATATACGTTCAGGGAGCAGCTCTTAAAAACACATTCAAAATAGTGAAGAATAATTCATGAGAGGCATGATCATTATCCTATATGAAATCTGTAATAAACCCCAATCTTATCTTCATTTTTAAATGCCACTCAGAATGAATTATTCTTTCTTTCTGCTGAACAAAATGGCCCCAGCACCATCTTCTAATCAAATTAAAGTTAAATAGAGAACATGAGAGCTTAGTTCATGTTTTTGTCTTAATTGGCATTACTCTGTCTTTCTTTCCTTCTTGGCTATCTTTACTTTTTCAGGAGTTCACCATTTTGGCTGTAAGTAAAGTTCAGTGTCTGAACTAAATCACAGTGTACCTCCCAGCCCTGATGCACCTTCTACTAGTCTCAGTCTTTTCACCTTTGTCCAAGAAGAACCCACAGGTCCTTTCGGCTTCTCTTTGTTTTCTTTGTCACCCACCCTCAGTTCCTTACTGGATGTTTTTTCCTGATATGTTTAGGATGTTTTCTTTGACTGACACTGGGAAATGGTGGAGGAAACTTTCAATGTGGTTCCTTTTTTTCCCCTTTTTTTTTTCTTTTTTTTAATATATATTGTATTTTTGTTTAATCTGTGACAGTGATACTGTTACTGTGGCACTGGACATTCAGTAATAAGAATGCCATGTCATGTAAGCAAGTATTAAACTTCAAATGCTTCTGTAATTTGTACCTACTCCTTCCTCTTTTCCCTTGCTCTTATCCTTGGCCTAATGGATGCAGTTTTGATAATGTAGCGAGATTTTCTGTTGTGCTTGATCTAACCATGTGGTTGTGAGGTATGAGTAAAACATGGTTCTGTCAAGCACCATGGAACGTCACGCAGCTTTCTACAGCATGGCAAGCTGCTGAGGCTTAAGTCAGGATCACACAGTCTTAAAATTAAAGCTGAAAACAGGGCTTTCAACTTATTTGTTGAGATGATGTGGAGTATCGGGACTATAAAAAAAAAACCACAGAGGTTAATGAAGTCCAGTGAACAATTCAAATTTGTTACCAGAGAACGAGAAAAGGTGGCATTCAGGATCTATTTATTCTTGATACACAGAAAGAAAACAAATTCTAAAACAAACAGTGGCATTTCTGTGATTAGCTATAAACAAGGCTAGATTGGCTGACAACATAATCAGCAGAAAGTACAGCTGTGAAAAGCTCAAGTTAATGTTATCCTGCTATGTGAAGTTGGTCTCAGTTTCTTTTTCCAGCATATCTTAAGTCCCTATATTTAACCCTCTCTTGAAGCCCTTGTGTCTGTTCAGTATCACAAAGTTTATCATACATTTCCCAAGTTGCCCACCCCTTATCTGCATTGCAGATGTCTTTTCAACCCTCTCACAAGAAGTAAATCTTATACTTTATTGACATAGTATCTGTGTTTTGACTTGAATCTTCTACAGGCACTGAAGATTACAGATCCAAATTAAGTGGAGACTGCTTTGCAGATTTGGCTTGCCCTGAGAAATGTCGCTGTGAAGGGACCACAGTGGACTGCTCCAATCAGAAACTCAACAAAATTCCTGATCATATTCCCCAGTACACAGCAGAGTTGTAAGTTGAATCCATAATAAAGGCTTATTTACTTATGGAGAAACAAACTAAAATTGTTCCATATAAAACCACAGCTTTACTTTTTTTGAACAGCAAAAACTGAAAGTAACCTCTGTGGTGCACTTCAAAGAACTAAATATTCATAAAAATCATTTATGCATTATTTTAATACCATGTGGCCTTAAAAACCCATGATAAAGAAATAAGATAACTATCCTATGTTTCTAATTCTTCAGGACCTGGGCAATCCACTTGGATTTTTTGAATGGTGGTAGGGTTTATTTTGCTTTTAACTGCAGGAGAAAGTAGGCCATGCAGTAATCAGAGAGGTCTGTCTTAAAAAGGGCTACCTAGATGTTTAAACAGACAGAGATGATTCTTTTTATGCAAAGCATACATCAATTTTGTTGGGCAGGAGACCAGAGGAAGATAAAGCAGACAAACAAGACAGAATTAAGAAGATTAGATAATAATATAATTAATAGAGATGGGGAGAGAAGAACTCAGAGATTATTACTTGCTTAATAAGTGGCATATGGGAATGATTTGTAGGTATTACAACTGAAGTAATCTTCAAGGAGGGAGTGAAAGATAAAATTAAGACAGCTTTACAAGGTTTCTCCATGTGCAAAGAATAGAATAAAAAGGAATTCAGAGATGGTTGAAGGATTGGCAGAAATGTAGATGAAAGTTGCTGTCATTGAAGGGCACAGGTGGAGGGAAATAGCTGGTTTTCCTAGGAGATTCAGTTTAAATAACAAGGCAAAATGTTGAGGGACAAAAAGAATGGGACTGTGATTTGACATAGTAAAGCAGTATAGGGATGTGGAGACAAGATTATTGTGATCAAGTTGTCACCCGCAGGGGTGAGATGAGCAACAGGATGGCACACATCTAAAATGAGCAGTCCACAGCTGCCATCAAAACCACACTATGGCAATCAGATATTAAATAACGAGACTATTGTTAAGTGTTTAAATATCTGGACAGGTAAAGGGATTTAAAATTAAAATATTTTTAAAACACAGATGGAGACTTTTTCTGTCTCTAAGCTGGGAGAAGGAGTTGAACTTAGTAATTTTCTGTGCTGGTTTTGGCTGGGGTAGAGTTAATTTCCTTCATAGCGGATAGTATGGGCTTATGATTTGGAATTGTTCTGAACAGAGGGCTGATAATATAGAGATGTTTTTGTTCTTGCTGAGCAGGGCTTGCACAGAGCCAAGGCTTTTTCTGCTTCCTGTACTGCCCTGCTGGCAAGGAATTGGGGGTGCATGGAAGGTTGGGAGGAGACACAGCCAGGACAGGTGACCCAAACTGACCCAAGGGATATTCCAGCCCATGTGACATCGTGCTCAGTGTATAAAGTGGGGGAAGAAGGAGGAAGGGTGGGGCATTTGGAGTGATGGCATTTGTCTTCTGTAGACACTGTTACAACTGAAGGAGCTGTGCTCTCCTGGGGATGGCTGAACACCTGCCTGCCCGTGGAGAGCAGTGAATTAATTTCTTGTTTTCCTTTACTTGTGTGCATGGCTTTTTATTTCCCTATTATACTGTTTTTATCTCTACCCATAAGTTTTCCAGCTTTTACCCTTCTGGTTTCTCCCCGATTCCAATGCTGGAGGAGAGAGCAATTGGCTGTGTTGAACGTGGTGTCTTGCTGGGTTTAAACCACAACACGTTCCTATTACAAATCTGAAACTTACAATGTGAGAAATAAAAATTGATAGAGTCTTGTGTGAGGGGAGATAGATTTTAGTGGAGAAATACATTTTATGTATTTATGTACATTTTATGTTATTAGATATTTTGAGATAAAATTGTTTCATTTAAGAATAAAAGCTGATGGAATAGGTGACAGGTTAAAGTGTGGGAGGAGATCATAAAGTAGTACTTGTATAAATGAAGTTACTGAACCAAGAGAAGAGGAATGGAGGTGTTGAAATGATTAAGCACACATTGCTTTGATATTTAGGAGAAATCATGTTTAATTGTCTCTTCTCTGAAGAAATAATAATCTTAATTTAGCATTTTAATTGTTTTTTCAGATTACTTTATTTACACACAGAAGATACACTGTCAGGTTTTTTTCTATAATTATGGCTCCTACCTGTTAAATTCAGAAGGAACAATCAAATAATCAAGGCTCATCTAGTCTATATCCTAAACACTCACATTTCAGTCAACAAAATATATTTGTACTAAATATTTAGTTACAGCATTTCTTTCAGAAAATATCCAGTCTTATTTGAAGGTGTCAGTGGATTAAAAAATCCACCATTCCACTGAAACTGTTACAGAAGTTTTCTTTCACTTCTGTGTATTTTTTTTAATGGGAACTTTTAGTTTGAGATGGACTCTACCTCTCTTCAGTTTCCATTATTGCTTCCTTTATATATTTTTTGTCATTAAAAAGCCCTTTTCTTTCCAGCACTCTATCCAAGTAAGATGGTGTTTAACTGTAGCAAAGTCATTATTCAATCTTCTACTTGATAGGCTGTACAGATTGTTCTTCAAGTCATTTGATGTAATAAAAATTTCAACAGTCTTGCAAATATTCTAAAGAGGGTAGAGAAATTAATTCTTCATTTTTTTTACTTCTGCTAGAAATCCATTTGCTCTAGCCAAATGCATTCTTCTGGTATTTGCCTCACCGATACAAAAGTTACAGCTCTCCTCTTGTTTTCTGGTGTTATTCCTGGTCTTTGATGCACTGTCTTTGTTGTTCCTCTTGGGACTTCCCAGTCTAGTTCTAGGACCATTCTTTGATTTCCAGTTCACAGTATTTATGAGAATAGCAGCTAGTTAGCCTTCTTTTTTTCTTTTTTTTTCTTTTTTTTTTAATCAACAAAATATGATATGAAAAGAGTTGTTTGAGTCAAATTACATTGATGCTGCTTTAGGTTATGAGGAAAGCTAGGCTAATTTCTGCAGGATGATGTTTGGAGTTGAATCTCAGCTTGGAAATAACAATCAAAACTAAGGAAAAAAGTTATCCAAAGGTGGGCAACAAGGATGGTGGAAGGTCTTGAGGAGAAGCTGTATGAGGAGGGGCTGAGGTCACTTGGCCTGTTCAGCCTGGAGAAGAGGGGAGACCTCACTGCAGGTACAATTTCCTCGTGAGGGGCAGAGGAGGCTCTGATCTCTTCCCTGTGGTGCCCAGTGACACGGCCAGGAACTGGACCCACTGATCCTTGTGGGTCTCTTCCTACTCAGCATGTCCTGTGAGTCTCTAAAAAAAGTGTGTATTGTGTATATTGCAACAGCATTAATACCACAGGGAAAAAGCCCTGTTTCCTCCAAGTAGTTGTTTTTTAAAATAAAAAAATCTGAAAATATTTATACAGTTCAAGACAGATTCTTAATTGTAAAAGTTAAAAAAATTATAACTAAACCAACTAACTGCTGTTCTAAATTCCCATTTTGTCACTTTCTCACAGTCTTCCAGAGAAACGTTGAATGATCTGCCTAATCTGACAGTAAAGTATTTGATATAAAGTACAAGTCTGTAATTGCACCCCAGAAATAAAATATTTTTCAGGTAACTTTCTAATATATAGGAAAATGCAGGAAACATTTCAGAAATCACTCAAAATGAAGTCCCCAGGAGAAATGCTAAAGAAAAAATAATTTCAGTCTTTTACGTTGAATTTTTATAATGATTTTACAATAGATGTTCACCTAAGAAGGTAGTTTTAGAAAGCATGAATATCACTTCAGTATATAGGCTTCCAGGAAGGTTCAGCTAGTCTTCAAAAACATGCAATATCTTAGCCATTATGTTTCTGAAACAGGAAACAGCATCAAATAATCCAGACAAACAGAGTGTGTAGACATCATGACCAAATGCTTCTGTTTAGTTTTTGTTTTGAGAATGGTATTTCAGTACTTTATTTGAATAAACCAGATAAAAGAAATTTTAAGATAATTTTTTTGATCTAGTGATCGGCAGGTAATAACTGTAGTTGCTATCTTTACCAGTGAAGAGCACTGGGCTCAAAATAAAATATTAAGATCCAGAATGGAGATCTCATCATATCTGTAAACTTTCCAGTCATCTGTAATAATTTTGATTCCATTGTGTGTAGACTAATTTAAATAAAATAAATACAATTTAAATAAATTAAAAATTAAAATTCTACATATGAAATTAGATAGAACGATTTAGCACCGGAAATATAAGATTGAGGTATAAACAGCAAGTAGGTCAAGATAAAAGGATGTGGTTATCATACATATTAAAGATGAAGGAGTGGTATTGGGCACTAATACAAATTTCATTTTAGGATATATGTATAGGAGTGTAGAATGTAAATTGTAGGAAATAATTATTGTACTGTGCATAGCCATAATTAAGGATCAGCTGGAATACTGAGTTAAAGGCTTCCCTTTTCAAGATGGATATAATTGCTTGGAAAAAAATTCAAGGAGAACAAGAATCATAGAAAGAAGACTGGAAGGGTTGAAGGCATTTGTGTGAAAGAAACTTGAGGGGGAGACAAAGTAAATTACTTTTAATAGGTAAAAGATTGTTGCAAAGATCAAATTGTTTACGTTTTTCAGTGAAGTTAGAAATGTTTGCAGTAGAGAAAGTAAGTACTAAAATCAGTGTTTTTCATTATCAAGTCATTCTAGATAGTATAGCACTTGAAAAGTATTTGAAGATGTCAGCATTTATAGAATGGTCAGTGGTTCTGTTGTTGATAGATAGGGTAAAGAAAAGTCTGTTTAGAGTGAAGAAGTAACTTCGTTAATTGACAATGTGCAAGAATATTTTATATGGTCCCACTAAAAATCATATTAAGTAATTTAGCTGATTTTTAGAGGTGATAGCATCTTCTGAAATTTGGATTCCTTGTAGTTTAGTATGATATACAAATGTTTTGTGTATATCCAAAAAACTTGCATCTTCTTTCTGTTTGGTTTCATGTTGAAACTCTTGAACAACCATACCTTCAGATTTACAACTTTAATTTCCCTTCTGGCTATCAATAAGAATGAACAGGAGAGAAGGATGAACAAGCAGCTTCCTTTAATTTTCTAGGGGTTTTTTTAAAACTTGTCTTGTAAAAAGGCAATTCTGAAAAGTGTTCTGGGTTTAGAATTGTGCTGAATTCCATTTCACAGTGATCTTGTCAGTCATATCTTCTCCTTCCTATTTAAGATTCCTAAAGAAATGATGGACAGACTCCCTTCCTTAATAATATGGCTCCATTAGAGCATATAAAGGATCTAAGACTCATAATTCCCATTTTCTTTCCAAGAGAGGAAATAGGGAATGCTGGATCAATGCAGGTATTTTTTTTGAAATATAGATGTTCCCCTAACTTAGCTGCTGTTAAAGGTATACTGTACTGTAAGCCTTGATACTTGTGCAGGAAAGAGAAGTGCACAGCTACTATTTGTTGCTCATTGCATACCTTCTTACCTTCTTCCAGTGTTAGAAGTCAGCATTTAATGCTGCCTTAAGCAATGTATGTGTGCCAGCTGTAGTGGTATGAAGATAAATCATGGTAAGGGAAGTGTTTTTAAATTAATGGGAAGACCTATGCAGTGGGTTTCATTCCCTATTCAAAAGAAGAGTAATTATTTCATTCTTGTAAATAGTGTTCTGTGAGTACCTCCAGATGTCTGGCAGACTCCACCTGATATCCTTTAAAGAACAGAATACTAATCCTCAGTGGTTTATATGTCCTTCTTAAACACTTTTATTTATAATTTTCCATGGAATCCTCCCTTAGTTCCATTTTTGTTTGAAAAATTAAAAACATCATCTTATTATTTTTATTAACTGAAAAGTTAAAACCTTTCAGCTTTAGCTGTATAAAATTTTGTGGTCAGGTTTTGAAAATGTCCTATGTACGCCTATGTTTAACTAATGAGAATGTTCATTCACAGGAATTATCAAAATTAGAAATGTCACTGTATAAGGAAGGTTCTGTATAATAAGGTTCTTCAGCTACCAGTTAAATATCAGATGTTCAGGGAAACCAGACTGAAAAGTTCACTTAATGTGGAACATTCTGTATCAATCCCTGAATAATTTTTTTCTGAAATTAATGTAATTTCTTTTAGGCGACTAAATAACAACGAATTTTCAGTCCTGGAAGCTACTGGAATCTTTAAGAAACTTCCTCAGCTGCGTAAAATGTAAGTGCAACTTCAATGACCTTGTCTATTCAGATAGTAGATTAGCTCCTTGCTGTGTCTCTCCACCTTTCTTAGTTCTAATCTACAAAAGATTCAGTTTATTCCAATCAAAAATCAAGAATGGGTTTAAATTAATCCCTGAGGTAGGTCAGAGTTGGCAGCTCTCCTGCACGGGGCTTGGCACTGCCAGCAGCCACTTCTCATGGTGCACAGCCCCAGCACCTTCGCGGCAGCATCCAGCCAGCTGGTCTGTTCTGCAGCCACAGCAGGGAGCTCACAGGATAAGCTGCTTAGAAAAGATTCCAGTAATCTTTTGTAACTTCCTGTATTACTCTCTAACCAGACAATCTTGCCTCTTTCAGCACATTAAGGACATGCCATTGATTCTGTGCTTCATTAAACGGTCATTAGGTGAGGGGAATATCAAAATTTAAATGACTAAGAAAAAAGTGGTTTGATAGGTCATCCATGAAAGTCCATGTTAACAGCTAATGTTCTAAGAGTAGTTTATAATCTTACCAATTGCAGTTGTTGCTAAAAATAAGACTACAAAAAGCTTTTTTTTAGCTTATGTAAAAGACATATTTGAGGGTAGAAGATTTAGATAGTTTTTGTGACTCTGTGCTCAGTCACTTCAGGATTAAATACAAACATAAATAGTAAGTGAAAAAACATGCAAGTAAAAATAGATTAGTAGTCACCAAATGACTGCCATTTGTAAGAGATCAATATTAGTGATCAAAATCTTAAGCGAGCAAGAGTATTGCTTCAACTGCTGTTAGCCTTAACCAGATCCTTGCTAATGTGAACACAATTAGTTAAATATTTATTACTGATTTTTTAGATTGAAATATTTTTAAAAATCCAGCAATGTAAAATGAACTTGCCTTTGACTTCTCCACTTGAGTAGACTGTATGGCTTCGAATTGGACTGTAATACTTCGAAAAAATAATGTAGGATGTGTGGCACAAGAGTGATATTTCTGGTGATATACAGTAGATACCCTGTTTTATTCAATCTTCAAGAATCTCAGATTAGTACTTTTTATAGTTACAGAGTACTTTGGAAATATCAAGTATCAGTATGAAGCATCAGTGGATAAGGGAAGGGCTATAGGTGTCATTTATCAGGACTTCTGTAAAGCCTTTGATGTGCCCCCAACCCCAGCATCCTTCTCTCTAAACTGAGGAGAAATGGATTTGATGGGTGGACCTAGATGGATAAGAAATTGTTTGGACAGCAGCATCCAGAGGGTAATGGTTATTGGCTCTGAGTCCCAAAGACATCAATGACAAATGGTGTCCCTGTATTTAATGTCCTCATCAGTATATAGTGAGAGTTGCCCCTGCCTACAGCAAAGGGACTGGAACTAGACAATATTTAAGGTATCCTCCAACCCAAGATGTTCTATGATTGCAGGATTCTACAAAATAAATAAAATGCTAGATGTGTCATACATGCACATACATACACATTTATACATATATCAGATCTTCATATTTAACAATATTTCTTTTAAATTGACAAGATGTTCAAGACAAAGAAAAAGAAGGATGAATATTAATCAGTCTCGGTGTACCTGTCTGTTGGAACTCTCAAAGGCTTTAAAGTCTGGCTAGTTGGAAAGGGAAAAAAATGAAAAAATATAAATAAAAAGTTAACTATTTTAAAAATACTGCTCCATAACTTCCATAACTCCATAATATAGTTATCAGTCGTTACAGCATTCTTCCATTAAGAGAATAATATAGTGACTGCTTAAGTATTGCTGACAAGAAGTGAAGTACTGATGTTGCAGAGACACCAATATGAGTGAATTCTATATTTCTGTGAAGCTTATATTTCTTCTGGAAGTTCAAAATAGGTGCAAAGATCTTTCTGCACAGATGACATTGAAAAATTGAGGCCTAAATGTTTCATTGATTTGATGCTTCATCAGTAATAAAGCATGTGTGTGCACTGCAACATTGATTAGCTATGCAACATTAATCTTTAAAATATCCATGTAAAGTGGGTGAAGTAGTATCCGTATTACAGCAAGAAAAAAAAAGATTTTAGGAAACAGGGCTTGACATGGACAAGCTGTCTGATATTAGAATAATGAGTTTCTTGCTTCCAGTCTTCCACAGCACCATGAAGACTGAACAGCTCTATTGTGAAACTAAATGAAAGCTGTGATTGTGGATGGTGTCTACTTAGCTTTAGTTAAGCCTTTTACACCATTTCCCACATCATTCTCCTGGATAAACTGGCTGTTCATGGCTTGGGTGGACATATACATCACTGGGTAAAAGAATGGCTGAATAGCTGGGCCCAGAGGATGGTGAATGAAGTTAAATCCAGTCGGCAGACAGTCACAAGTGGTGTTGCCTAGGGCTCAGTATCAGTTGTGTTTAATATGTGTATTGATGATCTGGATGAGAGGATTAAATTCACTCTCCACAAGTTTGAAAATGACACCACGTTGGGTGGGAGTGTTGATCTGCTGGGGGATTGAAGGCTCTGCAGGATAGATGGGCCAAAGCCATCAGTGTGAGATTGAGCAAGTCCAAGTGCCAGGTCCTGCACTGTCACAACATCCACATGCAGCACTCAGACTTGGGGCAGAGTGGCTGGAAAGCTGCAGAAAAGGACCTGGGGATGCTGGCTGACAGGTGAACATGAGCCAGCGTGTGCCCAGGTGGCCAAGAAGGCCAATGGCACCTGGCCTGTATCAGCAATGGTGTGGCCAGTGGGACCATGGCAGTGATTGTCCCTCAGTGCTTGTCATTGGTGAGGGCACATCTTGAATAGCTTGTTCAGTTTTGGATTCCTCTCTATCAAAAATACATTGAGGTGCTGGAAAGGGTCCAGAGAAGGGTAACAAAGCTGCAGGAGGGTGTGGAGTCCAAGTGTGATGAGGAGCAGCTAAACAAATGGAATTTCAGCAGGGACCTTATCACTCTTTACACCTATGTGAAAGGAGGTTGTACTGAGGTGGGGGTTTTCCTCTTTTCCCAGGTGACAAGATGAGAGGAAATGATATCAAATTGCAGCAGAGGAGGTTTAGTTTGGTTTCTCCGTGGAAAGGGCTGTCAAGCAGTGGAACAGATCACCCAGGGAAGTTGTGGTCTTGCTGTCCCTGGAGAAATTCAAAAGACTTGGGGATACATTTTTGTAATAGACTTTGCTGTACTGGATTAGATGCTTGGACCTGATGATATTAAAGGTCCTATCCAACCTAACTGATGACATAATTGTATCCTTCATCACAGGCCAGGTGTAGGTTACATTTCAGCTAGGCTAGAGAGGGTAGTCAGCACTGAAGATTAAGGCACAGCTTCTTGGGTTTTATTCTAACAAATACTATCTTTCTTGTTTTGAATGATTTAAACACCATTCTAGAAATTGCATCAAATAATGTTTGATTTTCCTCCCAAAGCTATTAATTCCATCAAATAGTCTTTAGCTTTACTTCCATTCCCTTTGTCTCAGAGAGGTTTTAAGACCTTTTTAAAAATCAGTGGTGTATTATAACACTGTTTAATGTATAACTATGTACTTTTGTAGTATGTGTAAATCATGATATGAAGCAAACAAAAGGACACTAATATGAAAAATATTTAATAAAATGTATGCTGTTGCATACGTTTGCTTTTGTGTCTACATAGTACAGATACTACCCATTTAGGATGTAATTTCCATATTTCAACTAAAATTGTAAACACTAAGTATTTTGGCAATATTTTAGGTAATTTTCCCCACACTTTGATCCACTTTGCAGGCAAATTACAGATACATGAATTATCTTGCTTATAAATCCTCCTCTCTAACTAATGTAATAAATTATTAACATTTCATGTACTGTTTATATTCACACATTTCCTTTACATATGTTGCTGTTTATAGTGTTTTCTTATATTTGCCTATCAAGAGAAAATAAATCAGAGAGGTTAGTTGTGCTGTACTCATACAGTATGATTTTGTTATTAATTTGTCTAAAAATGCTACAAAGGCTGGAGACCTGAAAAATATAGTTACTGATAAGATTCAAAATTAGGAAAAAATGTTCTTGCGTGGCAGCAGCATAGATTGGGTAATTGCCATTATTAAAAAACCGTCTTCCAAAGATTACTTTAAAAATCTTTGCTTCTTTAATTAGAAGAGCAATGATTTTTTTTTTTACTTGGTTTGAAGTTCAATGATATATTTCTATTTTGTGCTTTTACACAACTTGGCTATTGCATCAAGATTGCATTTGATGATTTTGGAGGTCTTTTCCAAGCTTAGTGGAAAACTAAGATTCTAAGTCTTTCTTGTAATTTATTCAGTCTGCAGCATTTAACAGTTAATTTAGGACATTTATAAAAGAAAATCTCCTCAGTTCTTATCTGTTTCTGTTAATGTATAATAGAAACCTGAGCAATAACAAGATTACAGATATAGAAGAAGGAGCATTTGATGGAGCCTCTGGTGTAAATGAACTATTGCTCACAAGCAACCGTTTGGAAAGTGTTCAACACAAAATGTTCAAAGGACTGGAAAGTCTCAAAACACTGTAAGTATATTTATTCAGGTGTTTTTATTCTTCTTTCCTCACAGGTATTTTTGAGAATAATATTGTATTTGTCCTAAAAGAAAATTATTTTTGAGAATTAGCTATGGATTATTCAAGCATATTTTAGTTTTTATTTCTATTTTACTAGAAGCTATACATTATATTAATTTATTAGTTATTAATTATGGGTATAATGAGTCCTCTAAAGAAATGAAGCAGTTGAGAATGGGTAAACATCCAACTTCAGAAATGGAAATGGGAATAATCATCAAAGTAACAGAATTTTGCACGGGAATTACACATTTTACGTAATGGAGTCTGATTCATTTCAGCTCAACCATTACTGGGAATTTTGCTGGAGGAAGAAATTGTTCTGGTGTGTATTGAAATGTGGGAAATTATTCTCTCCTAAGTAATTTTTTTGTCATTTCAACAGTGAAGGCAGGATTAAAAGCACTATAGCTTGAACTAATTCCATTCTTTCCGTGAAGCAGTTTAGTTCTTTCCACTCAAAAAAGATGTTTATACAATCTACAGCATCTTGGCCTTCTTTAGAGAGCCTGTCCTTCAGATCTGCAGACCAGACCAGGATTAAATGGTCTTTGGGGTTTCAACTGTCCATAGACATTCGGTATTTTAAATAAATCACTTCTACAATTTCTAACCTTGCAGTTAAATTTGCTAAAATTGTTAAAGCAGCTAGTCCTAGACAAGAGCATGGGGGGAAATGACCATCTTTTGGTGGACAGAGAAGAGAACAACAGACTTCAAAGCTCTTAAGTTTTATAGAAATTTGATAGATTTCAGAATAGCTTAGGATTCTGAAATCTATACTGTCTTAGAGTCATGCTGAGGAGAAATGCTGATTTCTTTTGAGTGAAATGCTTCTGAATGCAGTAGAAGTGGTTTCTAGAATTTGTCCTAAGAAAAATTAAATGAAAAGGACCTCAAAAGAAGGAAAGCTGGTACAAGCCTCTGCTCTATATAAATAGCACTTCTGGAGTCATCAGCCTTGGAAACATGAAGAGAGGACTGCTGTATTTCTCTGATTTGAGGAATTTCAATTAGTTTCATTTCTCTTCAATTAAAAGTTCATAATTACTGCTTCTGGTATTGAAAGAAAAAGAAAAAAACCCAAACACTTAGGGGAAACTGGAGCAAGTTGCCCAGAGGTTTTGAGGTCTCATCATGAGGTTCTCAGAATCCACCTGGACACAATCCTGAGTAACTCACTAGGGAACCCTGCTTGAGCAGGGTTGGACCAGATGACCTCCAGTGGTCCTTTCCAGCCTCTCCCATTCTTTGATTCTGTGAAACACCCCTTGCCTCTGTGAAACCTTCCTACCCACCCACCTTTGTCTTCCAGCCTGCTCCACACGCACTGCACTGGGTCTCTTCAGTGAGGTGACAGGCAGCACAGGGGCACTGCACTGGCGGTCCCTTTGCACCCACACCTCTTGGCCCTCACTCCAGCAGCCCCTTCAGCCCTGGTTAAGCTGAAAAATGCTGGTCCTTCTTTCTCAGGATGCTGAGGAGCAACAGGGTGAGCTGTGTGGGAAATGACAGCTTCACAGGGCTGAGCTCTGTCCGCCTGCTCTCGCTGTATGACAACCAAATCACCACGGTGGCCCCCGGCTCCTTCGACACGCTGCATTCGCTCTCCACGCTGTAAGTCATGTTCACCTGGCACCATGTTTAAATCTCTGACCTTTGGGGGCCATTTCCCGTAATACTTTGATGTGCAATTTCACAGCACTTCGTAAAGTTCGAGGATAAAAGGATTTCCTAGAAGAAGTTTTGAGGAATTTTGTTTTCTGGACTATCTCAGGCACATGAAGAGTATGTTTTCATGGCACCCTTTGATACATCATTAGACTGGTTTCCAGAAGTTTCTGAGAAGGCAGGAAAAACATCCTGCTCACTGCCCTCATGGAAGCCCACTGATCAAAAGCAGGGTAGAAAGCCACATTTTGGGTAGGCAGCACACAATCACAGCTGATTAGATTACCATGTTGTCTGTTCTTCTGCCCGGTGCTGCCCAATTACTAGTTTAAATTTCCTCAGCCTGCTGATAATCTTAATTCATATGTATTTTCTAAGGAAGCTTCACTCTCATTTTCTATAAAAAGAAGCATCCTTTTCAAAATTTAAATATGATGTAATTTAAAGGAAGTGAAAAAAGTAAGCAAAGCTGCCACTCAGTTTCAGGAAGAAGTGCTGGTTGTAGGTAGCATAATTCAGGAAAATAGTTAATCCCCGTTTTACATGAAAAGTGACATTTTGCACCCAGTTACTAATTTTGCATATTAAGGATGACATATTTATAAATAATGGAATTGTCGATATGTTTGTGCTGAAATAAGGAGATGCCAAAAGTACTGAGGCTTTTAGAAGTAAATTCATTTTTGTAACTGGCATGTAATCAGCTTAGCTGTCACTTCAGATAGGAAGCTTATTCTCTGGAGCAAATAAAATATGGAAATCTTCAGATGATAAATTAATGGAATACCTGTTGTCAGGTTAAAGCTAATAATGTAAAGTAATAAGCATCCATCTCTATGTGAAATTATTGCTTTACTGGTACAGAGTGGCTTGACATGAAATCAGGTTTTTGACAGTTTAAAATTATTTCTAAACAAGTTATATCAAGATTCACCACACAGAGCCTAAATTACACCTTTCACCTATGGTTTACACACAGTATTGTTTGAAGAACAGTGTTTAAGGTATGCTTTTTTGAAAATAGAAATAGAACCCTTAGGATGCAAGGATGGTGTCATCTGATCTAAACTTTCCTGTGGTTCTCAGAAACCTCTTGGCCAATCCCTTCAACTGCAACTGCCATCTCGCATGGCTTGGAGACTGGCTAAGGAAGAAACGCATTGTGACAGGGAACCCTCGCTGCCAAAAGCCCTACTTCCTCAAAGAGATTCCTATCCAGGACGTGGCAATTCAGGATTTTACGTGTGATGATGGTAAGGAAATTAATATTTGAACCTTTTATAATTTCAGCTTTCATATAGATAGCTGCATTACTTCCATAGATCCCAAAGTATTACACTTTAAAGGCCTTCATGCTCAATTTCTCTGTATTTTTAAAAATTTTTCCACCCATTTTTAGATGATCAGCAAGCATGGACTCTTGTATATATGCCTTCAAAAGTTTTTCTTGCCAGTCTTCAGGATTGTAATTAATAACTTAGAAATATTATTTAAAATTTGATCAAATGTTATAGTACAGATGAGAATATTTTCAAACACCGATGCTTGAATCAAGCATCCTTTCAGGTTACTTGATCAAATAACATGACGTTATAGCTTGTTGCTCCATTAACTCTTAATTAAAAGAAATGCTGCTATCTTGCATCTCTCACACATACTTCCATTTACTGCATTATTGGTTTGTCAGTTTTCAAGGCTGTATCTTTTTTTCAAAGAGACTGTTTTTAATACTTCTTTAAGTTTATTGTCTTTCATTTCAGGATTTATTCTTTCTTTAAGGATTTTTTTTTAATCATATAATAGACTCTTACCTACTAAAACACCATTGTACTAAGTAAAGTATCATCTGAAATGTAAATTCTTGGCGTAATGGTTTACATAGATGATGTAATTTTTTCCCTACCTTGAGATATTATAATGCAGAAATATCACATTGGGTTTAAGAAAATCCAGGTGGGCTATTATTCATAATACTGACGAGACATTTATTAGCAATCTTAGCATCTGTTTGTTTTTATTAACCAGGAAATGATGACAATAGCTGCTCTCCCCTGGCCCGCTGCCCTGCAGAGTGCACTTGTCTGGACACAGTCGTTCGCTGCAGCAACAAAGGTCTAAAAGCTTTGCCTAAAGGCATCCCAAAAGACGTGACTGAACTGTAAGTGGCATGCTTTTTTTCCCCTTTTATGAAAAATAATGTCAGATTTTTATTGTCAGGGTCAAGAATGAGAGGAAAAGAAAATGAAGAATTGAATTTAGTAGATGAGTTGAAATTTATTTATCCACTGCTTTATAAAGACTTTCACATTATCTTGAGAAACTGGAGGTTAAGTTTGAATTAGCAATGCTTTGTAAGTCCCAAACCAGTCTTAAGAACTGTCTGTTACTGCAAAGCTTTAAAAATATATTAATATAAAATTGTAATCACTCTCAGATTTTATACCCCCAGCACTGGACCATTGCATAATTGTGTGGATATCATGTTACAATGGGTTAAATTAAGGGCAACAGTGAATCTGATTAATCTCTGGTTACTGGTTACAAAGGAATGCTTTTTCAATTACACAGAAAAGCAAAAAAGAAAAGAATAATATGAATGCGTTTCCATAATGAACATGCTTTTTATACCTCTAAATCAATACTTTTTACATCTAAATCAAGTACCTTAATGCTCTAAATCAATGGCCTGCAACTCCTTCTGTGTCAAGGAGTTAAAAACACCTGGACAATGGCTTTATGGTACTAAGGGAGTGAACTAGGAAAGCTGCTCTCCTGGATTTGCTGCAAGTTAATAAGAGAGTCTTGTGAGTAAGGTGGCATCTGGTATCTGTCTTGGCCACAGTGGTCATAAAGCAGTCAAGTTTAAAATCTCTATTGACAGGAGGAAAATCTCCAGCAAAACTTCAACTCTGGATATGAGGAGAGCAGACTTCAGGCTGCTCAGGGAACTAGTGAGATGTCCATGGGAAATGCTTTGGAAGCTACTGAGGTGCATCAGTGCTGGTCACTTTTTAGGTACCATCTGTTAAGTGCTAAAGAGCAAGCAATTTGAAAATGTCAGAGGCCATGCAGGTGAGGCACAAGGCCAGCTCTGCTAAGCAGGGATCTTCTGAAGCCAAGGCAAAAATGAAAAGTGTACATCCAGTAGAAACTGTCCTGGGGTGCATTGGGAAAAGTGTAACCAGCAGGTCAAAGGAAGTGATCCTCCTCCACTTTCAACCTTTGTGAGGCCACTTCTGCAGAATTGTATTCAGTTCTGGTCCTCACAGCTCAAGAAAGACAAGGAGTTACTGGAGAGGGTCCAGTGGAGGCAAAAAAGGTGATTATGGGCTGAGAATCTCTCCTATGAGGAGGGACTGTGGGAGCTGGGCCTGGTTAGTCTGGAGAAGGCTGAGAGGGAATCCCATCAATACATACAAATATCTCAAAGGCTGGTGCCTGACTCTTTCCTGTGGTGCCCAGCAACAGGACAAGGAGCAATGGCCATAAACTAAAACACAAGTTCCACCTCAACAAGAGGAAGAGCTTCTTTACCTTGAGGGTGTCAGAGCACAGGAAAAGGCTGCCCAGAGAAGTCACAGAGTCTCCCTCTCTGGAGACATTCAAAACCCACCTGGATGAGTTCCTGTGTGACCTGCCCTAGGTAACCCTGCCTTGGCAGGGGGGTTGGACTGGGTGATCTCCAGAGGTCCCTTGCAATCCTAATGATTCTGTGATCCTTCCTACTCAGAATATTCTATGATGCAGAGATTATGATCGTTTTGTGATATGGCAAAAATACTGGTTTTAATAGAAAGTCTTCCTTTTCACATAGTTTTATAAAATCTGGGCCATTTTATCAATCTATTGAAACATTTTTTCTCTGAGAAAAATTGTTAAGATTGCATTTTATAAAAGACACAATTTGAATATGCAGGTGGATAGTAACATAGATATTAAAAAAAGAGCTTGCTACCTCATGAAGATATCAACTGAGTAAGCTTCATAAGACTATACAAGCAAAATTTTATGCATTATGAAAGGGAAAATATGAACCTAAAAATTAAGATATTCATTTCTTTTGATTCTTGATCAGATAGGTCACAATATTGAAAGAAATAGAAATTATTTACAGGAAAAAAATGTTGATTTGTGTTACATATGGCAAGTATTTAATAATGCTTCTTAATGGCTGGTTAATGTAATGCTTTTCCAGAAATCATAAATACATTTCATAAAAAATTTTACTGTTTTACGGTTTGGTATTATATAGAAGATTCTGAGATGCCCACCATTAGTCTGGTGCTTAATAGCATCTAAAAGTCTTTAGCCACAGATAAATTGAAATTATTAAGACCTTAAATTAGCACACAGGTATATAAACCTATAACTTCATTAGCTTTTGAGTTTGGTGGTTTAGGTTTTTTTCCCTCAAAGAAAAGATGAGTTTCTTCTAGTCAGGTATAAATACAATTTGGCAATATAAAGTCATCAATGCAATGTAAAATAAAAGCAGCTAAAGAGAGATACTTTTGGAATTGCAAATGGAACCTTGTGACTGAAAATTCATTTGTAGAGAATTTTTGATGCTTTAGTGTCTAAGCATGCAATTTAGCATATTTTTCAAAAGAATAAGGGAAGTGGTTCCTGTTAACAGTTGCATACTGATTGAGTCTTCTTGCTTATTAGCATGCATGGTTCTTCTAAGACGTACTCTTCATGTGTTTTATAAAATATCTTAATAGTTGCTTCATTTGAACAAGGAGGAATTTTTATCAGGCAAGTGGATACTTGTAATACTTCAGTTCTAATGAAGCTTAATAATATAACCTAATGTATCTGTTGATAAAAGAATTTCTTTAGAATACTTACTTCTTCAAAAGTTTTAGAAGTTGGATTTTTTGGGGTTTTTTTTAAATAATTAATTGCATGGGCCCATGTTCTATTCACCACCATTAACATGGTATAAATATAAAGCTTGTTGAGACATATTTTGGATTTTGTAATCAGCACTAGAAAGTCATAATCCAAAGGAAAAAAAAAGTGAAGAAAAGACAGCCTTTTGATTAGGTGTAGAAATATTTTTTGTGAAGTTTAACTGTTGTTTCAGTTCATCCATTTAGTCAAGACTAAAGTTTCAAAGATGCTACAGATACGTAAAGATATTAAGCTCAAAATAAAACTAAAAATGTCACTATCAAAGACTGCTCTTAGCTCAAGCATGTTGCAAGTATTTGGATGGCAAAAATATCTTCTTTGTATAGGGATAATGAGGGTTTAGTTTCCATTTGGGTTCCAGGGAACATAAGTAATACCACCATCAGCAAAGTCATTTTCCCCAGCTGAGAAACTAAAGACCTCTAATCTTCTTGCCTCTATCTGCTTCATTTCAAACCATCAGGTAAATTCAGTGCTTCTTATAGTCGCTGAACTACTTGCCCTGGTTACATGAAGAGCCCTGCACTTGTGCTTTGTTATGTGTGGCTGCTCTCTGGAAGCTTTTTAGGAGAGGCTTTTTACCTTCCTCTGCCTGTAATGCCAGGGCTGGTACAGTTTGATAGCTCTCTACCCATTAACTCCAAGGATGAGAAGGTCTCTTATTGAGAATTATGAGCATGGAAGAAGAGTGAGCAATATAATACAGGAGCTGTGAACCTATGGAGAGGGGGGGAGAAATCTAACTTTTCTATCAAAGAGTAATTGATTACTGTCTTCAGTCACTAACATACTTCACAGGAATAGGACTGCAGCATGATATACTGACGTATCATGAAATTTACAGGGATAAAGTAAGGAAGGTGACCTGAACCACAGGCATGACAAATGAATTTGGTGTTAGAGCTAAAAGCAGACTTTGCTGTTTGTAGGGTAAAGGACTACCTCTGCAATGCCACTCTGTTTCTTTTTTCATGATAGCTAAAAATCCACACTTAAAGTGGTTTGCAGAAGTTGGATTTACCTTTAGTCTGTAAGTATGTGGGAAATGGAGATGATAAAGACCTCATTTTGCAGAGTCGTTATGAAATAATAGAAACTATCATGCAAGAGATGTTTTTTGTTATGTTACTTCATAATATGCACTATATATGATACAGTAGCATTTGGATCTTAGGCTGCAAATCCTCACTTGTATCTCTATAAACCAAAATGTGTAAGCAAGTTTTCTTATAAAATGAAATAGTAGGCATTCATTTGCTATTAACTTTACTGTTGGATTCTGAGATTAGTGGATGAAGATGCTCTTATTTTAATGAAATACATAATGCTCTTTGTTTTATTTTTCTGGTTTAGTTATTTGGATGGAAATCAGTTTACCCTTGTTCCAAAAGAGCTTTCCAACTACAAGCATTTGACACTCATGTAAGTAGTTTTAAAGCAACACTCTCTACTGGAAATTAAAACAAAACAAAATACCTTACTCAATTATACTTGAATTTATTTATAAGAAAAAGCCTGTAAAATGTATCATATCTTTAAGCAAATACCCAACCATATTTTATAACTGAGGATATTTTATTCTCCATATCACATTCTACATATAATATACTCAGTCACATATTATGAGCATGGGTATTTTATTCCAGTGATTACATCACAAAATAACACAGCAAAAATTATAATTGACCTCAAAAGAGACATAATATCTTATAAAGTCAGGGTAATTGTTTCTCCCACAGTATATGGTTTTCATGAAGGAGAGAGCTTGCCTAAAATTCTGTGCTGCCAATTCTGTTGCTGACTCACTATGTGATTTCAGGCAAAACACTAGTTGCTCTAAAATTTATTACCTCTACCTCATGGATGGTTTGAATATGATTTCTGTACCTTTTATGTGTACAGTGAGAAAAAAGGAAGACTGTAGAGGTAAATGCCTATAATTCCAGCTGTAATTCCATAGTCTTTGTTAGGACTATAAAAATGTATACCAGCTGAGGCTGAACTGTGTTACATTCTGAAAGCAGTTTGTGGTTTCATTACAATCAGAATGAAAAGTGGAGAGGAGTAACAGAATACCTTAAATTTCATTTTTCACTGGGTTTAGAGCAATTCAAAAACAACTTTATTTCCTTTATTTACCTCACGTTAGAAAAAAAAGAAGTCACAGTCACAATTATTTTTAAAACCAAGACTTTTTGTATTTTTCATATAATATCAGGAAAAAAACCCCTTGCAATATTTCAAGTCTATCCTGTGTAGAACTTGTAGGAAATCTTTGTGAATAGTTTAGGGAAGTTATGAATAGATGAATGGTAAACAGAATGCAAATAAGTATTAACAGTCTCCATTTATCCATTTATGAGACCTGCAGGGCACATTATTTTAAATTCTTCTGTGCATTTACTCATACTGCTGTTCTGTAGTTGAGAATGTTCCTCAGCTGTTTTGGAAAAAGAAATTACTGTGCATAGTCCTGTGGTCAAAGAAAGAATTACTTACAAGTCTCCTGAGTTCCAGATTAACAAAGAAAGTAGTTTATTTTCATCTTTTTCTTTGTCTTTTGAAGGTATTTCTCTGTTATACTTGCCTAGTATGTTTGAGTCAGTCATCTTACATGCTCTCATGAAAACTTCAAGTGGGGAAATATGTATATTGCATAGCTATTCAACAGTGCTCTTAAGTTAATATATGAAGGTTCCCTCAGAAACAAAGGTAGTATTTCACCACAAAATACATGAAACAATGCTGAAATTGTCAACATAAAATAAAAAGTAAAGCACAATATGAGAATAAAGAAAAGACAGTATTCATATTTAATGCAGTATCTTTGAAGCTACCAGCATACCACTACAGCTTCAATCATAATTATGTTTAAGAATTTATTCATTAGAATTTTGAACAAAGAAGACATTAAGGCTTTTTCTGTAAATCTAAGTTCTTTATAATAGTAGCTCTGGGCTTCGATGTCTTCATCATGTAAGTGTTAAGTAGAGTATTAAATGATATTTACTTAGGTGTCATTAGGGACACGACTAGAATGACTTTCACTTTAAAACATTACTTTCATTTTTGTGCTTGAGTTCATGAAGGATTGCATTATTAACTTGGTAGCATGATGAACATTGCTATTGTATTAGAATGCATTGTGCTGCTTTTTCATCTGTGTTGAAATGAGAATGCTTTTATTCATCAAGCTAAACACTTGCTGGGCTTTTGTATGGCATGTGAAAATAAAAACAGGTGCTGCTTTAAACAGTTATATCAATGGTAATACTACTTCTACTAATGAAAATGTGTCTTGTCAGTTTAACTTACAGTGTTTTGGGACTGGGGCAGTCATTTTAAGGTCTGAATTTCTGAATTTATTTTTTAGAGATTTAAGTAACAACAGAATCAGCACTCTTTCTAATCAGAGCTTCAGCAACATGACTCAGCTGCTCACCTTGTAAGTTTAAACATGTAACAGTGACTCTTTGGAAGCATTACAGTGGGGTTTTTTGTCTTGGAAAGAAAGGGCGGTTAGTTGATATTAAAACTTGCTTGGTTTGGAGGCTGTAAAATAACTTGTTTGCTAACGAGCTATGTGTGCAAAGGCTGATTTTGGTCATGCTCTGCATAGTTTACTGAATAACTGATCCACTTGCTGACAGCATTTTATGTATTTTCAGAATTCTTAGTTACAACCGCCTAAGATGTATTCCTGCACGGACTTTTGATGGGTTAAAATCACTTAGGTTGTTGTAAGTATTATTTTTTAATTATTGCTATTTTCCATAATTTTATTTGTGTACAGAAGATAGCAGAACCATGGGAAGCTGGCAGATTTTAAAACCTATCAAATATTTCAGAAGTGACAATTATGTAGCCTTAAAAATGCATGTTTTACTTTTCTGATTTTTAATGTTAGCTGTATTTCTTTTTTCGTGAAATGTTCTTCCTTGTTATAAGCATTAAAGTCTAGAAAAAATGCCATATGCATAAATTCCTTCAGTATATATCAGGAGGGTTTGCAGTTGAATTTTGAATATTTTTATTCCAACAGTATATTTCTTTGTCTTGTTTCATTAATGTGGGAGTATTTCCAAAGCCATGACATCATCATTAAGAACTGAAAAGCAATAGCTTTATTTTTTGGTTGCAAGAAAACTTTCAATTTTACCACTAGGAAAAGCATGCTTGACAGGGCACAAAAATGGACAAAGTAAAAGACAGAAAAGTCAGACTCATTTACAGCTTCAGTTTATCATTAAGAAAAAAGCTTACAAAAATTCCTTTTCAAAGGTCCACAGTAGGACATGTATTTTTGCTTCCATGTGGGTCATTTATAATCGTTTAAATACTTGATTGGATTAAATACCTAAAGCATGGCATTATTTAAGTATGCTTTCATAACTTCAGTTATTCAATATAAATATGGAAAATTTCAAGAGCCATAATTCTATATGTGTTAGACATTCATGTAACTGAATGAATTTATAGAAAAAGAGAGATTCTTTTCCCAGAATCACAGAATGAGTTGAGTTGAAAGGGACCCACAAGGATGATTGGGTCCAACTCCTGGTCCTGCACAGCACCATTCCCAAGAGTCACACCATGTGCCTGAGAGCATTGTCCAAACACTCCTTGAACTTGAACTCTGCCAGGCTTGGTGCTGTGACCACTGCCCTGGGGAGCCTGTGCCAGTGCCCAGCCTTCCTCTGGGTGGAGAACCTCTTCCTAATATCCAACCTAAACCTCTCCTAGCTCGGCTTCAGCCCTTTCCCTCGGGTCCTGTCACTGTCACCACGGAGCAGGGATCAGTCTTTCCACTGACCAGGACCCCCAGGTCCCTTTCCTGGCACTGCTTCCCAGCTTCTCATTCCCCAGTCTGAACCTACATCCAGGATTGCCTCATCCCAGGTGCAGAGTGCAGCACCTGCCCTTTTTAAACTTCATATGGCTGGTGAAATCATCAGGTTTTCTACAAAAGAAATAGCACCATTCCCAGTAGTGATGCTTAATAAAGTCTTTCATTTTCTACCTCTACTATCAATTTTGGACAAAAATGTTAATACTTATATTAACAGTCAATGTCTGCATGTTCTATGAATCCATGAAAGATTAAAATGAGCATATGAACGTAATTAATGCAAATTAATTTCAGCAGGGAGCTGCTGAAATAATCAGAAACTCTTCTATCTGCTATCTCTAAATCCAATTGTTACTTTGCATAACTTTGCCTACTTTTATCAACTTTTATTTTTGAATTTTAAAATAATCACAGTATTTCTATTTCTTATGCAAAAAGTCAAATGACAAGTAGGATACCAGTTAGAGCTTAAAAAAATAAAACCACTAACAGGTGGAAACTGAGGAACTGGAATAAAAAAAAAAATGTGAAAAGCTGAAAACTGTTGAAAGAAGATGAAATTTGCCAAGTTAACCAGGTGATTTTTTATGCATTGATATTGTTGTGTTTCTTTTCTCTTTAAGGTCTTTACATGGCAATGATATTTCTGTTGTTCCTGAAGGAGCCTTTAATGATCTTTCAGCATTATCACACCTGTGAGTACTCAGCTCATATACAGCATTTATCTTTTTTTTTTTTGTTGTTATGCTTAGTCAATTTTATATAGCCAAACAAAGACATAATGCAAAGAAATTCTCTGGAAGAAGCTTGTGCTTGTGCAGAGGTTGGGCACCGGCTCTCAGCTCAGCAGAAAAATCGTGGGCTTGCTGCTTGGGCTGCAAGCTGAACTTGTCTGCCCTGTGTCCTCATGGCAATGAAGGCTAAAGACACTCTGGGCTAAATTTGGAAGTGAGCAGCCAAGGGATTGAGGGCACTGATCACTCCTTTCTGCCTGGCCCTCCTAGAGCCACGTCTGGAATATGTGTCCAGTTTCTCCTGTACAAAGCAGATGTTTATGCAAATCCAGCATGGGGTAAGCAGGGTTTGGAATTGGTGAGATTGTGTGAGCTGTAAGGAGAAGCTACAGGAACTGGGCTTATCCAGCCTGAAGAAAGGGAAGCCATGGAGAGACGTAAAAGTCTTCAAGCCTCTAAGGATTACAGCAATGATGGAGACTCAGAGGTGCACAGTGGATAATCAGAGTAATGCATCAAAACCTGCAAGTAGGGAAATTTGATTGAACATAATGAAAAATTCTTCACTGTGAGGATGATTCAGCCAGGTTGTCCAAAGAAGCAGGAGAATCTCCATCCCTGGAGATTTTCCGAGCTCAGTTGGAAACAGCCCTGAGCAACCCTGACTGCCCAGGTAGCCCTGTTTTGTGCAGAAGGTGAGAATAGATGAAAATTAATTTATGATTCTGTGTCAGTGTCTTGTTAAGTTGACACTAAGCCCATCACTTCTGATTTCAGAATATAATTTGAGGTAATAGTTTTCCGGTTTTTAATTTTTCATTGGAGCCTAAATTAGAGCAAGCAAACCTCATGGTGTTTATAGGTAGTTAAGACTTTGAGGAGTATGTTGACTAATGTCTTTAGATATGTCTGGAGTTTTAAGTTTCTGAACAGCAGCAGTTGTTAAAAACTTAATTATCTGTTTCTCATTCCACATTGGACATTTACATTTAGCTCTCAGAAATTCCATACTGATTAAGCTTTCAGTTATTGATAATTCCTTCAAATTCTACTAATAAAGTAATTTGTCTGCATGAAAAATCAGTAAAACTTGGATAGATTTGATTGTTGCTGGTACTTTTTTTCTTAATGGATACCAGTTATCCTTGTTAATATTCTGATTTTAGCAGAACAATTGTGTTAGTTCAGGCTAACATCCACTTTTGCAAATACAGAATGGACAAATTCTAGGTGTTTCTCCTTTTATGGGAAGTTCCCTTGTCACTAAGTCTCCTTTTTTTACTGCTCTGACTTAAGCCTGGCTGAAAAAATATGTATATTTTCTTGAGTACAGCTTGAATGTATTAAAAAGTTAATATGAGAGGGCTCTCTACTCAGTGGGGCAGAAAAGAGTGTTTCAGCTCTGGTAGTTCCTACTGCCTTTGCTTGCCAAAGACTTTGTTGTATCTCTACAAGAACCACTGATTCAAAGCTGTGGAAAGTATTGAAACGTCTGGAGAAGGAGGATGTTCTAATACAGCCACTTGATAGTGTTTACACATGTTGGGATTATCTGTTAAAGGTTCCATGATAACTGTATTTCTTAAAAGGAATATGAGTGCATCTTTACAGAACAGCACAAGGCTTCAATCCTCTGAATTAACTACACAATGTCTCATTGTTTTCAGAATTTTCAGAGTATTTATAGTTTCTAGCAGAGAAAATAAACACTTAAAAAGCTGTTACAGAAATTAATCCTGAAAATCTCTAGCTAAATTATTTTTTAATTAAAAAAAATTACAAGGATCATAATTTCAAGAAATGGATTTGCTTTCATAATGAAGCAATTCTTATGTAACCACCGCAAAGCTGGGATAATGTAGTTTTATTTACTTATGCAGCAGAGAACTCTTACAGAATTCTGCACATTATTGAGAGTTCAGTAAGACAGTTCCAAAGAGGAAATCATTAAATCCAATTTGGAAGCTTAGAAACAGATGGTTTGTACCAGCCTGGGAGCCATAAACTGAAAGGAGAAATATCAGGGCAGAACTCTATGGAATTGTCTTGACTGCTTCAGAAGAAATATTTTATTCTTGTTATCTTGTTAAATTGCCCAGTATCAGTTTCACTCTGCTGATGCAGCTGATCTTCTCGTTACAAACCAGCAGTGAAACAGAGCTAGTTGGTATTAACTCACCAAAATTCACACATAGTGCTGTTAAGAATATCTAGATTTCTGGACTAGGTTTCTACTAAAACTATTACTTCTTGATCTAGAACCCAAAGCCAGACACTTACTGCTGTAACGGGTATTTGGCTGGTGGGAGAACAGGTTTGCATTTTGAATGGTTTCTACCAACCCGTTTTCTGGCTTCTTTTTTTAAAAAGCAGCCATTTAAAAATTGATTTTTTTTTATTTGTCTTTTTTCCACAGGGCTATTGGAGCAAATCCTCTTTACTGTGATTGCAATATGCAGTGGCTATCTGACTGGGTAAAATCAGAATACAAAGAACCTGGTATTGCACGTTGTGCTGGTCCCGGGGAAATGGCAGATAAACTGCTTCTCACAACTCCTTCTAAGAAATTTACTTGCCAAGGTACTGTTGATGTATTTTTTCTCTTTGAAGTTCCATTATTTAATTTTTACAAATGGTTGAGCTGTGAATTAAGAGTCTTTTGTACTCAAAAGACATTTATTATAGCATCTTAACTCAGCCTTTCATTATTACTCGTACTTAAGGATATAGCCATTGGTGCCATTCAGGAAAGGTATTTATTTTAAAGATTTTAATTCCTATCTCTTTTAAAATAAGTAGAGAAATAAGTCTTTGGACTTGCAGTAGAGTATTCCTCATGACGTACACAGTACATCAAAGTACAGGATGTACACAGGTACTTTTTACGGCCTCAGTCATGAATAGAGTTTAAACATCTACACTTCCCTCAGCATTTTTCCTTCAGGCTGTTCACCATAAAAACTGTAAATACATCTGTAATCCTTGCAGTCTGCAATTAAATGTATAATATGTCTCTGATATTTCAGAAGAAAACATGAACCAAACCAAAAACAAACCAAGAAAAGGGTAGATAAAAGAATGTGATAACCACTATAGAGGCTTCAATCAAAGATGTTAAATGGGCAGGTGTCTCAGGGTATTTAATTCTATGTTGGTACCAGTGTTGCTGGCATTTATATCACAACTTATATTATTGTCTGTTAATTCCTAGGTTCTTTTTCTGAACTGTACTGTTACTTTTTAGAAAAGTACCCTTTTACTTACATCAAGCGAGGACTTGGTTTATTTATTGTTTAATCTTTCTCTATTCTACTGATTTATCCCTTCTTAAATATTCTGAAAATACAGAAAGCTTCTACTGTAGCTTCATTTTTCATTTCCTGATTTAAAAACATTGAAACTCGAATTTTTAAAAAAATTATGTGTTCTTATATTTGTAAGCCATTACTAAGCTCATTGTGATTTCTGAGGCATCAGATGAATATGATCTTTAGTCTTGTAGAAGTAACTTATTCTCAATGTCTAGGTAATCTTCAAGCTATTTTGACTTAATCATCTTTTAATGTATCTTCAAAGGTGAGCTTTTTCCCTTTGTCATTTTGTTCTTAAAAAAGCAAAGCAGTGGGACTTTGTCGGAGTTTGTCTTATCCAAAGTTGTTCTTTGCTGCATATTTAATCTATTCAGTCTTTTCTCTTTAGACTTTCTGTCAAAAAACTTTTTTTTTTGTATACAAATACCACTGGAAACCATCTTGTTACTTGTGATGCCAGTGAATTTTTTTTCCCTTCTGAATCCTTCTTGAAATTTTTCGGCAGTACATCTGTGAGGTCATGCCAGTGTTCATTGCATCTGACACTCATCTGTTGCAAAGTCTCTTGGCCTCATTTTAGATAGGACCTTTGCTGGCCAATCTGATCATTTTCTTCACCAGCATCCACGGAACAGTATTGTAGATCTGAAAGAATATTTGCATGGCCACGAGGAGCCTGTTTAGTTATTTTCCAGCCTTGTCAGTTTTACAAACTGTATCTATTCTGCCTACAAACATAGTTATATTTCTGTCAGACAAGCCAGAAATTATATCTTATTCCCTCTTGCCCATCAGAAAAGATCCTTTATATTATTATGCAGGGTAAGAACTGTATATTTGTTTCACTTCCAAGAGTGGAGATCTGATATTATGGATACCTTTGAAAGAAAATAGTTTTCCTACCACTGTCCTATGAAGACGCTTATAATTACAGATTGCAAATCAGCAGCTTTTCAATGACATGATGGCCCTGTAAGACATTTGAGTCTGCTGCTCAAAGAGAAATAATTTTATCTTTTTCTTAAAACAGAACTGTTGAATAATAGAAATTAGGAAGATGTTATGTTCCTATTAGAACCAAAATTTTTGCCTATGAATAAAAGGCTGTTTTCAGAATAACTGTTGATGGTCCACTACTCTATATGTATTTACAGGAAAAGAGTAATTCCCTCTTATCACTATCCATAGATTCAATTGATAGCGAATTGGGTGCTTGAATTTTACCTACTGAATAATGAACAGTTCCCAGTGAAAATGGCATTTTGCAATGAAGTCTCATCTCAGTTGTAAAGCTCAACCAAATCACTTTACCTTACTCTAATTTAATGAATTCTTTTACTGCAGGAATCATCCATTAATATTTTCTTCTTCCAGTTATTTTTCTACATTTGTGGGTGGGTTTTTCTTTCATTTTTTTTAAATATGGCCTCTAACATCTTCTCAATCTTTTACCTTTACCTCTTTATCATCCATGCCCTGCTTCTAGAGATTCCAGGGCCTTGTGGTTTTCTGATACCAGGTAAGGTTATAAGTAGATCTGGAATGGGTGATCTGCTTAAGAACAGACCTTCTGACCTTCCTT
The DNA here is from genome assembly GCF_052056855.1 of Sturnus vulgaris. Lineage (NCBI taxonomy): Eukaryota > Metazoa > Chordata > Aves > Passeriformes > Sturnidae > Sturnus > Sturnus vulgaris. Next base: position 16,456,157 of record NC_142246.1, read on the forward strand.
TTGTGTACCTCAAGCAGACTTCTTTCCTAAGACACGCATGTGTACTGTTTGTTTTCCCCTGTGATGAATTGATGATTATTCGTGATAGATCATTTAGTATATTGTATCAACAGGTTTTTTTTATTTCAAAAGTCTGGGTTTAAAATCTGTGTTATCTAACTGAAATTATTACTGCCATTGCATTGTACTAAAAATGGTGATTTAATTAGAGCCCATATGCAAGAGATGAGTTATAAAATGTCAAAGTTTTTCTTGCAACAGGTTTCTTTAGAAGCTGGTTTGAGACAGTTTATGTCATGGTTTTTCTTAAAACATCTTAGCTACATGTATATATCTATGTCATTAAAATACTGTTAGGCTTTTCTCGGTTTACAAAATAATTTCTTTTCTCAGGGCTTATTCAAGAACATAAATGTCCACAATTTGAAAAACTAAGCTAGCCAATAGGTTATAAACCAAATTCTTTTTCATTTATGAGTCTTTTAACACATGCAAACAGAAAGAATAAAGGAACAGTATAGTGAAAATGAAAATAGGTTCCGAAACTACCTTTGCTCTTTTTTTGGTCTTACAACTGAAGAATGATAAATCAAAATACTAATTTGTATTGGATACTACATATATATTAGTTTGAAATAAATAAAGTACAAAATCTGATAATGTTGGATTATCTCTCTCTTGTTGAGACTTAGGTTCCCATTTTCTGTCTCTGTTTTGGAAGTGAAATTTAGATTGGTAATCCATTTGGGAACAAAACCTTAGTTACTGAATGTTTTTTAATTTGTGCCAAATAATTAGCATTTTATTGCATGAAAAGCTGAAAAGAGGATATAATATTCAGAATAAATGGAAGGAAGGATTGACTCCCAGGCTACAGCACAGTATTGCAAGTTTCTACGTATGTGCCTCTTTCACTTAACTTTTTTTCACAGAACCTCTTAATATACTCAATAAACAGCAATAGTCTATAGAGTACAGTCAGAGCTTTCTAGGTGTTGATTCCATGACGTTTGTTTTAACATTTCTACCTCTCCTGTGTGCTGATCTAACAGATACTCTGACCAGGTATAGATTTCTCTTTCAAAATAATGTAATGAAGAGAAAAAAAATAATGGTCCCTCCAGATTATGGCTTTGGCAGTAAACACCTTATCACATATTACTGTGTTCTGCTTGCAAGCTGTGACACAGAAGGATACCAGCAACTGCACATTTTTTAAAAAAATAAATTAAAAGGTCACCCACTCTTTGTCTGACACTCCCTACTGGATCCTTACAATCATATGGCTTCCTTCCAGGCCAGCTCATTTACAATTAATGTGGGATTATTTTGCAAAGAAAAATAAAAAAGTTCATCAATCAATGTTTAAAAGTAGAATAAAGCCCTATATCTAAGCATTGCCCTTTTAGCTTTGAAAACTCTGCAGTTTGGCTCATTCTGTGTAAAATCTGCTACAGAGTAATCAGGTGTTTGCTCTAGTAGGCCCCAGGACTTTGGGATTTCTTTCCATTTAGAAGAAACCACTGTTTATTCCTTCAAAGGTACAGTTCATCTGTGGATAACTGAGGGTTTTTTTTAATAAGGAAAATCTGAAATCAAACTGAAGGCAGTATTGTTATCAGGCCATAGAGCCAGTGATAGGGAATGTATCTTCATTCTCTTAATAGGCATGTGACAAAGTCACCCGTTTTCTCTTACATTAATCAAACTTCACAAATATGATGAAAATTAATCATTATTCATACACAGGTATTTCTAACTTTTAACAAGTAACCAGTGATTTCTTTAGTTGTTTTACCAAAAAAAAAAAAAGGTGTCTCCTAACTTTAAATATTCACTATTCACTATAAAATGGCTATAAAACTGGGAAACTACAGAGAAAAAAAAACCCTAGAAAATATTTATATAACAGAAATAAGATTTGTGTAATTCAAAGCTCAAGTCTGGGTTCTGAAACTTAGGATTTTGTCAATTTCTGTTTCTGATTTCTTTCATTATAATCATTGGTAGAAGAAGCTAGACTGCAAGCATGCACACTTGCACATAGGTTTGAGGTAGAGTTTACATGATCTGTGGGCTCAACTGACACAGTAATGCACAGAACTGTGGCTGATCCATAAGAAAGAAAAACACAGTATAACACCATAAATAGTGAGATAGCTTGGACAATGCAATTTACATTACAGTTTGCAGATGTTCAAGAAATTTACAGATAATTTTACCATTTCATTTTGCCATCTATGTGATCCTGCAGATAAAAAATATGTTAAAGCAAAAATGCATTTAAAGAAGTGCTCTCAGTAACACCATCATGGGAAGGACTGAAAACTGTGACAGTCCATTTTCTCAGTGGTAATTCCTACTCCATAACATAACAAAAGCTGAAATTGTATTCTTCGTTTTGTTAATGCAAAGGAAAGGTAATTATCATGGATCAGAATTGTACAGCTTTCAGAGAATAGGAACATGAGAATCACTTTCATGTGAGCTTCTTAGGAAAAACTAAAAAGTGATACTTAAATCAGAACTCAAATCCCATATTTATTTGGTAACATCAAAAGAATGAAGGACAGCTCAGCATTTCATTAATATAGAAACACCATAGAATCTAAAATATAAAGTCTATTTTAAAAATTAGAGCAACAGGTCAGATAGATCCTGTCCAATGTAAATTAATAGTTTCTTGTTTCTGACTATCCAATTTGTATTTTTAAGGGCCTGTGGATATTAATATTCTTGCAAAGTGTAATCCCTGTTTATCAAATCCATGTAAAAATGATGGAACGTGCAATAATGATCCAGTTGACTTCTACAGATGTACATGCCCATATGGTTTTAAGGTAGGTACTGCATGAAGAGGAAAAAAAGCTCACTGAAATGTAAGCTTATCCTTATACAGCTTGAAGTATTCTTTGCCTTCTTCCATTTGTGTCTGTATTTTCTTCTTACATTATAATTGTTATTCCCTGTGTAGGGTCAAGACTGTGACATTCCCATTCATGCTTGCATTAGTAACCCGTGCCACCATGGTGGAACTTGTCATTTGAAAGAAGGAGAAAAAGATGGTTTCTGGTAGGTTTTTTAATTGTAATAACAGGATGGAAAACTACTGAGATTTTTATGGTAAACTAATTTAGGTGTTAATCTTTAGGTTCTCTGTGTTTGCTGAGCACCACAAAGGCAGATTTTTAGTGCTTTGGAAATTTTCAGAACATGTTACCATCCTTAGAAAGCTTCCAGAGCTTTGAATCTGTTAAAAACAATAACAAATGACTGTGATTAGTTGAGGCATATCAGGTCAAGACAGCATAGTATTGACTCCATTATGTTAATTAATAGCTAGCTAGATCCCTGCTGAAAAAAATCTCATAATTCATCTGTTGTTGTGTGTATTACTTCAACAGACAGCATGTAAATGATAAAATGTAAATCCCAGTGAAACAGAAAATTAATGATTCATTTGAAACTCACTATGCCAGCAGATAAACATGCTGTGAGCATTTTTAATCTTGAGTTATTTAATCACACAGTACAATTACTCCAGATGTACTTCATGAATTATGAAATAAAGTTCTTTAGAATTCTTATGTGAGATTATTAGTCATTTAATAATCTACACCTCAAGCTTGTTAGAAATGACACTTCAGAAAGACACAATTCATTATCCTGCAATTCGTTATGACATTATTCTTACTTTTAACCAAATTCTGCCCAAGGATTAAATAGTCTTCTATTAAAAAATAAGTGTATATATCTTAATACTATGCCTCAAGAATTTAAATTGACATAGTCATGCCACAGAATTTGACTTTTTCAATTTATTTGTTTGCACACTATATATTTTGAACATCAAAGCAATCTCATAGTGAAAACTTCAGAAATTATAGGTAGTGCAAATTACATGAAAATGTATGTGTAGTCATGCTTGAGTGACTTTTACATTTATTATCTATTTTGATGTATTTGTTTTGCAAAAACGTGATTAAAAGCAAAAAATAAATTACTGGTTTGAAAAATTTATGCAGGCTTTGTTTTTTTATATGAATGCATGTACATTAAAGAGAGTTTTATATTGGGGCATTTAACTGACTGATTGTGGAAAACTACTATTTCATACTAATCACTGATTCCACAGTATTTTCCATGTATTTAACCTTAAAAAAGCAAAAGGATCACTTTCCATAAGAAATATAATCTTACATTGTAAAGGAAGAATGCTTTTCATTTATTTAAAAGAAATGATTCATGATTTAATTTAGCAGGGTCCTTAAAATGAAGACTAAGATATGTCTTTAGAAGCATTTTTCTGGAATTTAAAATACAAAACATACTTTGGGATTGTTTAATAAAAGGGCTTTTTCATTATATCAACCATGTTCTGTTGTGGAATACTATAATTCTAATGAAGTTCTATTAATTACAGAACTCCTTGTCTGGACTCCCCATCTAAAATATCCATGTGGTTATTTGGTTTTTTTTTATTACAGGTGCACTTGTGCAGACGGATTTGAAGGTGAAAACTGTGAAGTAAATGTTGATGACTGTGAAGACAATGACTGTGAAAACAATTCTACTTGTGTGGATGGAATTAATAACTATACTTGCCTTTGTCCACCTGAATATACAGGTAGGAATATAAGAGCACAGGTAATTCAAGAATTACTAGCAGAACAGTAATATTTTCCACTTTGCAGGTGTATTAGCAGTTACTCTACAACTGACTTAATACTAGATATCCCTCCATATTTTTCTCCTGTATTGTTTGTAGTCCAAACTAGATTTAATGTCCACTCATTAATTCCTTTTTTTAGTTTTGAAATTACGTCATTTTTGTATTTAAAAGGTCATTCAAAATGTGCCCCTTTTTACTGTTTGCCTAGACACCCCAGTGGAGGACCTCTGTAACTGTAGAAATCAGAAAAATATTCTGCTTTTTTCCTTAATCCTCATTTTACTATAAAGAATTAGTCTGTGCCATTGGGAAACTGTATTTGGCACCCCTGGATGCTGTCCTGTTCTCCACTAGAAACATTCACACCGAGTGTGGTGCTTCTTGCACAGAATAAAAAGACAAGTGTCTTTTGTTTCTGTCAGTTGGCAGCCAAGCCAAAGCATATCCCTCTCTTTGTGACAGAGGATCTCTTGCTTGCTGTCATGGTCTCTGTGGGGATGGAGGATGGTTGGAAGAGCAGCACAGAGGAAGTTGGATCTATTGTTTGCTTTGATTTTTTTAATAGCTCTTCTAACTAGACAGATCTATTTTCTATCAGATAGTTGACCACTAGAAGAACAGAGATCTTAAATTCATTATGATTTGAAATGCATAAAAAAGAAATTTAAGATCCATTGTAATTTGGGAATTAATTCTACTCAGTCATCCTATATTTTTACTTTAATCGTTCAAAGTTGAGCTCTGTGAAACTGTAAGGAGAGGTGAATGCATTAATTAATTTCATTTATTGAAAACCCAGCTAACTCCTTTCTCAACCAAAGCGTTTCCATCACTAGTTCTACAGACTGTTGGATTGCTCCCATTTTAGGGTATTCAAATTAAAATCAGCATTTAAGTATTGGAAATGCACACTGAGTGAAGATGTTAAAACACAAGTATAAGAAATACAACTTCATAATATAATAGAGGTATCCTTCCAGTATTTATTCTGGCTAAATGTTTGGTAGAAATTTCCCCATGCAGGATAAGCTACAATATCTAAAGCAATACAAAAGCAAAATCTATTTAACAATACATGCATGATCCATATGTGGAAGGAGAAGCATAATCTTCTCGTAAGAGAAAATACTGTTTTGCCAGATACCAATATTTTAATACCTAAGTGCAGTTGACAATTGGACCTTGGAAAGAAATAATAGGTAACAGCCTCAGTAAATAGAAAAAGCAGTTCTCCTACAACTAATATTTCAGGTGAGTCAAGTTCAGCTCTTCTGGGATCAGTTGCTATCTCCTTTAAAAATGGGATCAGGTATTCTCTTGTGTAGGCTGGAATAATGCAAAGCAAAGAAACATCAGTCCAGTATTGCTGTTCAGTGGCTTCATGCTAAGAGGTTTCATACACCTATTACATAGGAGATAGTTCACTTGCAAGTGCATTTCTCCTCTGCACCTTTGGAGGTGTTTTTACCTGTGTTGCTCATTTCTACCTCTTCAGACTTACTTTGGGTGCCTGTAGCTGCCAGAGTCAAGAGCTTGTTGGATTCACCACATGCCATGGGAAGAATTGCTTTTTGTTAAATATTCATAAATTGGATACAAAGGATTTTCTATATGTGCTAGCCTAAAACTTTGATTAAGTGTGCCTGTTGCCTTTTTGGAGTATCATAAATTAAATGTAAATTTTAAATTCAGATTTGAAATAAAAATTGAAGCATTTCTATATATATATATATAGATATATAGATATATATATATCTATGGATAGAGAAAAAAGGAAAGAATAAACATTGATAAAAATTTTTATGTTTCTATTACAGTTGTGGTTCTTTAGTCAAAATACAAGAAAAAGCATTTAAATTTGTTTCATATCTGTGCATAAGTTTACCATAATCATTCTGTGAGTTTTACAGATGCAATGCCTGCTCATAATCTCTACTAAAGTCAGTAAGACAAGTGAGTAGGTGAGAGTCTTCTCACCAGCTCTAAAAGAAATCAAAACAATCTATTTCTAATCAGTAATTTTAGCCTCCCGGTTATAAACTGTTGAGAATTTACACCAGCTCATCAGATTTTTTCATCTTTTTTTTTAACAGGTGATTTTTTAAATGAGTTACCAGAGCCTCAACTCATTTTATAGTAATTGTAGCAAAAATTTAGGTTTTCCATTTCACAGAATAAAGTACAGAATTCTACAATATACTATTATCATATAAAGCATCTAAGAATAAGACATAATGTGTGAGATCTTAAGTGATTTTTAAAATTAGTTATAAGGTCAAAATGTAAAACATTGAGCTAGCCAAGGGGTCCTCATATCTGTTATCCACAGTCTTGCAGAATAAATAACCTTCAGCATTAAGATTTAGACTGAAAGCAGTCTGGGCACATCAGGGTCTAAAAAAGAGTAATGTTCACAATATAAAATAACTGTACAGTTGCCTCAAGTGTGTATGAGATACTGAGTAGTTTGTAGAACTTTTCTTTTTCTCTGGCCTATAACCTATGTTGAAAGATAAATAACAGACTCCCTGTCAAGTATATATATTTAGAGTGATTTTCATGAGGAACTTTGTAAACATTTGGATTTTGATATCTGTTCTAACAGGTTAAAATCAGATATGCATATCTCTAATGTTTGTTTGTTATGAAAGGATTTTTTGCTAAATGAATTCATGTACTAGATGGCCAACAGTAGCTAAACAATCAGGAAAACCAGCTATATATTCATATTCAGTATATACGAAGTTTTTTAAATTTAGAGGTATTGATCTCTAGCTCAGAAAATCCCTGAGCCATTAGTGGCACAGTGTATATACTAGGAAAATACTACTGTAGGCTTGTCTTGTCCTCTTTTAATTTGGTTGACAATACTCTGAATTGAGTTTGTTCAACATGTCACAGCATATATGTACTCAACATGGAATTGCACCAGCCCAGAATATTTTCCTGGGTGAATGGTCATCTGCAAAAATGCTTTACATTTCAGCAGCACAGTATAAGGAAGAAGTCAGATGAAACATGAGGTATGGAATGCAAATCATTCTTCTATAAAGCCTTATTTTTATGTGGCGGGCTTGTTAGAACCAGAAATTAGCTGCAAACAATGTTGCAGTGTAAAACCTAACAGTCTCTTTTTGACTTTTCTAACAATCCCTTGAAAATCACTTCTCAACTATATTGAGTCGATTTAAAAACAAGCAATTGGGAAGCTTATTGTGTTATTGCATAAGAATCAGGAATCTGTTTTGCTCTGCTTCAGTTAAGTTTTACAGCAACCCCCACAGTTACAGGTGGAAAGACAACTAATGGTATTTGCACTATAATATGAGCTTTCTTAAGATCAGAGACTGTAACTGTGACACAACAGTAAGCAAATGAAATCAACAGATATTTAGGGTTTCTGATGAAACCTGGAGAAATAAAACATTTTAAATACTTGACTATGTCCTGCACTCTTTAATCTTGCCATTCTCTTAACATTGCCATCTCCTTTATTTTAACCCCAGTGTAGTAAACTTCAGGTCATTTTATGTACATTCTATAGATTACAGATAATCATTTCTCTTGCTCATTGTCGTCAGTCATTAGATCACAGAACTAACTGATCCAGAAGTAAAGCCTCTCTTACGCCACTGGTGGCATGTACTTCTTACCCTTCTGTTTGTTTTGTTCTGCTGGAGGTGAGACTTTGAAGCTTGCTTTGTTTGCTATATCAACCTCTCTGCTGCTATAGTTGTGCATTAGCTTAATGTGCTATGCTGTTGTATTACAATGTAAAAAGTCTCTTGTCTCTTCTGTCTTTGTCACTGCAAGCTGCTAATCTGAATGAAGTGGAAAAAGGTCAGTTGTCTTTTAAGCCTATTTTCACTTACCTTGGTTTCTCACTTTCCTTTTCTTAAAGGTGCATGGATTTCAATTATTACAAATGACCAAATCGTGTATAGATATAATTTAGAAAGCTCACTGCAAATCCTCAAATTAGGCACTTGGCTGTTGCTGTCAAAAGAATGTTGTTGAAGATGCAGATGGCTGTGCAGGAGTACTTTAATACTGCATTCAATATCTTTTTTTCAGATGTATTAAAAACTTGTGCAGACATTGATATAGGACTAAAAATTAGTTTACATTATTATGTTCTGAAATCCTTATTCTCCTCACCTTAAAGCCATCCCTTGGTTCCGTGCTAATGTATTCTCTGTGTTATGGCACTGTTTTTCTTTAATATTTTCAATAGATTGTGTTACTAGAAGATATGCTGGAGTATCAAATAGCAATCTTCTTGCTCCTCATTTCTGTGGCTTCTTATATGCTGTAAATATCTAAAGAAACTGAAATGACTATATTAATCTGGGGCTATTGTGGAAGAAAGGTAATATTGAAGAGATTTACGACACTAACTTTAGGTGTTTGATTTTTAATTTTTTCCAAGTTTCTGCTTAGCACCTATCACACTATCAGAGATAAATCATCTTCTCTGCAATCTGATCATATATACAATGTGAGACATAGTATAAACAATGACAGCATATTTATAGATTTGCATATTTTAAAAGCAACTTAATAATTTTTCGGTGTATTTGCCATTAATTTGATAAACAAATTTTCAGTTTTTGAAGAAATATATTATATAATATATATAATAAAATATGTTCAGTAATATATTATATTTTATTATATTTATAATATAATAAAAATATGTTCAGTATCCATGAAATAACATATTGAGCAAGACTGCAGTTATATTATCTATGTTGCTTAATAACAACTCTGTTGATTAATTTAGACAGCTGATGAATAATTCCTACATCTTAAACTCATAGCATAAATTTCTCTGTAACTGAAGCAGAGAATAAGACATTTTCAGAAAATTATTCCAGCCACAGGTTCTCCATGCTAAAACTGTTTTCCATTTAGAGATGTTGCTGTATTTGCATTTTATTGCTGCTCATCTGGACAACAAAAATAGTCTGCTGTTTTTCTTGTTTATTACACAAGTGCGAACTGCAACACATTAAAAATACTGATTATAGAAAGAGCAAACTCCTCACAAACAAACATCCAGGGGGTGTGAATTAAGTTTGGCTCCAAAACTAAGCAGATGTGTATGTGCTACATATTTATATTGGCTTGCCATCTGAACATGAAAGTTATTGGTAGTCTGTGAGGCACTTGGAGGATCAGTCAGTTTTATCGTGCAAGACATCTTTTGAATTGTGACAGTATTAGGGGGGGAAAAAAGGGATCATTTCAAGCAATTATCTCAGTTTATGCAAGCCTTAGACACAACCTTCTTGACACTGCAATAAAGGAGTTGCATTGCTACTTTGAATTCACTTGGTAATCAGAAAAGTACCTTCCTGAAATTTAAGCATGCAAGTAATCAAGTGCAAATCATGTGATATCAAACTTAATAAAAGGTTTAATAATTCCATCAAATTAAATAATAATTCTCATTCTTGTAAGAACTGTATGTATTATAGATTCTTAGAATAAATAGATGCATTTGTTACTCTTGCTTTTTATCACTCATAAAATTTTCCATTTCATCTAGCTTAATATCCTTTAAATTACTATTCTATATTAAAAGCTCAAGATTAAAGTAATTTTACTTCATTTGCATAAAGGGAAAATGTACATGATATTTGTGGCCAGCTGAGCTACCTGCTTCTGGTTTAATCATTGCCATTACTCATTCTAGTCTATGATCCACCCTTGTGTTTTCCTTAATTGTCTTAAAGCGTACCTGCCTAAAAATTGCTATTTCTTTGCTCTTACTGAAGAGTGTATATAAAACTAATAGAAATGTTAAACTAAATGAAACTAAATAAGTCCCATCTTAAGCTGAGATCCACAAGCATGGGAGATAGGTAAAAATACTTATACAATGGTGAAAGATGGGAACAGTCCAGCAGTTTGACTCCAAAATTTATGATTCAGATTTATGATTATAAACCGCATTCTACTGTCAACTGCAAACTTTGTTAATTCTAAGAAATTTTATTCCCCATATAGTAGATATTTTTATTAGTATTTTTTGAATAATGAGCTTAAGACCTGAAATATTTTATGTTCTATACTGTACATCAAACTCAGAACAATAAAAATGCAGCAGTTTTCTGTATATAGTTTGTGAAATGGCACTGACATTTTCCAACCCCTTCTGCACCCTATTGATTGTTTGAGTCACAGAGACCTCCAGTCAGAGTGAGATAGTGACATGTAATTGATAAAACATAAACACTGCAGTAGCTGACTCACAGTGTATCATAACTAAGTGCAGAAGCTGAAATGGACATATAAGCACACACATAAAATCTTTCTATTCTAGTCTGTGGTAGGTATTTGGTATTTTGACTTTGGAAGAGGAAAAAAGTCTTCTAGGAAAAACCCAAGTTTTGATAATTAAAACTGATTACTGTTCCTTTTGGATTCTCTGTCTAGTGGGTTTTTTTAATATCAAACTCAGCTTTGCTAATAAGGGTGATTTTAAACTTATTTCTTCATAACCTTGCCTGTAATTAGCAATGTGCTATTACATTAAGAAGCCCATGTCCGTTTTTGTTAGAGCTCTCCTCTTCATTCAGAAATGTAGTGGCTGAGATTGCTTTATTTTAAATTTATTTCCCAATTATACAAAATAACAAAGATGTAAATAATTTTTCACCCCATTGCCTTGTTACTCATTATTTGTTGTACTACATATCTATATAATGGAAAATTATTCCTGAGGAGATGCTAGTTAGAATTAAAAAAGAGGGAAACATTTTACAACAAGGACATGGAGCCATTGGAATAATCTTCCTAGGAAAGTGGTGGATTCCCCAACATTAGACACTTTTAGGATTCAGCTGGAAAAGGTGCTGGGCCACCTTGTCTCTTCTGCTTTTTCCAGGAGTTGATCCTTGAGGGATAAACCTAGTATTCTATGATTAAGTTTTTAGTGATTTATATTCTTACCAAGTCATAAGAGTGAATTAACACACACAGGAATCACGAACTGACCTGTGAATACAGCTTTGGTTACCCATATGAAGTATCATCAGTGTATATCAGTATTTAATAATGCTGTCTGACTGCTTAAGTCTACATCATACTCTATGCAAAATCTCAGTAAATATTTGTCTTGAGCTTGGAGGGCTGTGTTCATTTGTGCCAACCACATAATTACACTGGTTTCAATGTTACTCTATACCAGAATCCAGACTCCCTTAGATTAATTAAACCAGATGTCTTATGAAAAGAGTTATTGCTGGTTCTAATTAAACTTTGGAAGCTTTTCACAGGTTTTTTGACACTTTATCCGCTACTTATTTTTAAACAAATTAGTCTGTTCCTTATTCTCCTACATACAGAAATGTTCCCATCTTTCAAAAACATAATTACTTAGCCAAGCTCTTACAGAAGCCTCAGTTACAATATTATTAGATGAATAAAAGAATGTCCTCACACGTTGGTGTCAAGCTCCTTGAATTGAGACTTTTTTTCACAACTTTTTCTTATTATTTTGAAGTATGCTCTTTAAACAATGTCTTGTTTCTCAAATCAGGAAAATCTCTAAGATTTCCTTCCAGTAAAGCCAAGGAGCCTAACTTGGTAAATCTGGGGGTTTTTGTCCAATGAGTGTTTCACTTTCATCACTATTTTTTCATTTCAACAAAATTAACTACTCCTTTTCACCTTGTCTCACTTAAATTCTGGATAACACAATGGTTATTCAGTATGCTGAAGGAGGGGTTTCTTTACCAGGAAACTATACTCTTCAGTGATTCAGATTCCATGTCCCATAATTTACTTACCTTTTCTATTAACTTTTTCAAAAACAGGTTTATTTTAGCTGTAGGAATTCTCCATTCAGAATATAGATCTATTAGCATTTGTTAATATTAGCAGTTATTATCTATTAGCTGTATAAGACCTTGAATTTGGGCTATCTTGTCTTGTTCTTCTGGTATTTGCATCTTCATTCAGAAATTGAGTATCTGATGTGCATATTTGGATTCCATCTTGATTTTTTTCTTTATTAATTCTGTGTACAAGTCTGTTATTAATGCTACTTTTTTTTATAAATAAAGGTTGTACTATAAGTAAAGCTAACTTTTATGGTCATAGTATTTTTACATGAGTATTTAGCTACATGGCTACATACCATCCTGTTTCCTATTTGCTACAGACTGTTTAACTAAAACTCCAGGGGTATAATTCAACATGCATACAATTTGCAAATGCAATGGAAAAGTTTCCTTACTTTTCTGCTGTCACAGCACAAAAAGTTTTGCTTCTGTGTGCTTTTCTACAGAGTACTCAGATCAAACTCTGACCATAATCTCAAAAATGCCTGGTGATGTTTGATGATGTTTGCAAGCCATTTGGCTGCAGTATGCCTGGTAGTGTAACATTGATTTTATAATTTGAAGTGGACATTTTTCAAAACTGTAAACCTGTTTAAAACTTAAATGCCCAGTCATTATGTAGGATTCACAGCCAAGAACGGGAAATAAGGAGATTTCAAGTGCACCTGAGCACTCCACATGAGGTGATTCAGCTTTCAGTATAGTTCTGAAGATATTAGGGCCAGCAACCGTGAATACTAAAATGCAGTGTACTCGAAGAAATCCTGTATTTTTTAAGTACCTGGGGGATGATTTAGAGAAATTACTATTGAGTAAAACTATTTGCTACTCAAGTTATTTCAGAAATCTGTGCCAATGATACTCTAAGCCAAATTAATGCTAGTAGCAAAATCAGTTTAATAAATTTGACAGGAATGGTAAGAATGCTTGTTCCTATTATGCCACTCCTAAATTGCCATTTTCTTTTCACTGTGTTATTGTTGTGTAAGAGACAGCAAGCTCCAGCCCTGCTTAGGAGATAGGCTCAATGTATCACTTTCAAAACTCTTGGATATGCTGTCAGCTTTAATAATCTTGGGAATATTTAGAGGTGCTTTTATCAAAGTTTTGTTAGTATTGTACAACCACATTTTTGTTATTTGTAGTTGAGGTGTCATGTATTTTTCAGTTCTGCATGTAATTTAATATACAATATATGCCATAATAAGATATTTGTACAGATGTGTATATATGTCTGTATATATATCCACATACATACATTTCTAAACTATGGGAATGTGCACAAGCTAGGTTAAAACAACAGTCATTTTTGCTTATTCTACTTCCATGATCCTTAAAATCTGAACTCACTGTTCCCATACTTACATGTCAGTCTTAAACACTGCTGGTCTTTAAACAGATTTCAGCGATTACAAATTCTGCAATTTCACTAAATGCCATGTGAAGAATAGCATTGAAGACCTCTTATATATGTATTTGTTTGAACAAAACCCTTTGAAAAAAGAAAGGGATCTGGGTTTTGTTTAATATGTCGTGGGATGCAAACAATCCCTGGTATTTCAGGATTCTTTGTGCACTGACCTAGTCATAACAGTTGCACATTTCCAGACTAATAATTCTATTGAGAGTTTAAAGAGGATTTGAGGATAGAATTATAATCCTTTGTATTAGTCATCTTCAGTGGCCTGCATTTGATCTCCATTCAGTTTCCTACATATATTGACTAAGTCATGTTGTTACTGACAATTTTCCTGAGGCTCTTAAATGACCTGTTCATGAGGGCCGTTTTCTTCTGTTAACTCAAACCTTTATTTGGTTTGTTGAGAAAACACGCTACTTGCAAATTGGGAATGTGGTGTTTATTTATTTACTTACTTTGTTTTTGTTTTTTAATCTTTGTGTAGAACCAGTCTGGATCTTTTGAATGGCTGCAAAATACTTGTCTAGCTGTTTTTTGGCTTGTCCTCTCATATTTGAAGATGTAGAGGTCACATGTCTTATTGCGCTTAGTATACTTTTTCAGTTGTGTTAACTGGCATAACCATCTTTGCTCCCGCTTCAGTTTTGCCTTTTTTTCTATCCTTGCTTTAATATAGACTGTTCCTCAGTTCTTTTTATGTTTTTGTTTATTTGTCCACTACACTGCAAGCCACTGCCATGCTCAGCTCAGTAAAACTGAGGGATACCAACTATTGAAAGCAAGTTCAGTTTGAGCAGTGAAAGTGCCTGATCATTCATTCCCTTCTTCTGCTCTTTTCTTTGTTATTGTAATGTAGAGTTCTACTTCTCTTTGCTTGCCAGATCATGTTTTATTACTGGATGAAGGACAGGGACAACCCTCCTCCTTTCATAGTTTTAGAGTCTGATGAACCTGTCAGTCCCTGAATTCAGTAGGCACAGGGCTTATACCTGTTTATTACACATATATTCTTCATATGGATGCTGGCATAACTATATCTAGCTTAAAAAACAATGATTACAATCTTAGCAAGTGCACGATCCATGGTATCATCTGATGAATTAGTCAGAGAATAAAATATTGTTGATCTGTTTGCAAACTTATGTTTCCTTTTCATGAAGTTGCAAATAAAAAAAAATTAACCATATTAAAATACTTTTTAGCTTAGAAGACCATTTTGGAAATTAGAGCCACTGCCTCTATCAGCAGGGAAGGATAGACATTTTACACAGATTATTTTTTTCTTTTCACAGAACAGATTATAGACAATTATGGTACATTAACAAATGCAAAAATGGAGAGTCATATTTAAGGAAAAGTAGAAAACAAGTTTTCATTTTTGGATAATTGGCATTGTATTGACATGCAGTGATATTAACAGGTTTTTTTCAGGTAATAGATTACTTTTAGTGATAGTGCAAATCTGGCTATTTCTATGTGCAATGTGCTTAGAAATAAGTAAAATAAAAGCATATTGATGGCTTTTTTATTCTAGTGAGTTCAGTCACTAGTGTTGCTATATAACAGAGCTAGATAAATATTGAAAATGGAAAATAATTACAAAATTAACATTTATATCCATGTATAGATGATTCATGTTGAACTCGCTATTGTTTATAAAGGAGTTACCAGGTATATTATTATTCATTTTTATTATTTCTGTAATACCATTTATTTATTTATTAATATTTATTATAAAGGTATTTATTGCTATGTAAAGAAGTATGCATATTTTTGTGCTAGCAAAGGAATTTGTCAGCATTGCTTTTAAAATTCTGTTTATTGCTATTTTCGGGTCACTGTGATATTTTCACTGAATTGACAACATACATTATATTTCAGGCGAACTTTGTGAGGAGAAATTAGATTTCTGTGCCCAAAACCTGAATCCTTGCCAGCATGATTCAAAGTGTATCTTGACACCCAAAGGATACAAGTAAGTCTGAAATGTTGTTAGAGTCCAACTGAATCAAAGTTTGTATTTTTCTATCCTAGGCCTAGCTTCCTTTCTTTCCGTTTAAGTGGAAGCAAATTCCACTTTCAAAGTACTGATTTTAATTATTATTAAACCTTATGGCAGAACAGGCCATTATTTTCATGTAAAGCTGCATTATTATCTTAAGTATGTTTTACTGAATGTTAATGATCCTTAAAAGGTTTAATTCCAACCACATTTTAAATAGAAACACAGGGTAATCTTTATGATAGTCTATACAAAACCCTTATAGGAGTTTGAGCAGTAGGGAAATAATTGCATTTAATTGAAGTAGAATAATTATATTGCTTTTAGAGAAGTAATTGTGAAAGAGATTATTAGGAAGGAACACTGGAAGGTATAAAGAAGTCCCTCCCCAGGAAAGCTAATCTTCAATTACACCATATCCTTATAATGATTAATTAGTATGCACAATTTAAAGTTGTTTTAATAGGTTTTAGGCTAATAAATACAGGAAACCTGCAGATTTATATTGTTCTCACAAGTACCTGTTTTATGCACAGCATGCTTTTGTGCTAAAATCAGTTTATTTATTGTCATTCCTGCTATTTATGAAATGACATTTTATTTAAAATACGGCAAAAAGTATTAAATATCCAGTTGAATGTGAAATTAAGTTGTTTCCAACTGGAAAACAGAAAAATTGTTTGGTTTCTGTTGTAGTGCATGATGTTTGTTTTTTCATGTCACTTTAATAAACCTATCCTAAAGTTATAAGATACCTAAGTAACTTATACTTTACTGTCCAGTTCATTAATCTTTCCTGTTACTTTTAAATCAGAAAATAGCACATGCAGTATACTTCAAGATGTATCTCAGTCAGACTTTTAATAGGATACTTTATATTCTTTTTCCCTTCTCTCATTCATACCTGTTGAATAAAAAATGAGACATATTTTATTGAAGTACTAAATTTAAACTTACATGGCTATTTAAAATCACTCTTGCCAGCTTTGAGCAAATTTTAGATAGTAAAAGAAATAACACTGAGGAGGGAGTCACAAGATGTAATGAAATGAATAAAACACATCTTAATTTTTGAAAAATATCATGTAGATGTATGGATTTTAATATTTTCCATTAATTTTTGACAAAGTTATTGGCATTCACTCAGTCCTATATATGAGTATTCCCTGAAGAAATGCCACTAGCATTAGCAATGAGAGTTGCACGTGGAAAAAAACCCAAACAAACCAACAAACAAAAGTCATTACATATTCTCTTGAGGATGTGCTCTTTCTATATCAGAGGAGTTCAGGGAGGATGGATGATGGGTTTTCAGACTTCTGTTAGTTCACCAACCATGGACCTATTTATAGTAAATCAGACTGGTGGAACTTTAAGAGCAAAAGTTATGCGTGACCTTTAAACTGCATAAATAGACCATCTGTCCATTCTTAGCTGTTTAGATGACAAAGAAAATAACCAGTACAAACTTTGTAATCAGTACAAACTTTGGATTATTTGTCTTGGTTTCACCAGTCAAGCATATTGAGTATGTTTAGTGTTTGCAGCCATGAATAACATCCTGTAACATTCTGTGTTGCTCATAAATTCTACAACCTGTATAAATTATTCATGAGGCCTCTTTAGATTTGCATACAATTCTTCAATATAATGGCAGGTATGTAAACATTTTAACTAGCAAACCTGTATTCATTACATATGTAGATTCCCCATCTAATAGTTTGATTAAGCTATATAGCTCTTGCACACAAAATATTAGTAATGCCTTTTTTCGTTGATTTTTAAACAATACAGTTGTTACTTAACTTTGTCATAATCACACTGGATCGTTAAAAGGCTGTGCTATCCGATCTGCTTTCCTGTTTTACAGATGTGATTGCACACCTGGATATGTAGGTGACCATTGTGATATTGACTTTGATGACTGTCAGGACAACAAATGTAAAAATGGAGCGCAGTGCACTGACGCAGTTAATGGATATACATGCATTTGCCCAGAAGGGTACAGGTGAGAGAGATGTGAAGGCAGTACAGACATGTATGTTTTCTGTCAAAGCTGTTTTTTCGTGGAAACTGATTGTTTTCTGTTTTCATTTAGTGGCTTGTTTTGTGAGTTTGCACCGCCTATGGTTCTACCTCGCACCAGCCCTTGTGATAATTATGAATGTCAAAATGGGGCCCAGTGTATCATAAAAGAAAGTGAACCAATCTGTCAGTGTTTATCAGGCTACCAGGGTGAGAAATGTGAAAAGCTGATTAGTATAAACTTCATCAACAAAGAATCCTATCTGCAAATCCCTTCAGCTAAGATACGCCCCCAAACCAATATCACTCTACAGGTAAGTTTGCTTGTGTTGTGGATTCTCTTTTCTGGAAAAGAGAGTAAAAGACTTTTCATGATGTGGAAAAGGACCCAAAGTGGTCATTGGCTCACTTAAAGAGCTTTTCACAGTTTGAACTAAAAATCTAGAAGAGTTCATGCAATAACTCTATATTCATAGTGAAGTAGTTAGGCTTATTGATAGGAAGAGAAAGAGTGTTGTCAGGTTATCCTTCAAAAAAGAATTTTATAATGAAGTAACAGACTATGGCAGTAAATTCAGAGATTCACTTAATAACCAATTTCGATTAAATACCTAATTTTAGTTATTTCTAAATATTTCTATCTTTTAACTAGATTGCCACAGATGAAGACAGTGGGATCCTGCTGTACAAAGGCGATAAAGATCATATAGCAGTGGAACTGTACCGGGGTAGAGTGAGGGTCAGCTATGACACAGGATCATATCCAGCCTCTGCTATTTACAGGTGAACCTGGATGAAACATATTTGTTACTGAAACAAAACATATATTCATTACTTATATCAAAGTCACATTTTTTAATGCATGGTTAAAAGAAATATATGCAAATTAATGTGTTGTCAGACACTTAAAATGTCTTGCCAAAAGATGTGATTTGGTTGGCAAGTAACTCTAACGCAGATATGTCAGACAAATAATATATTATTTGATGCATTAAAGCAGAATAAGGGTTAGCTTTCAACAGAATATTTATATATTTGTATAAAGGTCACATGTAGCATTGGAGTTTTTTCTTTGTTGCAACTGCCAAATAATTTCCTAGTGTGCTGAGTAAAATGAAAAACTACACTGTATAAGCAGAAATTCTGTTAGGCAGTCATATAATGTGGGATTTTTTCCCTGGCAAGTGAAGAGAAAGCTAACAACTTGATTCTGAAAAAAGACACTACATTTGAAAAAGAAATGGCTTTTGCTTCCAAAGTCATTAAATGAAAGAATCCACAGTGGCTTCTGTAGCATAATTTTTGAGGTTTTTTTAAAAATAATTTTTCTCTGGTTCTCTGAAAAGTTGCCGCCTGAATTTTTTGGGAGGTATTGTATCACTGCATAAGAATTAGCAAACAGTCATTGCAACGGTAAGCAGAAAGACAACAGGCATCACTTCCTGGCCCTGACTTCCCTCTTGCTGTTAAAATTACTTTCTGAAGTAAACGGGAAGTATTAAATCAGTTTTCCTTTAATCTTATTTTTGCTCTATTTATACTTTTTGTTGTAAAATTATATATACGTATATTTGCTTTCTAGAGTTTGTAACAGTGACATTGTTCTGTATTCTATTAGGGATATTTCAGTGAAAACAATTTATTTTTATAAATTATTATACTCCTATTCAAAATAATATTATTTTTCTTTTCTATCTGGGTTAGGGCTACACAAGAAGTTTAGATTCTTTTTTCAGGAGCTTAATTAATTTTGTTTTGATTATTTCAATAGGTACATCTGTCTGAGAATAAGAGGCAATAGGAATGTGGGTCATATGTAGTTCCAAGTTATTTTGGCTCCCATTTCTTTAATCTAACTAGAATACTTCTACCTTTTCAAAACATATATTTCCTTCTCATAAATTTAATACTTTCTCTGGCATTATTGAAATATAATAAATACTTGTGTATTTATTTATGTAATAAATACTGTGTAATTCACACTTGTCCATTATAGTTATCAAGAGAAAGACTGAAAAACAGTACTCACATGAAAAAAAATAAACATGGAAGGAGTTAATAACAAAGTGACCAATTAACAAACAGTCCCAGTTTGGTTGCTTTTACAAAATAATAAGAAGCATCTCCCCTACATAGCTGATCATCTCTTTGAATTATGTGACAAATGAAGAATACAAGTGTAGTGAAGAAAGGGGTGGGAAATGTAGTGACATGTTACATGTCACAGTGATTTAGTGAAGCAGAAACAGACTTTTAGTGTTATGAATTTTTTTTGTGTTATTGTACTTAACCACCATTTCATTTCTAATAAGCATGAAGGTGAGTTTCTGAGATATTTGAAAACTATCATGTAATAGTCCAACTGTAGCAAAGTCTTCTGCTGTTGAGGAAAGGCTGAGGGCTTACCTTATCTCTTTCTACAATTATCTGAAAGAAGATTGTAGCCAGGTGAGGGTCAGACAAATAACAAGAAATAGGACGAGGAAAAGGCCTCAAGTTGCACCAGGAGAGGCTTAGATTGGATATTAGGAAAAATTTCATCATGTAAAAAACTGTCAAGCATTGGAATAGACTGCTCAGGGAAGTGGTGTAGTCACCATTCATGGAGGTATTTAAAAAAAATGGAGACATAGTTTGATGGTGGACTTGGCAGTGCTGGTTTAGTTGTTAGACTTGATGATCTTAGAGGTCTTTTCCAGCCTAAATGAGTCTGTGATTTCATCATTCTATTCTGGAAGCCATATATATATGCATTTCCACATTTGTGTATAGGTATACATGTGCACCTAGTGATAGCTCTACAAATTGCATACTATTTAATTTCTATTTCATTTTCTAGAAGGGAGTATGTTGTAGCACAGAATCTTTTACACATTTAACTCAAATCCCTTCATTACTTTCTAGTTCTTACCATGCTACCCTCTCAAAATCTTTGTGATAGCTCCTGCCCTTCTTAAGATCTTTACCTTCTTTTTATCCATTCATTACATGCTGTAATGTAATGTACAGTCCTTCTGTACCTTTGTTACCTATTAAAGCTGTCTCCTGGAATGTTTCCGGTCCTTCCTTCAGTCCCTCCATTTTGTTTTCCTCCTATCCTCCTATGGCAGGAAGTGCCATCATCCCAAAAGCACTCATCAGTCAATCTGAGAAATGAGATGATGGCGCTGCCAAAACCAATAAATAATATTCATTCATTGGAGATGGTTATTTGGAAAAATTTGATCCACTTGTGTTTTGTTTTGTCTGGGCATCCATTTGTAAAGGTTAACTGTTTTTAACTCAAAAGAAAAAAATCTTTTCATTCTGTAAACTAGTTTTCATCATATATTAATTGGAAATGTGGGACTATTTCTTGCCATTCATTATTCTTCTACAGAGTACCAGAAGCCTTAAATCAGTTCTTCTTACAGTTTTCATTACAATCTATACATTCAGCTCTCATATCTCCAATGGGAAATGGGCTAGAAGTAATGTAAGTGCATTGGCAGGAAATATTGCAGTTATGCCTTGAGTTTATTTCCCCTTCAATTTAAACCACCCTTACCTAGAAGGGCTTCTCTTTCTGCAGTAAATTTTTACCAGTGAAACAGTTTAAACCAGAGGCTTTTAATAATCAATCTTATCAGAGACACATTCTGATTACACAATATGGTTTGTATATCTCTGGAATGACCCCTTGCTCTAAAATGCATTTTCTGTGTTGCTCTTATTCTTTTAAATACTATTGAGTGAAAGGTTTAGAAGTCTTAAAATAAATTTCCTTGAAACAAGAACATTATATTTCTTGCTTCCTGAAGTTAAGAAGTCATAATGCACTTTGATTTTTTAGCACTTTTTTTGCCTGGATTCATTGAATTGTGCTAAGTCATATAATCATAGCATCTTTTATATTGCTTGACCAGAGCAAACAAACCTCTTGATACCTTGTATAAATCTTTCTCTTTAGGAATGATAAACCCTGACCATTTCCTTTCTGACATGGAAACTGGTAGTCCCCCTCTTGACAGTTCCCATAAATTGTTTGTTGTGCCAGTGTCTGCTCTGCCATGTGTTTGCACTCTCAAATAGAGCTGGGTTTATGTAAAGCATCATGCTACCATGCAGATCTTTGATCCACAGTGAGCAGAGGCTGTTCACAGGGTTGGTAATAAATGGCTAAGAATCTATTTAATGTGTCACAGCTGTGAATGACCAAGTGTGCTGCTGATTTGTTCCAGGACAAAAGCAGTTAGGTTAATTAAAACATCACTAAGGATGTTTTAAGGTAATTTGTTTGATTTTTGCCTTGAGATTTAGGAACTTAATCCTTTTCAGCTATCCTGCTTTCTCAATGAGAAGAGCTAATTGACTGTGTGACTGTCCATTTCAGGCTCTCATACAATTGGTTCATTTAAATAACTTTTTTCAAAGGATTAAGCTCACTTATTTGACGGTGCCCTGAAACAAATAAAGGCTTTCATGGGAATGCTTTTAATGTCTGGTCTCTGGACTACAGCTCACACCTTCCATGCATATATTCAGCTCTATTTTGCCAGTGGAAAATGGACTACAAGTTATCCAAGTACAATCATATACTCAGTCCCACAATTGATGTATTTCCTTCTCTGGTGTACTTAAGCTGTGTTCAAGTGCAGAGTAGTTCCTGCACTTAAGCACTTCCTAGGTAGATATTGAGGCTGATAAGCACTGGCAGCCATTTCTTGTGCCCAGTAGCATGAGTAAGCCTTTCCTTGTGCAGAATGAACACCATGCTTGATACAAGCATTTTCACCTTGAGAACCTTCAGGCATTCTCCTACTAGTGAGTTCATCTCTTGTTAGTAAACAGAAGGAAATGGTATGTGTAGACAAGAAGAAAAAATACAATATTCATATTAACTGTACTAGCCACAAGATGAACACACTTAAATAACCATGCCCAAGAAAGATAACAAATAACTTTATTGCAAGTGTCAGTGAAGTTGTCTGGCAGCTCCATGATATGATTTTGTCTGGCAGGACTAAAGTTAGATGCAGTTCCATATTCCATGAAAGAGTAGATTTATGTGTCACTGGAGTTGACTCAGGCCTTCATACCTGCAAGATATGTAAACCCAATACTCTGCAAAATGTAGGATACACACAGACTTGCGTGCAAATACGATCTTGAAGTAACATTAGAATCACATAAAGGTGTAGGTTTGAAGGGACCTTAAACAATCACCTAGTTCCATCTTCTTTCTTATGGGTAGGGACAACTTCCACTAGATTAAGTTGTACAAAGCCCCATCCACCATGATCCTGAGCTTTTCCAATAACAGGTCCACAAATTCTCTGTCCCAGTGTTTCATATTAATCCACCCTCATATAAAAGAACTTTTTTTTTATATCACTTCTTTTACTTAATAGATTCTATCTGATCTATATCTACCCTCTCTTAGTTTAAAACAGTTAGGCTTTGTCCTGTAACTACAAGTAAAAAGTCTCTCTTCATCTTTCTTATAAGCCCTCTTTCAATATTGAAAAGCTGCTATAAGGTCTCCCCAGAGCATTCTCTTCTCCAGACTGAACAACTCCAACTCCCTCACTTGTCTTCATAGAAAAGGTGTTCCAGCCCTTTCATCATTAGTGCAGAAGAAGGGATGTTGTAGTGTATGGGCTTTTAAGTATATGTGCATGTCTTTGCTTAAAATGTAACTTTCAGGAGAATGCACTCCTGGAGAAGTTCTGTTCTGAAACTGTATTGACTCTTAAAGAGATAAAAAGGTAAAAAACTGTTCTAACCTGACCATCAAATGTTTATTATTAATGTTTATTTTGCAGTGTGGAAACAATTAATGATGGCAATTTCCACATTGTGGAGCTGCTAGCTATGGATCAGATTCTATCTTTATCTATTGATGGAGGAAGCCCCAAGATAATTACCAATTTGTCCAAGCAATCCACTCTGAATTTTGATTCTCCGCTGTATGTAGGAGGTAAGAGGGATCTTACTGCTTCTTACTAGAGATATTACAGTTAATTTACTTCTTGTGTTTCTTAAAGAGACTCATTCATTAACACCTTAACATGAAACTTTGGCAGTTAATGTCAATAGCTTCAATGTTAAGAAATAACATGTCCTCAAACTACACTGGTTGCTTTTTTATAATTATGTTTCTTTTTTATGACTGTAAAATTTTGTAAGTTTCTGCAGTTATTTAGCCTTTTATTGTACTGAAGAACTGTGCTTAACAATGTTTAGCTGCATGAAGATTTGGTAATGCCTATTCAGAAAGTGTAGAATGGTAGCATTCTGTTTTGCTCATTTTACGTTCCTACTTCCCTGTACTGATCTATGCAGGAAATGATAGCATTGTATAAAGCCATGAAGTATCATTTATGTCTGTCTTGCTTAGGGCTGATAGGATTTAGGACACTAGGTAAGAATGTGCACAGACAGTTGCCTTAGTGCATGTGTCAGGGCTTGGGTTTTGTTTGTTTTGAGAAAAAAAACCAAACATTTTTTGTTTAATTATTTGTTTAACTTGAGCAGCTAAAGTATTTGAAAAATTTTGATCATTTGATGCCATTTACTCTGTAGAACTATGAGTTCAAGCACACTGTTTTAACTAGAAGTTCCTGTTGGATTTCTGATGGGCTTTTGCAATCTAAGTAAGAAAATTCAGCCAATATTTAGTGCCTCCTCACTAGGTAGCAAGTCTAAGTTCTTAGCGATCAGAGTTTCAGCATGGTTTTTAAATCCTTTTTAAATGCTACAGATTTCCATGTTCTACTTAGTTTAACATAATGCTCTTACCAGAGGCATGTAAGGAGTTTCCTTCAGATTTGTTCCTTCTGTTAAAAAAATATGTACTTTCTTTTTCATTCTGCCTAATTCTTTTATGTCTGAGAATAACTTTTTAGACTTAAGCATCTTGCCTTCTTGCAAAAAACTATGCCATCAGTAGTACATTTGTATGATGTACTGATGCCTTCAAATGAGTGTTGCCCTGTAGAAGCACATTGCATTTTTTTTTTTGTGTATCACTTCTGCTTACAGAGTGTCCTGTGCCACATTTGGAAGAAGGGGTCCTAAACTCTCATAAGACAGGGTGTGCTTGCTTACTTGTATTGTCAATATCAGTTTGTTTAATGACTGCTGAGGCCAATTGTGCTACTTGAAAGCTGAGCTTAGTGCAGAACAATAATCCTCCTGTCTCTTATAAGCACCTTCAATGAAATGAGGCAACTGCCAACTGTAAACATTTATTCTGAGCACATTCTTACCACTGCGATGCTGATTTGTGACATATGGTTCTCTTCCTTTCTTCTTCACTCTTCAGATCTGTACCTCAATTAGCAGAATCACACTAATCTGCACCGTCATCTTCAAGTATCAGAAGAATAACTTTGGGAAATAATCTCTTTTCTCTTAGTGGTTTGATATCTAAGAGCAGCAATCTTTTGCATTCTAGTGCATCTTCCTTAGGGAGGTCCCATGTTTATTCTATTGTAATTCTTCATATTCAGGCTCCATACAGACAATTATTTCTGCTGTCATAGAAAATATTGATCCAAAAAAATGAAAATCTATCATAGAAACACATTGTAACAAAATAATGAAGTTGATGTTCTGATAAGCTGATCAACAGTAAGTTGATGTCCAGCTCTTTACCTTTCCTCTTCTTTATCTAATGTATCTGTTTATAATTTTTAAAATTTTCAAGATGGATAATTTTCACTCTTGTATCTTTATATTACCCATCTTTTTGAGATTCAATAATTTTTTTCTTATCCAACTATATCTAGATTTTTTAGAGAATTTGATTACACATTTTCATCAGTTAAGAACTTAAATTCTCACTAGGATTTTATGCAGTATTTTTATCTTTGCCAAAGTTTTAGTTTGACACCTAAATCATCATGTAGCTTACACTTACTCTTACCACTTTCCTGCTAAAATGGCATTTCTGATAAGCATCACCTCAGTTGGCAGGCTGAAATTCAGACTTGACAGGAAGTCCTTGTACAGTGTGCGCTCTCATTCCCTCTGATTCCTTCTCTCCCTCCTTCCCCCTTCTTCTTTTTTTTTTTTTTAATGTTACTCTTGGGTCACAATAGTTAGCTTGGTTTGAAAGGGACAATTTAACATTATTTTTATCAAAAGTGAGCTAATCAATTAATAAATTTGGGGGGTTTTTTTGCCTTTTCCATGTGTATGGCTCTTTTGTGTGGTCAGAATACACGTGCTTGTTATTTTTCAGTCTTTCTGTAACAAATTTCAGTAAATCATATTGAAAGTGGATGGCTTTATAAGAATTCTTAAGGGACAATCTGTTTCTTCTCAAAAATTCTTCAAAGGACTCACAGACATCAGTGATACTTCTCATTCTTCTCTCAGAAATTAGAGCATATTTTACTAGTTGAGAGCGGCACCTTCTTTCATGGATGTCCCTATTTCTGAGACAGGTAGAGAGTATCAGCTGCTTCTCATTTGTGCTCTGTTCTGGCAGCTTCTAGAATTAGATATTTGTTTTGACAGTTTTACTGTGTGACTGTTATTTAAGAGAAATTCCTACCATTTGCCTCCTTGAACAGTAATTTACCTGTAGTCAGGTTCAGTGTCCAAAAGCTTAAAAGGGGGTGGGAACTACTCTCTTACCATGCCAAAAATAGATCAGAAATATTTCTCTGTATTGTTTCTATGTCAGTTTTTTGTTAACTGGTAAAGAATCTTTATATAAAAGATTTGGTATCTTGCTAGAAGAAGCAAGGCTATATAGGCTGGAAGCGTGTGCATATGTTTGCTTTGTGTTTCCAAATGTCTCCCTTATTAGAGAATATAGACAAAAATTTTTTGAATGGTGTGATATACCACCTATTGCCTGGTATCATACATACATGCTTATATGGTTCCCAGAAATCACATCTATGTTTCCTGGCAGTTTCAAGTGTAACATCTGGTTTAGCATTGCCTTGGTGTGCTTAGTTTAATACACCTTTTATTTTTACAAAGAGTAAGTTCATTGCATTTATTCTGCTGAGATACTTCAAGCATTTCCTATGAACATTAGCTGAGTGTGGCTTTCAAGGGAGACAACAGGCTGAAGGCTCTGGATGAGATGACTCTGCCCTGTCCCTGGTTTGAGAATACAGTAAGTAGATGTGAGGAAATAGAAACTCATGATTGTTTGCAGTCTGAGTTCTTAAATATAATAGTTCAAAGCCTATTTTACAGTTTGACCCTGGCTGGGTGCCAGGTGCCCACCAAAGCCACTCTATCACCCCCCTCCTCAACTGGACAGGGGAGAGAAAATGCAGTGAAAGCTCATAAGTTGAGATGCAAACAGGGAGAGATCCCTCACCAATTACTGATGTGGCAAATCAGACTCAGCTTGAAGAAATTAATTGAATGTATTACCAATCAAATCACAGTAGGATAAAGAGAGGTAAAACATTTCTTAAAGACACCTTACCCCACCCTTCCCTCCTTCTCAGGCTTAACTTTCTTCCCCCGATTCTCTATCTCCTTCCTGCAAGCAATGCAGGTAGATGAGGAATATGGGTTATGGTCTGTTCATCACGTTGTTTCTGCCCTTGCTTCCTCCTCAGAGAAAGGAGTCCTTCCCCTCTTCCAGTGTGAGGTCCCTGCCATGGGAGACAGTTCTCCACAAACTGCTCCTGCGTGGTTGTCTTTTCTCCTATGGAGTGCAGTTCTTCAGGAAAAGGCTGCTCCAGCATGGGTCCCCCACAGGGTCACAAGTCCGAGGAGAACCTGCTCCAGTGGGGGCTCCTCTCTGCACAGGTCCTGCCAGGAGCCTGCTCCAGCACAGGCTTCCCATGGGGTCACAGTCTTCTCTCGAGCATCCACCTGCTCTGGCATGGGTCTCCTCCATGGTGGGTCTCTGCTCCCCTGCAAACATCCATGGGCTGCAGGGGCACAGCTGCCTCACATGGGCTGTGTGGGAATCTCAGCTCCAGTGCCTGGAGCACCTCCTTCTCCTCCTGTCCACTGACCTCACTGTGTGCAGAGCTGTTCCTCATAAATTCTCACTCCTCTCTGGTCACATCTGCACAATTACTCTTTTGGGTGTTTTTCCTTTATAGATATGTTGTCTCATAGCTGTTGCTACCATCACTGCCTGGCTTGGCCTAGGCAGATTTGACAGGTCCATCCTCAGCCAGCTGGCATTGGCTCTCTTGGACATGGTGGACACTTCTGGCAGCTTCTTGGAGAAGCCACCCCTGTAGCCCCCCTCACTACCCAAAGCCTGGCCACACAAACCCAATACACTTATTTAACTGATAACATCAAAGAAGATTAGGCTCTTCAACAGTATGGGTACAATATTGTTCATTTCTATCATCACTGAAGCCTAGCACAAATGAAATTACAACAACCTCTAAGTGAAAGGCAGGTCTACTTCATTAGCTTGCACAGTATTTCTGCATGACTCTTAACTGCTCAGAGTAATATAGAAAATTACTAGAGGTATCAGTTTACATGGTTAAGGAGCAACTATGCAGAACATTCCTGCTTTCTTGTCATTATCTAAGTACCAGAATGAAAACTGTTGATTTTGTCTAGGAATAAACCTATGCAACTAATAAGAATATTTATTTTTAGGTAAACAGATCCTTTTCAATGCTCAGTGCACTTTGATTTCCTTTGCTTGTGAGTGAGTCTCACGACTCATTTAGGCGTTTGTGTATTCATTATTAGAAGGCAGTATTTTAAGGACTATCTACTGTAGGCTAATATGTTGGCAATAAGTTAAAAGAAAACAAAAAGCAGGGGGTAGGAGTAGTAGAAACTTCATGTTTACAAGAAAAAGTTTGATAGTAACTTTCCTTCTGAATTATTCTCAAATGATTATAACAGGATAAGTGCATCACATATACCTACTGCTCTAATTACACCTGTAACAACTATAGACTGCAACAGAGGAATTACTCTGAAAATGGTTAGCATTGGGGGACATTTGCATTATCTAAAAGTGTATACACATAATTATTGTTATTATTGACTGGTTTAGACTGTAATGGCAAACTATGAATGTGTTTTTGTTTTATTTTATTAATCTGTATTTGAGACATGCTTAAAAAAAGTATTTTTGGTTTTGGAACCTCAGCCTGTTGTACTGTCCTTTCCAAGAAATTTTCCACAGCAAAACTTCACATTTTAAATGTGTATGCTAGCTCCGTTTTGATGACCTGGTCCTGGAAATTTTTCTGGAGTTGTGTGTCTTAGCTTATTAAAAAAGGCATATCAGCTGCTAAATTTCAACAACCTTTGTTTTTCTGGGATTCAGAAACTATGTGCTATCCTGGACTTAAATGCACTAGGTCAAAACCAGGCAAAGCTGACCTTTTCAGAGCTCTGAGCTTCCTTTCTGATGAAGTCTTATATTCATCTCTTAAGTGTGACTTAGAGACTTACAGGTTTGGAATTTGTTTACATGCATGCTTGACGACTAGGACAATTTCCAAAAACTAGATTATTATTCATGGTTCTAGTCTGAATAGCTAAGAATAATTATTTAAGAAGCATTCCTTTAAAACTGATTTAAAAATGGAGAAAATGGTATAGAAAATGGTGAGATTTTTACACTAATTATTTGCTATTAATTTCCTAGGCATGCCTGTGAAAAATAACATAGCAGCTTTACGTCAGTCGCCAGGGCAGAACGGCACTAGCTTCCATGGTTGCATCCGTAATCTATACATCAACAGTGAACTCCAGGACTTCAGAAATGTGCCACTGCAAGTGGGAATTCTGCCAGGTTGTGAGCCTTGTCATAAGAAAGTTTGTGTGCATGGGACATGCCATGCTACCAGCCAGTCAGGCTTCTCCTGTGAGTGCGAAGGAGGATGGACCGGACCGCTCTGTGATCAACAAACCAACGACCCATGTCTTGGAAATAAGTATGTCCTTCCTCAAGAAAAAGCAGTAGTGTAATATGCACATAAGTCTCCTGTTATGTGTATTTATTTCATAAAAGTTCACACTTGCAAGAAGCAACATAACCTGGGCATGTAAAAGTGAAAACACCTTCCAGGTTATAGTACATATAAACCATAAACCTAATGAGGGAAAGTCCCCAGTTTCGGGGAGCAGATTCACACATCTCACTGAAGTGCTGCCTAAAGCCTGGGAGCTGCTCTTACATACTTCTCTATGGGCTTCTTTTGTAATGAGATACAGCTGTGGGTTTGACCCTTGGCACAAAAATGATTTTGAAGAAGTTGCAAATGGAAAAACCCCAATTTGCTTATTTTCGGTTGTAAAGAATGAAGTAATAAAACTATTATTATTATCAATATTATTAAGAATAATAATAGTATTCTCTACTGTGTTTTTGAAAAATGATACAATGGACATATCTAATATTTTATATTTTCAGAGTACCCCAGGTTTTAGCAGGACAATAGATTTCAATCTTTTTTGTGAACTTCTGTTTAAGTCTGAGTGTTTTAATTCTATTTACTGATTTGAGCAGAAAATTTTAGTTTATATATTTGTATATGTCTATAGAGAGGTTCTTGTATATAAATGTGTGGAGATAGAAAAAGATATGTGTAATTGTGTATATGAAAGTATTGATATCCATGCATATTCATCTTTCAAATTTACTGTAGAGACAGATTCAATTTTGATTCATGGACTCCCAGCACAAGAAGATCAGAAACTTCAGAAGTTCAAAGTTATTCTGTATTTATCGACCTTGGGCAACAAAATGTCATTCTGTTTGTCCTTACCACTGGCATTTTTTTGGTAAATCAAGCTTGCTTGGGTCTTCAGGTTGCTGCTTTTTCAGTGCAGCATTTGCCAAAGTAATTTTTTACTTTTAAGGACCAGTGGTCTAAGTTTGCTAATAGATTCTAATAAGATGATTTTCAGCTCCCATATAAAATGATGTTTAAATCATTTTTTCACCTAGTGTGTGTAGAGTCTGACCCTTTAAAGTTTTATACAGCAGTTAGCATGCTTTGCAACACAGTTTTCTTTATATTGGTTGTAGACTCTTTCAGTACCTTTAAGTTTTGAACTCTTCCCAGAACTATAGCACTCAGGTTTTCAAGGATATCATTATAGAATTTCATATTTTTTTGGTCTTTTTCTTAGGCTGTGCTCTTTCTCAGTAACTTTAAAGAAAGGTAGTCACAGCAAGTTAAGAAATGCAAATGTTACTTTATATTTCAATACTTCAGGATTAAAAAATAATATCAAACTGTACCCACAAGTTCTACTATCAGAAAAGCCAGAGAATTTCTTTAAACTGTCCTTAGAATACTAGATTCTTCATTGGTTCTTATAACTGTGCACATTAGCACCCAAACTGAGTGCTTTTTTGCAGCAAATTATGAAGTTATCAGTATGAGATGTAGGCAGTATCAAAGATAGAAATAAGTGAGCACAGCATTTGTTTACTCTTTAAAATAATAGGTTCGTTTCAGCTGTATACAGTGCTGTGAGCTTTAAAGAGAGAAAACCAAACCAAAAATTTTTATTTGGAGTGGAGGAGGGCTTTGTTGTTCCTTACTTCCTGGGGATTTTAATTCTGTATTTCTTGATTCATCTCTAAACTCTCTATTGAAAAGATGCATTTTATCCATCTAATACAGTTTGACATTCTTCTTTATCTGAACAACAGAATTGTCACTGATCTCTCTTTCAGAAATGTAGATGATCTTAGAGATCCCTTGCACATCATGAAAAGGCTTAAGACGCATTTACTTTACCTACATCTGGGTGTTCGAATTCAAAATACAGTGACCAAAATTTGTTTTCTAGTCAGTAAAGGAATAAGCACATTTCAAAATAATAAATAAGACCTCAAGTTGTCTAATCATCCTCTAGATAAGCTCACTTCTCCCCATGACTGACTGTGTCTGGAGCTTATGGCAATTATACATCCAACTTGAGTGCCTGACACAGGTACCTAAAATTAGATGAGATGAAACTGTGCCTGAGAGTTTGCACTTAGCTTGATGTTCCTTTCAGTAAAGTCTGAAGATGAAATTTAGAGCTCCAAAGAGCAGGTGGAAACAAAAGTATGAGAGTTGGCATTAGCTAAAATTTAATCATCTTCTAAGTCAAAGCAGAACTTTACCAAAGATTTTGATGCAGATTGCTTTGGTATCTAAAACCTGTATAGAGTATGACAGGATGTCAGTGCCACATGAGTAACTTAGTAGATCAGATGTCCTAAAAGTGGATGTTTTAATAATGGTGAAAAGATCAAATGCTGAACATAATGAAAACTAAACAAAAGCTATCTGCCCTGTGATACTGTCAAAGCCTTCTATTTTGTGTTACTTAATAACAGTCTTGGAATATCAGACTTAAACCACAGGAACAATTTTTAATTTTTGTAGAGCATATGATTGCTTCAAAATACAGGCTAATAGAGAAGTTTGAGGTGCTTAACCTACTAGTTTTCTATTTGCAGGTTTTAATCTCAAACTGGTTGTGCTATCTTAAAAATTTCAAAATTACGTGTTGCTCTTAATAGAATTCTTCATTTATGACAACACGTAATTTTAGATGAATTTTTGCTGTCTTCAAATTGAAACAAATTATTTTTTTTTCGGTCAAATGGTATTTTTATTTTTTTTAATCTCTTTTTTTTTTCATTTATTTATATGGGTGCCATAACATACTAAGGAGGTTGTGAGTTCGAGAGTCATATACTATAGAGAATAAAAACATTGGAGAGCAGAAACATCGGGAAGGGTGACTTGTATGTCAGGATTGCATTCCTCCCCACAGAAGAATTTTCACTGTGATCTCCCTAGGAAACATTATGTAGATAGAAAATTTTTCTATGGAAACAACAGTTAAAGAGAATAATATTATTTTTGGAAGAAAGTTATTGATCCTATACTGCCAAATGGGGAAAGGGAAGTAATTTTATTCCAAGTCATTGGTAATGGTTTCAGAAGATGAAATCCCCTAATGTTCAGCTTACAGGCAGGAACAGGTAATTAAGCATCCTCCTTTTGGGAAACACCACCTCTCTCTCCAAGAGAAGTAAGACCAGTTTGTGTTCCCATACTACTGTACATCAGAACGTGGCAGATGCAGATTAACTCACAATCGTTTTTGTTTTAACAACAAGATTTGAGCCTGCCACAAATGTTTATCAAAGCTCAACTGGGAAATTATCTGCTTTAATCACTTTGGGTGAGACTTGGTAAGGCACAGCCTCATCTAGTGTGAGGTTTGGTATGAATTTTGGGTGAGGGCTGTTGCCTTGCCGTGAAGCACAGACCTGCCTCAGACATTATAAGACCCTGCTACTTGCAGTTGGCAATACAGACTAAAATTTTTGGAGGGGAAGCACATGTTCAGCTTGAGACTACCATTGCTTGAGTCAGAATAGTTTCTCTTAGGAAGTGCCTGATGTGTCTTTGTGCTGGGAGCCCCATATTTCATGAGTGACAATATGGAGTTTCTTTTAAATGATGCACAAACCAGAATTTCAGGTGAGTTTCTTTTCTCTTTGGCTTGATTTTACTGTGTTCTTCTCAAAAGCATGCTGAAAATTCACATAGGAAATGTTGTTTTTAATAACTGTGGCCTGTAAAATTTTTCCATAACACATCTACAGTGGCTATTTTCTGGTGAGAGGGATTTCTGTACTGCAGCTTGTTTTGTGTAAACCTGCATACCAATTATAAATCACTTCACTGCACCTCACTGAAAAGGTCCATTAGAAACAAAAGCAATTTCTTCTGAGTACAGTCCAAAGTATTTGTAGTTAATGTTGCTTAGCCTGAACTTTGATGAATAATTTATTTTTATTCTCTTGGGCTTGTTTCCCCTGTAGATGTGTGCATGGTACCTGCTTGCCGATCAATGCATTTTCATACAGTTGTAAATGCCTGCAGGGACATGGGGGAGTCCTCTGTGATGAAGAGGAAATGCTGCTTAACCCCTGCCAATCCATCAGGTGTAAACATGGCAAATGTAGGCTTTCAGGACTTGGGAAACCATATTGCGAATGCAGCAGCGGATACACGGGGGACAGTTGTGATAAAGGTAAAAAAAAAAAAAAATCATTAATGCTGTTGTGGTCTTAGAAAATAGGCTTTTTTAGTAAAACATGAACAGCCAAGCACATGAACAGCCAAAAACATGACCAATTTTTTTTTTTTCACAACACACACATCTGTTGCTTTTTTTTCTACCATAAGAATTTATCTTGATGAGAGAAAAATCAAGCTTTTCCCATGAATTTGTTTACATTTTGAGGATTTTTTCATCAAATGTTTTGCTGTGAAAACATTTCTTCTTTTTTTTTTGCCTTTATTCAAAAACACATTTTTACTATATTTAACTATTACCTTTTACCTGCTGTATCTTTCTGTATTTATTGTTTCTCTACCTTCTGCAACTGAGAAGCCAAATCCAATGATTCTGCTCCTAGTTTTATCACAAACTCTACTTTTGACCTCTCAGCTTCAACTGATTTATCACAGCGAATTATGCAGGTGAGATGGATGAAAACAGGATGACTTTTTCCCCCTACCTTTTTCTTTTTCCTTTGTCTATCAAAGCTTTCCCTCTCCCTCTTTTTCCCTTACCCCAGATGGCATTTATTTTGTATTGTACGTAGATGTGAATAGAAGAACATGGTTGTAGAACATTTAACAGATGTCTCATTTTTAGCTGCCTTTATACCTCAGTAATTTATGAAGTTAGCGGAATGTAACTTATATTAAATAAGAGTTTGAATAATATTAAACTCCAGGTCTAATAAATTAAATTGCATGCTCTCTGAAACATTTCCTATGGTAAACAGAACCAGCTGCAAGCAATGTAGCAACAGAAGATGTGTATTTTTATAAAAGAGGAAAAGATTTAAGCTTCCAATTTTCTTGTCATTGTAATAGCTTCGTATTTATGGTTTACATACACATAATATAAGCTTTACCAAAAATAGGAGGTATAGGGAATGAAACCCAGCATTAATCAAATTACTTTGGTAGAACCAATAGTTTCCAATATACAGTCTCAGTCAAACTTTAAAATACCAATTCCAACTGCGAATAGCAACACAGCATCTTCCTGTGTTACACATTCTTTGACCTGCGTCTCAAAAAATCACATCTCTTACTTTAAATGTTGTTTCCTACAGAAATCTCTTGTCGAGGGGAACGAGTCCGAGATTACTACCAAAAGCAGCAAGGGTATGCTGCGTGCCAGACGACCAAGAAGGTATCGAGACTAGAGTGTAGCGGCGGCTGCTCTGGCGGGCAGTGCTGCGCGCCGCTCCGCAGCAAGAGGCGGAAATACGCCTTCGAGTGCACCGACGGCTCGTCCTTCGTGGACGAGGTGGAAAAAGTGGTGAAGTGTGGCTGTACAAATTGTCCCTCCTAAGTGTCCCTGTCACACTCGTCTTTTGAAAATGTTGTATACTTATTGACCGTGTCGGACTAATTAATGCTTCATAGTGGAAATATTTGAAATATATTGTAAAATACAGAACAGACTTATTTTTATTATGAGAATAAAGACTTTTTCTTCATTGAAAAAAAAAAAAAGATTCAAGTGCTTGAACTGAGACTTCTCATACCCAAGAGGAGCTTTGAAGAAAAAAAATAAAAAGACCTGGTAACATTGCAGCAGAGATGGGAAACTTTAACTGCTTTTAACATGGATTCTTCTTTATAACATGCTGAAGATACACTGACACTATACACATGTGACTTTCAACTTAACAGCTCAGAGATGAAATACTGACTAGAACACGAGGCTTGTTTTTTCACTTTCGAATCAGTCTATTTTATTGTCTTGGCAGACCGTACCAATCACTTACCTATGGATGAGGAAACTTTA
The DNA here is from genome assembly GCF_052056855.1 of Sturnus vulgaris. NCBI lineage: Eukaryota > Metazoa > Chordata > Aves > Passeriformes > Sturnidae > Sturnus > Sturnus vulgaris. Next base: position 16,491,934 of record NC_142246.1, read on the forward strand.
TGAGCAAAAATAATCAGATTATACAGAAATAACGATTGTTTGAAACACATTTTGTCTTTTGGAATTATTAAGCATCTTGAGAAGATGGGGTCTCATTTAATGAATGGGAAATGGGAGATACAAGAATATACTATAATCCTGAAATCTCCTGATGATGTGTGCTTTTATGTCAGCATGTTAGCAAAAGAAGCATAAAAAGTGTTTATCTTCCCTTTTACAGTATTAATTTTTTGTAATATAAATGTTCTGGGGATGATAAAATAGATTATTGATGGATAAAATAGTAATAATATGGATTTCTGTTTCTATGAGTTCTAAACAACTCTATACAGTATTGGGTTTCATTGAGAAATATTTATTGTATCAAAGTACATTGTACTTAACCCTTTTAGGCCATCCCTTTTACTGTTTTTCGATGCTTTAATATATATTAATTTATATTTGTCCCAGTATTTTTGTAATTTTTTTTAAAGGACTTAAAAAATCAGGATTTTTTTGCAATAGAACTAACGTAGCATGTCGTCTTGGGGTAAATGTTTTCAGTCTGTTTTTTCCTTTCCATTCCCTTTTACTTTTCCTTAGAATCTGACCATTTGGTGTCACTGAATAGAAAGTGGTGACAATTTGCAGTTTCACATATAGCAGATATTCAGGACACCTTCCAAGAACCTGTAATATATTACAGAAAATGTCTTTACACTAGATGGCATTTGTAGAGAAGTTAATTTTCCCTATATACAGTACTTACAGAAAATAAGATGACGTGTAGAAAATTACATTAGAAGATAGATCTTTATAAATTAATATTCCCATGGAGCTCTTTACCTTTTTTATAAAAAAAGAAAAAAGGCTGTGCTATCAAAAACTGTGATTTTCCCCAAATAATAAAACTACTTTACTGCCCTAATGTTCCCCATGTTAACATGTTGCTGCTAAATTATAATGTAGAACTGGTAATCAATAGTGGGTTGTGTTCTTCTTTCAGTAAAACCCAGGGTACCCTGTAAAAATGCAGATGTTTTTTCAATTTTATTTTATTATTTTTTTTACGAAAAAGTTAGATGTACATGTGTAATGCAGTGTGCTTTGTCATATTTGGACTGATATCAGTAATGCTACTGATGTTTGTAAATTAAACAGATATTTACTTCATTAACAGCATTTATTTGTATTCTTCTGAGAAGTTTAAATTGTCTAGCAGCCTTTAATTAAACATCTGTTGCTAAGAATATTTGGTAAAAAACAGAATAAAACCCAACCCTAAATGTAGTGTATTCCTTGCTGAAAATCTGAAGAAGGAATTGACTTGGGACTATTACACCTAGAGGCAGTGGCATCTGAAAATGTCTGTGCATTATGAACTCAGATGAACTTACACCAAAACTGAGAAAAAGACTTATAAAGTATGCTGCAGGAAAAGGTAAATTATTGAGTCTATCCTAATACTTCAGTGGTTATAAAAATGGCAATTTGACAGTTGTTCAAGCAAGTAATTTGATTCTTTAGAGGGATTCAGTTTCACTAATCTTTGACTAAGTATTTTAAATTTAAGCAATTGGATGGGATGATACTTAACCAGGTTTATCTTCTCTAATATATTTATTACAAATAATTCTGTGTTTATTTTACTTAGTCTACTTTAGAATTTGTCTAGATATCCAATGCAACAGCCTTTAGTATGAAGGCTTCTTTGGAGTTTCTGTAACTGTTGAAAAATCTTCTGTAAATAGGGGGAGCTTTGAGGAGAAAGAAGATATTTTTGCCTAACAGTCCTTAAACAGTATTCTTGGATATGGAAAGATCTCTTGGAACTCAAAGTCCCTGTATCTGGAGCTGGACTGTTTTCTGTCCTTATCTTGACAGAGAAATGCAATGGTATTCAAGCAATATTGGCAGCTAGTTATCTTGAGGTCATCAAGAGAGGGACCTTTTGTGGTCTCTGAGCAGAACCAAAAAGCCCAATTAGAATTGAGAGAGAGAGAGAGAGAGAGAGAGAGAAAGAAAGAGAGAAAGAAAGAGAGAAAGAAAGAAAGAAAGAATCACCCAGACACCCCAAAACAAAGCCCAGCTTTGTCACCTGCCCCTCTGAAGAAAGACAAGGCACCTACATCAAGTGTACATTCAGCTGTCCTTAACTTCCTTTATCACCTCTTCAAGCATCCCAAAGTACCACTGTGCATGACAAGAGATAACTTCCTCAATGGGGTGGGTCACTCTAACACCTCTCTAATCCAAAATCAAGTTTCTTGTAATACTGCTATAATAGGCTGCCTTGTACCTCTATTTCCCAAAAGGGAAATGGGGATCTGATGGAATTGTCACTTTAGGTATCACTATCACAATGGAGAATTTAGTTCACTGCAGAGCACTCCAGACACAGGTTTTCATTCAAAAATTTAAGTCATGCAGCTTTTAACACAGAGCTTAGGGATTAGGTTTTTCTCCGTGCCTGCTCCCTGCTCCAGGAATCACTCTCATACAGTCTGCTTTTAATGTATTGAATAAAATCCATAAAATGCATTGCATCTGAAGGATACGACTCAGTATAGTGGCCAAGTTCTCACTTCAGTTTAGCACTGCATACAATTAGAATTCTTCTTTCATTAGCAACTAAGAAAAATAAAACTTGTGGTTTCCATCATTTTCTGCCAGTGTTCTTAAAAGCTGCAAAAAAGAGAAAACACATGAATACTGCTTAATTTGTACTCATTCATGTACAACTCCTACTGTCATCTCACAGATGACAAAATTGTGAAAGAGAATGAAAAAAGACCATTATTGAATAAGGCTCTATTGTTAACACTGAAAGTCAATTCAGAACAGCAGCTATCGCACATGGAACCAGATTCTGCAGTCTGTGTTAACTTTTCTGGGGCAAATTGATATTTGAGGGATAAAACACTTTTCTAAGCAGACCAATTATAGGCTATGAATGAGCTTTGAAAGATACAGTTCATTTTATAAGATCTATTGTAGTAACAATTTTGGTTTCAGTATACTTTTTATTGCCATAGGGGGATATTATGAGCCTTATTATTACAAGAATCATTGTAATATGAGGATGCTCTGTGTAGGTGACACAATATAACACTCATATGACGTTATATGAAGGCATTTGCTTGGAAAGAGGAGCATGCAGAGGTTTTGGAAATTACAAGTCTCTGACAGACCTATTAATTCACAGTGTACTTTCAGGGATGAGAGCAAAGCACTAGAGTAAGTGGATTGTCACTATGTTAGTTTGGATGAGAGGATGACTAAGATATGGTGACTAAGGTAATGACTAAGAGATGAGAGAGAGAGTGGAATGTTACGGAAATGAGCTGGCTGTTAAGAAGAAAATGCCCAGAAGTTTTGGAAAACTGTCAAGTCTTAGGGGCTGTTGGTAATGACGATCTATTTTGGGAGCTTTATCTGTTGCTGCTTGAAATTTACATGTTTTAAAAAAACCCTTTACAGTTCTGACAAACACACACTTGATATTTCTATCTTGAGTTAACCCTATCATTTGACGAAAAGTGTATCTTTTCAAAGCAATTCAAAATCCCATCTTTTGGTTCATTTCTTCTCCTTTCGAAGCAGGTGTTATTCCTGCAGTAGCTCATTAGGCATGCAAGTGTCTGTGCTTCAGCTATCCCACCTTACAGTGGAGAGCCTGGCACATAATTTCAGTTCCCATGAAGTGCAGTTCGCCAGCTGAGCCATTCAGGATTCTTGGTTTTTAGAAGTATCTATAGACAGAGCTGGTACCTCCAATCTATTTAAGATTCCTGGGATCAGAAAATCATCGGTAGTTGTGACTATGCAAGGGCTGTCAGGAGTACAGTAAAACTGAAGTGTTTGCCTGCATGCCTGGAGAGCCTGTTCTTTCACTGTGCTCTCCATGTATTGTGTTCCTGGGAGACTGGGAAGTCATGCTCATCCTTTCTAAAATATTTTAGAGTAGAGGGATTTAGTGTCCTTCTGTAAATAAATTGTCTGGGCTGGAATCATAGGCCTCTTTGGCCCTCAGCCAGGTTAAACTGTGTATGTATACCTTAACATCAACCATCATCTTGGACACCAACAGATCCTGATGTTAAAAAAAGTGAATAAATCTTGCTCTCAGTTTAATGAAACACAGATGGGAAAAGCAAACTAAACAGAGAGTTAACGGCTCTATTCACTAGTCTCCTGGGCTCCATGTGATTAAATCAGAGTTGGAGGGTATGTTCCTGCTGCTGCTGTTCTGGCCAGTGTCCGTAGGGGTGATGGCCAGCTAAGAAGAAGTACTCTGTCAGAGCTGCATGTCATTTGTCAAGCTGAGAAAGAACAGTCATCTCACTGAACAGCAAGACTTTGGCTATCCACAGTCCCAGAAAATACACTCCAGCTCTACAGCATGACACCCATGCCACAGGAATTTTGCTCAGCCATGGGAACAGGCTTTAAAACTGCCTCCCAGATCCACAACTTGATTTCAGAATGCTGGTTTTAGCAGTGTTTTCTGGTCTTTACAACTCCATTCTTTTATTTCATTCCAGATTAGAGGTAAACTCCTCTAGTTCTACACATTGAGCCTCAGTACTCTCGATCACTGCCCAATGCTGCATACAGGAAATTGAGACTTGTTTTTTTTTTGATCCTGTTTTAGGTATGCATTAACATTTGTAGAGGGATCAGAAGACCTGCCTTAAAGAAGAAAGTTATACATCCAGATACAGAGATAAAACATTTTAATGGCCTTTATAATTCAGAAAAAGTTAAACTAGCTCCTCTGAAACAGTCTGACAGCCATAAAGTGATATAAACTTACTTATTTTATGGATTTGTAGACCTATGCCACGGGAATTGCTATCTGGTTTTGTCAGCTACTACTTTTACTTTTTTAAAAATTCCTTTTAGGATATTTTCCATATCACAAGAGACAAGTAAAGATAGGATTAATGTGCCTGGGTTGCATATTCTGGCATTAAAGTTCCTTAAAATTATCCAGTAGCCTTTCTTCAGGACGTTTTTCTTCTTTCTCATAGTTTTTAACATTCTAGGCTTCAATCTGTTGTTTCTGTAAAACTTTGTCGACTTTGTTTAATTTCCAAAGCAGATTTAATGCTTCCAGAGAGAGGAAAAAGGATACCTTTTTTTTCCTGCAGCTGTGCCTAAAATCTCTCACAGAACATCTTTAGAAGTATGTTTTCTTTCAAAGTCCTCTGAGACTATGTTAACTTGAGCTGGTTTTACTGCAAATTTGGTTGGGTTTTTTTTCTTTTGCTTCCGATTAGCTTTATTTATTTAATCACATTTATGTGTTTCTGCTATGGTAACAGCAATAAGAGAGTACCTTCTGACCTGTGCTTTAGAAGTTCCTTGCTATTTTGAAATAGCAAGTTTAAAGAGTGGGGTTTGTCTGTTCTCTCTTCTCTTTCAATTTTTTTCTTTTGTTTTGTTTTGTTTTGTTTTGTTTTGTTTTGTTTTGTTTGGTTCGGGGGTTTTTTTTGGTTTTTTTTGGGGGGGGGTCTTTTGTTTGGTTGGTTGGTTTTGTTCTGTTTTGTTTTGTTTTTCACTGGCTCTCCTTCCCTAACAGTTCACCCATTTTTGTATAGTTTTATATTTATTTTGTAGAGGAAAGGTAAGAATGTGAGACAATGTCAACAGTAAATAAAACCAGCCACAGAAGACACATAGAGCTACACAGAATATCCACAGCAAGATCATGTGGCACAGCACATACTCCTCTGCAGAAGATTCATTATTGCTCTAAGTTAAAAAAAAAAAAAAAAAAAAAAAGGCAAACAAAAAAACGTAATGAGAAACTTTGAAAAGCAGCTTAAATGTGAGAAGAAAAAGGTTTAAGTCCCAAGTGATCCAAACAGTGCTCATCATTCATTGCCACAAACCGCAGGCCAGCCACTGGCATTCACACTTTCTTTCCTGCTCCAGGCACTCCAGACACTGCTTGCTTCCCCTTTCCCACCCACCTGACTCCAGGCCTGACTGTGCCTGCCATTCCCACAGCCTTTCCAGATGACATTTCTTGCTTCCCATTTGCAGAAAGTTACAGCATTTGCCTTCCTGCATGTGCCTTCCCTGAGATAATTTGAGCTGTCTAGTCAAGGTAAAATACCATGCTGGTGATGGAAAGAACACTCTCCAACTAATTAACATTTGAGCATTTAAAAATCAAGTATTATTTATTAAATTGTTATGGCAAAATGCTAGTACCAATCAGTGGGAACTGTGGCTGTCAAAACATTTAAGTAATAAAACTCCCAGTCTGTGTGTGACATGGAGAATGATGCCTCTGTTTTCATTCCAAAGAGCAAGTGTAACCAGGTAAATTGAAAGGAAGGGTAAAGAGACCTAGAACTCACTGAAAATCTGCTCAGCAATCACATGCAAACACTACAAACAGAAAATATGCTACAGTTTGTCTGTTTTGTTTGAGTTTTTTACAAAGAAAACAAAGAATAAGTTTTCAAATAAGTAAGGCATGAATGCCTGGGAAATAATGCTAAAAAGGAACCAGCTCTGGCTATATCAAACTTTAGGCAGTGAATTCACAAGGGAATTGAGTGCTGCAATTGCTTGTGGGTAATAAAGACAAATGTGTATTTTCAAACTTTTGTAGAAAGGGCACTTACAGCCCAGAAAATAGCGACACAGGTCATCCCATTTCATGTGCACATGAAAGGGCAGTTTGGGGATGAGTTCTTTTAGCAGAAGTGATCACAGTTCATTTGAATTTCATATGGAAATTAAAAGGCTTGTAAAATGCAGGAAAACAACCATATTAGATGAGACAGAAGAAAATATTAAAGATTTAAGACATCCAGGGCCAGATTCACTGTAGATTCAAGCTGCTTCGTGCTGTTACAGTGATGCACAGCAGCTGTAAACTCAACTTAGCTGGCCTGGAGCCACTGCAACTCCTATCTGCTAAAAGAAAAGGAGTTTTCAGTGCACCAAACCTGGGTATGGAACTGTGGTCTGTCCTACAGCCTACTGGCTAAAGAAACAATCACTTATGTTACTTTGGGAAAACCTTTGTGCCCCTCTTGCTCAGCTCTGCCCTGCTGCCCCATTTAACTGATGCTGAAGATCTCTGGGAAAGGAGGTTCCTCTTCAGTGCTGTGCTCCAAGCTCCAGGGGAACAAAGAGATTTGGCAATTCCTCTTCAGCATCAGCATACAAAAATGAAAGACAGGAGGTCTGTAACTAAAAAAATAAAATTGAGTACTATTGCAGTAAAACTGCTTCTAGTGAAGTAATTTCTTGAAGTCATTTCTTTAATACTCTCTCTTAAAGACTCACTTAATTGTGGCTCCATAAGAAAGAATTATGGAAAACAGATTCTTCTTGTAAAATCTTTAATGTGTGTGTATGTATACACAGGGATATATAAGGGTAGAAAGTGCATACTTATTTTTGTTTGTTTTTCAGGATAGGAACTTATTCAGGCTTTTTGGTTCCCCTGAGCATCTCTGAACAGCAGCAGGTATGATTAAGAATTCAAGGTAGCTGGCAGCAAGGAGGTTTGACCTAATCTATCTTGACTTTGCACTCTATGCATTTAAATGCAGCATGTCTGTGTGGGACACACTCTAGTTCACTGGGCTACAGCATATCTAATTTAGTTGCATGCATGCACTGAAATAGCTGTGTGCACATGGAGATCACTTCTTTTTTTGGTTTTTTTTTCCAGTTTTTAGCCAAATTAGAGGATCAAAGCTATGTAAAACCTTTTGTAATGAAACTTGAAGCCACATGTAATGAAACCAGATAGTTTTTCCTTTCTGATGTAAAGTCTTTCCTGTTTTCAAGCATTAGTATAAACCTACATCTTGGTCCAGTCTGTAACTTGGTCCAGCTTGGATTAGCTTTGCAAATAGTTTGATGAATCTGGGATGATTTATAGCTGGAGGTAGAAACAAAACAAACAAAGAACCTAAAGTCTGGCCTATTTTACGCTCAAAATCAAGTGTAGCCTCCTACTGACTCCTTTTGGATTTTTGTGTCTTTTCAAATCCCAGAAGGAAAGCACCCCACTATATCCTGGATCCAGCACAAAAAAGATACTGCAGTGGTAAATGTAAAAGTAAGTTTCACAATATCCTTCTCTTTTCTGGTAAATTTCCATTTAGACTTAAATGAGGGAATTATACAGAAGGAGATTGAGGAAAATATTTCCTCCTTAGTACCAAGAGATGAATGTACTCATCTTTGTACAGAAGACAAGAAATACATCTATCAAAAAGCACTTTATCCATGCTATCCACAAACTTGTTCATTCACTTTTAATTCTGCTTAAAAGGAAGAAGACAAATATCAGCAGGGATCTGTTTAGCTAAAGGAAGTGTGACATTCAGAAAAATCAATAGGGATTTGCAAAGAGAGTGTGGCTTAAATTTAGCAGTGAAAAGAATGTGAGTTGTAGAAGCTCTAAGGATTCCAAATTCCTATCTGCTTCTAAGTCTAGTGAGTCTAAATCCAAGATATGTCTTCAGGGAATAAGGTGATATATGTGAAGAATATTCTACACCTTTATTTCATAACATGGGTTCTTGTAAAAATGCTTCTTTACTGGGCCATATTTTTGTTCAGAAACTGTTCTGGCTCTTGGTATTTCTACCTGTTACCTCTGCACCTGCACTCTAAGGTGACACTCTTATCTGGGCCAGGCCATCTTTGCTTTTGGCATCAGCAAGCAGAAGAGGAACAAACCAGTCCCACAAGAAGCAGCTGTGCAAAATATGCCTTAAGCAAAATCTGAATGAGCAGATGCTTTGCTCCTCTGGACCGGTGTGGGTAACACTCTGTCCCACTTAAGGGAGAAGCTCAAATGAAGAACTGATTGAAGTTGTTTGTGTGTTCCAGTATTTGGCCAGGAGGAATGGAATATTTATTTTGACATACCTTTGTTCCTATATAACTAGAAAATAAAAGTATAAACAGTCACAAATCTTTAAAAACATAATACTGACGGTATCTCTGATTCTTGATTAAAAAAAGCATTATATGAATACAAATAAGATCACAGAAGTGTGGCCCTACACAAGTCTAAACCCACAATTCTTTCCATTTATCAAAATTTTACTTCTGAGCTAAGAGGATTTCAATCTGTATCACATTACAATACATTCAACATTTAAAATATCTTTTTTATTTAAAGGTATCCTAAGCAAGAGATCAGTGCTTATGTTACAAAGGGTCATGTTTCCTATTATTATCAACAATGGTCACTTTCAAAGGACAGATGGACAGTTGAGGCACAGCAACATTGCCATGAAATCTGTCCACACCTTGTGTAAAGTCAATCATGCACAAACCCATTTAACCAACATTTAAAATACACATGAATCCTTTAATTCATTCTAGATCAAAATGCTGTTTTTCATCCATTTGAGGCACAAAAACGTATATAATGGATTCAGAAAAATTCCACATAATTATCCTGATTGGATGTGAAATTTCCTTCGATCTTTGATCTATAATGTAGTAATGTGTCAGCTCAACCAGAGTAGTTTTATGTGCAGGAAATACGACAAGCTGAGTAGCTTCATGGTTAATTGATTAAAAGGTTCTAAAGAAGGTGCAAGATCAAAGAGCAACTTAATGGTTTTATGTTACTCTAGAGAACTGTTGGTCCACTTGTTTGACAAGACTGACCTTGGGCAATGAAGTAACAGGCAATTAAAAAAAAATTGCAAAACTAAAACACAGATCATATTTATCTAGTTCAGCATCCTTATTTCTGTTAGCAAGTGTTAGGTAGCACACCCCAGTGCTCTTAAGACAGCTTCATTTTTTTGGCCTTTTATGCTATGTAGTCTAAATATTGAGTGCACAACAACAACAAACAAAAACATAAAACTAACAAAACCAAACAAAAACAAAAACAAAACAAAAACAAAAACCTACCAAATAAAACAACAAAAAAAAAAAAAAAAGAAAAAAGAAAAAACCCTCAGAAAGTCAGAATCACGGAGTGCCATGTTATTGATTAAAAATTTATGAAAACAAACAAATATCACATTATAGCTGAAGGAAAATTCCTTGTAGAGTTCTTGGTCTGTGGAATCATTGAGCTCCCTCAGTGTCTTCACTGGCACTGGGAACTGGTGACACCTCGTAGCTTACAAGATTGGCTCATCTTGAGAGGTACATTAGGGAATGGGAGCTGCTCTGAAGTATTATAATTGCTTAAAATAAAGGAGATTTAAAAAGAAATTTAAAAATGCATTGACTCAAAGAAGAATTTAAGAGGGCCATTCTCTAAATGACACTTTAAACCACTACACTTTCTGGTTAGGCTGTCATCACTAGGCCATTCAAAATTCCCATGAGCACAGTTTGGTTTATGTCTCCTGAACACAAGCACTATACTTACATTGAGGGGAAAGAGAAATACTGAGAATATCAGGGATATAATGGCAAGACTGCACACAAAAAGATTTCCACAAGCTGCACCATAACCAGAATCCAAACTTTTCTGAGTTCTGATACAGTGTAGTATTTTCTAGCTACAACCAGATAATATTTTGCTTTAATTGAACAATTATGACAATCAGTTAAGACACCAACACTAGTAAGATTGGAGTTAGGCTCAATCTGGCACTCTATTCTATTTCAGTCTGCAGTGATTGTCCTTCTGGAAAACAGTAGTGCTTGCAAGACAGATTCAGCCTCCCCTTCATGCAGAGATGGCTTCATAAGTCAAAGGCACAGTTACACTTTAAAAAAATCACATTTTTCTCTTCTGTATTAATCTTGCTCTCACCAAACCCAAGATACTCTTACATGTTTTTCCTTGCATTTTTTAACGTTTCTATGGATAATCTTGTACCTCCCCAGCAAATTCTCACCTCATAACTGTGAAGCACGGCCCCATCTTCAGGCAGCACTGGCACTGTTTCCACCTTAGCAAAAAAAGAGAACTTGCTCTCTAGATATTTATCTTTCCTTCAATATAACCAGGAGACCTTGGCCATGTGGCTAGAGGTATCACAAGATGTCCACCACTCAGAGCAAAATTATGAAGGCATCATTGAATCTGAAAACAGCTTCTCTTGAAGGAAAACTACATTGTTAAGAGAATAGTCCTAGGAAAGGGCTTGGACAGTCGGAACTATTGGAAAGAGAGAGAGTCACAGGAAATGTCATGAGACAGAGCATCTCGGGGAGATTCTTCTCATCTGTGGATTATAAATTAACACATCTGACCAGTGTGTTAATGACACCATTCTATGCTCTACCATTAATGTCTTCTATTTACAGAACATGACTTTCAGGTCGAGGATGTAGAAGTTCCCTGTTGTTCTATTTACTTAAAACAAACAAACAAACCCCTACTACTGCTCCTGCTGGCCTGCTTCACTTCACAGAGAAGAATATCCCACTTGAGCTGTCCAGCTGACAGCTCTGCTAAGTGCCTGATAAGCTGCCTGTCCTGGGTCACCCCTGAGTGGGAACTTCGGAGCTGTGTAATGGGATTAGCTCTCCCACACCATTCCCAGAGAGCCCATTGTTAAAAGAGGAATAGTTTTATTCGTGGCAACAAGTCAAACACAAACCCTTGGCAAGTCAAAATAAGAAAAAAATAAACAAACAAATGGAGTTTTGGCAGAATCTGGGATTTGCCCTATTTGAAATTTCTTTTTGAGCTGATGAAGAAGTTAACTGATCTGGAATGGGCCACTATATTTACAATAGAGCTAAAGACTCTTTTGTTTTGATAAAAGATCTTTCATTACCTCAAAGCCTTTTCCTTCACAAAAATCCTAAAAAAAACCAATCACAACCCAGCAACAGTCTTTGGGATGAGAGGGGAAAATCCTAACTGCTAAACTTTCTGTGGAGGAGTCTTGAATTAGTAATTTTGTAGTTTTGCAAGTACAAAATGCAGGGAATTTTTGTGATTTAAGGACATAATAATTTTCAATGTGCAAATTCCCTTTATTGGAGTATAAATGGTGCCTTGAGGGCACATAACAGCATTGAATTGGGCCTGGCAGAATCGGTTTTATTGTATTCTACTGTGCGGAAATAATTCCTTTAGTAAAATTGTCACGTGACTTTTTCAGCCTGCTCAAGTTCAGTCTTGTTATTGTAAATTACTTTGTAGTTGAGAGGTATATCCAAACATCTGTACTTAATACTGTCTTGAAACTTTTATTTTATAATCTAAAACTCTTCTCTTTTTGTTTTGCTCTAGCCACTTCTGTGGCTCATATTTTGAATATGAGCACTTTTCACAATTATTTTCTAAATCTCAATTTCATTTTCCAAATTATTAACATTATTCCAAAGAGACCTATTGGGAATGGTACTTCCTGTTCTTGTTTTTCTAAATCTTCTGCAGACCTGATGTGCTTCCAGTGTCTTGTTACCAACAGATTGTCACTGAAGATTTGACTGTCACCTCTAATTTTTGGTGCTTCTATTTTTCACAGTGAACCTATTGCCATATTTATAGTTAAAATGCCTGTACATGTATATTTGGACCTTACATCATCTGCGAATTTCTCACAGTTTTGTTGGTGATTATGGTATCTTCACATTTTTTTGTTTATGCACTAACCAAGCACCTGGGCAAATAGGGCATCATGTGGAGTCTTACAGACTTCACAAGCTGAAAGGTGGGGTGTACATTGCTGGAGCAGAGGTACCACTGTAGGGATAAGCAAAAAAAATTATGCTGTGAAGACATACCAGCTCAGCTGGAATTAATTTGGGAAAGCCTCATACAATACAGTGTGATTTTAAGTCTGAAATATCTCAGGATCTTGCAAAAACAAGAATTTTCTCTTATTAAAATAACCATTGAACTTTGAGATTGCACAGAGGATTTTGTGTGGCCTGCACTCCAGGAACTGCAGAAATGCAGTGCTGAGCTGCACTTAATAAGCCCAGTCAGACCTTGATGAGAGCTAATGAACTCCTCCAGCTTCTTGCTGACTGTGTGGCACCATGCAGCTTTCTTGCCATCCTTTTTAAATCATTTCAGGTACAGGGGTGTGGTGTTGGGTAGTTACTGGCATGAGTCCATAGGATGGATTAACACCACAGCTCCTGCTCAGGGCAGTGCAGGCACACAGTGCATCTGGACACGGGCTGGTTTTAGAAGCACTATGACATTTGTAGTCACTCTATACCAAATTTCACAGGCTCCCAAACACAGCTGATGCTCAAAACCCATCTCCCAGGGTTTACTCTACTAAGTGGTCAGGCAGCAGCTGTAACAGACTTAAAGGTCATAATTGCCTCAAACAGTGTTAGGATCACCAAAGAAATTTGCCCATTATAACAAACTGAATAAAGAAGGAACTGCTCATCTGTAATCACCAAACACACCCCATTCTGAGTATGTTTCAGTGAATTCCTGGATTTTTTTGAGCATTAAGTTGAGCTGACTGGAACTTGAGATGAGATAAAGGTGGTACTATTGTCTGATTATCCTAAATTAGGAAGAGGTAAACAAGCTGGGGGAGCACTGATAATGAACACAAAGAATCCACAAAGAAAGCCAGCTCAGCAACTGTGCTGAAATCAGCTCTGACTGAGTGCAGCAGGGAGAGGACATGGCCTACTGACTCAAAAGAAGAGGAATACTGAGCATGGGACTTATCAGCATTGGAAACAAGGGAATAACTTAACCAATAGAATAAGAGAACTGTGTACCCAATGAGAATTGATTCCTTTGTTTGCTAAAATGTATAAGTGGGGAGAAGTTTTGAGCGATCTCATCATCCCCACCATTAAGAAGAACAGAAGACCAATGGGAAACTGTCTGGATCCATGGGTGGTGATATCATTCTACTTAATTCCTCCACTTTTTTTTAATTTCCTTCTATCTCTCTCTACTTCACATTTGCTGTTAACTAAAATCCCAATTATTTAACTCAGCCTATGGTGTAGTTTACACCTTAATTTGGATAGAGGCATCTCTCTAACAATCATAATAATCAGATTTTAACAGCAGCACTCCAGAAAATTGTATTTGTACCTGTAAAACTGAAGGAAATAGTACTATAGGCAGATTTTTAAAACCACACACATCAAAACTAGAATATGTAGATATGTTTGGGTCTAACTATCAGATTCAGATAAAGAGATTTTTCTTAGCAATAAAATAGCTGGTGCTTGCTTGTCAAAACAGTGGACTAATCTTTTTTCATTTTCCTTGTGACAAGGTCCAGTTTCTGAGTACCAAGAAATGAAATATTACTGCTGACATGCCGTTATAAGTAAAAGACCAGTTAAACAACAAAGACTAAAGAGTAGGTTTAAATGGTCATTGCCTCTTCAGTTTAAGAACTATTAAATAAATTCCTAACTCCTACTGTCACTATCTAAAGCCAAAACATTCGAACAATTGAGTGCAAAATCACATTTTAGGGAAGAAGGATGGTACAAAATATTATTATTTGAGTCAAAGAAATAATGTAAGTTCTGAATAGCCTCTCATGCAGCACTCATTGCCCCAATGGATAATTAATATTTAGCAAAAACCACAGAGCATTAAAATATTTATTCGAACTAGAATGTATCTAATCAGAATTTAAAAAAAACCCAAAACCACAAAACCAACCAAACAAACAAAAAACCTCCAGTTGGTGACCTAATCTTCTCCCACAAATCTCTGCTTTTCTCCACTGCTTGGGGAATGCACACAATATTTGTCCTAACAGATACAGTCCTTTTGGGGCTGTGAAAGGACACCAGTGTACTTACCACTATTCATCCCTCTTTGATTGTTTTCCTTTCCACCATTGTAACCTCACTGTTTGCTGAAGTCATCTTTAGAACACTGTACTAGATTGCAAGATTGAATTCCACACTAGAAGTGCTCATGGGATCGTTTTAGAACTGCATTCATGGCATATATGCTAAATAAAATGGATGGATGGATGGATGGATGGATGGATGGATGGATGGATGGATGCACAGAATGGAATAATACTGCAGGACTGAGTCTGCATTGCTGTCAAGAATATGTATACCAATATATTCAGTGGGGCACTCCACTTCCTAGATTGGGCTGGTAATGAACATGGTGACATTTCTGTTTTGGGGATGGAAATCTACACAACCAGTGACTGTGGGGGCATTCAAGAGGTCAGCCTAGAACAGGGAACAAACTGAAGTGGCCTGGCCAAAACTTGCACCTATTTTCAGAGTAGGAAAAGAAGTAAATAAGTAAAGGACATAGTAATAAAGGAAGGAGGCTAGCAGGAGGAAACACTGTGGGGTCTTCCATGTGCAGTAAAATTTCCATGTATAGTGTGAATCAGCTGACAGTTATAAACTAGACTCTGGCCCGCTGCAGACTGAAGTGCCTTGCATTACTGTTTAGAAAAATTGCCACAATTTAAACCAACTGAAATTTTACAGAATGTCTAGAAAAGTTAAAACCTAAAGAAGTTTGGGGCTTTAGGAACAAAGACATGGTATTGAAATTCTGAGAAGTGACATTGTATTTTTCATTATCTGATAAAAAACCCTAAAATATGTGGGATGACATAAACTTGTGCTGCTCATGATTCAACCTTGAAAAATCCTGAGCGGAAGAACTTTTGACACAAAATAAAATTAGTTGATAGCAAATACTCAACCAGCATAAAAAAGTGAGAGTGAGCTGCAAGACTCCTTGTCAGGCTACTGTGAATACTAAGAATCTCCTGAGGTTCAACAGGAGAACTCCCCATGAGAAAAATCCATTGAAAACTCCTGAATATGTTGCAGTCATCCTTGGCTCAGGATGTTACTCAATGGCAAAAGGCTGAAAGCTGGGAGAATGCTCATGAGAAGTGTTAGGTACAGTTGCCTTGGTTTGTGTAGTCTTCCCTGGACACCCTCTTCAGCTTTCTCAGACTGAACACTGTGAACAGACACTATGATGCATTAATCTTTGACCTCCCCAGTGTTCAATTCAACAAAAGTTAGAATGTGCAATAGGTTTGAAATGGGTTTTTTTGGTGAGATGGCAAGTTCACAGTATTTAAATACACAGTTCTTTTGTGAACAGAATTACCTTTCAGACTTGAAGCCAATAGGAAATGTACTAGCCACTTCTCCATACCTTGTCTCATGGCAAATAACTGACCTGGCAGGCTCTTGGGAAGTTTCTTCTTTGCCTCCTATTGTATCTGTTAGTGTTTATTTTACAGAATCTACCAAGTTTCCAAGCTCTTGCATTCTTAGCCTTTCTGACAACACCACTACTCTTTTCAACCTACTTTTGAGATTAGTTTCACATTCACAAGGACATCAGCTTGAGATTCTCCAGTCAACCCACACAGGGAGCACTACCTGTGCTGGTGTCCAGCAACAGCAGGGCAGTCTGTAGCTGAACAGTGCAGTGAGATACTCATTCCCCACATTTACCCTTCCCATCCTTTCCTTTCTCTTCCTCAAAAATACTCATACTCATATTCTACTGTTTCAAATACAGACTGCAGAAGTGTACTATGTTGAGCAAAAGTTTCTCTCCCTCCCCCCTTGTCCTTCTTTTCCTCAGTTAATTATGTAGTTTCTCTAGCCTCTAATTTCTCTTACAGTCTCTTCTCATATGAAAAAGTAGAACTATGGAAAACCAAAATGATTTCTGAATTACAGGAACTACAGTCCATGAATAGGCAAAGTCTAAACGACATGATTTTTAAAACATAAAACATTGTTGTGCTCTGCTTGCATCTCACCTCCAATATCCTAATTTTAAAACCCCCCCACCACCTTTCTACATTCATTGCATTCTTTCTCAATGCAACTCCAGTGTGCACTGTCCCCACTGTTCCCTCTCCTATCCCCACCTCTCAACTCCTTTCCTGGAAAGCTATTTCTTTCTTTCTTTCTTTCTTTCTTTCTTTCTTTCTTTCTTTCTTTCTTTCTTTCTTTCTTTCTTTCTTTCTTTCTTTCTTTCTTTCTTTCTTTCTTTCTTTCTTTCTTTCTTTCTTTCTTTCTTTCTTTCTTTCTTTCTTTCTTTCTTTCTTTCTTTCTTTCTTTCTTTCTTTCTTTCTTTCTTTCTTTCTTTCTTTTTTTAATTTTTTCGTTGTTTTCGGGTTTTTTCCCCCTGTTTATTTGTTTTACAAAGATGTTTCAGTTCATCCTCCTCCAAAATCCAGTGGCAGAGCACGAGACAGCAGGGCAGCCTTCCTCCCCCACTTGCCACTCCTGTGTGGGCAGGGACAGAGGGGATGTTGCTGAACCACTTTGTGAAAGGAGAAAATATGAAAACTGTTGCTATCATCACCACTACTTTTGATTCTATCTTTATTATGTAGTCATGACTGTTACCACAGCTCACCACCATCACTACAGCCAGTACTTCTAGGCTGATACTAGACACCAAGTAGACACCAGCTCAACTCAGTCTTATGAACCTTAAGCCTGTCTTTCAAACTTTCTCTGTGTCTTATGCAAAGATATTTTTCCTGCCATGCCAAGACTTGTTATCTCAAGTTCCAGCTGTGCTGGCTGTGTGGGAGACATGAAATGCTTTTGTGATGCAGTACTCCCAAGCTGTGTGTGCCTCAGAGCACAGCCTGATGCCCTCACTGCAGCTCTCTGCTACATCTGGTCCAGCAAAGGGAACCTCGGAGACCCCAGCAAAAGCTGAAAATGTCTGTAAATGCTGTGAAAGACCACACTGCACTCAGCTACAGCTTCTGCAGAGATACATTTGGTTAGCCAGCACAGTTAGACCTCTTCTCCAGTATGTTCTCTGCAGACCGAGTAGTACCAAGTATACAGGTTTATTCCTGCTATTGGGAAAAAAAAGCAAAAATAACCCAACCAAACAAAAGAGAAGAAAGAAAAAAAAGACAATTAAGGGTAGAAATACTCTTGTGATGCCTTGTGAGTTTGTGGACGACTTTTTTGTATTTATTATTATTTGCATTATTCTGTCAAGGGCTATAAAGTCCAGTAAACTTACTAAACTTGCTCACATTTAATACTTTAGATACTGCTACTGATCTGTGCCCTAGAGTGGGATAAAACTGGCCAAAAAATTCCTATCAAAGAACACATTTTCTCTGGCAAGGGAGCTATAAAATACATTTTCATTTAACAAACTCCTCTATTTTGCCATCTTTGATATTTGAAGTAAAGGAAAACTATGATTTTTTTCCCTTGTTTATTCCTCTGAATGGAGACTGCAGAATGCAGAGCAGCAGCTATCTGGGAGGAAGCACAGAACTGGGAAGGAAAGAGAGGGAATCATTGCCACCGAGTGGAAAAACACAAAACTGCAGCGTGTGCCTCAACTGGTTTGTTTTTTTTTTTTTTTCTCTATTCAACTCAGATGGGAAAAACATGTCAATCAGCCCTCATAGCAGCACCCTGAAAATTAAGTGCAAGTTTTCAACTTTGCTTAATTATTTCCCTTGGCAGAATTTAAAGTATATTTATCCTGCCTTAGAAATTCAGTAGGAAGGGGTTTTTTTCAAATAATTATAGAAAAGTCATCTAGTGACTACAGTTAGAGCTCATTCATGTCTGTCTTTCATTTAAAGAAGATTATTCAATGAGAATTTTTTTCTATTGTTCTTAAAATCAAATTCCAAGTTCACAAAAATCAGCAGGAAGAGAAAATGGCATTCTCTGCAGGGCAAAGAGAAAGGCCACACCCTAATATTTTTTTTTAATTTGCATTGAGTGGCATGTATCATATTAGATAAAAGTACCTGCAATATAAAATAGTGGTGAACATTTCTCAATGCTCCCAAAGTTGTGATAAATTAGTCATCTTTTAATAACCAGTACATTTTTAAAAGGTAGATTCTGATTTATGAGAACCTGTTGTTTCTAGTTCTTTCACTTATTCTGTGAAATGTTGGGTGCTACTTCATCTTCAGGATTATTATGCTCACAGATACATTCTTTGATTCTGATTCTACTCACAAATACCTCCACTGTTTAGTGAAAAAAAAATAGTACTCTGGGAAAATCACAATATCATTGCTATGCCCTAAAGCAATTGAGAATAATACTTTGATATATCACGATGTGTTTGTCAGGTTTGAGAGGCAGCAGAGCCTGGGTTCAAGTCTGCACAAATAAGGGAAGACTTTCCAAAACCCAGTGAGCCTTCCAGCACCGCTTTCAAAATCTTTTGTTAGCTTGGAAAACTTTGACAATTGTGAAATTCAGGGAAGAATTCACAAATATATATCCAACTCCCCCTATTCTTTCCTCAGTTGTTTGTCAACTACTTCTCTGAAACCGTAGATTTTTCCTAAACATCTTCCATGAGCTAGTGGTGGTCATCACCAGGTCATCTTTGGTACTTTTTGTGAATCTTCTTCTTAGTTGTTTAACTATGTTTAACTAAGACTCCTGAGACAAATTAGGAATGAAGATTCCAGTGAACAGCAGGGAGGCAGGAAATCAAGTATCATAAAACTCAAATTTAGAGACTCAAAGAAATGGAGGTTCCTAAGTCTTTATTTTTTGATGATACTTGTGGGAATAGACCTCTCTCTGTAAAAAAGCAAAGTACTTTTACAGAAGTAGCTGTGATTTTGCCAGCATCTGGGTGGTGGAATGGAATAAATTGTCCTTCCTGAGTAATTGGCATCACCATATCTGGCAGCACCAGAAAAAGCAAATTGAAACTGCTATTCTTGATGATGATATTAAAAGTTAGCAGAACATCAAAACCTTAAAGTTCCCGTGGGTCAGTCTGTGTCTTGGGACCTTGCCTCTGAGTTTAACACAGAACTTTGATCTGCTAACCCAACATCCTTACAGCTAATAATAGGCAATCAAATAATTTCGAGTGTATTACAGAAAAAGAGTAAGCAATCCACTAGAATCAATGGGGTGTTATCCAGAATTGTTCAGCTGAAGTGACGCATTTCACACCAATTTGCACTGAAGATAAAAGGGCAGATTCACAGGTCCATCAGCTTGACAGGCACTGAACTAATCAGCTGATGCAACACCTCTCAATGAAAGTGTCTGGAGCATTTATTCTTTGCAGACAAACCTGAAAACTACAATTAGGTGTCTACAATCTGTTCTGTAGCTCCCATTTATTGCCAAACACTGTAAAGTAACTCCTCTTTTATAGAGGGCTATTTATAAAGTGGCCAGAGTGGTTAAGCCAGTTTAAAAGCTTTGTGGAACGATATTTGAAGACTATCTAAGCACTCCTAGAATTCCGTTTTAAACTTGCATTTTTTGAGAGACCAGGGAGAATTTCTAAATTTTCTGGATAAATGAAAGGAATTACAATATACATTCAGGAAACATGTTTTGTTCTTTTACTGTTCTTACTAGTTTACAAGTTGTTGGCCCCCAGTTGTGTTTAAAATTGCACTTGTTTTTTTGACTTCTAAAATAATCTCAAATGAAAATATATGTTTCTCTGTTATTACATTAATATTTAAGGCTATAGTAAGATGTAAAAGGAATCAATTTTTAAGTCTGTTGTTAATCTCTATCTTGTATTTAGAAAATAAAATAAACAAATCAGCATAAACCACTTACGTCTAACAGAACAGCTGCTACAAATAGAGAGGGAAATGTTTACAATGCAAGTTAATTAAATTATGACAAAAAATAAAGTATCAACTTCCTTTCTTCCACATTCAAAAGCATGCACTTGTCAAGAAATATTCTCCCTACAATTTCTCAACTGGCTCTGGCAATATGCCAAGTCTAAACCATGCCAAATGAATTAGCTTAACAAAGGTATAAATATGCTCAGACAAAAAGATCTAACACGTGGCTGGTTTGTGTGATGTTCTTTCAATTAGCCATATTCCAATAAGCCTCAGTTTTAAATTCATAAGCCTCAGAATTCATTTGGCATTGGTGAATTCTCCTCCCCCCCCAGTAATTAACTATTTAGGTGTGACTAATGAAAAAAAGAAGTCAAATTGCATATTGGTTTCATCAGCAGTTATAGATAATTAATTAATCATTGGTTTTATTTAAATTGGTTGAGTATTATTATGAAAAAGTAAGTAATCAGTGCTGAGCTAGCTTTCATTTTCATATTCTATAGGCTCAACTGAACACATTCACAAACATATAGTTTCTTTTCATGATAAATACTCTTTGGAAATTATTCCTATTTTTGTCTTTAGTTATTTTCAATCATTTAAGAAGGTTTATGGCAGTTAAATTAAACAAACTTAAGCTACATAATGAAGAAACGCATAATTACTCGAGCTAGCGCTACACAATTACACAGTAATGAATAGTGGATCATTATACCCTATTTAACATTAGAAATTGGTAGCATGATGAAGAAAAATGCTGAAATTTGTCATGTTTTGTTGATCCATACTGTGATCATACAGTATTTTTCCTCCTAAATTGTCCATCCACCAAGTTTGTTCAAAATGTCACAGACTAGTTCCAATTACAACTATCAAAAACAGTAAGACACAGTATTAAAACCATTTCATTTTAAATAAATATATTTTATTATTTTGACCCATATGCCCCATGTCTATATGAAATGAGAAACTCCAAGGCCAGTTATAATAAGGAAGAAGCTACATAAGGAGCAGGGGATCTGCAAATGGATAGGACAAGTGTAATTACATTATTTTGAGATCATACTGTAGGAATCAGAAGGGACTGAACATGTTAACCTTAGGACTTCTCTTTTCCTACCTTTTAAAATATCATGCAGTTAGAAAAAAAATATATATAAGGGTACAGTTTCATCCCATGCTGCTCCAGGAATTCAGGATCATTTTAGCCTGTATTTCTGCTGTGTGGGAGGACCAAGCCCACCCAGAGCACCCACACTCAGAGCCTTGCCGTCCATTCAGCACCCCAGGAAGGGCAGGACTCCCCACGGTAAAACACACTGCAGGACCGTGACACTCCTGTCGTGCATTTCTCAGGAAAATGACTGCACTCTGAACGAGCCCTGCTCTTGCACAGGCTGGGGTGTCACTTGTCCTTTCCCAGCCCGGTGCTTTCTGTGCCTCAGGTGCAGCTGCCCACTCCACCGAGCCCCTCAGTGGGGTTTTGCTTCGTGCCACACAGCCGCTCATGTCTCCTACCAGCTGAGGAACTGCACTGCTGCTGTCTTCCACGGCTGTGGTCTGCTCTGTACTCACACAACAGCTACAGCACGTACATGTATAAAATGGTACTAAAACACTGAACTAAAAATAAACTTTTGCTCAAAAAAAGCAGACTTTTTCTCATCCTGGAAATGATCATGCTGGTTTGCATCTTTTCAGTGTGATTATCAAAGATTTTCATGGCCTGCTTTACCAAATAGTGGATTTTTTTCTGAGGTCGTATATCAATCTTTCTTTTTTTTCCTTGATAAAAAACACATCCATTTTTCTATTGTCCTCAGTATTGTGGAACAGTAAAATAATTATGTTAAAGTACTATAATGTCTCTTGAGTTTGGTTAAAAAACACTTAAGAAAAAAAAATCTTCCCTTCTCCAATATTATTTATAGATATTTTCTTTCTGTATTTCCAAATAGTTTCTTGCACTAATGCATTTCAATGGTACGGGATTATGCAGCCCTATTTTAACTCTGCAAATGTCCTCATTTTTAACTCGCTGTTATTGGCAGATACAAAGTATTTATGTTGGATAAAAGCAATAATGAAATACCTGCATTGCCCAAAATCTAATGCCAATGGCATTTTTCGAATAGTCTACAACTACTTTTTACCACTGTCAATGCAATTTCTTTTTCCGGTGGAAAATCATGAGAATAGTCTCACTTATCCGCATGCAGTTCTGCAGCAGAAATGACAGAAGTGAGCAAGAATGCAATGGTGGAAAGCTTGTATCCCACTCAATTTAAGCAAACCAAGGAAACATTTTGCTTGAAGATTTATTTTTTGTGTATGAATGTACATGAATGAATATACACATTTCTTGAAGAAAGCAAGAAAGCACTCTCTTGGTCTTTTATCCAAAGGCTCATTTACCACACTCCGATGTGATGCTGTAAACAGTATTGAATGAGTGTGAGAATTGTATACATGGGAAGGTATTTAAAAAGTGGATAAAACTGAGTGGCAATGTCACCTGAAAATTCACCGTTCTCATTTTGATCACAGCATACAAGGTAGGCAGAAAAAAAAAGCCCGATCAAAACCGATCTTTCATTCTCCTTGCCGCTCGTCTGCAGCAAGCACGGAGGAAGTTTGGACTGCCGGCGGCCCGTAGTTCCCCTGGCAACCGCAGGAAGCGTCGGCGGCGCCGAGGGGAGCAGAGCCGGCCCTGCCTGGAGCAGGGAGCCGGGACAGGGCCCTGAGGGGAGCGGGGACGGCGCTGCCCGGAGCTGGGGGGCGGGACAAGGGCCCAGGGGAGCGGTGACGGCGCTGCCCGGAGCCGGGAGCCGGGACAGGGGCCCAGGGGAGCGGTGCCGGCGCTGCTCGGAGCCGGGAGCCGGGACAGGGGCCTAGGGGAGCGGTGACGGCGCTGCTCGGAGCCGGGAGCCGGGACAAGGGCCCAGGGGAGCGGTGACGGCGCTGCTCGGAGCCGGGAGCCGGGACAAGGGCCCAGGGGAGCGGTGACGGCGCTGCTCGGAGTCGGGAGCCGGGAGCCGGGACAGGGGCCCAGGGGAGCGGTGACGGCGCTGCTCGGAGCCCGGCGTGTCCGGAGCCCGGCGTGCCCAGGGAGCGGGAGCCGGGGCCGGGACAGGGGCCCAGGGGAGCGGGGCGGGCCGCTCGTGCTCCCGCGGGTTTCTGGGTGTCCCACGGGGCTCGTGAGAGCCGGGGGCTCTGTGGGAATTCGCCGGAGCTTCTCTGCCTGAGCCTCTCGGCGGTGACGGCGCTCGAAGCCCCTCGTCTGTTTGTGCCTCTGCACTCCGGGAGAGTCGGCACTCAGCAGGGTAAGGGAGCGACCTCTCCTTTCAAATCCTACTGACTTCCCTTCTGCCTGCCTTAAGTGACTTCTAGATCCCGAACTCCAGGCTGCGCTTTTCCTCCTTTGAAAGATGTCTCTTAAAAGTGCTTCTCCTATTTATGTTTAAAGTGTCGCTCCTTTATTTGAAGTCTGTCGTCTGTCAGTAGATGGGTCACTTCTGTATCAAACCTCGCTTGTTTGATTCACGGCTGTGCTTCACCTGTCTGATCTCTCTGCAAAAACGTGTGACCCTTCCAACTTCTCACTACACGAGGGCATTCATCTCTGAAGAGTGAGACGTCCTTAAGAAAAGTACTTCTGCTCAGTGCTACCTAATGTGCCTTAGCATGTTTTGATTACTCGGAAAATAGAAAAAATTAAATACATCTGAATTACTTTAAATACTTTTCTGAGAAAAATATGCTCATCCCTGAGGCAGTGTTTGTTTCTGTGTATGGCTTCCTATTACTTTCATCTCTATATAGTGTAATTTTTTTTTTTCACTATAGGAATCTATGTTTTTTTCATGCAGAATACACCACAGCAAAAATTACTGAACATTAAAATATTCAAAACTAGGGTTTTCACTCTTTATAATTTTATTACTATTTGAAATCTTGTAATCTCCCAGGAATAATCCATATTACTCATCATAGTTTCAGACTTGGTATGTTAAATAGGTAGAGAACTGTTATTTTTGTTGGGGACACTTTAACTCAGTTACATACATTTGTAGTGACATATAGCTGGTACACTGACTTACAGAAGATAAGTGTACTTAAATCAGTATTTAAGGATGTAGACAAAGTTATTTTTGCAGTCTTTTTAAAAAAGTACTTGCATTCTTCTTAGTGGAATTCATTTCCTGTGTTCTTTTCTTTGCTGCCTTACATTTCTGTTCTCATCTCTTAATGATTGTGTTTTAGATTTTGTGTCCTGGATGTACTTGCTTTGTTCTTTCATCCTGGACCTTCCTCAAATTGTTGATTTCTTCTGATATAACTGTACCCAACCCTATCTGACTTGGGGTCTTCTGCAGAGCCCTGTACTGCTGCTTGGATTTCTGTAGGCTACCCTGAAAACAGGCTGTATGTAATTCACTTTTGCTGCAGGTCTCAAAGGGCACAAGTAAAGAGGAGCAGGTTACGAAATGTGTGCATTTGATATATGGAGTGACAGGACTATTACAATTGTCCCATGCACGGTGTACTGTGTACAAGAATGGGCGTCTGTTTCCTAGTGCACTTATTCAGATTTACTTGGCTGGGTGTTCATGGGCCTGGGGATTTTAACCCTTGATACTCTGTCATATAGGAATGAAAATTATTTTATGTTTTTATATTTTTTTTTTGTAGGAAACAATGTTCTAAGAATGTCATCAGGCATCCAAATAAAAACAAAGACTGCAGCACCTAAAAGCAAGACATGTTCTACAGAATCACAGCCAAAGCCTAGTGACAAGCTGAATCCTAAAACTATTGATCCAGTATGTATAAATGTTGGTGGTTTTGTTTAGTTAAAATCAATCTGTAGTTTGAAGACTTTTCCTTACTTTATGAAATGGCATGCAAGACATGCTTCTTCTGGTCCTATTTTTTAACTGAAATTAAGATTTTGTTATTAATCATACATACTTCATCTTCTAAGCTCAAATGCCTGAAGGTATAACATTATTTATTACATTTTTATAAAAATGTGTTTTGTTACAGTTGAGGCTTGGATGGTAACTGTTATTTTTTATGTACTATTGCCCTAAAAAGAGATTTAGAGGTAAACATTTAAAAGGGTTGTTTTTTTTTTTCTTCTAAACTTTGGCACCTGGTACTTTAGAGAAACTTCTTTCAGTTATGCAATGAAACCAAGAATCAGGTGGCATATTGAAGGTATTCAAGGATTCATAAAATCTGGCAAATTAGTTTCTGGTGAGCATTATTTGAAACTCACAGTTACAGTGATTGTGTAATCCTGCAGGAAAAAAATTGTGTTCTTGAGAGAGTAGTAATGAAAGGAGTTGTTTATTTCATGGGAGTCCCGTGCCTGGAGAACTAGCATTGAATGCATGAATTGTAGTTCAGCAGTGGGCCATATTATTTGGCAATTAGTAATGTCACAGGCTTTTTGGAAAGTGAATTAAATGTCGAAGTACTTTGCTGATAAACAGAGGGTGAATACTTTAATGTGGGCATCTTTTTTACTTGAAATCTCTTTGCAAGTAGCACAATGACCAAAATTAAGCCATGAACACAATTCTGCTAATCTTAATGTAGTTTTAAGCACTCAAAAGATAAAAATTGAGATGTCATAGAATTTGCTTCTGAATGCTTTGTGATAAGGTGTGATATATTATCTGAGAAGCAGCATTAAATGATCATGTTAATAAATAATATAATAGTTCATATGCGTAAGAAGCATGTATATGATAAAAGCAAAAATTTTTGCAGCTTTTCCTTGCATGAAGATCCTAGTTTCCTTATCCAGAGTTCCTAGATGGGAATTCCTAGATTCCCACCCAGTATGAACCTTCTTGTATATTTCCAATGCTCTCCTACTGTTGATGTTGGGGTAGTTGTTGAGGTGAAGCAGGTAAAGAAGCAGAAAGAGCCTTTGCAGGGGTTTTACAAGTTTTTATTTCAGCCACCCGTGTGCACAGTCCAGCGTTCAGAGGCAGAGGCAAAGGGGTTGGTCTGAGAGTCCAGGTTAAGTACATGGGGTTTTGGGGCAGGGGAAGTAGTATCAGAGACCAATTACCAGGGGCATGGGGGTGTTACAAGGATGGGATTAGGGCATGGGGGCCAACAAGGAAACAGGGTGGAGTGACCAAAAGGCTGAAGGACAGGGAGAGGACACGGGTGTGACCTAAAGAACAAGACAGGGATTGTTCTGACCTGCTAGAACAGGATTTGTTATCAAAAGGAGACAGCTGAGAGAGAGGCCTCTCGTGTCTTTCTAATTGGGAGTGCCTTTCAAAGTCTCCACATCCTGCGATCTTGTCCAATATTTGGTGTTTCTCCCACATCTTGCCACCATATACTTTTGTCTGTACTCAGATCGAGATGGAATTGCAATAAAACTGCCTTCTGCATGTTACCAATACAAGAGCTTCAGGGAAGTGGGAGCTCCTTCATCTGCTTAGGAAAGAACCTGTAAGACTTTAATATTACCATTTGCAAGAAAATGGTAGAAAAATAAAAGTGATTCCATCAGGAAACCACTGATTGTACATTTTTATTCATTTTAACAGCTTCTCAGACCAACGAGTCTTAAAAGCAGTTTTTGGATAAGTGTATCTCTTATATGTTTTCCACTCCATAGCTGCAGTTCTTTTTTTGGTTTGTCTTAGAATCATATGATTAAGTTCACTTTTGGTAAACTTCTGTTTTAATATATTCATAATAGATATAAAACATTACTGTTATGAATAAATATGTTTGGGTTTTTTTCTGTCCTCACAGTTTCGTGCTTATTCTCAACCACCATCTGCATTTGCTGCTACATATGCTAGAGGTGGCATTCCGTGCAGGTGTGTTGGGTTTGTTTCTTATTTTTACTAAATATATTATGAAATACATCTCTTCTTGTTTCATCTTTTAGTTAGGTTGTTTGATTCCATTAAATTCTGGGAAAATTTCTAATACTTCACTCTATTCAGAGCAAAAAGCAACTTTCCATGCCTTTGAAACTGTCTTCTTTTGGTTCCTTTTTGTATGCTGTATTAATATCAAAGCCACATTTTTAAAGAATAGTTAAGTATGTGCCACTTGATTTCCTAAACATTTTTCTCAAATTCTTTTTTCAGGTAATTGTATTTACTTCTTCTTGCTAACACAGATAATAAAACTAGTGCATTTTAATAAGTAGACCTTTCACAACCTTTTTTATCTGTACTTAGTAGTATAACATGTTATTGAATATTCCTATTCTGTAGTTTTCAGGCATATTCAATATTAACAAAACTACCTGCAAGTAAGTTTATTTTTAAGGTATTTTAAGTTACTTAGTTACATATTTGCCTGGACAATAAACGTTCTGGTATTTTGTCACAAGGATGCAGAATTACTTTACAAAAATATAAGCCATCATTAATAAGATGTACATGTATAGAATTATATAAAATAATCATTAATACATAGTATTAATACATTTATTTGTATCTTAGGAGTAAATAGTAAATTCCAGTATGGTCTTCCTTCAGTTTCAACTGCCTTCCCTTACCCATTGCTATTTAAGGAAAATGTTTCTTAATATACTTATCAAAATAAGTAACTTTGCAAAAGGAATAACTTCTGTGTTGGCATTAGAGGCACCTACAATTTTTATAACTTCTATTTTCTGATTTCTGTGTGATTAGGAGCAGAATTTTGAAAACTTCCATGTTTTGAGAATTTAATATAATTGTGCTGTTAACCATTATACATATACACAGGTTGGACTCCATGATCCCAGAGATCTTTGCCAGTTGATTCTGTGATCCTATAATTCCACTAAGGAGAGCATTATGTATTGAGATTGTGTATATAATGAAGGAATACAACAAACTAATTGGTGATACATTTAAAGTAAATAGTGTTAGCAATAAATTATGTATTATTATTTTGTTAAAGCCTTATTCTTTATGTAGGTTAATGCATGGATCAGTAAAGCACAAACTGCAGTGGGAATGCCCTCCTGGAACTCTTCTCTTTGATCCTCTTCTTTTAACATTGGCAGAGGTAAACTCAATTTCTTGCAACATTAAGCATACAACCATTTCCTAATTGTAAATGTTATTTTTTAACAATCTAAGTTAGCTAGTTTAGGCTCAGCTACTAGTGAAATATTAAAAAATGCACCTGTGAGAATATTGTACGAATGAAAATGGTCAAGAGCATTGGATTTGTAGTTCTTTAGTTAGAGCTTTCTGGGAGAGCTAGGTAGAACCATTTAATCTTCAATATACTGATCAAATGCAAGTCTGCATCTGAGGTGCCCAGCTGTTGAATGAAATTTGTGATTTTCCGGATTCCTTTGTAAACTAAATTGTTTTGCTTATTTTTGTACAAAAAGCCTACCTTATGAAGTAAGAATGCTCTCTTCAATAGACTTAACAGATAGAGTGGAAATAGGATCCTGTAAATAAGTGGAAGAGAAGTATTGTACACTGTGTTGAGGCTTCTGTTTTCTTAGAACCATCTGTGACATTTATCACCAAATATGTTCCAGGTGTCTAAATAAATGCTGAATCCAATGTCGCAGGTAGAATAAAGTGTGTATACTGAGGTGGCTTACTTTCTTTTTCCTTTTTTCCTTCTTTTCCCGTTTTTTCCTTTTTATTCTCTTTGTTTCTTTTTTTCCCTTTTTTTTTTTTTTGTTTTTTCTTTTTAATATTAAACAAAACTGTCAATTCCTAAAGTAACATAATACTTCTACTATGTTAAGAAAAACCTTCAGCTACGGGGCTTTAAATCTTTGAGTTTTGCCAGTCAGACCTTCACTAGATGTGCATCTTTGCACATATGCAAACTATCTACAAGTTTTTAGTGTTGCATAGAGAGGTATGTGGTGGGGGGGTGTCTTTCTTTCCATAGTTCACCTTCTATTCTTTTTTCCCTTCAGGGTACAAAACCTCTATACAAATATAGCCTGTTCTAGTTCATGGTCTCACTGAAAAAATACCTTGGGTTGTTAGATTAAAGGTAGTGAAGCACAAATATTGATTTAATTGGCAGTATTCATAATGTGAGTTTTAAAATTCAATGTTCTAAAAGAAAAAATGAATTAGAATATTCTGTGAGCAGAGTTATACCCAGTGGCTCCACATGGTGGAGATAGTGTACTTTATTATTTTGAACTAATCTGACAAAATCTAAACATGGTCTTGCTTCTGTGTGGAACTTCTAAAACGCGTTTTTGTTTAAAAGAGGGCTCAGTATTAAGAAAATTATGTTTTATATTTGCTACAGGGACTAAGAGAGACAAAACATCCCTATACTTTTGTTTCCAAGGAGGGTTTCAAAGAATTACTTCTGGTTGAAGGTGCTGCTGAAAAAGCAATTCCCTTGTTGCCTCGTCTAGTTCCAGTCTTAAAGGCTGCACTGGTATATCTTGCTCTTCATGCAGAGATTTTAATGGGTTTGATTTTTTTTTTTCTTCTGCTGGTGAGAACTACGTGGGTAATATGAATGTAATAGATCCATTGCTTTTGGTTTGGGGGGTAGGAATAATTTCTCTTTCTGTTGTTAACATATAAATTAAGATGGGCAACTCCTGGTATAACTATATGACAGTAGTTATGGGAAAATTTTATGAAACTGTTCTCTTAAAGGTTTTAATATAAGCAGAAATAAATATATGTATTTGTGGTGGGCTTTTTTTATATGTCCACGCAATAACATGCAAAAAACAAAAATGAGTTGAAGTAAACTGGATATACAAGAATAAATACTCATCTATTATATGTAACAATTCAAAACATGCTACAAAGGTAAAACAGAATCACAAAATGAGGGACTTACAAGGATCATTGGGTCCTGCTCCCAGGCCTGCACAGCAGCATCTCCAGAATATATCAATGAGGAAAAATGAATAATATACATTTAAAGTGTTTGAGATCATCTTCTTAATTAAAAAAAAATAAATTTAACTCCTCTACACCATCAGAAAATAAAGTGAGATATTGGCTTTAAGGGTTATCTCTTTTGGATCTTTTTCATGTCTTTGAGAGTCCTTTTCTGGTTCAGTAAGTAGCTGTCTGTTAATCTAGCTGTGTTTCAGTTCTGATTTAACAGAGATGGCTTGAAGTCTGAAAATTAATCTCAAATGTAACAGCAGTTCAGAATTATGTGTTAACACTATCTTTGATTTAGCTTAAAGGCAAAATTAGAAAAATTATTCTTGTCTTTTCCTCCAATTCACATTACTCTTCTGATAATTTTTATTGTTGCACTTTTTTTGATATTATGTCTTGTTAAATCTTCCACTATACAAGCAGTCAAAGATTCCTAGTTAAAAAGAAAATGTTCAGGGCCCGGAAGCTGGAGAGGAAAAACAGTTGTTTAAATAAATTTATAATTTAGAATGAGACCAAAATAAGTTGCTTTGAGTCTATTCCTCTGCTAAAGGAAAAGCCAGGTAACTAAACCATTCGAGATGTCAGGTATAGAAGAACCTTCCTATGGGAGAAATAAAGACGACAAAGAACCATAGAAGTAGATATGAGCCTGATAATTGCTGGCAGGTGACAAAGGTGTAGTTGGCAGAGGATTAAATTAATTGAGGCAGAAAGTAATTGGGTCCTCTGCTTCTCCAACAAAGAAAGTTATTGTTATGAATTACATAGAAATTATCCAGAATTTATTACATTTGTAACTAAAACAGTGTCTTTCAATTTCAACATATCAGCATTGAAAGGTTATTTCTAATATGCTGTGAAATACTGAAATTATCAGTGTAGCAAGCAAGCTGTTCTGAATGCCACATTTTTTATTTCAGCAATAGTAAATAATTAATTTTGTTGTTCAGAAGAAAGGCAAGAATTCTGTGGACATTTCATGGATGCTTTTTTTTTCCACTTTAAAAACATGCTCTGGCTTTAAATTTGGCCTCTAGAGACTAATATTCAGTCATATTGCACTTCTATTTCTAAACTTGTATCGTTATAGCAATTAGCAATTGCACAGTAGTTTTAATGTTTAAAACTACTCCATACAATCATAATGCAGAGATTGCAGGTTAGAAAAACTTACATGTTTGTCTGAATCTTACTAACAGGATTTTCTTTGTTTCTTCCTCTTCTGAAGGCACACGTGGATGATGAAGTTTTTGGCAGGGGATTGGATGCTTTAGTGCAATTGAGTGCTGTTGTTGGCCCATCTCTTAATGATCATCTTAAGTTTCTGCTCACAAATGTAAGTTTGTAATGCTGCAGTAAAAAAATCATTTGTGTTTTCATGGCACTCTGGTTGAGATGTTACTATAATATCTGCACAGATGCAGTGGGGGACTCAGCAGTTGCATTAAAAGCATTATTTCATATAGTCCCGTGTGTGAGTCATTCATTCTTTTATAATATGGTGAGTTACAAAGTTTGAGCAAGGTCCAAAACCTTGTTGTTAATGTAAACTGGAGAATAATGGAAGTCCTCTCTCTACTATTTATGAAAACATCCAGATGCATTGTTTTGGAGTAAAATTTATTGCAAAATGAGTTTTTAATCATAAATCTGAATATCTTAACAAAAGCATGAACGTTTCAATACAGTAACAGAAGCAAATATTCCCACTCCTTTAAGATAGCAATTCTGCACAAGGAAGTTTTCACTAAATAAGTTTTGAGTGGGATTATGAGAAGTATTTTTATACCAAGTCATTCTGAGGACATAAGTTCTCTGTCAGACGGACTTTTTCATGGTTTCTTTTAGCCTGCTTGCAAAGTGCACTTTTACAGCAAAATAAAAGGATCTTTTTTGACAATCAACACAGAAGAGAGAAACTACAGGCAGGTTTTTTTGAAGTATTTCCACTATCATAAATCACTTTCAATGCACATGAAAAAGAAGTTAACTTTTCATGTGAACAACTCTTTAAGAATGACTTTTTTTAAGGTGGATATTTCTTTCAAATTTGTTTGGTAAAAGAAAAAGAAATATTTTTGTGGATTAACAGATCAGTTTTCTTTGAATTTAAGTTTCTCTTTAGCTAACTTTTTATTCCATTTGCTTTTATTGATTTCCACACTTCGACATCAGTTACAAGTTATAAAGTAATGATTCTTTGTGGCTTTAATTGTGCAAAGGTAAGATGGAATAAAGTAACAAAACAGGTTATTATTGCCTCTTTCCATATATTGTACTATATTGTGCAACAAACCTTTTTACTTTTCCAATAGCTTTTAAAGAGATTAATGGACAAGAAATATAGAGAAAAAGTTACTGATGCTTTACAAAAGTTGGAGCACCATGGTGGAAAGGTGAGTTGATCAGATGTTTATTCAGTAATCTACACTTTTGAATACAATTTTGTGAAAACAGCTTTCATCTCTGGTTTTTCTTGCCATATTCTTGCTTCAGTATTGTGAGGTTTTGGAAACTTCCTGGTGCTCTGAGGCACCCACACTGTCGGGTTGTGTTCTTCTTTAAAAAGCGAAGCAGCTAATAGTTGTTATAAAGTTATTTATTTTAAAAGCACATCAGTCTCAAAAGCAAAAGTCACAGACAGCAAAGGCCATGCTAAGTTCTGGCTCAGAGTCCCAAACAGAAGCAGAAGCTTCCTGTGGTTCCAGCAGGGTCAGAGGAGCCGGGCAGCTCCTGTCTTCTTCCTGGGTGTTGATGACAGCGATGAGAGCAGGAACAAAAGCAATGGCATAAAAGTAATGGCAAAAAGCAAGTGGCAAAAGCAATGGCATAAAACAATGGCAAAACTGCAGTGGCAAAATGCACATGGCATAAAGCCATGGCATAGAGCACCAGCTCTCCCTGATGCATGTTCTTTTATAGAAACTTTTCAGCTAGTTAAGACACAAACTCAGACCACTACTTCTCAACCTATTAGAATTTTAGTTTCTTAGCACGCCAGGCTACGTATAAAATACATTCATGGGCTATCTTTTTCTAACTGAAAAATATAAGTAATATTCTTTAACTCTATTATGTCTGAAGCTAGGTTCTTGGAGCCTCTAAGGAAACACTAGTATGTTTTTCAACCTTCACTAGAATATGTACTACTTCTCAGGCATCTAAGACCTTTTACTCACTAAAAGCACTTAAAACTTATTCCATTTACTTACTTACTTACTCACCCCATCTATTCACTTACCCATTCCATCTGCTCACTTACTCGTTCCATCCAAAAGCTTTAATTCAATCCCTGCATTCTGATTTCTCTCTGAAGAAATCAGAGAGACTCCTGACTTACTGACTCCAACACAGTATGGCTGGGATACATGTTTGGTTTTCCATTTTCTGGGACTAAATAACTTTCTCAACAAGATTTACTCTTGCAAAAAGTTACTTTTTGCTGTTGTTGGTGATGCCTGCCAATTTCCACTAATAGTTTATTGTTTATGCCATTTCCTGAGGGAATCTGACGCTCACATTCCAGCCCACCCTGGTTAACCCAGAGTTTGGATCTGCAATGGCTATAAATCAAAAAGATGCTTTAAGTAACAGATGGCAGAGGTTTCTTCTGTTGAACATTCTTTTGCCAAATGTTGTGCTGTACATTGTGCACAAAGGACAAAAGGAGAAAAAATGAGCAGTACTGGCTTAGATGTTCATCTTGAAGAGAAAATATTTGCTTTCTTGACCCTACGAACAGTTGTATGTGTTATATTAAATGGTTATTCGCAAAGAATAGGAATAACCTGGGGAGTAGGGACCTAGCAAGCCTAGAAGTACTGAGTTTGTGTGCCTTAGCCAGTAGGTGCCCAAATAATCAGTAGATGCCTCTTCTTGTGTGTGTGCTCATGCTATTTAAGAGCAGTAGCAGTGTTTGTACTACAGACTTGAAAAACATAATGAAAAATGAAGGAGGATGAAAGTTTTTTATTTATATGAAGTGAGACAAGAAAAGGAAAATTATGTCTTGTCCTAATGTTCTGAAAATTTAGGTCTAGATAATATAATTAATCCAGTGAATCATTAACCTCTAATTCTTCTGTTAGTCCACTGATTTCCTGTAGTCTTACCTGTTTTGTGAGTAAGTCTTTCTGTATGTCTTTTAAAAAGACAGTAATAAGATAAAGCAAAAAAAACCTGGAAACTACTAGATTGTGGTTACAAGCAATAATATATAATCCAACTGATTAATTTATCAAATTTATTTCCTAAATTAGTTATAAAGCATATGATTCTTACTTTTGTTGGAAGTCCCTTCCAGAACATCATTGCTTAAAAATCTGTATTATTCCATGTCTATATTTATGTCCACTTTTAGGTATGAATGTACATGTCCCTTCTTTCAGATGTTTACTCCCCAGCATTAATTATCGCTATGGTACATTTTCCCCATTCATTATTTTCAGCCCTTTTGACAGTAAATTTCTCAGCAAATATTAACTTTTTAGTTTTCTACTGTTTGATAATGGCAAAGATAACTAAGTAAAAGTTGTGAATGATGCAATTTATAGAGACTATATGAGTACTGTCATATATAATGCTAGTGCCCCTTATTTTGTTTAAATTAATTTTGTTTTCTTCAATAGGCAACTGTGGCTATCATCAAGTCTAAAATTCCAACCTATTGTTCTATCTACTCTTGAACAAGGAAACTGTAGTGATTTGTACTGTAAGGTGAATTTTGGAAACAAACTGTCTGTAAATATCACTGACACTTACTTGGGGTATGATATATTCCCTTAAAATAATAATAATTCTTAAGTATGATGGAGAGCAGGAGTCTTATCAGTTTGTGAATATATAATTATGGAAGACTTCTCCTTGTATATTGTATATGCATTGGGCTTACAATGACACTGATTAAATACTGATTCTTATTTCGTTTTTAACTTACAATTTCATTTATTATATCTGCAGTGCTCTTAATATGTTTTGTATATTTGTGTGATGCAAAATAATTTGGTTGTAATTACTTAAATAAAATCTAACTTGGTGCTAAATTGCATATGTGTGGCTACTTTTGAAATATATAACATTTTGTGACATGGCACAGATAGACACATTTAGGTTCATAGTCAGCTTTTAAAGGTGTGAAGCTGAACCCAGTAAACAGGCAGCATATAGTCCAAAGCTGAACTTGCTCAGTGCATTCTCAACATGTTGTTTTGAGAGCCTGGAAAGGCTCTGGAGAATACAGTGTAGAGGCATCAGCTTGCTCCACAGAGCCACAGCTGAGGTTTTGCTCAGCTAATTAGTTCCTGTTAACTTTGAGCCTGCTGAATGGGAGCCGGATAGAGGAGGCAGCTTTGGAGCACTTACACTGTGCTCCCTTTGCACTGAGTTCAGTAACGTCACAGATCCGCTTGGGATTTGCTTGTGAATTCAGGTCCAGACAAGTTAATAAACTTCTGAACATGGAAGCTATAAAAAATAGGAGTTAAAAAAAAAAAAAATTGTACAAGCCAGCGTACCTGGCTGTCAAGCTTTGTAGGGTACAGCACTTGTCCGTTAATGTATTTATGTATTTGAACTTGATTGCAAAATAATTCCTAATTGGTTCTTGTAATGCTGTTCAGGGACATGTTGTATTCGAGTACGCTGTGAGGGAGAGTTAACTGAAGTAAAAAAAAAATTGAACAGAATGTTTTCCCCTGAGGAATATTCAATTCTGGCATTTAAAGTTGTTGGAAAGGATGTTTTGTTGTCATAAGAAGATGCTGATGCATAGAGTATTAATAAAAGTCTGTCATGTGAAAGCAATTTCAGAAGTTTTTGTTTTAAATTACCACAGCCCAACTAAAATTCACTTCAGGACAGATCTCTGCCGAGATCAGAACTGTGCTAAATCAAGATAAATGTATTTATGCTTTAAAAAATATATATATTTCTTCAGTAAGCATTTTTGCCAGGAGATATTTAACAACTCAAAAAATTTATCATGGTCCTTTTTTTCTTCATGTTTACTTTATTTTTTTTACAAAATGTGCACATTTAGTTTACACAAACACACTACAGCAGATTTCAGGTGTACATGTATTGTACTACTCTTATCCTACACTGGTGATAGCAGAGCAGCCTTCAACATGCCTCTAACATCCCATCTCTACACCAGAATAGATACCTGATTTATTTTTACAAAATAATACTTGTAACCCTCTTTCTACTTCATTAATCCCCTTTCACACTTTCTGCAGCAATGTCACAATGAAAGTTGGCCTATCTCTGATAGCATTTCATCTATTTTGAAGTATTGGCGTAGACTGTGGACAATATATCTTAAAAATGTAATGGGGCAGTTTTATATTTTATATGCACACTTTCTTAGAAGAATCTTTCTAGGTTCAGAATTAAGTAGCTCCAGTCTTAATGAAGAAATGATCTTAAAAAATGTAAAGTATTTATCACATGTAGATGATATATAGCTAAAGTTTTAATTGTTTTCCTGGTTCTGTCTCATAGTTAAAGTTATTACAAAAAGATGAAACGGATGTTAGCCTCTAGCATTCATTATTAGTAGATGTTACTACATAGTGATGGTCATTCTCAGCACTAAATTGGGATGGCAGTTTCAAAAGTTCATGCCTTTTTCTTCATTAAAGGCAGAAAGACATACTTAGGAAAGCAGTGTTAGGATCCAGTTAAGGTTTCTTCATGAAAAACTGGAAGTCAGAAGATCCTTAATTTAAAGCAAAGAATTTGCAGACACATCCAAGAAGAATTAAAAATTCTTTTTTAACAGTACAGTGTGTAGGACTCCTGATATTCATGTAATGATAAATTAAGTGCAGATTTATTAGGTGAGATTGAGAGAAGCTTACTCATATTTTTTAGGGAATAGGAATACCCATAAGCAATTTTTTTTTTTGTTCTATAACAGTTCTTGCTCTGAAGTCATCTGTTTAGTTATGTTTGGGGTACTTTGGGGTTTTTTTCTGAAGAGAGAAACAAGTCAACGTTGGAAGGCAATTGTAGCAAGGTGTGCATCGCACATTATTGTAGCATTTTAACTCAAAATATTATTTAAAAATGAGGACTACACCATAGAAATAGGAGAAGAAAATAAATTGTAATGCCTCTGTATAAATTCGAAGCTAGAGATTTAAGAAATACTCTTCAAGACCTGGAGCTTAGTCCAGTACAAATGAGTAGCAAAACTAAGGATATTTATTTAATCTCTTTGTGATTGTATCTATTTTAAGTAGGGATTGGAATGATAATAAATGTGCCTAATGTCAGTTATATTTTGTTTGAGTTTGTAGTAAGAACCTGATTTTTCAGTACAGTCCTATTAATTATGTAGCCACTGTAGAAGTGGTAGATTGTATAATTTAGAAAGGGTTTTCTGTTTAGAACAGTTTATAATAAAAAATTTACTTGCATAATACATGTCTCAGTGTAAAGCTGAGTAACTTTATTTATGATAAAGTGGGAAATCCATTTTTAGATAATGTTGCAGAATAGTTCATATTTGTCCATTAGTTGTAGACCTAATGTCTTCATTAAATCACATTTTCAAAGAGCTGCATGGATCGCATTATATTCTCATCCTGTAAAAGAAGACAACACAAAACCAAAAATCACACACCATTACAAATGTAGTTAGAGGATATCTATACTGAAATGTGGTGGAACATTTTCGTTAATTGCAACATTTTTTTCAGCTTGTTTGGAGAAATGGTTAGCAGAAAAATGTTGTTAATAGATCCATGCTTAAGTAAGTTTTTCTGTAAATTAATGAAACCAATACAGCTCTGTCAAGAATACAATAGCATATTAAGAAAATTAGATGTGTAACATTTCTGAGGTTATCAGTTTAAATTCAGGATAACAGAATACACCTAGACAATAAATACTCATGGAATAGTTGTATCAAGTGTGAATCTACATGTAATTGCTAGTCCTGTGCACTGTACACAGGATCCTTTTTGCAATCCTAGGGCTTCTGCTGCATAGTTAGGGATGACTAAGAAAAGTAGACTGAAGTGTGCATCACTGCATGAGCCAAAATCAGTTTGACAAGTATCACCACAACACTCTTCAGCTCCTCAATTCAGATTTTCTGTGTGTTCACAATGAAAAATGGTGACTGCTTCTAACTTCTGCTTTCAGATTGCTTTGCATTAGGTAATTTTTTAACAAAATATTCATCTTTCAAGTTCTGTATTATACTGATGCATCACTCTGTGCTCCAGATTATATCAGTAGGTAACTCTCAGCACAGCAGTCAGCAAAAAATATTTTTCTTTGTAAGCTTTACCTTTCAGTTGATAGAAGAAAGAGTCACTTGCAGTAGCCCATGTTTGTTGGCGTTCCTGGACCAACAGTTGCCAGCACAAATCAATATATATATATATACACAATACAAGAATTTATTACATGCTCAATTAGCATTTGCTGGTCTCCACTGTAATGATCCCTCTCTTTAGTACTTTCTTCAGAGATTATATGACCATCTTTTATTCTAATGAATAAAAAGACTGAATTATAGATTATTTTTGGATGTTTCATGAAAAAAGTGCATCAAAAATCCAGTTCTTAGAAAGGTTATCTCAATAGTATTCTTCACTAGTGATAAGTATGTGAGATTTCTGTATATTAATCTTCCATTAACATATCTTCAGTATCAATTTCCAGTTAAATTAGTCACTATTCAGTCTAGTGGGTGATTTGCTTTGTAGAAAATGACAAGTCTGAGTAATTAGCTTAATTTATGTTATGAAACATGCACAGTGGGGTTTTTTATATTTGATTCTATATGTCATCTGAAGTGATGCTGCTGTAAGGAATGGTCTGCATGCTATTTTGTACAATAAAATAACTTATGGAAGCAATGATATGTAATTTCAAAAATACACGATATAGGCTAATGCTTAAAAATTTTGTAAAGCAAACCTACTGTATTAAATTACTGAAAGTTAAAATAAAAGATCCTTTTCCTCACTGCATTGCTTTGAAACATCAATAAACTAGTGAGTGTCATTGATGTAAGGTTAAGAGTTTGGTTTAACTTAAGTCACTTATCATATTATTAGCACAAATGTTTCTGTATATACATTAGCAACAAAGCTCAGTAAATGTGCAAGCAAACAACATGCTCTGAATCTGCAAATTGTTTTGACACTTCCTACCAATTTTATGATATATGATATTTTATTATATCATGAATGAAACTGGTAGTTTAGTAAAATCAACTCCATATTTCTGATGTAGGCTGTTTCTTT
This sequence comes from Sturnus vulgaris, assembly GCF_052056855.1. Classification (NCBI taxonomy): domain Eukaryota; kingdom Metazoa; phylum Chordata; class Aves; order Passeriformes; family Sturnidae; genus Sturnus; species Sturnus vulgaris. Next base: position 16,531,567 of record NC_142246.1, read on the forward strand.
ACAGAAGACTTCCAATGCCACTCCCTTAGTCAGTCAAATGAGAAGAGTCTTCACAAGGAAATACAAACTTGTCATAATACGTAGAAAATGATGAGTTTTAGTAGCTTTTTTTTACCATCTTTAAAAACAAAACAAAACAAAACAGAAAAATCCCAGATGCTTGCATTGGAATTCTTAGGCAAGCGTATCTTTTTTATTTGCCTCTTTTTTCAGTACATTTTTATACACAAATTTTCCTATTAGACTTGTTAAATGGTTCCTAACTCAAGACAAAGAGAGGTGTTAGTGCATATGAAGCATGGTCCATATGAAGCACAAACCTGGATGAATGAACTTTGGCAGATCTGACCTACCTTTGAGCCAGTTTTTTGTAGGTTTGAAATGGTTTCTTTGCTGTTTTCAGGATAGCCCAAACCATCAGCATTGTGTATGGAAAGGGCTACTCCTGCAGAAAACACCTGTGCCAGAAGCCTTTTTCTTATTATCACAAGGACCTATGTCAGTCCCTGTGACAGTCACCTATGCATGGTGACATTAGTCCTTTGACTGCTCTTTGTGGTGCTGCTGTAGATACAAAGCAAGGCCCAAGTCAGACCATTGTCCACTGGTACCCATCAGTGGAAGGGGCAGGTAAGGAACTGGGAAGTGCCAAGCTCTTGAGGTAGCCCCACTCCTGTTTCTCAATCTAGATCTGCTCTTTGGTAATTTATGTGAAGCCAGACAAACAGCCACCACTCTCTGAGACTCGGTGTGGTGTATCTAGGGCAGCATAGTCCATTCCTCCTGTAGGAGCAGAGAGACTGCTGGAGGCTGGATGGCAGACTGACATTCAAACACATGTGGGGTAGGGAGAGCAGGGAAATGAGGTCATACACATTCCCTGCCTACGACAGAGGGAGGATGAGGGGAAGCACCATTTTACTCAGATCCTTCTACCCAGTGTCCAGAAAAGACTGTGCTCAAAGCCTGAATGCTTTGTAATTCCCTGCATAACTGTTTCAACACTTTTGAATGGACAGGCCATTCTTTGCAATGGGACTGTGAATTAAGAGCTTTGGACTACCTGTATACCTCAGGCTGTACGGTGCCAGTGCACTGATAGCTGTGCCAAACAAGTGTTCAGCATAACACCACAATTTTTTTAAAAGGCACACACATGTAAAATGAGTGTTTAAGAACACACAGTCTCTTGATGCTACAAAAAAAACTCAGGAACATACCCCAGGAACCTGAAGTAGAAACTTTGCTCAAAGATGTTTTGCTCTATTCGTTCTTGCTTGTAAAGTAAGCATGCCACATTTCCTTTAGTTGTTGCAAAACAGGAGTGAAAGGGATATACTTCTGCAACTCACTAATTTGGCTTCCAACTCAAAGTAAAGGAATGCCAGTTCTTGGAGACTGGCAAGTCTTGCCTGAGATAACCTTCAAAGAAAAGGCTCCTGCAGCCTTTCCGTGGCAGAACATGATTCAGTTCTATTTAAAGATTCAGACCTTACCCTTTTAGATCTCATACCTATCGGGATGTTAAGAAAGGGTTTTCCTGCAGCTGTGTTTTAAAAGCAGTAGCCATGTTCCGTTGTAAAATGTGTAATCCTGAAAAGAGCAAAGCCAGATTAACTCCTGAATGGAGTTTTGTGAAGGACTTTGATTGAAACCCAATCACTAGTGGGGGTCTGCAAGGCTCATCCTCAACCAATTCTCTTCATCTTCATTAATGATCTAGATGCAGGACTCAAAGGAATACTAAGTAAATTTGTGGACAGCACTAAACTGGGAGGAACTGTCAATTCACTCAAGGTCAGGGAGGCCCTGCAGAGAGACTTGGACAAAATAGAGAGATGTGTGAATGATGCCATTTAGGTTTTGCCTTGTTTTCTGTTATATGTTCTCTGTATTCTTCACACATGTATTTGTAACTCTGTCACCTATTGTATTAGTAACTAGTTTTCCCAGTACTTTTCCATGGCCTTTCCTAGGCATTCCAGAGCTCCAAGCCCTGAGGGATACAAGACCCCATGCTTTCTTGGTTCTTCCTGGGAGCCAAGGCCAAGAACAATTCTTGGAGATACATTTCATGGACAAAGTACAACTGGTGCTGAAGGGGAGGCTCCAGAGAAGGGCTTGACCTGGGGGGGAATTGTATTACCACTTGTTCTCCTAATTGGTGCCTTTTATCAATTATGCTAATTTCCTAAAACCTATCAAATGTACTCACCCCTAGGGGGGTGGGCTTTTGTGGACATCTTTCCTTAACTGCTCCTGAAAGCCTTCAAATAAAGATCCCCTTTTATATTACCTCCTTACTAAAATTTTCTGAGGTTTCATTTCCAGGTTGAGCAAAAGGCAACGTAATCACCAACCGTACAAAGTTTAAGAAGGGCCAGTCCTGGATTCTGCACCTGAGATGGAGCAATCATGCCTGTGTGTATAGGCTGAGGAATGCAAGGCTGGAGAGCTACACTGTGGAAAGAGACCTGGGGGTTCTGGTCAGGGGAAAATCGAACATGAGCCAGCAGTGCCCTGGCAGCCAGGAGGGCAAAATGTGTCCTGGGAGCATCAGGGACAGCATCACCAGCCAGGCAAGGGAGGGGATTGTCCTGCTCTGCTCTGAGCTGGCTGGGGTGGCCTCACCTTGAAAACTACAGTTTTGGGTGCCACGATATAAGAAAGACATAAAGGTATTAAGAGAACATCCAAAGGAGCCCATGAGGATGGGGAAGGCTCTGGAGGGGAAGCTGCATGAGGAGCAGCTGAGGTCCCTTGGTCTGTTCATTCTGGAGGAGACTGAGGAGAGACCTCATTGCAGGTACAGCTTCCTCATGAGAGGAGGAGGAGGGGCAGGCACTGATCTCTGCTCTGTGGTGACAGTGACAGGACCCGAGGGAATGGCCTGCAGTTGTGTCAGGGGAGGTTTAGGTTGGATATTAGGGAGAGGTTCTCCACCCAGAGGAAGGCTGGGCACTGGCACAGGCTCCCCAGGGCAGCGGTCACAGCACCAAGCCTGGCAGAGTTAAGAAATGTTTTGACAATTCTCTCAGGCACATGGTGTGATTCTTGGGGTGTCCTGCACAGGGCCAGGAATTGGATTTTATCCTGATGAGTCTCTTCCAACTCAGTCTATTCTATGACTCCATGAATCCTAGCTCCAAACCTAATTTCCAATACCAAATCTCAATATAAAAATGAATTACACACTTTGAGGTACAGAAGTTTTTTTAAAAATGGTTCTTAATCAGCAGAGAGACAAAAATTTAGGCAGCAAGACATTTTTTTGTATCAAAAAAACATAGCCACCATTGAAGTTAAAAGCAAGGGAAGGTGAGGTAAGTAGCATGTTGACAATTGTAGCATTCTGTAGCATTCTGTGTCTCCTTCATGTCGCAGTTTAGAGAGCATCTCTCTCACATGTATTCTGAATACTTAGAACAGATAAATAAATCTTCTAAGAGAATTGAGACACTGAATTGCACTCGATAAGGAGAGCAGGCAATTCCTTACTAAAGGTATTAATTTTCCTGGTAAATTAATCACTCAGCCCATCACCATAATTGCCATCAAATGCAGATTAATGTGTCATTTAACTTCTGGATTGCTAGAGACTTCAGCTGGGAGATGAATCTCATCTCTGTTTCTGATGATCACGCAGTGTTAGCAGAGGAAATGCCTTTCATTGGTATTGAACAAGACTGACAAGCTGGAACCACTGTCAGTGCAACAGAGCACTGCTGAGAGAAGAAATACTGCCCAGTGCCCGTTGCTAAGGATACACAGAACAGCCACAGTTAGCAGAGCTCTTGGCTGTCTTTCATTCCCCAAAATCAGTGGATTAAAATCAAACAAAGTATCACCTACTAGGTAGCTGTACTCATAAGAGCAGCTCCAATGAATAGCTACAGATGAATATAAAAATAGACTGCTTCTAGAGCATATTTGAGCATCTAGATGATTTCCCTATTCCAAATAGTTAAAAAACTATCTCTCAAGAAATTGTTATCTTCTGTCCCTTTATGACTCTATTCTTGATATAGAAGATAAGAATCAATAAGCAGGGGTTATAGTGCTGGTCTCTATCAGGTTTGTATTAGTCAGTCTGCTGGGCAAGGTATCAATAGACCACTACTACGACATCTTAAATTTGTCACATCAGGCTTTCTGCCACATCAATTTACATAATGTAATCAGGCCTATCATATCCTCTATGTCTAATGTGATGCTTTACTATACACTACAACCTTTATCTTGGGGTGTCTTGTGTAGAGCCAGGAATTGGACTCAATGATCCTGTTGGGTGTCTTTCAACTGAGCATATTCTATGATTCTATGAACCTCTTCTCATGCCAAAGGCTAGTCATTCTAATTTTATACTCTATCAGGTTTCTTTTTCTTGCAATTTTTAACTGTAAAATTAACAAGATTTCCTTAAATTTATGAAAATGCAACTTATCTTTCCTCATATCATCTACTGGTCTGAGAACAATCTGGTTTCTGAAGAGTTTCTGGTTTCTGTTTTCACTCTGTAACTCCTGCTTCAGCAGTTCTCCATCCTGGCTCTAGAGGCCAGAAGCTGCTTCCAGCATTTGAAAGAAATTGACAGCCACTTGGGTAGCATTGTGGCTGACAATCACAATCAGATCACACCCTTGCCTTGAGAAAACTTGTCTAGTGTTAACTCCCGCCATCCAACACTTTGCAAACCACTTGCACTCTCTTTTTATAAGGCTTCACTGCTTATAAGCACCTCACAACTAACTGAGAAACTCCATGGATGATAAATTTTCAGGCAATATTATTAATGTCATGATTATACGCCAATTGTGATAGAACTGCGTGCCCCAGCATGGGCAGAGATAGAAATATTTAGCTGAATGTGAAGTGCAAACTTCAGTACCAAGTGCAAACAATACACTATTAAAGAGAGAAAGGATATTGGCACAGTTGTCTAATAAGCAATGACAGCTTGTATATAACAGCTCTTCTGCAGATTCAGGCCACGAATTTATTTATACTGTTTAGTGTTTCTGTGTAATGGCGTACATAGATACTCTACCTTGGGAAAATGTTGCCTCTGATATTAAGATCACCCTCACTGACACTCCAGAAATCTGTAAAGAGCTATGATAGCAACAGCTAACAGATACACATTCAGTACTTAACACGTAATACTTACTTTCTGGCAGCTCTCAATGAATTCGTCTATGGTAACTACTCCATCTTTGTTCTTGTCCATTTTCTGTATTAAAAAAAAAAAAGTACATGAATTGGGTTTGTGTGGCCAGGGTTTGGTAGCAGGAGGGCTACAGGGCTGGCTTCTGTGAGAAGATGCCAGAAGCTTCCCCCATGTGCAGCAGAACCAATGCCAGGCAGGTCCAGGAACTGCTGCTGGCCAAGGGTGAGCCCATCAGGAGTGATACACTCCTGAACCCTTTGTTAGTTTTGCTTTCTCCTGTTCAGTTGAGGGGGGAAGTCAGAGAGAGGCTTTGGTTGCCTGGCATCCAGACTGTGTCAACCCACTACAGTATGTTTCTCCTCCCAGATTCCTGTGCAAAACAAGTCCTTTTCAGTATTCATGTCAGTTATATGTCAGCCTAGGAACAACCAGTCCAAAAGTCATAGTAAGTGGACTATGCTTAAAGAGCTTGTTGTTGAAAAAACGGGGTGTAATAAATAGATCTGGGAAACTTGGGATGGAACCACAGAGAATAGAAAGGATTACAGAATTGGAAGGATATATTATGACAATGAAAATCTTTCTCTACCTGCTCACAGAGCCATCTTTTTGGCTTCTGTGTTAACCGACCTACCTGGAAAAATGTTTCCACATGTTGTCTAGGTGCATCTTCTTTGAGAACAGGATAGGTGCATTTCCCCATCATATCGTATATTGCTTTCATGATATCAAGCATTTCCTGAAGAGGAAAAAAATTATGTTTCTGCAATGTAATTGTAGAGACTGCTTTAACTCAGAACATAAATATTTTTTAGGATTTGCATTTTAGAATAAAAGTTTGGAATTCACTTTTTTTTTTTGACTGAACAGCTTCAAGAAGGAACTACTTAATTCCTAGAAATTCTAGCATCAGATTTCCACTTTCATAGATGTATCATTTAAATTTTAAATCATTTATAATATGTGCAAGTTCATGGATTGTGGGAAGAATCTCCTAATGTCTTATTAATTAAAATAAAAAGGAAAAGAAGTTCTGTAACAGCAAGTGAATGGCCAAAGCACATCAGCATTTTATGACTCATTTTCCCTAAAGAAAATTAAAACACTGATGCACACACCTGCACTTAGGCAGATAAGAAAGAGTCCTCCTTTTATAATAAAATTTTTGAATTTTAGTGAGTGGCTTGTGAAATTTTTAATAATTATAAAAACAAGTCATCTGTAGTATGCTAAAATATTATTCCATAGATGACTCTTTTACAGTGATCCTGAAGTGTTTTCTAAAAGTGTAAAATAAGAAGTGTAATTTATATATTTGCATAAACCCCACTTAAAAAAAAAAACAAACCCTCCATATATTTCAATGAAAGTGCTTATTTAGTCCCACTTATTTTCAGTACGTATTCGAATTCTTGCAGAATAAAAGATGCAGGAATCTTTCTTTATAAATTCTGTTTCAAGCAAAAATTATTAGAAGTAGATTCATAAAATGAGTAACAATTATTGCACACATACTTAATTAATTTTTGTCCAAACATCCTACCAATATATTCTAGGGACTAGAATGGTAGCATAATATGGGCAAATACATAGGCATAAGTTGAAACCAACTATTTCTGTACCCATTATGTTCAGAAACATTATTTCTGAAGAATTCTGAACTTTTACAATTTCTGTTAAGATTTTCTCTTTTCAATGTTCATATATATCTTTAAAATGAGACAATAACTTTAATTTTTACCGTGTCTAACTTCATAATATCTGATAACTTGTTAACACATTCCATTTGACAATGAAACCATTCTCTGAATGCAGGACCTAGCTAATGACCTTTACTTTCAGTGACTGCAGTAAGATGTAGACCTTACCTCTTTAGTTATATATCCATCCTTATTTATATCATACAAATTGAAAGCCCAGTTCAGTTTCTCCTGTACTGTCCCTCGGAGTAAAATTGAGAGACCCATAACAAAATCCTAAATAGACAAAAGGTCTTGGTCAGTTTGGAAATGAGCAGTTTTTCTCAAACACTCTGAAATCCAGAATAATGCATTGTCAGAAGTATGAAAAGATGTTTTGTTTCAATTTTTTTTTTTTTTTTGCTTCACTGCGAGTGCTAATGATTGCTGGATTAACAATCTAGGCACTATTTGCTACACTCATAATTAATAAGTAAATTGAGTAATTTTCTATAAAGTAAACCATAATTTTCCATTAGTGGTTGTATCCTCTGAAAAACCTAATGTCTCACATAAGCAGTTCCTGTTGAAGTGAATACCAGGAAAAAGCCATCCCCATGGTTTAATGGTCCAAAAAAAGCTAAAGTGGTAGTTAGATTAATCTAAGCACAGGAGGCCAATCTGGAGAGAACTATGTACTAAGGAACATTAAATTCTTGTTAAATCTGTACTTTGTTAAAGTGGAATATGTGGTTCCCAGATCTCTTAGATCAGTCTGCTGCAGTCAATATTTCAAACTTCATGTATGATACTGCACACCTCAATTCTTATTACTTTTATTGGAAGTATAATAGAGAATAATAACTATATTACATGTCCATGTACCATCTTAATGTTTTTGTGATCCACCAATGCTCTAATTGCTACAGAGCTCTTCCGCAGAAATTAATCAGAAGGCTTTTGAGATTATTTATATGTAGTATTTGGTTATAGACTTTTGTTTCATAATAAATACTCTTTTGACAGCACAAATCTCATTTACATTTAGCATGTTCCAGATTGGAGAAAACATCAACTCTCATCACCTCTCTTCTGTATTTCTTAGCATGTTAATATTTTGTAAACAATAGCTTTTTTTTTTCTCCCAAACATCTCCTCCACCTCTTTTTATTTGATAAGAATATGAACCCATAAATATGTGAAATTGCCTTCGTAATAGGTTGAGAAGAATATGGCAAGTGTGTATATTTAAATGTGGTTTTCTACATTGCTGGCAATGACATAGAGGAATTCTTAGAGTAACATTAAAGTAGAGACAATAACAGCTGAAATATTTGTTATTTGCACCACGAAGGTTTTGCATTTTGTCCAATGCAGCAACAATGGAAAAGACTACGCTGAGGTTAGACATAAATTTAAAAGGTCTGGTGTACCACAAAGTCAAATACATATACCTGATACACTGGAGTATACACGGATATCATGGACTCAGGGGGTCTAGTAGGCACAAACAGCTCTTCTGACAGCTTCAGTCTTTTCAACAATTCAATTGGCATGCTCTGGGTTTTCTTAGTCTGTCACAGATTTCTGTCTTACTGGTATATGTGCCCTTTGGGGTAAATGGATACATGAATCTTGAAAGAATCTTGCTCATCTTGTCTACATCTCAATGACTAATTGAGGGTCACAGGGTTAAATCTCCAAACAGTTCTTTAACAATGTACTATTAAACATCAAAATGTTCAAGGAATTCAGAACAGATTTGATCACATTACAGCATTAGCGTTTAACCTTTTTAATTTAGTACCATGTCTTTTTTGCACGGTTTTACATTCTTGATGTAGCTGCTCCTTAAGTCCTTCGTGAAGGTCTCCGGTTGCATTATTTTCTTAGATTATATGTAAGAGTTGTAAATTTATTAAATTGTGAATTTATTTTTTTATTTTGGGACAGCGATATTTTTTGAATTTATTTTATTTTAAATACATCAATTTTTCTTTTTTTGTTCAAGTCTCTTTGTTCCTTTCTGTGATGCACCACCTGTGTTAGCTGCCTTCCTAGAATCATTTCTAGCCTCATTTCCAAGGCTACCCTTCTATCACCGGTTTTAAAAATAAAACCCTTGACTTTGTGTTGTTTTTCGTGGGATTGAGTATTCTTAAAAAGCAGAGACAACTCAAAAACCTTCTGGGTATGTGCTCTAAACATTGCAGCAGTGAGTCATCTCCTTCCACGTTGCATCAACAAGTTTTGGGATCCCACATAGTTCAGATGCATTGCCTTTGTCTGAGTGTGGTGCAGGAGTCATCATCTCAGGAACAATAGAAAGGATTTATTGTAATAAGAAGTTGTGATGAGCTGGATAAGGAGCAGATAGGATGGGATGTCTTTTCTACATACTTATTTTCAAGCAACTGAAGAACGCAGTAATGGAATCATACAGAAATAGAGTATCTGATTCAATGGATATAGGCCAAATCCACAGGGTATTTTGGGTTAGAGCCTTGAACAGGAAAATGTTCTGCATGGTGGAAGGCAATGTGTGTGTCAGGAGCAGTGTAGCCATTCTAGCTGTTAAGCTAATCATCCAGTGCAGAAAGCCACAGTAAAACAGCAGTGCAGAGGGAAGCAGCTAAATTCAGGGAGCAGCTACCCATCTTTATGCATGCAACCAACAACTCAGTGATGCACAGATCAGACACACCATTTAGCAAAGAGCATAAATACAAGTCCCCATTACAGTATTAGAGCACCCAGATGTTGTTTTCTGTCCTGGTTTAGACATCTAATTTCTAGAGAGAGAAGAATTCTACTTTTAGACCCTGTTTATTTTTTAGAGCCTGTTTATTTTTTAAGAATATTTCACCATACTCAGATGCATACATCCTCTGAGGATGCTGCCAGTGCCCACTGAGAGCTGGGCACCTAATGGGGAGAGGTCCATCTGATCTAGGGTGACAGAGGAGCCTAAAACAGGAATCTGGGCTGAGACACAGCTCTAGGTTGGGTCTTTCTTCAGTCTGTGACAGTGACATTAGAAACACAAGTCTCTCTGCCTTGGCACTTCTCTTTACTCCTTTCCACAGCTTCCTGTTTGTAACTTGCCAGTTTCCTGCAGAGCATGCTAATACCTGTTAAGACCTCCTTCTGTGCCTAATTTTGATTCTTCAAGAAAGGGGGATGTCTCACTGAAGGGTTGCAAAATGCAGTGTCATTGCACCTGTACCAGATCCTCTGTGTACTCAGAGCCTGCTGACATTTCTGTTCTGCACTACAGCTGTAGAAAATGTCTTGTTGTGATCTGGCATGAACTTGTGTTTGTGGGTTTTTTTCAGCAGTGATTAATTATCTCTTAGCTAGCTTGTTGATGACTTTCTGATTGCTTTATCTCTCATTAAATCTTTGGGGATAATAAGTTCATTAATAAATCAATTAACAAGCTTATTAGTGTGCTGTCTCAAATCCATAGGAAAGCTTAAAATTATTCCACCTGGTTATGTGTTCCTTTATGTCTTTTTCAAGGCCAGAAGTAGGTAGGCAGGAACATTAATCCATTTTTAAATTTAGATTTTAGGATTTTGAAAAGGAATCAAGTGATGTCAAGAAGTGATGGAGCCCAGGTATATGTAAAACAAAGGTCACAGAGGAGGAACTGCTCCTAAAAGGAAATGCATTTCTTGGTAGCTACTTTAAATCAGATGGTGTTAAAATGCTTATGAGATCACCAAAGAAAAATAAGGTCATTTCCTACATGACATGGACAAAGCTTTTTGTGTTGAACCCACAGACTCATGCTTGTGAACCTCATGAAATTCAATGAGGCCAAGTTCACAGTCCTGCACCTGGATCAGGGCAATCCCAAGCCAAAATACAGGCTGGGCAGAGAATGCATTTAGAGCAGCCCTGAGGAAAAGGACTTGGGGATATTGGTTGATGACAAACTCAACATGAATGAGCAATGTGTGCTTGCAGCCCAGAAAGCCAACCATGACCTGGGCTGCACCAAAAGCAATGTGACCAGCAGGTCAAGGAAGGTGATTCTGCCCCTCTTCTCTGCTCTCATGAGACCTCACCTGGAATACTGCTCAGGGGCCAAAGGACATGAACCTGCTGGAACAAGTGCAGAGGACGGGAGCACCTCTGCTATGAAGACAGGCCAAGACAGTTGGGCTTGTTCAGCCTGGAGAAGACTCCAGGGACACCTTAGAGCACCTCCCATTACCTACAGGAGAGCTGGGGAGGGACTCTGCACAAGGACACATAGGGACAGGACAAGGGGAAATGGCTTTAAACTGACAGAAAGTAGGTTTAAATTAGCAATTAGGAAGAAATTCTTCATTGTGAGGACGGTGAGGCTCTGGAACAGGTTGCCCAGATAAGCTGTGAGTGCCCTATTCCTGGAAGTATTTAAGTGTTTAAGGATGGGGATTTGAGCAACCTGGTCTAGTGGGAGGTGTCCCTGCCCATGGCAGGGGGGTTGGAACAAGATGATCTTCAAGGTCCCTTCCAATCCAAGGCATTCTATGATTCTATGACTTGTTTAACTGCTGCCTTCATAATACTGCCTTGGACACTACTTTTATTATTAATGAAATATGAAGTAGTTGATCTTAAGAACTGTACTCTTCTACAGAAGTGAGTTAGCATGCTTGCTAATTTATTAACCAATATAAGCTTGGTATTTTTAAAAATGATAAAAACTTTAAAGATCTCCATTGTGTGTGGGCACGTTGTGCTTTAAGGCACTGAGAATTTGTGGGATTATTGAATGACTTTCAGCAAGGTCACATTTAGAATAACCTTAATCTGCATCTACAACAAATGAAGGATACTGATTTAGATATTTGCATGTGTGTGCAATGAGCTTTACCTCTGACAATATATCTAAAGTTAATTAGACTCCATTTTTCTGACTGTGTAAATAGCTTTGAGGCCAGATCTTCATTTTGGCTCAGTGACAATATACATGCAGCAAATGAAAACCTTGTTTTTATATCTGTCTCTGTCTAGTGGAAAAAGAACTTCACTAACATGTCCCAAGAGGTCTCCAATAGCTGAGTCACCGGGTCTTCAGAAACTGTCATATTAAAGCAAAACTAGTTAACAAAACTAAAGAAATAAACTAGTCTCAAAATTAATACAATCATGGGATAAGGAGAGGTAAGTTCAAGCACCTAGTTTTATGTTTGGTTTTTATGCTACATAAATCCTTCACTTGGAGATCCTAGCTCGTACCAAAGAGCATACAGATTGAGAGATGATAAAGCTCTATGGACACAGCAATCTCCCCAAGTAATCTCACCAAGCAATGTCAATTGAGGTGTGCATTTAAGTTGTGCTCAGATATAACATTTTATTGTTGATGGTTGAAAATTTGAGGAAAAAAGAGCAAAAAGCTAAAGCAAATTCTTTCTTTTTAAATGCAACTCCAGCTACCACTGCTTCATGGGAAATTGAGAGTGAACACACACACAAAAAAGTCATTCTTATCAACAAAATAATTTTGCTACCATTTCAGATTTTGATAATCTTTTTTTACACAGAAGATAGCCAGAGTGTTTTCATCATAAGTAATTATATTAAAATGTATTTACTCCTACTTTACTTTATATAGAAAGTACTTTGGAAAGAATGATTATTTTTTCTCCAAACTTTTAAATTACTCCCTCTCTACCTTTTCAGCTGTTTACTATTGTTGTTTTTCTAATGGAAATTAGAAAACTAGAATAAAGATTGGAATAGAAAGAAAATGGCACAGCTGCACCTAGGATTAAGAGGAGCAGGAGAAAAATGAGATTATTGTATTTTGCACATTTCACAATATCTCCTTTCACATTTTGCAGCTGTATTCATGTGATTATAAAAAAACCCTCAGACATTTTTAACTTCAGAAGGATACTTTTAGAATGGCTATCATACAGTTTGCAAGTATAATGTTGCTACAAGGATATAGAAGCAAGAGTCTTTTGACAGCAGTAGACTTATGCTGGATTCAAAATTAGAGCAAACAATTTGAGTCTGGACCAGTCATGTCTGCCTTGATATTGAACAAAAGTTCAGCACCTCTGCTTTTATTTTCCTGATTTATTTTATTTCAAAGCCCTTTATCAAGCACAAACGTGCACTCTGAGATAATCAAAGTTCTCCAAATCTAGTGCATTTCTTAAGACTTTCTGTCTGAAATACAAATGTCAACAAATTGAAGCTCCCCATTCTTTTTAATGATACCTGCAGAAATACTTTTCAACTACTCATTCTAAAAAGAACTTTTCTCAATGTGCCTGCTGTTGCTGTAACTGAAAGAGGGGAAGTTTAGGTTAGATATACAAAAGAAATTCTTTACTGGGAGGGTGGTGAGGCACTGGCACAGACTGCCCAGAGAAATTGTGGATGCCCCATCCCTGAAGTGCTCAAGGCCAGGTTGGATGAAGCAACTTGGTCTGCTGGGAGGTGTCCCTGCCTATGGCAAGGAGTTTGGAACTGGGTGATCTTTAAGATCCTTTCCGATCCAAACCATTCTATGATTCTGTGATTTGACCAGAAGAATCCTTGTGTATTTAGTGTATGTACAGAAGACATAAATTAATCCTCTTTTGCTGCTCCTAGCTCACACAGATTCCGCTGACTTCATCTGCCTGGAAAATGTAGATAGGGTTCATGTTTTTTTATTTTAAATAAATGTAAATAATGAAAAAAAAAATCTGATTATAGTCTTAGTTTAGGGTATAGATTTCTGATCATAGAGCACCTGATTGGCAAGTCTTCTTACTATTCCATCAATTAATTATTTTTATGAAAAAAACATCGGTATAACCTCACAACATCATTCAGTAAAATAAATAATAAACACATGTACAGGACATTTCAATAAATTTGAAGTGAGTGTATTTATCACAATCCAATCAAAATTTGTAAGGAAATAATTAGTTCATTAGAATAAAAACCAAAGAAATAATTACATAACAAATATATCTTTTTGTAAATGAACTGACTTTTAAAAAAAATTCTATAACTTAAAATATTATCTTCTTTGCAGTATTTAGTACACCCTGTTCTCATCTGCAGTACTGCAGTAAGGCCCCTTTTTTCTATATTACATTGTGTGGATGACACCAGCCTTACCAAGGAAAGGCAGAACTGGGAAAAAAAATTGGGCAGCTAAATAGTGGAAGAACTAATTTCCAACTCTTGTGCTTTTAAAAACATTTGCTTTAAAGCCTTTTTCTAGAACTTTCTGGAAACTAAGTGTGAAAAATCTGATTTTGGCTGAGTCATCCACGTAGTTCAGAGTTGTAGTTCAGAGACCTCATCTTGCAAAGGCAGAGAGGAAGAACTATTTTAGGTAATTTGTGCATAAATTGGCTTATCTTTTAAATGGACAGATTTTTAAAAATATGTAGTAGCACAGTCTGAGTTAACAATATGGAATATACAATTGTAAAGTAATGCCTTTTGTTATTACATTGGAAAAACTGAAACGTGAGTCACAGCTAAATTTTCCCTCATGTGAGCCAGCCACCAAACTGGACTTCATTACAAGGAATGGCAAAGTATTAAATTTTATAGAAATAAGCAATGACATCACTTACCTCAAAACTTACAGATCCATTGTGATCAGTGTCAAATGCATTAAACAGAAAATGTGCATATGTTGTGGAATCTAAAATTTAAAGCATAAAAAAACCCACAGTAAGCATATCTTATTTAATAAAATTTAATTTAATTCTATTAAAATTATTTGATTCCGAAATATATTTTGATACCAAAATTTCATAGCAAGACTGTATTTTCAATGAAATTTAAACTTTCTTTTCAGCAGGAGAGGAAGGATAAGTTATAAGTGCAAGTGTGTGGACAGCAACACTGCTAGAAACCAAAAATAAAAAATTCTGTTCTAGAATACCTCTATTCATTTTTATTCTTGTGTTTGCTAATCACTGATAACTGAGCAAATAGCACAGGTGACATATTATTGTACTCTGAAACAACCTGTTTTAACAGGAACACCGACTGTGGCAGGGATCTGTCTCATGTGCTTACAATGAAGAATGTGTTCATTTGTTCCTGTTAAATGAGGGAAGCAGACACTGCCCTCCCTGCATTGTGTGTGCTGGTTTTGCTCTGGACACAGCCCTGCTTCCCAGGTTGAAGCTGATCTTGTTAGAAAGCTGCTGCTCTTATTGGGTCCTATGCTCACCCACAGGTGAGAGGAAATCCTCTCCTGAGGAGCAGATTCTTAAAGCTGGCTTGCTGCTGAATTCCTATGATCATGGCATTAGGGCTGGGAAAAATTGGCTGTGACTCACTAAATGGTCAGTAAGACTCTGAAAGATGACCTTAAACAAATGATCCCTTCACTATTTGCTTAATTTCCAAACCTCCTCCTCAGTGCATATTGATTCATTTCAGAAACACAAGACAGCTTAAATATAAATCTGTCAAGACTGTAACTTTTGTAAAGATCCATCTTTCTCTCTCCACCGAATGCCTTCTGAAAGGCACAGCCTGCTCCAGGAGTAATCCATTGTGAGGAGAGCACTTACCCAGAGACTGCCCTGCAGATGTGAGGTAGAAGTTGCTGGGGTTAAGGGAAGTCAGCTGTCCTCAAGTGTTTTTCCCTCCCTCAAAACCATGCAAATTAATGAAGGATGAGGGTTTGTTGACTTTTAATACTCACTTTTCCATTTCTAATTCATATGTTTACATTAATTTTAGGCTAATTAACATTAATCTCACAAATTATTAACAAAGGGCAAAGCGTTATGAAATCAGTGTCCCCTTTGCAGAATAAACTTCTCCCTCTCATGGAAAAACCTGATCAATGCTGAAATGCCATTTCCTGATTTTTTGGCACGTAACCATTTTACCTTTTATATCAATCCTGCAAACCTTTATTTTTCACAGCCCAAAACAGTGTTTTGCATTAAACTGAGCAGTAGTCTTGAGACACTCAGCTGAAATGCCACTTTGACTCCAAGGAATTGAATATACCAAAACTCAAAGCTTTTTGCTTCACAGATTCAGACCCGATAGTTGTAAGAAAATTCTCTAGTCTTACTTCAATATGTTTATTTTGTATGATGTGAAGCAATCATAACAAGAAAAAACTGCAATCTTTAAAACCCGTCTGTTAACATTTTCAGAGAATTAAATCCCCACCAGCACTATTCAAGAGAGTCATTCATTCTTCCATGTATCCAGTAACCACTGTAATTGCTTAAGCACAGCTTGGCAGATACATTCACACTAGCTGAAAAATGTAAATTTTTTTACTACAGTTTATATTTAGCATTTTAATAGTCATATTTTCTGTAATCTACTGAGACTTCTGTTGTGCAACAGAATATACTATGCAAATCATCTTTCAGGGAAAAAACATGTTATAGAGGTATAATTACTGGAAAAGGAATTTTAAATACCTTCCTATTCTCTTGGCACCCATTTCTTAAAAATATCAGAAATATTCCTAGTAATTTTCTGTAGATATACAGAAAGCACAAAGGTATTTTAATTTTGTTGCCCATGCATGATACAAGATAATACTTTTTTTCTGTATGATGGTATATGAAAAAAAAGTCCCTAGTTAAAAAATATTTTTTCTAGTAACCCCTCTGAAAAAAAAAAAAATCAAAAGCTTTTTCAGAGTTGTTTGCTCAAGCAATTCAGTTCTGAAATTTTGCCTTCAAAACCACAGCAGGATGAGGCATGCTAGTCTTTTAATTAGAGCTACTTAGTCTGATTTCCCCCTTTCCCCCCTAAATCTTGAACATTATTCATTTTAGACAAAATCTTAACTTTTAAAATTAAATACAATTTCTTTCCAAGGATCTGATATCATAACTAGTAGGCTAATTTGCTGTTTTAACAGGTTGAGATAGGAACAGCTCTTAAATCAGAATTCCCTTGAAAAACACCATCAAAGCATTTTAAATGTCAGAGGCAAAATACGGTAATCACATGGGAAAGTGTGACTTATCAAACTACAAGCATGATCTGTTTCATTCAGAAGTGATGAAGGAGTGTAATAATTATTCAGTGGGTGGATTCTTATCCATAACTTGCTTGGCTGAAGAAAAATCTCAGCTTTCATTTCAGGTGATCCAATGCATAAATGCAGGGGGTATATTCATTCACCTGTATGGCAGTGAATCTAAAAAGAAGTTACTGGAATGCCCCTTCTGGCACGGAAAGCTTTTTAAAAAGTTACTTTTGCCTTTTAAAATACATTTCTTTTGCTGCAATCCAGTCTCATGTCCTTTCCTTTGTTACTCTCGTGGCACCTTGTCTTATTTGTAATTCTCCTGTACCTCGTCCTGGACAGTCTTGGAAGTTGCTTGAGGAAGTGACTTGCTGGATGACATTAAAAAAAATTCTTAAGTTGCCCTGAAGCTTAAAATCCTATAGACGTAATTTTGTTTGTTCAGATACGAATTGTCATAACGATACATTGTATTGTACTTGGTTTTTCAGCACACAGACAACTGGAGCACAGATCTACGTGTTTTAATTCAGGGAAAACTTTCAAGATTCTTTTTTCCTCCTTAATACTGGGACATACATAAAATCATTCTTTTAAGCACAACTGATATTTAAAGGCCTCAGCTGGACACATTATTTTGACAAGACTTTCAAAGATTTAAGAACTTAGTCTGGCTTCTTAACTAGACATTCCACTGCAGTTCTCACCTCCTCCTCCAAAGGATGCCACTGCCCTAAATGCCAGAGAAGGAGCAGAAGGATCACCATTAACACCAGGAATAGGTGTAGAAATTAGACATTCCATACGTATACATTTTAACTAAATTAATAGTTTTTCTTCTCTGTTACAACTAGATCTGGACTAATAAAGATCAGTCTTTTAAGATTACATTTACTCTCAAAATATCTTTTGACTTTACTTTTAGAACAGGTGTGCTTTCTCTTTGCCCATGGAAAATTCAGAGTGTAACAACAGGAAATATGACAGATTTTTTTATTAAGTGTAGAAAAGGTGTAGTAAATCAAATAGAGAGAATTAATTTCACTACCGAAGGATAACTACAAAATATAATATTTCAAACTTTAATTGTTAGCTTGGTCTAAAAGAGAACCAATCAGTAGGGTCAACCCTTCTAGCCTTTTTTTCATTTCCATTGAGTGTGCCTACTTCTTAATGATTTCAGAGACAGTAATCTGCTCTGAATGCTGCTCTTTACCTTCTAGGTCTTTATTCGAAATAAAACTAATGGGGAGATATTTTGTTCCTACCAATTAATATGGGTTTTTAAATTAAAAATGAAAAGAAGGAGTTCTGAAATACAGAAATCTCAAGAGCTCTGCGAGAAGCTGAAGAGGTGGGATTGAAGGGTTGTAGGAGAATATGAAGAGGGGTAACTGAACAGCAAATGCAAGAGGAAGAAAAGAGAGGAAAAAAATTCAAACTGAAAGAAATCTGAGGTTCAAGGAAAAAAACTTGTTACATATTTTTGTGTTATCTTCATTGCACTAAAAGATAATGGAAATAAAAAATAACTAAACTCCTGGAAATCAATTAATTGAAATCAAGGTTAGCATTTAAGAATAGAAACCCCATAGAATTAAAAGAGGGTTCTGCTGTTGATATGAGAGGGTACCTGCAGTGCCTCCTACAGTTTCTCCTACTATGAAAGGGTTTTTTTTTAATTAAAGGGAATGGGCAAGAAATTTAGAAATCTTAAAGAAAAATAATGTATTCAGAGAAACTTCATGGTACCTAAGCACAGGTAGTAACTTCATAACAGAAGACTGACTTAATGCAGCTATCATTGCATTTCATTCAGAAATATATACTTAAAAATGTGTCCAACTATCAAGGAAGTACTCCATGAATTCAGACAGAGCTTGAGGCAATAATCTTGTTAATTTGAACAAGAGGATCTTTTGTCAGACTTCGGAACTAACAGACATACTGCACTACTAATTATAACTGCTAAGTACTTACCTCCCTGTGGAAAGAACTGAGAGTAAATCTCTTTGAAGGTTTCTTCATTGACAACACCACTGGGGCATTCCTGGAAAAAAGTAAATGACAAGAAATGAATACCATCCAATCTGGTCCACTCAGCTGAGGTGTTCATGAGACCATCCACAACACGTGTGTCACTGACAGTTTAAAATGTGTGACTTTGCACTTTCAACCAAATATTAATGAACATTATCACACTGAAGTATCTTCCTAAAGAATTCCCATGAGAAAAAAATTCATTCTATGCCATGGATCTCAGTTTCATTTGAGACCTGAGTGATACACATGAGCAGCAAGCCCTGTGCCACAGTGAGTGGAGCTGTTGTGTCACCTGTGGGCCCTGAGTGGTTTTGCTCCCTCAGCTGCAATCAGCGTCTGCATGGTATGGAAATCAAGCAGGAATGTAAACACTTAGGCATTACTGATAAAACATGCAGTCATATTCTACTGGGAGAGTTCTATTCAATGAATTCAAAAGACCCTGCCACTGAAGATCTCATTCAAACTTTGCAGAGCCTTTTGCCTCTTTACATCCTTTTCATAAACTGAAATATGTAACACAGAATAAGTAAGAAGCTTCTGAATAGAGTGACTACAAAAAAAGAAAATTAAAGGAAGTGAAGGAGAAAAATAAAGGTGGTTAAATCAATGACTTTACAAAAATGACTTATGCAAAGATGTGGGAAAAGCAGAAGGAATACTGTAATTGTTTACTAAGTCAAGCATAAATATCCAAGACTGGAAAGCTGATTTCTAGTCCTGATTTTGCCAGACTGAGCAGAAGACTTTGGGCAATGTACTTAATTCCTTTTTGGCCTTAATTCCTTCTTTAACATAAAAGAGGGATAAAAAGCCAGGTATGCTCTTTAAAAGAAAAGGACTTTTAGAAACAATGAAAAAAAAGAAAATGCAAATTAAGTTTTAGGGTTCATATATTTATTTTTTACTATTATCATGCTGTTGGACTGAAGACTCAAACATATTTGCTCCTAGTGCTAAGCTCAAGAAACTTAGCTTGAAATGGAGATCAAGAGTAATGTAACATCTTTTACCAGTGTAATAACAACTTTTCCTGTGAGAACAAGCAGTATTCCAATTAGATCAAATAAGGACCACTGAGATATTCATAGTCCTGGCACCTTCTGCTAAGAAACAAATAGTATCATCTCTAATTGAGAGACAAATGCACCATCAGAGAAATGGATGTCAGATCTTTAGGTCTTAGGAGAATTATGATTTTATGTCACATATCCTTAGCTAAATCAGCTTTTCATCATAACTAAGCATATACAAACATATAGTAAAAAATAATTCTGTTTGATCAAAAACCAGAAACAAACAGCTGTGTCAGAGATACACACACAAAGTTATTTGTCCTTGGGCACAGAGACTGTCACTGATGCAGGCAGAGTCAGAGCTCAGGTCTCTGTAAGATTAAATAAGTACTGACTGCTGGGCCACACTGCCTTTGGAACCAAAGCCTTTGGGGAATGGGAGGAACAGTGAAATGGACCTCTACTCTTCATTAGGTAAGTGGCAATCCATAACTGAGGAGGCATCTCCCTGACTGTCATGTCTTTGGGTATCAGGGCATTGTAAAACATCTCTCTCTCTTACCAGCTTTCCAGAAAGACCAGTCAGATAGGTCACTGTCTCTATGGTTTCTAGCAGGTTTACAAGAAACAAGCAATAGGACAAGAGGAAATTACCCCAAGTTGTCCCAGGAGACGTTCAGATTTGATATCAGGGAAAATTTCTTCACTGAAAGGGTTATCAAGCATTGGAACAGGCTGCACAGGGGAGTGGTTGAGTCACCATCCCTGAAGATATTTAAAAGTGTGTAGAGGTGGCCCTTGGGGACATGGTTTAGTTGTGGATTTGGCAGCTGGGTTAGTGGTGGACTTGATCACCTCAGACATTTTTTCAACCTCAACGATTCTATGATGTTATGATTCTATGCTGCTTGTCTTTGGGAAGCCTTCTGGAGCTGTATAAGAGCATGCAAGAGAACAGTATTTTTACTTGGATTCAAAGCACAATAAAGGAAGCATTGGTGAATTCTTCAGATGCTCATTGAAATAATATTATAGTTATTCAATGTAGAAAATGTAACAGAAGTATTTTACAACCTCCTCTTCCGAGCATAGAATAATATATGAGCTATGTCATTCTCAGACCTGCAGGAGGAAGAATAAACAGCCTTTACCCTAAGATGGGTGTGAGTTTGATAAAACAATGCACCATTTTGAAATTTAGAAAAAGAAGCAGTGGCTTCTTTCTGTTCTGCAGGTAATTCTTTTTCAGACAAGAAAGCTAGGCACATTTTGAAGGAATTAAAGAGAAAACTGAGGAGTTTAATAAATAATGAATGACGAAATGCACATTTAACTTCATCATATGGCTTATTAACATGTAAAACAATTTTTTCCTCTTTTCCTTAGCTGACAAAGAATTCAAATTATACTTTTGCAAAGAATGCTCTCCCCTTTTTTACAGGAAATGCCAACAGCTCCAACTCTGTCAGTCCTTAGTCTGAAGCTCTGAAGACTGAGTCCCATTTCCTGACTGCATTTAAATGTTGTGATGTTAGAGGAGAATTAAGGATACCCTGCAAAAATATATACGATTTGTTATTTGTTTCTTCAAAATTAGCTGGCTGCCTTTGTTATTAGAGAAATACAAGACCTATATACCTCATTTAAAGGCATTCCTTTTTTCTTCTGTCACTTAATAACACTGGTTTCACACTGTTTGAAGGACTTATTTCTTGAAAAGGCAACCTACTTTCAGAGAATTATATATTAGCAGAGCCAGGAATGACATTTTGAGTTTCTCTAGCTTGTCCCTCTGCAGTTTCCTTTGTTTTTTTTGCCACAGCATTGCCAGCAACACTTTACCTTTTCCATCCTTGAAGGTCTGTAGAAATGGTGTCTTAAGGACATTCATTAAAAATCTGAGATGCTGGCCAATTACATTTACCAGAAATACCAGCTCAAATTTTTCTTAGGCATGCATCTTTCCTCTGAGACTCTACATGACAGCAAACACTTCTGATCTTGAATAATTTCATTCTAAAAATATATGCGGCCAAAATGATTTACCTCCAAGACTGTACTTTTCTTGGTTCATAAATCTGGCTTTATTGTGTTTATCAGGAGATTTGTGCAGTTCAGGGAAAGAGATTAAATATTGTAATTGTTAAGAACGCCCCAAGGTTTTATGTCAAGCTATTGCTGACTTCTTCCACTGTACCAACTATAATTAAAAAAATTGATCTAACCTTTCATTAAACTCTTATAATAGAGCGGAAAATAATTAAATAGTTTGAAAGAAAAATATGAGGCTTATTTAAACAATTTCCTATATTCTTTCTTTCCTTGATCTGGATATAATTTATTTTGTTGCAGCAAATTTCTGTTTGACAATCTTTTAAAATTACACGAATGTATTAGATTTTCCTTCTGGAGAATATAAAGGAGGGAATGTTCAACTTGAACTGAGTCCAGTTCTCTCTCTTTTAAAGAGAAAATAATATAAACTGACAAACAGAGAATAATAAATGTGATTCTTCCTTTTCATGATCTCTCTTGCTTGCAATTTTGCTGCTGGGAAATTACACCTCCAGCACAGGGTCTTATGAACCACTCTAAACCCTGCAAATTATTTACAAGCCTCATACTGTCTAAGACATCTGCCCTTCAGTATTCTTAAAAAAAACTGCAGTAGGTGATTCTTCTTTACTACCTAATCAACATCCTTTTCAGACAAGAGGCAAAACAAGAAGACACAAAAATGAAGAAATAGTGAAATATAGAAAAGAGAATGAAGGAGAAACAAACTCAAAGCTGAGACTTTCGTCTGCATAGCAAACAATTTTGAATGATGGATAAAGCTGGAGTTTGGGCAACTTTTAATATCTTTTAGTTATAGACTTTTGCAGGATGGGTTTCCCATCCCATCTTCATCTGCTGTTTCAGTTTTCATACTGTTTCATTTTAGATGCATGTTCATGTCCATTGATTTAATTAACAGTGACTGATAATATTTTCTCTTTCTGCATGCACTTACATGCTCTATGTGCATATGCCTTCTATGAATACACCTTCAGCCTCCTTCTCTTTCATACTGTTGAATCAGACCAGATATGTCCCCTAATAAATGAAATTATTTCATTTATTTAATAAATTTCTATAATTCAATACATTAATTCATCGGTATTGTAGCAATTTTACTTGAGAATACTTTTAGAATTAAAGAGGTATTTACCAAATACCAACAGGGCTAAACTGAAATTTTGACCTATCTTAGAGCTGCATGCCAAGAATAAATATGTTTGTAATTTATTGTAAATTAAAAACCAAATAAATTCGTAATTTCATACCGAATTTCCCTGCAGTAAATATAAATGAACTTGTCCATGCTATATTAATCAAGAATAGATTTCATCACCTATTTATTTTGAAGTCAGAGAGAGTGTGATTAATTTTTTGTCCTGAAAGAACTCTTAGAATACAGGGTTTACTTTTGATACTGGTTTATTTCATAAAAAACATAGAACATATATCAGAAATTATCTTTGTGGAAAGGGACTAGGTGGCATTTCCAGAGTTCTGATCACACTACTGGACTATATAGGAGTAACACCAAGAACAGGGTAAAAATCCTGCAGCAGCTAATAAAAGTGAACTTACTCTAGCTGGATTTTGAAGTAGATGATGCAAACAAAATGAGGTGTCTGGGGAGAGACGTTTTTGAAGTCATTAACGAAAAAACAAGTGCATAAAAAAATATCTCAAAAGATATGCTTAAAAGAGATGCCATGCACTGGCCTGTGAAGCAGCCTCAGAAAACTAATTCAGAGAAAAACCTCTCTCTTGAAATATTTGAAATGTGGCTGAACAAAGCACTAGAAATTAAGACTGGAAAAATAACCTGGGAATAGTCAGACAGTTCAAAAGTCTTTTTCTCATTAGTACAGATTTAAAGAAATCACAGACAACCATAGTTATGCTCCTTTTCTTTTTTCTTTTCCTTTCCTCTAAATACTTCTAGAAGAATAAAAAACAGAAGATTATGTGGGGAGAAGAGAGCTGCTGTTTTCCTGCCATAGATGTCTCCAGGAGAGCAACAAATTCACAGAGGTGGAAATACAAGCAAAGTATTGCCCATTAGGTGCTGGTAAAATTTCAATGGGTTGCTCCAACTATGAACTAAAAGGAAAACCCCCATGTCTTTGTGTTCTATTCTGTGTAATTTCTCTGATCAGCTTCTTTGAACTGCTGCCTTCTGGACTGATGCATTGTCAGTATTTAGGCTCCTGCATTTAAACATCTCTTTTTGAAACTACCTGAAGGACAGAAACATTTAGTTTCCTTTGTATAGATTTACCACTCAACATGTCAGCACATCAAATGAGAGCTTTGAGGAAGTTTTTAGGAAACCAGTGCACATACGAGATAATTGCAGTGACTACAGAAGCGATACCTGCTTTGGCTCTTTTGATCTGGCAACTATATTACTCACCCAACTCTGTGTTCTCCTTGAGCTTTGCTGTTTGCCTACTGTAAAAGCCAGTTTGTCAAAGCACTGAGAGGATGATTGGCATGACAGTGTCCAAACTACTCACAAAGGATGACAATTTGTTTTATTCTATCTTTACACCTATCATTTCGGGGTGTGCCCAGGCCTATGCTATAATGGAACAAGTGCAGACCTTACCTGCCTTTCTTCTGACAGGCTGTGGAAGGAGCTGCTGTTCATTACTAAGAAATGTGCAGAGACAAGAAGAGCAGATTGACATGGAAGAGATGGGTAAATGAAAATTTTGAACACATCTGCATCGGGTGCTCAGTCAAGAGGACTGGCCACCAAACAGGCTCAAAGCCTTTCCTACTTCAAAGGAGAGTTGAGTCCCAGTATATTAACATGTGTTAGACAAGTATGTGCATGTAAGGCACATGCACATGCTCAGAGAGTAGAAATTGTAAAAGCTCAAAATAAAAGGTGGTGTGAGGGCTTTCAGTTTTTATTTATTACACTACTGAAAATTAGTTTTGATGAAAAGTTTAAGGCCAGAATTAACATGCTTTTCATCTGTGGAATATTGTCCCCACTATGTATAACAATATATGCTATACATATGAATATATTTATAATGATCTATTTCTAGTTCAATGGATTTTCACTCATTTTCTCTAATAAAGAACCTCAACTCAATTATATTGAAAACCACTGGTGTTTTTTAACTTCAATTTTTACTTCTATATTTTGTGTTATCAGGAAAGGGACAGCTATTAATTTAACCTCCTGTCTATTGAAACTGAATTAGTTCTTTGTTTTCCTTTTTTTTTTTTTTTTTTTAGTTCGGTTTCTCATGCTAGTTTTCTCAGGAGTGGGCTATAAAAAATAATTTTCACAGCATCTCTTCTTTATTGAAAAAAAAATATTTGGTTTGCATTTTTAGAAATAACTTCCATGCCACCTGATAGAAAGACGTAACAAAAAAAAGTGATGAATGATGAAATATGTGTAACCAAAATTATATGTTGGATCATATTTATTTACTTCAAGAGGGTCCAAATACCTCCCTAAGACAGTTTGCTATTGTGTTCATTTATTGCAGAATCAATCCTTATAGATCAGAACACAAAAGAACATACTCTGGTCTTGCATCCTTGAATACAGTTGTGAGCCTAGAGAGATAACAGTGATGGTGGGAAAGAAATATTTTCTCCAGTCTTTATAGAAGCTGTATGTGATGAAAGACATACAGGGTAATGGTTTGGGAATGGTTAGGGACAGTTAGCTCAGAAAGTCTTTTGTACCTACTCCTAAATCTTCCGATGAATTTGCCTATTTGGTTACCGGTGTAAAGCTTAAGCTGTTTTATAAGACTCAAAAGAAAGAAGGCAGACCCAAGCAGAGCACACTAATTACTGGGTCTAAAGGGACAATCTTTCAATCTTTCCTCTTTGACTTAAAGTATGGTAGGATTACTTCAGCTAAAGACTCACGGGGGAACACCTCAGGTTGTTGCATTTTCACTTCTGTCACAGGGGCTGTAAACTCATTTTATAGCTCAGTGGCAACACTCTACATTTCTAGGAATGTTGTGGCAGTTTTGATTTGACAGCATCTCCATTGACAACCAGTGGTGAAATACATGTAAAAACTCTTTTCAATCTTTGTCTCATCACGTAAAACACAAAACTTACTTCTACTTAGCCACCTGTAGAAGAGATACAATAATGTTTCCTTATGGCACAGCAAAGATGTACTACATTTTAAGCCTCTCACCGGAGGACACTGTTATGAACAAAAGCTTCTTTCCACCTCCTACTTGCTATGGCAGTTTCAGAGGAAAACAAACAGAAATAAAGGAACTGGCTGACATCCAGCATGTGTGGCTTCACACAGTAAATAACAATCAACACTTTGGCTGCTTCCACAACTCAGCAGGCGAGGTGCCAGCAAATGCTTTTAATCAGAGCCACTCTTTGTTTAGCAATGTTCACTAACTAGTGAAATTTTCAGTTTCTTATTATTAGCACAGAAAGTAAAACAACACTAAACAACACAGCTAAAGATTTGAACTTAAAAACCCACCCAAAAACTTGATACCCCAAACTTCATGGATGAGTCCCTGGCATCTGAATGGTGCTTAGTGTTTCTGCCCTTACTTGTCACTGCAGGATGGCATTTACAATCCTGACTTGACAAATAAGCAGGAAATATAATTAAACTAAATGCAGCAGAACCCATACTTCAGCAGTGCAGCTTGTAAACACTTTGGCAAACACAAGGTGCTCACCCTCTTGGGAAAAACTGTACTTAGGGGAGCAGTGTTTCAGGGTCTTGCCTTTCACACATGCCCATGTGAGTTCTTTTAATCGAGTTCTTTCAAATCGGCTGAAATCCTAGGTGAGAGGAGAAGGAATAGCTCCATATTAGCAAGTGCTGGCCCCTTGGGTTTATTCTGTTAGACCCATTCAAGTGATTCTCTTGAGCAGAATGGAGAACATTACCAATCCCTAAAAGCAATATTTTAAGGTAGGTCAATTCCCTTCTTTAAAACCATGGAGGCATTCATTTTATTTTTCTTACATGAGGGTGCTTTTGTTTATCCTAGATGCTCCTTCTATCCTTGAAGAGTGGAAGATTGAGGAAGAAACTGTACTAACAACCTTCTGCTAAATATTAGTGGACTTATGCCATCTTTATATGGACATATCTGAAAATGGAAAAGCCTGAATTTAGCTCAAAGTATTTAGGAAGCAGAAGCAGCATGTCAAGGGTGAAAAAATATTCTATATTCTGTCTTAAAAGGCTTGTCAATCAACTGCATCTTGATACTAAGTACTGACATCAAACCAAATTTTCATTTTAATAATGAAGTAAGAACACTGGGTTTTGCATTCCTGAGACACATGGCTGAATGAAAGATAGTCAAGCTGAAACTGACTCCTAAGTCATGCTATACCAGTATTTTTCAGAGTGGTTGTTCTTTGTTTCTTTCAAAGATGTGCAGTGATAAAGGCAGACATGTCAATATTTGGTTAGTGCTAAATACAATGAAAAGACCAAGGAATTTCAGCCTCCTCACAGCTTGCAGAAATGGCAAAGAACATAAAATTCAATGGGGACTGGTTTAGACACAGAAAATCAAACACTGCGCTCATTATTTATATTTTATATGGTAATACATTTACCCTTTAACAAAGGTTTTTTGCTTTCTCCACTACTAACAACATTTTGTCTCAGGAGAAGGGCCCCAGCAGTGCAAACAGAAGAACAAATGTGCTTACCTGCATAAATATTTATAAAACTGAGCCTGACATTAGCATAAGTTGGAGCTGATTCACCAAGTACAGTGGGGAAAATCAGACACAATTGAGGCAATGATGTGTATGGGGCTGCTGTGGGTGAGAGGGATGTGGGAAGGAATGCCTCTTCCCTGCTCACACAGTGAGGGCAGTATGCCTCATCCTGGAGGAACTGTGGCACTCAGGGTCTGAGACAGGGTCCCCTCCCCATGTATCAAAACCTCCCTGTCCCTTCTGTGCTCGCCCAGTCCTCCAGCACAGCACATTGACACTCGTACTCTGTGCCCAAAGGTCTCCCCAGAGTGTAGGTCCATGGCAAGGAGAAGACATTTGACCACAAGAGCTCTATGGCTCATGGTGATCATGGAAGGACCAGAGAGGCTTTGTGGCCATACATCTAAATCCTTTTGAGGAGGGGTGAACAGTTCCACGAGACAAGGGAGGCTGTACCATTACTGCTATAAAGGAGATATTATTCCTATAATTCAAAGACATGAGAAAAGCATCAGAATGGAATTTTAAGTTTAGCAAGGCATATGAACTGATAATTCCTTTAGCACAGCAAAAATATCTAAATGAACTATATGAATATCCTTTAGATTGTTCTGGAGCTTTCCTTTCCTCATATGTGGATACCTGATACATGCTTTTGGTAGCATATTTAAAACTTGTAGCATAAGTCAAATCGTTGGAATTTTATACTTAAATAAACCTATAAAAATGGTGATTGATATTTGCTGGTATATTTTCAGGAAAATTATGAACAGCACAGAGAAATAAAAAAAGAAGACATTTCCCAGTTAAAACAGGTAACAAGAAGAATAAAAAGAGATAACTAGAGAATCAGATACATCTAAAAAAGAGTCATCTATCAATCAGTTCAGGTCTAAAAAAGAGATTTCGTTTCTCACAGTTGTATCGTTCCTTATGGAGATACATTGAAGCTGAAACTGCTGGACATAAAAACTTCTTGCACAGTCTGCTAAGTTTATGGCACATTAAGCTTTTCTTTGTTCCATAACCACAGATTTTGAAAACAGAATAAGAAATTAAGGCTGTTATAACTTACGCTCCATTTCAGGGGTAGCACTATGCTGCTTTTTCAGTGAAGTAGACTATTGACTTGGTAGCCTGTGCATCTAAATACAGTGCTTAATGCTGTATTTTTAAATTTTAAATTTAAATTTTAAACCATTTTAAATCACAAGAAAAATCATAATCATGCTGTTGTTCTGATATTTGCTTGTAGATAGTATGTCAGATAAAAATACTGCTATATTCAGTCTCTGAGAATTCACTTTTAAAAGTTGCTCTTGGCATTTCCTTTTGTGAGGCCATTGTGAAGCTGATCACAGTGTCAGAGATGCATAAATGGAGTAAATAATTGTTAGAAATACATAAAGTGCTTCCTAGATCCTTGTTTGTGCAGGCGTGAGTTTACTGTGATTTTGACTTGACAGATATGGAGCTTGGCCATTGAGGGGTAAAGTATCTCCCTCAAATACACTGCCCACACATTTCACTCAACACCAAGGAATTCAGTGTTCATTTTTCTCTCCTCTAGGGATGAACTTTGCCTATCTCCAGCTCCTGGGAAAGTTCAGTTTCCCACAGCCACCAGCCCCCCCACTGGTACTCCCCACTTTGTTCCCAAGACGTGTTTGAGGAGGCTTTGATCAATGGCTGAGAAGCAATCTCGCAGATAGCCAGGGACTCTCTGAAAGGTTTTGGCTGTCAGACCAGAGACATTAAATTAGGCAGCTGTCAGTGTGGAGCCCATGCAGGCCCTGAAGCACTGGTATAATGCTCTCAGGCAGCCCAGAAGGATTTTTAGTGTGACAGTTAAGGCTTTTAAAGGTGTGTGGCAGTTAATAAGCCAGCCAGAGAGCCAAAAGGTTGGAGTCTTTAGACTTCTAGTTTCATGCTGTGTTTACTGAGTCATGCTGTCTTCTGAGTTATTGGCTCCTATTTCTTCTCTGACACTCACCGTATCTAAGATCTTTTAAGAATATTTCACAATGGAATTCATTGGGTTGAATAAATTCCATTACTTGAAAGCTAATATGAGAATCATTCACATAATTGAAGTGCAACTGTGCAAATGTCCAGCTGATGTAAAGAATATGGGCTCTGTGAGACACTTTCACTCAAAGGTAAATGTAGGTTGACCCAAGACTTGTAATAAACTTCCCTGACACTGAAAGACTTGACCTTGAGGCTTCATCACTTGTGATTTTCTGTTTTATTTGAAGATTTACCAGTGTTTATTTTTAGCACAGATGTTGATATAAAGACACTTGTAAACAGAGATAAATTCTGTTGAAATAAAGGACTTCCATCTGTTTCACTTATTTCTGACAAAACCTGTATGTTGCTAATTTTGTTCACATTGATCAGAAATTTAAAGTAGAAAAAAATATAAAGATCCGAAATAATTTGGAAGATCCTGGGATCCATGACAGATCCCTGAGTCCAACACATACAAGATGTATCTATCAAGTCCATAGGACACAAATGGTTGAAGTGCACCATCAAGAAGTTTCATTAGAAGGTATATTTATTCCCTCTCCCCTCATTTTGCAGGCACCCAAAAATAAGTGTGTCCACATGCTGTATCAGAATTGGAGGGGAACAGAGAGACAACTTAGTACAAGATTTAATAAAGAATTATAATATTTTTTACTCAAATTCTTTAAGGAAACTTGTAGCAAGAAAGCCAGGTAGAGGGATTTTTTAATGCTGCTGTCTCAACTGATAAATATTCTTATAGAACCATTTTATGTTAAGCTGTGAGTTATAAAGTACAAAGTTCATAGCAGCTACAGTTAATATACATCGCACCTCAGGAAGAAAAGGGGATGGGCAGAGAAAGGAGAGTAAGAGGTGTCTCTGTACCAAATTTTAAAATTGCAGCATCATCAGAGCTGCATTGCACCAAACATTACTTCTCTAACTAGTGCTAAACCCAAAACCAAAGTCCAACCATTGCACATAACTCAAATACGAGGCTCTGTAATGCTTAGTCCAGATGCTGCAGAAAAGTAACTGCAGTGAGCTGCAGCCAAAGACGACGTTTGGCTGCTCGTATTCTAGGACATAAACATTTATATTCCAAAATGATGCACATAAAAGCCCATGTGGAAGGAAACAGCTCTTCCAGCAGATGAGTTACACTGAGCATTGGGCTGGAACAGCAGAAGGTCTGCACTGGGCTTCAAGTGTCAGCCTGGCACTTGTGAGCCCCAGGGAGAGCACAGGACAGGGTACTGCCAATTCCAAATAGGAGGGGCTCACAAGCACACAGAACAATAAAATTCCACCCAAATCTAATGTTGACTTTTTTTTTTTCTTTTTTTCTTTTTTTCTTTTTTCTTTTTTTTTTTTTTTTTTTTTTACAGAGAAGAACTTTAGAGGCATTTGGTGCTCTGGATTACTATTACTATTGAGTATTTAAAATCACAGTCTTTTTGTATGTTTCTTAATTAGAGATTTGGCATCTACCTTTTTCAGAGATAATTCGTGAGAAAGCAGCTACTATTATGAAGACAGGTAAGCTAGATGACATTTTTACCCTAGTGAGCACGATGTGAAGTATCTCCATGCAAGCCATGAGATGAATAGAAGTGTAGAGACTGAGTTCATTATTAATTTTCAGAAAGAAGGTTTCAATCTCTGCCAGTAACTGTGAGACTAATTGAGACAAATATCTCTGCTGAACACAGTAAGATCTGTAAATTTGTGACTACTGGCAACTATACTCTAGGTCTGTCAAACTGTACTTCTAAATTATTTTACTTGAAAAATTTTTGAAATGTTTCAAGTACTAACTAACTTCAAGTACTAACTTCAAGTACTTCAAGTACTAACTTCACTTTACTAACACATGAAGGAAATATATGATGAATGTAAGACTTATTTATTGCTCAGTTTCTTAAAAGATTTTCACATAGCCTTGTTTGAAATATTGGAGAGTTCCCTCTAACTCCCTAGCAAATGAATCCCAGAGCTTTTGTAAAATAATAACAAAATTCTTCCTTGGCAATGGCTGTTTTTTTTAAATTTATTCTTCAGTCATCTAAAGTTGAGAAAACAATTGATCTGAGGCACAACAGGAAAACAAGAACTTTAAAAAAAGGGAGATTTGAGCTATGTGTAATATACATGCCTACTGAAACCCTAGAGAGAAAAAGATTTACAGAAATCCTTCTATTGACAGCACACATGGTATCTAGCTTCTAGGTTTACTTCCTTGAACTTCATTATGCTGTTGTCCATTATGTAGTTTATTAAGACAGACAAGCCACAGGAGTTTTCTAACATGGGGAGATGTTAATTTTCAGTGTGAATTGCTACTATCCTATTTTCTTGTAATACTTAAAACTTCCATTTACTTTTTTTTCCATTTTATTGGCATTTCTTTGCTCTAAGTTCAGCAAGTTTATATGCATGAGGCACAACTTATTCAGCTGTCATCTCTATGTCTATCTGGAAAGACAACTTTTTGGTACTTCTTTGTATGTCCAACCTCTGTGCTTCCACAACACTGGCATTCAAACTGTTTTGTGCAGAGGGGTCAACACTTCTGCAAAAGCTTTCAGCACAATGGGAATGTCTCATGCCCTGATGCCCAGTAGAGCATCCCCTCTTTGATATTCAGAAGCACAGGGGGATATAGCTCAAATGGTTTTAGTATTGATTCATGTTAGCCAAGAAAACAGGTAGGAACCTTTAATTGATCTATATTTTTCTTCTAGGCTCTCTTTTGTTGGGTCAGAAATCCTGCATCTGGAAAGATCTTGCTAAGACTGCATGCTGTGAAGCCTTAAGACTTGTACAGACAGTCATCAAATCTTGAGGAAAAGCAACTGCACCGACTGCTGGTCAAATGAAAAATCTTCCTTGCTGCTCTAGGGCTCCACAGGGGGAGCTGAAAAGCATATTTAAGCTCTAAGCTTCTTCACCTACAAGAACAAGCTTTGGAGGACTGATGTCAGGGGCAAAATACTCTTTCACTAATGCCATTTCCACTCATGTCCAGGTTGGGGTTTTCCCTCTCTGTTCTGGTCTGTATTAATCTTGAATCTGCATTTACTCATTGCAATACAAACATACAGGTTCTGTATAGAATTGAATGTGATCACAACAAACTGAAGATATCCTATTGTCTCTGTGAGATAGGTGACATGGCCAATTCAGAGAAAGCAGATCCAAGCTAAAATATTACTTCTTGTAGCCTGAAAGCCTCTGTTTCATAATATACAATGTTCCAGAGACATAAACTAAGAGGATTATGTTGTCATTGTCCCTTGTCATGCTTTAGAACAGGTGGAAAAGGTTAAGTAAGAAAGCAAGGAAAATGGAATGGAGCTTCAAAATCTCTCTTTTGGATCATCACAGAGGTATTTTAACTCTTTGCAATGCCCGTTTTTTAATCTCTTTAATAGTCAAATGTCTATGTCCCTTGTCAGTACAAGATTTCAATTTGTACTAATTAATTTCTAATCAAGACATTGATTATCTTAGAAACTACATCTAGAAGATAGAAGTGAAATACAGAACTGTACATCTCTAATAGTCTTAAGTCAGAGGCTGTGCAAATACCATAGCCATAAAAGTAAAAGGCATCCATGTGTAGGACATTGAGATATGTTGTTCATACCTTCTTTCTTACCAAGTAGATTCCAATTGCAGTGAAAAAAAGAAATGTATATAGCGTTCCTAGAATATCATGCATATAAATATTTAACAAAAGTTAAATAATTCTGAAAACTTTAACTTTTGCACAAATTAGTGCATATCCTTCAAAATGCCCATTATATATCCAACTTTCATCTTCATCATTAAACAAAAGATTGCAGGAGTAGAAAAATTATTTATACAGTGAAAATTACTTGTATTCTGTGTACCAACTCAATTCCGCTCTTCTAAATCCCAATTACTTTCACAAAAATGATAATTTTTCTTTTGTTTTTTAAACTCTAATTAAATGGGAAAATGTTCAAACACAAAACTCAAATGCTTTCAACAATCAATAAATTAGCTTTAACCCATTTAAAACTAGCTTCCATTAAACTTTCTGTGAGACTCACAAATGCAACATACAGTGATACAGTGCTTCCATCAAATCATAACTGAGATAGCAAAGTCTCTGAATAAATTAGCATATTTCAACTTATGCACATAGATGGCTAGTGTGACGAGGGAACTGATCTTTGAGCTGTAACATTGTCAGACTTCTTATTATCATTTTTTTTCTCATTTGCAAAAGGGGAAAAAAGTGTGTTAGAAATGCTGTTTTCTCAATAAATGTTAAAAGTGTGGAGCTGCCTGTTTCAAGTTCCAGTATGTGTCCACAGACATTTGCATGCATTTATGGCTTCAATTTACATTTTCTCTGACATACAGCCAGCTAAGATAAAAGTTCATAAAAAATCCTTCCACTTTTCTGGAAAAATCAGG
Organism: Sturnus vulgaris; assembly: GCF_052056855.1. Lineage (NCBI taxonomy): Eukaryota > Metazoa > Chordata > Aves > Passeriformes > Sturnidae > Sturnus > Sturnus vulgaris. Next base: position 16,565,677 of record NC_142246.1, read on the forward strand.
GAGATTCCCAACACAGAGCTCTAAAAAAATTTTACAAGAATAATCAGCCAAAATAAAAGTATTACTAACATTTAAGATTAGCACAGGAGCATCTTTTATGCAGCAAAAGCATTATCTGGGTATTTTTTAAATGGACATTTTTAAAACTGGGAGAGATCTATCAATGGACAAAAGAGACAGAAAGACCACATGTTGAGTCCATGCTTGATAGTCTGTACAATTTATTGTGAAGTACCACTTGTACTAGGACTGCCACAGAGCCATTGGTTTGAAAGGTTAATGACTGCAGCAATCACAATTTCAATTTACAAGAAATGGGATGTCAGGAAGCCAAATACAAATTGGAAATGTCCCACTGTGATGGCAGCTGAGCAACAATTCATCAACAACAGCACAGGAATATTGTAAAGCCAGAGTGCTGGGGACAACCTTTTCAGCCTGAGAAGGGCTTAAGCCATATATTAAGCTCATTTTTTAAGGATAGTATTGAAGCTTAAAAATGGCTAAGTTACCTAATATAGACATAAGTTCTCCCTTGATCATTTTTCATATAATAGTTGTTAGGTCATCTTAAAGTGCTTATCCCACCACCTTATGTTTTCTTTAGTGTGTATCCCCTTTCATTTTAAATGCTGACTTTGAGTTCTACCAAAACATTGTTCCAAAGGCATTTCAATCATCTTTGAGCATTGCCTGCAATTATACCCTACCTCTTGCTTACTCAGAGCTTAAGTTCCACTACAATGCACTCTGAGACTTTTTAAAGTTTTCAGGTGTTTACACAAAGATGCTTTGTGAGACCCTGTGCTCCTTCTGCCTGGATTTTGCATGTAATTTGTGTACAGTGGAAAATCAAACTGATGATAATAAATCAGACTTTGTAATCATCAACTCTACAGAAACGCAGGCACATTTTACTGCTTTCTCATCCGCAGTCAGTCAGAACTACAGGTAAGCACTTTGAAGTCAGAAATAACAAACAATTGCAGGTAAGCTGTGAAAAGTTCTGTTCATCCCTATCTCAGAAAAGACATCCTAAAACTCGACAGGATTCAGGGAAATAAGCAGGAGTGAGATCCTATAGACAAGAGCTTTTCAATTAGTAGTAATGTGCTGTAGGATGCTGCTAATTTTATCTAACAGGGCCACAATATCAGCAGAACTACAGTAACTTAAGTTCATGGTTTAATTTATCCTGCTTTGTATACTTAAATTATTGAAGAGATAGTAAGACAGGCAAATATCAGGTGAAAAGCATAAGTCACAGAGACTTTGATGATATCATGTTAAATATGTGTGCTTGTGTGTTTCATTAAATCACAAATCAGTAGTTTCCTTCTTAGTGGAATGATTAAACAGAATATCAGACTCAGAATGGCCGAGGTTGGAAGGGGTCTCTGGAGATACCTGGCTGCACATTCCTACATATGCAGGCCCACCTGGAGAGGATCCCCAGGACCATGTCCAGAGAACTAACTTTTGGATATCTTCAAGCAGGAAGATGACACAAATCCAGTGGGCAATCTGTGCTGGTGCCTGGTCACCCTCCCAGTGAAAAAGTGTTTCCTGATGTACAGAAGGAACATTCTGTGTTTCACTTTGTGCCTGCTGCCTCTGGTCCTGGCACTGGGCACTACAAAAAAGAGCCTGGCTCCATCGTTACTCTCCCTTCAGGTATTTATATATGCTGGTAAGATCCCTGCTGAGCTTTCTCTTCTCCAGACTGATCAGTCTCACCTCTCCTAGCCTGTCCCCACAGGAGATATGCTCCAGTCCCTTAGACACATTTGTGACACTTTGCTGGACTCTCTCCAGTATGTCCATGCTTTTGTTTTACTGGAGAGCCCAGAACAGGCCACAGCACTTCAGATGTGACCTCACCAGTCCTGAGAGAAGGGGTGGTGTGGCCTCCCAGGGCTCCCTCAACCTGCTGGAACTGCCTTACCTAAAGCAGAACTGCCTTTTCTGCATAGACAGACACATTTGCTGGTTCATGCCCAACAAAGCAAAGTCAGTGTCCAGCTGGTTGGCACCCAGGGGATGTTGATACACGAAGCAGATGCACAAAGCACACAGGTGTGAAAATTTTGGCAGGATAGCACTAAGCTGGATCACAATTTGAGAAGGCAGGTGGCCTGTGGCAGGCAGAAGAGGATGATGAAGCACTGTAAGGGAGAGACAGTCAAGCACAGACCATGGGAGACATTTCAATGCCATTCCACCAAACCCACTCAAGGTATATTCAATACGTGATAGGAAAGGTGAACTAATCAGCTGCCCATAGACCTCAGGTAGACCTGTCCTACTAGTTCTCTGAAGTGATTAGAGAACTGTGATCTAGCACCATATATTGCAGTAGAAACTGTTAATATGAGAAATAAAACAAACTCCAACTCCATAAAAAGTTTGAAATAATCCATTTCTGAAATCTAATGCTTGGGCTAAAGAATATTACTTTAAACTGATTTATCTTTATAAGAGTCGCTAGCCCTAGGCATGCTTTACAGCATTTTAGTATGTAATTGATAATTTTGCAATGATATTATTATCCACAAAACCACTGAAGTTCATACCCATTACATCTATCTCATCAAAAATATGTTATACCTGCATGTCTTACATTATCATGTACTGGTAAGGAAATGAAACATATGGATAAAGATGTATTATCATGTCTTACCATCAACATTCCTTTGATGTAAGTAGAACTTACATCTTGGAACAGAAAAGGATATGAAGAGCTGGAATTCCTCTTTTCAGAAAATGCTAAAAAAAGTATCAATTGAAATACTTCCTCATAACCTATTCTCTTTCTCCATACTTCATTTTATGCAAAGAAATATCAAGGTTCTTACTTTGTGAAACTAAAAATAATTATTCTCAGAGAAACAGACAGAAGGCTTATTTTATCCACTATACTTTGTACCTTTTTGCCTTAGATAATTAGGGACATTAGATCATGATTTGCAATGCCTGGAGAATATTGTCATTAGCAGGGGAATGTTCTCTGGAACCCTGAGGAAATGAAAAGCTTTTAAGAACAATCACTATTAATCACTAACATGCCAACATTATATACTGTCTGGAACTGAGGATGACACAGATAGGACACATTAAAGTGACTCTGTCTTGCTTGCATTGTAACCTTTTCATAAAAATATATTTTAAAATATCTCTTTGTATGTCTTGCTTTCTTTACAGAATGCAGGAGAGCTAAGAACTCAGCAAGATTTACACTTCTTGAACAAGATATTGAAGATATCCTCTCTGATTCCATAATGGAGGTTCATTGTGTTTTTATTAATTCATCTGAGTAGTAAATGCCATGGGCAAAACGTCGTCCCTTTTCACCCAAGAAGGGTGAAAGAAAAACTACAAGGTGATAAATGCAATTAAATTCATCTTTAGGTTCAGTTTAGCAGGAGACATAGCATCTGCATGGCTGCAATGCTTACAGCTGAAATTATGGATTAACATTACACACTAATGATTAAAAATGTTCTATTACTCATTTTTTAATGTAACATTTCTTTAATATTTTCTATTCAATGTTAACTGCATGCAATATTCCACATATTTTTTAATTGGATGAAAGATAGTAAAATAAACAGAGAAAAAAAATCTATTTTTTTAGAAAACAGAGTTCAGTACTATGTACTAACATCTGTTTAAATCGTATTCCTTTGCTGTACTAGCCATGCATGCCTCAGAAGTCAAAGCCAAGCCCAGCACTACAGGGCAGCTGTACACCCTGAAAAATGAGTCAAACTACATCCATGTACTGGGGTCCTCAGCTGGGATCCCCGCCAAATAAAACATTGGACCTGCCAGTATACATTATTAGCAAAAAAAAAAAAATCACAATTATTCCTAGTAAAGGGATCTAAGAAGTTTATAGATTTGTTGAACTAGTGAGAACTGATGAAGTTATCCATAGGTGTGCACCAAATAAAAAAAGTCATCTAGTGCAGTTGAAGTCAATTACTTCTTGTGACAGCTCCTGTGAATACAAAAATCAAAATCTTTCTCCTTACTGACCAAATTCTTCAGGACTCTTCCATTATTGCATCCTTAGACAAACAACCTCAACACAACTTTCAGTTTGTCTTTGAACAAAATCCTGCTATACTAAGTTATAATTATTTTCTCTTTGACGCTTTCTATTTTGTCTGCATCTTTTCTTCTTGACTTTAGACCAATTGTTTCTGGGTGATTATTTCCTCATCTGATCAGACGTGCAGTATTTAGCAACTGAATCTCATGAGCTGCACTGCTAGTCACTCTTACACAGCTGAGATTGCAGTGGCATATCCTGTAAACAGATTGCAAATTCAAAAAGGAAGTGCTTACATTCTTGAAACCTCTATATAAGATCTGAAGTTCCTTCTTTGTGAATTTACTCTGTGCTTCCAGGAGTTCAAGAGCTTCAGGTCTATGTCGTACTGTGGCCATTTCCATTTCATCTTCTACAGTGTCTGCAGAATACAAGAGACAGAGAAGGAAAGCTCAATAAGAAATACAAGAGGTAGAAATACTTAACCCTTTCAAAAAGGCAGGGTAGAAAAAAGGAAAGAGGAAAAGAGGGGAAAGGTGAAAGAAATTCTCTTAAAGACTTGTTTTTGCAGCTTGAATGACAAATGATGAGTCCATTTTGAACTCATAGGAAACGAGTGTCTACCATCTGCTTCTGTGGCTGCAAAGAATAGTGAACAGCAGTGATGATCCAGTAGTCTGCATATTATCTCATGAGTAGTTACAGCCATATACTGGAAAGCCAACATCCTGCAAGAGCATGCATGATAAATTCACTATGATTTTTCTGTTTATACAACTCTGACCAAAGGAAACAATTTTATAAAACTATAGTGACTCCAAAAAGCTGAAATTTTTCCTTCAGTTAAGGGATGTGAATTCGCTGTATCAGACTAGGATTTTTATTGTGAAGTTGTCCTTTGGAAAGCATGTGAAATTGATGTTGCACATCCAGCAGCAGATCTTGAGTATTGTACACCTTATCTTTTAGGAGAAATATTATTGAGGGTGAGCAGCCTAAGTGGGGAACATGATGGTTTTAGTGACCTCTTCTTTAGGTAAGCAAGAATGTGGATATACACATTCAAGGTTTACAGTTGAGTGTAGCCCTAAAACAATGAGAATTAGTAATGCATTTTTTCCTACGTAGAATTTTAAATGTGAAAGTTCAATAAAACAGCCAAAGGAACTTAAAATAGGGTGCCAGTCACTTGTGATCAAAAATACATATGTGTGTATCATTTTCTAAGTACTGCCAGCATTAAATGTAACTTATGTAGTACTCCAGACTGATTTTATGAAATTACTGAGTTACATGAACTGTAGAAATATAACAATACAACATGCCTAATTGTCACTTCTACAGTGCTGAAGGTACATATTTTATTTCATTTATTTAATCTGGGACTCTTTATTCTTAGAATAAAGTTTTATTTCGTTCAATATTCATAAGCATACAGTATTAAAATACTCAAAGTCGTATTATGTCTAAAGTTTCATATATTTTTGTTCTGCTATAATGCAGTAATAATAGCTTTCAGCTGCTTGGTAGAAATTTGGCATCAGAAAATACAGTTCAGCTAAACAAAAATTAAACAACCTTTAAAGAGATATTTAATAATATATAAACTATTTGGAAAAATCTTCACAGAATTTAGGTTTTTATCTTTTCTCCTGTGAACAGTTTTGCTTCTAGCACTCGTCTCAGGAAGATGATCTCAGTGTGATCCAGATGATTTTTTTTTTTGTTAACTGCAACTCAACACTAGATACTTCAACTAAATCGGCAAAAAATCAATCTGAGAATAAATATTGTTGAAAGCTCACTTGTATTTTATATTCAAATGGTTACATGGAATTTAAATGGGCTTTGATTTTAGACAGAAAAAGACTTAACTTGAAATGAGTTCTCTAAGCATCCATTTTTAAAACATCTGGCTACCTGGGTCTACAAGCTTTTCTGGAAGCTAAATGAATATACATAATAAATGTGAGGCTAGAGATACAGGCCAGACAATGTGCTGAGCACTATATTTGGTATATCCTTAGTAGTAAACATTTGTATTGTGTTTAAATGATTCAGTGAGAATCTAGAGGACTGCAATAAGCTGATGATATGAATGAAAAAGTTCAGTATAACATTCTTCTCACTCAACTCCTCTAGTGTCTTATAGATAGAAATAATAAAAATCTAAGACCATCATAATCTTCCTTAAAATGTACCAACTGTGTTGACTAAAATGCTATAGCATTCATGAGTCATTTGCAAGTTTTTAATTTTTTTCTTCACACTTATAACTACGATGCTGGAAAAAAAATCTATATTTTAAAATATGCAGAAAAATGTGTGAAAATCTATTTTTACTGTTTCTATTTTTATCTCTTTCTAAACAATAATGATTTCTATGGATGTAGTTATTTTAGTTTTCTTGGTTTCTTCAGCCTAGATAACTTAGAAATACTTTTTTTTCATAGAAATGAAATTTCATGTCAACTGAAAACCAGAAACAAGTTCAGAATCCCTCACTAATGTACTAAATAAAATATTCTTACTGGTTTCATTAATTAGTAGATTTCTTATAGCTAAATAGTAAAGACATTTTTTAATGTAAATGTCACAGGAGATATGCTTTTAACCTTTCATTATTCATTAAAGAACAAAATGGTAAAAACATTGCAAAAAGCAAATGTACTCTTCAAATAATTCATATCTGAAAAAATTGTGCACATGCATTTCCCTGCACAAACTCCACATTATAGCCTCCCTAACTATTTAAAAACTATTTAGCATGTTTTTCTTTTTCAAAACCATTGAGTGTAGTCCTACCCTAGTGTACTAGCACACACATGTATCTAGGGAATTATGGTTTTAAGTGTAGACTTATTAGACTAGAGCACAGAAATAAGTGTTCTTTTACATGCTTTCTTCAATAGGAATGTTGAAATATATTCAATGCAAATGCTGAAACAAGATTTTACATTTTTAGATAGCCTTGTAAGCACATATTGATAGAAGTGCAGAAGTGCAAATTCAAGCTATGTATATTTAAATACATTACTTGTTTAAAAAAAATTTCCTTGATAATTTCTAATGAATGCTCATCATGTAATTGTTATTGCAGGTGGTGTTGTTTTCATTCCTAGGACACTATAATGTTGCTTTTTCATGCTAGCAGAAATGAAATAGCACATGATATCAAAAAGGAATAATAACGTATATCTACAATGATAGTCTTATTCGACATTTTCACCTGATAGAACATTCTTACTTAATATAGCACTTCATTATTGAGGAGATTACAGAGAAAAAATATTTACTGCAGCGTTTTTACTGCTTGGTTCTTAAATAGAAAATATTTAATAGTTCGACTTCTCTTCTGGTTCATAGAATGCTTTCAGTAAGGAAAATATAAGTTTGACATGGTCAAGGTTTCTGAGACTGACTCTAAATATATTTGGTTACCTGTGCAGATGAAGAGTTTACATAGAAATGTGCAAGGAATAAGGATGTGTCACACTCCCAAATTCAGACAAACAGATCAAACTTTCTATTAATTCTGTTCTATTTCTCTATTCCATGCCCCATCCCTGGGAGTGTTCAGGTTGGACTCTGAGCAATCTGGTCTTATGCAGGAGGACTGGCCTAGATGATTTTAAAGGTCTCTCTTCCAAATCAAGCAAACCTGTGATTCTCTGATTCCTTTTATTGTCTAGGGATATGCTGCTCAGGTCATGCAGCTGAAAGTAACTTACCCAGAAGGAGTTATTAACAAGTGCCACAACAGGAACTGCAGTTTTTAAGCTACCTTATTTTCAATTAAAACATATCAGCTGAAGACACCATGAAAAAAGTAAATCCGTGTACATCCAGAAACTTAGCCCTTTTCATCTCAAATACTTTAAAGGAAAGTAGGTTCCAGAGTTTTCTCTACAGAGGAGCATAAGAAAGACAGTGAAGGGGGATAACAAAAAGAAATCCTAGATCTATACCTCTGAAGCCGTGACATTTAGCAGGGGCCTGTATTACTAGTCAAGTTGCCTTTGGCTGTCCTGGATTCACTAGACATGGGGAACTGCTCTTCCAGGCCTTTTTTGCAAACCTGACATTGATTGATATGCTTTATCAGAACAGCATACAGGAAACACATGGACCATTCAGCTTCTGGTTTTAGGTGCTCATATTAATGCCTAGAATTAAGCCAAATTAATCTAGATTGAGTTGGATCCAGAGAAATATTTTAAAATCTGCTATAGGAGCCAATTTATATAGGAAGACTTTATAGTGTTATTACTATAATTAATCTCTATTTAGGAATATATATGTATCTATGTATTGATCTCTCTCTCACTCCCTCTGTCCCTCTGTATTTACCTGTTACCTACCCTGGAGAGATTTTATTTCCTTACAGCATATTAAGATGTCCAGTATAATATCAGTGTGTGTTTCCTGTATATCCACATTCACATACTTTCTTTTCAATCTCATTATTATTTTTCTCTCAGACACCAACTTTAAGTCCTGTTCCCTAAATAGTTTGAAGTTATATATTCAAAACCTGCAGGAACAAACCTTTTTTCCCAGACCACTTATGACAGTGCCCCCTGTGTATTGCATAGACGCACACACAGACACGTGCATAAAAATGCAAAAGTTACTATTTTTCAAATACATGGAGAGCATGTATAAATTTAAGCAGGGAATCGCTTGTCAACTAACTTGCAGATCATAAGTGCCAACCTAGCAGTTCCTGTGTGGCAGATCGTGGCACTGGTATCTTGCCATCCTACTCTGCATAGACAAATCTGTTCATCACCAGATTTTAAACCTCAATAAACCATATGATTACTTCAGCAGATATCCTGCTTCTCAAATGAGCAGTTAAAGAAAGTATAACTTTTGATGCATGCAAACCTAAAAAAAAACAAACCAAAAAACAAAAAAATTCAAATTAAAAAAAAAAAGAAAAATAAAACTTGCTTTGAGTAACAGGAGATGTCGTTTTGGCAGCCGAGCAGGGCAAGAGCTTCATAAGTCGCTCTTTAATGCTGCGTTTGGTACTGTTCTGAGCGTAGAGGAAACCTAAAAAATATATCATCAGGACTGTTAACATAGGCTTGAGAACAATTTCTGTACATGCTGCAGAGTTCATCATTAGAGCAGAATCCTGATGGGAAAAGGCCAAATAGATTGCAGCCATCATGAATCGCAAAGGGCAACCAGAATTTTTGAACAGGACAACAAAATTGTTTTGTCTTTGTATCTTTCCAGCATCCTTCCAATAAAGGGGATTTGTTTGTCTGTGTCCATCTCTTGTAATATTCTTATAACCCACCTTAAATCATCTAACAGAGAAGTGTCAGATTATTTGAAACAACAGAAGGTAAAAGAAGGCTTGTAAAAAATTTAATGCTAAAATATTTTAAAGACTTTCAAGTCTATTTCATTTTGAATTTTAAGATGGAAAACAAAACCAAACCGAAATGAAATCTCAAAGTATCTTTTGTTGTCCTTTCTGGCAGACTTCTAATTCCATGGCTGAGCTTTCCCATGTAATGAATTCAGCAACTGTGATAACCAATCTGGTACTTTTGCCTTTTCTGAGTATTAAAATATCAACCATGATGTGTTATCAGCCTCCCTTTAATATCTGGCACTCTACACATAAAATATAAGATTATTTATACTCTCATTTTAAAAACTAATTTGGCTCAATAGCTAATGTTCATGTGCTATAAATCACGTGAACAGCATCACCCTTATTTACTGTGATGGAAATTGTTGGAGTATCTTCCTGTGAGGTCTAACCAGCCATCCTATGCAAAATGGGTGATATGAGCAAGCATTGCTTGGGTGGACATTTGCTGCAAATGGAAAATTTAACACCAGAGTAGCACCTGATTAGTTAGCTTAGTACCCGATTTATGTTCCTGAGAGAGGCAGAGCTGGCTAGGGCATTATGCAACTCCTGCACTTTTCACTGGACTGCGTGCACAGAAACACAAACACTGCTCTATGATGGCTCTTGCCACGACAGTGAGAATGCAAAACAGATGGGTCAAGGGATGAAAGACACAACTGACAAGTCCTGTGCTAAGGGCACAGGCACCTGGATAATCTTTAGTTATCCCCTCTGCAGCAATTGCACTGAATCCTGCTGTTAGAGACATGAAGCAGAACTGTTCCCAAGCCATCTCAAGTATGTGCTTGTATTTTGGAACATCAAGAAAGAAGCTTTAAGGCTATTAAACTTTGTCAATAAAAGGGAAAAATATTTGTTTGTATATTACTAAAATATTGAAGGAAATGGAAAACAAATGAGGAAAGCCAGGGATGATTCAGCCACAGCCTGAAAAAAATCAAGCAACTTCCAGCAGACAAATTCTGCCTCTGAGAGAGCAGCAGATCTGGTGAATACACAAAACAATGCAGTTTCAGCACAAGGTCAGATGGACCTAAATTGCTATCTCAGGAAATGTCTAAACCTTTTAAAACAAATAGTAAGAATAAATACACTTTTAGGCTGTAGTACCTAACCATCAGCTCAACTCAGAAACATAGTGCAGATAAACGCCTAAAACAAAATGCAATCTGGGATCTCAAACTTCATATTTTTAGTTTGAGCACCAAACCTGAGCCTTTAAATGGGTAGCTTTCTGTCTCAGCTGGCAGTGTCTGCTGTATTACATTATGCCTGTACTGTACCTATCTGAGCATGAAAGATATTTTTTATCTGAAAGATTTTTTCTTTATTAGGAATTCTTCTATCATGATGCAGAAATATTTACAGGTATCTTATTTGTTTGATTAAAGATTTGCAAAAGTTTATTATACATGTATTACTTATATAATTACATTGGTCCACACCTATGTAACTATTGATGATGTATACAATGCTTTAAAAAATCTAAAGGAATGTATTATTTCTAAATGGTTTGAAGCTAAAAGCCTTGAGTAAATAGACAATTTTTGCTACTTTTAGGCTCACACAAAAGCTCATGGAATTCAATGCAAACCATATGGGCTTCGCAGTAATATGATTAAGGTCAAAACCAAAATAATATATAAGGGAGAAAGTAATATCAGAGTAGTAAGTAACCAAAGAGAACAGTATAGATCTGTACTCACTTCTGGCAGCTAATTTAAAATTTTGACACTATGGTCAGGGCAGAGGTGAGGGGATTGGTTTATCTTCCCACAGTATGAGAAAACAGCACGGAAGCTTTTCATTCCCAGTGGCTGCAGTTAGTTTATTCTGCAGCTACTGCAGTTATGATCTCCTGAGAAGTACTGCAACTTTTAATGTGATTTTTCATGAGCTAAAAAAAAAAAATAAAATATTTAATACAGAGAAAACATACTGTGCAGCTTGGCCTATGCTGTGTCAAAACACTAAAGGTGATAATGAAGATGAAATATTGTAATAATTTCTGTGAATTCTGTACCTATTTGCCCAGTTTGAAATAGGTTAAGGAAAAACCTTAACCTCTAATATGACCATTAAGAAGTTAATTAATCTAATAGATAAAAATTATTTACACAGTAGGAAACTCTTATTACCAGTCTTTAAAGTGGCTGATCATGAAAAGAAGAGCTATAAAGCATCAACACACTGATAATGATGGACTGATGCTATTTCCTTCAAACTTCTAGAACAGAATAATAGTAATTCTTAGCCTGAAAACAGGTATTCAGGAGAAGCTGGATTTTCCAGACTCTTTTTGGTTTGTTTGTTTTTTTTCAATAATATGTTGACTAGAAATCTCATAGCTCCTATCCCTAACCCAGTAAGGCACAAGCTCCTCTGGGCTGGATGTGAAGGTTCTTCAAATTGAGGTTAGTTCACTGGTGCTGCTTGCTCGTAGATTTAATAATCTGTTTCCCTGCAATGGAAATTAAACTGTGAGACACATTTTTGCTCAGAATTCACTGTGGGAGTGTCCTAGAACTCATCTCTGTATGACACCACGTGGAACTGTGGGCAATTTTCCCCAGAGGCACTTACGTTTCACAAATGTTTCTGTAACTGGAGCACAGCTCACATATTCTCATATCTTGGTACCCCTGTACTGCTACCTGTGCACAGACACAGGGCACACGACATCCTGTGGGAGTATCTGCTATTTAGCATGATTTATATCTGTAATTGCAACTGTTAAATTCACCAGTGGCCTAAACCTCCTGTGTAGACATACTTAAACCAGAGAACTGTAACTTACTAATCAAGGTTTAATATCAAGAGTAGAACACTTACATATTGCCAGTGTAATTTTTTTCCAAACTGCCACTTTTAAAAATTGCACTTGACCAAAAGCATCCAGGTCATTGTCATGTGTGTGACCTAGTCACTTCTTTATCACAGTGTTGACACTGCTGGTTATGAAAAAATACAAAAATATATAACATTTTATAAGCTAAAAGTTAGAAGTGATTAATAAATGACTGTATATTTCTAATCATATACATCTACTCTTAGACTATCTTAACTGGATGTATTTACTTTGTTTCAGACATATGATCCCAGCTTTAGAAAGACAGTACGTATTACACATTGCCCTGCTGTTACAGAGAGAGGTCAGACTACCCCAGGAAAGACCATCTAGAAAGGAGTTTTCAGAGGCAAAATATCTCTCTTTCTAAGTGTGATGGTGTCTTTAAAAATTCTTTGTAGTCAGCATGAAAGCAAGGGCAGGTAGGCCACTTTTTGCTGGAGTAGCAGATAAATCAGAATGTCTATCTTAACACCCACTAAGTGCACAAGATAGACCTTGATGTTGCTGCCCTTGCCCCCAAAGTCATGCTCACCTTTCCTGCTTTCAGCAAACGCTCTCTGTTCAAAGAAGTACCCACCTGCCTCATTGCTGCATTTCTGTAATGAGATTTAGGTGATAAATATACACAGAAGGCATAGCAATCTGAGTCCCTAAAAGCTTTTGGGGCTGGTAACTGTCCTATTTAGGGGGAGATGTTTCTCATTCAAAAACTAGAAACAATTCTTCCAACAATTTCCTCCTTCAGTGTTAGTGAAGGACAAAAGTCACATGTAAACTACCTTTCTTTTTCTCCCCACTCTTTTTTCTCTTCATGATTTTTTATTTCTGTTAATTTTTTTTCCTTCTCAAAGTCTCCCTCCTATATTTGGCAAAGTCAACAGGTTAACTCCCACTAAGTCTAACTCTGCTTTTTAGCCAGCAGCATTTACAATCCACTGGCCACCTCCAATGCCTTAACAGTACAGCTAAGCCCCCAGTAGTGCTGGAATTCGGATTTTTTCACCTACAGGATTTTATGTCTTCCCATAAATATGGGAAAAATTTGTCTGTTACATTAGTTCTGAATGTGATATTTTTGGAAGAGATTTAGCATAAGACCTGAAATCTAGGCTGGACAGATCATTTTTCTAAATATAAAATTTTGAGACAAAAGTGACAAAGACTCTGAAAACTGAAAGGGAAAGGCATTAAGTGGTTTCTTGACATGATGATTTGAGCTCAATTTCAGCTGTATGATAGAATTTCACTCAGGGCCTTAAGGGCTGTCAGCCCCACTAAACTGTTAATGGTTCATCACAGATGGGGAGACAGGGGAAACAAAATGAAGTGCAGATTTCATATTCACAGTTTAGGACTTGTGGAGACAAATCAGGGTACATGTGCCTTCTGCGTAGTAAGTTGGGAATAGAATGAAATTATGTACAACATAAATATTTATAAGTCTCAGCCTCAGTTCTTTGGAAGCACCTGCTGAGGAACTGTGTGAGCTGCCAGTAGGCTTCTTGGCAGATCATCAGCATTTTTTCCCAGGACAGGAAAACATTCCTGACAATCTCATTTGTCTGTACACATGCATTTTATTGATTCTTCCTCTACTGACCCTAGCTTTCTGTTTTTCATTGCAATATATACCTATCAACTTCGTGGACTACTAAAACCCAATAGATGACATCAGATCACCCATGAAGGTACTGAGTTAAAAAAATGGATGGCAGCGTTTTAGCGAATACCTTGGAACTCTAATTTAAAAGTCAGATTGCTCTCCTTCACTTTAAATTCTCTTGTCTCCCAATGGCAGATGCAGATTAGGAACTGATAGTTATACTTCTCTACCAATAAATTAGAGATCAGAGACAACTGGGAAGTCTGGGGGCAACAGGAATTGATTGAAAATGAAGGGCAAAGAACCAGTGATCTTGTCAAAACCAGTAACTTCAGTTTGGCATTTGTGAGATTATCAAAAGAAAAAGGATGAAAGAAGAGAGGATTAAGTAGTATCACTGGAGAGAAGAAATAGAGTAGATAAGCATCAAAGTATAAAAGTGATAAAGCAGAAAAATGGCCATACTTTTCTCCTGACAGTCTTCATTAAATTTCCCAACTACAGCTTTATCATTCAGACCATGCCTTTCCATGATATACATGCAGCTTTTCAATCTGAAAAACTGCTTATGTTTTGAACAGTTTTTATACAAATGTTCAATGTAAACATTTTATAAACATCTCCAGGTGCATAAACACTGAAAATTGCAGAGAGTTTCTTCAGTGCAGTACTTGAAAATGTACAAGTATGTCAAGATGACTTAATTCATTTAATACCACTTGACACATTTACACACACTCTCTGTGTGTAAAACTAAGCTTGTCCCCTATGACAGGAAACACATTTATACCAGATCACTTGTTTTCTTTAGAAAAATCTCACTTGAAGTGGAATATGTGACCATATGAAAAATGCACAATGAATCAGATTTACTGCTATGCTTGACTATACAGCTTCCTTCCTTTCGCCCCAGCCCTTTTTGTTGTTTCCTAGAAGTTTTTAACTATCTGTAATGCATAAAAATGATCACAGAACAACTTAGATCAACAGAAAGTTACTTATGAGGATCTAGAAAGAAGACAGATTAGGAAGAGGTTTTTAAGATAGATGAGAGATCATTCTCTCTGGCTATGTCTCTTCACAAGCAATTTGGTGCCACAGAAATAGCAAGTGATGCTGAGAAACTGGAGATCTTGCAGATGGCTCATGGACACAAAGAGTGAAGAAGGTGGAAACTTGAATAGCAGTGAAATGGGCACTGGACAGACACTTCTGGACACCTCCATGGTGGTGTCCCTGGTCACTGAAGAGCCTGAAGGGCTGGCACCAGAGATGGCACGGGGGGGCAGTGACAGGCCCTCCAAGCATTTAGCAGGTCGCAGACTCATAAAGAAAAGCTATAAAACAGACAGAATTTCTACTAATTACTAAATTGAGTTTATCTGGTTTAGTGAAGATTCATTGAGTTTTGCAGTGGGGGAAAACTGATTGATGCTTCAACTGGAATGAAGGATCAGTTCCAAACTGGAGACTAAAAACCAACGGCACACAGTGCCTGTTCTGTGAAATATGAAAGCAAAAAAGGAAAAACACCATTGTAAGAAGACTAGAGAAAGCAACTGAAAACAAACAAACAAGAAATTAGTCTACCAAAAGTGAGTGACAGAAATCAAATGGGGGATGTGAGATGAGCTAGAGTGAAAGAGTTCAGCAGAGAGAGACAGAAAAGAAAAGCAAAAATGTTTAAGAGGAGATAATAATTTGAATTAAAAAGTAAATAAATTTGAATGGAAGAGACCTTTCAAATATTCATTACCTCTAAATTTTGCTTCTTATCTAAACTGTGTCCCCTGTGGACCAGGGGATTGGTGTCACTCTCTGGCTGGAGGCAGTGGGGTCTCTGTGCCACTCAGTGGAGTGGGTGGGAGTCCCAGCCACTGTGCTGGGTGCATGTCCTGAAGAACACCCACAGGAGGCTCCAGTGTGAGTGAGAGGATGATCAGTGCCAGCGGCTGCAGCGGGAGCCCAGCTCACAGCCCATGGGTCTGGTACCACCTGCAGCAGGGAGAAGTGCCTGTGTCTCCTCCAAATCACGTGTGGAGCATGTTATAATATCCCTTAACAAGAATACCAGTTTTTTTGTGGAAAGAAGTCTTTTCATACTCATTAGGAAAGTTAAAGACCAGAGAGACAGAGATACTTTTAATGAATAATTTGAGGAGTACACCTTCATAGTGTTCACATTATTATCTAATTAAGCTGAGTGGAAATAATTAACCTGCAGTGCTCCAGGCAGTCAATGTAATGTGCTTTTTAAATGTTTTTTAGGAATTTAGAGAGAACTGCCACAAAATGGTGAAATTAAACCAGCACACACTTTTCAGTTCTGCTGAACTAGTTAGTCAGTGAGTCAGCTACAACCTAGGTCAGTCAGGAATAGGTAATTTCCAAACCTGCTGTCGAAGTCAACAGCAAATTTTCCAGAGTTCTATAGGATTTGTCTGGAGCTTAAATTTTATATTCCATACTTAAATTGCTAACATTTTCCTGCAATTTTTTGTGATTTGGGTAAAGCTCATTTTGATTGGGGCTGATGGTGACATAACACTATTTCTACAGAGAAGACACCACATCTTTCTGGCATACTAAAAGTTTTCAGTTGCTAAACTGCCAGTATTAAGTGCCCCACTTTCCACTGATAATCTCTATCCTGCTTTCAGAAAATTACATTTTTGACTAAGACAGAAGAGGGACAGAAAAAAGTAATGAAGATGTTACTTTTCACTTCTGTAAAAAAATTAAAGAAACCAAAAATTGTGCCATTCATAATGCTTCATTAAAAATACTATAATGAAGAAATAAAGAAATTGGTATCACTCCTTCCTCTTCATCAACTAGCCTTAAAACTAAGTATAACATTATGTTTACATTTACGTTTCCTTTGCACAGAGCTGAGTTACCATGAATTATTCGATGTAGATACAGTACACCCTACTAACAAAAAAGTAAGAGCAGTGGTTTATTTCAAAATTGTTCTAGTTTCCTTAAGAATGATGCAGCTACTTTTGTAGTTTTTACAACTGTGTGTACAGCTCTATATTGAAAACCACTTGTAGGCCCACAACAGATGACAGTCTAAGTTGGTTAGAGCAGGTGCTAATGGTGCTAATAACACGAAGCTTGTGGGTTCTTTGAATCTATAATTAAAAATGCCTGGTACGTGAGCATGATCGATTTTAGTAAGACAGATTTGCAATCAGACTGGCTAGAAGTGGCAAATATATTCCTGTCAATCCCATCCCATAAGGACTATTGTGTAATTTACTACAAACTGCAGAACTTCTACTCAGTCCTCTCATCCATCTTGACTACAGTTGCATTCAGAGACTATAATTAATCTCAGGCTGAAGAATTAATGGTCTGGATAGCAGTGATCATATACTGTAATTTTTTCACTATAGTTCTAAAAGTATTAATTAAAGAATCCTCTTTGAAGCAAAAAAAATCTCTTCAGTGGTAAATATAAGAACTTAACTGACAGCAATTCCACATGCAGTTTAAAGCTTTGTAAGAATCAGGAGTCATGTATTTGCTAATACATTATACACTACAGTGCATTTGTACCACTTTGAAATAATGTTTAAATAAGTTTAAAAAACCCATAATTTCATCCTCTTTGAAAAAATAAGTGTGTGATTCAATGGCAGACTCAATTGAATCCCTGGCTGAGGGTCCCTAACTAGTCCTCTCTTTCTTTACGCTGCTTCCCATGACAGCATCTGACTGCTTAAGAACAGCCCTATCCTTATTAACACTGGTTTTATTTCCTAATGCAGCTGAAAGCACTTCTCTGAAACTAGTTCCTTCTTGATGCCTGAATAGTATTTGGGTGGGATTGAGAACAAATGCTTAACCTGGGCAAGCGTGAGCCTACCCAGCTGCCAAGTTCACATAATGCGGATGTGATTGTTTTCTACATCACAGAGCTGGAGAGAAGGTGCAGTGTTATTGAAAGAAGACACAATTTTTTTTCCAGCTAATCCTTGGAAAAGAAAGAAGTTGAGGTATTCCAAGATACTTTGAGATTAGAAATTGCATTTATTGTCTTCTTTATTCAAGAATGTTTTGAAAGGCATCTATTCTATTTCTGCTGAAAGACACCATGTATAGCTAAACCATGAAATTATTAATAACAGCTTGAAAAATGTTAGATGATTATACACTGTCATAACAATGAAATTCATCTAACATGAAATAAGTATTAAAAAAAAATAAATCCAAAAATCTCTTTTTGTTAGATTTCTATGAATTACAATGTTTTCAAGGCTGGTTAATTCAAAGAGCATTATGAGGACAATTGGAGAAAAGGCCTTTGGATTTCACCAGCCAATAATCCTAATAAAATTAGTTCCTTGAACAAGGAGATGTGAAATCTGGCTTAAAAAGGAACTTTGAAAACGTTGCAAAAAACATTAGGAAAAATGTTTCAACTGAAATTTTCCATCCTAAATGCTTTGCTAACCATTGCAAGAACATAAAGGAGGAGTAACACTGAAAGATAAAAGAAACATCACATAGCGAACAAGAGTTTAAACTTTCAGGTTTTGGACAGCTTTTTAAAGATGCTCTTCTCTGTGAACCAACAGTTGCATTTACTGACACACAAACACTGACTGTAGCATGCTAATGCTGATAACAAGTCTTCCCTGTGGCAATTGAGGACACAAGATAAAAGAAATAAAGTGCTGCAACAAGTGGGGTTTGATGACTTCGTCCTGACTTTGTAACTATTAAAACGTGCAGTTTTCTGTGGCTGAAATGTTTTTAAGTTGGTAGTGCTCAGTTTCTTTTGTTTTGTCTCCAGCTTCAATTTCTCCATATAAACTTCATAATTTAGTTCCTACTCGTATATTAATGACATTCCTAGCTCTAGTGTCTCCTGCACTCTGTTCAAAATCTGCTGCTAAGATAAAATTCCTGCCTTGACAGAAATGTATCATTCTGACATGAAGTTAGTGCTTGCTGCTCTGTAACACAGACATCTCTTCTAAACTTGTCTCTCCATATTGTTCCTCCGGCAGTAATACTCCTTTGTCATCTTGAGAAAACTCTCCACACTTTAAATGTATATAATTCATTTAGAATAGTTACCTTAATATAAGGTTGATATGTTCATTTGTTCTCCTAGTGATCTCAGCTTTTCATCACCCAATTCTCTGAATTTCCAGCTAAGACTCCCAGACTTTCTATTCGTATCTGTATACGCACACAAGGAAATGAAAACTGGACCAAGTTCTTTTACCAACCCTTTAAATGCTTCTATTTGTGCACTGAGCTACAACTAGATCAAATTTTCAGAGAAAAGGACTGCAAATGACATAAGTAAGGGCATTTAAGGCATGCATTGCTTTGTATTTTACTTGTATTATATTTCTGTTTTTATCAATGACTCCTTATCTATCTACTTGTCACTTAAGTCCTACTATGTGTGGGAGGACAAAAACATTAATTGATATTCACATGAGACTTACTGTAGTAAATCCAAGCTGATGCTGATCCTTAGGCAACAATCTCATACAGGATGATTATAAATTACAAGAATTTTCTAAAGCTTGAAACAATTACTAGAAAGAACCAAAGAAAAACTTGTGGCAGCTACTGAATAGGAAGAAGTGCTTGATTTTAACTTCAGAAAAAGAGGCTTTGCAATGCTCATGGGCTGAATATCATGAGCTGCATGAAGCAAATTCTTACATTGAGACTGACAGAACTTTCAACTGTACAGGAACAAGAAGTGCTGGGACCACAGCTCTCATGGACTTAATTCTCGTGCTTTGAGTCAGTTATTTCCAAGCAAGTTGTACTTTGATGATCCTTGTGGGTCCCTGCCAACTCAGGATATTTTATGATTCAGCTTATTGAAGAGGATGCTAAAGCTAATTTTTCTCCTGCTTACTTACAATCAGAAAGAAATATATCTGAATTTTGAATATGAGGTATCCTGGTATAAGTCAGCTATGTAACTTATGTGCTATACATAAAATTCCTATGCCTTTTTCATTCCCTTTTCCTAAATGCTTTTCTAATCAGTGTTCAAAATTTTCAGCTAAACCAGTGTAAACCATGTATGACAACATGTATCAACTTGTGATAAAAGGAGTGACCAAAGGAGTGATCAATTTATGAGTCAATAAATGTGGGAGAAAGAGTAAGAAGAGAGACCACTGAGTGCTGCAATGCTACCATACAGGAAACAAGGAGAGGCAAACTTCCAACAGAGAAACCACCTGCCCCAAAGGTCCTATCACAAATAAAAAGAAATTATTTGAAAAATCCCTTTAGAGCAAGGGTTATTGATTTGGGATTTCTGCCAGGGCAAATCTGTTCAGTTCAGAGGCTCCCCAGAGACCCTGACAAACCACACTGTTGCCATACTCGAATAAACTGTCCTACTGGATACTGGTTTTTATCAGGCCTAAAAAGCACACAAATCCACTTGCTACATTTTTTACAGAAGGCTCTGACAGGTGGTTGGGGTTTTTTTCAGTTTTCTTTTCCAAACCACTTTCAATCTTGACTGCAATTAAATAAAATATCTTGGACATTTTTATTATTAGAGTTTGGCAATTGTACTCAAGCTGCTCTCTTGTCTTCTGATAGCCCATCCACACATAGATATTGACCATCTTGGGAATCTGAAAACTGTCACCAGGAATAAACTGAAATTCCTTTTTAGTTTCTCAAGACTTCTTCAAATAATTTCTTTCCCAGTGGAACACAAAGAAGCTTTGTTTTAAAGAAATAATTTCATATTATTTCTTCAGGATTCCTGCAACATACCACTTCAGACTAATTGCCACAGTGAACTTTTAAAAGTGTGAAATATGGAGACTTCCCAGTAAGTCCCAGACAACGTAAATAAGGCAAAAACAATAAAGGAGAGAAACAACAACATGTGTTATGGATTCTTACATATGCATGCACAAACCCATACAACACAGCTGTCTAATGTCAGTGGCTAGAGACAGGAGCCTTATTGTCTAAAATGATTTCTGCAAAATTTAATCGTATGTGTTGCTTTAAAATCAGGTGATCAGATAGATATATAACCATATTTATATATGGATAAATATAGATATAGTTATATAAATTCTCAGGAAAAAATACTTATGTCCTACTGAGAAAATCTGGAATGACTACATATTTTTATTTCTTTTTAAATAAAACACTAATTAAGACATGATCAAATAAATATTATAAGTAGATATGCAAATCTGTAGCAATTTCTTAAAAAGAACAAAATAGAAAGAATAATCTTGCAGCCTTTGGCATACGATTTTCCACTTATGCTTTAATAAAGCTCTCAATTTTTCTAGTCTAAGGTAATTTCAGCAAAAAAAGTACTCAATTTCTTATTATGTCCCTTAGATTTTCATGCAGTAAAAAGTACATTACTTCTGAGAAGGTTCCTCAATGCCTAACAGCTAAGTGGTGAAAACCCATGGAATAAAGATACTACAGCAGTAAGCTGTTCAATTTTCAGTCCTTTGTGCTTGTGGAATTTAACTTCAAGGAATATCTGAATATATAGAAAATAGTTCATTAGGTATTGTTTCACACAGAATGTGGTGTGATTTTAACTCAATGGAAAAAACCCTGAATTCTGTTGAGCAGAATCCACATTCAAAAATATTAATACACATTTGCTTTGGTGTTCTATACTACCAAACTATGATTAGTTAGTGTAGAGTGTGGAATACATGAATTCCTGTGTGAAAGTTCTGTAACTAGAAAAGCCCATAAGCACTTAACAATCCAAATACAAAACAGAGAGTGTCTCAAGGTTTTCCACTTTGTGGCCCACCCAATGCAGAAGCTGATAAAATAACAGATATTGTTGATCTATTTAAATGAAGAAAAATAGATGAGAAGTGCATTTCAGAAATGAGCTAAAATAGGAAGCAATGACTTGGCAAACCAGAGTACAGGAAGTGAGCTATGAATAGAGTAGGTAACTTGTAGAAATTTACAGAGACAATCTTGGGAGACAATAGAACCAGTATCAATCATTAAAGACTGGGAAACAGAATTAAAACAATAACAGAGTGGAAAAGCATTTGCAATAGAAAGTATCTTTCTATTTCTAGCCTTGAACTCATATTGACAAAATTATATGTTTCTGAATTTTAATACGAGCACTACTGATACGCACAGGAAGACCAAAAATTCTCACTTTATGTCACTTAATAGGAATTAAGAATAATGAAAGCAATTTGGTAAAAGAAAGAGTAGGAAGGTAGGTAGGTATTTTTTAATACCTTCTCAAAAGCCCATGTACATCCAAATAATCTAATTTTATTTACAGATGCTAAGAATTAATTAATCAGAATTACTTCCCATCAATTTAGAATAAGACCAAGCTAGAAAGCAAATTCCCAATTATGGCATTTTTGCAAAAGTTTCTGCCTCTTTCGGTAACAGGCTTCAAGAGAACAGCTTCTCTAGGCTGGATTTATCTACTTTTAAAGAAGAGTGTCCTCCTAAGTATTTATTTTGAAAACAAAAAAAATATATTAGGTGTTAAAAAAAAAATTATAACAAACACAAAAACATGAGCTGGTATTTTCTAAGAAAATGCCTAATTCAACAATTTTCAAAGGTGTGCTAGGAGATAAAGAATAAAATATTTTTTTGCCTATAGAATTAGGACACTGGGGACACAGAAAAAGATTTATTTAAGAAGGAACAGTAATAATTTCAGATATGATTTCCGATATAAGAATTTAATGATAATCTTTTGACTTACATGCACATTCTCTTATTAACAACTCAAATCTCTCTACTGGTTTTGGTGTCCTCAGAAATGAGAAAAAAACCCTAATAAAAACAGTAATAGAAACCACAGAATAAACATACTGAAAGAAAAAAAATATTTTGGACAAAACAAGCTGATCTTTCTATATGTAAGGGGGATTTTGAAACTGTTAAATGAAGCCTATTAAATGTAGGCTGTTACACCAGGAATGTTTGCATGAAAGCCTTATCCTGTGAGTAGGACAGAAATCTCTAAGAAAATGCCTGTTTGGGTGACCTGTGTCACAAGGAGATTTATTAGCCAGCTCAGAAAAGTAGAGCAGCACTCTTGCTTTCCATTTTCTTTCAGATCACTTAGGCTTGGGGAAAAGAGATTTGGGGAAATTGTCACTCGGACAGCCAAACAGATTTGAGTGGCTGCACTCCACTAGACAATGATACAGAGGTTTGTACCATTCTGTCTGCAATTACCTGCAAAGAAAATCTGTGCTCTGAAACTTCAGGAAATTGCTGAGGTTCAGGAAGATTTTTCTTTGAGCTCCCTTCTCCTAATAAAAGTGCTTGGACTGACTGAGAAAAAAGACAGCTAATTAACCATCACCAATCTTTTTGATGACTGTTTGGAATAAATGATTAATAACGGCTATATTAGTGCCAGCTAATTAAGCTTTGAAAAAAAAAAATCTGTAGGCGCTCGGTATTGCTTTTGTTTTAGAGAGTTAACAATTTCTTTCAATATAATTTTTATTTCTAATTAATCATTTTTAGAAGATCTTTTGACTCTAATAATGTTTTTGCAATCCATAGAAATTTTATTATTGTTATCTAAATAAAAAAAAAATTAAAAGAAAAAGAAGGAACAGGACAAAGAACATTGAGAAAGCAACCTCATGACCCATTGTTCAGCATCTCAGAATCAATAAGCAATTTTCTACAGAACTCTGTTACAGTATAGCTTATGTTTTCCTAAGATCAAACCTGGCTATTTTTCAGGGTGCAAAATACTGCAAATTAGCATCTACTGTTTTCTTTCTCTCCTTGAGTAGCCAGTGACACAACCATTACAGTAGTTAATTCAGAAATAAAACCTCATTCCCCAACACATGTATATATCTTTAGACATGTGAACAAAATACTATTGAAAATGTTTATATTAGTGTGGTTTATTTTTCAGACTGAACTAATAGATACGAGAGGACAATAACTACCCCAGAGTGAAAAATGTCTGTAAGAAAGCAGTGGGTAACAATCTCTCCTGCTGGCAAAGGCGTAGCCAGAAGTGATTGAGCCTTTAGGGTCCTGCTGGTATCAGGGTTGATTACAGGTCCTTTTGTCATATAGGACCCTGTCTGATAAACTTAAAATATATATGTGCTAATTTCTTTACTAAAAGAGTTGTCAAATAGTAAAACAGGCTGCCCAGGGAAGTGGTGGAGTCACCATCCCTGGAGGGATTTAGGACATTAAAGATGGCTCATAGGGACACAGTTCAGTGCTGGACTTGGCAGTGCTGGTTGGACTCAATGTTCTTGGAGGAGTTCTATGATTTGATTAGCAGATGGAAAATACTTGTACTGAAATAAACAAGCGTTTATATTTATATACAGAAAATTAATTTCTAATTGCTCCTCAGTTCTGAGTCAACCATTTTTTGAAACTACCCTGTTCAGAAGAATTTTTGGCTTTCAATTATAACTGCAGGGCAGCTTTATCAAGCTTGTTTTAAAATGAAACCTTTTTTCCTGATGTATTTCTATGTTGCAATGCAATTTTCCTATGTGTGATTTTTAAAATATATATATATATATATTCTTTAACCCGGTGAATTGATCATACAGACTTTGCAAAAGCATTATTTATTGTAGTTGCTAAACATTCCTTATACAAATTTATGTAACTGAAATATCTCATTTGGCATTTGCTATTTTCATCTCATCCCCTCAGACAATGATGCTACTAAACAAGATGTTGCATCACTTGAATCAAAACCTTTCCTAAACTGTCTTTAGGATATAATACACACTAACAGAATTCACAAAATAGCAAAAAATGTTATTTTATTCCCTCAAATTACTAACACAGAGCTTTTAGACTGTGAGCTTTTTCAGAATGGCAAAAACTTTATCATTTCAATTATATGCTGCAGGGCTCATTACAGCTGAATAAATGAAATTCTTAGAACTGCTTAATTAAAATTGTCTTCATTGCACAGTGTGTGTCTGAAAGGTCTCCACCGCATTCTTTAAGAGGTGGTTCCAACTGACAATACTGTGCTTCAAAATAATGTCAGTAATTATTTCAAAATAATAAGGTGAGAGAAAATTATGCACAAGCTTATCTTAGAGATGGAGATTCCACCTCTTGGATGGCACATTTGAGACTTGTTACAGCAGAAGCCCAAGCCTAATACAATCTTCTGAAATATTGCTAGGGTTTGTTGAAATCTTTCATTGTGTGGAGTCTGCAGCAATGCTCCGACCTTAATGAAGAATCATTCAAGAATAAATCAAAACCTGCAAGTAGCACACATGGCTCCTTCCCTTATGATGTTGTCTCAAAAACAAAAGCAGTAATTCCAGGAGTATAAAGCTAACAGCAGCAACAGCAGGAAAATGAATGAATGAATGAATGAATGAATGAATGAGCAAAGAATTAAAGAATTTGGCAGTTGCTTCTGCTGTGAAAGAGATACATCAAAGTATTACTCTTTAGCTAAAAGTTACTCTTTAGCATTATGGCCCTTCAGAGCACATTCGGACTCTTCACACAGATAGCCCAAAGTTCTTCACCAGGTTGTTGCGATTCAAATCAATCCAAAGAGCTAGACCATCCCAGGACACTTCAGGATAAATTTATTTGAAAAGTTTTGACAGAAGTGAACACAGGAAAGATAGAAAGTAAGGGAGCAGCAGTCCTGTGTCTTCATGGAAATAGTTTGGATGAAAAAAAAACAGTTCTGAATTAAATCTTTTGAGGATAATCACAGTTTTATACATAAGAATTATTTAACTGAAGAATGTTTCAACTGATTTAATGGAACTATCAATCTAATGATATTTTAAAAACTCAAAGAAGATGTGTATATATATGCTAAAAGCAATGCTGAATATTACCCAGAGCACTCATGATAAACTCAGTGAAAATGATGTCAAGGATGGGGAGAATGAGATCATACTTTCTTCTTGAAGAAGTAAACAAATACTTGAATTTTATAAATTCAATCTCATACATGACAAAAATATTATCTTGCTGGATTGGGGGCAGAATGCACATTGCCTTTCAGGATTAAGGTCTCGGTGGGTAATGAGATCTCACCTTCCTTTTGACCTTAAGAATGGAAAGACTTCAGGAAATGTATTCTGGAAATTTAGGCCAGTTAGCCATGTTATTCTCTAACCTCTTCCTGGTCAATTGAGCACTACTATTTATCTATCCATATTTGTTCAGGAAGACATTGAAATCTGCTGCCACAGATTCTGGTCTTATTGAAACGTTTGTTACTGTACTTACTGTTAGTTCCTTCCAGATAGCAAATCCAGGGGTATATTTGTTGAGGTATCTGGAAAGCTATCCTGCTCCTCCTTTATTGCAGGCTATTTGGAACATACATTGTTTTGAGAACAGAGACATTTCCAGTCTAAATCTCCCTTATGAGAGTTGCAGTCCAATAATCAAAACCACTTGCAGCTCTAGGTTTTTCAGGAACACCTACTGTGCATAAAGAAACACAGCAAGAAGATGTTTTACCTCTTTTTCCCTTTGTTAAGTGTGACAAGCAAAAGCAAGAGGGAGAGAAAAACCTACATGCCATATGCATGTATTAAAAGTACTGGACTACTTAAAATTGAAAGGCCAGTGTAATCCTGGAAGATCGTCCATGCTTACCTAAAACAGCTTCTTTTCACAGTCAGAATACCAAATTAGTCTAAATTATTTCATTAAAAATGCCAAAATGGGACACTGATAGACGTTGAACACTCTATAGAAAATTTTTTGCCTTTCAGATCGCTCTTGGGTGTTTTCCATTACATTTCTTTCTGTCCTCCAATAACAATCACACTAACGATCTGAAATGAAAATGTGCCCCAGGGAACATTTGATTAAAATGTCAAATATTGAGGAACAACGATTCATCAGCAATCATAAATTTGTAATACTGATGGCAGATGAAATTGTATCATTTTCCAGCAAGCAATATAGTCTCCAAGAACAGGTGGATTTGAAGCCATTCCTAAGATTGAATTATGTAGACAGAAACTATATGAAAGAGCACATGGAAGTGACCTTTGTTCTGATTGACTAGCACATCCTATTACACATAAAAGTTCATGCAGAGTGAGTCATCTTACTGACTTAGCAGATTAGCATCACCTGGCCATCACTATTACATATCCTTGTCTGTGTAACACAAATGACTGAAATCACTCAAAACAATTAGAAGTTGCAGAAAAAATATGCAGGCACTGGGCAGATAGGAACTACTAAAATTACAATGAAGTTACCAAGGCTATGGTAGTTTGGATTTGGTTGCTAAAATGCAGTTACATTACAGAATTAAAATGGTTTTATATCATGCTTGAGAAGTGGATAAAAAAGGTAGCAAAAAGCACATTCCAGGATGCATAAAATAGCATTTTAGTTGCGGACATTTTGCTTTAGCTGTTCAAACAAGATAACCAGAGAGTTTTGCAAATAATTTAATACCACTTACAAGATAAATCATTTGTATTTTTGTGTAAATAATAATGGAGGTATTTTGTTTTAGCACTTCTGCTGAAAAACATTGATGAAGAAAGACTCAAAAAAAAAAGGCCAAATATTCAATATGTGTGATTAATATGGTAAATACTTTTGAGCTGAGTTTATTGATTATATACAAAAAAGGGGGAAAAATTATAACTTTCAATACGGCATAAATGAGTGATCTTGCTTTGATTAGAAGGCTTTTCTGGCCAAAATCTATTCCTCAAAACCACATCCTAACACCAGCAAGTTACATGAAATAACTTCACAGATCATAAGATTAAAATAACTGTTCTAGGAATTGTTTGGGAAGAACTGGTAGCACACTGGAGACAGAATTAGAATTCAAAGAGATTTTGGCAAGCCAGAAAAAAAAAAATAATAAAAGGCAGTTGAGATAAGAGCAAAGTATTCCCTGAAGAAAGAATGACTTGGCAAAATTAGTAAAACTTCAAGTATGGCTTTACAGCAGTGTCAGGGACCATTTTTTTAAGGACTCAGACCTGTAGAAGTGAGTTCACAATGAGCATCAGGAGTTAAATAGCCTCTGATAGAAGGAACTTGGAAAAGCAGGGGTTTTTTTCCTCTAAGGAGGATAAGACTGAAGGGAAACAATATCTTCATTCTGTGCAAAGTTGTCACAAAAACCAGAAGTATCTTCTAATGCCTGTTGGGTCACAACAAAATTAAATATCTTAAATTTCATAAAAGATTTATAGTAAGGGTTGTTTTGTTGGGTTTTTTTTTCATAATCATTCTAATATAATTAGTCAGATTTCTTAGGCATATTTTGGACTCAACACTGCTTTAGTTGTTTCAAAACATTTGATGGAAAAGGCTAAAGCCTTATACTAGGCAACAGAGTAAGTGACCACCTGACAGCCTCACCACCTTTGTTTCTGTGATAAGCGACCATTCCCTAAGGAGAGCAAATGACCACGATAAATTATAAATCTCTTTCTTTCTCTAAGTACAGCCTATCAAGGAGCTTCAGTTGGCTCAAACGTAACATCTTTGAGGCAGGACTTGTGCCTCTGTCTCTGAGAGCATAGCCGCTGGTTAAGACTGACTAAAAAACAATCCCACTAAGCCTGGTTCAGAAGAGGCTGGTACAGTGCTGTGAGTGAGCTCCCAGCAAAACACACACACAAGTTCCTGAGGATGGGCTCCTTTCATCTCCTTCACCTTCACACACTTGAATAACGGATGGTTCTGGCTGTATAGTATTCCACCAAGGCTGTAATTAGTAAATATTTATCAAGAATGCTTTATTAAGTGCAGTAAGGAATTTAATAGCATATAGCATAATTTTAAAGAGGATACCAAGGTTTCTAATTTTACAAACGCACAGAACTATGAACCATGACAACCTTCACCTACATGAGTTAATTTATTACTTGAGCCCAATCTAACTAACTTGCTTAAAGATCCTATTGCTACGAGCTGTCTGAAATTGAAATATTTCTGGTTTTCCTTCTCATTTTGGGGTGTCTTCCAAATCAGCAAAAGAAAAAAAGAAGTGTTAACAACAAAAATGAAGACAAAAAGATGTATTTTGGTAACTGCATTTCTAAGTGTGTACAATATTTTCTTCAGTACGTATTTCTGTACCTCTGTGAAGAATAACCACTTAGGAATCAGAACTGCCTGTAAGTCTAATGAAACAGAAAATCTGTGACAAGATCAAATGTGCAGTTTCAATCATTAAAACAACATTCCTTCTGGCTTGTAGGAACATTAGTGCTGCCTCCTCCAGGGTAAAGGATGGAGAAAGCAGCTATTTACTAGTGCTTGAGTTCTGTAATGTTTCTCTTTGGCACTTAAAAAAATCTAATTTCCTGTGAATGGGTCTTATGTTATCATCCATCACAATCCTTTTGTTCTGGCTCCTCATTAATACTGCCCGTAACAGCTTGGACCAATGACTGTGGTCCTTCCCAAGTACAGACACTTGGACCCAAATCAAAACAGACACTGGTCAAACAGCATGTTTTAGGGCAGAACCAGCAACACAGCCACTTTCTCTTCTCAGTTCTCAGGCTTTAATGAAAGATCTTCTTTTTCTAAGTTTAGGGCAGCTGGAGAGTAACTCTAATGTCACCAGACTGTATCATTATTAGTAATTCAAAAGCACTGAAAGCTGAATGAAAGCAGTTATCAACTGAACTTTAGAATCACTCAGTTATTTGAATGTTTGGACACATTAATTGGGAAGCATAGACCAGAAATTTTGTGTATAATAGGCAGAGATACTATTTTTTCACGTGTCTTCCTCTATGTTTCTCACAACTCACAAAAAGCATTTTGATACTGAGATCTGTGCTCTGAATAAGAAACACATGAGCTAAACTATGAAGAGTTTAAGTACAAAATACATGCAAACCCAGTCAGTTCTACTTAGTTTTGAAAAATGAGCCAAGTTACACATACAGTTTATTACATCAAAAAGGTACTAAAAAATAGATTTGGTAGCACTAGTGCTTGTTTATAACCCAGCAGAACAAAACACTGCTTTCAGAGGAAGTAGTATCTATTCTACACCAAAACAAGTCTAAACCTTAACTTTATTTGACAGTAGAGACTGCCCCCTATAATATCTAGCTGAGAATTAGTAGGAGAAGGTAAAGCATCTGAGCTAGCACTATCAGAAGTCACATGACAAAATAAACATTTTCATGGTGGGATAATCACTGTTTCTTTTAATAAGCTCTTCCTATTCACTATATGTCTCATATAAAGCCCCAAAGTAATAAATTTCAATCAACGTGTCTCTGCAACTTCAAGACTTTCTCTCTGCTCCTTTAGAAAGAACATTTCTTGAGAAAAAACAATTTCATTCAGAATGTGTCCCTTGTGATAAAAGAAATCTTAAATCATCTGGGCAGCAAATATGTGGGGGAAAAAAAGCAAAACAAAATATTGCATAAGAGCTGCCATGGGAGCTTTCTGATGTACATTAAAGCTTTACTATCAAAATCACTCCTGGTGTGTAACACAAAATGGATACCCAAAGATGATGAGACATTCAGATTTGAAAAGCACTATAACAATTCAGCCTTATGCTTCTGCTTTTCTGCATGAAAAGCCAAGTGCTATACTCATCAATAACCAAAGTTTGAAATACACAGGGCTTGAGCTATATTCAGGCAGAGGTTACACAAATTATTGTCATCCTTATTTTACAATTTTGAGAACTAAGCAACAGAAACTATAAATCATGACTTTAAAGAGAAACTTAATTTAATGGAAGAAACTCTTGTACTGCATGAGGTTCCTACGATATACTCTCCACAAACTCTCACAGCTGTGAATAGGTAATAAGCACATTGATCAGGCATAGTTAGGTGCCTTGAGATTTGGGTAGTAGCCCATGTATTTGTTTCAAATACTCAATTTCATATTGGAGAGAAAATAGGCGTAAGTGGTAATGAAAAGGCTACAGGTGCATGGATTTGGTCAACAAACAGATCTAAGAAGTTTTCGTATAAAAACACCTGAGGCAACTTCATTAATGCTGTTGCCATGGAGATGCAAAACAGGAAATGGGAACAACTTTGGGGTATTAAAAAAGATGAAAGCCGTATATGTGATGCCACTCTGCGGTTATCATCTTGGTGGTTGAGATCCAAGTTTATAACAATAACAACATGCCAGAATGTTTCTGAGATCTGTGAGTGGAAGCAACCCTCTCTTTGTTCTTACAGTTCCCTTCTGTTAGGCAGGAATGATGAATAGGTATTTTACTGGAGCCTGTGAAGGTCATTCAAGAAAAGAACAACTCAGTATATGAGGATGGGGGTATATATTGCTTTTGTTGTTTTTATTAGCAGCATTAAGACATTTAGCCAGGAAAATAATACTTATTTATGGTATACTTGCAAATCTTGCACTCATTTAGCATTCAGATTAATCAACTATTTGAGTTTCTGAAACTTCCTTCTCACCCCAACTGTTTCGGTTTAACAGAAAGCCTTATCAAGGATGTTTGTATTTATGTCTCTCTTTATTTCTCCATCACAATTTTTTGAAACAATTGTTTTATCTCCTTTAATGGGCAAATTTCTCTTCACAGCTCTTCATATGAGTACTGAGACAATATCTTGTACAAAATATTAATACCAAAATACAAAGCTTTTATAAAATATTTTGACACAATTAACAGTAGTAGTCTAAATAACCTAACAACAGGAAAGGTGAGCTGGGCAAACAACTCCTTTATTTTGAAGTGACAGAGGAAGTAAAAATCTGCATGTATTACTTGATCATAAAATGGTAATCAACTATCATCTGAAGGGACCATGACAGAAGATATTTAAAATGCTTTGGAGAAAATTTGAAACTCTGAATCTTTGGTATCAAGCAGAAACACTCAATGACAGAGTGCAAAATTCCGCTCAGTCATGTTTGTCAAAGATGAATTGAAGTTGGAATAGAAGAAGACAAAAATTACCAGCATGACTTGAAACTGTTTAGCTCAATTAAGGCAATATCAAGAAAAATATGGCTCTTGTCAGCAAATATATCAAAAATATAAGCTTGAGAACTGGAAATAATGCTCTGTGAGCCAAAGAATATTATTAGAATGAATGCATATGAAAAGACTGCAAATACTCTGAAGCTGGATACTAACAAGATTTTTATGTGCCATGAAACTTGGACTCTTTCAACTGCTCTAGTAAACTCAAGAATATATCTAGTTTCAAGGAAAATGCCTGTGACACAGAACAAAAGATTATGACTGTTGCCTCTGAGGTTTCAGGATTCAGTGACCGAGTACTTACCCAGGTTTTTATTTCCACTTGTGCATGGTTTCAGTGGCAAGGTTTTGGCTGAATGACCCTATGCCTGAGCAGGATATTTCCTGAAGGAAGTTTCAGCCTGTGGAGAGACCTAGAAGGGGATGCAGATCATGGGAAGGAGACCTGCACTGGAGCACAGAAAAAGCGTGAGGAGGAAGGAGCTAGAAAGGGGAACTGTTATGGACTGACTGCAACCCCTCATTCCCCTTCTCCCTGTGCTGCTGCCATGGAAGAGGAGGAAATTAGTAATCCAGTATCCTGTCTTTATGTCCTCCCATGAGTCTTCCATCACATTTCCCCCCCATGCTGTTAAACAGATAGTGCTAATTAATTACTGAGCATTGGATATCACCAGTCACTTCCAACTACACGTTCTTTTACAACTACACATTATTTTATGTAACTAAGTAACTGATTAGTTACTTATCAGTAACAGCTCCACAACTGTTTTCCTTTGCTCCATCACAGACCGCTGTTGAAGACTAAAATGTCAGTAATTATGTGACTGCAGAACACCAGCAGTTTAGACTGAGTTGTCTGGAGGTGTACGGAAGATTAGAGAGATAAAGGAAAGGGAAAGAAACAGTGCTTATAAGTCAGACAGCCTCAAATAAATGAATTAAGTCATCTTCCCTTGGTATGCTGTCTCACTTTTAAGAAAGAGAAAAGCAACACTTCATCTCACCTTGCTGTTATGGGAGGAACCATGAAATTTGATATGCTGGGCCAGAAGCACCAAAGTACAGATTAGGAAATCAGAATGCAATCTACAGTATGGTCTGAGCTGAAAACAACATGCTGTGGCACTGCAGCAAAACAGAGCTTCTAAAAATCTCTAGTTAGTTCTTGTAGAAAGTATAAAGAAAAATTGCTTAGGGAATCCAGGAGATTTAGTCTTGCAGTTATAGAAAATAACCACTGGTTCTACAGGAAAATATGCAAAGATGAGTACCATAACTTATAAGTCAATGGTTTGTATCTCTTTCCTAAAGTTTTCCCTCTGGAAAGGAATCAACAAATAATCCTCCTGAATCCCTCCTAAATTCCTCCATTGATTTTTAGTGGAAGTTCTATCAGGATTATATTTAAGAGAGGATAAAAGCAGCTAGCCAGAACCAAATCCTATCATAATTGCTTGAGGATTTGTTGGAGTAGCCTGAATGTTGTTTTCTCCTAATATCCGAGGAGACCACATTGTGAACATTAAATTCCTTTAGAAACTGTTGATGTTATAAACACATTCTGTAATACCAACTACCTTAAAAGAATATTTCATCTTCCTATTTCATGTGGTTGACTTTTAGAGCCAGCAATCATCACAGTTTTGGTAAATCTCCCTTTGCTGATCACTCCTTAAGCTGTTGTTTTGGGCTTACTTACCAAAAGAACAGTGTTAAAATCTAAATCTGGTTTTCTGTCTCCAGATGCTGTCTCAGGATACAACATTCACCACAGAGAGTATTAATAGTGGGAGGTAAGATCTCCCACAGCCTAGTTTCCTAGGCCTCCCAAATGCCTCAGTTGCTAAACCCCCATCATTTTCCAGAGCACTAGTTTGACCAAAATTTTGGTTTACAATTAACCTCCTCTGGATTAAACAACAGTTACAGCATGTAATATATGCCACCTGTAAAAACCTGCAATATATTTTATCCAGTCTCTAGGTAACTCATTGAGAAAAAAAATTTTAAAAGGTGAAAAATTATTTCTTCAACAATCATTTTTTTTTCCTTTCTACTTGAATCAGAGTTCTGTGAGTAATGCATAGTTCTTCCTTCAAACACTCACTTGAATTTTTACCCCTCAACAAAATCTGTCTCATCTATTCTCCCTCAACAAAATACTGGATCTGAAAAGATCCTTTACAACCTTCGTGCACGTTCATCAGATTAAGTCTATAATCTTTCTCAGATGATCAAAGATCAAAACACTCAAAATTCTTCAAAAATACTTTTGCATTAATAAATTGAATTGAAGCTTAACCATCCTTTGTTAGCTTGTGGCCCAATACAGAGGTAGAAAGTGGAGTACTGACACAGTTACAAGTACAGAGTTCAAATTCTCAAAGTGAGTTGAGAAATTATACATAGTTATATTCCCTAAATCACCATGGTAATTATTGTGACCCAGAACAAGGACCTTCATTTTAAAGTAATTTTAATTATGGTCATTGGTGAATTGCAGAGGTTTGGGAGAGAAACTGGGGCAAAGCTTTGTCATCTCCCTGGTGCAACGCAGGTGCCCCAGAAGAATTCTGTGAGAATGTGTCAGGACAGGAGTCCTTCTTAAGTCTTGGTCCCTTGGGATATATTGTCCAGTTAACACCTTGCAACATTCACAAATCCTTTAGCACCTTTCAGTGAACTTCACTAAATCACAGTGCTGGATTATGGTTTGGCAAAATAATCTATTGGTTGTAAAAATGTTTAACTAAGAGCCTTTGGGGGTCTAAATACACAAAGTGATACCATCTTTGTGGGTATATAAAGTTCTGAGGTAATACTGGAAAAAGTAATTAGCAAACAACAAAAGTTGAGCTTTCTTTCTTTTTTTGTAACTACTTTTACTTATATTTAATTTTACGTATCTATTGGGTTTTTTCCACTGGCTGTTTTTGAAAGTTGTACATCTACTCCAGCTTCATTTCAGTCAAAAATATGTACACTATGCTGAGACTTTAGCTTTTAAATTGTTTTTTAGCTGAACTGACAGTCTAAGAGGAACCCTTTGGCTGTCTCTTTAGATATAAATTGGACTTTGAGAATGTAGATTTCCTATTATTTCCTAATTAAAAATTTGTTTATCTAAGCAGCTTTTCCTTTTAGTTAGGGAACATACCTCAAATACGTTTTAGGAAAAAGCACATGGTATAAACCTGTTGAAAATATGTGTCCCTCATATATATCCTGTCTTTTGTTTAAGTAACATCGAGATTATTTTCCCACAAATAGAATGAGTTTAGTTTACTGGTCTTGTCAGTAATGAATGAACTTTTCAGTAAAAGAAGTCCTCAATAGTTACAATTCAGTTCACACATTTCTTGGGAGTTAAGCACTCCAAATGTGGTGATACAAAACATGTCTATCTAACATTGAGGGATGCACTCCCATCTGTCCTCATTAGCAGAGGATTTCTGTTAAAATTCTTATAGAATTAAAAGAAAAAAAGAGATAAACATCTCATGCTTCCATGAACATACAACATAGTAAAACGTGCACAGGGGCATTTACCAAAGAACCAGTGATGTACAGTAACACATTACTCCCATGTCCAGAACCTCAGCTTCACAGTAGGCATAAGACACTGCTTAATCACACAGCCCAACCTCTCTTCACATTCTTTTCTATTCTAGCTTGACATGGGTTTTCTCCCAGTTTTTATTGTACCATCTACTTTGAAATTTCAGAGATTCAGTGTGTCTCAGGCTCTGACTGAAAATCTCCCATCTCAATATGCCATGCACTCAGAGTAACTCTGCTTTTTACCAGTCAGATATAAATGGAACACAATATAAACTACAGGGAATCTGCTCTGCTCTGGCATCACAATATAAGCCATGAAAACACATAAACCAGACACAATGAAAAATCCCCTTCCCGCTTGTGTGAAGATAAGTGTAACAGATGTACCGGAAATTACAGTAATACAGAATATTCCTGATTGTATCTTTCACCAGCAGGAACAGGTATCCCAAACACTGGGAAATAAAAGATAAATTTCTTACATCATCACTGACTTTGACAGCAATCTTGGCGAACCATCACTCCTTGAGTTTTATAATATATATACACAAGAATAATAAACCACACTCAATTTGTCTGCTGTGTCTATTCTTTTCAAGCAAAGAATACAAAGGTGAATACATTGGAGAACCAAATCAGTAGGTACCTGCCAGTCAGTAGAAATCCTGATAAAGCCAGTAAAGGTCTTGGAATGAAAGGCAGTAGGAATGGTAAAAATTAATGCTAAGAAAAACTCTGTAACTACATTTTACTGAGGAATGCAGTCAACCCGACAAATATATTATGAAGTCTAAAAGGGCTCAAAAAAAATCACACATAGAACTTGGTAAAGAAGTCAAGAGAAACAATATTCACAATTTTCTTATTGGCATGAGGGTACAGAACTGTCAGTAGCAATCTGTCTCGTTTCAGTCCTACCATGGCCTGGAACATGGTGTACATCTGCAGTAATTAACAGGGCATTAGAATTTGTGTGAGCCCTATGTGCCTTTTCTCTTATACTAGAAGAAAAACAAACAAACAAAAACCAACAAAAATCCTTCCACTACCAACAAAAAACTCAGAATGTTGCTGATCTGAAAGCAGACAGCAATGTTGGTGTAAGATGAAGAAGGGAAATTGGAAATGACAATTTCCATTAGGCCAAGTCAGAAAAAATTTAAATGTCTCATGATATAAAAATGAAATTACTGAAGTAATTTAAAGAATGAGCAGAAATTTGTAAAAATTTAGAGTAGAGGTACAGAAAGTTCTTCAGTGGCCACAGATAAAATCCTTATTAACACAACAATTTGTGAGAAGGCTGTGAACCTACAAAAATCTCATCCACAACTACCAGAGATCCAAGAAAGGGCCATCATTTCCAGTGGATTGAGGAATTTCAAGAAGACATGACACCTTCTATTTTAAAAGTGATGACCTAAAGGAAGAGCCTTAGAAACCATTTTTTTAGATGGAAAGTGAGAGCTGGTGTTTATGGTAGAAGAGCGTAGGAATTTCTCTACTAGAAATGGAGAAACACAAAAGGGTTAACTTTAACTCAAATTTTAACTCACAGAGGCTCAGAGAGGGAGCAGGTTGTTGATCTCATATTACAGAACAGGGGGAGAAGGCAAGTTTTATGCCTATTTTTTTGTTCAATGGATTGTATAGATAAATGAATGAATAAACCATTCATCCCAACAAGGAAAGTGACACAACCCATGAAAGTAGAGATGATAAAGTTCATATGACTGACCTTTACATATACTTGTATGAAGAGGTCCTGAATCCAAAAGATATTAGGATTAGATATTAGATTACACTATTCTGTAACAGACTGTTAATGAAGCTGTTTCCAAGGGAACCAGTCAAAATATTGAAATTACTTTACATTATCAGTTATTTCACCTTGAAATAGAACATGAGATGAAACTGTTGCTCCAAAAAGTCTGAAAAGTAGATGTAACCTGCAAATCCTTTTCGGGAACAAGCTGAAATTAAAAAAAAATATATTACTTTCTATGACATCTCTGATAGGCAGCTGAAGAGAGAGTATTGCAAAAACCCAAGGCTACAAACTGATACCAAAGCACGTTTTTGTATTCCTAAAAGTGCATATTGCACTATGGAAAAGGACAGGAGACATATTATAAGATGTTTTGGATATATAATCTGTTTGCTGGAGTAATGGGATACAATTTTATGATGATACACTGAAAGAAGCCACCTTCAGAATAAACAGTGGATAAATTATATTGTCTGTGATGTATTTGGGGGTAGAATCCAAGGAAATTTAGTAGTTCAGAAAAGGAACTTTTTTCCCATAAAAGCACTCGAGTGTATTCAAAATGCCAGCCACTTATATCAGAGCTCTGTGGGGTTCTGGTGCCATTGCAGAAGGGTTATTTCTCTGTGTGGAACTCAAGCCCTTTTATGGGAAAGAGAAACCCCTTCAGGGTGTTGAATGTAATCTTCAGAATTTCTAAATCTGAGAAAGTATCTTGTGATTCCAACATCGGTATTTTATTCTAAGACACCATTTTAACAGAAGCAGGTGATAATATAGCAACATAAAAATACAAAGCCTTGGAGGATGGCTAATTAGAGCAAGTTATATTTTATTTAGGTGGGGTTTTTGCATTCACCTACAATTCAGCCTTAAAATAATGTTTCATTTATATACTCCTGCCTCATAATTCCCAGTTAATTTGGATTATTACATTTTAATAATGAAATTAAAGGGGTTTTTATCTGTAATTAGTAATATTAAGATTATAAGTAGTTAATAGGATAATAATACAGAGAGCTACAAGTGTGGGTGTTTTACAACTTGCAGAATTAAAGGAAAAATTCTTGGAAAGATAAGTCTTCAAGTTGCCTATAGCAATTCTGATAAAATTATGGGGGGGGGGGGAAAAAGGAGTGACAATCTAGAAGTCATTTCCTTGAAGAATTTGTTGTCAAAGATGCCAAAACTGCTTAAGGTTTTGCCAAATATAAGATTACCCACACTGAGTTTCAACAATTGTTCTCAGCTGCTAAGAATCAAGAAGTGACAGGCATGTGCCCTTCTCAGTCCCACCAGATGGAACTGTGTTTAATTAAGTTTTGAGGAAAAAAAAAAAGCGTTATTGGTTTGCCAAGGATATGAAGTGGAGTATAGGCCTCATTCAGATGAAGGGTCCCTTTGGCATAAACTGATATTGTCATGAACTTCTGAGGTTGCCAAAATGTTAGTGACAATACTGCAAATACCAGAGTGATATTTTTGACAGATCAGAACGACAAGTATCTATTATTTTCAGTGAACCTTCATTAACCTTGAATATATATATATATTCTTTTATATACATTCTTTTATTCATCCCATTATTTAAGAAATAATCAAGCCTTTAAGTGCAACCAAATGTTGCAAGTAATTTTTGGGATGAGAGATTTCTATGAACCTTCCACAAGTGAAAAAGAACATTTAGAATCAGAAAAAAAAAATAGTAGAAGAGAATTTTCAGAAGTGATGACACAATAGCACAAAAACACCTACTAATTGCTCATGCCTGCTCCAGAGGTGATAATACTTATTTCTTAGCACTCCTTAGGCTATCAGAGTTACTCATAAAAAAGCCAGGAGCTATTCTTCAGGCATTCCTTACTTTTCTCCCTAGCCCCGCAGAACACAGCTGTACAGAGCCCAAATTCGTTATTACATTCTCTAACAGGAAGAATCATCTCAGTTAGACAGCATTTTTGTACCAAGGACACAACAGTTACCCACAATAATACCATTGCCTAATTTGATTTTTACTGTGGAAGAGTCACTCTGACTCTGCATATTAATACAGTACATTTTTAACATGGTTTGTTGGAGATCCATAAATTTCCACAGCAATCCAGCCATTACCTCATCTCTAGCACAGCCGTGTGCTCAGAGTTCTGCAGGATTTATTTATGCTTTTCAACTCAGAAGTAGAATGGATTTGCAGAACTTTTTTGTGTCCATGAAGCAACAGTAGTATCCATGTATCAGCCTGTGGTAATTGTTGAGAAAGGTTCATTTTATAATGATGACTAATGCACATTTCTGGGTACACTGGAAGCAACATCAGACCTGGTTTAAACAAGAGGTTTCTTATAATCAATGTGTCTTGCAAACTTCCTTTACTTTTTGTGCCATAATACAGTGACACCACATGCTAATGAGGAGAAGTCTCCGAGTTGATTTTCACTCATGCTTATTCATACTTCTCATCTTCACTACTGATAATTTTCTAGGTAAACCCAAGACAGCACCATAAATTAAACTGAATGGCTAATCATGTATTTGACCCTACCAAGTAATAATTTCTCTGATTCTATTCTGGCTTTCGGTTTTTCTAAGTTTAAGCAAGGTTCACTCTACTGATTTTTAAGTGTTCAGACTTTAATGGAAATAATTGTGTTTAAATTACACATTTCTATGATTGCTTTCCTGGAGAAAAGAAATGTGCCTAGCACCCTGCAGCATGAAATTATTTGTAAATGATATTGAGAAATGTAAGGGTCAGGAAGTTCCGTGCGAGGAAGTTTTAAACCCCTAAAAAGGGTCTAAGTCACAGCTGAGGCATATTATTACCAACAGCAGTGCCATGGGAAAACCTATGTTATCAGTTCTTAGAACAGACAATGTTACAGTCTCATTTGATAGTAAAAGTTCAAGTAAAATATTTTTTTATAAAGACTGGTCAGAAAAGCATGTGTAAATTCATGTTTGCTTTACTCTGGCCCCAGCTGAATGTCAGTCTGACATCCAGCCTTTCTCCTAGAACAAGGGTTTTTAAAGTATTAATTTTACAGAACAATACTGGAAAATTATACAATATATCTCTCTACATCAGTCTCTAACACTTTCTCAATCTTTGACACTAGTCATTGCAGTCATAACAGATCTGTGCAGATCAGACCAGTTTTGCAAGGCTGGGAGGTGGACATAAATCTTGGTCATGGCTTATTCTTTTCTAGACTGATTCCTGTAATGTGTGGAAACACATATAGAAATATGTAAGATGCCAACTCTTTAGTGCAATCAGGCAACTTGTGAGGAGAAAAGTTAGAATTTACTGTCTCTGAAAAGCTGGATAATGATAATGAATATCTACTTGTTTACCAAAAGGGACCTAAATACAAGGCAATTATGATGGTTTCACATTCTAAATCTTGATAAAACTTATTTTAGTAAGTTAGGTTGGAGCCTTTGGCTACTAGCAAATTCAAAAGTTAAGTTCAACCTGAGTGAAGGTAACTGAGATCTCTCTAAAACAGATGAGCTTTTAGCTTTCTCTGGCTCACTGACAAATACTACTGATAAAAATCTTCTTTTTGGAAAAGAACTGAAAGCCTGGCAGTCAAGATACCATCTACCTTGGCAGCTGTAGCTAGAGTAACCTCCAGGCCTGAAAAATGCAGACTGCTTTAGGAGAATAGTTCACATCCCTTTTCCTCTCAGCAATTTTGTACAGCTTTTTCTCTATTTATCTTGGAAACAATAGGAGCTTATTCCAAGGGAAAAGTTTGTTTCTTGCTAAATCAATCAATTTTGTCTGGCATTTCTCAAGGAAGAACTTCTAAAATATATTACTTTTCAATTTGTCACTGTTATAAGTGTAAAAAACAGTTTATATAATTTATTCAATTATCTCTGTTAATTACAGAGATAGTCAACATTGCACCACATATAATCACCACAATACTGTAAATTACCTTGAATAATATTTTCAATGAACAACATCTATAAATAAATTAGAAAATTTAGCTATGTCTGTCTAATTACCAGTAAATCCATCAGTATTTAATAGAAGATGAATATTTCTGTCTTGGTCAGCATTTTTAATTATTCATCTTTTAAACGAACAAAAAAATCCAACACTACCTTACCACAGAAGACTGTGAAGTTTCCTAATAAGAAATAAAGTATTGAACAAATGAAAAGCACTACAGCTCAATCAACTCATAGATAACCTTGAAAAACACATTTTTATGTGCTTTCAATGCAGCAGACAATCATAATTTTGAGATATTAATTTCTTTTGGCCAGTAGGTAAAGTCCAAGTCCTTACTACATAAGGTCTCCAGACTATTCCTCTCCTGGGAATAGAGACATCACTTCTTTACTGTGGCAGAGAGGGTCCCAAAACCAATTGCCTTTGCTGAGATATTTTTCTCTGCTAGGAAGTGATCAAGGAAAGTTTAAAGATTGCAGAATGAGCCTAGAGGTGATTTTACTGCAAATGAATTGCCCAGAAAGGTGGATTCCTTCACAACTATTAAAACAGTCAGCCACTGTGATGCAGGAGTTTGCCTACGGGATTTCCTTAAACAAAAGACGTCTTTCAATTACTATACATGTGCCAGTAAAAAAACCCAGGAAGCAAACAAAACCAGATTAAAAAAACCCGAAAAACATAATCAAACCAAAATGGCAATTAATATTTTGTGTCTCCTTTTCATAATGCAATTTTGTGTGTGGATAAATTTGTGCATCATCTGAAATGGGGACTGAAAGTCCTTTGACATTTGATTTTTTTTCTCCTAGCCAAAAAGTTCTATATTATTAATAGGTCTTATTAAACTAACAGTAGCAAGCAGACAATTTCACTCTGCAAAGAACAGAGAGGTAGAAGCTGACCTTTCTACTCTTTGAAAACAGTAATTTATTCCTATTGTCTGAAGATCACTGTTTTGCTGATAACAAAAGACAGGGCACATTCTGCATTTCTTATGTATTCTAAACTCCTGATAGCTTTAACAATGAAGAATATAATTGAGGGTTCTTCATGAGGAAACGGAAATTGGCCAAAAATGCAGGACAAGCCCCGAGTAGCTATACATTATAAATGTATACTGTGAACTACCACAACAGTGTGTTCTTATTAAAAATAGCTTTCACAGGAAGCAGGTATTCAGAAAAATAACCAGCATATGGTTCAGTGCTTTCATTTGAATGTGACAGGTAAAATGCCTCAGCGTGTATTAACCTAATTTAAAATATTGTTGAAGAAGGAGTAATAAGAGATTTTTTTAGCCTGAAGTTCATTTCGATTACACTGAAAATATTATTCATAATTTCTGCTGTCTGAAATTTGCTTTGCTGATGATGTGTACATATCACTGAGTGTATTTTAAATACCCATAGGGAATGGGGAGGAAAGAGGTTGTCTG
Organism: Sturnus vulgaris; assembly: GCF_052056855.1. Lineage (NCBI taxonomy): Eukaryota > Metazoa > Chordata > Aves > Passeriformes > Sturnidae > Sturnus > Sturnus vulgaris. The sequence continues at coordinate 16,608,294 of NC_142246.1, forward strand.
TCTCCAGAGCAGCACACCCTGCTAACATGCCAGGCACGGCTGTGGCCCCAGCTCACAGGCCAGGTCTGGCAGGCTGGCAGAGCCAGCACTGGACTAAAGGCTAAAGTGAGGTGAGACAGAGCTGCCAATGAGGACAGTGCTGCTGTGTAGATCCAGCCTGTGAACACAGCTATCAGAAGACAAGGCACCACCACTGCAGTGCCCAACACAGAGAAAACAGGAAGATCTAATCCAATAAATATTGGCAGAAATGGTATTTTTTTAGTTTGCCTTGACAGTTACCATTATTTTTCAATTAATTACACCAGTTTAGTTGTGGAGATTAATAATTAGTCATAGTTTCTTTCTTTCCTTTTTAATAAGAGTTCCTAGTGGTGTTTCAAAAATTTGTGGATAAATATTGTCTTGGTGGGTAACATTTACAATACTTAGATCATTCTTGCTCCAGGAAACTTTTTGTTATTCATTATTACAATGTACAGCCACAAAATAAATCACCATTGAAGAGCTCTGTAGGCAACCTTCAGATCACTTTGACTCAACTTCATTTTAAATAGATTTTTGAAATATAGTCTTAAACTGTGGGACTGTCATGTGATATTTTTGACATACATTTGACAAACAGTCCTGCTTTCCTTCTTTAAGCCTATTACACTTCCACTGCATATCACACATTCACACCTTCATAATCCAGTACCTTATCCTATAGCAATAATAATTTTGAAGGAGATTCGCTGTAGTTAATCTCAGTCCAGTCTTCCTCATGAATCTGTCCCCTTCAGCAATGGTTGTATTTAATTTTTAATGTCCTACTACTTCTAGGAGGGTAAGGAAAAAAAATTAAAACATGTAGCATCAACAAATGGTATTGTATTCATTGACTGAAATAAAACACCATCTGTTACCATAATATCAAGAAATACATTTTTAAAAGTTTATTTTAACTCTGACTTTAGTATTACAACTTGGCTTCTAAAACGTTGGTTTACACAAAGTACAAGAAATAAGGTAACACTGAGCTACTCAGAGGTTGCTCCCATCCTCCTTTCAGTCCAATTGACAAACATGGCATTTCTGAGGACTGCAGGATGACAGATGTGGTGATTGAAGTGAAAAAAACCCTAAGCTTTCACTTCTAATTTAAAGTAGTACTTTCAGAAATACTTTCTATCCTGCTGTTTAATGACAAATAGCTGACTGGTGTCAAACATACAAACTGACAGACACTAAGTGAAATACACTTTTTGAGCATTTAGTACTGGCTGATCTTCCACAAAACAAGCTGAAAATATGATCACATCCCAGCCTTTTTGGGGGTGGGGAACTAAGGGTGTGGAATGTGCATGCGCAGGAAAATTTGCAATTAAAATAAAAATTATCTGCAGAAAAAAATAATTTTCAGAAAATCCCAACATCTATTGCAAGATTATAATCATAGTACTATGGAAAGCAAATATGTAGTGTATTTATTTGCCTTCTTCATTACACACAGAGCATGACCACCTCAATTTGTTAAATATATCATGTTACATGATCAATTTCATATACCTAATGGATATTTGCACATTTAAACATATGATAATTCAAAGAAGATTAATGATATCCCCAAAGCTTACCCAGTCTAGAACCCATTTTGATTATCATGAAACTACCATACACACAAATTACCCAGGTTGCCCTCTGTTGTCTTTGTAAAGCAATGTTTTGAAAACAGGATGTTTACTAATTGGAAAAAAAGATGTGCCAGAGGAAACATACACATATCTGGAAGTATAAAAAAACAGAGTGCAATTCATGTCTTTACAGAAAGACAGGAAGTTCAGATATCCAAGTTTTATCTACTTTTAGGCCTTAAACACCTCTCTGTGTCTTAACATATGTACTAGCTTAGTATTATTATTTTTAAAGAATGCTACTAATATATTAATGCAGGCAGACATGGATGAAAATTTCAAAAGAGATGGGTTGTCACATGAATGTTTCCAGTTAGAATGTGACCACTACTGAGTTTCCCTGGATCCCAGCTTTAAGAGAGATTGGTACTTTTGTCTGCTTTTAAACCTTCCATGTGCTCTTGAAAAGTGCAAACTACTTAGAATGATGAGAGGATAAATTTATATTAAAGGAATACATTATAGTGAGAGTATAGAAAATGCCTCCTTTTTTTTGCAAGCATTGGGAAGGAATAACATGATTCAAGTGTAAAATATCTATCAATTAGTAAAATGGCTATTAAATAAGATAATCAGCAGTAAGTCAGGTGAAGGCTTACTATATTTTTGTCAGTTCACATTCCTATCAATTCCATGAATTCCTGAGTTTTAGTTCTGTGAAACATTTGTGTTTTCAGTTTCTCTACATAGCCATTAAAGAAAAATAAGCAAAAACCTCAATTGTAACTTGTTAAATTTCTTCTCCTTTCTCCTTTGCATAATGAAACAAGACGACTTATAGCAAAAATCCTCTATATAATTTTTCAGGAACTAGAGTTTCAGCTTAGAGAGATGTTTTGCAAAATACCAAAACTGAAAAGAAAGCAACAGAAAAGATGTATGATAATACTTTTCTTTTAAAATATCCAGCTAGAGATAGCACAGGGTTCCATCAATTTTTAGAATTACACTCTCTTAACCATTCTCAAATACATTGCAAAGCAAGAATTTATGAATTCAGTTATCATGGGATTAAAGTAATAAAACTATTATTAAGTTAATTTTTCCTCAGAAATGTACAACTGTGTAGTACAGTAGTAGCACACTGTGAATCACTTGGTTTTAAATAATGCTTCATACTTCCTGCAGGGTAAGACTAGTCTTTATGGAAACATGATTGAGGGAGATTGTTCAAAAACCAAGACTATAATAACTGTTTTCTCAGTGTGAAGTAATTCAATGTACTTTCCAGGCAGCTTCCTGGATATCTAAGTTCACTACATTCCACACCATACCAAACGATTTAGACATGTCTGGATTAATCTCCATTAAGAGATTGATCATACAACTTTGAAAACATAAAAAACATAAAAATGAAAAGGATTTTATGTCGAGGATAAATAGCATGCAAACAATCATTAGTGCTTAAACTACATTTCCAAATGAAGGTGTCTAAACTGGGTCACAAAGATCAATATCTAGGAAATTAATTGACGTGGTCTAATTTGCTGAAAAGTTTCCTCTGAGATCTGGTCCAAAACTCATAGTTCAAATCTTCTAAAAAACAGAGCATCTTTATTTGTAGTCCTGCACTGCCAGGCTTCTTTGTTTGAAACCATTTGGTTTTCAAGGGTTCACTTATCCAATATTGTGAATAAGGATAACTATACCTCCCTGGAAAAATGGCAAGAACAGAAAATCCTAAACTTGTTTAATTTTTTGGTGTTGTATCTGTCCTCCCCCACCTCCATGTTTGTTCTTGTTTTTATCCACTCTTAAAAGGCTGCTAACATCATCAGGTCCTTAACAAACCATGCTGTGATTAGTGAATTAACCTATTATAGTTCTAAGCCCTCCTTAAAAATGTGCATCCATTGCAATGTTTCCAGGCATGGCTGACCTATCCATACAGCATAAACTCTCACGCTTTGTCATTTTGTTGCATGCAAATGTTACCTCATTTGCCACCTCAACACTCCAGAAGACTGGAGATCTCACTCTGTTCTGCTTTCTATGCAGGTGGGCACTGCACTGAACCTCCTCTCTCTCCCTCCCATCAGATATCCCAGCTGAGGATGCCATGCAGAGTGCAGGAAGTATGAGCTGCCATAAATATTGACCTGCTGCTACTTGTTCCTTCTCAGCAGCAGAACACTCAAAATGAGATTGCTGCTCCCTGTGCTGCCAGCCTTCTCTCTGGCTGCTTCTGAAGTGGTACAAAGAGAAACAGCCGTGAACCGTAAAGCTTTTAGGCAGAAAATCTAATTTTTAAAATAACAACCAACAGAATGGTTGCAACTACTGTCTCTTGTTATACAAATAACACAAAATTGCACCATTTAATAAAATTCATAAGAGCAAGAATTTGCTACTCAGGATTTTACTTAATTATAATACTTCAGATACTCCTATTCAAGCGTTCATCTATGAGATACAAGTTTAACCTGGCATGGATAAAAGAGATCTGAATAAAAGCTTTTAATAACATTCTCTTCAGCAATTTTGTCTCCATTTGGAAAAAAGCCAGAAGCACAAATTCATGGTAATATATGGGTACACAAAGAAGCATCCATTTATTGCTAATATACTGAGATTTTCTGCTTCTATAAAAACTATACTTATGTGTTGGATGCTATATTTGCAATGCTGTTTTGTGCACAGTATTCTGAGAGAGTAAAGTGATGGGCATATGTAAATCTGTTATACCCTACAAGCTCTGTATTTACTACAATGCATTAGACTTCTTCAACTGAGAAAAACAAGTAGAAAAGTTACAGTTTTCTGATCTGCCCAAGGATCAGAGCCTGAATCCAATCCCAAAACGATTTTTGCAAGTTAACTTATTTAGTGACTTCAGTAATGAGAACAAAAGACTACCCAGAGGGAGAAGAAGCAATGTAAGGTACATACTTATTATTGAACTATAACAAGAAAAACCCTATATACAACTTTAAACTAAGGAAAAAAGTCTTTCAAATCATTTATAATTTATTTTACAATTTTAAATCAAAATTAATTCTATTTCTTATACATAGGAAAATGGAATCCATAGTAAAACGCCAAACTTTAATAGCAAAAAAGCAACTCATGCTGAAATTAAAAATGCATTTTTATTACAAATTTGTTGTATTATAAATATGTTGTATGTGTTGTACTCACATAAGTAAGAGACAGAGAAATAAGCCCAGTATTTGAAATATTTCAAACAACTACCTAAGATATTTAATTTGCAGCCTGTGAAATATGGCAAATTCATCGACCTGCACTTAGTACACTATAAATTTAAATCTAAAATTATTTCCCATACATATTTCATTGCTTATATGTATAAATGCATTCTATGTACTTTGTATCTCATAAAGGAGTGTATATTTCTCTCTATATATATGCATATGAGTTCAAACAAATGCATTATTCATAATAAACAAAGAAGAAACAGCAAGGTTTGTATTAAGAATAGGTAATACAAAGCATTTGTAACTGCAGATAGTGTATCAGAGTACAACATAAGGTACTCACTCTGCTACAGCCAAAATCTTACTGCAATTTATTCTAAAACAGCTTCTTATTGGAATATGAGATGCTTTCTCAACAAGAAAATACATGCTATTCCTAGTAAAAAACAAGAAGTCTTGGATATTGATTAATCCAAACACCTTTCTATCTAGATTAAGAGTGATTTTTTTGGTTTAAAATACCTCAAAAGTTTGAAGTTATTATCACATACGATGTTCAAGTTCCAAACCTGGCTTTTTGACACTGAGGTTAAGAGTAATCTCTGGATGTCTGTCTCTCAATACTCATCATATGGCCTCACCACTTTATCACTGGATGCCACTTTTTCAACCTACTCATTCTCACAACAACCCATGACTTAAACAGCATAATTTTCACCATTTTCTAGATTTTTCTAAGGTCAAAAAGGAAAGAAATCACAATGAGAGTCCCTGAATACCAACCCAGCTTGTCTATTTATTGGTGATTCTTTAAATTATGTAATTCAAGTTGCTAACAATTGATACCTGTCTGACAGGGAAATAATAAAGAAACTTATAAATAATTCAAATTACAGAAGAAATATAGGACAATGCTGATTGCAGATTAGCCAATAGTCTAAGGATATTAATCACAAGTATTCTTATAAAAAGTAACTAGCAGTAAGTACATCAGTGTAAAGAATACCACTGCTCTACCACTTGTAGAAAGTGATATCTTTCCCCAGGAGTGTTATTTCACATCAAGTGGGATATTCTTCTGTTACTGTCTTGAAGGAAGAAATTATGTCCATTTCTTCATAAATATAACTTGGCAAGACAAATTTTAATGTACACATTTTGTCTTAGCTCAAATTTCATAATGACGTTTAAAACCCAGACTATCTTTTATTGAGAAACAAAGAAATCTAAAGTACTTACAGTACAAGAAGGATACAGATCAAACAGCTAGAACACAGGTTAAACATTGTGGCTGCATATTTCAGATATATCTAGGCTGAAATCAGCCCCTCTGTCACTATGACTGTCTGAAGAATCACGGCTTAGTTAAGGAGTTCCCATTAGATGATTCAGAAATATAAAAGTCAGTTTTGAGCAGGGAATGCAACATTTCCCCTCCTTGCACAGGAGTATATGCTCAAATGTAACATGATTGACATATGATATATAGAAATCTAATTCTCTGAAACTCACGAGCCTAATTATTTTCCCACCTTTTCTATTTTATTTTTTTTTTAAAAGTAAAAAATTGAGGCCCTTCTTACTTTGCCACGTATTCATTTGGTGGTTAACCACAAAGCAAACTAGACTCTTCTTGCCCTTTCTTCTCAAGTATATTTTCTTATATTTCTCTAATTCTACTCTGACACTTCAAACCCAGCAGTTTTCACTGCAAGGAACAAGCCTCCTTTGGGACCATCACAAAACAGTCACTAAACTGTTGCACTTCATTTTGGTTTGACTCATTTCAGTGATCAATATCCTTCCTTCTAATTTACAAAAGCTGTATTGTCTAAACAAAGATTTGTTTCATGACACAACTTACTCTTTCTTGAGTGATTAGTGGAAAATTGAAAACGTTCTCAAAATAAGGGTATATATTTACCTGAAATAGTCAAAGTCTCTTCATCTATATATATTCAAAAAATCAGTCAAATGTACATATCTATATATATTCAAAAAATCAGTCAAATGTACATATAGAATCTATCAATCAACTTACAAGCAATTATAAAATAATCCATCTGAACTGTATCCTGCCATTTTAACATGAAAATATATATTATTTTGCAGTAGCATAATTTACAGACATTGATCAGTAATGGCTTTTTTTTAAAGAAACATTAAATTGACCTTTGTGAACCTATGTCAGACCTTTCATACAGTTGTAGTTGTTTTCTTGAGATATTTTATCTGTTAAAAGTTACTTACCGTTAAAACTTGGTACACAGTGTCTTCATTTTAGATTATTTCTCTTTCTTCAACAAATGTACACAGATGCATACACACAGGCAATCAATCTACTATTGGCCTATTTCTAAAAGTTCGACTAGACTTTGGAAGGGTATATTTCACTTCTATGAACAGAATGGTCTCATCTGTGCTTCTTCACACTGCTCTAGTAACACGAAGCAGTTATACAGAGTCGACTGCAAAATGAGCTTTATGGCTGCTTTTGCAGTTTTTCCCCAAGGTAATTCTCTAAGTATTTTTATTGTGAGCTAAAATGCATAATAGACAATAAAATTGTAGCATAATATCTCCAAATTATGTTATTATTTTTGCATTACATGAAACAGATTCAGTTGCTTTGTAAATTTTGATGTTTCAAATAGATACATAATCAGATACATAAATCCCTACAAAATCACTGAGTATCTCCCATACCTCATTAATATAAAAGGCCGAAGAATTTTGATCAAAAAATCCACCAAAAATGGAACAAATAATTTAAGATTCAAGAGACCAAAGGTGATTGCATTATTTCTAATCTACATTATTGTGATTTTTTATTGATTCAGTCATTCCATCATTGTGTACATTCAATCTTGTTCTATGGAATGTTAGGCAATGATTATTCATGTCTGCAAATATCTTATTCCAACAGCAAGGCCTTCTAGATTCTCAGCACTAAAGTAATTTAGAGAGTAGGCAGTGCTTTTCTCTCCACACCTATACTCAGCTGACCAAGTGCACTTATTTTTCAGAAGCATATTTTATAATATCAAATTTTTGTCATCTTAAAATGAATTATTTTATCCAGAGCTACATTTTAAAGGCAGCCTGGGCATGGAGCAGTAGGGAAATGCTTAATCAGAGCATTCTGTAGGAAGCTCCAGGTATCCATGCTCTGAGATGACAGGTGGTTAGATACAGACTTTGCTTCAGGTATCAAATATATGTCACCTACCTTTATTTTGGCTGATTATTTATATTCTTGGACAAAATACTTCCTTTCCCTTCAAAATACATGGATTTTGGCTAGAAATGGACAAGACATATCTGGATAAATAACCTCCTTAAGATGAATACTCAGAATTACAGAAACTTCAAACGATGCTCTAAAGCAACTCTACCTTTGCAAAGACGAATACAAGGGAAAACTTCTCTACCTGCACATAGTCAATCTAAAATTACTATTAGTATGAATAATTTCTTTAAAAAAAACAAGACTACAAAGTCGAGGATCCAATGATTGCAGGGAAGGGTTTTCCCAGAACAGTGTGGCCAAAAGGAGCCCTACCCAAGTTAAAAGCCAAATATCCCATATGATCCTGAACCAGAGAGCATCTGTGAACTCCCACATGAAGAAATAGGACATATGTGAGTTGTCCTTACAGAAATATTCCTGGTAATATTTGGAACAGCTCTTAAATATTTCTCACCATTTTTCACACAGCATCTAGATTTTTTAGTTCAGACTGATGTGGATCTCAAGCCACCTAATGCACAGTGATTTAGTTGATCTGGATGTTAAAATTCCCTGAAGAAGTGCATGGAAAGCAGTTGATGAAAATATCTTCATAAACCAACAGGGCCTTCCTCAAAACTTTTACATAAATTGTCCCATTTTATTCCTATTTTGATAAAAGCTTGATTTCTCTAATTTTTACATGAAAGAATGATTTTTGCTGTTCTTTACCAAGCACATTATTTTACATTTTTATGTCACTTGTGCATCATATCATTAGGTTCAGGCAGAAAAACTTCTAAACTAAAAGGAAAGTGAAACAAAGTAAGAATTTCACTTTCAATATAATATTGTTAAAGTAAATCAAGACATTGTTTTCCAAACATAACCATTCTCCCAAGCCTGGAGGAGCCTACCTTTTGAGGATAGGTGAAGAGTAAATAGGACATCATCAACTACCCTGAGGCTGGGTATTATGATGGTCACAAGTTTCAGTAAGCTTCACAGCCTGTCTTGCATTCAACATAAGCATACAGAAATGTATAAATGAGCATATTGAAATTCACACCTCAGTTTTTACATCTATTTGGATCAAGGCTGGATTGAAAGCAGCAACTGAATGTAGTTTCACATCTGGTCTTCTGAAGTAACTCTTCTCTGCTGTGTTATCTATAGATACTTCTACAGACTGACTCTCCTTTAGAGACCTTGAATCCAGAATGTCTGTCAAAGTTTACAAGGAGGGTTGGGTTACTCAGAATAAAGTAGTTCTGTCAATTCTGCATTGTCTGGAGAAGAAAATAGACAAGTAGGAGGTGGTCATTTCACCACGTGTTAACTGAACATGTTTCTGAGAAAAGGTGTTATAAGCAGCTGCTGAGAAAAGGCAAGGGGACAGGAACTGCTGCATGGCATATTTTTGTCTTTCTGTTTAATCTGTGGAACCATGCTACATTGCACTCCATTTGGCTGAGAGAAGTAATACAGGAGAGGGAGCAGCATAGAAGAGTCTGTTGGAAGCTGGATTTGTAACACAGCTTTCAGTGGATGGAGAGGACATTCAAATTAGGATCATTCCTGTCAGCCACATTCAGAGAAGGAGAAGACTCCCATGCTTTTTGGTGTTCTTTTTCTTAGTAAATATGATGCAATAGAGAATTTCTCAGCAGCATGTCCTTCCCCATATCATAAGGGTCAGTCATACTGCACTTGAGACAATATTTTAAACCTTACTGGTTTTGCTAAGCTGTAAGGGTAACTAACAACATGTTAACACAGATGGCTGCAGACAGACCGTACAACCTCTCCATGCTTTTAAGTATCTGAATTACGAAAGAGGCCACATTTTAGCAGTTTGTGTGACAGAACAGATAAACTCACTAACATGACGTTTGGACTGGAGGTGACTTCTGTCCATCCGGATTAGATTAGATAGAAAAAAAACTTTCTGCATAAATCAGATATATCCTAACACAGAAAACTACCTCTACTTACCCCTTGAATCAATTTCCAATTTGTAGCTAAAGTAACAAATTACTTACTTACAAAACTGAATTTGCAGCCAAGTATGTTTATAGATAACTGCAAGTGAACTGGTCTTTTCTTTTGCATCACAGTAGGAGAAACTAAGGATCAAATATTCTTACCTACCCTTGATGGCCTATTGAGTTTAAAGAATACAAACACCAGTGAGTCCTACTAACCAAAAGACATGGAGTTCATAGGACAGTCACATGCCAAACATGACATTTACATCTGAATAAGCATTTGAAAGATAACAACAAGCTCTGTAGACTATTAGAGACTAGTGTATGGAATAAGAAAGGAGTAAGAGAGTCTAAAATAGATTGCAACAATGGGTGATCCTATTCACAAATAGAAGAAAAACATTTTTGTAGAAGATGTTATATTTCAAGATACAATCAGCGAATGAGGTAGGAAAAGACATAGAGTTTGTCCTTTCAGACTTTGATTTATGCAGTTCTCTGATTTTTAAAAAGTTGCTCACACATATTTAGATAATCTCTCTGCATAGCTGCTACTTGACAGCTGTTCTGGACACAGAAATGCAAAGTGAATCCTTAATTTTGTCTTCTTTCCCCTCCAAGTTTCTGGTGGATGAATTCCCTGTAAACCTGGCCTTCTTTTACTGTTCTGATCCATTGCTTCAGTTTGATTTCCCTCCTCTCCTCCCCTTCCAGCCTGAGTAACAAAACAAAAGCTTTGGAGTGAAGCAGCCCAGCAGAAAAAGCTCCAGGCAAGGAAGCTGGAGGGAAGATAATGGTCAGTGTCAAGCCACTTTCAAAGTAATGGAAGGAGAGGGAAAGGGGAGTTTCAATCTCTCCTAGTAAAAGTTGTATTGATTCAATTCTGTTCTTTTAACTGAAATAGCTTGCTGGCTCCAGCGAAGCTAGCTTTATCTTCATTCTGGTCTGTTTTCTACTTATTTTAAAGTGGAGAATGGATGAATCAGAATAACATAGTCCCCAGCTTGGGACACAGGATAAAATCAGGTTTCTCTCTGTCCTGCCAATTGTTGAACACTGTAGTAATACAGCTTAGGCTCGATGATGTCAAAGGTCTTTTCCAACCTAGCTAATTCTGTGATTCAGGCTATTCAGTAAAACTAAGAAGATTGACTGGGTTCACCTGTTTTCTCATGAAGGGCAAGTAAGGCTCTTCTTCACCATAACTGCACTAAAATCACTGGAGTTGCAGCAAGTTAGCAACTAAGGATTTATCTTTTGTCTTCTCTGCCCTGTAATAGCAAACATTAGGCATGCTGTCATTTCTTTCAGTGATATTTGCAGTATAAGTCAATGTAGCAGGGATGTTAAGACAAGCATGCTAAGGAATCATAAAGCCTAATTATGGGAACAGATTTGTTTCAGCATATGACCCGTGACCCATCTGCATGTAGTAGATGGGGAGGATTCATTGCTTATTTTGGTTTCCAGATCAATGCTGGCATTTTAAATGTGCTCCTCCATGGATATGAACAGAAAACCTTTCCTTGCATTCAGCAGGTGAACAACAAATCACTATTTCTGAATACACTGTAAAATATTCCTTAACCATTTGGGGCAAATTCTTGTTTAATGTAGTGATGGTACCCAAACATGGAAGGGTTGATTAGCACAGATCAGCCTCAGGGGAACTGGAAATCCCTCAAGTCACTGGAGTTACTCACACTGCAATTATGAATAAATCAACTGTACCTTAAAAAGTTTAATTTTTTACATTTGGGGATTGGTTTATGCTGCTAGGTACTTTTGAGTGAAATTAATATAATGTGAGGAAATGTCATGACACTAAAGGGTGCATTAGGAAAAAAAGGTGTACTACAATTGATCTTCAATTGTACTTCATCTTGAACTTATTATTATTATTAAAATCAGTGTAATTTGTACCAGAAGGATTTTTTTTAAGTGACTTAATAGAGCTGAAATCACATGAAACCTTTTTCCACAAACTTAACAGTAATACCAGTGAGAAATCAGGAAAAGGACATAACTCTACATATGCTAAAAAAAGCAATATTGCATTTCAATCTTTTTTTCCCCTATTTGTTACCATATGTAATAAAGCTGAAGCTAATCCATAAGCACGATCATTTTTTACATGTCATAAAGGTTACACATCCAGAGTATTGAAAAACCCACAAGTGAGCACTGCTTTGAGGGGTAAGTTGCCCATTGCTTAAAATTGAAAACGTAATTCCATAACCAATACATTATATAGTAACAAAGCAAATATATATTCTCACCACATAGTTTGAAATATGATTTATTTCAGTAGTTCAGTAACTATATAAGTGTTAAAGATTTCAAATTTTATCAGCACTCTGAACAATTTTATGAGGTGATTATGTGAATCTACATCCATCAAAGATCCTATTCTATGATGAAAAGTTAATGTTTCAGAAAACTGGAGTGCTCCCTTTGGCTGTGTAATTCTGACTGAAAGCAGTTACCCAGGAAAAAGGATTGGTTTGGACTGACATGAGCAAACATAATGACAAAAGCAAGTATTTTTTGAGCAAGGGCTTCAGTGACTGAGTGGACATTTTGTTAAAAACTTGAAAAGTTGACAGCAAAAAATCTCTGCCATAACTGGCCTGAAATAGATTATTTCTATAAAATGTGAAAAAACTCCACACTTTGTATAGAAATAAAAGTCCTAATAAATTACTGTGAAGCCCTCTTTGGGAGTAGATGAAATGATATGACCCATAAAGTAGAGAGCAGACAAGACTCGGAGCAAGCAACAGGAATTTTAAAACATATATTAGTGATATATATTTTAAATACACACGTTTAATATTGGCATCTATGCCTTTTTTTTAAAGATGTCGATCAGGCTTGATCTTAAAGCTCATCCTGTAATAACAGTGTATTGCATTTAACTATGAAACAGACTTTTAAAACACAGATACTTATACAGAAGAAAATTCTAATTGCATCATAAATCAGAAGAGCAAAGCATTTTGTAAATATGAACTGAACTAAAATCTATCAAGTTCAGTAGCACTGAACAGCTTTCAAAGGCAACTGACAGGTGTTATGTTCACTATTTTAATCTTCTTTTAATGAACATCCTCTCACAGTTGTAAATTCATTGTAAAATAAAAATCTTATGCTAGCATCTACTTCTGTTTTCAATAACAAAGTAAAATCAACAGAAGTGAACCAGGGTTTTTAGTCTGTTACTTCCATTTATTTCATTTGACAGCTTTCATAGCTGATGCTCTCTATTTTAGCAGATCAGACACCAAACCTACAAACAGCACAAACCGTGAGTGATCACTTTACCTTCTGAAAAATCAATCAGTCCCAGCAAATGAAGCAGCTTCAGAGATGCAAATATAATCACAACAATACCCACTGTTTGTAGTCCCTCCGACTCCCACTCGAGAGTCAACATTCTTCCAACAGGCAAATCATTCCAGTCTTCACACCGCTTTGCAATCAGAGAGAAATCAGAGGATTTTACCAAGAGTTTGCTTTGAAGAAATGTGCAGTGGTGTAAAGCACCACTATACCAAGCAGTGGCAGTTCAGCAGCCACTCTAGCTGAGATAAAATATTAGATAAAGCCTCGCATCTCATGCTTCTCTAAGCATTTGATTTCATCAGTAGCGAGTCCTCCTAGAAGGCTGAGGTGGACCACGAACCTCTGGGTATGACATTGTATCCGTGGAGCTGCTGGAGGAACATCTGTGTCAGAGCAGAGACTTGGCTGTGTCAGTGCCAAGAAGGAAAGCTCTCTGGAAACTTGCACTAGGGAGCACGCTGCTATCAGCACTCAGTGCTCCAGCGCTCCCAGACCCAGACGCTGCAATTCTCCCCAGCTTCACCGCCTCTCCCCAGCTTCTCTTAGCACAATTTTTGTTAAGTTTGAGAAATGACAGTTTGCTAAAGGCAGACATCTGTTTTCACGTGCTAAATGCTGCATGTTAGAAAAGTACCGCCCTCTGCATTACAAAGAACAATGATCAGAGAAACGCTGTCCCTTCCTCTTCTTAAGCATCACCAGAGTCTAATTAAATCTTCACTGAAAGTGAGACTAGAAATTAAAGAAATACACATCAGCATGATCAGTGCCTCCAGCTAGCAAAATACAGCGCTGTCAAGGAGACAAACCCCTGACCCATAACCAGGAAGAATGTATTCTTTATTGATTAAGAAACAAAACACTGCTTTTCTGCCTCAGGACATAAACCTAGAAGTGCTGAACCCCAAACTCTGATATGCATCAATGGGTATTAGGCATTTTCCTGGGAAGATCTTGCCTAGGCTACACATCAGGGGAAAAAGAATCCCAGCTGATTTATTAGACAGTCTGTATAAAACTAATTGTCCTGTTTATTAATGTGATTACCAAGAGGATACCCAGTGTGAAGAATATCTTCTGAAGAATATTTATGCAGCATATGCATAACCAATATAAGGTTATGCCTAAATGTTTACCCTTGGGCCCATCCTAAAAATTTAAATAAATCTTGTCCATTGCTATACAAGGCACAACAATAAAGTAAAGGGAAGCCTCAGAAAAAAATTATTTAGACAGTTATATTAATTAAAACACATGGTCTAGCACTAAAAAGAATTACACAAATGATGTCTGGTATCAACTACTTGGGTTGCTAAGCTCTTTCGACTAGAAAAAAATTTGCTAACTATCTAAAAAGTTCGGGTACTTCTATTTTCGTTCAGAAAGTGATTATAATTTTAAATTAGCATAATAAGTTGTAGCATTAACAATCTATTGTTCATGGGCTACCATGTAGAGAAAGAAAAATGTAATCTACAATTTATTATCAGCTTTTTTTTTTTCTTTGAAGGCTGTATGCATTGAAGGACAATATAAGCAGAACTCTAGAATCTACATGTTTTTATTCATTCAAAAATGCATGTGTGTACTTCAGTTAATTTTAGGTTATATCTAGTCTATATAAAAGCAAGAATTTTCTTTGATTTTACACTTCTGGGTATTTAATATTAGAATGTTGTGAGTTCTGTATTATTTACGTATGCTCTCAATCTGAGTGTGAGTTCACTTCCCCATTAACCTGTAAAGCTAAACCAGTGTCTTAAGAGGAAAGCACAGTAAAAAGAAATCAAATCAAATCCACTATCCCACATTTACAATTCCAAATATGTCATTACTTTTTACATCATATTCCATATAATTGATTCAATTTTCCTGTTAACTTCTTCAATACAATTTCTAAGTATTCCATTTCATCTTCTCCTTTTAAGGCTCTAACATGTTAATCTTGACCTCATTCTCACCTCTGGCTTCTATTTTTTCCTTGAGGTTATTCCTACTTAGACTTTTCTTTTTCTCAAATTTGTGTTCTTTTTCTTCAATGATGAAGCATAAATAAATGTTTACAATATTACAGAAACAATAATCCTAATATAATGCCACATTCACGCTATAGCAAGTATTAAATATAATTTAATAAGTGGTCTCAGGGAAATTATTAAAATGGAGAAATCTGTCATTCCACATTCTCCTTTCATGCAGTAGGTTCAAGATACTTTATATTCTTGAGCTGCCCAGCCTTGGGAGCAGAGGCCCTTCTACCCCCCCACTGAAGTGCCAACCCATTTGTAAAATGCCACCACCAAGAAGTGGTCCTAGACACAGTCAAGGTTTTGTTTTCTGCTTTCACACAAGAAGAAAGGCCTGTACCTCTTTAAAAAGATGAAAGGGAGAAAGATTATGAACTTAACGACTTTTAGGGGCCAATTCTACCTGCACAGCAAATGAGTTACAGAAGAATGCTTAAATTAAAAAAAAAACAAAACAAAAAACAAACAAGCTGAGAACATACACTTGAATTAATGTAACTGATTACTGATTTCAGGGAATACCTCCTTAAGAAAAGAAATGGACATTTCCTGTTGTTTCTTATGATAGTTCTCTATTAGGGGAATCATACACTGAATTTGTGAGACTCCAAGCCTTAACCCTAGAAAGTAAAGCAGCAAGGATAAGAAACTATGTGGAAAGAAGAAGGAAGTGATGCATTAAATCTTTCCTGCAATATGCCATGCAACAGATTAAAACATCAATTTTACTTAGAGATGTGAATTCTTCTGGAAGAAGTTCAATAAAAAATTCTATGCCCCAAAAGATTTGAAAATTAAATTGATCTTGAATAAAGAGATAATAACATTCTGTTATATGAATAATAACTTTGTATGCTTATCCTTCTAAATTCAAACTCCATTGTAATTTCTCTCACACACTTCTTATTTTGTTCAATAATTTGAAAACAAATACTTATCTGACACATTCTTCTGCGGTGCCTATATTGACAGTGCAAACAAATTTTAAAAGCTGTTGAAAGAAAAGAATTTTCCCATAATGTATCCCTCCCTGGATACAAAAGAAAACACCATTTTTTACATAAAATTGAAAAAAAATGAAACTAGGGATGACATAATATCGAAGCACTGTCCTGGCTTGCTCTCTTTCCCTAAATCCAGCTTTCATTTTTGACTGCAAGGCATTCTGGCGGTGATTGAGCAATACATTTAAGTTTGTACAAACTTCCTTGTGATTCTTCACTAGGTTGCATGGAGGGAAAAAAAATACTAGAATTTGTTATGAAGCTATCCTATCTAAACATGGTACCTTCCACTCTCCCTAAATTCCTCTCCATTAAGATTTGAAGCAGACAAGGAAGGAGATGCAGTGGGGCAGCCCTGTATGTAAGGGAGAGTCTTGATTGTCTAAAGTTTAATGCTGGTGACAACAGGGTGGAGTGTATGGGTAAGAATCACAGGAAAGGCCAGGAGGGCAGATACCATGGTGGGAGTCTGCTACAGACCACCTAATCAGGATGAAGAGGCACACAAAATGTTCTGTAAATAGCTGGGAGAAGTATCGTGTTCTCATGGGGGACTTTTGCCAAGTGTCTTCTGGAAATACAGCAGCAAGCAGGCAGTCTAGAAGGTTCTGGGTGTGTGGCAGATAAGTTCCTGACACAGCTGATGAGGAAGCCAGTGAGGGGAGATGGGATTACTGTGCTGCAAAGAGAGAGAAAGGACAGGAGCACACAAAGACTTCTTTGGGAAAAAAGGCCAACTTTATTGTCTGGACAGCCTGTACTTAAAGTGTGTTACGTGCAGCTAGGACAGGACAGTAATTCATTGGACAATTAGGAAAAACATTCTTGGGACAGAGGTTTCAGGATATATCCCAAGAGAAAGACACTAGGTGTTAATTTTTATTATGAATTCCACTCTGTTTTTCACCATATTATCACCCTGGGAGATTTCCTCCCTAACTGAAGCTGTAATCAGCTTGTCAGCTTGGGAATGGACCTGAGAGTCAGGAGGAATCCAGGCCTGAAAAGGATTTCCAAGCTGTAATTCCCTAGCTCTCTGAATGTGTGTGTCCACAGGGAGATGTCCCACTGGACCTGCTCAGCAATGGGGTGCTCTCAGGCCACCTCAGGGACAGCAAGTGTGAAATGGGGGCTTTCAATTCTCAGAAAACTCTGGAGGGGTTTTCTCAGCAGAAAGGCCACCTTGGGCTTCTGGACAGACAGGAGTGCAGGGAGGCTGGAAGGGCCCTGAGGAGGCAATATTACAGTTACAGGAGTAGGATGCTCCTTAATGTGCTAAAAGATGAGCCAGGGGAAAAGCCAATTGGCCTGGCTGAGCAGAGAGCTTTGGCTGGAACTCAGGACCTCTGCATAGAAACAAGTACAAATTTTTCTCTCCTAAGTAAATATTCAAGAACAACCTGTGCTGAGTACTGTAGGAGACATACATTACCTGGAAGCATAGATCCCAAGTGAGTTTTGAACTGGACAGAGTAGATTTGTCTTTATTAGTAATATTTACAAGAATGATCCAATTTTGGAGTCCTAACATTTTTTCCACAAACAATCCCAACTACTTACTGGCTAATTACTGGCTACTCTAACCATTTTAAGTAGAATCATTTATGCATGTAATGCAAATAATATAAAAAGGACACCTTAAATAGGACAGTGTATTATGCACTAAGTACATTTTACAACTGATTGCTGTATGCTTGTACAATACCATCAATTTTCCCTAAGAATTAAAAAAAACCACTCAGAAATATTATTTATAAAGCTTAGATACAGGAAATTAAATTTCATTAATTTCAAAGTTGAGTATGAACAGAGAAAATCCACCATTTAAAAACAAACAATTCCATCTAATTTAATACATGAAAAGAAGTAGCAAGTGCTGAAGAATAACAACAGGAAGCTAAGAATTGAACAACTAAGGAATAAAACAATTTTAAATTCTAGAAATACTTAAATAATAGCTAAATAAGAATTCAATTACTAGCATATAAGTATATAAAATTTCCCTACGACTTAGTATGGTTACCCAGTCCTTTCAAAATTATCTGGTATTATCACACTTCTTTTCTACTTATCCCAGTCAGCACTAGGTTTTGGATTATATCTGTCATTACAATTAGCACAGTAAAATGACATGCATTTTCTCTTAATTCCATAATTCTCTGAAATAACCTGCATTATAATGTTTACAATAAATTTTTACTGGAAGTTATAAACTTTTCTTCTTTTTAAATTTCTTCTGGCTCTTATAGAGAACCTACCTGATCTCTGGAGTGTTTAATGTCTTTTCACTATATTTTATTTTTAACATCTGCTTGTAAACAGTATCAGTCTCTTCAGACTTTTCTCTTTACACCGATAATTATTTTCATTTCTGTGCAGATATTCTGGATTTGCTGTTGTCTAATGTACAAGGGCGCTGACCAAAACCAAACAGTTTTCAAGGCAAGTATACATTACTATTCATAATTTACTTGAATTTTACTGCCTTCCTAGGGGTTAGAATCTGCACAGCATTGCAATTAATTTGTGTGTGTATGTGTGTGTGTCTTAATTGGCTGCAAGTAATAGTTCATTAGACTCTATTTGATATTTTCCCCCAATGTATCTGAAAAGGGAAACTGCAGATGAGTTAGAAATAGAAACAAAATTTGGAAGTATTAATTAGCTGCCCTTCTTTCTGTGCTCTCTTCTTCCAGAGGGACATGTTAGACAGCCAGAAGAGAATGAAATAGTCAAATAAACACAGAAAGGGCACCTACAAGCAGGTCAGATAAACGGTAAATCTTCAGCTTTTTGTTCATGGCGAATCTGAGCTTATTAGGAAAAGTATCTGGTGGATAATGAATTAATCCTCCTATTAGTTAGCCAGTAAGAAATTCACTCACAGGTAATAAACTGCAGTTTTCTACACAGAAAAGTTTCTATCTTTGATCTGCAGAAGAAAACAATGTCCACTAAAAGCAAATCAAGAACCAGGAGAAGAAATTATTTTACACGTATCTTTTTAGGAATTATTCTCTACACCTCCTTTGTAGGCTGCTACAGCTAATCACATAACATCATGTAACTTTCATAAAATGTTTAGAAAAATGAAGCTAATGTATGGAATCACACTGTTTATCTCAGCAGCACTGCAGCTGCTCAAGAGTCCAATATTGCACTAGCAGATTACTTATCCAGACAGAATTACAGGAAAAATTTTGCTAGCTAGAAGAGCAAGGTAGAGTGTAATTACACAAGATTAAATTTGTCAGGCTTCATATATCATCTTTAATATTTACACTAAGTACCCTAGATCTTTAATGACTTTAAGTGAATACAGGCTGAGAAAGGGAAAATTCAACATCTGTACAGGCAAGATAAATTTCACTGGTTTGTAATCAAGGAAGAAAACATGATATCCAAGCTTCTAAAGGTTGGGTCTCATACTTAGAAGTAAATTACACTAATATAATATTGTATTTGTAGTTGTATAAAGGTTTTATGCTATGGCATGGGATTTCATTTCTTTTTTCCTCTCTTCATTTTCACCTTATGACTCTCACTTGCTTCTAAGTTTTTGTTCTTGCTTTGATCTATATCAAAGGACTGCTGCCATTACTGATCTAAAAACAGAAGCTGAAAGGAATCCCACAAGAAAACCATTGCTAATTCCCTTCATAACATAACACAGGTGGATTTATTTGTCAAAAAAATCTAATTGATAAAGCATGTTATACAAATTTGCATAACTTAGTGTACAAGTGTATGCATACTTAGTGTACAAGTGGTTTGTAAATTAAACTGAATGCCCATATGTGCAACAGTAGCATTTTAATTTATTAAGCTTTAGCAAAGGATTACAGAGCAGCTATATGTTTCCTAAATGAGGTTAAATTACACTCAGTAATAGTCAGTAATCAAATTCTGGTTTGTTTTACTGCAAAGCCCACTGGCTTGTTTGCCAAATGAAATTACCTCTAAATTATGCAACTGTGTCTTCATCCTACAGACCTGGGTTGTTTTTGTTGTTTTTAATATTAAATCATAATTGCTGCAGCAGGAATGACCACGACCAAATTTGTAAGCACAAATGCATATCTACACTGGAGAAGTGCAGTATAATAGAACTACTAAGGGCCAAACACACCCAACTAATTTGTTAGCTGTAGAGACCTACCTTCCTCTAAGATATGTTTTTCCTGCCTAAAAGAAAACACAATTTTTTTCCCTGTACAACCCTTGTCTTCTTCAGTCTTTTCACATTTGGAACAAATATGGTAATGTCTGACTTGCTGAGTTTCTTCTTTCACTAGTATTTTTGTAATTATGAATTGAAGCAAGAGGATGCCATTATCAATGACTTTATTCATGCAAATAAAAAACTGCTGAGAGGCCAACAGATCAAGATGGTAGAAATTATGGAACAGAGTAGCAGCATTCACACCTCCATATTCAGTCATTTTCTATTAGCCAAATTTTGACTGTATCCATTCACGCCTGCCCATACATCTAGGAAGCCATGTATTTATGGGCTGTGCAGTTAGATGACCTCAAATGAGTTTCTAAAGAAAGGGAAGGTGTTTTCTGTGGTGATGAATGAGAAAATAAATGAACCATGTATGCCAGTAATAAAAGCTAATATTGTAGTAACAAACAGGAGTATTCATCATCCAAACCTCCAACCCATCTATCAATTTAAAATCATCAACCTATCCTTTGCAACATCTCTGTTTCAAAACAGGTGTTTCTGGCTCTCTGTGGTTCATTGAATGGTTAGCAACTAAACCAAAGGAAAAAATAAATGTATTATTAACCACCATCATAAGAGCATTACTATTGTACAGCTCTTTTTTTGTATTGCACCTTTCTCTGACATAAAATAACCAATGAACAATAAATGTTCTATTTCTCTCCTTGGCTTTTCCAAAGGTGAAGCACTGTATTTCACCATAGCAACCAGAAAGTGTTATAAATGAAGGCTAAAGAGGCTGACATATTTCTACATTTGATGTACTTGTTAAAAAATGAGTATATTTGTCCTGCAAAGATGAGCTATTACATGTTTGCAGCGCATTAGAGAAACCATTGTAATCCTGATTTGAGCCCTTAGCTCTATATAATTAGACTTGTACTACATATGAAATATAGACAGATTCGACTACAGATGTGCAACCTGTGGTTACCATTCCAAATTATGCAGTATTCAGAATTAGTCCATATTACCTTGTGAGAGACTGGAATATTAATGGTTAATGACTCAAAACTATTGACCTTTTGCCAAAAGAGCAGAGTGCTTTGCTGACCATATGCAAAGTAACCACCCAGGTGCAGAGTGGGTGCCACCACTGGACGATGGCCATGACACACTGACTTTTGTTCAGCAAAAAGCCGAGTTTTGAGCCAGATATGAGAAGAGGTCAATGAGAAGAAGATAGTGGAGATAATGCTTTTTATCATGTTGGTGTCCTCCCTTTCACAAATGACTCAGAAGTGAAAACTCCTTTCCAGGGAAGTACCAGGACATTAACAGACCTGAGGGTGTTCAGCCCTTCTGATGGGGCACAGTCTCTGACTGGCTGGCTCAGCCTCACTGAAGTGACAGATGTCATAAACCATCAGTGACTCCTGAAGTGCCCCGTGATCCACAGTGTTACATCACACAGTGCAAAACATTCCCACCCGACCCTGAGTGTACATCAACCCACTGAAATTTGTGTTTTGTCAGCTTCCTTCACTCCCAATGCATCAAGACTTGGACCATCGCTTTAACCAATAGACATCAAAAATTGCAACAATCAAATATCATTCACAGATCCACATGTGGTAACATCTGCCTACGTTCTATCCTTTCTTTCTTTTCCCATCTACATTTTCTTAAATTTTATTTTTAAGATTTCATATTATTAAAGATAATAACCAAAATGGCTACGTAGCTGCTTTCCACTGCAGCCAAATTATTCTAAAATTATCCCTACATACATTTATTTATAAATACATATATTCTATTTTGTTTCACTCTAATAAATCCCAAGGGATCTATTAACAAGAACCTGGATTATCCTTGCCTTCTGCAGTGGCTTGTAAGATGGACTCTAAAGATTTTTTCTTTTCTTCAGTGTAGGGCCTGAAATTCACCTACATATAGGTGACTTCTGATAAAGAGGTTTACTTCTGATAAATGGTAGGAGTAGAAAGAAAAAGAAATGGATGAGAATACAGGGGTATACATGCATATAATATCCATATGGAAAGGTAAAGGAGCTTTTCTTTTTTATTCCCTCTTTTTAGTTTTTTAAAAAATTTATTTTCATTAAGAGCTTTCACTCTGACAATCTCAGAGGCCATTAAAATAATTCTGCCATTAAAAGTCTAAGTTAGGCAGAGTACTAACAGTTCAGGAAATTTAAAGCTTTTGTGAGCTGGACTCCCATTATTTCACAAAAGAGAGAGAGTAAAAAAAATCTTATGGGGAAGGGGCTGAAAGACATGGCATACCTTGATGTTTTTCAGCACCTAACACAGTGGCTCACAGCCCTATTCCAATGTGAGAACCTACAATGATATTTGAGGATCCATAAAATGCAGTGGAAATTTTTCTGCTACAGCAATTTTGCTGTTCTGGCAAACCAGAAAGCAGATTTAGGATAAAAACAAACCCTGAAAGGAGCAATGACTTATCACTTAAGTAAGTTAAAGGAAGGTTGCAGATATTCCCTGAGGAATCATTAAAATGCCCAACTAAGCACAGCATCATGAGGTTCCTGTAGATGCTGAAATGAGGGAAGCAATAAAATACAGAAATATGCAATCTTGAAGCTTCAACAAAACTTCAGATAGCACTTCTGATTGTGCTATGCTGCTGCAGGGATCAAAATTTTCGTAAGTAGCTTTGCAGGGTTTAGCACACCTTCTATACAATCCATGCTTATAGCTCAGATAGAAAAATATTCCATTATGTACAGCGAATTTATGGATCACGAGAAATTAAGTTTCACATCCTTCTTGACATGCACATGGCAAAACCCAAATTCCATAAACAAGATGCCTTCACGTCTTCCTCCTGATAAACAAACATGATTAGGAACTGGCTGGACTTTCATTCTCAGCCATTTTAACATAAATAATATTTTTACTGTCATTAATACTTGAGGAATCATTCCCCCCCATAATCATCTGCACACCAGGCTATGAATTTTAATTCTTTTAATCTCCTCAGAAGCAATTTCCATAGCTTCCAATCACGTTGCTCTTTTCTGGACTCATTCTAATTAGGCAAAAGAGTTATACAGAAAAAGTTTAGTAACTAGTTTTTAGGTATTCAATTACTGACGAACAACATTCTATAATGACATGCCAACCATAGCCTTAGCATTTCATTAACAACCTCTTCTGAAAATAATATGAATTATTTAAAAACATTATGTCTTGTTTATCCCTCAAAAGCAAATAAACTTGAGCATCCCTTCACTTTCAGAAGCTGGCAGGAATTTCAGTTGAGGTACCCCAGGAGTGTGCCCAGACTTCAGCCCATTCCCTCACTGCAACTGGTGTTTGCTTTGGGTAATGTATATTCTCAAACTTAATTTTTGCTAATAGGACAGCTGCACATGCTGTCTTTCACTGAAGCACGCTGAGAATGATTAGGCTGTTCTGAGGCTGCTTGAACAGTTCTGGCAGTTTGTTGCCCTGTCCCTAGCATGTTGTCACTTCTGTGCTTGCTTTGGTGCTTATCTTGATACTCTGTGAGCTTTCAAGGATAATCTTAAATCAGACGAAATAAAAGTTGACCAAAAAACCCCAAACAAACAAAAATCAGAGCTTTTGTCCTCAAAATACCTTGCAAGCAGCGCTCATTTCACTTTTGGGTATTGATCTCATGGCTGTAGCCTAAGACTGGCAATGCTGTGCAGGTTCAGGAGGACAGAAGCCAGACTAATGGTGACAGACCATGCAAGTAAGGAAATGAATCCTGAGTGGGTTTTAACTGACATAAACAGCACAAAGATATTACAAGAAGTAGTCATAACTTGCTGTCATACCAGGTGTGTGCAAAGAGATGCAGCAGTCAAGCAGCAGCAGCATTTCTCACTGTGAGATGCACAGCCCCTGAGCTCACAGGCAACACCACAGTAAAACAACACAGTGCAGTCCTACTCTGGATGTTCAACGTGGTTTATGATTAATTCTGATTTACACTTCTTAACGTAAGTATACAGGATATACAGAACTAGTACCTCTGAAAGATATTCCTTATATTTTCTGATCTGGATCCCAGCTGAAGGAATAAGTTAATTTTATATTATATGGTGTTCAGCCAACTGGTAAATTCCCTTGGTGAATTCAAGTCTAGTATATTTTTCCTTCCATGCCAAAAGAGATACGTGAAGTATCTGCTCTGAGTCACAAGCCAACAGAATGCAGTGGCTGTCTTGCTCCCTCACTGCCAGAAGATTGTTTTCTTTCACTTTTAATTGTTTGGGGGAAAGGGGATGCAACTGCAATAAAGGTTAAGGAACACTTGCTGCCTTATTTGTTGAACTGAGTTTCTCTTTTGGCAAACGGAGGGAATTATTGATCCCCAAAGAAGTTCTCAGTGGTATTAAGTTAAGAACTAGAAATCTTTCTATGGTAGCGGAGAAGAAAAGTAAAAATAGTTAAACAATTTGGATAGACACAGTAATTTCTCCCCATCCCAAACCCCACTATACAATAGACTGCATTGGAAAATATTCTCTGTGGATAATTAAATTTAAAAAAAAAAATATTTCTCAAGATTTTTCTCAAAAATATTTTTAATAATTCAAGATACTGGTTTTTTTTCCAAGGTACTATTCCTTATGTTGTTCATAGGTCAGGAATAAAAGGATAAGATGACAAAAGACTAAGGTAGTTTTTATGTTCTTCAGGGACACATAGCAGCAAAAGACCACTTGAAAAATGCAAAACACAGAAGTAAAGAAACAGTCACAACAAGCTCCGCCTCTCTGCAACTGGTAATCTCTAGTGAAAACAAAATTACCATACTCTAGGCATGAAGGAGTAGTGTTCAGCTCACTTCTGCATTTCTAAACTTCCTGGTGGTTAAATCAGTATATTTCAGAATAAGCTTTGTGCTGACAAGCAGTAAAAGTGAGTAGAAATTCTCAGACCAAATTTGACAGGATGGCAAATTTTATCCCACTTATGGAAGAGGGTCACAGACATCCTCAAGAGTGGTAGATCCAGCAGTCAGACCCCAGCTGCATCCCTATCCACAGTCTTAATGATTTGCTCAATGATCTCTGCAATATAGCTTTCCTGGAGCAAAGGAGGAAAAGGCAGGTACCATCACACATGAATGTCTAATGTTTTAGGGCTATCTGTGGCATTTTATAGCAAGAGCTATGAAATTTTACAGTAAAAGCTTTGTTTTGCAAAGAATAAATTTATTTAAATGAGACACATGGTCGCAGGCACAGTTGCACATTTCCCTATGAAGCAATCCTTGGCCCATGACCCCAATGATTTGATACAATATACTCTTTTTAGTTCAAATTTGACCACACTTTGAGTGAGAGTTTAACTTTCACCTTATTGTTTTCATTTTGTGTCCTGAGCCAGCAACTGCCCAGCAGTAAAATAAATGCTGAAAATAATTTTTGTTCCAGAACTATGAGCTGATGAATATAATGACATAAAAACAGCAGTAAGAGAACAATTACTATTAAGAAAAGCTTTTCAAGGTTGTGTGCATTATTTTTAAAGGAGATTTTGTCTTTGGAATTTCTTGGTTCACATCTGAAGGCCTTTTTATTGTTTATCCAGTTCTCACTCTACAATTTAAATAACAGTTCTGTGCAAGTGTTTGAATCTTAACACACAGGAAAGTCAACCTTTAAACCGACACTGTTGCTATATGTAAATATAGCATGCAATATACTTCAGGAAGCTCAAATACTGCATATACCAACATATATCAATACTTATCTCATGTAGCTCACATGTAGCAAAGTCATGGATCACCCTTATTAGATACAGGATTTTTCTATCTTTAATACTTACTCTGTTAAAATCAGCCTTTTGCCCTTGGGCAAAATTACTAATATCCTTAAATCTTAACACTTCAACCTAGCATTAGAATTTAAATTTTTAAAATCATTATCTCTAGGATGATGAAAAAAGGAGAGGTGGTGTAGATTTGGGTTTTGCTTAAGAAAAACAGCAAAAAAAGGTTAAAATACTGCTAAGTCTGTAAGACTCAAGATGGAAAAACCTCAAACTACTAATGAATCATAAATATTTAATGTTTACACAGGCATGAACTACATAACCTTTATACAACCTTTACATTTTTAATGTACAGCTGTCCTTCAACCAAAACTCTCTAGGATATTTAGAGGTAATATTTTATTTCATTGGTGAAAGTGCATATTATGGATGTAGACTAACAGTAGGTAAATACATCCCTGGCATCTAAATCCTACCTTTACAGACTCAGGAAGAGCATGTATAAAAATAAAAATGCATCCAACTTTGCCAGCATATTTTTTTAAAACTTCTAAAATAAACTGATTGGATCACAATATGATAGCAAACAGTTAGGAGAGCAAACAGGAAAACTGGACAAAGCAAGTTTCAAGGTGGCTACTTGGAAAATGTCAGGTCCCTAATGTGGTGCTTCTGATGCACTGTCAAATTCTGATGATTTGTCAAATGTCTCCCCTAGGCCAGGAATTTTAGCTGCCTGTGCTCAAGGCCAGCTTGCTGGGGAATGAGAACCACTTGAGAAACTGTGACTCCTCATGAGGGTGTTTAAGACCTGGAAGAAATCATACTCTTTATCTCAGCAGTTGCATTTACACGGACACAGGTGCTCTTGCTCCCATTCAAGGCTAGATTGTAAGTAAAAAAAAAATACATCTCCTACAAAAACTCCTACACACAGAGTACAAGAAAATATATTCTACTTCATAATAACCTTTAATATAGAAACAAATATGTCACAAATATTTGAGGAGGGTGATCTAAGCCCTATTAACCAACAACTATGCTTATAAGATGAACACAAAATACTTGAACACAACTAGGAGTCTGTTTGTACATACTGTATCAGACAAAAGCTAATAAATACACTTTTTCTTTTGTAATGCTGGTCAACCACAGAATAAACACCAAAGAAGATTTATATTGCTACTGCACTGTAATATCTTGGGAACTTAGGTCCAAAAAATATGACACTACTTTCATCAGTCTGCCATCTTTTATCTATTGTTTTCTTTTCCTTCAGAACTAAGAACAGCCATTTCCACACAGCTGCAATCATTCCAGCTGTGCCTCCAGGACTCTGTAAGAGTTACTATCTACATCTGTTAAATCTCTTTATATTTTTCCCCCAAGTTGTTAATGAATAGCAAATACCAGTGATTCTAAATTTAATGGCACAGACATCTTCATTGTGTTTTCTGTTTCTTCTTTCTACTACCAGTCTTTTTTTATCTGTTTGCAGATCACAATCCCCCTAATTAAAGTCTTTTTATGCTAATAGTTAAAAACAGTTTGGTTTCCAATTCTGTACATTTGTGGACACATCAGACACCACTGCTGACACAACAATGGTTCTACTTGTGCTTTTTTAATTCTGTTGTTCAGTTCTGTTGGATAGCAAAATAAAAATGATTACGCTTTACAATGTGGCACTGCGGGAAAGTAAAAGAAAAACAACTTGAAGTAGTTTAGCTGAAAAACCTCCAGAGGACTATCTCAAACCAATGAAGATCATGTAACTTTGTAATATTTGGTGATCTTACTTTTATTTTTAAAAACAGTAATTGTGCTCACCCTCTGGAGTATAACTGTAAGTATAACTAAAGTATAACCAAAAGCTACATATAACTGAAGCATATCCCTCCCTTTTCAATAGTCTCTTCCTCATTTGTCAGTAGCGGCAGTGATGGACAGCTGATGAAACTCTTAAAGTAAAAAAAACTTTAATTTAAAATATAAGTCCTTTCTTCTTAGTTACTGACTTTTGCCTCTAGACAATTAACTTACAAATTCCCCAAATGTAATACTTAGTCTAGTTAAAATTTTTGTGTACATATTGGATCATATATACATTCAACATTGAGTCAGCAATGTTTATTAGCACTGCAGAGGCGAGGGCAAACAAGCCTTTGGTGAAACTCAGGATCCACCTTTATAAGTAAAGTTAATTTCCTGACCCCATTATTCTCTTCCAGTAATGTGCTACTATTCTTCTTCTGAATAAACTCTGACTCCAAAATGTATCATTTGCCAGTGTGGACAAGTATTGACCCTCCTATAACATAAAGTCTGTTTTTTACTTAGGGTATCTTTGCAACAAATAAGAATCAATCTGGCTAAACAGACAGACAAAATCCTGTTAGTTTCTCAGCCATGTTTTATCTGTCACTGCCTTGGTTGGTGTTCATAGCTCTGCACAGTGAAGACTGCAGTACAGAATCTAAAATTCTTACTTCAAATAGAACTAGTAGAAGAAAGTAAGGTTTTCTCTTTACCTGGAAGGTGAAACAGCTTTAATGAAGTAAACAAAATGCTAAAAGGCCTTATTCTAATCTAATTTGTTTCAGATTAATAAAGCAAAGTAAGCAAAACTCAGGTGTGGTTTTACATCTTACTCTGTACACATTTATCTCTGCTAAGATAGCTGCAGTGCAGTTGTGCAGTATTATGCCACTGTGTCAAGGCATTATGTCGTTTTCAATTCATATATTCTTCTAGGTAAGTACCAACTTACCTAGGAAACAGGAAAGTTTTGTTTGGTACTGCCACCTGCTAATACAGAAATTACTTCTACACGTAGTAAGGTGTTGTGCTGAATAGCAGTTCTGAGAATAGTATTTTTGCTAATAATTACAAACATAACTGATAGGAAAAAGAATGAATATTTTTGTTTGTTTGTTTTATTTTTGCATACAGGATATGTCAATGAGGTTGAAACCAATGGATCCTTTGATGCTATGCTGTTTCAAGCATTAAATCCAAATTAGGAAATGCCAGTTTCTATTGCTAATACAAGGGCAGAGTGAAGCAGAGAGTCAGTAATAGCTGACTGAAGACCATTAGAAAATGTAAAAAGCAAAACAAGAAAAATAAAGCTCTTCTCCTAGAGATTTTTCACTTTTCCCAGGCCATTCACTATTCCACTGGGAATGGGAACTGCCTTTTCTCCCTTGACAGAAGCAGTGGGAAATGAGTGGTATCTGAACTTGGGCACTTACTCCCATCAAGTAGATTTTTGGTTGTCACTGATTTCTTACTGGACCTTCCGGATGGAAAAAAAAAAAAAAAAAAAAAAGGAAAGCTTAAATTTACCAGGCTATTTCTGATATCAATACTTGTTGCTATTCTCTGCCTTTTACTTAAATGAGTTTGATCCAAATTTATACTAATGTAAGGCCTCCAACTTCCAAGCAAGAACATTCTTGCAGAGGTCTGGGCACAGCTGCTGATATATACAAAAGCACATTCAAAAGACAATTGTCTAATCAGCTAGAATTTTTAGTCATTAATATCCAATCTCCAAGCACATTTAGTATGCATCCTGGCATGTTTTATGAGGCTATTATTTCTTTTTCTAGTACAGTTATTTAAGTACAGAATGCAGCATGGTCAATATAGTAGGAAAGATTATTTTCTATAATAGCTTAGTGGCTTTCTTTCATACACCCTTTCATCCATTCCAGCAAGTATATTGCCAAAGTGCCTGAAATTTTATGAGGCATTTAACTAAACAAATGCAGAACAGAAACTTGATCACAGTGCTGTGAAGAAAAATCCTGCCCTGACCACTCATTTTACAAATACTGAAGTGACCTGGAACAAAGCTTTGAATACTCTTTTCCATTCCTCTATTTTCTTATTACTATTATAATTACAGTGCACATTCAAACATTATTAATGCACATAAAGTTCAGTAACCCCAACTGCTTTAGCAGCAGCATATCCATACCTAAATGCAGCCTTTTCTCCTGCTGCATTATACTAATGATTTTCATAAATAATCATACATTTTTAAATAGCTTTGACTGTCTTATGCAGTAGGAAAAATCAGCTTAAGAAAAACAAATATATTTTAAATTATGCATTCGTTCTATACATTCCCACTGCATCTTTATATCAAAACCAATTACCAATGAATGAAATATCCCTGAGAATATGTAATATGTTTTATCAAGAAAAAAATCACAGTTATTAATAAATTGTATTTGAAAGGTTTTTTTCAGCTGTTTAGCCGCATTTTATAATTAAATCCCTTTCTTGCAAGAGTTGATTGGCACTTTGCTGTAAGCTGACAGGTGAACATTCATAACCCTTTTCTATTCCTGTTTCAGACATACCCTGCCGGTGTGGATCATCCTTGTTCTGCTAAGTTTCATGCTGGGTAATAGAGGAATAGAAGCAGGATCGTTGCTATTGGTGCTCTCTTGAAAGCAGGTACAGTATGTTTGACTTCTCATTCTCTAGAAAAATCGAAGTTTTCAAACACTGATTTTTGCTCAGTCTGATCTAGTGTTCTCATCGTGACCATGTCATTTTGAACCTCATGACTTCTCTGCTCAATTGCCTCAAAACTGGAGACAGCACTAAGATATGTTTAGGATGATAAATGAGACATGATAGAAAAGACCAAAAAGTTATTCTGATTTAAAGTGTAAAAAGTGTGAGTAATCCAACTCTGAGAGCATTTATTTCTTTATTTCATTTTTCTGACTATCTCAAAGAAAATCTGTATGTATGAAATTCCTGGACACAGATGCTTGAGTAATAACTTTGCTATTATTTCAACTGAATTAATCTACTACATCTACTACAGTGAAAGATTGTGCCATCAACACATAGCTTTAACAAAACATATGCTTATATGGGCTGTGTGAATTAGTTTTTGATTATTAGTGAAAGCCTGGTGTCTAATTAATTTAAATACTATGAATTTGTAATCTAGTTTATATCTCCAGATATGGACAAACATGAAATAATAATCATAATAACATATAAATTAATATCTTCCAACGTGATATTAATAATGTAAATGACAATGTCAAAATGTTTCAGCTATCTCTTAAATGATCTATTGGCTGTTACTGTCAGTTACTTATTAATATGCTAATAAAAAATAAACGCTATTATTATTCATCAACTACATAATTTATGAGTCCTATATCCTAATGAAACTTTATTTTCACCCTGAACTTTTGCTATGCCCACTATGGCATGCATTTTAAATTCAGATTCTCATATGAGATAAGAATAGTTTCCTCCCAGTGTATTACATAATTCATATACTTTTAAAAATCAGTTATAAACAGAAATTATCTGACTGACCAGAGAACATCTATAACAGATGTGTTGATATTTTAGCAAGAAATACAAGATTTACAATACACAGACAGAATTTGTAGAGAGGACTGTCAGCTTTGTAAAGACATGGAAACTACCTTTTTACCCACTGGAGCAAGAGAAAAACGTGCACGTCTCTCTATTCTGGGTTATGATTTCCTTCAGTAATCAATTTAATTGCATTGTTTTCTAATGGTGCATCTTTGGTTAATATTACTCAGAAGTGTAGTGATTTGAAACAGGAAGTCTTATTTAAACAAAAAGATGAACATTTTTCCAAAGAAAACACCACTGAAATGCTGTTTAAGATTTTCTTGCAATCCAGTAGCACTCTCTCAATGTTGTCTGAGAGGAGATGAATTACATTTCATAGGAGCATTTTGCTGATGGAAGGTCGAAAAGAAAACTTGCTGTTGAAAAGGGCTGCAGGCAGAGTGCTATAGCTCGTGAACAGTGATCTGCAGCACTGGTTGATGTGTCAAGAACAGTCAAGAAGTCTGTCAAGACTGTCAAGAAGTTCCTCTGAGAAAAAAACAGTATCCAAAAAGATTATATGGTTTACTAGAACTTCAATAAATAAAAGAACGAAACTTAAAAATGTCATGATTAATGATACTGAAATTTGCAGATAAATGTGAAAGTATTAGTACTTTTGAATTTATTGCCTATATAAACTAACTTGCGTCAAAGGAAAAGCAGAGCTTATCAGCCTGAAACAAGAGCAGAAATTATTTTAAGAAATTGCAATGCTGTCTTGTTATGACAAGTGACTTGATAGTGTGAAAAAAGAAATGAGACAGCTTTAGCGGCTGCAATAGGGTCTTCTAACTGATGTGAAAGAAATATCTAACCTTTACCATGACAAGGTGTTAATGAAGACAATAAATCTCTCTTGATCTTTATGACTTACCAGGAGACTCACAAATCCATGTCAAAACCCTAGACTGTCTCATCAGTGAAGCCCAATGATAAGCCAGGTACTAAAGTACACTTCATAACTCTCCTTCTAGTACTTACTGTGATAAAAAAAAGGCAATAAGCATCCGATTAACCCTATATATTAGTAAAATAATTATAAAGAGTAGATTTGGGGACTTTCTGGCAAGAAGAAGCCATGCATTGTGTAAGAGATATACAGACACAGGCAAAAATTAAAGGATTGTTTCCATTACTTCAAATAATTATCAGCTGCTTTGAGTGACTCCAATAATGCATAAGGCACCAGGAGTATCTTTGTCTTCATAGAAGATGGAAAAAGTAAGTCAATAAAATTTCCTTTAACTGGGTATCACAGTAGTCAAACAGTCTAGCTGAAAATCATTATAATACACTAGATACATTGCATTTATTTCCACATTGTTTTTCATTCACCATGATACAAAGGGGAAATCTTGCTGAAAAGCCAAGCCAAAATATCTAATGATCAAAATGTACAATTCATTTAGTGAAAGTACATTATAATCCTATGCAGTCAATACTCATTCATAAGTAAAATAGTTGTAGTTTGAGTTACTTTAATGGACTGCATCACAACTTAATTTTTTCAAGGCAAAGGCTGTGTTTGCTACATATCTAGCCATTGAACCCTTCTGCTGGATTATGAACTAAAAAGAAGTTTTCAAACTTGCCATATGTGCTTTGACCTTATAAAGTTCCCACCGCTAACCTGTTTTCCTTGTTGAAACTTATCAGTTCCCTTTGAAGGTGCCACAGCAGGACAGGAGCATCACCACCTGAGGCCACTCCTGTCAGCCACTGAAGCCTTTTGTACAGTTGTGGGTGTGAAACCATCCTGCAGAGTTCTGTCACATATGCTATGGCACACCCACAGACTCATAATTTAAAAAAATTAAATAGTCCAAGCACATTAACTAGCTAGGGTGATTAATTAACAGCACATAGCCAGGGTCACAAGTGCACTTTTAAGTGTTTGATGGCCTCATCTGGGATGTCCTCCCAATTCCATGGGTCCAGGGCATCCAGTTCAGCTCAAGCTTGGGCATCTTGCCTGAAGTGCATCATGGGTGTACCCATATGTGTCCTCATTTCCTTTGAACCGCTTAGAAGTATCCATGTCTCTCTCTCTCTCCCCCTCTCCTCTGTTCTTGACTGGACTTTCTGGATTGACTTGCTAAACATGGCCCATTACATCACCTTCTTTGGTGACATGTGGATGGTTGACAGTGACTTTTCCATCAGCACACCTGCCCTGTTCAGCCCCTGTTGGAACATGATCCATTCCATGAGAGCACTGGCTGTGCTGGGAAGAGCATCAGCTCCGGGTTTACCTCTTTTATGAAAGCAGCCCATCCCTTTCAATCCCTGATGCGTATTCGAACTTCCTTTTCATATTGCCAAAACTGCTTCCTCCTACCCCACTTTTTTTAGGGGGAAGAAACAAAGAAAGAAAAAAGTGAGTACTTTCTGGCAAGCCCATCAGTTCACATCTGCAACACCAGAGAATGATGAACAAAAGATTTAAGAAAAGTCCATTAATGGAAAGTACTTAAGAAGCAACATTTCCTACAATCACACACAGTTAAGTGAGCTTTATTTTTATATAAGAAGTATGAGATATGAGATTACATACCCTGAAAATATGAATGAAAAATGGAGGCTTAAAAGCACACATACAGTTTCTTGCTGTTACAATACAGAGGTGAGACTGTGGAGCATTAATCCTACATCAAATCCTACTTTATACTGGTATTTTTAGGCCATAAAAAAATGTACTTGCAAATTCATCCCTCAAGAAATGCTAGCACACTTTGAACAAAGTAAATTGCCCAAGGAAACCCCGAAACACTCCATATCAAATCTACCTCATTATGAATAGATGCCTGTCAGACAACACCATTCTTTCCTCTCTGCAGTTCATTGGTATTCTCTACCACCCACAGACCACTCTTTCTGCTCTCCTGATCAAACAAACCTGCTTCTGCCTATTCCTACTGTCAAACACAGCTCTTCAACTCACACAGTCAAACCAAAGCACACTAACAGCTTCAGACACTCAGCTTGCAGAAATGCATGCTGACATGCTTCAAAACACATCCTATGTTGCCCAGGAGAAGGAAGGGTTATTGAACACAGTTTCTGTCCACACCAGCCCTTAGGCTAGCACAGCTTTTCCAATGCCACGGGGGTATGAAGACAGTGGGACTGTTATGAATAGCTCTGCTCTACTAGAAGAAACACCAGCAGAGATAGCACAGGTGACACCAAGGAGTACTGTAATGGTTGGAAGTCAGCTTCTGCTAGAGAATTAAGGGCAGCATCCAGTACCATTGATCTCAAAAAGTGTTGGGTGCTAAATTAACTGCCAAACTTGCAAGAGTAAGTATGTTTTTGCTATTTTCCTACAACCACACATAAAATCCTCTTCTAAATTAGTACAAGAAAATTAATTAATGATTAAATTAATTTTATGCAGTGAAAAGCAGAATCCTCTCTCACATTTACAGCATGAACATAATTAAGTTTAAACAGAACTTTCAAAATTAATTCTTATGAAACGAAACACTAGAAATTATGTTGGCTGTTGTGAAGAATGTTTCTGCTTTGTACTAGCAAAATGAGCCTAGATTCTATCAGAAGTTTGCATGTTATGAAAATATTAAGAAACAAATACACCAGTTCCCTATGAGCTTAAGGGTCTCCACTGAGCTCACTTCTGTTTATCAGTACCTCGTATTAGAGGACCCAACGCTGGAGGCAGCACTCCAGATACAGTGTAATGCAGGTAACAGTCGTGCTCCTCAATCTGTTTACTGGCTGTGACCCTCCCTGTGAATGCTCCCAGCCCAGACTTACTCAAGACAGCAATGTACCAGTCAGAGCACTCAGCTTGCTGTGTACCAGGACCCCCAGATGCTCTCCAGTACAGCTGCTCCCACTAGAGCTGTTCCACGTATTCCTTCTTAAGTGCAGATCTGACATTTTTCTTTATTGCATTTCGTCTGACTCCTGCTGGCCCATTCCTCCAATCTGTGTAGGTCTCTGGAGAATGGCTCTCCCAGTTTTGGCATCACCTGCAATCCTGTTGATGGCACATTTCTTTGCAGGTTATTGATAAAGCTGTGAAACAGGACAGGTTTCAGGGGAGATTCTTGACTCTCCTTGTCATCAGCCTCCAGGTAGAACACAGCCATTATCTACTAAGCCTAGTGATCCAAATAGGCTTTTTGTTTATCCAGCTCATTGTCCACCAAACTGTGATTTCCTAGATATAATATTTCAAGTGCAAGCACATTTTCAGATACAATTACCTATAGACAGAAAGGAGCAGCACAGAGCTGCTGCCTGAATTCTATGCCTGGCTGCATTGTTAGAAGTTTAAGTGCAACTTGGAGTATGTGACAGAGATGTATTATTGCCTGAAGAGCTGCAAGATCAAGGGTTTATCTGAATAATTTGAAAAAGTACTTCAGTAAAAAGTGTGGCCCTCTAAAGTTTCCAAGACCCATTCCTAAGCTGTGTTATTCTGCAATCTACATAATGAGTCACAGTCCAAGATGCACTTTTTGTTAGGAAAAAAACTTCTAATTTTCAAGCAAATTCACAATCACCAATCACTTTTTTTTTTAAATTACAGTCATCTTACTGACATGCTTTACAATGATATTTAGAGATCAGCTAGATTACAGCATAAAAGAGTAGCTGGACCTAATGTTTCATTATATTTAAAGTACTTCTAGGTTCAAGATACACAGACAGAATAATTTCTATTCCACAAAGTGGCATGATGAAGTAATTTGCTGCTGAGTAAATTAAGTATGTGACTGAAACCTCCAAATATTAAAAAGAATCCTGCTCAAAACAGACCAAAATCAAAAGCACATATTAATGAGACAAGATATTTATATATTTGGAAATGCTACAAAAGATGCTAGCTAATTATATTTATTCCAAAATTTTAAAGTGAATTACAAAAGCAAAGAAGTTCCTATGAATTCATGTAAAGATGACACTAATTGCCACTCCACAAATCAACTGTACTTGTTAAAAAGCAATTAAATTTATGGCAGAAAATATTTTTCACTTGTTAAAATGCACATTACCTAAATATAATTTTGTTCTTCTAACTTGTTTTGAACTTTGCTTGCCATCCAATTTGGAAAAAAATCGCTCCTATTCACTACCATTAGAGTTTCTGTCGGTACCTCATAGCCCCTTCTTGTCACTGCTCTAGTCTAAGAAAAAGAAAATTAAAAATTTAGTTTATTTCTTCCCAAGCTTAGTCCTTTCTGTGAAGTACCAAAGGAGTCTATGTCTACCAATTTTTAACACATCAATCTGCTATTCTCTGACAGCATATTTTTTCTGTGTGCTTTTGCTTTTTGTTTACTGACTCTTCTCAGAATCTCAGGAACAATATGATGGTTGTGGACTGGTAGCTTTCTGTTCCACGTTTTTTTTCCCTACAAATTTCCACATTATTTCCATAAAGCCTGCTTAACACAATGCTTATCTATTAACTGCAGGATGTGTGAGAGTACATGCACATTTCTAACAAGGGAAGCAGAGCACCTGGTTTTGCTACTTTTGCTAAGCAAAAGGAGTACAGAGCACCATAACTCACTCTATGTAACATTCCTCCAAAAACACCTTCAGAGAAATAGCCAAGCTGACTTTCTGAATGCACAATGGTTTCCAACAAGATTGTCCATTTGGGGAAAAACAAATGCTTCAAATATTTTAGTTGTGTTGTTCTGCTCTTGTAATTCTTAGTCCACTGCTAATGTCACATAAGAAAAAATGGGCACAGATTCTGTAATACTGATTAACTGAATAAATTAAGTCAACTCATTTTATTGATTTTGTAGATTAATTGATTTTCATAGTGTTAGTCAAGAGAAGATTATGGCTGTCTTTTCATAATTTTTCTCTTCCTAATGAACACATGTAACAGAGCATGGAATACAGACTCCAGTACAAAAGTAGGATTTGCTTTTCTGAGTGGCTCAGCTTATCATAGTTTTAGAAGCTATAAATAACACCACAAAAGAATAAAATCTACAGATCCCCAGAGGCCGTTTACATGTCAGCATTACTCATATAATGGGACACTTAAATAGAGTGTAGACTGGCTTTTCTCCCTTAAGACTGCAATATGTAAGAAGCAAGACTGCAATTAAGAATAAAAAGAGAAACAAAACTAAAACCATTAAATATTTAAACATTACATAATCTTAATGCAATTGATCCAAATTTTGAGCTAAGAATAAAATTGCAAAAGTCATAAGACAAATATGAGTATCTAAAAATTCACATCACCTTGCATTAGCTGGAGGGTTTTTAAATAGCAATATCAAATAACTGCAAATCCCTTACTTGTCTTCTTATATTGTCATTAAAAATGCCTTTTTTCTTACTCCAAAAGTTATCCAAAGGACATAAGAATAGTAATATTTTGCAATTCATTGTTTCAGAACATACTCTAGTATGCTTTCAGTCACATCCACAGACGTTATAGCATGTGTTTATTAGTTGCAAAATCCTGTTCCTAACACTACTTAAAAAAAAAAAAAAAAAAAAAAAAAAAAAAAAAAAATTGATTTTCCCTATAATGGCAGGAAACATTTACCATTTACAAGAGGAAAGCTTTCTCATTTATCTCAAGTGTTGAATTAACTGTACAGAAACTAAATAGTAAGAAACAGTAGTTCAGGAAAACTGTGTTTCATCTGACCGAAACCCCATCATACATTGAAAAAATAATTCAAGTACAATCTTAGATTTTCAACATACAAAAAGTCTCCAATTTCTTTATCAATTTGTTTTAGCTTAAGCTAGGTTTCCCCTTTAGTGTTTTGTTGGACCAGGAAGAGACTTGCCTATAGACTGAAAGCTGTTACTAGTTTTACAGAACTTTGAACTTGAGGCTGCCAAACTATCAGAATAGTGATTTATTTTTGTTAATATGACCTAAGCATCAAATTTATTTTTTCTTTTGGGACAGATAAAATTTATTAAATCAGCATGCCTAGCATGAAGTTTATTAAAATTAGGAATTTGACTGAGTACTACTCTTGAAGTATCATTGCTTTATTGTATGAGTGTTCAGAGAAAACAAGTTTAGAGTCATAATAGCAGCCTAGGTGGTCCCACACTATCACATGTGAGCTGCAGGAACAGCAGTGAAGGCACAGAATATGATCTGGCTACAGATTTTTTAATCTGAGAGTATAACCATCAAACTGTTTAAGCTCCTTCCCACAGCCTCAAGGAAGCAGCATGTGGCAGCATTAGAATGACGGCTGCCAAGTTTTCCTGCAGTGTAATTCTTTCTTTTCATCACTATCAGATCAATATTTTTCCAAGTTAACAGTATGACTTAAACAAAAAAAAAAATAGTTCAGTTGTTTGAGCCAGAATTTTTTTCTTTTTATTTCATTATTACGTTTTTATGTAAGCTGACAACCACTAAAGATCAACTTTATCTAAAATAAAATCATTCAGTATTACTGTTTATCCTCTTTGCTTTGGAAAAGCAGAGAAAAGAGAAGGACATACCTGATGTAGGTGAACTATAAACTTAATTTCAAAATATTTGGGAAAGCATTTCTTTTAAGAGAAAAGTGTTTTAAAAAATGAAAAGATCATCAGAATAGGATGCTCCATCAGGGATGATTGCTCATGGAGTAAAATACAGCTTTTATACTCTTAAATCCCTCAGCATCAAAAGATTAAAAGCTAGTTATAAAATTATTGACTTCAACTTTCAGAGGAATGGAGCACCAAAGTAAGCATTGTTCACTGTCACCACACACTCGACAATCCTTTTAATGAATTGAAAAAACTTCTCCTTAAAAATTCGAGATTTATTTTTTCCAGCTTCTTTTGGAAAACTGTCTTGAAACTTCATCACTTCCAAGCATAAGCCCTTACAGAGAGTTTAACCTATTACTTCCACCAACTTAATCACTTACCCTAGAAACAATTTTTTTTCTCTATTGATCATATCTCACTCCTGCTTTCTGTTTTGCTGTGCTAGATTCTGTAAGAGAGCTCTCCATCTCCATTCATTACACTTCTGCCAATGTGAATTCATGTCATAAATCAAAATGAGCTGCCACAGGCTCTGATCCTTGCATGGCACAGGCCACATGCCCAACAGTCACATGCCCAGATACAACAGGGCAGGAGTTATGTCCACAAATGTTTCAAATTCAGCAGGAACACCAATCTTTCAAAGCCTTCCTCATCCTCCACCTCAGCCACTCTGCAGTAGCAGCTACACTTCATGTAGCTCATGCCAGCACACACTGCAGTCAAGCTCACCTCAGTTTGAGTATTAAATGTAAAACTAAAAAAAATCCCTCCAAACAAACAAAAACCCCAAGAAAACCACCAATCAACTTCCCCCCCACCCCCAAATATATGTAATTGAAGTACGTAATTGTGCTTGTCAATTTGTACAAAATAACCTGTTCTCACAGAGATTGTGGTACTAGGTTTTTGAAACGAGGGTGGTCCCTATCTCTCTTCTGTCTCCATTGCTGCAGTTTACCTGCCACTTCAAGGGGAGAGACCTGCTTTCAAACCTGCCCAGTATTTCAGGCAAAGCAAGGATCACCTTCAGGGCACCTACCATACTGACATGCAAGTTTTTAGAATGCCTCTTTGCTGTTCATTTTCTTTCCTGCACTTAAGGCACCCAAAAACAATAAAAACAAAACAGAAACAAGGTATGCAATGCCTCTCAGAATGTATTAGGAAAAAAAAAATAAAAGGAAGTGTGGGCATAAATTCATAGGCACCAAGTTGTTTAAATACTGTAAGTTATCCTATATGGATGTGAAACTGTCTTCCACCTGGGCTGTGAACAGTGCTAATTTCAAGCAAAAAAGCCCACAAAACACACCCCCTACCCCTCATGCCCCCCTTCCCTAAGCAAACAGAAAAGAGAATTAGCCAGCACATTTTGGAGACTCTTAGGGAAAATAAAATGATTTTGAGAGGTCTGTCAGACAAATAAACAGTCTGGCAAAGACCGAAGAAAGCTGTTTAGAACTAAAATGTTTTTGCCTTTTCAATCCAATATTACCATGGTTTTGAGCATGACTGTAATAGGCAGGGTGCATCTGCTCACTATCATCTGTAGTATTTCCTATTCATGGCAAGAACAGATGGAGCCTCAGTAATCCTCAGCAGATCTTATTGATCTATGTTTTGGAATAACATCTAAACCAGAATACACAGTATTTCATTGATGGAAAAAACCTCAGTTACTCACAAAAACAAAAGGCCAAGACACAAAAGAAGACAGTTTTAAAAGAACTTATTTTTCTGTAGTTATTTATCCCACTAAGGTCTAAAGCTTCATTGAAAGAACTTTTATGTTTTATTTTTAAGGTTTTTTTGTTTTTTTTTAACACAGTTGTTTGAGCTTGAGGTTTTGTTTCCTGGATGGTTTATGTTACAGCTGTATAACAGCAGAGCAGGCAACTAACCACATTCAGAGCATATTACTATTTTTAAATAATAATGGTTAACCAAAGCAGAGAATAATCTTTGCTTGATACTTGTAGGTTTATGCCCTTCACTTTCTGCCACTTACTGACACCAGCAAATACTTTTCTTTCAAGCAGCTTAGATGTAAGGTACAGCACAGTTATCCCTAGAGCAGTTCAGGGAATGAAGTGCAATCTGACCCACCTGAACTCTTTTGCCTCCCTCCTGCCCTTTTTTTTTTTTTTTTAGAAGTCACTTTTCCCCAGTACAGTTCTTTCATCTCTCACAAATGAATGAGCTTTGTAAAGGAGAAATCACTGCTGCCCTCCAGTCCTCTATATGGGTGCACCAGGTTGCCAAATTACCACCTGCCCAATGCAAATTCTACATTTTCTAGGTAAGAGAAACATACAGCCTATATGTGGCATTTAGACATAGAGCCCAGCTAAATAAATTAGCATTCTGCCGATGCATACCAGCAAACCTTCAAGCAGAGACTACTGACTGTGTCTCATAACATATTCCTAAGAGCCTTGCTGCAGTCAATAAAAGGCACATGAAGATTGATGATTGTGTTAGGAGAGGAATATATTTCCACTGAGAGAAATTTATAAATTATGGTCGGTAAAATTTCAACATAGCATTTATGGTAATCTTTAAAGATAACCTAGGATATCACTTTTCTATAGAGTCACAAGTCAGAATGTAAGCATTTATCCTAGACGCAATATTTAAGAAAATCCTGCTTCGAGTTTTCTACTTTGTGAACCCATATAGGATGAGCAGCATATATTCTAAAATGCATAACTGGAAGAAAAGTTATAATTTCTGGCTGTTGTTCTGTAGCTGTTCCTGTTGCAGCAGATCAAATAGCAGGTATGGCTTGCCTATGGAAAACAGCTTACCAAAGTATCAAGTTCCTTAACAAAGCACGAGTACTGAAAGTAGTTACCACTAGACAGAGTAACATAAAGAAGAAACCTTTACTTTAAATAATAGAGTACGTATTTAAGGGTTCTGCAATCAGGAGGTTGTGAATAGGTCTTTTACTTAGAATATAAACTTGGATGCCATATCACATGACTACAGTAAGTCCAAGATGACTCCTTAGGGCTGAACATTTTGAAAATCCAAAGCCAGAGTGAAATAGCTGCTCATCTCTTTTTACTGAAAGCACTGAAGAAGCACATACTGATAAAGTTATCTATTTGCCCAAGGTTTTCCTCAGACCTTTACTTAATTCCGAATCCAAGACTGAAAGAGCTAAAACTTAAAATGTCTTACTCTATCAGTCTATCCTAGGCAAGTTAGAACCCTTTCTTTAAAGTTGAGCAGGATTTGCTACCCATAATGTTGCATCCACTTCCAAGATTTCATTTTGTTCACAAGCAATCATAACTGCACATAAATCTTCATCCAATGTACTTCCCAAGTCCCCCTCCACTCCTCTGTTTTGCTCATGTCTGTTACTGAGTTTTGGGAAAACTGATTTAGTAATAGTTTGACAGCAAGAAGCTGTTAAAACCATAGGGATTGTTGATTGCAACTCAGTTACTATTTCCCATTTTATCACACAGTAGTTAAAATGGATTTTGCAATTTTCAGAATTCCCTGTTTGAATGCACATAAATCTTTTTAGTCCTAGCCTTGAGCTACGCTAAGTAATTTTTATTAGCTCATAAACAATGATAATTCCTTGAAAGATTTTAGTACTACTGAGACTTTTCCTTTTGAGTCTTAAGTAACTTCAAAATGAAAACAAGTTTACAGAAAAAGGTGCTAGCTAATGATTTAAGAAAATATACGCTCTAAAGTTTAGATGCAAATTGAGTTTCAAATTGCTTTGTGGCTACTTCATAGGATGATCTGGTTTGTTTCATCTTTGAGGATGTGAACAAACATCACCACCAAATCAGCTATAAATGTGGTATCCAGAATAATGACCACAATTAGAAAGATTCTTTCTGTACTCTGAGATGAGTTTTTCAATACTACAGCGGCTGTTAAAATTTAAGAACCTGGCCTTTCAAGTAAATAATACTTGCAGGAATTTTACATAGACTTTCTGACTACTGTATTAATTGAAGTAGCAACTAATAGCTACAGTTCAAAACAGCTACTGTTCACAGAAGCATGACAAATATAATCTTATAGAAATTTATTCAGAAATCAACCAGTATGCTTCACTTTGCCACTGCCTTTATTGCTATAAGAAAGCATACATTGACAATTATTACTCTCCAAAGGCTATTCACTAGTCTTTATGAAGCTAGCTGATCTAAGTCAAATTATTAATTAAAAAATCCATTTATTAAAAAAGAAAAAAAAAGAGAGAGGGAAAAAAGTAAAAGTCACTAAGTAAATCAGAATTAATGTGGTTAAGGTCTTATTTGTTGCTTCAATTTGAATCCAGTCCAGGATCTAATAAATGGACAAGTATCTCTTTTTTGTCCTCAACAGATTTTGAGTCAGAACATCTATCTCTGCTCTGGCCTAACCTAACAAAATCTGAGGAAAGAAGTCCAGGATGTTTTCTTCTCCTCTTTATCTTTTATACCTGACAAACAGATGTCAGTTCAATCTTATTACTGAGGACTCCTTAGAGATAGGTAATCTGGAATATGCAAACACCCAGGGCTCTTCCTTCCATTTTAGTGGCATGTTCACTAGACCAGCACCATGTCTCTGTTCATCTTTCTTCTTTTGGTCTAGCAAGTCTGCACCAACCAACCACTTCAATGCCAGCCCTGGGGTTTAAACATCTGTGGGATGCAGGAGATTCCATGGCGTACACAGTGCAACTGGGCAGTACATTATTTGTACAGATGTATCTATGTATCTATAGCTAGAAATAGAAAAAATGCCAGGTCTCAATTTGAACTGCCTCTCATCTCCAAGTGACACTATCAAGTGTCTAATGGGTAGCATTATAGATCTAAAAATAAGATCCATGAACATACTGCATGTCATTAAAAAAAAAAAAGTGTGTGGGTGTGTGTGCATATGTGTGTGCTTACATGCATCCAGTCTCCTTGTCTAAGGTGACATGTAAAGCCTACATGCAAGGTTTAGAAGTTGAGTTTTGCACAGACTAATCTGTATGTGCCCAGGTCTCTTGTTGGATTAGAGTTATCACTCATCTTGTTATATTTTTTGCTCTGCAGCTTCAATTGAGTTAGACAAACATCTAAATACCACATTGTATAACTGCAATTTCACAATCAAACCCCAAAATACCTAACAGGAAATTTATTATCTAAATACCTCATTGTATAACTGCAATTTCACAATCAAACCCCAAAATACCTAACAGGAAATTTATTATCATTA
Organism: Sturnus vulgaris; assembly: GCF_052056855.1. Taxonomy (NCBI): domain Eukaryota; kingdom Metazoa; phylum Chordata; class Aves; order Passeriformes; family Sturnidae; genus Sturnus; species Sturnus vulgaris. Next base: position 16,652,843 of record NC_142246.1, read on the forward strand.
GCAAGCTCATTGACATCTCTTGTAAGAGAATATGAAATAAGAGAAAAGACTAAATATGTCTTATTTTGAGTGACTAAGCCCCAACAAGGAATTATCATTGTTTCTGCCAACATTAATTGCACTTCCTTCACATGTTGGCACTTGTGTAAAAACTGTGACTCTTGGGTATGTCAACAGTGCAGTCTGGTATGTTTTAGAGCTATTATTAAGAATATCCAGACATCTCATGGTTATAGTATAAGAAAGCACATAATAATTACAGTAATTTCCCACAGAAAAATAGAGACTTCTGTTTCACTGAAATTCTACTATACAGAACTGATTTACACAGTACTGCAGTTTGAAACTTCATTTTCCTATACATATGTGCAGAACACCTAGTATTCCTCCTTAATATTAGTTACAAGTCAGGCGAGTACATGAAAATTCTGAGCATGTAAACAACAAATTCATTCCAGTTATCCAGAGAAAACAGTAAAAGCTTAAAGACTCAACTACTTAAAACAACTTAAAATACACAAATATAAAATTTACATTGCAAGTGAATTTTCACTTTCAGTGCCATTTAGAACATTGGCATTGCCCAATAAGCATGCAATTGATACTTTTTTTTTAAACTTAAAAAAAAGCTTTAGCAAAAAGAAGATAAAACCCCAAAGAAATTATTTTAATTTAAAATTTTCTTCAGTGGAGCATCTGCCTGATTTAAAAGAAATAATCCTCAAATATTTGGCCTAATATTTGGGAAAAACTACCTATTAAAACTAAGAGCAGGCTTTCAGCTTAGAAGAATTGAATGAAGGCAGTTGCAGTAGTTGTTTGATTCCCTCCTATTCACAAAGGGATATGCTTTTTGTTCTTGGTTTTCCTTTGTAATCCTAGAAAATAATAATTCTGGATGGTAACCCAGTTCTTCTCCCAGTCTTTAGCTCCTTCTTACTTTGCCACCAGAAAATCTGTATTCTTCCACGTTGTTTTTGCTTCATCCTTCAAATGAAAAATGAGATGTTGGAACCCTCCTGCCTCCCATTTCCCATCAGAATACTCCTCCTCGTTCCAGTTGGCTGCAACATTCCCTGCAGTAGCCAGCATGTTCTACTGATAGCTATAAATTTTAACTGGAAATACTTCGTCCAAACAAAGTAATATCAAATGACTTTTGCATAATTAGACTTCTTCAGGCACACATCCAAATAAGCAAATGGGAATAAATCAAATATTCAATTTTCCCCAAACTGAAAGACAATCAAGTTTTCATAAACTGAAGTTATGAAATCCTTAATGCAATAATATAAAACTTAATTTTAGTCATCTGTGATTGTTTCAAGTGTATATTATCTCTTTACTACTACAGATTGAATGAGATTCATTTAATCTTCATTGTTATCCAAAGTTATTAACCTAAACTAGGAAGGTGTGAAATTAATGTTGCAACAGCCTCAAATTTCAGTATGTTCAGGGACTTTTAAAAAATCATCAGAACATAGGTTAATTGCTTCAAGAGAGTTGAAAAAATATATTTTTCCAGATTACTCAACGATCCTTTTATTTTTAAAAAAGTGTCATTTAATCCAGTTATTCAACTTTTGCCAACAACTTCACAGTTTAGCATAAAATTTGAAATTTAATTAAATGCTAATAAAATACATCGCTCGTATCACCTGCAGACTAGGATGTGGGTGGCTCAATTAGTTCAGTATTTACAGCTCATTGAGTTGTGAAGGGCAAATGGAAACTTTTTCACATTACAAACGGCACTATTTGAGAACTGGAACTGGAGGAAGATATAAATGTTCCAAAACTGGAATAATAAACACAAAGGCAGAATGAATATATCAGTGTTGTCTCATGATAAAGGGAAAGGAAAAAAAACAAAACAAAAAACAAACTCCAGTCATTAATTATTAGGAGGTATTTTAAATTGACAAAGTCAGCATTTTAAGAAAAAGAAAACCTGATGTTTGTTGTGCTATTAATCAGTCCATGTCTGTACAGATCCTAATCTCCTATTTCTTCCAATTTTTACGCATTTTTGTAAGGCAACCCGTAGGTGGCCTGTTAGATTTATTAATGGCTTTCCCTGCCCAGGTTGATTACTGTCTCTTCTTTTTGGTCATAAAATATACAATAGCTCATCAGTAGCCTGATGAAGTTCACAGGTAGCCTGGGCATTTTTCCTCCAAGGTCTGAGCAGGTATGAGAAAAACCTGTTCTACCCCAAATTGTCTTCAGTGTCCACTAAGTTAAGAAAAAAATCAGGAAGGCTGCAGTACAAGGTTCATGCCTTCCCCATATAATCTTACTTCTCTTGGACTGATGACAGTTTATAGTTTCTACAGATACTAGTATCTGCATTCAATGGTAGCAATTTGGGGAAATATTTAATTCAGAGTTCATTGTGCATATCCTGGGCATTACTTTTCTTTATTCACTATCTCAAAAGACAACCTCTATTCTTAAACAGCTATCACCTCAGAAAACTGAGTTCAAGCACTGCTGTTCTCCAGATGCAAGGACCAGACACTGGGCACTGGCATGGTAAGCACATGATGGCACAACCCCACAGGGAGGGTTTGAGGCTGCTCTCAGGCCAGTCTCACTGTCCTAGCACTCCTCCATGCTTGAGGGGGCTCAAGCATGGCTTAATGAGTCAGGGACCACAAGGTGATGCAACTGCACATAGTTGGCATCATGTCTGCTCTGGATTGCTATTCAAGCGGCCAACAGTGTGATGTAAATGAAATAAATGTGACTTAGAGAATTATTTCTGCTTTTGTAGTACACAGGACTGGTCTAACAACAGATCAGGTTAGTCCTCTGTACAGTGCCTAGAGGAGGGCAGGTTTCTGGAGTGTTAGAGAAGTTACAGAGTTGTAGGCCAATGGACACAGGAGCTGCAGGTCAGTTGTGACAGGAATGGTAGAAAATGCCACAGCAGACTGATGTGTCAACATAGGGCAGAACAGCAATAGAAGAGGAAGTCCAAAATAAAGAAATCATAAACCAGAAAGACAGCAATAACATTGTAGATATCTATAGTCATTCTTCAAGGAGTTAAGACAACATAGGAGAAAAAATACCCATAATGCTTGTCTGGTAAATAAAAAGAAAAGTAGAGAAGAAAAATGAGTGAGCAAAACCCCACTGATCTCTCTTTAAAAAAAAATTCTTTCTTTTCCCATAAGCACGTGTAAGGTATTATTTGTGTGTCTGTTTGCATCAAGCCTTGGACAAATACTTCATCAAAGTGGCTTTGGCCCCAGTTCTTTGTACTAATGACCAGTGTACTTCAGATTATGGCTGAAGAGCAGCTATTGGCCAGACTTTAAAACAGATCTAAGATTTTATGTAGAGCTGTGAGAAAAATCCTTACATATCACCTTATTTGTATACAGTTTAAGACCTACCTAAAACCTATGAAATACTTTCTGCTGTTGACTCATTATCCAAGTGCTGCCCCTAGTTGAAGCAGTGGTGTGTAATGCACAGTTAAAGCTGTTCCTATCAGGCTACCATTTCAGCTGTTATCTTCACTTGATTTTGAAGCCCATCTTGACCAATATGCACTCCATTGTACTTTTTCCCTGCTGTACTTTCTATACATTTCCTTCTTGAACAAGTCCTTCAGCTTCTCTTTGGAAGCAAGCTTTCTCAAGGCCCATGTCTATGGTAGTATCTAAAACAATTGATCAGTAAATCAGATTTGCACAGGTTGGATAATGTTACAAGGAAATCCTGAGAGATAAGGCCAGTATTTTTTCATTCTTCATATGACAAGAGACTAAAACCTCAAAACAATGATATAAAAATGACTGTTTGGCAATAATTAACGAACAAACATCACTTGGCATTATCTACTCCTCCTCCAACTGATTTGGCTTCAGGCTAGTTTGATTTTTCAGTATCTAATGGCACAAAGAAGGTACAAATTAAAACTTTATCCCAGAGAAAGAAAACAGTCCTGTAGCCAGATAACTGGAAGAAGAGTCTAAGGAAATGATGACTGAGAACTTTAAAGGAGACAAAGGGAAAAAAATAAGTTTCTGTATGATCACAGAGAAGAGTACTTTAATAAGCAAATAAAGCATTCAAAAATGGGCAGAATTATATTTAGAAAATGGAAACTAGAATAGGGCATTGTTAGAGGCAGCATTAAGAGAAAAACAGAGATATAAGAGCTGAATAAATATACGGAGAGATTAAAGCAGCGAGGTAGCACACAAGAGAGAATAAATATAGATTTTTTTTTGTTTTTTTACCTCGTCTGGCTAGTCATATTCAGGGTTTTTTTTTTATTCTTCTCCCTTTTTATTCCTTCCCTTTCCCCTTGTTTTACAATCAAACTAGACAAGAGCATAAACAAAATCTGATGTGGCTACATACTTCTATTTCTGTGAAATGAGAGAAAGAAATAAGTGTATTTTCTTCACAGGTTTTTCATATGGCTTTTCCAGACTGAGCTACAAGGATCAGATCTATTTTTAATAGATACTATGGCTTCAGGTGGAAATTGGAGAATCATAAAAAAATTTCATTATTTAAAGTTGAAGTGTAGTGTCCCATTCTCTCTGTCTTCTTTATCACACCATTTTCCAGCTTCCACGTTAAAATGTGTTTGAAAGCTCTACATTGTTGGACTGCACACGTTTTGTCACCATACATGCACACAGTCTATAACAACATGATAGAGATATTTATCCTAGCATGCTACATGAGAAAGCAATCCACAGAATGAATGACAGAGGAGAAAGCAAAACAGGCTGAAGGATGATGTTTTCCACTCAGGAGCAAATTTCAATAAGTAAGCACATTAATATGTAACAATTGCAACAGTAGGAATAATGGATTCTGATAAAAAAGTTGATTTCTTCCTTCTGTCACTATTATTCTAAACAGCAATTCAGACAGTTTTTGAATAAACACTTGTAAAATAAATAATTTCTAAGGTTTTATTCTGATTGCATTATTCCAAAAAGCTTAGACCATCAATATTGCATGAGATTGACAGTAACTCATAAGATATTAATATGTATGTTTTCATTAGTTTATTGAGCTTATCATCAGGGAGAAAATATTAAAATTTAATAGAAACTACAGTATGGGAGAGTCAAAGCACAATAGAAAGTGTTACAGCTATGTAATCAAACTTTTTTAGAAAGACTATGCTTTTATCTGAAAAAAAAGTATCAATCATATGCTTAAAAAAATTAAGACAAGAAATTTTTTACCTTGAGGAGTACTTGCGGTAGTAGAGTCAGTAAATCTGAAGGCAAAGCATGCAAAACTTGCAAGGGGAATTTTATGGACTGAGCTGTGTAGTAGCAAGACATAATAATCTCTGAATAAGGTCAAACCAGGATATTTCTGCAACGTAAAATCTTATGCCCCGCTAATCTCTTGAATATTTAAAATAAGGCAATAAAACAGTTGTGTGGGGACAAAAAGAGGCAATTAAAGACTTAGGGAGTCCTTAATATTTCAGAATAATTAGATGAGTATCATCTACTTAAATAATTGAGAAGAATTAGTTATCAATTCCAAGATTTTTACATATAACACTGCAGAATTCATGATTGGTAGCATATCTGAGGTTATTATACCCATAACATTGGTTAAGTTAAAATGTCCTATTTGGAAGTGAAAAAAGGCTAAAGTGAGCTTTGGTTTGTTTTGTTTTCACTTGGTAAAATCTCTAGGCAAGCAACCTTCGTGGCCTATAAGAATATTTTTGAATATATTTTTTTGATGTTAATGACTTATCTTGCAATTACAAATTTTATTTTCAAGGATTTTCTGAAAACTAATAAGCAATCAAATATCAGCATTTTAAAAAGCTATTATAACATTAAAACAAAAAAAAAAAAGCTTATTAACTAACCAAAATTGAATAATTAAGGTCACAATAGAAGATTGACTCAATAAATCAGTGTATTATAAAAATATTTATTGCATCCCAAATCAACACATCCTACATCTATCTTGGGGTCAAGAGAAGAACAAATTACATAACGTTAATAAGGATTAAAAAATTGAAGCATTGTTTTCCTTTAATCTAAAATCCCAGACAGTATTCTAGCCAAAACAGTAATCCTGACCTAAAGGACACAAACTGCCTTTCTATTTCTTTTGCTCAAGTGTGGTTTCCCAGAGCAAGCAGTGTAATCAATTGAGCTGGTCTTAAAGCACCCAAAATAGTTATTCCAGCTCAGCACTTCAGAACTTCTCACATTTCTGCTCAGAAATGAATATTCTCTTGCTTCCCCTTGTACCCTGCAATGCTAAGCACGTACAAGGGACTCACCTGGGGTGACAAATAAACTACTCTTGAATGCCAGATTTCAGGGATCTTGCTTTAACTTTTATGGTGATTAATAACCTTCAAGTGCCAGTTGTGAGGTTTCTGGGAGATATTAAAGCTGTAACATAAATTACATATCTATATTTCCATAGTTGGTTGTAACACCAAAGACATCCAATGCCTGATACCCTTGACAGACTGCTGCCCTGATACATATGAGTTACAAGAGTCTGAAGCAACCTCAAGGGTAAACCAGGTAGCATCACTGTTTACTTCTCAGTAGTTTCCTGAATGTTGATATTAATATATGGAGTGGCTGTTGTATGGAGTATGTATACATGCAGTGCCTTGGTTTTGCTCAGAATTAAAAATAATCACCTACGGAAATAGCTGTAGGACCTTACCTACATGTTTGAAACATAAAATGCACTGTTTTGGGTAAAGATCCAATTTTCACTGGGGTCATGGCTTCTTCATTGCTGGTAAAAGCAGTATTTCAATAAGCAGACTGTATTGGAAGATGCTATTTCCTGTTTCACATCCTCAGCTTTTGCAATAGGGCTTCCTTGGTCTCATGAACATTTGTGGTAGAAGTTGGTAAACCAAGGGCTTACAGGGACTATCAGCAATATATATATATATATAATGTTCAGACAAGAAGAGGAAGGGTGCAGGATTCCTGGTCCAAAGAGCTTGCAATTTGGACATTTTATTTGACTAATCAGAATGGTTTTGCTCCTGCAGCTGGACGATGCACAGCACTGACACAGAGCTGCTAATCCAGCCCCAGCAGGCAGCTGCTCTAGTGCAGCACACAGCACCAGTCACAGTTCACTTCTCAAGCAAAACAGCACAACAGATTCCATGGAAATCACTTTGTCCAGCCCAGCTGCATAGGCCAAACTCACCCACCTTTAACTTTGCTGCACATAACCCTGTTAAATTCAGTCATGGTGAGAAATGTATGCAGATGGAAAAATTTGTAGAAAACAAAAGGAATCAGTGCAAGGATTATAAAAGTAGATTAATACAGTAGAAATCACTTGCAACTTGTTAGCTGGTTACTCAAATACTATGTGGTCACAATGCAAAAGATGAGTCTTCCTTCTCAGAGGGGAGCTCTAGAGATGTTTTGCAGAGTTATCTTCAAAGCAAAAGTTAGAATATTCAGTAAAATAAGGAATACCTAAAAAATTAGCTCCTAGACTCTTTTGCTGCAATTTCTAAAGAGAGTTGCAGTACATACGGTTGTTTTATCTATTGTGACCTTGCAGTCTGTAATGCTTCTGATTTTACACGGAAACAAGCAAAAATCATTCTAGACATTTTCCCAGAAATAAATTAAATTCTTTCTGAGGTAAAAAGCATCTAAGCAATGGAAAAAGTTTGGAGAATCTAAAGGCTGCTACCTTTTCCTTAAAATCCTGCCTTTTTTTTTTTTTAATATTAAAAGAAACCCAAGCAAACAGTGAGAACAAAGACCTCTATGCACCACTTTAAAGGCATAGTATCTTTGGCAGTTTTAAACCCCCTGATAACCAAGCTTAATTTTCTGATCTAATATCATATGTCCTTCAAAGGAGTAATATATGCCTAAACCATAAATTTCATCATGGTGATTACAATATTTGTCAGAGCCATAAACCATTTTCAGTGTTCAACAGAAAGTGACACTGGGTTTATTCTCCTGGTGGTTATAGAAGGAATGTTTTGTTAAAAAGTACTGATTAGCACAAGTTTGTTTCTGGAAAACAGGCTGAACTTAAGATTCACTGGCAGTCATATTTAGGTTTTCTAAAATATAAAAATAAATCAAACAACATCAAAACAGGAAAAGACAATGCCAATAAGTTTCATATAGAGCTCTGACAAGTGAAACATCTGAAATTTTAGTTTAAAATGCTTCTTATACACTTCAGGTATAAGCAACTTATTTTCAGTCTGCGTTAGCACTCAAGTCTGTGAAATGAAAAACTGGATAAACTGGCTAAAAGTTCACAAAAACAAGAAGTTGTACTTCTTCATGCACTTTACAGTTATATTTTTTGACAAGGAGTTCTACAACAGTAGTAGAGATTAAAAAATTACAATTCAGAGATTGAAAGAAAAAAAACAACACTTTAGGCACATTAAATGAAGAGAGGTGGTATCTTCTGACTTTCAAATTCCCAAGATATTCAGTTTTCCAGTGCCAAACTGGAATATGTAAGTGCCAGAAAGAACTTTTTTGTGTTTGGCCAAGGCCACTCACAGAGACAGGATTCAAAGTGACAAGAATCTTTGACATGAACTCCTATAATACCCCCTGTATTCCTAAAGGAAAGGAAAGCTGAAACCTGGACTGAAAGATACATTAAATGATTGTTTTCTATTCATTATGTGCTCACAATATGGTGATAAAGATTAAAGATACTTGCAAGCTTAATTTCAAGATGCATAAAAGATATATTTAGGTAACTGAGAAAACTAGGATCCCCTTGTGGAAAAGAGAGATAACACTTGTAGTCAGGTCATATCTGTAGCCTCAGTGTGACCTTTTCATCTTAAGCTTTTAATCAAATTTTCATATTTTAGATTATCTCTTTACCAGCTCCAAATTTCCTACAGAGAAGAGTGGGAAAACAGCCAGCATTTACTTGGTGTATGATTTCACCTTTTAAATCTGATCTTTTCTCTTGGTATTTTCTTCTGAAAAAATATTCTGAAGGGTTAAGCCATTATTAAAATACAAAAGCATCTGTCTTTCTACTCAAGAATAGATGTGACTAGTCAAAAATAAGATAGAGTAGAAACACACTTGTGATCTATAGGATGTAGATCAAGATTTCCTAGTTTAGTTGCCATGACAAATTTGATGTGTAAATTCAAGACACTAATTAGAGTCTGTGCCCTGCAAAAGAGCTGATTAAGTGGTTCACTGCTGCAAAAAAGCTATTGCCATTCCTCCCCCTCTTCTCCCTATGTGATCCTACCTGCTCTCTGTTATTAGCTCTGGTACTCGCCTAATTGTAGAGTAAACTTATTTAACCATCAACACAAAGAGGGTGGGGAGGAGGAGAAAAAGAAAAATCACTTCATTGTGCTATTGCAACAGGCCTTGGTAAAATAGCAAGAATCTCATCTCTGCTAGAGTAAGAAAAAGCTGATTATAAAAAAATCCTTACATTTTTGAATACACATTTAAAAAGACTCCACTGAAGAGTCTAGAGGACATATTTGAGGGACATTTCAACAGAAGACTCAGTAGAGAGGGCAAGTTCAGACTGGCGGACTCATACAAGCACATGACTAACAAGGAGAGTTCTGGCATGTACACTGAAAGGAGTCAGTAGTCACTGAGAATAACTAAACAGTCCCCTAAAAACAAGTGCAATAAATCCTATTAATAGAAGTATGCTATGATACGTTGAAACAGATTCTTACTTGAATTGCTACAAATACATATAAAAATGACTCAAAAGAAATGAAAATAAAACCAACCATTACTTTATTAATCCTGTGGATTTATTACTCTTATTTGGAATGATTTTTTCCTCATAATATTTTTAGTATTGTCAATATAATGTTTATTCTGTTTTCTAACGTATTTTTACATAAATCCATAAAATGAAATGTTTAATAGTGTCTTAGAAAATTACCTATTTTTGGAAAAAAAAAATCTTAAAAATCTGCTACTTCTGAATCCCTATTGTTTCACCAAAAGATCTTCTCCAAGAAAGCTTTATACTTAACATTTAAAGGGCAAAATGTCATAAATCCTTCAAAAGCATACGCATTTAAGGAAAAATAGACAAAAATATAGAAGGCCAAGCAGCAGTACTGCAGAGAAGGTTCCAATAAGCAGACTGAACTATGCATTACACAAACTGACCCTGCTCCGTCGACTGTGATGAGCTGTGGGAGAATCCCCTATTGTATTACTCTGACAAGGTTTAGTCAAACAAAGACAAAGATAAAATTAGGCCAAGTTGAGAGTATGAAAAGAAAATTCATAAGTTTGGAAAATATTATTTGTGATGAAGGCTGGGCTTAAGGAAAGGAAAAGGGCTAAGATATATGAGAATAGTATTCAAGCTGGTTTCCACATCTAATGGACTGTGCAAAGGAATTGGTTTACCTTTCAGCAAGGGAAACTTGTTTTAGGTACTGGAAACCCACCTACAGTGTGAGCTATTCAATTAATCCAGGGTAAGGAAAACACATAAACTAAGGAAAGTGCTGAACTGTGGGCAAGCAAGGTTCTAAAATATACGTGTTATTCTTGATACTGCTCTGCACAAGTACTGTGCACCAGTCTTGAAACTAAACAATAATCCTGTCTGCTATTTTTCACACTGACTCCAGCCATAGACATCTGATGTTCTAAACAGAAACTGTCATAATATTATAGAGTTACTTCAAGAAAGTCAAAATAACTGAAAAAGGGTGGGGAAATCACAACCTCTCCATAAAGAAAAACATTCATTATGAAAAGGAGTGTATTCAATATGTATTGTTCTCTACATTAAAAAAATAGCATTTCTAGCTGAGTATTAGAAGACAAATTTTAGTTTCCTCTGGTCTTACATGTGTCTCACTTCATGTCCAGTATATTGGAGAGAAATATATTGCAACATACTTCAATTTCCAATATGTCTTTGTTTTTTCCAAAAGAGAATCAGTAAGTTATAACCACATTAATTAATTATTTACCATGCCACTCTTCACAGGGCCTGTTATTATCCTCTCTTCAATTTCAGTGGCCAAAGAGACTTCAAGTTAAATATGACTGATGAAAAAATCCACGAAACTTCACGTGTATTTTTTCACAATATGTTCTATGGTCATCTTGAGAACAACTTTCAGCTAAGAACTCCAATGTAAAAATCAAGGCGTAAGTTTTAATAATAGATGATAAGCATCAGCTTGTTGTCTACAGAGAGAAACACACTTTTCACCCTGGAAGAAAACAAGGAGTCATGAAATAAGCCAGTTCTTCCATCATAGCCACAAGTCGGCTGTGAACTCGGGAATGATGAATTTATGCAGGAAAAAATCTTTAGGTTAAATAGTGGGGAAAAAAATAATCCTGACAGCAATAGATTCCCAAGTCTTCTGAAAACTTGCATTGATTCTATAGAATCACAGAATGCCTTGGGTTGGAAGTGACATTAAAGATCATCCATTTCCCTCTCCCACTGCCACAGATATGGACACCTTCCACTAGACCAGATTGCTCAAAGTAATCCAACCTGGCTTTGAACATTTCTAGGGTTGGGGCAGCTATAATTTCTCTGGGCAGCCTGTTCCAGTGCCTCATCACCATCAGAGTGAAGAATTTCTTCCACACTTAATATAAATCTACTCTCTTTTCAGCCATTATCCTCTATTCTATAACTGCATACTTTTGAAAAATTACTCTCTCCAGCTTTCAACTCAATAAAGTCTTTCTAGGACTGTAGGAAATGGAAAGATAAAAACTTCCACAGATACAAAAGGGTTTGATTTGCAGCCTTGGAAGAAGCTTGAATTGATGTAAAAACAAAAGTACACAAACATTAAGCAGAGAAATTATAAGTTGATGTTTCTATAGTTGTAAGTAAGAATATGCCTTAAGTAAGTAAGAAACTGTATTGGCTAAGATGGTGAAGGGTTTTAAAGTGCAGTAATGTAATTGTATAGAGTAAGCTAAAAGGTTAGATGTTATAATAGAAGCATATATGTGTACGTGTTGTAATAGCCCATTGGGTCGAAGTATACTCAGTGCAGCGGAATTACATAAAGGTGATAGGTTAGAAAAACAAAACAAACTTCGTGGCAACTTTCCATTGGATTAGAATGCTATATATTGCCTTATAACAAAAAAAACTTATGACTATTTTGAGCTGTGGCTGACTTCTTGCTCCTCTAAAATCTCACAGCCTTTAAGGCTGATGTTTATCTGAGTAATAAATCATTTTTAGTCCAATAGTCATCCCATCCCTTCATTAAAGCATCAACAATATAGGACTCAATTTGTTTCATCCTAAGCCAGTTTATAATACTTCACTGAAAGGTAAAATAGGTTCAAGATCTCTGCCTATCTTTACTCTTATTTCTGCATTCTTCAATTTTACAACACTATATTGCTTCTGTAAACAATTTTTCACGAATGATGCATGTGTGTGTACCTGTTAAAAAAAAAAGTCAAAACTAAAGAGCAAGCTTATTTTTAGTCTTTGAGTACCCCAGAGGACTAAGGGGATTTATTCAGAAGAGACAGCTGTAGCTCTGATACCCCTTCAGTCAGGGGAAGACAGGGAGCCCAGAGGAAAGTGCACTTTGCTTTCAGAAAGGTCTACAAGTAGACATGTGGTCACACAACTTCTGAGACCCCATCTGTGCATGTCTGTAGAGTAGCAAAACTGTTGTTTGATTTTCCTTAAGGGCAATGCAGTTACAAAACTAACATTAAGTTGTGACATTGCTCAATGTTTACTTCACTGAGTATTAAGGGGTTTGTATTCCCTGAGTGATTAACAGAGAAATCATTAATTGTGAAGGACAATAAGAGTTGCATACCTGAGCCCATGATTACAGGGCCACAATGCCTGGCACTGACACACATGATGAGAATGTTTAACTACTGATATTTAACTAACTTGAAAATAGTTTAACAGTTTTCTAAGGTGATCCAAAGCCTTAGTAAATAGTTCTGGGAACATAACATCAACGACCCCGCAAGAGCATGAAACTACAGAGTTAAATGACAAAGAAGAAAGGCAAATAAACTGTAATGTTTCCATTTGATACTGAATGGGAGACTACTGCTCACCCTTTTAAGGGACGAGACAAAGGTGAGTTTGAGTTGCAATGTGTTATTCTCTGTATATCTGAAATGTTAAAGAATTCTTTATAAAAGAAGGTCTAATCTTAGAATAATTTTTCTAAAAAGATAATAAGTATATTTTATGCTTTTCTTACATGAAGGAATCATGTAACTTGCTCAAAATAAGACAATGAATTAGTAAAGATTACTATCTCAGTCTAAGTTGTCAGATCCTATATGATTTTGCACATTCCATAATATGCTATAATTATTGTTTATTTTTGCTATGAATATTGCACATCTTGGAAGTTTTCAGACAGCTAGATGCATCTTGCCACTAGGCAAGACATTTTTATGGGATTCTAAAACTCTGCATTGATTAAGCAGCACAGCAACATCTCTGATGTTCAAATCACAAATAGTCTGGGGTTTATTTTCTTTAAATCTGAGCTAGAAGTCTGTTCCTCACAAAGCATACTTTTTTACTCAGGGAAAAAGAAACAAACCCTAGCTTTTCATATATAATTAAACAGTCAAAATCAGAAATTCTGAGGCTGCTTCCTTCTGTTAGATGGTGTCCATCTCAGAAGCACTGCCAATGCATTGCTACACCCTTGACAGTCAACCTTGCACACCTTCTGGGCAGGGGAAAGAGATACACTTTCTTCTAGCCCTTTGATGTGATAGTTCTAGCAAAAGAAATCTTAACCCTTCATTACACACAAGGTACAAGATACCTAAAGACTTGTTCATTGTGCAAATACAGTTTAGTACACAAGACTGAAACAATCTTAATATAAAATGTGTCAAGGCTGGTATATGAGAAATTCTTATTATCCTATATATAATGACTTCTCCCAGCTGACTAACTAGTCATACATGGAACACTTAGGGAACTGATCATGTAATGAAATGTATTTAAAATGCTTCTAGAACGATGTTACTTAATTTAAGTGTACTTTTTACTTGTTATTTATTATATTACAATATAATAACAGCATACACGCTCCCAGGTAAGATCTTAGCTGAAAATGACAACTTAAGAAGACATAATCTGTTTATAGCTTAAGTTTATATACTAACCAAAACAATATAAACAATACAAAGAGATATTGTCTGCAGAACATTTGCTCTAATCAAATTAAATACTTTTATAGCAAATTTAAATTTAATTAGAGCAGCCTGAGAATGTAAACAAATATTCTGATATTTTAACACATTGAAGCAGCACATACAAGTTTGTACATGCCATTAAAGAGATTTAAGATTTCACATTGAGAACTAGAAAAAAGTAGAAAGACTAGCAAAAATCAGGTAAAGAAGCAAATTCTTGGAGTATTTCGAGTTCACACATACACAGCTGCAGCACAGTAAGCTATTCTTCCTCCCTCCCACAGCTCCACCATCAATGCTCTCTATAGCCTTGCTTCTGAATTGCTAGCTTCACTTCCTTTTAACCAAATGGTTTCTCTGCCCTAATAATTCAAATTATTTCCCTATATTAAACTTATGAGAATATTTCTTTTGAAGCCAAGTACTGAAACCCACATTTTTGTATTCAGCATTTACTGCATTTTGAGACCAGAGGAAGGTTTTTAAACCTGAGTTGCCTTTGTATCCACCAAGAAAACTCACACAAAGCCAGAAAATCATATTGAACATTTAGACAAGTTCACTAAGCTGAGTCAAAGTTTAGCTGAACAGTCCAACTTCAAGCACTGAAGAGAAAATATTTCTAATCCTACCTTTCCTCAGGGCTCAAGGCATTAGCAAGGTGCCATACAGATGGCTGCAGCCTAAATAGATGAACCATATAATATATTTATATAAAATGCTCTATTAGAAGGCAATAAAGATATTACTTCTTTTACTTCCTATGGGAGACTTAGCCCTTTCCACCCTCATCTAATGCATACTACTAAGGAACTAGATTTGAGAGCTGTAGAGTCTCATCTTCTCCACAGCAAAAATTCAAGCCTATTTGACCCATTTTCCAAAAATATGACATTTGGCACCACTCAGCCAACGTCTGGTCCAGCCACAAACTGAAAATACACCAATTTCATTCACCTCTGACACTGAAGGACTCTTTCCTGCTTCTGTACAGCACTGTACCTGGCTGAAGCCAGTCTGTCCCCTGCAGACAGCTGGGATCCCCAAGACACCAGAGCAAACCTGTGAGCCACAGCCCTCACCCAGGCACAGCCCAGACAAAGCCATAAATTAGGAAGCAGGTGCTCCCAATTGTCCTCTGACACACCTATTTACTCTCGTATTGTTTGCTTCATATAGCACAAAGTAAAAGATTTTTTCAGAGCAACAACTGCATTTGTTACCCCTAAATTATTACTGATAAAATAAATCATTAGATTGTTAAGAGTACCAGAGGAAAAGTTAATTTCTTTCATTATACAGAAGTTTCTGGTAACATTAAGATTCTTAAATTTCATTAGAATTGCTTAAAGTATTTTTGTTACAAATTTTTCAATACTGGTCTAATGAATTCCTCCTGATGTCTGTGACTTAAAGAAATAAATAGTCAGGCCCAAGAATATTCCTAGATGTTTATACTAAAAGTGTTTAAAAGCCTTCTCTGAACTTTCCTGTATTCTTTCTTTCCATATCCTACATGTAATACAGAAATTGCTTTGAAAAGCATTATTGGTAGGGTTGGATTTTTTCCCCCACAGTTCTCTCATTGGAGCTATCACTAACTAATCTGTTGGGTTTTCATAACACATAATATAATACATCCAATCCTTTTTTATTTAAACTTAAAATTCCCACTCAGTTTTCCTAGAAAGGAATGAATTCATAATTAAAAAACTTAAATCTGGGAAAGTTTCCCTTTTTCAAATTTAAATACAGTCAACAGTGGGTTTCTTCAGATCTTCCTTTACACTGAAACCTCCCACATTCCGCCAATAATTTCTATTACCCTTCACTGACTTCTTATTTTCCTGCTACAATCTCATAGTTTTACTATTTTCACAAAGTATCTTGTAACATTCTAACAAAGCCATGTGAAAATGATGCCTGTACTCTGGGGAACAAGTAAGTTCAAATTTTCATTATCGTCCCTTCAAGCAATATTTACCAGATGAAGAAGAAATAAATTCTAAAATGAAATCCTACTACAATTTAGTTTCGATCACATTTAGTTTGTAGAATTAAAGTTTATTAAAGAAACATAGATTTGCCTGTACTTAAATCTGACCTTCAAGTGCAAGATTTAATAGGCTAAAGATTAAAGTAAATCATGGTGGTTTGCTCATTCTTTTGCATTATGAAGAGCTGCAAGGAGAAACGAAAACATGAAATAAAAACAGATGGCCAAGTCAGTTTGTGAAGCCAGATGAAGAAAAACTATAAGCATTAGAAAGAGTAAGTTATAAGCTATTCAAAAGGAAAATAATTACAGCATTATTTTTCAGTATTTCTCAATAGATATATGTGAAATATAATCTTAAAAAACCAGTATTTTTTGTAGGCAACCCCATGGAGAGTACAAAAATTCTCCACAGTTTATTTACTATATTATAGCAATAATTATTGAAAAAATATACAAGTAATAAGAAACACACAATCCACCATTAATTATAGCTAACAAATTTGCATACCTTAAAATTAAAATAGATATGAATTAAAATAAGCAATGTGTTTCAGAAAGTAGATGCATAGCATTATCAAGGTTATCCTCACAGCTCTCTTTCTAGTAATACATTTGAAAGAAGTATTACCTAATATTAGAAAAAAATCTGTGAAGCACTGTCCATGTAAACACATGGACAATGGAGGTCCAGATGAGAAGTCACTTTAACTAAAATACATGGAAACAAACCACTAATATCTTTTAAAAAGTATCCTACTAAAAATGACATTTTCATCCTTGACACTAAATAATAGAACTCCTGACCTATAGGGCAGTTTTTTCACAGATTTAATTTATCAGAATCTAGATTTAGACGTGACTTTTTAAATCAAGCTGAAATATATATTCAGACCAGGCCAAAAACAAAATAAAAAGTTATGAAAATCTGATTAGAGAACTCTGTGAGACGCTTCAATTGCTTCAGAGTATCTGCACAAAGAGCAGGAACAGAACACTTCTCTCCAGGCTGATATTCCATTTCTGGGTAAACCTCAGAGGTGGCTATTCAGATGAAAAAGAAGAGAACCAAGGGAAAGACAAGGTGGTCTGGGACAGTCAGGGCCTTGACAGTGGGTGTGGGGGAAGTTCATTTTAGGTGCTATATTAGTTATTATTCCGTTCATGCTGAGAAAGCCACACAGAGTGCTCTGGTAATCTCTGCTTACAACCACTGGCATCTCTCTCCCTATCACCTCCTCAACAGCTCATTTCGTCAAAATAATAATCAACAAAAATAATTTTAAGAATTGCTCTGTCTGAAAGATAGGAGAGGTTTTCAAAGCTGCCTGAAGCAGACACTAGTGAGGTCTCCACAAGGCAAAAATCAGCTGGGGGATGTTCAGGGTAGCAAAATCTGCACACAGAGCCTGTCCAAGGCAGATATAGGAGAAGTCAGCCCCAGTGCTCTGGTATTCTGGCAAGGCAGAAATTGAAATGATGCAGGCAACAGTCCTATTTATCTAAATAATGTCTGAAAAACACAGAAATTGAGAAGGTAAAAAAAGGTGGTTTTATGTTTAATCATCCCCTTGTTTATATTGTTATTCATATCACACTAGGGGTGTGCATAAAAATTTGCATGCAGAATCTTGCACTAGTGGCAGACTGTAGCAATTGTGGGCACTTTAACTTCTTCTTTTAAGAGAATTTTATTTTTATACTCGGTATTAATTAATTTGAAATATAATATGAATCAGAGTTTGAAGAGTCAAGAAAGTAATTTCAAAACCATACAGAAAGTTAAGTTTACAAAAGATGCTGAAAAATAACCTTTTTCCTATTAACAACTCTCTTTGTGGTGAGGACTACCTGCTCCTATTCTCTCATTCATTCTGTCTGGTGGTCCACCATATTCTCCCCATATCTTATATTCAACATCCTTGTTCATCTTTATTTTTGTTCATTAAATCCTATATAGCTGTCTTCCTGCACAGAATTCTGCCTAGAAATACAATTAATTAAAGGAAATACACTGTCAGAATAAACCTGACATTTGCATGCACCTCTTTTATTTTTTATTAGCCTCTCTTTTTAACGTCTCCTTTTCTATGGTTTGTCCTTGCTACATGTAAAGGCAGTAATCTCCCCCTGTCTGGGACTGTAGCTCATTCTATCAGTGTATTCTGCCTAGCAAAGCAAGAATGTATTATTGGTTCAATACAAATACTGCTGTGACAATATTTATGACAATGACAGTTAGGAATATCCTTATATTTAATATGTTAGGATGAACGGACAGCTGATTCATGAAATGGTTATTTTTTTTTTTAATAACACTCCAAATAATTAAACATAAATAAATAAATTGCAAGAATTATAATTTAATCAAAATTAAACTTCTTCAACCCCTAATTTACATGCATTTCATTAAAACAATATGTTTAAAGAATAATTCTTAGGTTGAAGTATCATGCATTCATGTGATGAAATGTGAGAATTAAATCTCCCATAGAATTCTAAGGCAGGTGCTTTGGGCATATGAGTCCTGATACAATCTTTAATTACAAGATTTTATTATTTTCTTTCACGACCTTTTTCATTACATTTACAGAAAGGATGGTACTCATTAAATGAAGAGCTATCTATTTTCTTTCCCCATGTTTATCCAGTCTATGGTCTCACAACTAATTTGCTGCACACTATTTAAGACCTGCACTGAAGGAGAGCAATGTTTCCCTCATTAGTTTGTGTAGAGTTCATCACGATAGGACCTCAGAGCTTCATAAACACCACCAAATTTACTTTTATAAAATCTCTATGATACAATTGCTCCTATTTTGCACGAGAAACATTGAAGCAAAGGGAACTTCATACAACTAACAGTCACAAAAGGGGAGAGCTAGTGCCATTCACATTGTATTATAGCTCTCCAGCATTCCCAAATTCAAGCAGCATTTCTAATCTAGATCTCGAAGGTTCCTGCAGATCAGTATTCAGGCTGTAACAGAGTCGTGATTCAGTCTAGGAGTGCTGCTGCCACCCAAGCTCCTGTGAAACTTGGGAGTGAAACTTGGGAGTGAGCATGAAGCAGCCAGGACTCCCTCACCCAGAGAGGCCTCAGCTTGGGGCAGCACGGGTGCAGCTGGATGGCAGAACACTTGGTGCCAGGGGATGTTGTTCCTAGGCACAGCTTAATTCATACTTTTGACAGGATTTTTAATTTGAACTACGTGCAGTATTTCCCAGAACTGAATATTCATTAGTGTCAGGATCACGTATTTTAGTTATACACCCTCTAAGAGCAGTACAGCTGTGAAAGTAAGACTGCTCCATGTGGTAGCAGCAATAGAACCTGAACCACTCTCCTGATTTGAGCTGAAATGCTAATGAATACACAAGATACAAACAGCGGGACAACCAGAAGAAATCCCACTTTCTTTCCAAAAGTGACAGCAGTGGCATTGTTAATACTCTTTCCTACTTTGCAAAGTAGTCCCACTAGAAGATGGAAGGCAAAATTACTTTCTCTTTTTCTCTTCTTTTTTTTTTCATTTTTGGGGTAAAGCAAAAAGCTTGAAAAAAAAGGGTTATTTTAATCTGTTCTGGAGTACTGCTACACAATCAAACATGGAAGAGCCACAGAGCTGGAACAGGAAATATAAATCTCTAACAGCATTGTTAGAATGCTCTAGCAGGGGACAAAGAGCTTCTCATCCTTCCTATGCAGTGCCTGTAAAATTGCACAAGTACCTTTGTAAACAGACAGCAAGAGAAAACTAAAATACATAGTTGGAATTTTTTGCCCTATCTTATTAATCTCATTATAATGAATTTTTAACATATATCTCACAAGAATGGTGAAACCCTTCCTATAAGTGAGTGGGAAAAAAAAAAAACTATTGATATTTATGGGGCCAAAATTTAACTGTAAGATTAAAATACAGATAATGCCCAACACAATCACTGAAACTCCAGAGCCAATTTTCAGATCAATGTGAAAACAATCACCTACTAAGAACTAGGGTGACTTACACACAGTTCAAGTAATAAATCTTTGTACCTTTTATATATACAAGAAATTAAACAGAAAGATTTTTAATTTAGAGGCTATAGAATTAAATTAAATGGGGACATATTTTTCCTATTGTTACTTTAATTTCAACAGATGTTTTCCCATAAATCAGGAAAATCATACACAATATTATCTATCACTCCTGTCAGGAATAAGATTTTGCAAGGGCTGGCTCAAGTCCTTATAGAGTATATCATTGCTGCTCTCTGCTGGTCAAAGTAATTATTCGTTTATTTAAAACCTTGTAGAGGAGATTCAGTGAATTTTATAGGAAACATGACACAAATCGGAAGAACTTTTATGGCATTTAAATAATCATCTCGGTTATCACAATGATTTGTTTTCATTGATATGTCCGTATAACTGAGGCCACCAAAATTAGTAATAAACTCCACCTTCAACAGCCATGGCATTTAAATTCATAGATGTTCACATCTCAAGTGACTTTTGCTTGTAATACTGAAAGGTGATGAATGGAACAGCATAGAGTGTTTGTGGTGCAAGATGTGAAGAGAGCAAAGAAAACATTTAAGAACACTGGAAGATTATTCCTATTTAACAAAATATACTACCCAGCAGGTGCCTAACACGTGAGCAAATGTCTTATCAAAACCCACCTTAACTCTTTGCCTCAGCTAAAGTAGGAAAGGATTTTATCAACAAAAAACAAACAAATGTAAATTTCCTACAGTTTCTAGTTTCAAGCGTCTTTAGGACCTTATTGGACTGCTTGATATTTATTTGAATTATGATATAAATAGAAGTCTCACTTTTGGAGCTCTGAGCCAGGTAGTCCTTAAATTAAGTGGTCCCACTGGGTAACTATTGCTCAATATGAATTGAGGTTTCAAAAGCAGCTCCAAAATAAACAATATCAATTTCCCATATTGTGAAAGTAATTTTCTCTTTTCTTAAAGAATTATTATATGGTAGGCTAAGTTAATTTTAAAATTTGCTCAGCTATGAGATGAAAATTATACCAAACCAGTATACAACAAAAGACTCTTTCCCCAATTCATATCAAATAATATCTCTGTACCTAGCAAGAAATACAACCCAGTTTGTTCAGTTTATCAAACATTTTATTTAGCAAAGTACAGCAATATGAATAATTTATTTGTCCTGATTGAAAACTCATTTTTCTCAATGAATTATTTCAGTAGTTGTACATGGAGACATTTAGCCATAATCTGGGATCACAAAAATGAATCAGCTTTGATCACAGAACATTAAAAGAAATTTCTAGCTAAAGAATTTATTTCCAAACAGCTTAGAGAGCTTTACTTGAGGTCACTGCACTTCATTTTGTGACAACATAAATAAGATGCAGAAAAAAAAATTGATTTCTGTGTCTCCTTTCTAAAACTATACTTAAGTAGTTTACAAAACCTACTGAAGCAACAGTCCAATATACTGCTGCAGAAAGAAATCTCAGGGCTTTTTGTACAAACATACGTGGATAATATAAAAACCTATTTATCCCAAAAACATGAACAGCAGACAGCAAAGAAATCAAGACTTATTAATGATGTCTCTAAAGACAGAAAATATCTGGGACCCACAACTAAAGAAATGGCATCTCTCTTTGTAGCCTTATAGCTGAAACCAAACAGAGGTGTTAATTCAGCTACAATGACCCATGCATACAGACACCTTAACATCCAACTAATAAACAAGTGATATTTTATTACCAAGCTTTATTCCTCATGGCATTTACCATTCTACCTCTCACCTCAAGCTGATAAACCATTTTGGCTCCCTGAAGTCTGAGCTCAGTATGAAGCAGAAAGAGGAACAAATTGCACTGTGTTCTGGGTTAGATTCAGTAATTTTAAATGAGTACTGCAGGAGACATAATGAAAGAACTGAAATGCTTTTGCTATTATCACTTTCTGTAATGATTTACTTTGTGACTGATTAGCTCCATCCTATTAAGAGGTATGGTAACCATTTCAAATTTATGTGTGGAGAGAATGAAAGTATGCTGAGATGAGACATGTAACTTAAGAGAATTGAAAGAAGAGGGAAAGCTTGCTGTGGTGCTGGTAAGTGTTATTTATCATATATTCTCAGGGTGTGTTTGGGATAAAAACACAAAGTTCTCAGTGGCAATTCAATTCCTCCAAACATTATCAACAAAAGCTTAAAACTTCCAGGGTGCCTGGGGTGAAACAGTGAGAAGCTGAGGCTTCAGTTGGGATCCTAGATATCTTTGAGGTCATCTCCGCTCCTACACATTAGGGCACTGCCTAGGAGAGAACAAAGTGACAGTGAGTGAAGATGGGCTTTCCTTGTTCATTTCTAGGAGCCAAGCACTTGCCCAGGGAAATGCACTCTCTTATTCTGCACAAAGGGGCACCCTGGCGTTTCCTATCCCCCACACCAATTGGTGAGGCAAGGCTTGTGTGAGGTTTTGCACAATTTTGAAGGGCTTAACAGACCATAGTGAGAGACTCTGAACTTGGGGTCAGCTATCAAATGCACACTCATGCTGGTTTTGTGCATTTGGTGAGAAGGAAAAAAGCCACACACAGAAATGATTTTTCTGAGAGGAGCGGCTAAGAGCTTCCTCCATGTCTGATAAAAACTAATCAGTGATTAGTTTTTGAGAACTGACAACCTGTTAAACCACTGAGAAAGCTGAACACACCTCTATGAACATACATGCTAAAAATGAACAAACCCAGGGAAAAACATTGCAATTATTATGTCGAGATGGACTGGACTGGTATCACCACCAGTCCTTTATGAGAAAATTTTACTGCCTTCTTTCCTCTCTGCATAACCAGCTAACCTCCAACCTGTCCCTTACCCAGCCACCTTTCCCTGTCTGTTCCTCACACAGCACCTTCTTACCTTGTCTGTCCCTTGCATGAGGAGGGATTGAGCAGATGCCTCAGTCTTGGGCTGAAATCCTCTTGTAAAGCTATGGAGAAGATGTAATTGATACATCAGACTCTTTTTCCCTGTAACTCATTGAAAAGCATGGGGAGACGAAGCGATTAAACTGTAGACATGAGCAAAAGCATTCATGCTGAACAAGCAGATGTTGAAGTAGATATGATCCCATGAGGAGTCTGAACAGAGACAAGAGTGATGAAGACCCTTTGCCCCAGGGAAGATCTCTCCTCCAGAGATGAAGATGATCTCAGAGAGAGATGAAGAGAATCTTAGCTTTTGAACAGCTCATCCTTAAATGTGTACCCTATTAGCCAAAGATTGAGCCCTAAAACACAGTGGGGAAAGCTGTAAGTCAAGGGGAGGGACTTTTACATAGTGATCAGATTTGCATTCTCCTGGGCAGCTGATTCACTGTGACATTGAAGCCACAAGAGAACTGTTTTCTTGTAGAGAATTCTCCATAGCATGATAAGAGAGACTCCTCTCCCAAAGTGAACTGAAGAAAAACTATTCTAGAGGTGATAAACTGACTGAATTGTTTCTGTATGTTGTCAGGGGGAAAGAAAAGAAGGTGTGTAGGGGAGAAGTGTTCAGAAGATTTTATTCTGATTCTTATAATTCTTTTAGTTCTGTTAATAAAATGTTTCTTTATACCCTTTAAATTTTGAGCCTGTTTTGCCTTCCTCCTAATCCTATCTCACAGCAGGAATGAGTAAATAATTCTAGTTGGGTGCACTGGCAATTTGGCCAGCACTAAACCCACCCCACAAATTGGTGTGTTGGCCAGGAAATCTCAAATTGGCAAACCAAAATCACTACAACTCAGCACTGGCCATGAAGGAATCCACTCCTGGCAGCCAAGGGATCTGTGCAGATTGCTTCAGGACCAAGCACAAACATGTCAAGGGCTCCTAATAACACTGATCTCACCAGTGCTTGTGGCCCTCGGGCAGGAAAGCAGTTTCCTTGGGGGAAATTGGTGAGGATGCAAAAAGAAATTGAATGGCTTGTATGCATGGCAATCCTGTGGCTATGATAGGTAATATGGATGTAAATTGTCTCTTAAAACCTGCGAAGTATGAACACAAACCATTCCATAACACCTCATTGCTTAGGTAATCAAGATGGCCTAAGCACAGCCTGAAACTTCTAAACTGTTCTACTGTACACGGCTGTTATTGTCAAGATGTGCTACCCTGGCTAACTTAACAGCCTTACAATTCAGTAAGTTAAATGTCAAGTTTCTGCTTAAAGAAACCAAAGAAGACAATGTAGCAATGTTTGCAATACATAATGTGAGACTTATAATACTGTGGTAGAAAAAAAGCATCTTTTCTCTTAACGTTAAGTTCCCACAGGGTAAAGCTCACTTTATGAGCTCACTTATGTGCTGGCACTGCAAGGAAAAAAAATTAAATGCCATTTTATTCACATCTGCAATTGTTTCTGGCTTATCTGCAAGATAACAAACAGAACTGTATAACTGCTGCAGGTTTGGGCTGAAAAGCCTGGAAGTGCTCTAATATGCTATAACTCTCAGCACATTTTCTTTTACAAGTGTTATCAAAAATTAAGAAATAACATGCTGCAAACTTTCTGTCCACCTCTGCCCTCGCTACAATGCAGACATTAAGTCTTATTTGACATTTTCCATCTTTTAACACTAGCTGAATTTAAGACTTTCAAAAATTTTAGCTTAGAAAAACACTGAGCTAAAAATGGGAACTTTTCTCTAATTTATCTTTGAGGACAAATTGGCTGGGTTCTTCACTTACTAACCCAATAAACACAGACTTCTAACATTACATCTAAGAAAACCTATTTGGATGCAGTGGCTTTTATCCCACTGCATCATTTTAAGCCAAGAAAGCAAATTACACATCATCCCTTCCTTTAAGAAAAAAAAACAAAACAACATTGACAGTGGCCTGTAACGGCAGTTCTTCATTCTGCCGGCGATAAACAAACCACCAAAGAAGCCCAGAAGACTGAGGGGGAGGAAGGTGAATTCTTGCTTCCTGTAAGGCAAAGGAAACTGTTTTTAATTTGACTGAAATGGCACAAGAAACAAAAAGTTGACTGAGAAATTTAAGAGTAGTTGGTAAGAACATGACAGTCAGTGGGTTACCTTAATAAGACAGTTGGCTGAGTCTCAACCAACAAATGTCCTAGATCTGGTGCTCAGAAGATGAGCATATTTTGCAACAGCAATCAGAATATATTAATGTAAAAGTCATGCAAACATGAATCATACTGGTTAGTATGGTTATATTTAAGGTTAGTAACTAGAAAGGTCTTGAATTATATTAATATATTTAATAATAATTATTATATTAATTCCTATTTACAGATGTTTGAACAAATTTACCATTGAGCAGACTGTGTATTTATTTCTTCATTATGTTTTTATAGCGTGATTTTTAAGATTCAGTAATGTTTGTAAAGCATTTTTCCCTTATCTGTTCTCTGAGATTTCTTAGCATATCACTGATAAGGAGGGTTTTTTGGTATTGTTTCTTGCTAGTGTTACACATACGTTTCTTTCCTCAATTTTAGCCTCTTTGTGTAAAATTAAAGCAAAAATATCACATAGAAAAGAAACAAACAGAAAAACAAATAATTAAGCAGATATCTGGCATAAATAACTCCTAGGAAATTGTGGTACTACTGGCAAAGATTGTGGGTTGCTCAGCTCAGACGTGATAGGATGAAGCTGTGCATTCACTCAACATTATGTGATCTAGGCCCCAGCTGGTGTTAATGGAAGAGCTAAAGCTGCCTTATCCTTCTCTGGCTCAATAAATCAGAGCCTGAGTTAGACTAATAAAAAAGAAAAAGCTATTTTTGAGGCAGCAGGCATAGTTACACAGCAGGCTTGCCAAGTCTTCAAGTTCTAAAAGGAATAAACAGTGAAAAATTCTTCCTCAAGTACATTTGTTTTAACCCTTTTTATCTGATTCTGTAGCAATTCAGCACTTATAATTCATTTAGTCCTGTCCTTTACCATCTTAGCATTCAATTTCACTGCATAGACTTGTAAACTGAGAAGGCTGTGTTTTAAAACATACTGACTTCTGCAGTGCCAGGTCCTCAAAATTCTGTTTAAAAAAATAATACTGCACTAAAGCATATATAATCACTTCTACAACACTCTCAAGTACCCCAAGAATCCGAAATCAAAAGAAAACCTCCATACATGCATAAAGAGGCTTGTTTTTACACAATTAGTGTGAATATCTATTATTTTGGATTGAGCATATGTTTTCAGCATTGATTACATTTTCTCATTTTAACTTTGCAATAAATAACTTTAGTAGTTTCCATGAGCCTAGGGCCTTTAACAATGGAAGCTTAAAAAAAAATTAAAAATGAGAAATACTAAAATTGTTACCTCAGAAACAGAGTCCTGAGTTTATTACACAGACATTAGTATACACAGAGCAAATGTTAAGTGTTCAGCTTTCCTTTCCACCCAGTCCTTGGCTTCTGTACTGAAAATGACAACATTTCTAGTTTGGGAACAGGTATCCATTTGCATTTGGACTGACAATGCCACCTGCTTTCACATGGGCAACTGCAAATATTTTATGTATTCAAGTGCTTCTAGAAAATATGACTGCAGCTAACCCACTTCATTTTCCAGCCCTTCTTGTCTTTTATTACTCTTAGCATGATAAGCATACGTATTTTGAAAGACATTTAGCAATCAACCACTGCAGACCAAGAACTTGCTCTTGCTGTTTGTATCTGCCCCAACCTTTGAGAAAGACTGTCCTGACCTTCAGCACCTACACTGCCTGTACCTGTGCTGGCTCCCAGCCTCCCTCACACCTGGGATGGAAGGACAGACCAGGACACAGGCCTCAGCCAACCTTCCTTCTTAAACCTAGTAGTTGAGAATCAGCCCTTCAGGTGGAAAAACTTATGTTGGTTTTATGTAAATCCTCTGTATTGCATTCACCTGAGCAAAGCAACAGCTGGATCAGATCCACCTGCTCAGCTGTAAAACAATTAGAGAGTGCTGCAGTTCTCTCCCTCAAGCTGCATAAAGGGCTCATTTTCATTTAAATCTCTACAGTGGTGCTTTAATTGTTCCTAACTTACTGTGAAGGTCAGTAGAAATGTTGTACTATTGTAACTAAATATACAATCTTTTAAAATGAGCAACTACCAAGTTACATACTTTAGGATATATCACTTTTCTGTAATATTTCTTGGCTCCATATGTTTTGCTTAGGGCAATATGTACATTTTCTTATGTTTCAGCTTCTTGTCTGCAAGATGGCAAACAGACCCTCATTTATTTTGTTAAAGCTCCAAGCGACAGCTCTGCCAAGACCAATAAAGAGCACGCTTACAGTTAACATGTTTTTCTGTGTTATCTATAAATGTTGTCTATATTGCAGCCTATGCAGTGCAATAAATGATTCTGTATTAAAAATGTATTCTGCCAGACCTGCAAAGTTTTCTTCTAATTAGAAGAATAACAAATCTAAGAAAATACTAAAGCCTCTGACTTTGAATACATGGCTGTACAGAGAAAATAGGTCCAAGATTTGCTAGCTTTTTTTTCCTAAAGAAAAAGAATTAAAATTGCAATGTGACAGAATTGCCATGGTTACAAAGCCCTTGCCCTACTGAAGAGGGATATGAATTAATATATAGCCTAAAGACTAAACCTTTTACAGCTTTAATTGCACAGAAATTATTAAGATTCACTTTAAAATGTGCCTTAGGGTTCGTGTAAGTCATGGTCTTATAAAATCAACCCTAAGCACAAAACCAGAACATTTTGCTCTCCAACAAAATCCCAAGGTTTTATGGAAAGACAAAACAATTTGTTATCATTCAAGTCTTTCAAATTCAAGTCAACTTCAGGAAGTAAATACACAAAGAAAAGTTAGACTACAAAGGCACTGGAGAGCTTATAAAGAGTAATGTTCTAGAGAAATTACTCTTCAAGCTTTTAAATTTCTGAGGAAGACCTACACTCATCCAAAGCCATCGACTTCAAGGTTCACTTACAAGTGAATTGTGTCCTTGTCCTGTAATCAGGGATGAGTCGTTTACGGTTTTCCTGACATGACATATTTCTCAGAACTGTTACAAAACTGATACCTCGTTCAGATTACCTGTATGAATACTTAACATATGCTTAATATGTTAACATATTAAGAATATTTTAAGAATACTTAATATATTCTGATGCTGAGCAGTGGGCTGAATATCAAAAGGACAATCCCCAGAGAGAATGGGTGCAATTTGGAAATTTGTATCTTCTAGTAGATTAGAAAACATGTTGTCTGCTGGAGAGACAAATCAAATAATTTTCTTTACAATCTCTATTAAGAATAAATTTTGTATTCAATTACATGAAAAATTTTTGTCTTTGACAGATATTTTCTCATTATTTTGTTTGGCAACATTAGGCAGGTGCATATAGTAGAAGCTAAAAATCAGATGAGAGGTAAACTGTTTTTAATAAAGCGTAGATAAGTCTTTTAAAATTTGAAGCTTAATGGCTTTTAGCAAGGGAGGTACTTCTTCATATTCTTTTTCACCCAAACTAATATTGTTAAAGTTAGAAATATAATTGAAGTGCAGACTTTTCTATTAAATTCAGCATAATTTGAAATTCTTTATATGAGATCTGTGAATGAAAAGATTTTGGAAAGAAGAGGCTGGGGTCTTCTCACCAGAAATCCTTCCCTAGATAGAAAAAAAATTAAAAATTAAATATAGGCATATAAGAGAACTGTGGTTACTGCACTAGAAAAAAGAGAGAGAGAGAGCAAGGACAGTAACACACATGGACCTCTTTAGGGAAAAAAAGGTCAACTTTACTGAACAGACAGCCCGTATTTAAAGCATATTACGTGGAGCTAGGACAGGACAGTAGCTCATTGGACAATTGGGCAAAACATCCATGGGACAGTACCTCACGATGTATCCCATGGGAAAAACACCAGGTATTAATCTTTATTATGAATTCCATCCTGGTTTTTGCCATATTATTACCCTGGGAGACTTCCTCCCTAACTGAAGCCATAGTCAGCTCATCAGCCTGGGAATGGACCTGAGAGTCAGGAGAACTTCAGGCCTGAAAAAGAATTTTCAAGCTGTAATTCCCTAGCTCTCTAAATGCGTGTGTCCGCAGACAACTATTGTTTATGAATGCAACAAAATATACACTCATTTATTCTTCAAAGATTACTAATGTAAGTTATCCCTTCATCCATTCCTTTCTTTGTCATTTAGTATACGCAGAAGCAAAGCTGCTCTAAGGAGGCAATACAAAACAAGTAGAAAGACTTAATATAAAGAGAAACTTATGATACAGTGTGCTGATATGGGAGTAGAATATTTATAAGTTACTTGCTCTGCAGCTCAATTTTAGGGGCTTATGTAACTGTGACTTCAAATCTACCTGGCTTTGAAACACAAAGGAACAAATGTTTGGTTTTTGTTGTTTTGATTTCTTTTTCTTAATTAAAATTTATTTCCTTATTTAACATCCTCTATCTCCCAGCTTCAGCAGGGATCGTGGACAAATAAATACATAACATGAAGAATGGGCCTGGTAAAGATGGAGGTGATCAGGATTAGTGCTAAGGGTGACAGAAGCATTTTACATCTGTGTAAAACACAGTGAAGTCAGACTCATGGTCTGATGGGACTTATTCCTCCCTTAAATACCTTCTTTTTATTTTCAGATGTCATTCAAGGAATGACAGGTCACTGATAATTAAGCTGTTATCTGATTTCAAACACTGAAGTGAGTGAACATCAGCAAGAGTTCTTGATATTGAAAAGGTTCCAGTTAATTGCCACAGATGACTTGTGCTTCACAAGAAACATCTGATGCTGGCACAAGACTGGGAATGGTCTGGTGCTTTAGGAATGTGGGAAGGTTATGGAAAGTTCTCATAGCTACCACTAAATTCTCCTTTCTGACACTGTTCTCTGAGAAGGAAAACAGCTTAATAGATCAAATCAGCATGTTCTTCATTATTTTTACTCCACTGATCTTCTATTTAATGTCCCTACATACTATTAGATGAAAAAGATTTTTTAATATATTTCATCATTACAGAATGTAGACAATAAATGCTACAGTTTGTGTAGCATTTATTATTGTGTAGAATTGTGGTTAATGAAAGTACAAAATATATTCACAGATCCATATAAATGTAGCTGAAAGACAATCTGATGGGTCAAACAGCGTTTCATTTAATGAATTATAAAATCAATTTACATTTTGGTAATTTCTGGCTCTATTTCTTTAAAATCCCCTTTAAGCAGCGGGATGGACTATGTGCATAATAACTGATCCTTCTCTTAAGCTATAATACTATTTTAGCTCTAACATTAGTTCCAAGAAAGTTGTTGACAGCTTGAAGAGAGATTGGAAGACAGCAAGAAGATGTAAGACTAGAAGATTTAAGGACTATGAAGTTTGACCTAGCAGGAAAGTCTAAAATACTGGATATATTTAACCTAGGAAAGATATGGGAAGGACACTGGGTTGATATAAAAAAAATTTCCCTTGGGAGTGTACGAAAAAAAATTGTCATATAAACCAAGGGCACTCTTTAAATCTATAGCACCAGAATCACAGGAAAATAAACACTTGCATTAGAACTGTAGGTGTAAAAGCTAAGTTTTCATAATATCGACTTTTTTTCTAAAGTCAAACATAGCGAGTCACTAGGACTGCTGAATCTTTACACAATAATTTCCCTGGAAAAGAGCCAAGAGTATTGTCTTATCCATCTTATCCTTCCCTTTATTCTCTAATTTAACTGGTTTTGTTGCACAGTATTTAGCAGTACAATTGCAACTAGGGCCACAGTTGTATTAAACTAGTTATTAAAGAAACTCTTCTATTTTTAGATACAGATGAACATGTACTTGAATTTTCAAATATTGTCAACAGATGTCGGCAAAAGAAGGATGTAAGTGAAAAAATTCTATGACCCTACTTGTCTTAAAAAATTGCTCTGGCTGTCACTGTTGTAGATCTTTAGATTAACAAAGATATTTACTCTAGAATGATATCCTAAGCAACCCAATTCTTTTATAAATCCATTTGGTAACAGCCTACTATTGGATAGTTTTAAATGTACTTTTTTCTCCCCTCTCTCTTCTTTTGTTTTTTTCCTTTTAATGTATAGTAAAGATGGAATCATAAACCAAGAAAGATTGCTGTGAAATTCCAAAACAATATAATATGAAGGATCTAATGACCTTGTCAGCAGCATGATTTGAATGACATTTTCTCTAAGTAATATTTATATGCAGCTGGATAGAGGCTACTAAAGAAGTCATAGATGCCATCACAATTCATGTAGATGATTATATCTTGACAGGTGTAATCATTCAGCGTTGCTTGCTCTCTTCTCAGACTAAGCTAATTACCACTGCAGTTTCCCTGCTACCAGAATGCAGGCAAACATCCCTGCATACACTGTCCTGTGCATTGAAGGTGTGAGTAAAACACCTTGTTTAAAAGTATATTGGGTATTCTTAATACTCTGAAAAGTAATAAAGACTTCATAAAACCTGGAGGAGGAAAATGTTTAAATAGCTTCATGCTCTTCTCCACAGTTTGGATTGAGGTTGGTTTTGATAGTGGACATGTCAAATAGACAAGAGAAGTTCCTTAGCTAATAACTTCTAGTGATTTTATTGGTAACATGAGGTAACTATAAAATGTCAGTTTGTGAAATTTCACCTTCAATCAATGTAAAGAATAATGAAAATTTCAGTAAGCAACTCAGTAAGCAGCAGTGCAACCGAGCTTTATATTTACTGGACATTTTTACTAATATCAATGAAATTTCACTGTTCCAAACCATATTACTGCAGCTCAGACTGTGCTATTGAATAGCTGCATTACATCTAGTTGGAATAATTATAGAAAACCGTCCATATAAATGTGTGATATTCAGCTTAATAAACATATAGCAGTGTGATTTCACACAGCAGATGCAGCTTTCTAAACACAGTACAGTTAGCCTTGAAAATATGTCAGTAAACCTTTTCCTACATGATATAGACACATTAGAAAAAATATTTTAACACAGGGGTTAAAGTATTTTTTAAATGGTTGGAAAATGAATTCTGTTCTATCTAATTAAACACAAAGATGCAGGAATTTCTTAGTTTTCAAAATCACCTCTATTCAGGATGTCTTTCTCATTCCTTCAATTATTTTTCTTTAATAATAGGAGCTTGGAATACTTAAGAGAGATCCTTAATGCTGCAGACTTAACATGCAACCTGACCAACTTGTGACTCCTTATTTTGTCCTGCATAGAATATCAGTTCTCAACAACTGCATTTCTGAGACCAGTATCTCATACACACTGAAAATGTTTCAAAAAACCAAAAGACAACAGATGCCAGGTAATGGCAAAGTGAGGATGAAATAGTAGGGGATTTAGTAATCAACACCTATCAGAAAACTATTCAAGCATCCACTGAGATCATAGCTGTTGCAGCTTCAGTCTTTATATGGGTTAAAGTATCTCTAAAAAGAATGTAGTACAAGTGAGATTAATGTGATTTGTCAAAAAGCATCAGTTGCTAAAACAAAACCTTTTGAAATTAAAATCCTTTTGGGTTTTGTAACACTCAGACACTCAGGTGGCATAAATTAATGCAGAAAGCTATGGTAAAACATAGCTAATTGAAGACTTCTTGACAAAGAAGAGTTCCTACAAATATAAGTATGTTGAAAACATGACCTTTAAGGCCAATGTTGTACAGCAGAACATCGAACCTATTTGCAAAATTCTGGTATTTGTGGGAATTCGCCTCCTCTGAAGAGCAGAGCTAAGTACAAAACACATGGAGGTGATACACACAAATATACGCTAGGATTTTTATCTACGTCAGAATTTACAAATCTTCATGTTAGAAATGTATTTAAGTATTGATTCTTCCTCCATTATGCTGAATGGAAAATTATTGACAAACACTGTTAATAAAATGAGTGGCTTTCTAAATATTACCATCATTTAAAGAACCTGATAAAAAATATTTTATTTCTATGTGCTTTCTGTGTTCTGATCAAAGGCATTAATGCTGCTTCCACTTTAAAAGAATGTTGTAAAGAATAGTTAATGTCCATAAATAAAATCGACAAGATCTTTGTAATTTCTAACCATAAAATTGATCCTTGTGGTAATAACAAAGATGAAATATTGAATTACTCAATATCTTCTTTGTCTTGGTCTTTCCTGGTCCCATCTGTTCAATGGCCTTCTGGTTCCTGGGGCCAGTGCCAAAGTGAAGTTTACAGCTAATGGCAAAAGACTGGTAGTCCAGAGGGAAGCTAGGGACCACTGAATGCAAACTCCATTGCACCAGTCCGTGGAACTGGGTGGGAAGCTTCCAATGCTAAGCTAAGGAAAAGATTAAAGCACTGCTTTGATTCAGCCTGGAGCAGAAAAGGCAAAGGAAAGTGTAACTGATACCTTCCATGGCCCAGTGGGTGGCTGGTGAGAAGATGAAGAAAAGCTCTTTTGGGAAGCATGCCAAGAAAGGATGAGAGCTAACAAATAAGGTGCAACAAGGAAAATTCTGATTACTTGGAAGGAAAAAATTATCCACTATGAGGCTGCTCTGACACTGAGACAGACAGCCCAGAGGGGTTTGGACATACTCAGACCTTAACTGAACAAGGTCCCAACCATCGTTGTTTTAGGAAGCTCGTCCAATTTTGAGCAGCAGGTTGGACAAGATAATTTCCAGAGCCTCTTTCCAACCAAAGCTGTTCGATGATTCCCTGATTTTATAAAATGCAAGCTTAGATACAGCCCCATTTTTCTAGGTCAAAGGTTATATAAAAATTCAATGTGGGTTTGGTTTTTTTAATGATGTTTTAGTTTCAGATGAGTAATAGTTGCGTCTTCTGTGCAAAAAATGCAAATGCAAATTTTCACTTTGTGAAGCTTCTAGTTCACCTGGGAGAGAGCTTCTGTTTGAAGAGAGCTGACGCAAGTTTGCTCCTGAAGTGTTGCACATGTGGTCAACTATTTCAATATTCAAAGAAATGTGATCCCTTTCAGCCCATGTTTTTATTATTCACACTGTCTTTACCCAGAGTGTACATACATAAATAAAGAGAAGAAGCCAAGGTCTGCGAGGGGCAAGCAAAAGATCCGATTAAAACAAGAAACAGAAGAAATTGAAAAAATCTTAAACAGCAAGCTGTCATAATGTACTTGTCCACAGTAGGAAAAGGAAAGTAACATCTGCTTAACTGTAAAGCATCTCTAAATAAAGTTTTTGGATAGCTCAGTTGGCCTGTGATGTGAGCCCTGACATCTTAAGGACTTAGACACAGTGCAGCAGTGTAAATGGACTGATTGTGTGTGTAATTATCTCAGAGGGCTACAATAATGCTGCCATTCCATTACTTCCAAGACCTCAAAGTCACTCATTTTTACATCTATTGAACAGACCATGCCAGTTTGGCAACTCTGTGCTTCAGTATGGACAACCCTAATTTTCTTTGCTCTGAAACCTGTAGTAAAACAAACCAAATAGCTGTGGTTTCTGGTATTATGATTAGTGGCATAAAGAAGGCAGAAGGCCCTGGACTGTACTTGTATCTAAAAACCAAACCACCAAAACAAATATCTTTTGATATCTGACTTTGACTAAGGACAAAAGGGAAAGCTTTTAGTGACTGGTAATGAATTCATTTTAGGAACATAAAGCTAACTCTGTGTTATCTTCATGGTGAAAGACATTTTTCACATTCTCCCAAAATATAAAATATGTTGAATTTCTTCTATTTTCCATTTGCATGGCTTCTTTTTACAGAGCTGTATATATTTGAGGTTTTCAGGGTACTGTCTTTTTTCTCTGGAAAATTTTTATCTATGTACATATTAAGGGTAATGTTCCTATGGTCTAGAAAGACTGGCAATGAAGCTGGAGCATGAAAAGTTACTCTGACCATCCAGGACTGCTGGGCACCTTACACCCTGAATGCAGTGACTGCATGGGCTTGTGTCAGCTTGGCAGAGCACTCAGTTAATTTAGTATTTTGTAAAAATGTGGATGATACAGAACATGCACTAAAGTTTTTTCTCTGAGGCCTCAGAAAGAAATACAAACACTGCAGCTTCACTCGGTGAAGAGTTTCCTACTTAATTTTGTATGAGGTACTCTGTCAGGTCATACGACTGCCAAGAGGTGGAAACACTTTGAACTTATCAATCAATGCAGTAATAAAAATCATGAAAAATGATAGAACTTGAAGAAATATTTAGTAGCACAAAAATTATTTGAAATGGTCTTAAAAGAAAGCTGAACACATCCAGGATGCTTTTAGCAAATTAAGTCCAGATTTCTAAGGTCAAATAATTACATCAAAGCTTAAGTACGAAAGAAGTTCCATGAAAGAGAAGATAGACCAACAGTGTCTGATATAATTTAAATATCTCTGGCCTCCTCATCCATGAGAATTCCATAAGCAACTGAATAATTTTCGCAAGAACATTAAAATCTAATTTCCACTGATACTGTACAACCAAGTCACAAAGCGATCACTAATCAATACTATTAAAACTGCACTTCATTTTCAGTTTTAAAGCACTACCAACGAAACAGGTGTATGAAAAGGGAATTAATGTTCACAAAATTTAAGCTTCTTGGAGCTTCACCTGCAATGTAGAAGTGCCAGAATACCACAAAATCCCATAAGGATTTGCAAGTAGTATATGCTGTACATTATGGTGCCACATTTGAATATTGTGATGTGTTTACAATTTAGAAGGGTCTCAAATTGCTCATATATTCACTGGTGACTACATACACTTCAGTGTAGAGTACATGTGTGGTTTTGACTTGTCAGTAGATGAATGGGAGGGATACATCTAAACTCCACCAGAACTGAATGACTTCAATAGTATAAAGGACAAATGAATGTTATATTGTAACTAATGCCCAGGAAACTAAAAATAAAACAAAGCAGAGATCAAGGTCAGAATAATTGGAGCAATATCCTTGATTTAAACTCTATTGAAAAGTCCCTCATCCACAAACAGTTTTGATTGATTAACAATATCTAATCTACTGGAGGTCAGCCACTTAGCTAGCTAATTTTATCTATATTTGCCACTAGGAAAAAGTGTTTGTGACATATAACATGCTTCAAGCAAAAGCCTATCTTTACCAACTGTAAGGCAATCATGACAAATATAACAAACTATTGTGGGTGGAGGTGCTGTAGGAAACTAAAAACTTCGTGCAGTAAGAGCACTTATTCTAAAGGCTAGAGGTGGATACC
Source organism: Sturnus vulgaris (assembly GCF_052056855.1). Lineage (NCBI taxonomy): Eukaryota > Metazoa > Chordata > Aves > Passeriformes > Sturnidae > Sturnus > Sturnus vulgaris. The sequence continues at coordinate 16,689,298 of NC_142246.1, forward strand.
AATAATGTGAATGTAGAGAACTCAGACCAAAGGAATATCCAGTTACATATAAGAAGCAGAGTTTAAAAGTTTGAACATTTACCTATTGGAACTAAAGAAAATGCTTGGTGTGAAAATACTTGATGCAAACACATGAGCAATTCTGAAGTTTGGAGAATAAAACAAAAGAAGTGAGGAGAAAGAAATACCAAATGAATACGGGGAAAGATGAGGCAAGTAAAGCAGGCAGCTGCAATATGAGTAAATGCTACAAAACAGACAGATGACTTTGAGAGAACAAAGAAGAAAAATTTGATATTATCTGAAAAAGTCAAGTAAACCTCTTTTCAAAAGAGTAGAAATAGTAACTTCCTTAGAGTCAATTGAGAAAAGGCAGTTTTCCATAGAGGTGTCACAGCTACAATTTCAAGCATGAAGCAAGAAATGAGGAAACGAGTCACACTGTTCTATGTTCAGTTGCATCCCAGAATACAGACACATTCAGGGATCAATTCCCATACTAATGCTTTCAGGGAAAGCAAGTTGTATAAATTGTTCAGATGAAACAGTGGGAAGTCAGGATTTCAACGTACAACTCTGTGCTTCACATCAATACACACGTGAGAGGATGACAATTGACACGGCATTTAAAGAGGACAAAACCTGGCTGTATTAAGCCAATCTGTCTTGCCAAGACTACATCTTTATATAAATATAGTCAATTGATATTGACTGACTCATCAGAAGAAGTAAGTCACACACTTCCCAGGTACGTGACTTTCCGTGGCTGTGGGAGAGAAAGGTGAGTCTCCCCTGAGCGCTGGTACATCTGCTCCTCCAATTTAATGATCAGTGTGTCTACAGGTGCTCATAGACCTGCTTAAGGAAAGCCACTGGTAAGAAAATTACTCAGTCTTACATTCCTTACCCACACCGAACAAATCCAGGGTATTCAACAAATGAAAAAAAGGCCAGGAATGGGTTAAGGAAAGGAAATTGTTTTCCTAACTCAAAGACTTTTGGAAGTTTTACTATTTATACTTAAACATTAAAAAAACTAAACTTATGGGCCCTAACTCTTTGTAATATCTCCTCCTCCATCCAAATTAATACAATTATAAGTTCATAATCTATCTTTTTCAATATGCCTAAATGACTTATTGAAAAACTACAGTGACCTCACAATTACCCATAAAGATTTATGATTTTGTTCAATTTCAAAGAACATTAATCTCCTTTAGTTATAGGATGTCCAGATTATCTGGAATTAAGTTTAGCTTTTAAATGTCACATGGACTTCTGCCATACATTTTAGTATTTGACTCTTAAGCTTTATTTCCTGTACACTGCAAGGAACACACTGTATAAACACTAACTGCTGAGTGTTTTTTTGGTCAGTTGTTTTTTTTAAAGACAATAGTTATATTGAAACCCAGAGTCAAAATCAGAGATGTAGTGGAAGTCATGACTGAATGCATATTTTCTCTTCTTCCTGATAGTCAATAAGTATACATCTAATACCTGGTTTAAGTCAGTAGTTAGATGTTCATAAAAGATTTTGCACTTTGCTTGTTTTCTTGTTTTACTCATGAACTCCAGCTGCTACCCACACTGCACAGCTGGCCACTGGCCTCAGTGCATGTGCCAGATTAACATCTGTAAAGACAATATTATTTATAACTATATTCACCAGAAAATTGTTCTAAAATTTACTACAATATCTTATAAGTAAGGCTTACAATTATAACTACATTTCTAAAAGCAGATGAAACCTCTGAACATCTTAGTTACAATTACTATGTAGAGAAGGTCCCATTGGAGGCAACTTTTTTGAGCTCTGAGAAACTTTGGCTCAGATGAAGTTTGAATGACATGATGCCTGACAAAATATTGTGCATAAAAATAATTTTTTCAAAGAGATTCAGATACGATCTACATATTTCTTTAGAACTTGTCCTATATACACTAAAAAATTGTTAGGTACATGGCTGTAGAGGCTGATCATTTTAGTTCCATGGATTTTCTGTAAAGAGATTTGCTGGCTAATAGATCTGGCTAATTAAACATTGTCAAATATGCCATAGGTCAAGGACATAGTTGTAAAAACTCCCTAGCCTAGAACCATCTATTAATTTACTCCAATGTGCATTAGGTCAGTAATATTTTGTTAACATAAATTAAAATTAACTGTGAAATGAGTATAACTATATGATGTGAAAAAGATTAAAATAGATGGTTAACAAATAATTGCTGGTCACAAAATGCAACAGATGACATATTGTATATATCCTGACAATTTGGTAATATTACCTGGACTGGTGCTGAAAGTGTTCATGGCTTGGGATATTTTATTCATTTTGTTCTGCTTTCTCCTTTCTTTTCACATGCAAGCTAACTGAAATTCTTGATGTAGACCAAAGAGAAGCACAAATAAAATGGATACACAGCATCTTACTAGTGCAAGATCATTGTACAGTCAACAGTACTCTATCATTTACAAGAAAATTAGGAATCCAAAAGTTATTTCAGGAAAATACCTGAGGAAAAGTTAATGGTCAAAGATCCAGGCTAGCTTTAAAGTGTAGATGAGATCAGAGTTACAAGTGGGTTAAGATACAGATCTCTGAAAATCAAAAGAATTTTCTCTTCTTCTTTCTCTTTTTTTCTGATGAATATTTTTTAATCTAGTTATTGATGTTAAAGAGAAACATTATTTCAGTCTAATCTCCTTGAAATTTTTCTCTTGCACAGGTCGCAATTTGTTATTCAACCTAGAAAAGTTTAGACCACATTTCAGACAAATTGGTACAGTGAGTGTATCAGTCTGTTGGCCTGAAGGGAAACTGGGTGAGATCCAGATTCAGTTTACATAAGAGCAAAAAAGAATTCCTATTCCTCCATCCAATTTATGAAAAATAATCAGTTTGTCCGGCACAGCATTGTATATTTGGTGACATTTTCCCGAGCCATCTATCATACTAGATACTTCATCAATTCTGTTATGAGTAAAGGTAAAATAATAGAAAAATTAAAACCTAAAACAATGCTCTCTATAAACACGAAAATCTCTACCTTCTACAACTGAAAATATTTTTCCAATTCAGCTTCCTAGCAGCTGAACTCTGGAATTTTAATCCTACCATAAGGTCGAATATCTCTGAATCAACAAACAACCCTTTTTATGCGCCATGTGATACTCAGCTTCAGGTTAATTTGAGCTGATTAACAGATAATCAGTGTTTGGCACAAATGCTTGATTAAGACTCACATCCATCCAAAGTTGGATGTTCAGAGCTGAATGTTCACTCCTGTCATCAGATTCTAGATACTACCAACCAAATGCTGTGGTTATATATGATATTTATATATGGATTTGGTATTGTCTCTGTAAAGTGAGTTCAACATTGAAATCAGAGGGGCTAGTGTAGAGTAATGGAAAATTGGTACACCACAGAAAAACCACACCAAGTTAAACTTAAATAAGCCATGAGGAATGTGCTTTATCTATTGCTAACTTTAAAGAGAGGGAAATGCATGCATAATTTCCTACCCTTTTTAATAAGGAGGGAGAAGATAATAAAATATACAGTTTTTAATAAACTAAATTCTAAACCTTTTATTATTAGGATATTTTTATAGCCTTAGTTATTAACCTACAGAGGAATTTGAATAGCTTATGTTTTCCCTTCATGACCTTGCAGCATTTTGCTTTGTTTTGCATTACACTCATGAAATATTACATAAAGCTGACTTTGCCACCAATTTAAATCTTCAATTCTACACTTAAATCTTGCAAATTAAAAAGAAAAAAGCTAACAACAAATAGTTACTCATTCTGTTACTGCATTTTATTCCAGATCCATGTTTGGAAAACCAAACACAGATTTTGTGAATAATAAAATCATTAAAAAATAAAATTGACCTTAGGACAACCTTTTCCCCAAAAATAATCTAAATGAGGAAAAATTCAGGAAAACATAATCAACATAGTAAAGTTTCAACTTCTGAGGTAATATTTGTGTCCTTGGAACATCTTGAAAACCATAGGGTTGCATTCCTTGGGACCATCTAAGTACACATGCATTTAGAGCTCCTGGCTAAACTAGCTAAAAATAGCAAAGCAGATAGCCTGTCAGCAAGGCACTATTAACTCTTATTCAATTCTTTCTAATATTTATGGCTTTTGAATTGAAAAGGGCACAACAAGCATTGTGTTCCTATAGTCACCTTTTCCTTTCTTCCTTTCCCTTGTGCGTGATGACATTCCCTTCCAAAACAGCAACTTCCTTCAAATAAAGAAGCACTTTCAATTTCTTCGCATGTTTCCAATTTTCAGTAACAATTTCCTTCAGCTTTATCCAAACCCATATGAAAGATATGCTGAGTTAAGCCTTAAGCTGTGCTTTCTGAATTACTGAGTAAAATATCCCACATAAAAGACCCATGGAGAACTGCATAACAGCAATTAATAGTACAGGATTTTCTCTATATGTCTCAGAGGCCTCCAAGACTTAGTATTTCTTCTAGAATCTGTAAAATAGTTTCTGCTGCAGACTATGGCTCCAAAATAGTAACTGCATTATTTCTGGAATAAAAAACTAAAATGTCAAATTGATATGAACTGTAATCATATTTTGCTCTGTCTCTGATCTGGTCTCTTAAGGAAATATATTTCATCTAGCATATGCAGACACTACAATACTGAATACACACCTTAAAATTTAGGAATCGATGTATAAAGAACTCAGTTTGACAAATACTTTATTGAACAGCTTTCACAGTCAGTAATGTATACCTCCAACCTAAGACCTACAAAAAATATCTATAATATTAGGAACATCACTTGTTTCCTCAAGCGAATACTTAAAGGCTTCATAGGAAAAAGGTAATTCTGAAGGAACTCTAGCATCCTAACCAGAATTTTTTCTTTTATTTGCATTGAAATATATATTTGTCTGTAAATCATTATTGAACATATAAGATTAGCAAACAAAGGAAAATACTAATTGTAACATTTAGAAATCTTTCTGTGCTGAAAAAAAGGTAACCTACTGTGTAAAGAATTAGCAGGTATGCATTTAAACTGTGGGACTGCTACTGCAATTCTTTTATATGGACAGGTCTCTTCTGTCTACCTTTATTCTGTTCAGACTAGACAGGTAAAAACCTTTGTGCTTACCAAAATATGATTTTTCCTAGCATGCATTTTGCCATTCCAGTATATCATACTATCATGTTAAACTTTATCATATTAATGCTTTTCTCCTTTCAGATGCAATCTCAAACTGGTTATATTGCTTTTAGTTTTAAACTTAGAGTCACTATTAAAGCAGAGTGGGAAAATAATCCCAGGATATACTGAGTATCAGGCTAAATTTACCAAAGGATTTTGCCTTTGCTTTTTACTTAGAAAATATGCATTTAGTCACAGAAAATTAAAGATAGTGAAATGTCTTATTTTCTACCTCCCAGCTTTTTACTTTCCCCTATCCATACTGTCCACAGCTATGCAAAGCAATTCCAGGTTGATAAGAACAAATACTGAAAGAATTCCCAACTTCACAACAGTGCTATCAATGCTACTGGGAACACAGTGACATTTTCTGCAACCGAGAATAGATAAACTTAAGAAAGAAGAAAAAATTCTGTGCTTATTTTAATTACTTACAGTAAGTCCAAAATAGACATTTTGATCTGAAGATGTGAATAAATCTATTATTTAGAACTAAAATTGTGCTGGACTTTAGCAAACTGCTTTTGGAAGGGGTCAGTCTGCATGATACATGCAACTGAAAAAACTGTCTAGAAAGACAGATATCTTTTCAGTTGAAACAGCCATGAAAATAAGAGACAGGCCAGAACTTGTTTTGTTGTACAAGCTTGCTGAACCTTCATAAAGCTGAATACATGAGAAAAATGCTAATCGTCAGTTAGATTAAAATGCTGAAAAAATTATTTGTGCTTTAAGGCAGCAACAGCCCAAAATCAGATGACGCGAACAAGAAATATAATGGTTGTGCAGAAGAAAATTAGCAATTAAAAACCAAATGTGATTGTTGGGCAACAGAGGAGGATTGACATATGCAGTTCAGCAATTGCATTTCAATTTCTGTAATGGATAATTACATGTTAGGCTCTAAAGGAGTTTCCTTTGTAAAGCAATCTCTTTATCATCCATTATGTACCCCTTGCAGGGTATACAAGAAAAAACTCTCCTTTTTCTCACAAAGACTGAGCAATTACCTCTATATAGATAACCTGGAATTAAAATACTGCTCCACACAGTGGAGCCCTTAGCAGGGCTTTATTTCAGTCAGTCAAAATTTACAACATGTATGAAAACTGCATTAGCTTTAAATAACAGTCATATGTGTTGAGATTTTAATTGGAATGCTGAAGGCTGAAAACAAACTAATAACTCCAAAGTTACAATCTTTTCCACCTAATTTTTGGTAGCCTTTTCACATTTTCATAGACATTCCTTCTTCCTGAAATAGAACTGCCAGGAACAGAACCTCAGTGGAGATGTATTTGTTTGTCAGAAAGGCTACTTAGAGTACATGAAATTCTAAGTGAAGTCCTGGTTTAACTTCTTTTATTGATGGTAGTAAAAGAGAGCTGGTGGATATCTTCTGCTCCTAAGACCACCCTCTTCTACAGTCTTCCCAGGATCTCCAGTTTTGCTCTATTAACTTATTTAATCCAAAGCCCTGCCTTTGAGCACCTTTAAAGAAAATACCTGACTAGCTAAATGGTCGTAATCAGATCAAAACATTAAAAAGGAGGAAGCTTTCCAAAGAGTTTCCATGAGTATGCCTGTTATATGCAAAAGCACAGCTCATCCTGTTACAGTGCACAAGTTGTTGGGAAACTACAATGTCAGAATTCGCTGATACAAATTCTTTTGGGGACAAGGTTACCATTATTTACTCCTGTCATAAAGAAAATGCTTCCTATGAGAAATAATTGACTAGTGCAGCTGCTTTAGTCCCACTGTCCCAGGTGATCTACTAAAGACGCTAAAAAGCCAACATGTGAACTGCACACATTGCTACACTAGAAAAGCATGGGCAGTTATAAATTCCTCTCAGATTCTGCTTTGGAGAACAGTTCCAAGCTGTCCAACAAAAAATAATTAATCCCAGTGTAAATACTGACAACAAATAAGTCTGCTGCTGCTGTTGTAAAATACTGTCCAAAAATATAACTAAAGAAGGTCTAATCCAGAGATGAAAGTAAAAGATACTTGCTAGCCAGGTGTAGTCATCCAGAGCTGACTGTGTATTGCAGCGTTGCTGCTGGACAGCAGCAGGCATTGGTGAGAAATGGAAAGCAGAGGCCTCATGGCCTGGATTACCTTGGTGGTTTCATTTCCACATCTGGTTTGCCCCATCAGCACCATACTTTCCTGGTATTACCTCATTGCTGCTTTGTACTGATGGAAAAGGACACATAGAACATTTTAAACAGAACACAATTACAAATAGTTACAATAATTCAGTATCAAAGAAGTCTAAAAATATCCTACACTGAACAAGCTACTCAAAAGGATGAGTCGGAGATTGCATATTCAAGGAAAGCAGAGTCTGATGGCACATCAGCAAAAAAAGGCACTATAACAATAAAACAACTGAATTGTAGCAGAATATAGCAAGTAGGATTATATCCCTTTAGTTGATGATGTAGGGAGGACTCTAGTATGATATTAGATAATCTATGCTGTCTATAGCATGTTTCTTATGCCAGAAAGATGGGAGGCAGCAAATGTAACACCAATATGTAAGGTAAGCCTGGAGAAGTGGTAAGATGAGCATACACTGCTTCTCTGAGCTCCGTACATCATTGCCAGAGACAGGTTCCCAGCCAAGAGGGTTCTTCAGAGTGACACAAATACCAGTTTTGACTATAACTGTTTCGCTCACTGAAAGCCCAGCTAAGTTCAGTCTCTCCTTTCTAATACTTGCTTGGTGTGGCTTGAAAGTTATGCTTTTTTCCAGCTGATAAGCAGACTGTGAAAAGGAAACCTGTTCTGCTTATGCACTCCATCACCGTGTGTGTTCTACACAGTTGCTCCCAGATGACAGAATGTGGGCTATAGTCCTGTTACTAAGCACTTATTGCCAAATTCTTGGCAATTATTGCCCAAAATAAATGTTAGAGGTAAACACAAGGTGAATCAACAAAAAAGACCATTACCTCTCTGAGATGTCCAGTGATCATATTCATGAGACTGTGGCTGCAAATGTACAGCAGATAAAAGCATTTGAAGTCATCTCAGAATAAAACTAATTAAAGCTTGTATTAGAAAATTATTTGTGCCTGAGCCATATCCAGTGTTGCAAAAGGCTGTAACCAGTGAGCTGAATTGAGGACTATGCGATTTGAAAACTGGTAAGTCATGTTACTTACAGAAATGTTGTTTAAATTGGGCAGCCAGTACAGATGCGATATAAGGTAAAGTCCATCAAGATTTATACTATAGAGCTAGGATTTCAAAGGAGAACATGGGAAAAACGTCAATACCCACAGATCTAAAAAAAAAAATATATATATAATGCAGTAGATAATAAAACACAAAGGAGGCTCAGAGGAGACTGGAATTTGCAAAAGTGTATCTCATCTACAAGTTACTTCGTTCTCTGAGCAGTAAGTATACAAAGCCATTACACTAAATGTAACTCTTTGGGATGCAGAGAAGAGTATTTCCAAATGGATAATGGATGTCACTTTCTATATTCTTAATGTCTTTGCCACATTAAAGAGACAGACATAGGCTAACGGATAAATACTGGACAGTAATTCAGTAAGCTGTGTCCCTAAATCCATCTGCTTGTTACACCTTGGGAGATCCCTAGCTGAAGCTCACTTACAATTTCATATGTTTGAGGAATAAAAACTTTTCACTTGTTTACTTGTACCTTTCATTTGCTGCTAAACAACCTTCCATCCTCTTTGAAGTGATTGTCAGGACACAAATTCACTTCAGGGTATAAAGCATAACCTTGGAATATGCTGCAGTACACCGCCATAAGAAAGAATTTCTTCACTGAAAGGATTGTCAAGAATTGAAACAGGCTGCCCAGGGAAGTGGTGGAGTCATCATCCCTGGAAGCATTCAAAAAACAACTGGATGAGGCATTTAGTACTATGGTTTAGTTGATATGGTGGTACTTATTCAAAGATTGAACTCAACGATTTTGGAGGTCTTTTCCAACCTTAACGATTCTATGATTGTATAAAACTAGCTAAGCTGTTACCACTACCAGGACACTGGTGAAGGACGCTTGGCAACATGGAAGACTCAAATGATCAGAAACATCATAAAACGAAGGTATTTCCTAAACTTACATTACAACGCATTTCCTAAATGTATATTACAACATATGTTGTATGTTAGAAAAGAAGTTCATACATTAAAACAAATTAATTCTTCAAGAAACGAACCATTAACTATAATTTAATAAAAATAAATAGGATAAATAAAGTATTGGTCCTCTTTAGTGTCAAGATGCATGCTGTTTGACACCTGAGAGTTTCTGCTGTAAATGTCTGCTTCCTCTTGAAGTGTCCTTCCTCTTGGTTCCTACCAGGAATATTAACTACTTCCTGGTTAGGGAATCTTCCCCAGAGAGAACTAGCACAGTGTGGAGAAATACCAAAGTACACACTTTCATTTCTGTGGCATATTGCACACACTTTCCTTAACTTCAAAGCAAGATGTCACAGGACTAAAAAAAGAGATACACTGCTTCCATGAGCACAAGGACTCAGTAACAGTGATCTGTCCTTAAAAGTATGGCATTACAAAACACAGCTGCAGACGAGATTGATTCACTACCTGTTGAATTGTGCTGTTCACTAGGATGGTTACTCACAGCCGCGTCTGCTGCTGAAAAATATATGAGCCCAAAGCAGGTCAGGTGGTTGGCTCCAGCGAGGTAATCATTCCCTTCAGTGATTATTTGAGAAAAGGCCTGGAACTGACAAACTATCTGATGGATGAGGAGGGATGCTTTTCACCTTTTATCTTCCCAGCAAGGGCACTGCTCAAGGACTTGAATTACTTGCCAATTACAGCTCACTTTCAAGAAACAGGCTAAGGTCAAGACTCTAATCACCTTCAACTGGCTCCTAATAACCATGTACTTGGTTACTGAGACCATCACGTTTTAAACAATGGAAAACACTTACTACCAAAAAAACTAGAGAGTTTAATTATTATTCTTCAATTATAATAGAAAATCCTCCATTCACAAGAAAAAAAAATTTGCTTTAATCCAAATAGTGACACTGACAGTGTTGAACATGGTACTTGGAACTCCAGTCCTAAACTTTCTTATTCTATGCATCCACATAACAAAGATATGTCCAAAAGTGTTAGTGAATATAGAAAATATACCAATACTGAATTTGGTACTTTATCACTTCAATAAATATTCACTACAGAGATTTAGACGAATAAAAATCTGTAATTGAAAAGTTATATTTTATTATTTTTCCTGACTGCAAAATCTCTCTTTACAAATTAAGAGTTGTGATTCTGTAGGTTTATAACCAGAAATCCCCAAATTACTGTATCTTTAAGGAAAAAAAATATATATATACAAACGAGAGAAAGTGGGGTATTCCAAAGATGAAAAAACAGTGTACATCTTTATACTCACCTATATTCATAAAGGTAAGCAACTACAGACAATTTTTTCCTAAATGTTAGTTTGATAACCCCAAACAAACGGAACAGTTCTGAAGCCTAATTCAACAACTTATTTTTTTTTATGGTAGGCAAATTTAAGATTAACAAAAGCACATGAGACACCTGTATTAATCCATATCAGACTTCACAACAGAAGGCCACATCATCAGTATGGTTAGTATGGTTATTTCAAATGAAAACAAAAACAAAACCCATGAAACCCCACCAAAATAAAAACAATAAAAGAGCAAATACTTTCATCCCTATCTTTATATCTGTGTAGAATCACTGATGTGAATATCTCTAACTAAAAAGTATAAGATGAGCTAATTTTTGTTCAGCTCTATTAATGACATGATATCAAGTATGGGCAAGGCAGGGATATTGTCTTACCTCTGATCTGTCAGAGATCAATTCCGAGTCTTTTGCCCAGTTTCAATATCAATTTCCCAAGGGGATTATTAAAAAATGAAAAAGGTTCTGAAAAGACCCACAAACCTTATTTTGACTCTAGAAGTCAAATTGTACAAGTGCTAAAGTAGTTTTACTTTCTTTCTGAAAGAAAAAAAGTGAAATTCCTAAATATAGATTAGGTTAATCTACAAAGGATTTTGTGATAAATCTTTAGCTTGGGTTTTTATAATGAGATTTACCTTTTAAATTGGAATGCTTTGGGTCTATCAACTTTTGACTCAATCCAAAAATTCTAGCATTCAGAAAGTGAGCTTTTTATAACAATCCTGTAAGACAATAGTAAGGAAACAAATACAAAAAAAATAGTAGCATTTAAAGTAACAGATTATGACCATTTTTACAATAATGACTCAAAGGTGAGCCATGTTCTCATTGAATGGCTCAGCAATCGAGTTGATTGAGAATACTTCCCTTTTTTAATGACTTCTTTATTATTACTAAATTATTAAATCAATTTTGATTGTGAGTGAACTACATTTTATCTCAATTGTCAACCTGCAAAACAACAATTTCAGCATCCTATTCTGCCTTCCATTATACCCCTTTACTCCTGAGAATAATTACTCCTGTCTGCTAACCTGATTCATCTCAGACTACTTATCTAGCCATAAAATTGGCCAGAATGTGAACTCTGAGCTCTGTGATGAGTAAGAGAGAAACGAATGCAATTTAGATTGAGGTTGAATAAATATACCTGATGAACATAGTCATTTTTGTCTGAATGTACTAAAATATAAGAAAACTCAAACTGTGCATAATTCCTTTTATCATCAGCTGCAGGTTACAAATGAAGTAAGGCAGGCCTCTGATGGACCTCCTATCCCTGAGATCTTACTAGGTGTTCAGTAGCAAACCTGATATTTGAAGGTGCAGATACTCTCACTGTCTTGAAAACATAAATTTAAATCTCAGACTTCAAAGGAGGTAACTCAGATGGCATATTAATATAATTTCAAAATTTAACACGTATATCCTCAGGCTAAATAAAATTTGATGCAGTGTGGAAAAAAAAAGTTCTTTCTAATGAAAAAATAGTCAAGGACTTCACTGAGATGATAGATTACTTTCCAAGAGGGCAGACTACATCCTCCTATAGAGAAGAATATGGTCTTATCCTCCAAGGGGTATAATACTCACTGCACTTGAACATTATGGATTATCTGCAGAAATTTTGGCTTTCCAGAAATATCAGGTTCACTAAACAAGATAAATGTCTGCCTACTTTTTAGGTGCAGAATGGAATGTCACCATCAGAGACACTTATGCAGGCAGCATCTTGGTTCTGTTGTTACTAAAAGTTCCTCAAACACAGGCAAGAAGTGAATGTATATATAGATTACTTTTTTCCACCAGCAGAAACTGTCTTTTCTGGTTATCTAGAGACACCCCATCACTCTGTAGAGACGCTTTTAGAAAAAAAAATGCTGAGTATGAGCTTCTAGTACTAAAAGAATAAATCGAATTGTGGGTGTACAAAAGTCTGTTCTGATGCACCTACAGCAGCTGGTGAGTGTTACTCATGTATTATAGTATCATAATGCTTATGTCCAATAAAGGTATTGTCCTTAATGTTCTCAACAACCCACTTCTCTGGTAACACTTTTCCTTTTCTATTTCAGATGTTGAGTTTATTTTCTGTATTAGAATTTGGTTTTAGTAATGAGAGTTAAACTAATAATCACATTTCTTTTGTGTAAAATTATATAGTATTCCCTACAATAACTCACTGATATAACTAGATAAATAAATATCTGATTAATAAACGTGTATTTACCAGACCTACTCTCCTTTTCTTTCATTTTCTCACATCATCAGCAATAGAAAATAGATCTTGTAGTCCACTTTGGATGATTGAAATTTTGTCTGTTTACAGAGAAATATTTTTTTGTCTATTGATCCAATAAAGAAAATGTGCCTGGAGAACCACATATCTCTAGAGATACCACTGGGAAAAATGACTGCAGAAAGGAAAAACAGAGTTGTTGTGTCAGATTAAATCATCTGCCTCATTAGATCTAGGCAGCATTCAGTCTGGCTAAACTGAACTTTCTACCAGGTACTGAACAATTTATCACCAGAGAAATAGGTCAGATAACTAAAGGAAGAACTCTTCTGTGAAAAATAATAAACAAAATAACAATGGCTAAAACACAAGAACTTCTCTAAACCTTAAGAAGATATATAATTATTTGTACGCCAAAAAGACTGACATTCTAAAGCCAAGGAATATTTTATTCAAGGTGAACGAAGGTAAAATCAGTCAGAAACATATCATAAAAGATTAGGAATTCTGTAGGAAGATGCATTAGATAGCCAAAATGTTGCAACTCTGCAATAAAGAGAGAATTTAAAAACTCACTTTTCTTCTGCAGTATAGTATATACATTACCTATAAATGTGAGAGTAAGAGTGAACATATGGAAAAAAAGGGAAATAACCAAATGAATTGACACATTTAAAATTTGCACAGGAAACTAATAATTTTATTTTTGTAATGTTAATTATAATACACTAAGTTGGCAAAAAAGCATTGTATTGATAACTCAGAGTGTAGGATTCTATCCATCTATTTCTTTGGCATCCTTTCAATTACATTATTTATCTACTTCTGTCTCTGCAGATGTAAAGTATTAGACACACACATTATTAGTGAGTGTGACAGTAAGTGTTGAGAAAAGACACTTCAGCAGACACTGACCTGGGAACACCAGGTCTTTTAGCAACAATGGACCAGTCTTCAGAAGATGACTCAGAGATGACAGACTGCTTAAAGCAGGCATCCAACAGCTGAAAGGCAACCATTACAAATTGTCATGGCGAGCAAGCTGTTTTTCTTAACTATTTCTGGTTTTTCTAAGACTGTATCCATAAGTTGGAGCTTCTATTACGAAAAATGGGAAGAGCTTTTCTCTTATTCATTCTGCCCAGTAGTGGCTTGCTGACCAGTCATGCAGGATGCACAGCCTGGTCAGATGTGCACATGCACATAATTCCAAGTAAAGTACTGTACATACTGCTGTCTACAAATGACTTGCTAGTGCTGTTTGAGCTACATATTTAATCAAGCAAAACTTCACTGGAGTTCTGTGTTAAAGATTTCTATCTACTACCCACTCATCCACATATGAGGAGCCATTTCAACAGCTGTTTTGATTCGATTTATCTTGTAACTTATTAAGACATAATCAAACGAATTACTTCTAAGGAACACCTGAAATTATTAGTATTAAAATTTCTATCATATTTTTGTCTTTTGCCCACTGTCAGTTCTGCCTCATCATTGCATGTATTGGTCCAGGTTTGCTTCCATACTTCAGAATTCTATGCATAACTCTCTTTGACATCCAGACAGATTTAAGAAAAGAAAAATGGCATCAAAGCTCCTACGTTTATTACATGCTATTTGGTGGATGAAATGGTAGTCATTATGAATCTTCTGAAATGAGTATCGAGGAAAAGCTTGACAGAGCACTGCAACAAGCTGCTCAGAGAGTTCATGGAGTCTCCTTCACAGGAAGTGCTCAAAGCCTGCCTGGATTGACCCCATGCAACTTGCTCTATGTGAACCTGCTTTAGCAGGGGGTTGGACTGGATGATCCCCAGAGCTACCATTCTGTGATTCTGAGGTATTGCTCCTTGTCCATCCATGAAGAACACTGAGGAGAGACATCTCTGCAGCAGATCATAGCCTGGATGGCAGAACAGCTCCACAGGCTGCTGTAGCTTCAGAGCAACAAGTAACTCCCACTTCATTTCCAGTCATATCCAGTCCTTGACAAAAATTGTTGGAAATATCACAAGTAACTACCTTTGTGTCTGTGGTTTTGCTCTTTTTTTCTAGCTGATGAATGTGAAGTATTTAATAGCCAAGATTACTAAAATGAGATTAGAAACTGCTTTAACATTTTGGAAGAATCAAGTGATTCAGTAATTTAGCTTGATTATTACAATTTTAGCTGTGAAGTTCTACTGCTGCCACTCTCAGGACTCCCAAACAAGGATTTTAGATAGATACCAATAACAGAGATATGGAGCCCACATTTTACAGCAATATATATGGCTACTTCCATACCATTTTTTCTATTAGATGTTCTAATTGCTATAAGAGAATTTCCTAAAAATCAAGGTATTCCTATTGAAATATTTTTCATCAGTCACATAATTCAGATTTTATCTTTGAACCCTATTCCTAATGGTGTAGGTTTCGATACACATCTTGATGAAGAGGGGTCTATTTTTCTGTTTATTTAATTAATAAGTGATTTAGCTTTTGAAAAGGAATCCAGGTTTCCCAAGTAACTTTAGGACAAAGCAATTTAAACTTAGGAATGGGCTGATTTAATAATGCTTCAACCTCACTGTCTCCAACACTTCACCCATAAAAACTGACATTCAAGGAAGATATTTACTAAGAAAATCTCCATTTCTTCTTCAAGTTTGTATGATCCTAATATGTGAAAAGCACAAAGTACTTTACAGAAAAGTACTAGAAATATACTGAAATCCTATAAATCAATATCCTGAGTATGGCATAATCTCAAGACAGTAACCACTTGTACATATCGCTACTCAGCTCTTGTACCTCATTTTACTTAAGAATGACTTCAGACAAAACTTGCCTTACAAGAAGAAATAATTTTAAATTGATACCGAGGAACAAACTTTCCTGATTAGGTATCAAATGCATTACTTTTTACACGTAATAAATTACTGTTTTAAAAAAACTTGTAAAGTTTAGCAAGGAGGACATACCCTAATTCAGGAAGAGTTAAACATTTAACCTAGGGACAAAACTTGTGCAATCCACAACCCATGAGAGCAAATAAATCTATTCTGCTACTCATCATTTTAGGAGCTGTCATACAATATTAAAAACATCTATTTGAAAATACTTTTATAACAACAGTAAAACCACTCAGCAGTTAAAGGCAACTGGGCAAAACCACAGAAAGCATACTGCAATCTAAGTGACTGCAATACATCACAAAATAATATTTAACTGAGAGATAAAGTTGCTGAAACCCACAACCTACTAAAGTGTATAAATCTATTCTGATACTTATCACTTTCATAGCTGGCATACAATATTAAAAACATCTATTTGAAAATACTTTCTTACAACAACAGAATCACTCAGCAGTTGGAGGCAATTGGACAAAACCACAGAAAGCATACTGTTATGTGAGTGAGAGCACAATAACTGTAAGCAAGTATTTAAATTTTTGCTCTGAAATACTTTATTATTTTCAAGAAGAATTATTATCTATTATCTATTAATATCATACACATAATTTACATTGAAGAGTCTGAAGGAAGGAGAATATTTCTTACACATATGGTAGCTATTATGACACTGAACAGAGTGCTCTTGCTTTACATCATTGCATCTGATTCTTCCAAATTAATGTGGTGTTCCACAAAGCTCAGAATCATGACAATCCGGTGTAGGAAAAGTTATCTTCAGGCTTTTTTTACCATGATAGGGATACAATAGGATTCTGAAACCTCAGTCCCCAGCAGAGCTTCACAATGAGTTTTAGCGTCGTGCATTGCGTGCACTGTGTTAGAGATTATTACTGACTCTGATCTCCAGGTAGATATAGGATGTGTCTTATAGTCTGTAAACTATTTAATTGTGGGAAAGAAATAGAAAGGTTTTGTTGGGACATATTAACCTCTGTGAAAAAGAAAGAAGGGATATAACCTACCCAGACTCAAAAAGCTACAAATTTCCTTATAAAACCCAACATTTTCAGAAAGCTGAGACCAACTTCCTCACTGATTTCCAGAAAAGCACATGAATAGTCTGACTATGTTTGTAAAATTTCCTTTTTTTTTACTTTCTACTTACAAACTTCTTTAACATTTGCACAATTTTACAATGCATGTACTTTTCATTCAAGAGTGGAAATGAATAGCCTTGATACTTAGCAACATATTGGTAATTTTTTCAGTTCTCTAGTAAAAGTGTAAAAATATTTTTTTTTGTAATCAGTTCCAATCTTTAAATCACAAGTTTTAGGAAAAAAATAGTGAAGAAATCTGCACAAAAGAAAAAAAATTCTTCAGTCTGTGAAATTTAGCTAAGGCTCATTAACACATACCATTATTTATACTGGTACTTGATTCTCATGTAACATGCCTTTAATGTCATTCATAGAAGTAGAACATCACAGAGGAATGGGGCATATATGTCTTCCTGTGGTTACCTCCAGCTAGCATGCTGGAAACCGGTCCTGCACTATTAAGAAGAAACTTTAAGACTCTGTGCACACACAGACTGTCAGACTTTTGGCCAGTGAGGCAGGCGAAACAGGCAGCTGCACAAGACACTTATTTCTTACAGAAATAATACAACCACTCACAGACATCTTCACTATATTTTGAATTGTCTTGCCATTATCAGCTTCTCCAACCATAGCAACAAGTACAGACAACAATCAAATTATGTATTTTACCAGGGAATCCAAACAGATGTGGCAATCAGACTTGACAGAGCACACCCAAACATGCCAAACCTAAAATGTAAATATAGATTTTTTTTTTCCCCGCAATCTTTGCAGCCTCTAATGCTGGAAATAACTTTTTTTTTTTAAAACATTTATCAGGTTGATATTTCTATTTAAAACTAAACACAGCATAAAAATAAAATAAACATTTAAGGGAATCTCTCTGTTGTCATTTAAACTTGATATAATGTACTCTAACACAAACATAAAATCTTTATAAAAATGCACTTGATCTCTGCAGGGCTTTAAGACCCTGTAGCAAGATTCTAGCAAGTCCACACAAGACAGCAACACAGACAGAGTACCAGCTGAGTAACTTCCTTATTTAAAATCGCTTGAAGGGAAGACTGTGGTTCTTGAAGGGGTTACATAAACAGGAATACTTTAGACGTTTTCACAGGAGAATATTTTGGTTAACCATAATTTTTGTTATGGTTAACACATTACACCATAATTAGTCAACAAAGTTCTCCTTTTCACAGGTGTAAGTATGAACACTGTATTCAAATGCCAGCTTACAGGAAGATTTGAAAATACAATATTCCTTCCTTCAATATTTGAGAAACAGACCACTTCAGACTGTAATCTAATAAAACTCTCATTACATTATCGGCCATGCTGCAAGCAGTGGTTTTTTTTCAGTCTAACTCTTCATATGGTAAGAATAACAGCTTTCTTAGAAACAAGGTAAAAATAATCAATATTCTACTATTCCACATCTAAAAAGCGCATTTAAAATAAAATATTTGTCTTATTTTTAATTTTTACTGCTTTATAAAGAAACAATATTACTAATAGAGGAGGGGATCTGTCTAAGAGAAACAAAGCATCAAGCAATAAAATTTGCACTTGATTGCCCTTAGTGAATGTTCAAGCTGCTTAGTTTAAATCTGAGTATTGTACTTCTTCCTCAAGCACAGCTTAAAATGTCAACAGTAAATTAAACATTCAACAGGTTTTTAAATACTATAAAAGATATATCTTGGATCTTATAACAATTCTAGCAGAGATGATGTTAACATGAATACATTACAAAACAATTTTGATTACAAGACAATTTGAAGGCAGTATGATTGCCTGTAATCATCTTAAAATTTGCTTTTACCCTCCACTACTTTAAATGCGCAGATTTAAAACAGGAATAAGAGATTCAGACTTTAACACCTAAGTTTATACTGGCAGTTTTCTGGAGACCAGTTTATTTTTCCTGCAAAATTAAAGCACCACAACCAACACCCACAACAGACAGGCAGTGATGTGCACGTCGCTCTCGAGGTGATTCGGGTAGTGCCTTACATCCAGTTTACAGGTGCTCCTGCCTCGCTGCAAGAGAATAACCAGAACAGAAAAATGACGAGCCACTGAAAAGCTCTCCCTTACCTTCTAAACCTGCTTCAATCAGCCCAAACTGTTCCAACACTTTTACAAAAAGCACAATCACGATCAACACCGCTATCATTTCAAGCCCTTCCAAGTTCATGGTGAGTTAGGTCATGGTCTGACCACCGCCACTGAGGAAAGTGTTCTTCTGCCTGGCTTTCTTTGCAAAGCCATTAAACTAGGCGCGGAAGGCTCCTGCGAGGGAAGGGGGCGAGTGGGAGGGGAGCGGCCGGGAGCACATCCCGGCTGCCCCAGCAGAGGCCAGGAGAGGCGGGCGGATCAGCTCCGGCCTGCCGGCACTGCCCGGCTGGGCACAGCCCGGCTGGGCACAGCCATGCGGGCAGCGGGCCGGCGGGCGGGACACACCCCGGGATGGCCCGGGAAAGGGCCCCGGGCGAGGCCAGCGCTGCCGGCGGCTCGTCCCGGCGGGGGCCGCGCTCCCGGGCTGGCGGCGGGGCCAGCGGCGCGCTCAGCCGTTGCCGCGGCAACGCGGGGAGCGGGGCCAGCCCCGGAGCGGGACCAGCCGCGGAGCGGGTCGGGGTGACACCGCGGCCCCGGGAAGGGGCGGGACCGGCAGCCGGGGCACGGGTCCCTTCACCGGGACCGGCAGCCGGGGCACGCGTCCCCTTATACGGGGACCGGCAGCCGGGGCACGGGTCCCTTCACAGGGACCGGCAGCCGGGGCACGGGTCCTCTTATACCGGGACCGGCAGCCGGGGCACGGGTCCCTTCACAGGGACCGGCAGCCGGGGCACGGGTCCCTTCACCGGGACCGGCAGCTGGGGCACGGGTCCCCTCACCGCACCCGGCTGTGGCTGGCTCAGCCGGAGCATGTGTCGGTGGGGCACTTGCCAAGTTCTCCGTTAGTTCCTCCGGTTAAAACACCTGCCTCAGTACAGTGACATTCCACCTGTTGCGTGTGGCAAGTAATACACAACATTGTAGATGTAACAGCAAGCTAGGAATACTTTCTCTTTTTTTTTTTTTTTTTTTTTTTTTTTTGTAGTTTGTTGGGGGAGTTGCAGTTTTAAGAGAAAAAAAAAGCTGTCTCAGATTCTTTAAGGATTGTTCTGTGGGCTAATTTGGAAAACAAAAATTGGAAAGACAGATAAAGAATCATAGTCTGAACCATGATTTGGTTTAATTTGGTTTGCTTTGGTTTGCTTTGGAAGGGACCTTAAAGATAACTTACTTCCAGTCCCCTCACCACAGGCAAGGGAGCACCTACCACCAGACCAAATTGTTCAAAGCCCCATCCAACCTGCCTATGAACACTTCCAGGGACAGGGCAAGACAAAGGAGAAGCAAACTATTTTTAAAAATTGTTTCTGACTTCAGTAATATTTTCTAAACAACGTCCTTTCCATGGAAATCATTAACAGTGAAATACAGGAATACTTTCCGCAGGACTGAATTGCTATGTTATGCCACTAACAGCCACTGGCCTATTTGCAACAGTCTGCAGTACTGACATTGTCACATGCAGTGTATTCATGGTTAAGGATTTATTCTTTAAATCCCTTAAAAATTTAGCATCTAAGAAGAAATTTACAATAGAAAAACAGCACCTCTGTCGCAGCAAAAAATGAGCAAGGGAACAATTGCAACAAATTTAATCCTGTCTGGTAGAGCACTGTCCCCCTCATGGTTGAAATCAATTACTGCCAAAGGCTCGGTTTTCTTTCTTTCCTTAGATAAGATTAAAAAAAATTTCATTGTGTTATGTGAGAACTGGCATTGCCTTCTAAGTCCCCCAGGTATACTTGCATTGTAATGGGTGTTGTCATTACTGAAAACATTGGAATGGACTGAGAGTAGTAGCACTAACAGATAGACTATAGGTACCTTTTTTTGTACAGTGGATAGATAAAGCCTTACAGCATAATGTTCACATGTCGCTATTCTATGATTTTTACTCAGGATTGGGCTCCCTGAAGCTGCTTAAACTTTTTCTGTCAGAAAATCTATGTTTCAACACTCCATCCTAAATATTGAATTCATTTCAGTTCTGCAGGCAGCTTTTCCTTGGGAATCTTTGCTTTTATTTGCTGCAAACTTTCTCCTTATGTTCTTTTTTTTTCCCCCTCTCATTCAATCTTTGTTCTAAACAAGGCTAAATGTCTTTTCCCTCTAAGCCATCTTATCAATGGCTGTAAGAAAAGTAGATCCAGCTTTCCTTCAATGTGGAACTAAAATAGACTAATTTATCAGCATCAGGAACATAACATCTGCAATCTTGTATGCCTTTACCCAAAAGGTGGATACAAGTTGTGTTTGGGTACATGCAACATCATCACCTGAAAGGACACACTCCTTTTAATTAATAGCTTTCAGTAATGGTCTTCTGAAAATTTAAAAATGCAAACACTTTTCAAATTATTTTTTTAAGGTACTTTTGTGACAGTTCCACTTACTCAGGGCTGAAAGCAAAAAAGTGGAAAGCAGAGCTTGTGGTGGCAGTGCTGCAAAGCTGGCAGCTGCCATTGCCCTGCAAACTGGAAGCCCATGGCTGGCAGTGACTAGACAAACAAACGTGTCAGGGATCTGCCTCCTCAGGTATCAGCAAACTGAACAGTATTTCCCAGACGTGTAGGTGTACTGAACCTATGGCTGATTGTAACTCTTCTTCCAAGACACAGCAGAGAAATACAGAAGAACTGAAGAATTAGTATGACGGCTGCAGTTTTACAGGTAGATGCCAAAGCACAGTAAGAATGATAATCTCCAGGGAAGGCAAGGTTTTTGCAAGAAAGCTGTGACTAAATTTGTGTTTCTCAAGGGCTGTGAACCCTTTTTTCCTTAATGCCTTTTTTCCCCTTCTTTTTGATATAACTGTAGGTAATCTAATATGCAGTTTAATACATCTTCCCTCATTAAGTCATTGCTTTTGAGAAAAACAAGTTTTTTTATTAAACGTTACAATACCTCGCCTGTAGGAACACAAAACAGCACAGAGCTATCTCTGATATTTACCTTCTTACCTGCTTAAAAATGGACCTGACTCAGTGACATGTAGGGTTACAAACTGCTTGACATTATTTCTCTCTCCAAGTACCTTGCCAAAAAGGTATGATGTGGCATATTGTTTTATTTTATTGCTTTTATATTTTTGCTCTCCATAAAGACCAAAAAAACTCAAATCTTCATTTACCTATACAGTTCTATCAAAACATGACTGGAAGAATGAAGCTAACAATTGAAAGTATTGACACCCTATTTTTTTCTCTTGCCTAACTACAGAAGCCTTAATATATTGTAGAATTAAACTTTAAAAAGTTGTACAAATAGGAATGCAGGAAATAGGAATAGGAGGAAAGATATTAAATCATAAATTACACACTATATAGGTGTTTTATACACAAGAGCATGAAGGCTTATTTTTCTTATGTGTAACTGCAAATTAAAGGTTTCAGTCTTAAAGTATTATAAATACTGTCTCCTTTCTATCAAAACATTTTGCAGCATTATATTTTACTGTGAGAGTAAATATATTAAATTGAAGTCACTGGTTGTATTTTCAGCTAGGAACATATCTAAATGGTCACTTCTCATCTTGTGATGGAGCTATAAACCACAACACAATGACTCCATTTACTTTTCTATGACTAAGATCCTTGATACCATTAATCTGAACTGCTATTGCTTAATGCTATATATCATGAAATGTTAATGTTAAAAAAAGACCCAATCCATTTAGACTGAAAAGTGATGAGTTGGTCCCAGTAATGGTTATATTTCTTCCTTACACTTCATTTTCTTACACTCTTATGTTCATTTGGATGCTGGTAAGCCACTACCAGATTTTAAACACGGCTTCCAGGAGGACAATCACTAACCTCTGGCATTCCTTACCACCTCTCAAAATAGTTTATGGGAGTCTGACCTGCAGAAGTCAAAATCCATTGGATTTTTTTTAAAACATAAAAGATTAGTGATCAGAGATAAACTTGATGGCTTTGGATAAAGCAATGGGGGCTGTGCATATGCAATACCAGATTTGGCAAAGCCTATCACTAGTGGAGGAAAGTTAATGATAGAGTTAATTGTCAGAGCTGAGTGCAGAAGTCAATGCACTGCAAGGGAAACATGAAATGGAATAATACCAGTGGGAATCCCATGCCACATATAAAGTCTGAGAACAAAACCTCTAATAGAAGATACAATTTCTTGATTTTGGTCAGGAAAAACTTAAATAATACTTTCATTTAATGGTAAAAATCATGATTTAAAGCCAGAGCAATCTAATGATTGCTTTATAAGCAATGTCACTCCAACTTATTACAAAGATCAATATTTTTTCCTATTTTTAATAAGGTTTGAATAAATATTCCAACATCCAATAATATCATTAGAATATGTATTCCATGTAGATATTTAAAAGAAGTTAGTATTTTTTTTAATCTTAAAAGGGGAAAACCCACTCTCTCTTTCCAAAAAAAGAAAATGGGCTAGAAAATCTTAATGTTTCATAAATTCAAATACTTTATTATTTTAGCAGCAAGCTGTTATTACACTGTAGTCTCCCTTTTTCTCAGTCTTAAATTTACTACTAGCAATATAAATTAAGAGAATGAACTAAGACATTATTTTTAAAAATAAATAAATAAAACCTAGTAAATCTTCCAGCTCATCAAATCACTGAGGAAACCAGAAAAAAAAAGATACCAACTTGTCTCTCTTAGTTTAAGACTTTTTCTTATTAATTATTTAATGAATCTGAAAAAAGTGACAAAATGCTATGATGCATTCAGCCACTCTAAATGTTAACTCTGATAAGGGCCAACACTTTGCAACTTTCCATATTGACATTAAGTCATCATGACTTCCATAGTTTTCCCAGATTAGACACAGGTAAAAAAGATCACAGCAATCTAACATCACAGTGCCTTATTTCTACCTTTTCACAACTTAGTTATCTAAGTTTACATCCAATGTTTTTCTGCTGTCACAATGCAAGGAGCTGCCACAGTTGAGTTTTGATGATGCTTATGTCATGTCAGAAGACTGCTTCCCTGTCCAACACAGGAAGCCATAGCTACTGATATGCCCCTAAACCAGCAGTTCAGACCCATGGCAGCAGGCAGCAATAATTCCATGGGCTGGCATGGAGCTTGTATCTCATGCAAATTGTCTCCCATGGTGTGAGCAGGGTAGGGAATTACATAGTCATGAAGCAGAAGTTCTGTCTTTTCACACTGGGTGCATAGTTAGATAGCAATACATAAATCCTGTGCTTTTACAGAACTGATTTAAATAGAAAAAATTATGCACGACATTACTCATAAGCAGGCTTTTCAAAGACTGACAGAAAACATCCTTACATGCCAACTGAGATGTAATTCCAGTTGAAAAGTATACCTGAAGATCTGGATAATATCATAACATCACTCCAGTTTTGGGTTGCTGTAAATGTCAGAAGCAGCACAAAATCTGTCAATATATCACTTGTTCTTTATTATCTTCTGAATTTTATGTGTGTATTCTGGAGCCCTTAAAATGGAATTATGTTTCAAGTTTATCCTTTTCCAGGCAGTGAAAATATGGCTCCCTGAATCTGGTAGTGTATATTTCTGGAAACCATAACACTAACTGTGACCATGAACGGTGTCATTGGAATGCAGAAATTTTCTCATCACATACCATTCTGATAACTCCAACTTTGCTACAGGTCCTTAAACCTCATTAAAAAGAAAAAACTTCAAAAATTTTCAATGCCTTAAAAATGTCAGGCAACTGTATTTTAAAGCTCTCTGTGGAAACTGAACATGAAAAATATCTAGCTGTTGTAATTCCACAGTTCCACTGTTTCTTGTCCTACTTCTTTATTAGCAAGGAATTTTCTTCTAAGAAACTTAATAATTTTTCAAGTGTTTTCACTTGAGGGAACATACTGATCGTTTTCAAAACCACAGAAAAATTCCTAGACTTTCAAAGTCACATAGAATTACAGGAGTGTTACCAGTTGGTGTTTGTAAAACTCTTGTGCATCTTCCACAATGAAGAACTAATGTGGGCAGCTTAATTTTGATTTTTGAGATAGTCACAGAATGTCAAGTGATGATGCTTTGATTTGATTTCTCTGAATCTCAGTGCCACACACAGCTGTGGGACACCACAAGTGGTAGCAGGGCTCCAGGAGCTTATTTCACCATGGTTCATCAGGCCTGTTTGGTACACGACCCACACCTCCATTACATTTAAGAGATTGTGTTTTTCTGCCAAGGTGTAAGCGTGTGAGTTAACACTCATGACACAAGTAGTTTCCTTGAAAGATTCCTAGATATCAGTCCTGCAGTCTTTTAACCTGGGTATCACCTCTTACTTGTTTCACCCTTTCTACTTAAAAATCCAGTGTCTATTTAATGCCTTCAGAGCAACAGCTCTAAGATTCACTGTTTCTTCCCTGTCTAGCAGCTAAATCATTAATGGAGACTTCATGGGTTTGCTCCTCAGCTATTGTGACCTTCTCTTTTGTCTTTGTTAAGTGCTGTCTTGCTCTCTTTATCCACTCAGGATACTGCCAAAAAATTCATCTTTCTTGCTTACCACTCCAACTATTTCAGTCTTCCCTTTACATTTCTAATGGATCCATTTAATCACATGCAAAATATCTGCTATCACCTTCAAGGCCAGTCCTAACATACTACTGCCATACCTAGTTACTGTTCACTTTTAGAAAATATTGAGCTTTAATCCACCCAAGCAATCACTTATTCCTAAATTATACCTTTTTCATAAGAAGTGTTGCTGGCTTTATTATAGCCCCTTAATATTCTGAAATATTATTATAACTGCATGTGGATGCTGACATTTTTGAAGCCACGGCTATGGACAGAGGGTGAGAAATTAATGAGACAATGTGGTAGTTTTCATCCAGATAGCAAAGGGAGAAGACACATCTTAAATAATTAGAAATATCATTAATAATTAGAAATACATTCTGTGGTTTGCTACCTCTTTTTCTACAGATTATTGGAGAACTGTCAGGCTTTCTGCAGACTTTAGCTGTGAACATTGTATTATGTTTACTTTATCACAAATATGATTAGGAAATTTATATGTAGCCTCAAAATACAGACTGACAGAAGAGTTCCTCCAATGCAGCTGATGCAGCATGTGGATGTTCTCCAGACTTTTTCCTCCTAATCCCTTGTTGGTTCATTAGCAGCTCACTGCAGACAACAAGAGACTTATGCCAATCAACAGTAAAAGTCCCAGGAAAGCCTAGCTCATATGCCCACGGAAAACAACTTCAGAGTTTGGAGAAAAACAGCATTTTTCATAGTTCTGCTTTAAAAAACCCAGAGAACCACAAAACAGGACAGAACCAACAAGCTAGGGAAATCTGAAGCCAATGTCTATAGAACCCTTCAGCCTAACTTAAGCCCTAGAGTGCTGTTAGTCCAAAGAGCAATCTCCTACTTTGCCCAGAAGTTTTTATTAAGACAAATGACAGAACAAAAGACTGACACATTCTTTTTGTTTGTTTGTTTTTCAGACTGGTTCTACAAAGCCAACCAACATATATTAAATAAATAAGGCAAGCTGACAGATGTACTCAGTTTCCAATTCCAATTTCCCTATTACCTACTTGGAGCAGTATGAAGGAGGCAAACAATTTTCTTCCTAACAATTTGACAGTCTTTAAATTTCTTTCCTGCAGATCTCTACCATGTATAAATCTGATACAGAGAAATCCACATACCTAAGCAAAGCTCTTTTTAGGTTCAGTCTCAATTTTGCTAGGAGTTTTGGTTTGGGAGGAGGGTCATGCTAAGCCATCTTATTACGGACACTTCATGAAGGGTGCATTAGGGTGCCTGAACAATCATGGGGGATTGCACCATTTTTCTCGTGGTCAACAAACCCCTTACAAATAACTACACCTGTTGGATCAATTGGTTTTTGAGCTTTGTGTGCTTTCTGGCACTGACCCCCTGGAGAGCAGTGCTTTTGACCTGAGGCCTTGAAGACGGCTTCTAAATATGAGTGATGAAGTTAAAATCACGAGTGTGTAGTGAATTAGAAGTGTGTGCTTTCACACGGTGATGGGTTTTAAATTTGAGGTTTTCATAGCATAGTAATAGGTCTGGAACAAGATGGAGGATTTTGGGTGTTGTCTCTTTCGGTGTTCATATTTCTTCTTCTTCCTTCTTCATGGTTTTCAGGTAGTAGTTTCTGGTTGGTCAGTCAGTGTCACACTAAAGATCATGGAAATCTAGTTTTTGGGTCAAAAGCATAAATAATACAGGTGTTATTTCTCTATTGGACTGTTTAGCTTTAAGAAACCTTATAGCAACTGCATCTTTCGCCATTTTTCCTCACTTCTAGCAGGTAGCTAGAAGTGCTGTTGAACACTCTGTACTTTCTGATAAAATTTAATAAACAACCAAGCCCGAGCATGAGAAAATACGTTTCTATCATGTTTTTGTTAATCCTAGCTCTAAGTGAAAACAAACAAGACTGAAACAAACCACTAATTAAGTGATGCAAAACTCCCGCACCGCTGTTACACATACCGACCTTATATTTAATAGTATTCTTTACCTCATCAATAGTCCATGACTAGGAACGATTGTTTTAAACCATCTGGCCAGGATAGATGGATGGCTTTTAAGTGAATAGAAACACACCCTTGGGTGAGCAGTCTCAGCAGACAGCCCAAACTACATCAGTTGCATGTGTGGTCTTTACAGCACACATTTGAAGAACATTAGTGCAACAATCCAGAAAGACATAAAGCACTGACATTTTTTAATTAAATGAACAGAAGATTTCTGTGCAATGAGCACCAGGACCTGGAGACTTTCAATATTGCTAAACTCAGCAGAAATATTCTTAAATTAATAGGCAGGGAATTCTTGTTATTTAAATTATTTTCCCCTTGTCTGTCTTTATGCAATATAAGTGCTTCTATCACCACTTCCTTCCTCATTATTGCACTGTTTGGTTTCCAGGGAATATTTTTCTTTATGAAGTGGTAATTTGCATATAAAAATATGTATTATTACAGATTCATAATTCTATTGATTCTTTAGTCTTCATCTCTTTAGTCCTCTGTTCTGTTTGAAAAGCTACTTTTATTTAAATTCATATTTGCTGCACTGAAAAGATTAGGTCTTGATTTAAGCCTTCTCCACTTCAGTCTGTAAGGCGAATGTGTTTATGTGTGAGCCAATAATCTTCCGAAGTGGTGTGAAAATTTCTGGAGGAAAGAGAGACCCGGTGGAGACACAAAGAACAAACAAGACACTGAAATTTATTTACATATTAATTTTAAAATGCATCAAGAGACTGTTTCATTTTAATCTCTCACAAGAATTTCTATAAAAGGCCAGGTAATACTTCCTTTGTTTTTATATTCACTAGCAATATATCATGAGGAGAACTTTGAATGTTCCAGGGAGTTCAGGAATGTAAACCAATATGAAATACAACATGTAATGCACCTCATTTGTCAAACGAACAAAAAACATTAGTGGGACACATGCAAAGCTTCCCTACAGTTAGGTATTTATTTCTTTTGCTTTCTCTGAATATCATTGGTTATTTACAGATGGTCAATCCCCACTGAGTAAAAGAGACCACATTTTCTCCTCATCTATTGAAAACATATAAGGGCTTACTCAAGTAGCAAGGTGGTGTGCACCTTAAGGACAGGCATCAGAGGATGCATGAGGTGCATCTTGGCCCAGCAGAAATCTTTCATGCAGCTATATATCAGTTTACATGACAGAGAAAAGATTAATTTCCACAGGCTGTCAGGTGATTAAAATATTTGTCAGAGTAAAACAAACAAAATTGATTGCTTCTCTTCACATGGAAGGTTTAAAAATGTAATTGAAACAAGTAGATGGTGTCTGTGTTCTCTGTCTAGAAAAGTACTAATGCTAAAATTGTGCTTGATAGGTTAAAACCAAAATGATTTAAAGACTTCTAGACCAATATTTTGAGATCACCTGCAAACTAAGCAGCAGGAAAGGAAGAGCAGTATGGAGAACGGAAAAGAGATTCTGAAACACTTTATTTTCCTCAAGCTGGGAACCAGACAAAATTGAAATGGCATCCTTAGACTGCAACACAGAAATTAATTTTAGAATGTAAATTAGATTCACCCATGAATATAGTCTTATCAGAGGACAGGAGAACTGTGAAATGAAATATATACATACAACATGGTAGTGGCTGGAGGTAACAGACATACGTGTCTTCTATTTCCTTTGCATTATCTGTATGCTCCTCCTTTTTAATTAGGTTGGGTTTTCTTCCCTCTGACCTATTTGCAGTGTTTTGCATCAGAAGAGAAAACCTGAGCTCAGTATTCAAAGCAAACAGCAGGGTCTGACAAAGGAAACCCTTGGGAGCAGAGGAACTTGTCAGTAGAAAACTTTTCCACAGAAATGCAAGGCAGCAACAGTGATGGCTGGAGGCAGAGTCCCCAACTTCTTTTCAGTCTTGCTGTATATGAGGAAGGCAGACCATAGAAAGATAGCAAGAGTTTGTTTCTGTTTCCCGGTATCCACCTGCCTCCACAATATAGGCTACACGACTTCCTCAGGGAAAGTAGGACCCCCACAGCATCCAACTGTGTATATTCCACCTCGCAGGAGTAGAACCAGACTCAGGATATTTTCCATGGTCTTGCCTCTAGAAATGTTACAAACCTAAAGCCATGACTTTTTTATGCCTGTTTTGAAATCTACCTGACATGGTATGTTTACTTACTGTATTTAATTTCTGGTGGAGTTTCAGGTCTCCAGTTTTGGAGAAGTATTTTCATCTCATTCCTTGCAGAACTTTTCATTTAAGTATAATTTTTCTTGATGGTCTTTGGCTTTTTTGTGTCCTTGCAGTATTTCCTGCTGTCATTTCCAATCACTAACAGTACATGTAATTCTATAGCTTTCTCTTTTGATCAAAGTTCTTGTTGCTGTTGTTTGTCCCAAGCACTAATAATTTGAAACAGGAGCAACAAATTACAAGGAATTTTTTTCTTTTTCCAGGTTCTATTCTGATCTGTTACTACATTAGAGACTACCTTGCAGTTGAGCCACAGATCACTGTTATGTGTCAAATGAGTGATCTCAGACCAGTTCTTTATCTATGTCACCAGGTATCCATTTAAGCCACCTCTTCCCATCTCACATCTCATTGTGAAAGTGAAATATTCATGTAATCTTTTCTATATTGCCAAACCATGGGTGGATCAGAAATAATGGTATTCAGAAATACTGGTACAGTAAAACAAAACATCCTCTTTGAATTTATCAAAATACAGAAATATACATTTACTCTTTAGTGAATAACATATTAGTATGAAATGCATGTGATCCTCTACCCATTCAGTATTGGGATTCTGTTCTACTGTCTATGCTCTACTACAGTTGCATGTATCATCCTCAATACATGACCTGTGACACCTTAACTAACATCTTTGCTGTGCCTTTCTACCATGACCTATTTTAAGAGTTCTGTCATTTCTACATAGGGACATATAATATGGTGGTTTTGACTACAGGAAAAATTGAAGTTCCAGCATAGGCTTTTTTCACAGATCCATGTATATCCAAGGTATTCTTACAATATGTTAGCTAAGACTAGAAAGAACAGGATAAAACACTTCTAACAAGAAAGCCCAGGATGTAGTTTTTTTGCTTAACAATAGATTTAACCCACCTGCCAACCTCTGTAAACATAAAGGAGTAACTTGTCTGATAAATGGAGGGAAAATACCAAGGAAGTGTTTGATGAAATATTCAGAAAGAATCCAGAATTACTTTTAAAACTATGTTATAGTCCCTATAACTGCTAAGCCATGAATCATAGTTACAAAAGTCTGTGGAGTCTTGGAGTATGAGCTAAATATTTATGTCTGTTCTAACAACATTAAGTTTGTGATGTCAGAGTAATGCTGATCCTTCTCCTCATGAGATGTTAATTAATGTACTTAATAGTTGCTTAATATTAATGGCTTTCAAAAGTCATCACTATTAGGCATTTCAGAGATTCTCATTTTAAAAAACGGACAGTAAAGGGACAAAACTTTTGTCATATTACAACCCAATAATTGACAAAGTATGAAAACATTCAAGACAGGCCTACAATTAAAGATGTTCTGCAGACAGGGAAGGTGTCATGAGTAACCCAAAATGCCACTGCATTCCATATCTATCTGTGCTCAAAATTGTTACAGTCTCTTTAGGACTGGTAACGGGAACAGAGTGGTACCGCAGGTGCTTTAAAGTCTGCTTGGGCCAGCAGCTCCTGCCCTTCTGCCCCGAGGTTTTTACCTCACTGGCCTCTTGGTCTTTGCTTAGGCAGAGTTATCTGGCCACATGGTTTGGCTCTTGGTTTCTTGCTATAAGGCCAAGGCAGTGCAGGCAGAGGCTTTTCCTTTTTGGGTTCTCTTTTCGTTGGTTTCTTCCCACTTGGAGGGACCGCAGTTCTCGGGTTTGAGCTGCTTGCGCCATTGCTCCGGGAGAGGAGACTGGAGCTGCCCCAGCACAGCCCTGCCTTGCCTGCTCCTGCTGTCTCCTGCCACAAGGACAGCGAATTCCTTCTGTCCTGGGAGTCTGCCAGATTCAGTGGTTTTGTATCTGGTGGTTATCTCTTGACTGTTGCTGTTCCTTATATTAGTAAGCTGTTATTTTTTCACTGACATCTGCTTGTTTTTGTTCCTTTTTGGTGGAAAGAAATTTGTTGAACCTATAAAGAGAGGCAATTCAGTCCAGAGTTCTCCTTTGAATTGTCTTAAACTAAGACAGAAGATTATCAGACTGTCGTTGGTTTGGTTTTTTTCATTCATATGGGGAGAATTTTCAATGATCCAGAATAAATTCTGAGACATTTTGAAAAACTGCATGATTTGCAGAGTTGTTCCTCATTCTGACTTACGCTGGTGAAACTTATTCTGTGCATGAAGCTTTGAATCTGTCCTATTCCCAAATCACTACTTCGTATTGTTTCAAAAGTAGTGGAAGTGTCACACTAAAGATTTAATATAATAATTATCTACAGCTAGAGCCATATTTTAGCAATCACTATCAGAGGTGCTGCTGAGAGTTAAATTCATACAGAACTTACACTTCAAGTTCCAAAAACACAATCACTGAAGCTGAATGAAACCATAGAAAACATGGCCTATACAAGACAACAATAACACACCCTCCCATGTTTGCCTTTGATATAGAAAACTTAAAATATAGCTAGCAAAAAAATGTTCTGAGGGAAACATCAATTAAAATAAATTTTTAAAAAATCAAAGAATTTTTTTCAAAGAAAGGAGACCCAGTTGTACAATTTTAAGGGATCTCAGAAATCTACCTTGTCCAGTCCCTTGCCTTGCAATTTACTGATTTTTTAATTAAAAAAAAACCCCAAAAAACAAAAAACCAAAATTATAAAAATTAAAGCACACACCCCTGAACTCTAATACTTTATCACTCTCTAGAAGCTGAACTCACCCCCAACCCACTGTTTTCTACAATTTGATCCAACTTAATTCTTGTCTATGTGTACATCTCTGTAAACCAGTTCCTCATGGAAGCAGATCTGGGGTTAAAAATTTAAACTGAAGCTACTAGAATTCTTTGAGGCAGGCACTTAATTTTCATATTTTCATACTATCCTACTTATGATGCTCTGGTACATTTATATTTTTTTAACAAGAAAACTGAAAACCTAAGATGTTCTTGTTATTTTTAAAACAGTTTTTCAAAAATGGAAAACAAGACAAACAAAAAAGGGTTTGGGAAATGCATTTTACTAACACAAAAACATAGAATTTCAGAACCATCCAGAATAAATTCTAAATTATTCCACAGCTGTGGGAAACTTAACTTTCATTCACACTGACTACTGCCTACTTTGCTTTTATAATGTACTCTTTCTTCATTTCAGTTAAGAGCTTCCCTAGGCATTGACTGTATTCTTACATATATTCAGAATGTTATTCCAGGTGTATGATATCCTAACTGATAAATGTTAATAAAATAAAATATCTAAGCTTTATATTTAAGAGAAACATCTGGTGGGCATATGATTCTATTTAATTGGGAAGCCATTGAATGCCACTTTTTCTATAAACTCATTTGGCTCCTCAAATTCAGATCAGCTTCAGCCAGAAAAATTATCCGAGGTGTACAGTGTTTAATGGAGGTCAGCATGTATCCCAGAGTCATTGCACTGGGAAAGAAAGTCCTGTCAGAAACCTTGCAAATACCAAGAATGTCTGCACAATGGTTTTGTTTTTCAAGCACTGCACCAACTGAAAGATAAATGAAGTTAGATGTAGCCATAGAGTGTCTGACTTGCTAAAACAATTATATTTTTTAATAAATATAAATTTATATTGTTAAGACAAGGCAGTGCTTGCTGTATGAAACAAATTTAACATTGATATGCCAATTTTGGCTGGACAGCCAACTTATTCTGTAATAAATTTTTAAGACAAGATCTATTTCAGGGAATTTTGATCAGAAATATATATTTCTGACCTGATGAACTCTTTTGGAGAAATGCTTTATCCCAGCAGATAAACTTCTTTGTACATAGGGAGCAGCTACCAATATTCAATATATAAATTATTCTGTTCTTTAATGTGTTGATACTTTGGCAGAGATGAACCCTAAATAACTGTCTCATTGCATGGTAACAGTTCATGTGGCTGCCTTTCAATTCTATGTAATTTACTGAACACTAGAGAGCTTAATTACAAGGTTCAGGATAAATTAAATGAAAATCAAGTGAAAATGAAGCATGGGTCATCCATGAGCAGAATTCAATGACACTGGAAAGCAGAATAGCATCTGTTACAGGATCCAAAAAGACAGATGGATTTCCAGTGCATCTGTTTCTAGAAAATAAAATGGTTTGGCTGAGGTTTGGCTGTGTTTTGTTTGAAAATAAGAAAGATGTCCTAATAAATTGGGCTAAAACTCATCTGGACACACTTTTGCTTCTGCCTTAGTGTAGACACAATCCCCTTTGGAGTAGGTGAAAGAATGAGAAAGCATGAGATTTCACAGAGATGAGAGGAATAATCTGTGAGATAATGTCTCTCTTCTAATTGAAGGAACTCAGTAAACAAACCAAACAATCAAAAAAGCAAAATCCCCATGCAATCTGCAACACAATCAAGCAACAAGATCTACATAAGTCACTGGTCCCAAAGGTACTGGACCTAATTTGCTATTGATTTGTCATATACAGTCTCTTACAAAAGTACAAAATGGATGTAAAATGCTACCAGCTTAAAATGCTACATGGCATTTATTTAGTATTGGAGTATTAAAGAGCATCTGGCACACTTGTATTTAGCATTTGACATGATTGTGCCAGCATTAGAAAGGTGAACAGGGTCAGCTGGAGACTGCAAAGCAAGACTTCTGGTTTTTTTATTGGAAATTTTCTCTGTGAAGCACTTGTATTGGTGGAGCCTGAACATAGGGAACTGCATAGCCTTGTTACAATTACTACGAATTTCTGTGCAACAAGAAATTGCGTACTGATGCGAACTGATGCAAGGCCCAGCTGAGTATTAAGTTGTCTCCACTTACTAACTCATTAATAATTTATGTCTTAACTTACACAGGGGACAGCTATACTTTTAACCTACTCTCACAGCTTGTGGAATGAGGGGAGAGAGAGGATTCCCAGCCACTAGAATCTGCATGGGGCAGCAGAGACACAATGGAAAGTCTGCTTGCCATAACTGTTTGTTTTTTTTCTGCAGGAACAGCTAAACAAGGAGCTTGCTTTAAAGGAAAAGCTTTTAGTAATTCTGAAAAAGACACCTTGTATTCTGGATAACTAGACAAATTAAAAGTTTATCTTACTAAAATATGACTCAGTTCTTTAAAAAAATCACAAACATCATACCCCTCCACCCCCCAGACTCCCCAAAAAACAACTTTTATTGAAACCCAGTGCCTTAATTAGGCTGTGATGTTTGATGGGCCAGACAATATCAAATAAAGGATACACACAACAAAATTCAGCTCAATATTTCTACCTGCTTTTACACAGACTGATGGAGAGCCTTAGACTGTCATTACCTTTTTAAAAATAGAAGGCACATGAATAGGCATGCACTTCAGGTTTTTTAGAGAAATGAGTCACAGCTTTTCAATTATGTTTCTTTTCTTGCATCCTTTATTTTCAATTTAAGAAAAATACATTATTTGTAAATCCTATTGCATCCTTTTCAAAATCCTGTGAACATAGTTAATCTCACCTCATGTGATTGGGATAACAGCAATAATAGCACTAGGCCTCATTGTTACTGTGGTTTATTGAAGCAGATAATGAGATCTGGTAGGTTACCATGAGAGAAATATTGATAAGTAGCACTTTACTATAAATATTCTTGTCTATGAGTCAGGTTCTATGCAAAGAAAAATTCTACTATGAATTCAACTTCACCAAGGTATCAGTGTATTCTGGGAAGTGCTTAATTTCTGTGTATATGGGCTCTTCCCAACCAATAGTACACAGAATATGATAACATCCCCAAAAGCTCAAAGAATTTGTCAAAGGTGTTTTGCAGGAATATATTTTGCTGACATTTAGATAGGGAAACAAACTAAGAAGTAGCTTTTCATAACACAGTTAAAGAGCCAAAAATATAATCTGCATATCCTGTTCTCCATTCTGGTATTCAGTCTGTCTGCTGTAATAAAGCTTAAAGTACCTACAACACTCTAATTTTGTTGTTGCAATTTCTGTAATTGCTTTAAGTATGCCATGCTGCTGTGAAAGATTGAAAAAGGAAGGGCAGAGTACAGCTCTGGCTGTGAAAAAAAAAATGCAAAGGGAGAGGCAGACTTATACCTTATAAAGTAACATCTGACTATGCGGTCAGGATTAAAGAGTCTCCAAAATTCTTTGAAATGTTCATCTTAAAGGTAAAGCGTTTCTTCATACGAAGTCTCAACTATAATGGCTTAATAAATTGTTGAAGCTCACAAGCCCTTTGAAATTCAAAGTGTGCAAAATGTTCTGGATGAAATGGCATAGGATGCTATGCTACATAGAGGCTTTTAGCAATCCTGCAGCTAAAAATAATCTGGAATGCTAGAACTTAGTTTAGCAGTACCTTCGTTCTAATCTAGTCTCAAATTAATATCAAATCTTGATCTAAGCAATATAAGGAACAAGTGGAAGACATACCAGGACAAAGAAGCTGAATTCACTGCCTGATTGGTATTAATCAATTTTCCTCATTTAGCACTGTAATCATTGGGCTAGAAAAAGCACTGGCATTTACAAACTTTAGGTTTTTATATTTTGGGAATAAGGAACAGATATTTCAACACAATTTCTCACTTGATGTAACATCATCATCCAAACCTTTCATATTTATCTACAAATGTTAAATGGGAGAAAAGAAAGCTTGGAAGCACTTAGAAATAACAGAGTGATAAAAGTTTGAGTTCATGGGCATGGCTTATAGCTATGATGGGTTTTGATTTGAATCCCATATAGTATTGGAACACCCTCTAGGTAATGCACACCCATAAAATGTATTCAGCTAGTGAAAAATCTTCTGGATTTCGACATTCCCTACAACTAACCCATAACCACATATGCAGTGAGAACAGTGTGCTGGGACATGCCCTAGCTGTCTGGTCGGTATTGAGAACCCCTCAGAGTTTGCACAGTAGTGCTGACATCACAGTCATATGGCAGGGGGGCCTAGTGAGGACCAGCTGCCAAAAAAACTCACCTGAGCATGTCTGGTAGCCATATATTCAGAGGTCAGCTTGCATGAAGCTACATCTTTACATGAGCTGCCGGATGTTTAGGAGATTCCAAGAGATTGCTGTATGCATGCTAAACTTTCAAATTATCCACGGTACTCTGTAAACTCTGGGAGGCCCCCCCCCAAAAAAAAATCCCATATTTCTGAATTTGTTTTCAGGCAAAGACAGACCCCTTAACTCATGACAACACATTCAACTCAGAGAAAGATAAGACCATTATACCTAGATCTGGTTGTCATACTTCAGTTAAAATTACAGCACTGCTTGCCATGAGGAATAGATATAACCACTATATATGTAAACTGAGCAAAACAGAATGCACATTCATTTATTAGGTTGAAATCAAAGTGGAATGTGTATTTCTGAGACTGAAGCTAAAGAAAAATGAGGTAAATTTGCTTTCCCAACCCAGGCATTTATTTGAAAATCTGTAGCAACTGTGTGAGAAAACAAAATGTTGGATTATGGCAGAAGAAAATTCCAAGGCAGAGAGAGACACTCTAATGGATTTATCTTTGTTAAGGTCAAAGGGAATCTGATAGAAGTTCTACCTCTCTTATTTGGGTTCCAGTCAACAGAAATAAAAAGAAAATAAATACTCCTTTGGCACTTAAATACTGAGAAAAGAAGGAAGATTATTTGTCCCAGAAATGAGACACTCTAAATACTGCCATTTACCTACATATTGATATGCCTTTTTAAAAAAATCTGAGTTTAATGAAATAAAATAGAGCAGGCTCACCACAGCTCCTGTCAGACTTCTCTGTTACTTGTCAAAAAATAAGATAAAAAAGAAAAAGCTTCTTATCACTATATCCACTCAGGGTATCAACAGTTGGGAAAGCACAATATTTTAAGTCTTAACAGCCATTATTTTCTCCACACACTGTCTGTGAAGATGAAAAGATAGAGTTCAATGTTTGTATGTGGAAGAAACTGAGGAGTGGTTTCTGCAGGAAGATTTGGGATGTCTGCATTAAACAAGGGGGCTTTTAAATTAAATATTGTATGTAGCTGAAGGAGGAAGATCTATTTAAATGATAGGAAAAAAAGAAAAGTTCAGAGTTATGAGGATACTGTGAGCACTGGTTGAACTAAGGGTGGGTAAGAAATGAGGTGCTCGCAGGCCACAAAGAGATGGGTTGAAGAGACTTAGGTGAGAGATTTTATTTTTTCATCTGTCTTTAATTTTTCCCTTTTTGTTTCATCACTGGGGATCTTTTGCTTATATTCTCACTATGCAAATATATTTACATTTACAAAAATGAGCATTTATTTACATTTCAAATTTGCATGTCTACTCTTTTTTTGCCTCAAGACTTTGGCAGAGGTACCTCTATTCTCCCACGAGAATTTATGGAATATACATAGGTACCTAAATCATGTCTGACAGCTTCAGTTAATGTGGGCAGGTAGATTTTACTCTATGAAATACACTTCATCCATAACAATTAAAGTGTACTGCACAAGTTATGTGAGCAAGAGATGGAGGGTGTGTAAAGAGTTAAAGCTTCCATGGTAACCTCAGCAGTGAGGATGCAATTGGTTCGTTTGGTCCCTTCTGTCACGTCTTGATTCCATGCCAACAAATCATGAACTGTCCATCATTTACACATCTATTTTTAGAGCATCCTCAGCTGCTTCCAAAAAAATGATAAATGACACATGTTCACAGAGGGCTCGTACTGGTCATGGAAAAGGGCTATTTCTATCTGAAGTGCAAGGCTGGAGCTCTGGAGAAGAACAACATGACAAAGGTACTGACCTACACTAAAATCAGATTAGAGGTTTTGGTCAAACTGCCCTTTGCTTTTCAAGCAGCAACCTGTTCCTAACTAAAGGCAAACACAATCTATACCAACGATGATCTAATATGCTTGTTGCTAATAAGGGAATTGTTTCAAAAGGCTGGTTTACCTGCAGAGTCACTCTCAAGTGAGAGATATTTAGTAATTACCTCATCTGTACTGGAGTAGCTCTTTTGTGCTTTGAACAGGAAAGCATGCTAAATATGTTAAAATAATGATATATGACCCCTGCAAACACGGACTCTTTAATAATGCATTTCTTTAGGAGACAGTTCTATTCATGCAGGATATCCAATTAATACAGCCAAACAATGAACACAAACTGCTTATGTTGTACCAGCAATTCATTGGCATGTCTGCCCTACAACAACAGCAACAAAAAGGCAGAATATATACAGACAAATGCGGGAGAGACCCTTTGTGATAGAAAAAACATGAAAATAAAGTCCTTGGGTAGTCAGAAGTGCACCAGCAGAAGTCATATCATACAATGGCATGGAAACTCAACAAAACACTTTCCACCTAAAGTTCCCTAACTGCCTAGAGACAATAATGCCTTAAAGAAGTAAAGCAATTCCTCAGTGTTGTAAGTTTGCTTCTCTCTTTTTGCTTGACCTTTACATTTTTCCTTATTCTGAATACTCTGCACTCAGTTTTCCTTGCTTCAGTAACACTTGCTAGATTTATAAAATATCTCCTAGGCTTTTAAGCCAAGTTTCACATACAAACTCAAGTCTCTGTTTTATTTCATAATATATCCTGAAGACACACAGCTATATTATGTCTAAGCACAGGGAATTGACTCAATGTTTTGCAGGTTACAGATTCTGATCAGCAACTAATTTTGAACTACTGCATATTCCTCTAACTGTATATAATTTAAAATATGGACTGAAAGGTCTTTGCACAAGAGACTGTAGATTTTGAGAGCTGTAATCAGTCACAAACTACCTATATTCACTCAAAGTTTTTTCTACATGAAGTCCATATGCTTTTAGTGTTCAAACATTTTTACATGTATACCAATGTACTGCAGGCTAGCAAACTGCAGTTTTAAGACAGTTTTCATGACAGACAGAATATATTCTGAAAAATCAGAACAGCAATATTATTTCAATACCTCTCTCTACCTGATCTGCCTTTTTATGTGACAGCAGAGAGCCTTTTCATACTCACAGGTAAATTCCTATTTTAAT
Source organism: Sturnus vulgaris (assembly GCF_052056855.1). NCBI lineage: Eukaryota > Metazoa > Chordata > Aves > Passeriformes > Sturnidae > Sturnus > Sturnus vulgaris. The sequence continues at coordinate 16,729,099 of NC_142246.1, forward strand.
GCATTATATTATTTTAGAAGCAAAAAAAAAGCTCATTTTTAATATTTCCTTTTTTAATATATCCCTTGTCTGAAAGCAATAAAAAATATTGATAGTTGAGCTTTGAAATAATACTTTAAAAATTACCAGTAGTTTTTCACAAAAGGACAGGTAAAATTTTGTCAGAAGTTCCAAAGAAAACCACATAATTGTTGCTTTATCAAAATTACTTTCTTGTTCTTGTACAAAGAAGTCTTCCTCAGGTGTGAACGGGACTCATTTTAAAATTTAAGAAAAAATCCATTTTGTTTCCATGCTACTGGGAAGCACTGGAGTTAGACATGATTAAGACATTTCAAATGAATGGTTCAGTTGCAGCTATCTGATTCAAGACTTGTTGCATGTATTTTGCAATGAAAGTAATTAATAAACCTAAGATTTTTTAAAAAGAAATGAAAAAAAACCCAACTAAGTCCACAAAGAAAAAACAATCTGAGAACACCTTTCCAAAAAACAGCAAAACAATTTTATAAAATCAGCTTATCAGCTCTGTTAAAAAGCTAATTATAAATGTCCTCAAATGCAATATTCCCTTAGTTCATACATGAGCAAAATTACATCAAATTGCTTTTCTCATACAATACAATACAATACAATACAATACAATACAATACAATACAGTACAATATGTGGAATAACATAAAATATGTCATTCCACATAATGTTTTGGCACCAGTGAGAATTCATTTCCAAAGCCCATTAAAACTTTTAGGGTTTTTTTCAGTCTTGCAAAGCCTCTCAGGCCCTCAGTGTTAAGCTGAGATAAGTGCACAGCAAAATAAGCACCCAGCTCATTAGAACGATCAGCAAGGAGAGAGGTGGTTTCACCATATTCATAAACAGCACATTTACACTTCAGAGTCACATCCATTGGGGAAACTGGAGAGGGCAGGTAGGAATAAAAGGGCCATCTCCTGAGAAATGCCATGGCATGAGGTGGAACAAAATGTACTCCTATCACTCCTCATTAGAGGATGTTGAATTATGCTGAGTGGATGCTTTGATCACACTGCATCTTCCTTCACAAGGTTGTAGTTAATTGTTCTCACTGTCACTGCCAAAGTTCTAAAAGGAAGCAAGTGAAGAAAGGGAGAGAGGAAGAAAACAGAGACCTGGTCACAGGTCAGGGAAGAGTCACCTGGGTCTGCTCAGCACTGTCTGCTCCTGCTTGCCCTTCACTCAGGTACTCAGGTGCTTCCTTCTCTGGGAGAGGGGAAGGGATTCCTGACCTCTTTCCAGCCCCTCATGGATCATCAATGAACACAAACAAAACTGAAGGGAAACTACCAGTCAGTCTTTCAAAAGCAGATATTTAACAGATTGATTTTTTTTTTTACTATTTTCTCCTTTTTAATTCAATGCAAATAGAATAATTTGTGATTTTAAAAAAATATATAAGTACATAATCATTTAGCTAACATGCTGGCCAATCTGTCAGCACTGCTTATTTTGTGTGCCACTCCAAAGTATTATTTTAAAATACTGATGTACAATTGATGGAGGTGTTCATTTGTGTACTATTGACAGAGCACATATGTATAATTTAAACTCACAGGCAATAATTCTTTGCTCCTCAAAACATCTAGATTTATTAGCAGAATAAGTTTCTGCTCCATCTAAACAAGACTGGTTACATGAAGCTTTTAGAAAAATATTTTCTTGAAAAAAACCCCAGATAAACATGACCCCATTGATGCTATTGTTAATAATTTGGACTATTTGCATAAATGTGGGCAAAGATGGATGACTTTAAGCAAGTCACTAATTAAGAGACTGAAAGAAACAAAGGACTAATAATACCTTATAACCCAAGATAGGCATAATAGCATACTGTATCTCATATCACTGTGGTAATGTCAGAAAGACAAATATTCCTGGTTATACCTGAAGCAATACTGTAAATAATGCAATCAGTCACAGCGAGGGACCTATGCTTGCTGTTCATTTTTTACATTAACTTTTTTTTTTAAATTAGGTTTGTTGCTGAAAAATATATATGTATGAAAATGAATAAATTATGTTGCAGTAATATGCAAGCTAAAGGATCTCCCTGCAACTGATTTACTAGCTGCCATTTCTTAAAAGCAGCAAATCCTTATGCACATTTCAATCTAACTCGTACTGCTGAAAGAGAATGGCAGATCATTAGTAAAGTCAATTTTTCAGATTTATTGCCAGAAAAGCTGCTTGTTTTTTACATGACGACAAAATCCTTTCCAACTGAACATTTGTGAGAATTTTTTTAATTAGCCAAAGGCTAAAAAATTACTCACAAGGAAGTTATAAAACGTCATTTAACTTCAGTTAGTGCTGGTTAGTGCTAATTCATGTGCTGTAGCTATTTTGCATTATATGCTTTGGGATATCTGCTGTGTTAAGTCCTAAAAACTAGCAGAAGGCACAGGTAATATTTCAATATTTTGATAATATTTTCTTTGGACGAGCCTCTAAAAAGCAGTGGCCCCCCCCTTTTCAAGGACTTCTCAAAATTAAGACTCTTTCATAACTTAACCCTGAACTTATTGAACAATGCTGTCACCATATTTCCCACACACAATTAATAATATCACCTACTGTTCTTAATAACAGTCTACAGTAATCTAGTCCCTTCTGAGCATAGTTCTTGCAGAACTTGAAGGATTAATTCATTTTTCTCCCATTAAAACTTAAGCTTTGATGTTATGTCTCCTATACATAGGTGGCAGGGGGGTGGGGAAGGTGGGAGAAATGAGAACAAGATTCAGAAATGTCTATTTTTTTCTGGATCTCTGTTTTTCAGTGCCCATTCAGGACACCTTTGTAAGTACATTGTCATTTTCTCTGTACATCCATACCCTTGTCCTGGATTTGGCTAGGCACTGGAAATCACTGCATCTAGTAAAAACAAACTAAAGTGCACATATTAATTGCTGATTTCTCTCTTCGGAGGAGAAGGTGAGGACATCCATTTCTCAGGCTTTCTAGACCATTTCTCATGCTTTGACCAGACCTCACTGAGGAGAGACCATGCCAGTTGTGCAGCAAGGTGTGTTGCAGTAACATCAAATGGTTTATTCTGTTAATAGTTACATGTAAGTGAAAAAGATGAGTAAGGCTCTTCAGGTAAATTCTCCTTGGCAATCTGGAGAAAACACATGCCAGCAATGTGACAAAAAGACAGGAAGCATTCATGGACACTTTTTATTGTATATTGGACAATCTCAACACCAAAATTTAAGGCTATTCTGATTTCTTTCTAGCTGTTCAAAACACTTTATATTAAACAAATCTGACCTCCACTGCATGGTTTAGTAGATAGGTACATAGGAGCAACAGCAGAAATCGTGTTCTTTAATTCATTGTACTATTATATGTGGTTAGAGATATTTCTTTATTTTAATGGATTTTTTTACAGTAGGTTAAACACGAAATGTGCCCATAATCAAATACAGACTAAGAAATTATTTAATTATGAAAGTGCCTTATTTTTGATGAATTTTAATCACTTAATTTTATACTGTGTAGAAACAAAATATTAGTTTGATTTCAAGTCAACGACTGAGTGAAAGATTCAAGTTTGAAATTCAGTTGTTCCATTATATAAGTCTCCTAGCCCAAAAACCATAGAGGAGACAACACAGTGCAATTCATGGGTTTTGGAGGCCAGAGAAAAAGAGCAGTATTTTGTGGGTGCTCAGGGACAAATATTCCCAGAATGATGCCATAAGCTTATAACCTGGATGTGAATGGAGATTTGCACTGCAAGTTCTGCCTGGAAATACAACCCTCTACCGTTTCAGTTCTCAGTTCACCTGTCCATACCCATTAAAAAAAAAAAAAAAAAAAAAAAAAAAAAAAAGATCAAGAACAAAAAAACCCTCACCAACAAACAAAAAAACCAACCAACCAATCAACCAAAAAACAAAAACATCAACCATAAAAATCCCAGTAAATAAATTCAAAAACCCAGAAGACATAGGGAGCATCAAGCAATACTATCTGGAACCCCCAAAAATGTTCTCTTGCTCCTGAAAGCCAGATATTACCCCAGGTGTTAAATTGTTCAGCAAATTCTGGAAACAGGAGTTTAAGTTAATACATCAATACTTTTTCTTGAAGTGACTCTGCTCAGGAAAAACTGAAATGCCTATGACAGCTCCATCTTATATTTGACAACAGTGACTAGCAGTGGCATCTGGCACATTTGCAATGGTTCTCAGTAATGCCAGCTCTCATTGAGTATGCATATGAAAAGCAAGAACCAATCTGACTTCAAATCAAAGGAATTTTTTGCTAGCTGAGAGACTCACAAAAGAGAGTTATATATGGATCAGCTGAAATACCACAAATCATAGAGGTTGATCACAACCACGCAAACCTCCCTCTCAAATATTTCTGCTCACTCTGCACTTCAGCACAAGAGTGTGCAATTACCCAAGCTGCTGGCACTCCTGGGGCTCTCCATGTGCTTGTTAGCACAAGTATTTGGAAATGCAGAGACCTGAGAGAAAAGCTGCTCCTTTCCTCATTCCTAGATCAAAGAATCAAAGGAAATAAGGACTCTGCTCTGCTTCCTCTCACTTTCTCCATACATGTAGTTAGCACGATCTCTGACAGAAAAAAAAAATATGCAGGGCTGCAGCTCCTGCTGCTCCCTATTACCTTCTGAATTGAAGGAAGGAAAGAGCCCTTCAGTTCAGCATCCTGTTTCTTCACATCTATGTGGCTTGTGCTGTGCTGGGTGAAAAAAGGGAAGATACACTGTTCTTTTCCATTACTTATTTAACAATTTCTATAGAAACAAACTCAGTAGAGAAAAAGGGTCCATCTTCTAGTATGTCTTCCTTCTCAAAAATGTAATTATAAAACTGTTTCTCACATAAAGCAAGTGTGGTTCAAAAGACAGCAAAGCCTTGTCTCTCCTCCCCAGTACTGAAATCAGTTTAAATAAGAAAGAAGTCTGTGCCTGCTGTTTTGGGAGTAGGAAAGAAAAATCTTTTGAGAAAAGTGGTGATAATGAATCCATCCATACTTCAAATCACCTTTCTTCTGCAACTCTCAATCATTTCTGCCTCTGTTTCATCTCTGCTCTTCCTTCAGTTATTCGCATTCTTTGCTTTCCTCCCTCCCAGGCCATAAAATCTCTAGGAAACTGTGAAGCTAAAGGTTTATTTGTTTAATAAATACTAATTGACTAGCTCTTGTATAGACAGTTGTGATATGAGAAGATGGATACATGTTTTTTTTTCTCCCTCGGTACTGATTTGGTACTTCTGTTTGGACCCCTTTCAGTTAGAGAGAGATGATTTTATTTTACTGTGTTAAACTGACCGACATTGTGCAGAACAAAGAGCAAAAAAACTGTTGTTAACTTAAAAGTTATAAGACTACTTTCAACCTCTTCTCCTTGCCATATGCATTTCAGCTAACCTTGTCCATAAAACATAAAAATATAAAAACATAAAATGTAAGGAATGTAAGGCAGTTCTTTTTCTTGAAGGATTTGTCAGAATTTCATCCATGACTTTCTTTTCTCTGAAGTGCTCTTTTCAATCAAAAACTGTTTTACTTTCTTTCTAAATTGGCATGGACTGTTTAAAATGAGGAAGTTCCTAACAAAAAGTTTTCAAACAACCTTGTAACTATACATCAGGGACCAATGAAAAACTTGGATGGGAAAAATAATGATAAGTAAATTTACAAATTTACATGTAGCAGTAGAAAAAAACTTCTTACCCAATTTGTCATAATTCATTGATTTAAAGAGCAGTCTCGTCAACCTTCTTCTGCAAGAGTCTGCCATTTTTCACTAGAGGGTAGAAAATGTTAAGTAACACCTGAGATAGTTAAGACAGGGCTGTACCCTTGAAGACCCAAAAATCTATTTTTCTTTGCTGACTTCTTAAAATTATTTGTAAGGAGTGGCTCTGTATATTACTGGCTTCTTGTGGATAAACTATTCCTGATTATCTCGTAAATATTTAGCATTTAGTTTTTAATCGTAGCTTAGAACATTTATGAATGAATTAGTAATGCAAGTGAGATGCACTCAGATATTTTTCCTTTGAAAGTTGAATCTTCAGGTCGACAGCCGTAGGAGATTAAATCTTTTCAGAGCCATTCCTATGGGATCTCTGGCATATGCAAGGTTAAGCATATACACAGAAATAATACAAAAGTCATACTTTTAAATTAGTTACTAAAATCAAAATACACAGAATAAAATGCTAGTAAGTACCACGAGTAGTACCATAAGAAAAATATATGAATTTAGTGCTATTTCCTTTGGGACAAACCTCTTTTCATTTTGTTTGCACAGGATTCTTAGCTGAGGTCAGTGGAGTTGATGGAGCTACAAGGTCTTTTCAAATACTTAGTGAAAATTGTGAATTGATACTGTATAAGGACTGTCAGCAAATTCTAAATTTGCTTCCAATAATGTTTCTGAAGATGAAGGGTTCAGAAGCTCTGCCTATACTTCCCATAAGGGAAAACTTGTAAAAGTACTACCCTTGCAAAAAATGGTGCAAGAATATATTAGAGAAGTAACTCAGAGAGAATAATAAAGTATAAACATCATGGAATGCTTGCCAAGGTGGTGAAGAATCCTGGAAACTGTGTTAAGGTTCATGGAAAATAAGGAAGTAACTGGTGACAGCCAACATGGCATTATTAAGAGCCTGACAGATGTGGTGGTGTTCCATGAAGGGGTAAGTAGTAAGGCAAGAGCAACTGGACATGTGTGAAGCACTTGACAGTGTCCTGCAGGATATCCTTGTCTCTTAACTGGAGAAACATTGATTTCACTGATGACCACCTGGTATGGTCACAATCAGAGAGTTTTGGTCAACAGCTCAATGTCCAAGAGACCAGTGACACCGGTGTCAGTATTGGGGCTGGTGCCATGTAACATATTTGTCGCTGACATGGACAGTGGGATTGAGTGCACTCAGTTTCCCAACACCACCCAGCTGTGTGGCACAGTTAACCCACACAAGGGAAGGGATGCCATCCAGAAGGACCTGGACAGGCTTGAGAGGTGGGCCTGTGCAAACCTCTTGGAGTTCAACAAAGTCAAGTGCAAGGTCCTGCACGTGGGTTGGGAAAACTCCCAGTATCAAAATAGGCAGGGGGATGAATTGACCAAGAGCAGTCCTGCCAAGAAAGACTCAGATATGTTTGTGGATGAGAAGCTCTACCTGACCCATCAATGTGCACCTACAGCCCAGAAAGCCAACAACATCCTGGGCTGCATCAAAAGCAGCCATGGCCAGCAGGACAAGGGAATTGATTCTGCCCCTCTACTCCACTCTTGTGACACCTCAAAGGGAGTGGGGGCTTTGTCTGGCTCTGAGACCCTCAATATAAGAAGGACACGGACCTGCAGATGCATGTCCAGAGGAGGCCCACATGGTAATAGGGCTGGAGCACCCCTCCTGTGGAGACCAACTGGGAGAGCTGGGATGGTTCTGGGAAGGAAAGAGTCTGGGGAGACCTTAGAACAGCCTCCCAGTACTTACATGGAGCCTCCAGGAGGGCCAGAGAGGCACTTCTTACATGGGCAAATAGAGACAGGACAAGGGCTGTCCTTAAACTGAAAGAGAAAATGTTTAGGCTTGATATACGGAAGAGATTCTTCACTGTGAAGGTGGTGAGGCTCTGGAACAGGTTGACCAGAGAAGTTGTGGAAGCTCCATCCCTGGAAATGTTCAAGGCCAGACTGGACAGGACTCTGAGTAACCTGGTCTAGTGGAAGGTGTCCCTGCCCATGGAAGCGGGGCTGGAACAAGATCATCTTTAACATTACCTCCAACTCAAACCATTCCATGATCCTAGGAATAAGAAGTTACCAAGTTATAATATGTAAAACAAGTACACATCTCTGTCCATATTAAGGCCAAGAAAAATTAGCTTGAACTGTGTTAGAATAGGTAAAGAGGACTTCATTTTTCTTTGAAATTCTGTTCTTTTCCATGAAGACACAGGCATTGCAGACTTCCCCTTTGCGGGAGGTCAGGAAAGGTTGGCTTTCTTGTTATAGCAAAATGATGGGTATAGATACTAGCTCTGGCAATAGCTGAATGAAGATGATAAATACAGGGAAGAGAGATAAGCTGTTTAAACTGAAGGAAGAACTAATGATTAAACTTCTCAAGAATAAGTTTAGGCAGGAAATCAGAAAACTTACTTAGAGATGAAGACTCAGTCTTAGACATACTGCTTTTCTTGGGTTTTTTCTTCCTTTTTTCCCCCCCTTCAGTAGATTTGAGCCTAAACTGTAGTCTTTCTTGCAAGCTTTCTACTTTTGATAGCTATTAAATTAGGTTTTACCTCTTTGGTTCTGTCCAGGTTAAATACATTTAAAGCAGAGCATGACCCAATGAGACAAAGGAACCAATGGCATTACATTGTGTGGTTTTGTCTTCTACATGGTTATCCATCATTTAAATACTGGAAAAAAAAGTTTGCAAAAACCTTAAACCTCTGAACAGAAACCACTTGCTCACTCATACAATTAAACCAAAAAGATATACAGGCTCTGAAAATCTGGCAGTACATAAACATGCTACTTTATGGTAATACAAAGTAATATAAATAGATAAATGGAAAAACTAGCTTTTCTTTTCTTAGCAGAAGAATGAGTATATCTAGGGACAGAAATGGTTGTCTGAGGTGATGACAGAAAACTTGTAAAAAGTAAAACAGACCTATAACCTCATTTCTTCCATTCTTTTGTTGGAATCTTCCCTCTTGTGAAGAATCCAAAGCCTCCCTTTAAATGAGAAGCTTATATTAGTGTGAATTAGAGCACTGATGGTAGACTTGGTGGGCCTAAGTCTCTACTGAAACATATACACACAAAAACTTCAAAAGCCATTTAAAATATTTCCCTGTGTTCTGTGTTCATTTTTAGACCCAGATTTGCTTGCATGGCAGTACTTTTACAGATCTAGGTTTTCCTGTAACTTAACTTTTTGACATAGGCATCAAGAGAACGTTTCTCTTTCACAATAAAGCTGTGATAATTTTAGATATTTGCTGTTGACAAGTCAGAATGCTTTTATTTTCAATCCTTAAGACATTGTTTACTTGTGATAAAAATCACAGGGCGAGTCAAATCTTGTCGTGAGTTGCTCTTGAATGTGTCCCAAATACACCTCTACTCTGTAATTTTTAAGTTTGTTATTTTCCCCCTAGCTTTACTGGCTTTTATAGTTACTGCTTTTTACAACTAAGGCAGCTACTGAATATCTGGGAGCCTACAGGGGTGAGCATTAAATCACAGCAGGCGTTCAAGCAAATTGGATACATGGGTGTTCTGCTGAAAGTGGGAATCATCTTCATAAAATTTAGGTGTGATGTGCATTATTTGGAGAAGAAGTATCATAATAATGTGTAATTCCAACCTTAGTGATCATAGGGGATGATTTAATCAAAGTAAAAGAATGAGTGTTTCATATTTAGCTGGGGGCTTTGGCAATCTTCTTCCCGCCAGCTAAAATCACAGGGTGTGTGCTAAGGCTATCCACCAGGTAATTTCAGTCAAAAGAAAAGAGAAAAATTTAACCTTATCCTGCACGGGGTTCTGCCACTGGTGTTGCCAGGGCCCACCATCCCAGTTAGTTCCAAGTATCCCAAATGTACTGAGTGGCCCAGAAAACAACCTGTCCTCAGTTACAGCTATGTTTCAGCTCAGTGTTTTAATGGTTGGAACCCTTCTCTAGCTATCTGGGAGTCTGCACTCTCTGCAGGAGCTTTTAACCCTTTCTGTTATGTGCCAGCACTGAATCCAACCCCGATGCTACAAAAGTAGGAGCAAGGACCTGAGGTTTTGCTCCCTGAATTTGAAAGTAACATTTTCTACATGCTAAACGTATATATATTTTATGACCCCTTCAGAACAGAGCACAGATCATCAGTTGTGCCCAATAGCATTCATTACAAAAGGCATTTGGTACAAAAAGCCAAAATAAAGACTCCTTGTCCCTTTTTTAAAAGCTACTTTTGAGCTCATAATCTGACTTCTAACAAAAAAAACCCCAAAAAAACAGAGACCTATCGTGTACTGGGGTCCCTTTATTTTAATTCCTACATTAAATTATTCCTATATTATTGCCTCGAATGGAAATATTCCTGATAGCTCACATGCAGGAGAAAAATCCACATATGAATAAGTGAGATTTTCAGGCAATCTAAATAAGGAGTCCAGTAGATTGACTTCTTTAAATAAGAGTCAGCTTCCCCTGCAATATTCTCACTCAAAGTGCAGTAGTTTATTCCCCTTTTTGAGTTTACTCCCCTTTTTCTTCAGGCATATTTAGGCAGGTATGTGAATCTATATACTAGTGCTGAAAGAATTTCAAAATATCAAAAGCTACTAATTGATAGTTAAATGTGAGCTTATTTTTTCATGTGAAACCTTTGTACTATGATCATTGTTGAAATAATGGTAATTATTTTCTTTGTGACATTCTCTTGAGGACTTTTAAACAAAAGCCTCCATAATTGCTTAGTTATTTCAGACCTGCCTAGTAATTTTCCACTGTATTAAAAGGCATTTGTTACTCAGTGTGATGGAAAAAATGTACATGTCTGCTGGATGGAGCTTTTACTTATTTTCAGTCAACATAATTACCTTTTATTAACACACCTGGTATCTGAACAAAGGCATATTTTTTATTTAATTGACTAATACTTTCCTAGGTTCATATCTGTAGGATATCTATTCCCTTCAAATTATAAGGAACAAACAAGATTGATTATGTGGGCAATACAATTTTTTTAGGTTTTTTGGGAAAAATATTTTAAAAAGAAAAAACCCTACTCACAATAAAACAATGCTGTTTAAGAGGAAAACTTAATTTTGAAGAAAAAAAACAGAAATAGAAAAACTATTTTTGTAGGACACATATTCTGGTGACTTTTTCAGGTAAACAATATTAAAAGGATATTTATTATTCAGATATTGGAGTATTAAATGACAGAGATTATCTACCTAAAAGTCAGCTATAATAATAATTATGATTATTAAATATCAAAAAACTAATTATTATTTGACTGTCATAGTTTAAGCCCAGCCAGCCATTAAGCCTCACACAGCCATTCACTCACTGATCCCCTTCAGTGAGATCAGGGAGAGAATCACAAGTGCAAGAGTGAGAAAACTCGTGGGTGGAGATAAAGGTAGTTAAACAGGTGAAGCAAAATCCACACATGCAAGCAGGAAAAACAAGGAAATGATTCAGCATTCTGCACAGGAAGGCTGATGGTCAGCCATCTCCAGGTAAGGAGGGCTCCATCACACCTGCCAGTGTTTTGGGAAGACAAACACCATCACTCTGAACATCTCCCCCTTCCTCCTTCTTCCCCCAGCTGTAGATGCTAATCATGGAGCCCTGTGGTATGGAATATCCCTTGGGTCAGTCAGCAGGGGTCAGCTGTCCTGGCCGTGTCACCTTACATCTCCTCGTGCACCCACAGCTTCCTCATGGGTGGAGTGCTGTCAGCACTGCTCGGCAGCAGCTAAAACATCCTTGTGTTATCTACACTGTTTTCAGCACAAATCCAAAACATAGCCCCCACCCCAGCCAAAACCAGCACAGTTATGTCAATTATTCCATTTATCAAACTGATTTTCCAACAGTTTAATGAGAGTTAACACCCGTTGAATACTTTTGGTAACCTGCACCAAATGTAGGAATTACAACAAGGTCTGTTGGGAGACCTCAGAGCAGCAGTTGTGACATCAAACCCCTGTGAGCTCCAACAAACATAAAGTGGGTCCTTGTACTTTCAGCCACTCATGGCTTCACTGACTCTATGAAATAAGTTCTGTGATATGTTCTGATGCTTTACAATAGCAGAGGGCTTTTGTACCCATTGCTATTTGTGACCAGGTTGTAAGGGCTGCTGTCATGTTACATGTATCGAAGACATCCTGATCACCACATCCTGCTCCCTTCTGCTCCAATAAGAGACCCAGGATGACCCTAACAAGAACACACTGCAGTGGTTTCTGCTTTTCTCACTGCTTCTCATCTGCTTTTGTGCAATGACATAGGCTTTGTTTGCAAAGGACTTGGGGTCCCTGGTAGGCACTGATTCCAAAGCCCCCCCAGGCAGTGTGTAAAGCTGCCAGACTGCCTGCTAGCAGGGATGCAGGGCAGGCAGTGGGGCTGCAAACATCTCCTTCAACAGGTTTTTAGGTACCTCGAGCACGAGTCTCACATAGGTTTAGATAAGAGCACAGTTAGCAGCTCTAGCAGCCCAGCTCCAGCCGTTTCAACCTCATCACTCATGTCTGCATGTTATTTCAGCATCTTGCTGTGGTCTGGCCCAAACAACTTTATCTGTAACAATGCAGGGTGCAGAATCCCATTTAATTTCATTTATTGATTGCTCAAACACAGTCCCTTGACATATTACTTATTTAGGAATATTACAGCACAATTTCAAATTGCAAACAATACTGCTACAGAAGGAACATTAAAAAATGGATTCAAATTAATGTCAGAAAAATCCTTTCCCTTAGTAATTTAACTGAAAAAAATATAATAATTTTATTCCTGAATTTGAATGCAACTTATACAGCCTCATTTATCATTTTCCTCTAAACTTTAGAGCTATAGATAACTTTGCTTTTTTGATATTAATCTAAAACAACAAAAAAAAGTAAAAAGCACCCTAAATCAACAATGAACAATTTTTTCAGTCAATATGACCAGAAGCAACTATTTACAGTGACATGCATTTGTATGATAGGCGCATTATACTTCTTGTATTCAACATCTCATTTACAGTACATGCATTTTATGAGGACATGCAAAACACATCCAGCAATGGTAATTCCTTATTTCTCAACATTAAGTTTTTCTGTTCATCTTTTCTTCTCCCTCTGTGAGTTCAAATTTTAGAATTACCATGCTTTTTTACTGTGTAGAAGAAAACTCCGAATTCTAGTCTACTGTATTCAAACTATTTTTTGGGTCAGTTTCTCTTTCTCTAAATTAATTTTAATTTTTTCCTGCCTACTGTTTTTTTACATAAAAGCAAATTTTCAGAAGCTGCAGTAAAAAACAAGGTCTACTTTACTGTACAGCTGTTCTAAAGATATAGCATCATACAAGCCATGGTACATGAACAGCCTCAGAAGGGAAAGCAGAGATGAATTGTGTCCAAACATTAAAGCGCCAATTAAAGTTGCAAAAAGTTTAAACATTTTTTAAAATAGCTTAAAATTCTAAAAAGAAAATATTTTAAGTGCTAATTTATCATAGGTGCCTCTCAGTCTAATCAATGATAGTAAATTAAAACTACGGTGTGAGTTTAAGAATAAAGTCAATGTTTTAAGAAAGGCACAGCCATAAGTTTTGAGGTACTCCAGTAAGATACTGAAACGAGTGCTGGCACAGAAGGAAATCAGAAGCAGAGGGAGAACTTCATTGAGCCAGCTCAAGTCTGATGGGTTGCTCTCCTATGTTGCAGCATTTTACAGAATTAAGGTAACAAAGGCTCTTTCCTAATAGTGAAATAACACCTTAGAGTACCTTACCTTGTTTTAAACAGTACTACCCTGTCAACCTTGGTAATGTAAATTTCCATTCATTTACATTCTGGGAACAGCACTGAAACTGGACAAAGAAGAAATTACATAATTTTCACAGAGAAAAACCTGGCCTAATGATTTAAGCACTGCCTCTGTCCAGAGGCAAATTTGTGTTTAAATAGTGCTTAACCACAAATACTTTAATTACTCAGGCACATTATTTAGGGTGAACTCAAAGTATGAAACTTTAGATAGGAGATGCTCATGTTTGTAAAAGGCAGTTTGATTGCCCAAGCCAGGAGGCACAATAAACCTGTTGGATTCCCCATGGGGGAGTCCAGGAAACCCAGCAATTTAGCTGTGCTTTGGAAGGGTGTGGAAAAAGCCTCATCCACTCATAACTGGAGACAGAATCCAGCACAGTACTGCACTTTCATCTGACTTTCCAAGCACAGGAGGAGGGAGAAGAAAAGGAGCAGGTTTGTTTTGCACAGTAACTGAATAGATTAGGCACCAATCCAGGAAAAGATGGATCATTTCCATTTGGCAGTTGGTAGCTCCTTTATGATGAGACCTTAATTGCCAGGCTAAGAATGGCACTCTGGCAGAGCATTTGTCACCTGCCTGTTGAATCAGACCCCAGTTCAGGACAGCAAGAGCCACCCCATTAAACAGCAGAGAGCATGTTGCCCAAAATAATCTTCCTGTGATAGAGAACCTTGGGGGCCAGGTCCCTCTTGAGAGTATTACTTATACATTTTATTCAACAAATCTTCCGTGAGGCTGGAAGTCATTTTGTTTTTCATTCAGCATGACTATAAGGCAAACAGTGTTATTTGACTGTATTCCAGAAATCCTATTATTGGTAATAGGCAGCAGGAAGATGACTCTGACAGTAGAAAAACACATTTTCAGGAATGCTCTGTCAATTAGCTTTGCAATCATTATTTCTCAGTCACTTTATAATATCAATCTTTCCCCCAAAAGTGGGTTTTAGGTTATATTTCTTTCCTAATAAAAGCGTTTTTACTTCTAGGAGTTTCTTTGCTGCCCTCTTAAGCTTGTTGCTAGAACAGCAGAGCTGAATAGGAAAATATTCAGCAACATGCTTTAAACGGTTTCTGCTTTGACTCTACTTCAGAGAATATAAATATTTTTCTGATTATATAAAAAATAAAATTTACTTAGGTTTTCAAATCATATTGTAAATCAGTATATCAGTATTATTTTGCATTATACTATTATGTATTGGTACTATAATCTTTCTAATATTAACTGTTATAAAGTACAGTAGTGCTAAAAATAATGTGGACAAAAAAGAAAAAAATTGTGGGCTTATTCTTTTATTTTAGCACTCTCTTCATATATACCAAGGTTGTATGTAAATTTTAATTTTTGGTCTCTTTTAAAATCTCTTTCAAATATTTCTTTCTTTATATGTCTTCCTAGAGTAAACTAGGTTCAAATAACTTTTGAAACCTTTCTCAAGAAAGACAAAAATTATGAATCTACTGATTTGACATTTTTTAAGCCATGAAAACCTATATACTTGCTAATAGCATAGAGGAAAAGAGCACTGTAAATATTGGCAAAAAAAGGTGTCAAAGCTGGGTTTATCCTAAAATTGAAAAAAAAGTTAATTAATTCATATCTATTGTCTTTTCTATTAACTAGATGTTAAAATTAATTCACTGTAGCCTCAAACCTTAAACTAGCTTTTTATTGAACAAAACCTAAACCCACCTATTTTAACCTGCAAATTTCCCTGCCTGCTTTCAAAAATTCACTTTGGATACCAATCCAAAGATCACTGAGAGAGGGAACAGGAGAAGGAGGGAAAATTCGTATTTCATTTATTCTCATACCTCTTCTAGTTAAATACCATCTGCTCCTATGGCCTATTTTATACTCTCTGTCAAAATAGTCTTAAACTCTAAGCTCTTCTAAAAGCAGTCTTCAGTTACAGCTACATTTATTACTGCTGAGCATGTAGGCAGAGGGAGATATCAAGGCAGATTTGTACAACTTCAAGTATCCCCTCAACCATGGACAAGAAGAAAGTCATTGCAATCCAACTGTCCAGAGGCTCCCTGACTGCTGAGGAGGTTACCACTTGAGAAACAGAAAAATGATGATATCATATCACAGTGTAAGGAATTCCCAACACACACACAAAAAAAAGTTTGACCATTTACAAGTATATTTTTGCACCTGAAATTTGTTTTTATTTAGAAAATAAATACTATTCAGTTCAAAAACTAAGATACAAAAAGTAATAATCTATGCTTAATGAAGCTATGTAAGGCAACTAAGAACAAATATTGCCCAAATCACCACACCTGTAAGAATACTAGATACTTCTGAAGGAAGTGTTTTATGCAGTTCATAACTGTGTGTGTGAAAGACTGATACAATGGTACATGACCACACCAGTCTAAGAAGATTCCAAAATCCAGTTTCAAAAACCTAAAGACTTCTTGTTAGCAGTGCAGTTTTACTGACAGCAACTTTTGGTCTAGTGGCACAAGATGCTAGGTAAGCATGCTATAAACATGTAGGATAATTCTGAATTCCACTTCTGTGCTTTGCTTGAATGACTTTGAATCAAGTTAACACTGAATTAAAATAAATCCACTTTTCACGAGAGAATGCTTCTTTTGAAAAATTAAGCAGTGACACACTCGAAGGTTAGAGACACAAAGGGAGGAACTGTGTCTGTACAGTCAAAGTGCTGAGAAAAGATGGGCCTTACTGACACGTCAGTGGGTCTGTCTGTGGGTAAACAGACTTCAGCTGGCACCAAGAGACAAATGAACTGCCCTGGGAAGACATGCTAAAGCACACAGGAGCATCAGCTGGGGAGGAAAGCCTATTGCCCAGCAGGAATACAAAGTAAGAACTTCACAAGTGAGTTCCCTTAAATGTGACTGTTTTCATTCTTTATTTCAATGACTATGAAAAGAATAATTTTTATGTCTCATCTTTGTACTCCAGAACTCACTGGAACAGGAGTGATCTCTGTCACACTAATGGGGAAAAAAAAAAAAGTCCTTCAAGGAAAAGTTGTGTAGAATGAAAGCTTAATTAAACAGAAAGAGAAGGCATGATGTGGCCATCCTGCTGGATCTCTAGAAGAAAATTGTGGAAAACCTAGTTAGAGCTTTCCCAAAGAAGAGAAACCGAAAATGGCAATCTTTAGAGCATTCCTGTAGGGCTGTGTATAGTATAGTAATTATATATTTAACTCTAAATAGTGGTTGGCTGTCTTTCTCTGCTATTCTACTATCTAATCTATGTCTGTTTATGGTTTTATGTTTTTGCCACTTAGAGTGGGTCACTAAGAAAGAGATGGAATAAACCCTCTTGAAGTGATAGATGCAATGTATTTAATTTATCACTTACTAATCTTTATGAAATGGTGTAATTTATGAGGCTTATACTTAAAGCTTTAGATTTTTATGACACAGTAAATACAAAATCATAAAGACTCAGGAAGTCGTTTCACAGAGTATAGTAGCTATGCTATAACAATGTAGTTTATATTAACTTAAACAACATTAAATTTACAGTTCTTAATTAAAAGAGAGCAACTATTAAATAAACTGGAAAATAATAAATATAAATTGATCATAACCTTAATTTCATACAGTAGATTAAATCTAGTGTTTTAAAATCGCATTAGAAAGGATGTAAAAATTATGTTCTCTTTTCCAGGCTTTAATATCACTCATTTAAACACTTTAATTAAAATGCAAATTCATCTACAGAACAGATGTAAAGAGAAAAGCTTTGGTGAATATAGAATATCTGAGAAATCATTAACCAACATCACAGAACATCATAGAACATTAGATGCCTGCTACTGAATTGGAAATATGTTCACTGTGATGAAAAGATTATAAATTAAATCAGATGGCTGTACCACCTAGTGTTTTAATTTCCGGAAACTTCATTCTGAAACACTTTCTCACTCTGAATAATAACTTCCATCATCATCAAAGGACTATTAAATGCTTAGCTTTTCACCAAAGTAGTTTTTCTTATGTCACGTTCTGTCATCTGGTAAGCAGTGTAATGCAATGCTGTTGATGTGTCATAAAAATCCTTACATAAATAAATTAATGTCAGAAAAGTAAAACAGTACCTCATGGAAATGAAGGGGACAAAGTCATGGACTTGGGGATATATTGGCTTTAAACAGATTTTATTAACTAAATAGCTTGTAGCCTTGAATAACAAACCAAACAATGCATGATATTTCTGTACAGATGGGCAGAGAAATCAGCACCCATTGCTGCTCAGACCACACTGATGGTACCCAGCTGACAAGGCGCTTACAGTGACTGCTTATTTGCCACATGGCTTTGCCTTGTTCTCTGAACAGGCATGTTTGAATGTTCCTGTGCTTTTATCTGTATTTTTAAAGACAACATAACTAGATTACAAGGCTGTGCTTCCACAGATGACATCTAAGCAACACCTCACACTTCTTGCCCACCCATCTGTACCCACCACTACAACTCTCTTGTGTGCGAGCACAACTGCTTGTGACTTGCAGTCAACCAAACCGGGAACTGATCCAATTTCCAAAATAAACTGCTGCTCTAGGGAAGGTGAAGGGACGGCCCAGGCTGCAAGGCAAGCTGTTTCCCAAGGCACCTACGCCTGTTGGCATAGCAGGGCACAAGATCTGCTCCCCCACCAGTCTGTGAAACACCCCTTGCTACTCATTTTGAAGTTACATACGATAACAAGTGTAGCAGACTTTCCAAATTATCTTCAAAGTGTAAGCAGTTTGCTCTAGAAGTTTATATTAATTCAATATCAAAGCCTGTAATAACGATTCTGTATATGTGACCACAAGCACAGGCATGAATTTTTAGTGTTTGGATCAGGCTGTGTTGAGCACATTTAGTTTCTACTATCAAACTCTTGAGTGTTCATAAATCACAGCATCATCTGACGCTTAGAAGCACAACATCACACATGGTCTGGTGTAGGGAAACACAGTCTTGTGTTACATCCCACATACAAGATATGCAATTAAAGTGTAAATGCCAATATTCCCTGGGTTGTTTTGGTTTTCATTTTTTCTCATGAATGAGCATGCCAATCTCAATCACTCTACAAGTTTTATTTAGAAAGTAAAGATCAGCGTAAGATGTGAGCCACTTTCTTCAAATACAGACAAGTGCAGTACTTTTCCAGACATAAAAGTGGCAGACGAAATTCATCTCAACAAAGTGTGCTAGTTTTCACAGCCCGCTCTGTCTTTGCTGACAAGGGCAGACACTGAGACAATAAACAAGAGCATAATTTGTGACAATACGAGCTGTATACTGCAGGAAGATTTCAAAGGGTTTTCTTTAGTCATATTTTATAGAGCTATTGCCTAATAAAATATTTGATGCACTACTGACATCAGGTGGATGTAAGGAGATTTTACACTTACAATCTATTGTAAAGTAAAAATAATTCTCTAATTCATAAGCCTAGGATATTGTACCCACTATAATCTAATAGAGCTGTCACTCCCACACAAATTTAGGTTAACATAAAGCAACCAATCACAACCTCTTCACTCCTAAAGCTGTTCTGGTGTTAGCACCTTTTGCTTCCCTCCTTTCCTGTCCTGGGTCCTTTCTCAGCCTCTTGTCCTACCTGTCCACTCTCCTGGCATGAACAAGAGTTCATGTAGGCAGATGGCTCAGGGATGGTCCAGCTGGAAAACAATTTTTCCCCTTCCTTATTTTTCAGAAGCACTGGTTGCCTGACCTAGACCACCACATGGGCTGCATTACCATTACGTTGCAATATTAGTGCAATGGAGTGCGAGTGCAGAAAAGCTGGGGGCTCGATATGGGGTAGAAATTGAAAAGCTTAGTCTGAACTTCCTGTGATTTCCTGACTTTCACTCCTTCAGATCTACAGCAACCTGGGCTGCTGGATACATATTCCATCCCATCTGCTGTACAGCATCACTGGCTGCCATGGCTGCCTTAGAAGTGGAACAGAGTATTCAGCTGAAAAAACTAATGGCTGTGAAAAAGAATTGTAAGAAACTTTGGTGTTTTTCATGGATGCAATAAAACTAATCACAACTGGATTTAAAAAAATACTTTAGAAAATTATAGGCTTAGAAATAGTAGTCTTGTGGCCCATGTTTATGGCAGTAGAAAGAAGAATCTTTCCTACAATTAATTTTTAAAGGAGACTGTAAAAAAACCAAATATAAAATGTTAAATATAGAAAAGAAATTGAAAAATAGTACAATTACTAAAAATGGACATTTACTTTATTTTCCCTGAAATTAACCTCTATTTGTACAGAAAAGATTGGATGATGATGATCTTAAAAAGAGATGTTAAAAACCATCACCTTACTATTTTGTACCAACCACATTGAATGAACAAGTAAAAAGGAAAGAAAATCTTAGAAGTCTTAATTCATCTGAAATATTTAGTGAAATACTTAGAATTTTCTATCAGAGAGTGGGCACTAATTACATTCCTAACTACTTGGGTTATTTATACATTGTTAAGTCTTGCACATTTGTTATAAAGCAATTATATGTATAAATAGAATCAAGCACTCAACACCACCAATTGAACTAGACATGTAAAAATTCTAAGTTAAAGGTGCTCAGCTATGTCCATTTGGAATATAAATAAATGTGTACTAATCAAAAAAATGTCGACAAATATGAGACTTCTGCTTGAGCTGCAATTTGCTGCTATTTGGACATTCTTAGGTGATATTCATTGATCCTCCTTCCCATGGCTTTTTTCTCTGTACAGACTTCTTCCCATCACCAATCCTTAATTTTCCTTAAGCAGGTGGAAATGTAACCTTTGAGGAATTTAACCTCCACCAAATGTGAATGAAATTAGGAATTTTTTTTAACATTATAAAGCCAAAGAAATGCCCCACACAGTGCACAGACGCATCCAATTAGAGATGTGTGGTGTAAAAATATTAGACGCTTAATTTCTATAGGAAACAAAGTTAACTGGATTTCACTTAAAATCTTGACCAGAGCTGGTGAGCACCATCAGACAAGGTGGGATCGGAATATGACAACTGAAAATTTTAAAATCATCTACCTCTTTTCTATTTTTCTGAACTTAAAAAACGAAGCCTGTTAAAAATTCTCTTTATGGGTGTTCTAAGGATTCCAGAGTATCTCTCTTTCCCTTTGCACACAGTCCCTGCAAACTTTGCTAAATTATTTTGCCATGCAAACTTACTATTTCTTTTTAAACTGACAAGCAGATGTTGTAAAACATATGATGCTCCATATGGCTTGAAAGTTTGTAAAAAATCCTGTTTCTAAAATTACTGTATTTCAATGTCTTTAGAGCTGTGAAAGGCTTTCCTGTCTGCCTGTTTTCTATACCATTATTACAATCCTGAAGCAGTGTTTATCACCAGAGGATACCACCTGCTTCTCAGAACCCTGTGCTATTCTTCCACGTTTCCCTCCATGCATCACCTGCCAATGAATCACCAAGGAAACTCATTACCAAAAACTCCACTGAGCAGTGCAGCTGACTGCCAGCAGATAGTGTTATTTGCTGGGTCACTCAAGCGTGTTGTTTCTTCAAATGCTGCACTTCTGTCATGTTAAATGGTTCTGCTTCTCATTCTCATTCGTTATTTAATTTTAATCTCATCTGACTTCCTGGTGTCAGTACAATGTCTGAGCTGCTATCAGAAAGTCTGTGTGGGGCTATTTTTACTGCTGTGAAAAGAAAAAACAAGGTTCTTGTTCTTTTCATTTGTCTTTTCTATTGAGGCATTTGCTGTTTCATTAGCTCAGCTTAGGCATATCATGTTCTGGACGAATAAAGAAGAAAGTGAACCCTTCTTTCCCACAGTTCAGTGCTTACCTGCAGTTCATGTCAGGCTGTGATTTTCCTATTTTTCACACTGTCAGACTCCATGAAGGTTCATGGACGACTTCACATAAAATGCAAACATCATGACCCATCTAGACCTCACTTAAGCTGTGAAATGAATGCCTGCCAATGTCACATAAATATTTCCAGTGACACCTTGCATACTTCCAGAATACAATCTTTTACTGTTTGGGTCAAATTTAGCCCTTCCTTCCGTCATGATTTCAGCTGGGATAAAGCTAACTTTCTTTTATCTGGTGCTATGCTGTGTTTTGGAGTTAGTATGAGAATAATGTCAGTAACACACTTGATGTTTTAGTTATTGCTAATTTGATCTTACTCTAAATCAAACTTTTCAGTGTCTCCTGCTCTTCCAGCTAGCAGGTGCACATGAAGGCACATGAGGGATCATGGCAAGGAGAGCTGACTCAAACTGCCAGAGAGATATTCCAAAGATCACCATGCTCAGTACAGAAACTGGGGGGAGTTAGCTGGGAGGGGGCCTGATCACTGCTGAGGGATGGGCTGGGATCAATCAGTTGTGAACAATAGTATTGTACATCACTTCTCTCTCTCTCTCTCTCTCATTTCCTTTATAATTATTATTATTAGTGTTATTAATTGTTATCATCATTATTAACATTTTATGTTGTTTCTATTATCTATCTGTTCTCAATTCAACCCACAAGTTCTATTTTTCTCCCTGGTTCTCCTTTGCACAGGGGAAACCTGAGAGGGAGGAATTGAGCTTAGTTGTCAGCTGGGGTTAAAACATGACACTCACCTACTCTCTAGAAATTCCAGTTTTCAGTCCTTGTTTGGATGTTTGGGACATCCACTTGTGGGGATTTTCCCAGGGACTCTACTGGTTCTGTGTCCTGGCCAGCTTATCTGTCTTGTCCTACTGTGGCTTATTTCTCGTTATCAAACTTGAGGAATGAAGAACACCTCATTTACCCACAGATTTAAGGCAGAGGCTTCTTCTCATTACAACTGCTGTACCCATTAGCCAGTGTTCCTTTACTCACCAGAGCTCACAGTTCATCAGTTCAAAGCTGATCCAACCAGATATTTTAAACCACTGAATGTCACTGCTCCATCATTTTATTGTGCACAGAATTTTCCACAGAGAGCTTGGTGACCTTTCATTCTGGTGAAGCTCGGAGTGGCTCTATGAACTCCTTTTCTACTTAAATGGATCTTTCATATTAGTGCAATAATTTAATACTGGTTAAAGTCCCAAGATTCCAAAACCTAAATTAAAGAGATTTTCTCTTTTTTTTATCAAGCTACTTTTCTATTAAACTAAAACCAACCACAACTTTTTATTTGAAAATCATAGACTTAGATATCAACAGTACTTTTTATTTTTCAGGTTTTGCCTTTCTCCGTTTCTACACTTATGTAGGGCAATTTACTACATCTTTGCTTAATGATGCCAACTTTATCTTTTTTTGCAGTGCAGCTGTGGCTACTAATGGAAACAATTTAAATGAGTATAAAATTGGAGCTAAAAAAAGGAAGCTAAAATGGCTAAGGTATATTTTAACTATGAAATATTCAGTGACCTGAAAAGCATGGCAGAGTTACAGACATAAAATATATATTTAATCTATTGATAGATGAAAATTGTGGATAATACTTATCAAGCACCACAGACTTTTAATAGTTTTGAAGAAGTAAAGGGTAGATTTAGATTATGGTAACATTACAAATAACAGTATTCCTATTTGACAAGACACAGATTCTGATGAAAGTCATGTCACCCTCTTATAATTTCAAATTATCATTGCTTTTATTCAGAGACTGTTCTTGGTGAATACTTATATTTGGCATAAAATTAAGCCTCTGTTTGTTATTTTTTCCTATTATCCATTTTAAAAAAAGGTAGTTGAAAGTATATTTAAATTTATAGAAAATAAGGCATCACTATAAAAATGTATAAGGCTTAAGCTCTTTCTCAGTAAAAGATTTGATACTAAATTTATTGCTTCCAGTTAAAAAAAAAAAAAAAAAAAAAAAAAGAGAAAATACTTGTTTTCACTCTTTGGTCAGGCAGTGAATTTAAGAGGTTGAAAAAAAATTATACCTAAGACTAAGGTCTTAAGGATCACTTAGGACAGAATGGTTGGGAAAAGATATAATACAGCCTTAATACAGCAAATGCCAAGATTTCTACTGATTTCTCTGTGGCTACCAGGGTCATAAAATACTGCCTTCCCTCACATTTAGCCCCTTTCATTTCTACAGCTCTGTTTGGGTATATAAATTTTGACCAATCTGTCTGGCTAACAAAAATATAATAGTGACCAACGAACAATGTGGCAGTGTCACTGCTGAAAGCCATATCTGCAGCATTTATTTTGAGAGGAACATCCTTCCAGGACTGCAAGTTTTAAATTGCATGTGAGAGGAGTAAGAATTGACATGAATTAAAGAAATAGACTTAAGACCTAGCATAAAGTGCTTGTCTTAACAAAGAGGAAAGCTTCAATTCTGAGGCTGGGAATATTATATGAGAGCCTTTAAGTTAGAAGAGTTTGGGAAAAATGTTGAATAATTTTCAAGTATTATTAAGTCACTTCAAAGACTATGGGTGCTGAGCTAAAGGAGCATTATGCTTTAATCTTTGCAATCTATTTTTTTTCCCTAATGAAAAAAGGATCCTTAAAAGGATTTATCTCTTTACTCAGTATTCTACCTCTTTCCTCATACATGTTACAATGGGTTTTCACTGACTTGAATAATAATGTATCTTAAGACAAATTGACTGATGTAAAACATGGTATAATGCTGATAATCCTTTTTTGCCAATCCGTTCATTGAAAAAAAAAAAGTAAAAATCTGCCAGATTGAATTGACATTCTCATCTGTAAGGCTAGATTATATGCCCTCATCACTCTTGGGTTTCATCACAACAGATTTCATTTGTCCTCCCAGATAGCATAAGTGTGACTGAGAAATCATACCAATCTAAATCCAGACTGGCTAAACTGACATTATATAATCATGAACTCAAGTCTGATCAAGGTCAGTCTGGTACTGC
The DNA here is from genome assembly GCF_052056855.1 of Sturnus vulgaris. Lineage (NCBI taxonomy): Eukaryota > Metazoa > Chordata > Aves > Passeriformes > Sturnidae > Sturnus > Sturnus vulgaris. The sequence continues at coordinate 16,753,607 of NC_142246.1, forward strand.
TGAGTAGCACAGGGCTGATATTGCCATCATTAAGCCATGCCTGCCAGCAACTGAGCTCAAATGCCATTAAAGACTTTACAGCACAACATCCAAAATTCTTTGGAAGTTATGTTTACTAGTGTTAGTTATGTGCAAAGTTTGATTTTTAGTACAAAGATTGTATTGTTACATATTATAAAGCAGGGAAAAGCTCCTTTCTCATCCCTTCCCTCCATCCTTTTGCATTCAGCCACGAATTTACAAGATGTGGTATTTACAGAGAATTGAATGTCAGCTATTTTAGGATTCATTCCTTCAGTGCCCATACCACTATTTAGAGAACATGTTTTCCTATACTTCAATTATTCAAGCCACAGTTTCTTGTATTAATTTATTATTGAGAAATCTAACTTAGATTCCTATTAATTTTGAGGTGATTTATGTCACTGTCTCAGTGTTCTGCTGACAAATCATTAGTGAAACACATTTCTGAAACACCAAGTTTTAAAAGGCAGCAATGCTGCTTAAACAGGAAAAGATAACATCCTGATAGTTTGTCTTTTATTTAACCTGAAGTTTCCAGAAGTGCATGATACTGAAATCTACTTTATCATAGTACAACCTTTTCATCTCTTCAGAAATTCCTCAAATGCTTTAGTAGTTTTTGATCCACTTAGCTGCACAACAGCAAAGATTATAAATGTAAAAACAACTCTTAGAAGAAAAAAATACCAGGCTAAAACTACTAAAAAGGACAGAAATCATTAAAGTCTTTCTATTTTGAAAAAAACCACTCTAAGAGCAGGAGAAAGACAATACCTGCAACTCAGGTATCAGTAGAAGCCACTATAGGTACCTGAGAATCCTCTTCAACAGAGAGAACACTGTTAAATGTGACCTTAAACCAGCTGGGCTTGCACATCTTCTGAAAACTTGAAGTTTCATAGATTATTTACTCTTTAAAACATGTCTCTGGGAAAGCTGTGTCCTTGAAGGGTAAAGTCCTAATACACAGCAGAATCTTTCCTGTTACATTACATACATTAATTATTTTCTCATTCTCGGATAGCTGCTGAGTTTCTATAAACCAGAAAAATAAGAAGTGCCCTATACACTCTCCTCACTAGAGTTCTTCCTGAATCATCCCCTCTTTGGCCACATATGTATAGGCACATGTACATAAATTTTAACCTATATATTGATGAGACATACTTGGCAACATTTCAGTATCTGACCTGGAAAACACTCTCCAGAATGACTTTATTTTAAAGTTTTCTTTTTTCTTTGCTTTACCTTGTGCTTTTCAAATGAAAGTTTTCCATTCTTTCTCTGATACAACAGGAGTATTTACTGCTGTAGGCATGACAAATAGTCCAACCCAAACCGCTGGTCATGAAAGCACAGAGTGTGACAAGGACATCTGATTGCCTGGAACCAGAGCCTGGCAGCCGTGACTGTGTCTGTAATTCCCTGCTAGAATGTCCTTGCTGAAGTCACTTTTGCTGCTATTTCCTATTAGTTATGACTTTATAAACAGCAAAGTCAAAACTGAGGAAATCTCCTTGCTCAATGAGAAGCCTTAAACTCATAATCATAGCTTCCTAAAACTACAAGCAAAATCTAAGCAGCAGTCAACTTTCCCTATCCTGGACCTTGGCGGAGAGGAGAAAAATTATTGTGAATAATTTACTTAATACAGTGGAGTATTCTGCTCTTATGTCTAGGTAGTTGGCATTTCAATATCCTCTGCAGATATCTATTTTATTTGCTTATCCTCAAAAAAATCTTACAATAAAACCAAAACAATAATTTAATTAAGTAATTATATGTCACAAAGAATTTCAAAGTCTAACTTGATACCCACATCACACATGTATGCATATGTATGTGTAAGTTGAAACAATCCACAAACTTGCAGACAATGCTTATATGCTTCCACACGTGACATGGAAACAGGTTGACACCTCTGCATCTCTCCTATTTAACAAAACAGAAAAACTCCTAATTGTAACACTCATGTTCACCTGCCGTCCCACAACCCTGTTTCTTGGTACCCATTTACTGCATTAGGGATCACCTACCACACAATGTATGGAAAATGAGATTAGGAAAACAAACCCAAGGAAGGTAACTCTTGCCACCTGCCTTCCGTGAGCACACCTCACTTTACAATGTATTAGTATGCCGGGCTCCTCAGATTTTCTAGCTCGATATCCATAGTCAGAAACATGAGACATGTTTTAGTGGGAGAGCTTGAATATGACACAACAAAACATCCTCAGCATCTGAATTAATTGCTTCATGCACCATTACCTGGACACTTCTTCAAATATGAGTTCATGTATTCTGAAAATATAAATAGAAAAAGCTGTTTACATTGTAGTAGCCTGGATAAAGTGTAGCATATATTAAAATTAAGTAAAAAGGAATAGAGAAATTGAGAATCCATTCTTTCCTACTAAAAGTTCCTGGAGGGAAAAAAAAAGTTTTTAAAAAATTAGTATTTTTTTAAACTTTTCTTTTTTTTTTTCTGAATTTCATAAGGGCTCACAAAACTGAAATTTACAGATACTCTAATCCTTGTCCTTTGATGCTTCTTGAAAAGAAAATCCAGCAATTGTCAAATTCCTTTGCCCATAATTTCTGTGGAGCTGAGAGTTGTCAACTCCCAGGAAAACTAACAGAGCTCCATCAATTCTAAGGAATAAACCCATTAGAAATAATTGAACTTGATCAATTTTTTAAATCACTTTAAAAGAAATCAGCAAATGTAAAATCCATGGTCCCATTGCCCTAGAAACAAATCTCCAACTATCTGAATTTGTACTAGTTATCACTGATGTTTTTTTTCAGGTGAGTGCAAAAATTGTGACAGAAGAATTAAAAAAAAAAAAGTTGGAAAATTTCCTCCTCAGGATCTTGCTTTCAAACAGAGCAATTCATGGCAAGGTCTAAGCATTTCTGGCTTTCATCTTTAACAGTACTGCTCTGTAACACATAATTATTAAAATTACTTTGAATCACCCTCACATCATAGAGCAGAGGTAGGAAATGCTTGATGATTTTTAACTGTCTTAGACCCTCATAGAAAAACAGATTTTTTGAAACAAACTTAATTGCACTCCAGAACTCTGAAGCTGTGCCATTACCTTGCTCCTCATGATTTTAAAGCTCTTGGTTTAGAGATAGATTATATATTCAACATGCTTGCTCCACATAACTGCTATGCAACTAAACTTTGTAAAACTCTTTTTTTCTGCTAAAGAAACTTTCGTGTGAGACTGGCCACGCATTGAAATTATATTAAACGCAAATAGAGGCAGGGAGAAACAGCTGTTTTCCCAATATAGCAAATTCTTTTGGGAAATTTGTGCAGAAGGAAGCAATAAATGCATCAGCAAGCACTGACACACTGATAATTACTGTGAAGCAAAAGAACATCTGCATGCAAGAAGGAATAAAAACAACACTACAGCTAATGAACAGAAAAAATAAAAGCAAAGCATTGATGAGGAATGGAAGAAAAAAATTCCTTCTTTTCCTGAAAAGATCCCGTATTACTCAAGAATTTAATCCTGACCCATTTTTGTTGCTTGGTAGTTTGTGTTTTTTTGACTGAAATAGTTTATGCCTCATTGAGTAACAGAAGCTTCCCTAATCCTTAAAAAAAAAAAAAAAAAAAAAAAAAAAAAAAAAAAAAAAAAAAAAAAAATCAAGACGTGATATACAGAGGAGTTATTTACTACCCAGCATCAATTCCTGGGTAAGTCAAATTCACCTACATTTTATTCAAATCTAATGAGCATTCTAGATTCATCCTAAGACAGGATGTGAAAACATTCTGCAAAAAAGCAAATCAAGAAATACTCCTATGTCATATTCTGTATCTGGATAATTCTGTAAAAGTTTACAGGGGAATGTAAAACAGTAAGTTAAGGTCAATTTTGGAAGGTTTGAATAAGCCAGCTGGTTTACAAAGTTTTTCTCAGAAAAATAATTCAACTTTTCAGTTGTAGGTTGGTTAGGGGACAAAATGCCCAGCTAAGTTCTCTGATGTCTTTCTGTTTTGTCTTTCTCAAAAAAAATGGAGCCAAAGGGCTGAAATGGATTATTCTGGATATGAGCTTTTGTTGTAGCAGCTCTTGATTTTTCATTATTTCTGGCTGCCATTAGCCACCTCACCACCCCGAAAGAATTTTTCTTAATTTGTCTAAGCTATTTCTACCAATATGTTTTGGGGTTGGTTTGTTGGGATTTGTTTGTTTGTTTAAAGTCCATAAGGAGCAATTAAGTACTTTTGGATGGGGTTTCAAAATCATCAGTAGTTTTTAATATTTTATGTCATTGTGAACTTTACAGAATCAGATTATGTACTCATCCTATGTCTACTTTGGACTTCTTAGGATTTTATTCTCCGTGTAAGTTTTTTTCCACTTTTAAAATAGTTATAAAATCTAAAAGTTATACTGGAGGTATAGATAGTGTTTATGATCCAGAGAAATTTAAACATTATTATTAGGAATTTGTGAAGAGCAGAAATAAGTCATACAAAAAGAACAGACAAAGAAGAAACAGTCATGTTCACAGATACATCATAAAATCTATGTTCTGAAAAATGTGATTCAAAGTGAATAGTGATGATAGTAGCAATTTAACCAATGAATGAAATGCTAATACTTCATAAAGGTTTTTTGCTTTAATCAGTGGGTATTTTTCTTTCCATGAGAAAAAGGATTATGCATAATTTTCATTTTAGATTGCCCTTGGAATTCTACACTTTTAAGATAATTTGCATTTCTTTTGTACAGACAACACTGTCAGTCTGGAATTTGAATTTCCATGGGCCAGAGATAGGATAAAGATATCACCTCCAGAGCCCTGAAAATCAAGGAAAAAAAAAAAAAAAGATTTTTTGCAAGCCAGCTGACTGCTTTTCTTGTCTCTTTGCCTGTTTATATTGGTAGTTCTTTCCCTGGTTCCTCTGTACTTTCAGACTGAATCCTGCCAGGCACTGCTGTAAGAAGTATGATTAGCACTCCTGCAAACATCGACTACATTCTTTTAAGCTCTAACAGCTCAGCTATAGACCCCAGGTTCAGTGAGTGCATTACTGGGGATTATGCTGATCCTCACCTCAGGACCCACAAAGGTTCTGCTACAAACTCAGGGAATGATGAGGCTGTTAGATTGATGGGGAATGCAGTAGAAAGGAATGCACAGGTTTTATAAAACATGCGAATTCATGTTAAGAAGTTTGTCACAAATTTGCATAAGTCCCCAGGACAACTGTAAGATGAAGTTCTACTTATGTTAAATTCCTCAGAAAAAAAATAATCTACTGTTGAACTTTCGTGCACTCTCACATCCTTTCCACAACTCTATACTACTGTCCCAGAACTGCTCCAATGCTGAGTTTTTAAACAGACCATTAAAGTGTGCATTTTAGGTATAGCATGAATTTAGTCACTTGTGTTAAATGTGATTTAAATTGGTTCTTTAATCACATTTTTTAAAATGTATTCAGCACGGCTTAATTTCAAGAAAGTGGAATGAGAAATTAAGCACAGTATTGATTATGTTGATTAATACAGGAGATGATGAACACCTTTCTTGCCACTTCAAAGTCAGTTCAGATATATTTCACATGCAAATATTCTCAGTCAGGCTCTTCTCTCCGTGCACCTTGGTGATTGTGTTAATTTCTCTCTAGTCATCATCTCCTGTGCTTCCAAAAAACACGAGGTAATGACAGCCTTCAGGCCAAAAAAAGGCACACAGCAATGGCAGAGAGCAATGAATACACAGAGCATGTGCCAACATGATCTCTCCATATTAGAGATAAATGGAGCTTCTCCAGGAAAGAAAAATATCAAATTCCTGCAATATTCTCCTCATGCTGCTATACATCTTGCAAGTGAGCTTCCAACTATTCAAGCAAAATCTGAGTAAAACACAATTGACATCTTTGGCAATTCATTTGGTGAGGGGGTGGGATAAATCAAGGAAGTTTAAAAAAAAAAAGCTGAACTAAGCCAAATGTACAGCTGGAATATGCAGCCATTCAAACACTTAGATGTAACCTGCATTGAATACTCTAATTACACAGGCTACCCTAAACACCAAGAGCTTTAGGAAATGTAAACTAATCCTGCTTTCGAAATAGTTTTCAAGCAAACTTCATCAATGTGTGTGGATTTAAGGACAAAGCTTCTGCCATGCTTCTTTTATTTCTTATTTGTCCAATGTTAATTGAAGATTTGCAAGGATGCTCTGTAGCTACATATTCATAAACTGCTAATGAGGCCTTTGAGTGGAATTACTTATAAGAGCTGAGTTTTCTTGTCTCCACTTCTTCCACCTGGTGGAAGCACAGTGAAGCAGAACACTGTCATTGTTTTCGTACTGGAGATTAATCCCGGACTGACTGACTAAAATGCTTCACAAGGGTTTAGAAATTACCTTGTACTTTCACATTACAGGATGTACATGACTATTTCTGGAATGAGTTACTAAGACAATTAAAATAATGATTAAATATGGCATGCTGTAATGACAAGGTTATAATTTGTCCAACTATAGAGTTTTAATTTTATTATTTACTTCAGTAATGCCAGCTAATAATTGAGCAATTGATTTTTTTCGCCTTACGTGGTATTTGAAGCAAGAATCCATGGCAGAATATTTATTTGTCCCAGAAAATCCCACCAGATTTCTAGGAGTTTTTTTCCATGTAAAATCTGTCTTATTTCCAAAACTAACATTACCCCTGTCTTTGCAGGTAGGACAATGTGTTTCTACACACCTTACGAGTATGATTATCATATGAACGAGCCACAAGGCAGAGAACCAGAAAAATTCATCAAAACAACAGCTGATTAACTGACAAATACCTTCTGTTGCAAACCTCTTTCCATAAAAAAATCTAACCTTAAGGGAAGCATGTGAAAAGTGCACTTACTGCATTCTAGTGTCTCCCACATGCCCACAGTAAACAAAGATTAATGTTATTTTTACCTTTTCAAACTGCAGAGAAGTGAGCTGAATTCCTTTGGTAGCTCAATTAACACCACTTCAATTTTTTTTGCTTTTTGCTTTTTAATGAGCATGCATACTGAGATACACAAATTACTGCTCCAAATGTTTCCCTTAGCTTTTGCCTTCAAAAATCTGCATTTAAAAAAGTTTCTCATGAACTCTTTATCTTTCTTCCTATTATCACTTAATATTACACTAGATATCAAGTGAGTTTTATGTTTAGCAATACAGTGGACAATTTTTCTGTATAAAACAGTTTTCTTAAGTTTATTTCCTTAGGGAGATAGTTAAACTTATTCTACTTTTAAACATGGACACTAAGGAACTTTGTGAAAATTATAGTTTAAAAAAAAATGAAAGAAAAGAAAAATTATTTAAGATGGGTATTTTTACAAATGTAATTTTAATTACCTATGAGATTTTTTAAATTTAAGTGGTCAAATCTGGTTCCAACATTTCCAATCTCAGAAATAAAATACATTATTTTTTAGGTGTATAAAACCCCAGTTATTTAATGGTATGCTTATCTCTTTCTAAACTGAGGTGTTTACAATGTGCCTAGATTTACCATGTTGAGCATCCAGACATTTATCTCATAATTTATAATCCAAAACCACATCAAGCTTTTGTATTAGTCTTCTGTGTTTTCATGTATTTAATGCCTCTATTAAGAACTCCTAGGACAGTGTAGATAACAATGTCTTGAAAATGCTTTGAATTAATACAACTCAACTGTGTCATCTTCAGCTTCATCTATTTACTGTGTCTCAACCTATGATTAACAGAGCCAATCCTTGCTGGAAGCCTGAAAGCTATTTTTTATTAATTTCTACTTTCATGTCATGCACTGAGGAACATCATATAGCCTGAAGTGCACTCCTCCTCTCCTCTTTTTGCTAAGCTAGGAATTTCAATTTTAAAAATAACTATAAAAGAAACCAGAAGACAGAAAATAGTATCTGTAGAAAGTAAAGAAATGATGTGTAAAATGAAAGATGTCATAAGGGCAACAAAAAATGTATTGAAAACAATCTTTTTTTCACAATTTTAAAGTCTAAGAGTTATTCATGGCAGTAGTTGCTGCACTGCCTACAGTCCTCTCACATAATTTTGCTCCAACAACTTGCCATGAAAAATGAAGATAGTATATTAAATTAGGGAAACAGAGAACATCCTAAGCTGGTAAGATGATTTAGTGCTTACATCCCAGCTTCCAAGTGTAGGTGTGCAGGGCTGTTCCATCCCACACACAGCACAGGCCAGAGCACACACTCATCACATCCAGGAGCCCGCAGGCAGCTCCCACTGGCACCAGGAATTTCACCCCCTGCCTGTGCCTGTGCCTGTGCCTGTGCCTGTGCCTGTGCCTGTGCCTATGCCTGTGCCTGTGCTTGCCCTGGTGTGAGGCACCATGGAGCATCTGCTGCCAGTAGAAATGGTGCATGGAATTGCTCCCTGCTAGAAAAATTCCACCCAAGCACTTAAGGCACAAATGATGAGGTGAATTTTACCCATCAGTCCATCTGAAAGGGTTGCAAGAGCATCTACACGATGCTCTTTTCTCCTCTAGTGTTAGCACCAATAAATGGCATTTTTGTTCAATACTTTATAAGTCTTTTGTACTGAAATCTGTTTCAAGCACTACCCTGGTGCATTACACCAGGCTAGAATTCTAGGCATTGAATTAAAGCTTTGAAAATGAAATGACAGTCAAGAAAATTAAACAAGAAACAAAACAAATTATAAAAAAAACAACCAAACAAAAACCCTCCCCCAAAAAAGCAACACAACCCATGGTGAATCCATGCCTTTCAAATATGCTTTACATTGCTCATATAGAAGTGTCTTAGCTCATTAAAGGCGGAAATCAATTCAGACCGAAAACAAAAATGGAAACATGAATTCAAGAGTCATATCTTAAAACTTCTTTTGACTCTATTTTTTTTTAACTTATTTTTATCTTGTTAATATCTGCAATGACAATGACTTTGGATATACTTTGGATATATCTTCTTTTGTAGAATTGTTTTTCTGGACCTGACATTTTTAAATAGGAGGAATCTTTTTGTTGTACTCTTAATCCTTTACTAATATAATGTTGTTCATGTTATTACCATGGTTTTCCTACCTTAGAATATGCAGCGAAGGTCAAAACTGAAACTAGATTGTTAACTATCCCACCACAGTAATTTTATCTTACAGTTCTTTGCCTTTTTCAGAGGTGGGATGTATGCTAGGGAGGGATAGGAACTCAGCTGATGTGTTATTTGTAACAGTAGGTAATATAGAATATTTTTTTTTCCACAGTGTGGCAGCAAAGCCTTTTAAGAGGAAGAACTGACTTGTCTCAAGAAGATCTTGCTAACTCAGTTGAAAATTCTGAACAGCTGAAATCAGAGTTCATATATTCCTTGTCTCCAGTGAATTGGATTCTGTTTGGAAGACTAATTCTCTGCTCTAGAATTCCAAATCACTGAAGAGTCGGGTTTTTTTGGTGGTGTTTTTGTTGCTGTTGTTGTTCTTGTTGTTCTTGTTGTTGTTGTTGCAGTTGCTGGTTTCGGTTTTTTTTCTTCTTTTTACTTTACCACAGTTGCTTCATTTTAAAATTCCCTTTTTCCATAAGAAAAGTCTTGAAATGCAAAACAGTTCACCAAAATGTAGAATGAGGCTTTGCTGTGTTATAAAACCATTCTGCAGACTCACAGGCAAAGATGAGAAAGAAACTTTCTGCTGCTATGACTGATAGGAAGAACTTAGGAATGTGCAGGCAGGCAGTAAGTGTTCTGCAGTTCAGCAAATGAATCAGATATAGAAGTGGCACAGAGCACTCAAAGGCAAATTATGTTGGATTTTTACTTCCCAATGCCTGGCATCTGTGTCTGTGTGTGTGCAAAAGATCAAGAGAGAAAGCAAATATAATAAAATCTAATTCCTAAAGAATTATACGTGGCAAAAACATTCACAGCCAACTCTGTAATCCTCCGTATTCAGAATCACTCCTTAAAAAAGGAAAAATCACGACCAGTCCTGTTATCTATGGCTAAACCCTCCTGACTGCAGCAATGTTCCACTCCCATTTTCCCTCCCATTTCAAATAAATTAAGGAACTGAGCACTTTCCATTCCTTCCATTCCCCCCCGCCCTTCTTACTGGGTACTACTTTCCTTCTAACCATGATCAGATTGTCTAATTTTGAACAGAGCAGATCTATTTTCCTCATAATTTGACTTTGTACCTTCTCATAACACTACTTATTCTTTCATGCTTGAAGTCAAAGGCTGAAATTCTTTCTAATAGTTTCTTAAAGGCTTAAGAAAAAATTGTTGCTATTTTGGAAGACAAGACCTACTTTTTCTAGGAAAATTATTTGTTTAAATATGTCGCAAAGGATTCATCTAGAAAAAGACTTTGCATAGTCATGAAAATAATCAAATATTTAATTATGGCTATACCAGCTATGCAAAGCTAAGCAGCTGATTTTTGGTTGATTTATTTTCTGCAATAGATAATGGAAAAATTAATACATTTTAGGAAAATATGTCTAATGCGAAAATGTCTGAAAACATAGTAGCATTTGCATTATAATAAATTAATTAGAACTACTATTGTAGGTTCGCCTATGTGACAGGATCTGGATGATTAAGACATCTGGCTAAACCTGTATCTATAGTGTAACTCAATAATGAAATTACTAGAGGATGTCTTCAAACATTTCTGTACCCAATATAAACACACATGTATGAACTTTCATCATGCATCTGTTGCGAGAACCTAAATCTTAATATATTAAATTGGGATATATAGAATATCAGACAAGCCAAAAATGGATAAGAAGCATCCCATTAGAGAGGTTCATTTCTCCTATGGGACTTGCTCTGATTCATGATTTAAATATACAGTGATAAATTACTTCTGTGAAAGAGTCTAATGGTGTGTACCAAAAAGAAGAAGCTATTAAATTCTAATATTTAAATCTGTGGGAGGAAATAAATATTTGGCTACATCAAAACAGTCTTAAGAAAATGCGAAGAGTTGGGTTTTTTATTAAAAAATAGCACTTTCTTCCATCTTTTATTATCAGGAATGTCTGTAAACAGAGAATGACTCACAATATCAATCTTCTAAAAATTATTTTATTGTTATCATCATATACTGGTAAATCAATATTGACTTCCTGGCTTGACACCATGCTTTATCTTTGATAATTGAAGGAGTTGTTTTATCAGAATAAATCAGATTTATCGATGCTTTGCTATGGATGACTTTAGGTTCATTTACTATGAAACTACTGGTACAAGATCGTCCATAATCACCTCTTAACTTCAATATATTGTAAGATATTTCAAATTAATTTCAGAAATGTTTAATCAAAGTGATTAAAGGAATAGAGCATTGTAGCTGCCTGTGTGCTGCCTGCAGCCATAACATGACCTATGGATTTTAAAGCAAGGTATTACCTATATTCCAAAGTTCATTATTAATGTCAGAAATTCATGGTCTCTTAGAATAATTTGAAATAGACATTTTTAGCTAACAATTTTTAAGGTTTATTGTAAGTTAAATGCTGTACTCTTTTAGATCTCTGAATCTAACAGGAATGATGAATATACAGCCAATGCCATAGAAGGATATCACTGATAGCTCCTACTGCTTACAGAAGAGAGTGGTAAGGATACATACAAACACAAATAAACCTGCTACAGAGGTACTTATATTTCACAAACAGATCTGGATGGATGGATGGATGGATGGATGGATGGATGGATGGATGGATGGATGGATTATTTCCTGGTCCACTAAATGCTGCTTCATTTTGCTGAAGCAAAGGAGACTGTAATCTTGTATGATTCCTGAAACTACTTGGAGTGATCCTAAAAATATATGAAAAAAAATTATGAGAGAAAATGTAATATGGCCATGCCGAAATTCTATATGCAGTAGACTGTCTCACTGCAAAAAATATTCACAGAAATTAAAAAACCTCAACCCTAAAATCACTGCTTCAGTAACTACCTAGCTTGGTCACAGAGCTGATTATCAAGTACTCAACATGTATGGGCCACTGAAGTGGAAACTGCTTGAATTTAATGAGCAGTTAGAACAGGCCAGAGTCAAAATTGGATTTCTGTTTGGCACAGAACCATGGAACAGCATCTTTTCTTGCTACTGCTTTTAGTTTCCACTCCTCAGGAAGGCAAACTAAAGCTGGCCTTGAAATAAAGTGAAGCAGATACAAAAGCAATGCAAGCTCATTAGGAAAGTGAACAGATTGATTTAGTTCACTTTCCTAATTTAGTTTAGGAGCTCCATGCTCCTGCAACTGGTTTAAAAGTGTAGCCAGCTATTTTTTACACTGTAAAAGAGTCACCAGGAGAAACATTTATATCCCTGCATTGTCTTTAAATGTGTTGTTCCAATGAGTATCAGTGAACCTGCCCATCACAACCAACCTCAGGCTCTCGTGAGCCCTTCCTTGTCACACAGGGAAACATCACCACAGTGTTCCCTTAACACATCATCTTCAATATCCCCAACAATCAATTCAGAAATACACACAAATATAAGAATCACATTTTGGTCTTTAGGTGAGGCTTAAGTTTTTGCTTTCCTTCCCATCCACTAAAAGTTTTGTGATTACTTAGGTTCAGGGTAGGGAAGTTCACTGAAAAAAAAATTCCTTCAGTTTGAAATTTATAGATTAAATTCACTAAATGAAAAATGGGTCTAGCTTGCATAAGAAAGAATTAAAGTCTACCTAGAGAGAAGAAATTAACAGAATTCTAGGATCTTGAAAAAAATTTTAATACTTTTAGAAAGGGAAAAGAGTTCCACAGAGGGAATGTGATGTCTTAATAAAGTTCAAAATCTGTTTTCTATCTTATCAAACTTATCTGTTTGCACACAAACACAGAATATAATTTTCTTTTATTGTCTGATGCTGCAGCACAAACAAGTCTTTAAAAAAATCTACCCAGCTATGATTTATAGAGTTATTATAATTTTCTAAGCAGAGTTTCACAACATGCAAAATAAATAATGTAATTGTATAGAGTTTAAAAGTAAAAAAGTATTTTGAGAGAGAGTATTAGAGACAATTATAAACACAAAGCTATAGTTCATGAGCTAATACTGACTGACCTGTTAATATAGGAACATTACTAGACATACACATGTGCACTCTCTGTATATGTAATATATATGCACTCTCCATGTATGCACTCTCTATGTGTATGTTTGTATATGCAATAATATTTTTCTGTTATATGGGTTTAGGGGATACTGTAAAACCACAGTTTTGATACCACAGATAATGTCACTACTAATTTGTTCCTAACTGCACAGTTAAACCATTTTCACAGAAGAAATGAGGACATGTTATTTTAACCATATTTAATTAGTTATCTCTGCCTTGTTTTCTATATACCCTCGAGAAATATAATGGATCCAAAGCTATCAGTCCATGGGGCTTTTTCTGATGGCTCTCATAACTCCAGTGGGCAAGTGTTTCCCAGACAATGTTGAACATGCCTTTATATATTAATCTCATGGAGTAAATGATGACTTGGCCTGTCAAAATAGTGTTTGGAAGTTGAAAATCAGATTAGTTAAGAACAAATGTGCATGAGTCAAAAATATACTTATGACATACCCAGCAAAATTATTTTACTCCTGAAAAAACTCCTGAAATTTATATACATCTGTATTTACAGAGATGATACTTTGTAGAAAACTAGAACATAACCTTCAAACATGCATTTCATTCATGACTGCATCGTATCCCTATATGGCTAAAAACTCCAGTTTCTTACAGATGTTTAAACTACTTCAGTTATTGCGGAGATAAGAGTACACAAATTGGATATTACCATGTTTACTGATTTTATGGTATCTTATCTCTTAGAAAAATCTGAGACATTTATGTATGTATGTATGTATTTATTTATTTCTTTATTTCTGTAGGAGCAAATGAAAAGTGAATACTTCAAAAAATAAAGGTCACCGTTCATCCTCAATTAAGAGAACAATGAAGTTCATGAAAGCCAGGAAAGCATGGGTTTTGTGAATTTGGAGAGGGGAAAGATACTACTAGTACACTGGAAAGCAAAAGAATGAGCGTGCCAAACATTAATTAGTACCTTCATGCTCAAAGAGGAAATAAGCCATAAAAGAAATTAAGTAGTTTGCTACAGCTGTGCCAAGGCTTTTGAAGAATTTACTCTGATGTTTGAAAAACACATCCAGTTTGGGCAGAAGATTACTTGGGGCTGCAGCTGACATTAAGGGATGCCTTTCCCTTGGAAAGCAAGCTCCACCTGACCTGGATGAACCATGCAGAGCAGACACTTCAACTTCTCCATGTCACATTAGAGATTTCCAGGGGTTTATTATAAAGCTGTGACACACAAACACCCACTGGCTCGTCACCAGCTCCCCTGCAGCCCACCTGCCTCATGATTAAAGTGCCTGCTTTGATCCCATGGCAGATGTGCTTCCAGTCACTTGAAGACCACTCCCATAGGAAAAAGGGCAGCTGGGAAGGAGCTGCAGGTCACTGGAGTGACTCATCCAGCTTTGTCCCTTGTCCCTTCTCCAGCACTGAGCAAACCTGACATGGACAGCCCATCTGTCTCCTCTGAAGTGTAACAGCCAAGCTATTTTCACGCTGTGTTAGGAAAGAATACCAGAGGGGACATGTATTGATAAAGTATTTGCAGCTCCAATAACACAAGTATCTCCTCAGAAGTGCCATTTTCACTTATTGCACGTTTATTCTAGTTTAAGAGAGTTCAACTCCCAAATACCTGTATTACCTTATGAATACTAATGCATATTAGGGAATATAACGAAAACTTCCTTCTCAGAAAACCATGATTTCTTCTGCAGAAATTCATAGTTAATCCATATTTACTTTCAGCTTCTGACACTCAGAGCAGACCATTTGCCACAGGCTCATGAAAGCACAGATGCAGTCACACCACCTTCATTTGAGGCAAGGAGTGCAGGGTACTCCACTGCTTTAAAGCATTTTTAGTCTAGTGCTGATCACAGTGCTGTCAAAAAAGTGCTTTATTTATAGCAGGCTGCTGATTCTGTCTGAAATTATTCCTATCTCACAAATTATGCTCTGTGACTGGCTTTGTTTTGGGAAAGCACGTCTGCATAATTGATAGTGGAATGCAGGAAGGTGCTAACAACTATCAATTTCTGGTGTCAAAAAAGCAACTGAGGCTGAAGCATGCTGCTTAATGTACTGGCAAGATTATCTGATACATACAGAAATTTTTCTAAAATCCTAACATGTATCAAATAAAGGATATAGCTAGAAATATGATTCCATATTATAACTGGTAGAAGAAATTAAAATTATTTGTAGCTTTGATCTAATGAATGTTTAAATAGGGGATATTTCAAACTTAATCTTTCACATACTAAATACTTCTTTAATAGTAGGGACCTCATCTTTTTCTGCAAAGATACAGAAAACTTCCTTTTTGAATTATTAAATGCTCTTTGAATGCAGCTAAGGTTCACAAGCCTGACAGTCTGATGAATCTTGTGACTATGTTGCATTACCACAAGACTAAAGATCCTTGACTGTCTGATAAAAAATGAATTGCTTTTTCTACCAAGCAGAAGGATAAAATCTGGCAAAAAAATTAGAAAAATTAGTAATTGTTAATGTTCCCATTTTTAATGTGAATTTTTATTCTGCAGCAACTAACATCCTCTAACACCCAAGGTACAAACCAGCATTATCTGTGGATTTTGATTTCAAAACCTAATCTACATGAATGACTGTAAATTAACTCATATAACAGAAAGCCATATGATAAAGACCCCTAATTTCATAATTTCAACAATTAAAAAAATATTCTACAGTTAATACCAGACAGTAATTTTCTGACAATTTGTTCTGAGAGAATTACTGTTCTTCCCACAACGACAATAATTTTAGTGTCAGTGCTGTACAGTTATTTCCTACACTGCAGATAGACTTGCCAATATGGCCACACACTGCCCAAAACATTCTGATGTAGAATTAGGACCTGGTTTTATATGTGTACTTTCATTGTTTTGAAATAGAATTCTGTTTATTGAGCCTAAAAAAATTCTGTGTTTGTGACTGACACTACATGTAGATCTTTCTGTGATTTAGTAGCAATATCCAAGCCTCACTCTCTATTTAATCTTGCCATCTATGGTAGAAGAGCTTCTCTGGCAGAGACCTCTGGTCTAGCCTCTCCAGTTTATTCAGGGTTTTATTCTGCTACGAGATGGAAAAGGGCTTCCAAATTCTCTGTCCTTTCATGTAGAATTGCAGCTACTTCTTTTCACTTTATTTTTCACGTGCCAGGTAGAGTCTTTTATCTACACTGAGTCTTCTTACTTTGTTCATTTAGCTAATCCTAACAGAGTAAAAAAGTCTATATATCAGAATTAGGTGTGCTTCAAGGGGAAAAGACAATGTTATAGTGGAAAACAAATGGATCAGCAGCCCAGAAATATATGGGTGCTTGCCAATTTATAATTTGCTGTGAGGACACAAGTGGGGGTAATGTGAAAGTTAATTACAGTACCATTGGAAAAAATAGAGAACAAGAAATATGAGAAAAGAGTAGAATTAAACAGAGGGAAAATGAAAACAAAAAAGCTAAGTGTTTGAAACGCAGAACTTACTGTCCAGATTTTTGTGGTTTTTTACTAAGCATTGGACATATATTTATCAGTATGGGATAGAAGTTCATGGTATTACTGCCATACTATTCCGAAGGATGTAGTCATTAGGAAAGAACAAAACAGCTGAGAAAACATTTGCCTTTTACCTCTGGAAGGAGTCTATAAATACTGCAAAGAGCTGAGTGAAAGCACCCAACCATTTTATGACCTAGAAACAGTGCTGCCACCTTAAGGGAACATTGAAATAACTTTGAGAAGGTCAAATGCTTACATGTTACAGACACAGAAGAGAAGAAAGGGAACAATACAGAAAAGAACAAACCAACCAGTGAACCGACTATTTGGCCTTGTAGAGACCCCAAAGTTTTAAACAAGATATAAAAACTGAGAAATTTCTTTGCCTACAAGGTGAAATCTTGTGGGGAGGACAGCTGAAGAACTGTGCCTGATGCACTGAGTTCTGGTAGCTTTCTTCAGACAAAAATACATATTTGTGTACTCTTGACATTGTCTTTATGAGAGTGTTCTACACAGTTTTCAGACTGAAAATTTGAAGGAAAATAAGCTTTTTATGGATGAAAGGATACAAAGACCTACAAAAATGACTTTTTGATCAGTAAAGTTGAAAAGCACAAGTAGAGGCTGTGATTGGAAGACCAGAGCCCTTGAGCTACAGCTAAATGCACACCAATATTATATTATGGCCAGAAGAAAAAGGTATTTTGCAAAAAGCTCACTGTGCATGGCATGGCCAAGCAACACCTTGGCTGACATTTTAACCAACAGGAATTGCAGAACAAATCCTAATGTAGCCAAGTCAGGTGCCTGACATCTGCTACCTGATAGTATTGCAGGGATGTTCTAATGGCTGCACAAGTTAACAAAGACTCTGCAAGAATGCAACTTATTGGTCAAATGTCACAATGACTAAGTTTCTTTAGACATGCAGAAAGAATGGCATGACAGCCTGGTGAACATGAGCTGGAAGAAAGCAAAAAGAATAAGATATTACTTCACAAGTGAAGACATAACTGGTACAGCAGAGCTTTATGATACAAATCACAGGACTGGAATATTGGTGTGGAACTGTCACTTGTTCAGCAAGTTCTTTCAGTGGAAAAAAAAAGGAAAATGTTGTCCTTAGTTTCTAGAGCACATGTAAATGCTATAAAATAGAGAAAATGCAAAAATTGTTTTATTGAAACTTGGGGAGTGGGTACAAACCAAAAAAGGAAAAGAGCAAAAGTGCTAAACTAAGCCAGAAAGCGAGGAGTACTTCTCTTTCTTTTGGCAGAAAGCATTGGTTTTTTTGAATGAGAAACCTGAAAATCCTATGGAGGAGATATGATGGGGTTTTAAATACTTAGATACCATGTGTTAAAACTAAGACTTGTCTGAATATCATACTAGAAGCAAATTGTAATTTCAGAGTGCATAAGTTACTATGGAGAGGTTATTTTAGTTTTGATGCTATCTAAGAAGAAAGAATAGATTAACAATGTCTTCTGGGGAACGCAGTCAAACTGATTTTTTGGGAAAATGAGATGCAACAGCTACAGAAATAAAACAGAAACACCCTCCAATCACACTACCACCACCAAACTCAATAGATTTCAGCAAACTCTGGGAAGTGGTTAAAGGTCGTTTAGAAAGATGTTCTGAGGAAAAACACGTGCAAGTATGCTGGCAGTTTATGCAGGAAAGTTACATTAAATGGACAAATTGTACCAAAAAACAAAAAGGGAAGCCTGTTGCACTTGGAAACCTTCAACGATTGGCTGTTAAAAGTAATCCTATAAAAAAAAAATCAAAACAAAACAAAACAAAACAAAACAAAACAAAAAAAAAAAAAAAAAAAAAAAAAAAAACAAAAAAAACACCAAAAACCCAACCTATGTAACAAAGGAAGAATACAGAGAAAAAGGATGCGAAACACAATGAAAGTATAAAGTGAGTTTCAACTTTCAAGACACAAAATGAACAAAACAAATTTTAAAATACTCAATAAATAAATAAAAAAATAAAATAAGCAGGTCAGTCGTAGCCAGAAGGGAGAGAAAAAATGCAGAGAAAGCTAAAATGTAATTATCTACTATCTCCTTCACACCAACCTTCAAATAATGGTAAATCTTGACAAGCCATTCAAAACTACTTAGGAGAAAAAAACTGGATTGCAAGCTGAAGTATATAAAGAATATGTTAATGAATATGTAGGTAAGATGGATGTATTCAAATTGTCTGGTCTCAATTAAATTCACCTTACAGAAACAAGACAGCGATTTCTGAATCATTAAAAATTATCTTTATGAGCTTCTGGAGGACAGAGGAGGCCCCAGAGGACCAGAGAAGGGCAAATATAGCATTTTTCTCTTGACAAAGAGGGAGTGCTGATGGAATGACAGACCAATCAGCCTAATTTTGATTCATGGAAAAATTCTGCAATAAACTACTCAACTACATTAGAAGTATCCACATAATTTTCAGAATAGATCCCTCTTACTGCAGACTATAATCCTAAAAAGAAAAATAAATCTACACAAACTAAAAATATCAGAACATGTTTGTTTGTGAAACAGGTACAAAAAATATTATAGGGTAGATGGCCTGTGGCATAGAGAAGGTATGGCAGGCCACAAAGCACAAAAGTAAAATATGTGCTTCTGGCATTTATGTGCCAGGAGAGATAAACAGGGTCAATATTCTTCAACAGAGAATACATACACAAGAATATGGTAGTAATTTATAGGAAGCAATTTTTAAAACTGACCAGGAGAAATGCTGTAAATTGCCAAGGAGAGGCAGAAGTTAGAGAATAAAAGGTTTTTTTCCCCAATAATAAACAAAGCTTTATACATTGATTTAAAGTCACAAAATGACTGCATACTCTCTGCAGGACACAAAGGATCTCAGATGGGCTCACACAATTTTAATGATTGGAGAGAAACCTTTGGAAAATACCAAGTCAAATCTTCTACTGGAAGAAGAACCAGCTTCAAACATTAATCCATTCTACAAAGTTGGGTCAGGCCACTCAGGGCTTGTCCAGACAAGTTCTGAAAATCTCTCAGGATGAAGACTTCAGTCTCTCTGAGCAACCTATTCCAGCATTTGATCACCCTCTGGGCTGAGAAGTTTTCTTACGATGACACAATTTTCCTTGCTGTAGCTTTGGTGGATGCACAAGCTTTGCTCCATCTCTCTCTAACCAGCCCCTAGGTTGTACAAGTTCCATTTCAGCTTTCCCTTGTTCAGGCAAAAAAAAGCCTCTCAGCTCTCTCAGCTGCAATCCAGCCCCTGGATTTTCCCAGCTGAACTTGTCCCAGTTTGCCAACCTCTCTATTGTACTGCAAACCCCAGATCCGGGCACAGCCATGGGCACCACTCATCCTCTGTTCTCACAGAGCAGGGGGAGCTCTGCTACAGGACAAAAAACCCGAAACACAGGAAAAACCAAGTTTTTCTCACGTTATTATACCTGACTGCAGATGCTCTTAGGATGAACTTGTTCTCAACCACATATTCACTGATAGGCTACAAGATGGGAAATCACTTCCAGTTTTACTGGAAGTTCTCCTGAGGGGATCAACATCACAAATATTCATTAATTCAGCAAATGAATTTTTAAGTGGTGAAGGAAATCACTATGAGTTTAATCACCATATTGTCCCCTCTGTTTCTCTAGACAAGCATAGGAGAAGCTCTCTCAGAAAAACTGCTGATTCTAATTATTTTCTTCTTTCTCATGTTCAGAAAAATGAAAATATCACACAATAAAGAGCCTCTCTCTTGTACTGCCTCAGACAAAAGTAGTGCAGCAAACATCTAGTAAATTCCCAGGCCAGCACAAAGAAGTCAAGCAAGACAAGTTCTGCTTGCAAAGTGTGTTCCACAGTAGGTCTGCTGAGTGGCAATGAACCTTCCTTCAGCTGCCAAAGGACTGGATTGACAGTAACCTTTATACATATATGGTTGAAGTATTAAAGCTCACGGGGCATGACTAAAGGAAAACCAACTAGCCCCTATTTTTAGACTCTGTCTCAGAGGTTCTGTCTAAATTCTTCCATCTACATTTTAAACTATTTTGGTTCTAAAATGCATGACTTTTGGCAGAGAAGCAAGCCAAGGTGAAAACATCACTAAATATTAGCCAATGCATCTTCACAAATCATGATGCATTTAAGCACTCTTAACCCTGCATAAACCATGGAAACAAATAGTTTGCAGTTCCTTTGTAAAAGCCGAGGAAAAAAATCTAGAAAAGCCATAAGGATTTGGAACCTTCATGCTATGAAAACCCCACACTCAAGGACACAATCAAAGCAGTCAGCTTTATCCCTTCTCTAAAAATTTTCAAGCTGGACAATTCAGCCCAATGATATTTTATAGAGGAACACAAAATTGTTTCTATTCTTTGTGTTCATCTCCAAGCACAGACTGCAGGAGCTGTAACCAGGTTTATATCCATTTTCTAAGACAGATATTCCTCCTCCATCTATGACTTCAGAGCCAGCACAGGCCAAGTCCACAACTTAAGAACTTTTGCACTGGGGTAGGGCAAATACATCTCCAACTTAGTATCCTGTAGATTCCTGAAGAAGACTAAAAAAGGCTTCTTCTTTAAGATATCCTTGATGTTTTCAGCCAGGGCTTTCTGAAGTAGAGGTAAATTTCCTGCATAGTTGCCTTTTTGGATTTATCTTGCATGAATTTGTAAAACGGGTTTTTTTAAATCCTTCTAAGCTCTGGCAAAAATCAGTATCGTTTACAAATTGGCTATATTCACTGTGATAGGTACACCCCTGGCACATTCTGAATCTGCCACAGGATAATTTCAGTCCTTGTACCTTAATAATGAGAAACACTGAACCTCTTTATGTCCCTTCATGCTACTCACTTTTATAACCTCCTATCTCATCTCCTACCTTCCCCCTCATTAGTCTTTTTTTTTTCCAAGGCTGAAGAGTCCTGATCTACTTAGACATGTCCTTGTATTAAACTCCTTCCGTCCCTTTGATCATTCATGCTGGTTTTTTCCGTACCTTTTCTAACTTTGTTTTGTCCTTTTTGAGACACTGGAACAGCATACAGGAATCAAGATAAAGGCAATAGTTTCATACAGAAATATAATGATGTTTGCTTTTGTTCTATTTTCCTTTCCTAATAATTTTTAATGTCATATTTGCTGTTTTGATAGCTACTCAGCACAGAAGTGACATTTTCAGAGCACAGCCCATTATAATTCGCAGATCTCTTTCTTGAGAGATAAAACCAGGAACATGGCACACTGCTGTGGATATAATGGGAGGACTGTGTTTTACACGTACATTGCTTTACATTTACAACTACTGACACCTTATAACCCATTCATTCAACACTTTTCTGCAATTCTTCACTGTTGCCCTTTTGCCCTAAAGAGAACTTCTCCCTCGCCTACTCCTCCCTTTTCCTGGGATTGTGACAGCAGCAATGAGGATGAGATTTAGATTTAAGGAGGTCACTGGAAAAAACCCCAGTAGTTATAATCCTTACACATAAAGCTTGGAAACCACTCTAGTTTTTTGGGTAATATGAGCTATTTTTCCACCATTTGCAATTATGATTTAAAGTACTAAAAAGTGGTTTTTGAGGTTTTTCAATTAAAGGCAAAAAGAAATATCTGAAAAGACAGACAAACAGGCCAATGAAGACCTCAAGTGATGTTAAATACCTCAGTGATTTTTCACAGGCTTTTCCTTTAGAGAGTTGGCTATATATGAACTATTCTCTATTTTTATAGAATATTTTAATCAATGTCTTACTGGTAGAAAAGTGCTTTAAAGATCATTTGATCCACTAATCTAACTTGTATGAGGAAGGCCCCTCTGCTTCTCCTGTTAGCCCTAACATGCACCTCTCCCTCCTCTAACAATTTCTCCTGCTCACCGTGCTTGGAACCGTGACTTGCTTTGATAATCTTTCCCATTTAGTTAATTCCAGCACTTTCGCCAATGTTGCCATTTCAGTTCTTTGAATATTGCACACAATGTAAGAAATCCAACAGATTCTCGTTTAACAGGAGGCATCAAGATGGTTTTACTGTTCCTCTAGAAAGGATTACCCTGCAGGTCTTTTCAGCCTTTGCTCTCCCATGCTAAATGGCATTGCCTAGGTTTAAGGAGACATATTAATACAATTTTGTAGGCACAAAATTTTTTGATGATATAGTTTCTTTTAAAAACAAAACAAACAAAAAACCCCAGCCCTACTTGTCCTGTAGATCCTCTGTAAGGCTTTTTGTTGCTTATACACAGGGAACAATCCTTTTAGTATTTTTCTTATGCCTTTATCAAGTAATTTTTCAGGATTTGATTGGAATGCTATAATATTTTTGCCGTTAGGCAGAGCATGCACATTTTTCTAGTTTCCTTTCTTGAACCAGCTGCATACTGATTTCCCAGTTAGTAATACATTTGACCCTTCAATTTAATACACCTTTCATTTTCTCACTAAAATCTATTTTGATATTGTAGTGTGAATTTTCACTGAAACTCTAATTTGATGTTTCAAAATCAAAATTATCCTCATTACATCTGACTGTACTTTACCCTTACGAAGGTTCTTTCAATTTCCATTCTTTGAACTCCTCATTTTAACATGGATGATTTTTTCAAGTTATGTAGTAATAAAATGAATTCTGCGGTTCTTATCAGAATATTGACTCTAATTGCATTACAGTGACCTAAAGAGTTGGACAGTAATTTTTTGACAGTAACATTTTGAACTGGATCCTGTCCACTCTTGCAAATCAACTTAAAAATTTCTTCTTTTCTTCTCCTTTCCTAAGCAGCTGTTACATTCAACAGGCATTTGTGGATTTAAAAAATTTACATTTGAAATCACATTTAACCTATCTTCAAAGGGGATAATGGCATTTTTCCATGACAATTGTATTTTATAAGTGGCATGTTCTAGGACATACTTTTCTGAGTAGGTTTCTAAGATTCAAATAATAAATTATAATGTTTATAGATAAATATAAAAAAATACAAGGAATTACTATTTTAAAGTTGGTCTTCAATATGTCTCATATGCTCAGAAAAAAAGGATGGAGGAGGAATAAGGCATAATGAAATAACAGCAATATTTTTTCTTTGAATTCAAAAAACCTTTTAAAGCTCTGACAGTACAGTTTTATGTTTTCATTTCTCCTATCTTTTCTTCCTTTGTCCCAGTCTGTTTCTGCCTTCTTCAGCTGCCATTCTGATTTTAATTCTTTTAGTTTGAAGTTTGATTTTCACATTCCCATTAATTAAACAAGGAGCAAAGCAAGACAACTCAGAGGAAGGCCAGAGCACTAAGCAATCCATATCCACAGGCAGCTTATACCAGTAGAGGCAGCTGTACTGACTGAAAAAAGAAATTCTATAAAAAGACTTAGTTTGAAAGACACATTCTTTGACAAACATTCTGGTCTGTTTATCAATGTTTTTTGAGAGACTGCCACTTCCCTGTAAAAAAAAAAAAAAAAGGCACTTAGAGGAAAAAAAGACATTTTTTTGAGGAACATGGAAAACCTGTCTCCTCTTTTCTTTCTCCTTCATTAGTGAGTCATAATTTTATCCAAGTAGCTCATTACATGATACATTGAGAATCATGGCATCAGAAAAATGTCCAAACAAAATGATCACAGACCTGATTCCTATTTGTTGCTTTTAGGACACAGAGAAAGGGAAGGTTTGAAAGAGTTTAATGTTAGTAACCTAAGGCATTTTCCATTAAATGCTCCATGAAATAAACTCCTTGCTAAAAAGAGAAAGTATAAAGTATTGAAAATTATATAAACATTGTTAAAATGTGGCAAACCAACATAGAATTTTGCTTTAAGTATGATTTGCATGCTTCAAGAACACAAATCTCAAATAAAGTTGCAGAAAGGTAAAAATACTGACTCCTAGTTTTGTTTCAGCGTTTTTATATAGGATGGTGAATGAAGTCATAGTTTTACCCATTAGTGGGACTGAGTAACACATCCAGGGACAGGAGAAGTAGAGGCTCAGATCTCCATTCTCCCAAGATTTCAACCCATGCCATTTTAAGACAAGTCATTTCCACCTTCTGTTACACAAGGGTTAAAAATCTGATGGCAGCAACTGGCAGTTAAACCTCTTTTGCACAGAAAAGTAGTGAATGCACATCCCTCATTCTGGGATATGGTTCAGGGACTTTTGGAAAAAAACGTGTCAACAGCAGCTCCTCATTCTCTTAAAGGCTTGTGAATTTAAGCCAGGGTTTTTCCTGAATGTATAGAAGAGAAGCTCTGCTATTTGAACACGCATATTGATTCATTGAAAATGCTAAAATTTATTCTGTGTCGGCTTGATTTGATTCAGGTGCTGGCCAAACTAAAAATATACATTATAAAAAATTATTTATATCCCAAAATATTTTTATCACAGCAGTGAAGACTGGAGATGCAGCTGTAAATGACATGACAGATTTATATAATCTTTGAAGCCTTAGAAGCCAGTGCTCACCTGGTATATCCATGACTGATGCTTTGAAAGAACAAAGCCCTGTGCTTCCCTAAACTCCAAAAAGCCCTAGATCCATATGTCTGGGTGATCCCACGAGTAAAGAAGACAATAATAAGGTAAGAAGGTAAAAAAATCAAGTATCATTTCAGTCTAACAAAAATGTTAAAATATCCAGTTTAATAAAATATTTAAAGCTGTGCCTGTAGTCTTATCTGCATATCCTCAGGAAAAATGTAAACAATCCCTACAGCAGGCAAAACCAACATCACACATGGAAGTTTACCTCACAAAGAGTAATAAATCTCAATTTTTTCACTTCAGAGAACTCTTATGTGAAATGACAATGCATACTTCTGTGTCATCTCTCAACATGTCTCTGGAGTTATTGAAAATGTAAAATAGTCTAACCTTCCTCAAAATAAATAAATAGATCATATGACTTAAATACTCTCGAGGGATGAATAATAACATCACTGAAGAGTCAACTAGACACTGTAAATAGATCAAGTTGCAAATGGGACTTACTCTTTTACCCTTAATAATAACTGAAAAAAGAGGAAATATTTATGAGGATATCTTCTCTTCAGCACACATTTTCCTTGCAAAAAATACCTGCAATAAACAAAGAAAACCTAAACCAAAACCAAGTAATGATATTTCTTAATGAATGGGTTTTTTTAAGGTATAGAATCACAGAATGGACTGTGTTAGGAAGGGCCTTTGAGGTCATCCAGTCCAAGCCCCCTGCAATGAGCAGAGACACCTTCAACATGATCAGATTGTTCAGAGCCCATCCAACCTGACCTTGGATGTTTCCAGGGATGGGGCATCTACCACTTGGCTGGGCAACCTGTACCAGTGTCTCAGATGCTCAACATAAAAAATTCCTTCCAAGTATCTTGTCTGACTCTATGTTCTGTCAGGTCAAAACCACCGTGCCTTGTCCTATTGCTGCAGGCCCCATTATATTTGCATTGACACATCTATATCTGAACACACATGTGGATGATTTCTAATTTAAACAGCCATTTATCTTCTAAAAGGCAAATAAGCCTGAGAAATATTAAAAAAAAAAAAAAAGCCCAAAACCTAGAAAACAAATTTTAAAAAGAATTGTCCCAGTAGATACAGAAATAAATGCAAAATAAAACCAAAGGCAAATAATGTCTACAGTTTCAATTGATAGCAGAAATATAAGAAGGATAGAGAAGGGTAAGGAGAAAGGGTAAGGAATGGATTTCTGTACAAAATGTGACAAAATATAAAATTAGACAACAGTAGATCAGTAGTACTTCCAGCTGTAATACTAGAGGACATGTAATGAAACTAGCAGGTGGAGAAAAAAGTAAAGTATCTTCTTCATACACTGCACACTTAAGATGCAATTTATATATCTATATCTATATCTATATATAGATATATATATATATCTAATGCTGCAGATTCCCAATAGATTCATCCAAAAAAACTCTACCTTTAAAAATTAGTGGATTAAAAATATATAAATGACTACTAAATGCAATGTCATTATTTCCTGTTTGGTAAATCCTTGAATTGTAAATTGTTAGGAATCAGAGAACATTCCTAGGACATCTCTATATATGCTTTTCTTATTTATTATCTTCTCTAAACATCTTTGACAAAGCCAAATAGAAGCTAAACAAACTTCACCCTTACCTACAGGAGGTTTTATGTTTTGTATTGTCATTTATATGCCCATAAACCCTCATGAACTCTTCAAAAGTCCAGTAGTTTTCATTGCAGATAAAATGACCAAATAAAGCTATACTGCCTAATATAATGAATTCTTCTTGACAGGAAAAGTTTGGAACCAACTATAATGTATTTTAGGGCAAAGTTATACATGTCTATCATATTTTGCAATCTGCAGTATATCAATATCATACAATACTAACACGTTCTACAATTTAATCTCTCTCTATAACTTACCTGTATTACTCATGATAAATAGTTCGCATTTCTACGCACAATATTGATATTCTGCTAACATGACACAGGCTGACAAGAAAGGGGAAAAAATGGGTAGAGGGCCTTACTATGTCTGGAGGCATTTTTCTATCAGCAACCAAGCAGGCAGCAGAAATAAAGAATCCTCTCGCCTTCTTAGAGCTGCTTAAATGAGCTGTTTATTTAACTAGCAAGTCATGGTGTAGATTGTGAAGCCCAACAAACAAACAAATTTAACACAGCCTCCCAGACAAGTAGGTCACCTCCTTTTCAAGGAAGCAATGTAAACAAAACCAGAAACCTCCTAAGATACAGATAGACATATCTGCAACCTGGGTAAGATTAGAAGCTGAGAGACTGTGGATAGCTCAGCCTTTTTAAATCAGAGATTGACAATATCTTGTATAGTCTACAACTGGATTGCTTTCGCTTGCTTGTAAAAAGAGTTTATGCATTGCATAGTATTGAATAATAAATTGTGGTGTGACAATCAACCTTATTTCTTTATCTTCTGATTGTAAAGAATGTATTTGTTTAACACTTCTTGCTTATACTGCAGCTTAACTACGCCAACATAGCCAGAAACTGCTCCTTCATCATTGTCTCAGAGAATTTATTCTCAAGTATTATCCCCCTGTGTTAGTTGGATTTTTTAGGAGAAACTCATTAAACACAGTAGTCCCTGTCATAGTATTACAGTTTTATAATTTCCTATTCCTTACAAAATTCCACTCAAATAAATAAATATTTGCTAAATATTAGTTTTAATATAAGGCAAACCCTGTGCACTGTAACCTGATGTTTCCTGGATTTAGGTTTTCACCTGTACTATGTGCATTCTCTACCTGATAATAATTGAATTTTTTTCGGTGACTTTTCAAATGAGAAGTAAACAAGCTTTTCATAGGTTTTAATCTTAAAAAATACATATCAATTTACTGTTATTCATAAACCTAATATGAGATTTGTAGAGTTATGATCATCAAGCTACTCTCACAACTGAATAACAAAATGATGAAATAATATTACAAAAAACCTGCTTGAGAAATCAGAATTCTCAGCCAGAAATCTTGTAATTATGTCTCAGTTGGGTTTTGTCCAACAGTACCCACAGGAATATGAAGGCTGAAATAATAAATCCATTATTAACAGACTGAGCAAAAAAGGGAACAGTTATTCACAGTGACTTACTTAGATCCATTCAGAAGTGATTCAGGGGTCACCTATCAGAAAATATCACCACAGTGATTAACAGTTGTAAAATCACAAATTCAACATTAGAAACTCTTAGGAAAGGACATGAAAACAGAAGGGCATCATTGTGCTTTTATATACTGCACTCAACTCCCAAATACTGTGCACACTGATGGTTCTCCAATCTCCAAATATAAAGCAAAAAGAAACTTTAAGAGGAGAGGACAGCAAGGATAGTCATGCATACAGAGTGATTTCTAGAAAGACATACCCATGGAAAAATGGATCAAAGCATAGTCAATAGAAAATATCAAGTAGCAGTTTTAAAACAAAAGGATGGGACTTTTTCCCCTACCTGCCATATAATTAACTGAGACATTCATTGCCATGGGATGTTGTGAGTTTAAAAGTCTACACAGGACCAAAGGAAAAAAAAACTCATGAAAAGAAAAGTGTGAAAATTGGCAAAAGAATGGAATAGTCATCGTGACTACTGTTATTAACTGAAAAGTTCTTAAAAGTCTTCATGCTGGAGCCTATAAAGCCATGACAAGGAAAGATAACATTAAATTTACCCGATTAGTCAGCTTATGAATTTCACTGAATATTCAGTAAATTACATGATACCCTTTCATTATTTTGTCATAATTATACTTTAAATATTTTTTGCCTTTCTCACCCTATATCATGATATTTTTCTGAAGGTTTGGCTGAGGTCTTTAGCATATTTTCTTCTTGGCTAGACAGACTTTCTTCCACTTGATCTAAAAAGCAAGAATCTCTGAAAAGCCCTGTAGTAAAAAATCAGTATTTCTGAAATCCTGTTCTGACCTTCACCCCACTCACACTGCATGTCCTCCTTTTCTATTCAGCACTCTTTTCTTACAATTCTTCTTTCCTTGCAAATCATTCATCCACAAAATTTAAGTGACAGCTATCCCCCATTAGAGGATTAACTCTGTTTAAAAATTATTCTTTGTTAAGAAGTACTATGCCACACTAGAATTAGATGCTTGAATTAACACTGCAAAATTTAGAAACATGATTACTGTATTATTATCATTTAATGATTTTCATTTTACAGCTTACTTTTTTATAAGAAAGCCATTTCTCCATCTTGTGCTCACACTGTGCCTACTCACTTAGAACTATACATCTAACTATTGTGGAACAAAAATAGCATAAAAAAGCTGCTCAGAAATAGAAATTACCATATTCATGACTTTCTAGATAAACTTTTTAGAACACAGGAGAAGATAGAATTTGAACCAGAAAAAGTTATTGTCAAGTTTCCTGATAAAACAGACAGCTCCATAAAATAGCAGAACTTGTTAAAAAATGGAAAGAAACATTTATTTAAAAGCAATGACATAAAATTACAGATTCAATAGGTCTAAAATGCACTACAACAATCTTGTTCATTCAAGTCAATAAGGGATAAAAAATAAGTATGTATATTAGAAAAGCGAAGTAGATAATGAAAAGCTGTTTTCCAAGGACATAAACCTAAATCATTAAAAGATAATTTAAATACAAGTGTGTTGAAGTAGTAGGGTATAAAGGAAGCAACTGAGGAATACAGACTACTTGGCTTTTTGAAGCACCACCTTATTGCCCTCCTTTATGTTTCTCTTTGAAAGTGTCTCTATTCTGGGAGCAAAAGAAAAAACATGCCTCAGAGCTATTTTACAAAAGGCTTGTATATATTTCAAACTATGTTATGGCTTAAACATCTATTTAGAGTTTGAGCTACTCACTTTCTGCACGATGAGGTAATTGCAGGAACATCTTGCATTCTGATCCTATTTTCTAACATTGGTTCTTCCAGGAAACAGGTAGAGTGAGAAAGTTCATTCTTTTTAGGTCTGAAATATTTTTAATAATGAAAATGTCCAAATAATAAAATCACAAAATACACCTTTGATAAGGATTACAGCAGAGACTTTAAAAACCTTCTTCAACATTATCCTTATTTTAACAGCCTAAATTTCACCATGAAAACCTAAAGCTTGTTTTACCTAATCACAGGTGAGAAACATACTAAAGAGAAAATTTGTTCTCTTTGAGACTATAAGCACTGTTACATAGTTGAACCAAAACAACCGTGATAACAAAATAAGGGCTCTCCATCACAGCACGGGTTCTCACCTGTGGGTACTAGAACCTCATTGCTTCACAACATCCGATTTTGGATGCATTTACTCCTGTCAAGTTGGAAACTGTTGTTTCTTAACATCTTAAAAATGAAAACATTTCAGTATTAACTTTATTTTCTCAAGTTCATTAAGTGTCGAGAATTTTCTGATTCTTTTGATTGAGTTAATGTTTGCAGTGCAACAACTGGAAGAGGGGATATTTAGATGTTTAAGATGGAACAGAACTTTTGAACAATGACAGTTCTGCCTCTTCTCAGTATTTAATGGACCATGACTGAATTGTTTGGCAAGGAAAGAAAACAAGAATATGATCATCCAATTAGACTAAGATCAATTGAAATAGGATCAGGTAGACAGATAACTAAGAAATAAAGACTATTTCAGGAGAGCCCATGCCTATTCTTAAATCCTTTAGAAGCACTCTGATATATGTGGGAAGCAGATAGTCGTTTTTAAGGGCAGACTGTCATTTTTTCAGGACAAAACTATCAGTGAACATTGCTTTATGTATTCATTCTTGTTCTTTTTGCCATTAAGATAAACATGGAATGAAAAGTAAACTGCAACATATCAGTGCCTCAAGTTTTGTATTTTATAAGAAGTGAAACTGATAAACCACCTTTTAAAAGGGTGCCAGTCATCTTAGAGAATGATTCAATTCACTGAACAAGGTTATTAGTTTAACAACAAAAGATTATATTCTCTCAAGCTGAATTTATGTACTATGTCTACAGAACATTTCCAATTTGTTCTTTATCTGCATGTTACTCTCTCACTATACTTGCAGACATACAACATAAACCTATGGAGTGAATCAAGCTTCATAAATACCTTTTAAGAAGTCAGGATTCTAGATGAAAACTGAAGCTCCTATAAATTGTGGAAATGTTGAATTTTGCAGAATCTTCCAAATCTATTACATCCAAATCCATTTTCTAAACCAACACAGCTCGCTCAGATTTCAGAGTGCATTATTACACACATTTTTGGGATGTTTCACTGCAATGATGCAATAAGTGCTCTACTGGACTTGTGGCCTCTCAAGAATTCACACGAGTTGAATGCAACTATAGATGCTCTTCTCATACTGCCACAGTTAAGCCTAGAACTTCCTACTGTCACTATTTTCCTTGTCAAACTCAGTAATTAGTGAATCATACCTTAAACTAAAGACAAAGTAAACATCAGAATGTCTAAAATCAGAATAATATAAGGGATTTTTGCAACACAGCACTGAGACACTGATAAGATGCTGACAGAATCTAAATCTCTCTCCTTCAGGAATTTGCAGCCATCTGTCCACAATATGTAATTCCTTCTTGTGGAGCCACTTTCAAAACTATCTAGCATCCTGAGGTATAAAAGTACTCACATCTTCCCACAAAATCCTCACTGTTCACCTGGAAAAAAGCTATGAAGCAGTAGGGCATGTAACATCAAAGATGTTCTGAGCTGGGCATGTTGGGATCCTTTGACTGATGGAGATTTGCCAGCCTCAGGCAGAGACCATGGCCAATACCACAAGAGAGAGTGTGTTACAGAAACACAGGTACAGCCCTAATGAGGTATGTATGGGGTACTTAACTCTTTCATTTTCTCTTCTCAGCTGGTTCCAGAACATCACAGTCACCCAAAGAACCATCCTCAAACCTTCATACATCCTTTCAAGAGATGCCAAACAACAACAGGAAAACCCATTTCTTCTAGCCAGGCATTTACTCTGAATTATGTTTCCTATTCAGAAGTGATCTTAGACATCTTTAAATGAACATGCTGGCATTAAAAAGCAATATAATGTGCTTAGAGCAGAAAATGTCCATGCATTAGATAATTTCATGCACCTTCCATGAAATAATACTTTTGGGTCTTGCATTTCCCTGGTTAAAGCCTGGGGAGGAGAGTGAAGGAAACAACTCCTAGTTAAATAAAATTATGTTTACATTGTTCAGAAAGTGAACCTGTCCTGTAATTAGGAAGGGCCAGACCATCTGCCAGTATAGAACAGGTAGAGAGGTTTCCAGGTGAAAAACAAAGCAAGCCTGTAACAGCTGAAATTGGTGAGCAGTTACAAAGTACTCAACTAAAAGCAAAATTAAAATTCATGCAAGGTCTGAAATAGAATTATGCCTTGTCTTGAGAGAAGCAGCAAGTCAGACAAACAAGAGCAACAAATATCTTGTTAACTGCAACCATAGTGCCATTTAAGCATAGTTGTTCTGCTGTAATAATTTGTAACTGTGTTGTCTACTCATATTTTACTGTCACCTGAAATAGCTCTCCGTGGGTTTAACAAACCTGACATGTCTCTAAGTGAGATTCTGTGTCACCTTTACAAATACTCCATTCCCAGTACGTGCTGTGCAGTGGCTGAAGTGTTATCAGAGGAAAGTTTCATGTGAACTGCAGGCCAGGCAGAGTTCCACAGTAGGTGCAGGGCAGGTCAGAGCATTCATGTTATTTTTTGGGGTACTGTTAATGCAGTAAGATTTCCAGGTCTGTACACAAACACCAAGACTCTAAAGAAAATGCAGCAGTGAATTCAGCAGTGAATAAGAATAGATTAGGAATAAAAAGTATTTAGTTGCTGTGAAATATTTTCTTAGACCATTATGCTATGAATACTGGTAAAGAACATACAGCTTTGATACAATACCAGGCAAATATTTAAATGACCAGAATGTGAAAGATAGATAAAACCTTGCAGTTGGCTGCCTTTGCATTGTTCTGAGCTGTTAGGATATTCTTCTTGACCTACTGAATTGGAAAGTAAAGATCTGGCCAAGTACAGTTAAAGCTTCCTCATTATCCAACACGTAATTAGCAATGATGGCCTGTTTGCATAGTGAGGTGATGGAAATCCATTTGTTTATAATATAAAGTGAAATTTACCACTAAAATTCTGAAGAAATTATATGTGAAGAAATTGTATTAAAAATACTATATTTAAGTAGTTAGAGAATAGGACTTAATAAAATGTTACATGCATTCACCAATTTATCCTGCCTCATTAATTATAGCTCCATCCAAAACAGATCTCTTTATACCTTAAAAATAGCCATCCATGTAGTATTATACATTTTGAAATACTATATGAAACAATTAAGAGTGATTCTTTTCAGAAAAGCCCCAAAGAATGAGAAGGGCTTTTCTTTCTGGCTTTTGACTACCTTTCAACATTTTCAGACCTAAATATGGTAAACAAAAAGCCATGTATAGAACTAGAAGAGCTATGGTGGTAAATTTTTAACAGCATAAAGTTTAATTTTGTATTATGAAATTTACAGTAATTCAAACTTTACTAACCTAAAAAAAAAAAAGTAGGTCTTTTCTATAGATGAGATTGAGTAGGCTTTTCCAATAAAACTCAACCTTTACCACACAAATAATTCATCATAATAATAACAATTAATACCACAGCAGGTAAATAATAATGGGAAAGCCTTGTACTTTGAAGCAAGTTTTTTTAATTCATTGTGTCACAGTGCCTACACATCCTGCTTGGGCTGTGTCATGCACCAAACCATGGCCTCTGGTAGGTGAGTGTCATGCTCCCAGAGGAAACCACAGAATAAGCTGAGTTGGAAAGGACCCACAAGAATCACTGAGTGCAGCTCCTGATCCTGCATAGGAGCATCCCCAAGAGTCACATCGTGTGCCTGGGAGTGTTGTCCAAACACATCTTGAACTCTGTCAGGCTTGGCACTGTAATATCCAAATGCTGGGAGCCACCTGACAATCATTTCAATGATAGCATTAAAAAACTGTGAAAGATGCTACAAAGACCTTCTAAAATACAACCATCACAAAACAAAATCTATTTCCACTGAAAGTCCACTGGCAACAGAGTGCCTGAGGTTGTGTATACTCCTCTTTACTGCATAAAATTGTGGGAGCAATGAACCCTTGTGTCTATATTAATACTTATACATCTAGGGGAGCAAACAACCTTTATGGTAATGTCAGCAAGGACATGTAATGATTTAGACAGACAGACACAAGAGACTCACTACTAAAAGCAAGAGACTCAGTGGAAAGATACTTAACAGCTGCAATTTCTTGAGTACAAATCAAATAAAAGAAGCACTGTGACACTTTCATTGGTATACCAAAACTTCCAGATTCAAAAGGAGTAATTTAGTTTAAGCAACAGGCGATGCAAATAATCTTTGTGGTAGTTGCAAGGCTCAGTTGCAAGCCTCGCAAATTACATAACATTTCAGCATAAATGGATGTGTGCTCTTCTTATATTATTCTTACCAACATCCTTTTTGGTATTCCAAAGTCCTAATTTTAACATGTATTCTGAAAGTTGCCCAGTCTTTTGAAAATCAAAGCTGAGCTTTTCTTTGCCCTGTCAGTGATATCTTCAAAATATTACAGACATAATGGTCCCTAATTGAATTAACGCATTTTCCTTGAATAATTATTTTATTTCCATATAACTTAAATGACCATTAGTTTCCATTAATCATTAATACATCAAAATTTAATATTAAACTTAATAGTTCAATTTAATAGTGGCATAAAACTACTGTGATTTTAGATAGCTGAAAGATCATCCTAACGCTGATATCAATCCAGTTACTAAAGAAGAGCAGAAAATTCAACACTACCCTCTTTCTTTGGACACTGTGCCTATCAGGCAACCAAGAATTAGAAAAGGTGTGACACAATTAGTACACTTCTTGGTGTATATGGGATTGAAATAATGCCATTATTCATTCCAGTTTTGAAATCTGTGTCCTCAAACCTGTAGGAGATCAAACATCATCGATAGGTGTGGATTTGTACCTGCCTTGTGTACACTGTTTTGTATGTTTCTTTCTGGCACTGGTCTTCAGTACCAGTTGATAAAGTCACTTAAATGAGATCTTCTGCTGCTCCAATGCCAACCAATTTAGAGGATCTCTGAAGTCTTATTGTAACCAGGAGAACTTAATCCATTTCATTGTACTTACAAAAATGAAATTATTCTGCCTCTGGCTCTTTTTTGCAGCCTACAGTGGTTTTTGGGTAATCACAGGGTATCAATGCTACCAAACTGCTTTCATATAAACATTTCGGGCTTGATCTAATATCACTGTATCCAGGGGAGCTGCATAAAATCCTGAGTGCAAAAACTAAGGGCATATTTAAGCTATAAATACCTGCTTGACAAAGAAATAGTGCAAGAAAATATTCATACTGCAGTTGCTAACACCTGTTTCTTTTTTTGCATTGTAGATGAGATGCAACGTCAGCCTGCTTCCTGCAAATCCTGGTACCATTTAATATGTTTGAAAGTGCAAATAAAACAGTGCTATCTTAAAACCACACTTAGGATCTTTCTAAAAATAGGAAAGTGCTGGAGGTCACTGTATACTGGAGGGAAAACACAGTAGAAGAGCATAAGTAATTTAAAAGGCTACCTGGAGTCTGGTTTCAACATTAAATTTGCTTCAAATCAGTGGCTTTCTTCCACCTCTTTGAATGCATTCTTTAAACTGTCTAAAGGATATTTGAGCAACTGAGTCTGATAAATAAGTCATTAACATTTGAGAAGAAAATTTATTACTACATTTAAATAATTTTTACAAAGCAAAACTGAAAGACCTGTAAGAAAACAGTGAGGAAAGGGGTACAGTGTATATAGAAGTAGACTAATTGAAAATTAATTACAGAGGTTTCTTTATTCTCTTTCTATACATACACTTCAATATAGAAGTGGAGCTCCTTGAGGAGAAAAAAATAAGGCAGCATTAATTGTGTCTGGACAATTTATGCTCAATGTACATGCAAGGTCAG
Organism: Sturnus vulgaris; assembly: GCF_052056855.1. Taxonomy (NCBI): domain Eukaryota; kingdom Metazoa; phylum Chordata; class Aves; order Passeriformes; family Sturnidae; genus Sturnus; species Sturnus vulgaris. The sequence goes on from NC_142246.1 coordinate 16,789,914, forward strand.
ATCCAAACTCATGGTTTGCTGGGTGGGTTCTTATCTATACCATTGATTTACAATTAAGACCTTAATTAAATTTTATCCCCTCTCTTCAGTAACTTATTATCTAGTCCACTTTGTTTGAATTTATTTTTTTTAGTTTCAAATCTCAGTGTGAATCACCGAATATTTGGTGTTTTGGAAAATAAATACAAGGAACACTGAAATATGTGAAAACTGGTGAGCAGGCTGGTGGGTAAATACAAACCAAAGCAGAGTTATGATGCAGGCTTCTGCTCCTCAGAGGATGCTCCTTCTTCGAATGCAAGATATTTGATATCCCTGAAGGACATTACTCTCCTGTTTACTGCTGTCTGTCTTTTCAGAACCAATGTGCCTCTGGGGAAACCATTCACTTGCATCTATATTTGGGGTGGTTTGCTGTTATGATAGCAGCTAGCTTAGAAAAGCAGATAAAAATTGCAGTGGCATGAGAAAATATGTCCTGGGCAAATAACATCCTCCAAAGAGAAGCCAAAAATGTGATCAGATTGCAAGGTTGTATCACAACTGCTGTAATTCGTAATTTCTTACAACACTGTTGTTGCAAGAAATTGAGTAATTTCAGTATTTTTACCTCTTTTTTCCTTTTCCTTAAAGAAGCTTATGACTCTTCCATGGAAGAACATTTCCTCTTCTTGATACTTTCAAACCAATAAGATCCTAATATGGAGTTAGAAAAAAAAAAATCGGGGGGATGAGGTACGTTGCAAAGAGATTGCACTGAAATGAGTCCTAGGGGAAAAAAAACCCCACAAAATGTAGTTACCTCTAGTGGCAGGTAAACACCAGTATCTATGAAGTATGAAAGGTCCTCACAGCCCAGCCACTATCAGTGAGATGCCAGGATTGCAAAGAGCCACCAGTAGGACAAATAAAAGTGCCTAGGTCCTGTGAAACACACCCCGAGGGAAGCAAAGTTATGTGATGGGGAAGAACTATGTCATATAAGATGGCATCACTGTGAATGTGGAGCTTGAACAACTAAACCACTTTCTCTCCCTTTTGGGGGAAATACTAGAGCTCTCCTACTCCCCTTACCCCCTGCAATGACTGATGATTTCACTCCCTTAACAAGCTATTTAGTCTCCACATTTCAACCCTGCCTTCTCCTTTAGGAAATTCTGCCAATTCCACCGACTACAGTGCCCAAACCTGCACGTTTCACTTGCCATAACAGCAATGAATCAATTCCAGAATACTGCTAGATTCATTTTCACATTTAAACAGCTTCATAAACAAATTCAAGCGACAAGATTTTACTGCATACTCTCTATTTAGTATCCTCTGCCTTGTAAAATAATTACTCGTTTTTATGAGATAAATTTGAGTCCTCAGAACTGTCCTGTAGGTCATGATAAGTCATTCCTCACTAGATGCAGTATTTCCTGCAATCATTTAATTTTAGATGCTTTGCTTTCATTGAAATTGTTATTTCTTATGTTAGACAGTGTTCATCTGATGGCTGTGTTTTAGCAAGCATCTTCTTAAATTCAGAGAATGTAATATATCACTGTATTCATGGAATCCCTGAGACAGTCAAAACAGAATTGGACATGCAAAGTCTCATGTGAACCAAGGATGTAAAATTGCATTAAATCCAAATATGCTTGAAAGGTTCTGATAGAAGCCTACACTTTCCCTCCATAACAAAGATATATGATTGTATTCTGTAATCCAAGAGCTAAACCCCAAAAGGAAAAATAATCCAATGTTTCCAAAAAGAGGGAATTTCAGGAACCCAAACATTCACTAGCCATGTAAATTTCTCTACCAATTCAAGTTCCAAGAGAATGAAGAAATAAAATTAAATCAAAATTTTCCAGCAAAATGTATTGTTGCTGTTGCTGTTCCTGAAGACACTAGTGTGAAATATCCTAAATCCATATCCATGCTTTGTGTTTTGGCACCTGCACACTGCCATCTAGTCAATTTATTAAAAACGCCATCCAACCAAATGTGCTAACATCTAAACCAAAATTACTTTGACAATCTGTAGACTGACTGTGGGTGCATTCCTAGGACTGCAACACACAGAAGGTATCAACTGCAAAGCAGTTAACACAGTATTTTGAAAATATATCCTTCAAGGGCATTCACTATCCTTTCTTAGCCATGACAGAAGTGAAATACATTTTTTTCATCACATATAAAATATGAGATGTCTCCCACATTACTCCTATTGTCAGAAAGAATAATTCCTTTGAAAGTAGGGCAATATATACACTGATATCTTCTATACCACTAAGAACAGCTTAGTTTACCATAGTGAGAGGGCTAAACCAGATAAATTCAAAGTGAAAGGCTAGGACAATTATGCAAAAAATGTAATAGGAAAACAAACTGACAGATGAATTATTCCTAAATCTTGGCTGTAGAAAATTTTGCTACCATAATTCTGGATGGGATCAAGACACGAAGGGGAAAATGAACAAGGGGCATTTATTTGTGCTGTATCTCCAGAATACAATTTTCTATTTACCTACATTCATAAGGTACATGTTAGCAAGGAAACCACTCCTGAAGTGAGATTCATAGACTTGTGAAATTCTAATAGCTTGAAAATGTGCCCCAGCAGATACTGCTGTGTGATGAAACAGTTTATCAGTAGGAGATACTATTTTTATCTCTAATCAAGCAGGTATAAGTGTATGTAATCTAGTCTTTCAACTCTCCCATTCCCCCCCCAAAAAAAAGCTCATCCAGAGCACATTATCATAATTGCAAATGTCTTTTTCAACTTTGCAGGAGGCCAAAAAAAGGGAGTTTTTCAATGATTTCTACATCTAACTCCAAGGCTTAAATGGAAAAGCTTCGTATTTTTATGCCTTCAAAAAAATAAAAATGGATTAATCTCAACAGGCTCTCCCATGGATTATTAGGTCTCTCAAGAAAGCTTATATAACCCACATAGGTCTTATGATTATCTTGAGAACCCAAGGAAACATATTATTATCCTCTTAAAAGTAAAGGACCATATTTGCAAGAGGGGTTTGAAGATAAAAGTTATTCCAAGTTTTTCCTATTTCAACATTGCTTTTGTATTTCAAAAGTTCTTTTAACTTTAGTATGTGCAGAAAGTTATTAATGGGGGTGCAGAAAGCACACACTGTAGTACCAGATAGAAGAGGCTGCTGTAACCGAGCTGGAACTTTTGCTATGAAAAGTCTATACATAAAAATGAAAACCTGAAAATTTCAACTGATGAGCCCAGGTGAATAACCAAACATATCCTGTCACCTCTACTACTTAGTAAAATAGACAAAACAGTTCCAATGGAAAAGAGCATTCTTCATAATGAAGGACCTTGTCCCTCAAGTGTGGATTTCTGGGTACAGTCATACAACAGAAAAAAGAGTTAAAGTTAGAGAATTTTATTTATATGTAAAGTCAGACTAGATCTCCTTTTCTATATTGCTTGCCTTTCTCACTTTTGTTTCTTTCCGGATTTTTTGGATTTTTTTTTGTTTGTTTGTTTGTTTTTTTCTTTGTATATATTTTATCCTTACCAGTTCCCACATCTGGTGTTATTTTGTTGCTCTTGCTTTATCCCTCTTCTTCCACCCCTAGATTCTGTAGCCTTGGAAGGCTCCCTAACCCTCTCAACCTCTTCCTCTTCTTCCATTGCTAAAAAATCAGGTCATTTAAATCACACATAACATGTAATTCGGATGCTGGGAAGTGTATGGGGAACTAAGCTACATGTGAAGATGGAACGCCTTTTAAAGATCCTTGGGAAACGCCAAGACCAGGAGAAGCCAGGGGAATTTGAGTTTCATTTGTCAATACCCTTTAAGAAACTGTCCTGTGTCCTGCCAGATCTTCATGGGGCAGAGCAAATGCAGTCATGCTGAAATGACTAACAGCAGCAAAAAGGACATATTTTCTGACTTAGACTGATTACTAGATAGAAAAGGAAGAAAAATATCTTCCAGTCAAGATGGTAAACAAACGCTGTTTCAGCTAAGTAAGGAAAAAAAAGAAACACTAAAGCAAAGCTGAAAGTCAAGTGGAAAGCAGAGAGCAGTGTCCTGTGTTGACACCAGGATGGAGCCATGGCAGCACAATTTCCATTCCAGAGAGGCAGAGGGAGGGCACTGGAGCCTCCTCGGTGCAGAAGGGCAGGGGGGCTGATTCCTTCCCAGAAAGCCAAATTTCTTTATTTAACAGCTCAGCAGAGACCTGTAAGTCTTGAATATCAGTTTGTATCTGAGTGTGTGTGCATGTGTGTGCACAAAACAGTGATGTCTGTGCATCAAAATCTTCTGCCCAAAACTGCTCAAATTTATAGTGCAAGGAAGTGGCCTAAAGCAACCAAGCAGCCTATGTTGTTGAATATTTCAAATGTTAACCAGACATATGCATACATCATATAAGCTCTTAGACATCTCCAGCCTCCTAGACAGCAGGTGGAAATTTGGCCCCTTGTGCAAGTCACACAAGATCAATGGAGTGATTAACGATGACACGGTTTCTGAAATCCTGAGAGAAATATTATGCCTGTAATCAAAAGACAGATGCAAAGTGACCCCTTTGTGCAACTCAAATCTCTCATCAGAAGTGAAACCTGGCCACAGTGAAGACAGTGGAACTGCCACATTCTGTGGACTACAGCCTTTAATATTATTCAAAATAATGCATTGCAAGATCTATGAAATGTTAAATGTTCTGAAAAGTGACTGAAATTATCAGAGGACTTAAAATTGTAATTATTAATACCATTTATTGTCATTGACTTGCTAGACTTGGATAATCCTCAGTGACACCTGCAATTCCCATAAGCAAACAAACAAACAAAAATCTTTCCAGTTTGAAAAGTAAGTCCATTCATGTGAAACTATTCTACATTTCCCAATCAAAATTGGCTCAAGGCGGTTCTGCAGTTTTCTTTTTTGCAGGCATTCATCTACCAGATGCTGTCATTTTAACTTCTGTGAACTGATTTTATCCCAACTTGGGTATTGCACATTGCTTCTAACCCGTTTAGCTGAGCTTTCTGGGAAAAAAGGGGGGAGAAGCCAGTATTGCTGCTGAGCCAACTGTTAAATGCAAGAAAATAATTGAACATCTTTTCACTGGATATATTCTATGACAGCATCTGTGTTTGATTATCTTACCAGCAAATTGTACAGATGCTAAATGCTCAATGTATAAAGTGCTGCATATGTCTGTACAGCTACAGAGACACACACATTTCCTAGTGCACCATGATCAGGATTCAGAAATAATACTAATAAAGGACAAGTAAGATGGATTTTTTTAATATGAAGTCAGTAAACAATAATGCGTTTTTTGAAAACTGACTGCAGAGTAATTAACAGATCTTATCTTACAGTGTATGATAGAATTCACCTTGGGCAAAGTTGCTTCCAGTATAGGACTACGAAGTCATGTTACAAGTTATTAATATAAAAAAAAAATAAAATGTGGTTTATAAATTTTTGTAAGCCATGTTTTCTGCTCCAAGTACCACAGTAGTCTTACCTCAAAGGCTCCAAGGAGAAGAATTCTGCTGATCTTTATCTGCTAACCAACTAAATATCAGAAAAGCTGAAATATTTCCACAGCTGACCCTCATATTTCCTTTTCCTTATCAAATAAAACAAACTTCCTAGAGGAGAAAGTGAGAAAGATAATTCTTCATATTTTTCTAGGAAGAGGGTAAAAAGGACACAGCAACTGCAGTGCTTAAAAATAAAAAAAATTTAAAAAAAGTAAAAACACCCAAACCAGCAAATCCTTCCCCAAAACTTTCTTGGTTTAATGGAAGTAATTCTTTTTTGCTATGTATGCTCTTCAGAACTCATCCTTCAATCTCAGCAGACTAAAGGGAGTGCATTTATAAGAATTATAGTCAGGAGTTAGCAGTTCAAGCCATAATCAATTCAAGAAAAAAAAAGAAGCATGAAAGCACAGAGCAGTATTTTTCTATGCTTTGCAATTTCTCATTACTTTTCAAGGAATACCTTTTTAAAAATTGTTTTACCACTTTCTGTAAGAATAAGAAAAAATATCTGAGATTTTTGTTAGCTTGTGTGTGCATATCCAAGTGTATGTGTATTTTGGTCTTAACATGCTATGAGAGCAAAAAGCCTTCTGTGACACATCTGCTGGAACAGCTATGAACAAACTGAATTTGCCATCAACATGCTCCAAGCTGCTCACCCTCCCTTCTCATGCAGAGAAAAGTAAAGTTGCCTAAAGAATGACATGCAAAGAATGACATCTTTGCATGCAAAGATGCAAAGTTGTTTCTAGTTTAAGTGGCAGACATACATGTAAGGAATCAAAAAATTTAAAAGGCCAGAATCACCCCTGTATTGTGCTACTATAACTAATGCACATAAGCTTGAAATCCACAGCTGAGTTCAAGAGGAGAGCAACATTTAAAATCATTCACTCCAAAAGAAATTTCTGGGCAATATAGATTAAAGGTATTACCTGATATTTGCATCCTATTATTGTATTTAATTTCTTTAAGGATAAACAATTGAAAACAGATACTCAGCTGTACTGTGCCATATACTGACAGAGGGCATTACAAGGTCTGAGAAAATACAAAGTTGAACTGCTACTCCTCATTTCACTAGCTGAAATAATAAAATTAGAATCCTCAAAGAGGAAGAAGAAAAAAGAAGAAGGAAAAAAGTCAAAATTCATTACGAAAATATCCTATATAGAAGCCATAGCTATACAGAAATAATCTAAACACAGATAAACTAGGCCTGACTGAATTATAGAAATTTCTGTAAAACCACTCTGCTGGGTTTTGCATATCTGTTATTTTAATAGTATGGGGCTTTTTTCCCAAAAGGATGTCTTTGAGTTGCTCTGACAGGTTTATCTTCATGATATATGATCCCTCTGCCCTATTTTGCATAGTACAAATGAGACTATAGAGGAAAATTTAAATGAGCAAAACCAGCTTTAACCCGTATTACTGATCCATTCGTTCACTTGTACATGTGGTATATATTTTAAGATAAAGACTCTGCAGAGAAAAACATGGGCACAGAAGAAGTAAACTTAATTTGCCATTAAAGATTAATTAAGAGAAAACATGAGGAGGATCAAAATTAAAAATTATATTTATAGAACTGCAGTTAGGAACAGCAAACCATCTTCTGCATGTCCCTCATCAAAGCAGAGGAGTGATTAGGGGATGGAAGACTTCTTTCAAGAAGCTTCTTTTCCCAGCACCTGAGTAGCACAGGTTTTTAATCCAATTGAACTCATCACTGAGAAGATTGACTAATAGCAGCAAGTGTCTCTGTGGAGGCTGGCTGTCTCTGAACCTGCTCTTATCTCCAGTCTCCAGCAGAACTCAGCCAGATTCCTGGCTGGCAACCAGAGCCAAGCACACATGGCCTAAGATCCCCTCTGGAAAGTACTGCATAGATTCACATCCATCATAACTGTTTCCTTTGCTGAGGGGGAAAAAGAAACAGCAATATATGGAGAATGCCCTAGAGTACTCAGAAATTTATTCAAAAATTATGAGTGCTGGAAAAAAGACAATGTTGAGCAGTTCTTGACTTTAAAATCTAACTTTGTTTTTTAACTATTCAGGAACTGGGACATGGAAATAAAATAATTTTTTACTCATTATGGATCTGAGAACTGCCCCAGGAAAACTGGCTAGTGCTTGCAACTTCTCCTGATATTTACAGAAGTTTTTCTGTTCACATCGTGGAATTAACTGTTTTCCTACCTCAACTAGGTTGTATTAGCATTTACTATGAAGGCTTAAATGGTATAACTATTTTTAATACACAATATTTAATATGGGAAGGACACAGAAACAAAAAAATTTGCCTAAGAAAATGCAAGTCAGTATTTTATTAAGGAGCAATGAAGAAAGATCATAGAATCACAGAATGATTTGGGTTGGAAGATACCCTAAAGATTATCTTGTTCCAACCCCCAGGGCCATCTTCCACTAGAATGATGATTTTACTTGTTAATTACTACTATATGAAACAACTACTGAGCAATGAGAACATGGGAAGAAACCTGAAAACAGCACATTGGAAGTAGCAGAAACAAAACAAAACACCTGGAATCTGTTCCTACATGGTTTTTAAACTCTCAGTGATCAGTTCAGAAAAAGATAGAGCTTACTGTAAATCAGCTGCTGCAGCTGACCAAGGCATTCTTTCCAAAAAGTGCAATGCAGAATTCTGCTCTTTTTTTCAGTCCTACTTACTATTCTATTCTAGCCTGCAAAGTAAGCATTCAACCACAGGGTTACAATTTGCTTCACAAATGTATTAGTGGTTAGTTCTTGCTTCCCCACTCCATGCAGCAAGCCTTTGCACACACTTTGTGTCTTAATTCTTGAATGGCACTTTTCTTCACATAAGATTTGACTCATATATCTTCAGGGCAGGAACAAAATTTTCTGTTTTCTTGAATCTTAATAAATCCTTGCTCTCTTGGACGTTCTTTCAATACAGTCTAATGAAATTCAGAGGATATCTGTTCAATCATAACTAGAATAGCTTCTATCTTGTGATATTCTTTTTGCTTAAATAACAGTACAACAAACCCATTATATTTAGAGATTCTCCCAGGGATCTACTCAATCATCCACTTGTTTGTGCTTTATTTCTATTGAACATTATTAGCCTCATTCTTCACCATGTTTCTGAGAACCTGTTTCTGTCCTTTCCTGTTTCTCCAAAACAAGATTCTTCCTTAAGTTCCCTGACATTCTTCAGTCAACATGAAGAACCGTCTATTCTCCTTGGCTTATAAGTGCTATTCTTTCACTTTGTATATAAGTACTATAAAAAGTAATACTATTTACTTACAAGCCTTGAGCTTTAGGACACTCTTCACATTTTTCTTCACTCAGATTTTTTTCCTTCAGTCTTTTTTATTATGTCCCATTCATCATCATTGTCAGACTTACAATAGATCGTAAGGTAAACCTTGTAACTTACTTGCATTATTCTTGTATTTACAGGTTGTGGTTGAAATAATTAGTGATGCATTTTGTAATGTATAGTCAAATTGAAGGTTATTGTCTAGGATACTCAGTCTATTTCTCAAAGAAAGTAAGTTTTTCTTTTCATAAAATTTAGATGAAACTATTTTTTTCTGGTTAATAGCTAAATGCATTCAGACATTTTCCTGCAACCCTTGCTCTCTTTACATCTCAAATGAGAAATAAGGATATGTCACTGGAATGATTTTATGGGGAAAAAAAAAGCCCCTTCTTAAAGACACCGTCATATCCTTTAAGAAATAGTTCAACATTTCTGAGGAAACAGGTAGGACAGCCTCAGCTGCAAGAAACAAAATGTCTTTAAGGGAAGGCTTAAAATAGTTATGATGATTTTTGACATTTTTGTAGAATGTACATCTTTATTCCCCTTTCTTTCCCCATAAAATCATTCCAGTGACATATCCTTATTTCTCATATAAGATGGAGAGAGAGGACTGTAATTTTTTCTGTACTAACTAAACATGAAGTTACACTTGAACTGAGTATCACCAGCTGTCTCAAACCTTTCCCCCGTGCTTGTTTCAACATGACCATGCTTTGATGGCTCAAACCTCGAGTTGTTCTTAAACCACACTGCACAATCAGAGCCAATGCCATCACTTCTAGAGGCAATCAAGTTTCCTTGCAGCACTATTGATTATTGTATATATCAGTTCAGAAGGCTAAGCAGGCAAACAACATAAATCCAAATGGCATAAGGGAAGCAAAGATTTATGGAAGAGGAAGCATATACGTGAAAAAAGAAAAAAAATAAAAAGGTTCAAAAAGCAACAGTAACCTCTAAGTGAAAGGATATGCTAATTCAGGTTATCAAAATGACACAGTGCCAGCATCTTGAGAACAGATGTACATTTCACCTTATATAAATGGCCACAACATCTACTCAATTAATTGAATGCCTCAAATGGTGCCCTCATTAACCATGATATCCTCTGTGGACTTGATGGAAAGTGGAAGACACCTTGACAAATTAATTTTCTAAAACAATAAGCTTGAGTTAAAATAAGAAGCATTAAAACTATTTAAAGTTCTGATTTAACAGAGATTGTGAAACAATGGCAAAATATCTTAGTACTGAAGTGTTAGTCAAATATTTGGGCAGTAATTAAATAATAACACCATTAGTCAGCAATAACCATGAGCAGGTCACAAAACTTTCACACCTTTTCCCTGGATTTTCACTACTCTGCCTAATTAAAAACCTGCTCAGAAATATTTTCTTTTCAGTTCTAATTTTTTCCCTTAAATCCCACAGTCTTACATGATTGCTGAGTCCCATATTCAATTTTATATTACAATAATTGTCTTGATATGATGTGATAGAGTTCGCTAGTATTGTAAAAAAAAAAAAAATTCCTGATAAAAATTCAATAATTAATAGTGGGGATTTTCACGACAGCAAGGAGACTGGCATTTCTCAACACAGCAGAATCAGTTTTCCAGTTGCTGAACTCAGCTCAAGACACCAATTTCTTGACACAGGCAGAAATAACTCTCCCATGTTTTATCACATTCAGGAGACAATCTGACACCTTCCCTGAGACGCCGTTAAATGGAATAGGGTTTCTTTATTCCTAGGAGTCTGTAGAAACAACCAGTCTATAAAGCCATAAGTGTGCTTTGTTTTCCAAAACAGGGGTAGGCAGAATTCATATTCTAAAATTTTCAAACAGAAGCATGAGGCAAAAAGAAATTCCTGATTCAAGTGGCATTAGGAGCAAGACTCTGTATATTCTTTTATTTTGTTCTTCCTTCACACCTTCCATGTCCATTTGCATCCACAGTTTGCATGAAAGGACAGCTACTCCAAAAGCACTTTTATCAACCTTTCTGCTTTGAAAGCTGCTAAAAGTTCTAATGTATTCTCACTATGTTGCTTTTCATCAACAAAGCGAGTTTCTTTACCCAAAATTCAGAGCAACAGGACTCAATTAAAAATTAGCAAAAATCCCAGGCATGTTAACTTTCAAAGTACTTTCACAAAAAGACCTCTTGCTTATGTCAGGCTTTTCAGAAATGTAAAAATGGCTTGTTAATTAAGACGCAGAATGTAAAAAAAAAAAAAAAAAAAAAAAAGAAGCAGGGCAACCAAACAGCAGAAATTTGACATAACTATGTGGAAGCATCTTCTACAGAATTTCCAGTCACCCAGTGCAGGTTACTGAAAAGGCAGAATGGAAGAGCCTATTGTAAGACAACTAGGCTCAGAACGATTTCTAAACAGCATTTATTATCAAAAATGAAACTAACGAAGCTAACAAAAGCAATTCTCATAAATGAAATAATGAAATGTAATTTCTTTGGAGCCAGAAAAGAGAGCTACAGAGTGTTCCCAAACTTCTCTTTTTTTTTTTCCTAGAGACACCCAGTGGGAACAAAGAAGCATACTGCCAATGGCTGACTCCAAAACTAGGTGGCCTCCTAGAGTATCAACTTAGCTCAGCATGAGAGGGCCATAAGACTTTTCCAAAGAGAAGTACAGAGTATAAGAAATAAATAAGTAACCAGCTTGTCCACCTCTGCCTTTTCTAAGTCCACAGAGTCAACTTCATAAATGCATGCAGTTAATAAAATCTGACAACAGATCAGAGATTTTAGATAAAAAAAAGACCAAAAGACTCCAAAAAAGCTTGTGTCGAGAAAAAAGTGAACTTTAGTTCACAATCATCCTGTCAGAAATAAAGTGCTCTTTGTCCTGAATATGAAAATGCACAAAACGAGTCCTGAAGCATAAATATATGCCTTTCATTAAGTCAAAAAGCCTGTAACCAAAACTCAACATCAATAGAAAAAGAAAATAGCAATTTTAGCAATCTTCTACAATAAAACACTACAACTTGAGACAAGTAATGCTTTATATACACAATCTTTCATCACTTACAGAGTGAAATGTTGAAAAAACCTCCGAGATCATCAAGTCCAACCTTTATGTCCAAATCCTTCTTTTAGAAGGATTATTTTGCAAGATTCTTACAAAAGGGTCACTGCATGATTGTCATTCCACCCTGGACTATCAATCAGTATTGCTTGTGAAAACAACCTGAAAGCAAATGTGATGTTTAAGCCATCAGAGTTGTACAAGCCTACAAGAGCAAGAGGAAAGCAGTGAAGGGTCAGGAAATTAAACTCTGATTTGCAGGCACTAGCTAAGGAATATGTGAATTTAATGCTGATTAATTACAAACTGGAAAGACAAAACTGTTGCTGTATTACAAAGCAAAGTAAACCTTTTACTCCATTGAGTAACTGCTTGCATTGCAGAAGTAAGAGAATGAAAAGCTAAGCAATGTGAAGAGCTTCTCAGGTAATGAATATTTGGAAATGGCAGAGAGCTGCTGAACTTCACCAGAAGTAAAGGCCAGAACAGTGAAGGACTCAATCCTTCATCTCTACTTAAACATAAAAGCAAACTAACTAGATGGAAACTGAACAGTCTCTTTAAGAAAAGATACTTCTGGGGTGAAAGTAGATTAATATCTTTTTACAGTATCTCAGCAGAGTGCTTCAAGGATATTCTGTAAACATGCTGCCTGGATATACTTTGAAGCTTTTCTCAAAAAGTTGTTTAGTGACTTTTTTTTCTCAGAATTCTTAGTTCAGTTCTATTTCTTAACTGAGTAGAAACCAGGGGCTGTAGGTCTTCTTTTGAGGTTATAGATATACATGACCTGTGGAAATTAAATGTTTACTACAAAACCATTGGAGTAGTGTACAGGGAAATCTGCATCCAGTTTTTCTTCTTCCATTTACTTGGAGCAGTATTACACAAGAGCATTATATATATATACATATAACTTAGTAAAATATTTGGAATATTAGTGAGATAATTAAAGAAACTCCATGCCTGAGGTTTTCTATCAGCAAATACACAACTACTTCCATGGCCTATAGCATGCTGAAGACATTTCTAATGCAACATTTTAAGTATGTTTAAAATACGTTCTTTGCATTTTTCCTAGTATGAACTTCAATAAACTCGAATTTTCTCCTAATATAGACTTGCCTATTGAATACAGAAATAACTTAGCATTTAAAAAAATGAACTTTTAATTCAGCAGGTTGAGGAAAAAATGAAAAAATATTTATATTTCCTACAATATTTCCTATATTTTCTATAACATAAAGAAGTTGAGTTTCTAGGAGAAAATCCTTACTGTACATCACAGGAGATATCAAACAAAAAACAGGCATCAGTTTTGACAGCTTACATACTTTGTGTATCAGTAACTGACATCCATTTGGGGACCTAGTCTTTGGGTTTCGAAAATAATTCTCTTCCCTGCTGTCTGCTAATTATGTGTTTGAGAGCAAGAACAAGCTGTTATTTTAACATCAAGCAAGAACAAACTGTTATTTTAAAATCACTCCATACCTTGACACAGGAAAAGAAAAAAAAACCAGAAGCCAGAGCCAAAATCACATTTTCTTAAGAAGACCAAGAAATAAATAAAAAGGAGACTATAAAAGGGCATTTGTTGGAAAGAATATTTCCCAGAATTTTATTTCCCACTGCAGTTCAGTACTGTATTTCTATAGAAATGGAAACATCAGAATGCAGATCTGGAGTTCAGGGCCATGCACTTCAACTTTTCCACTCTGTCTACAGTGACAAAGGACCTTTGCCTTCTGGAATCCCAGTCTGCACTACAACAGTTCAGCAGTGTGAAGGACAGCTGTGACCAACTGGAAACCAAAGGGGCATTCACAGGCATCAGTGAGGGGCAGATGCCCTTTTGTCAGCAGCACTGTAAAATAAAAACAAGCGAACAAACAAAAATACAAACAAACATAAAAAAACAAAACCAAAAAAATCCACAAGCACCAAAACTAATTTACTGCAATTTCTATAGCTGACTTCTTAAACTCTTAAGGGATGGGCAGAATTCTTCACACTTTCTATTTCCTTGCAATTAATTTTTCAAATTTTAATGCATAATGGATGTTTTTAAATTACAACTCTAAAAGAAAAATACTAAGCAGAGTAAATATTATCTATTAAAATCAATCACATAAATGCAACGGGTTCTTAAAAAAAACACCACCAATTTAGGAACACAGGGTTTTTTTTTAAATTGTACAGAGTGAAACAAATTAAATTTTATAAACTTCCATCTGGGATTCAGGATGTTTGATTGCATTTTTATGACCAACTAAAATGAAAATGAGTAGTTTGGTTTGGCAATTGGTACAGTTCTGTGCCTGGAAATTTATCATAGTTTGCCATGTAATTTAAGCACTCAATTTCCAACAGCTACTGCTCTCAGTCTGGGCAGGCAGCAAGGAAAAAAATCTACAACAAATTACACATGATGAATTTTTAGTAGCCCCGGTAGGGGGGTTTTTGTGTCACTAGGAGACAGGATATTGTGCAACAGACTGCCTGAGAGAAGAGGTGAACAAATTGGGTTGTAAAAAGAAGCTTTGTGGAAGGTGACCTTCTGAGAAAGGTATTCCAGCCCCTGGCTGGGATGAGGAAAGGGTATGACTGCTGTAGAATTATATTAAAGCAGCTTATCACTCATTCCTGAAAGAGAGTTGTCCTGGCAACTTTGCTTTGTATTGAGTCATGTGCTACTGCACTTATGCATTTGTATGCCTTTGACGTATTTTCTTGATTGGACTTTTCAGGAATCCAGTGCTGGAATGCTAAGTCTCTAATCCTACACATAAGGCAGATACCAAGCTACTTAATTGTACCAGAGTGACTTCTGCCCCAGGACTGGAAAGGATCAAAGCACAGGCAGCAGTTTTATCCACGTTTTCTTGGACTTCAGCAGAATGTAGGCACCAAGGTCTCACTGTACTTACCCACGAGCTGAACCAGCTTGTCCTTGTCAGGGAATTGGTGCTGAAACAAAAGTCTCAAATCAGTTTTGCTTTCTATCTAGTCAACCAAGTACTGTTTTAGAATGACAAATCTTAATGATTGCCACTAGCATCCATGGAAGAATCTCTTCAAAGGCATTATTGAGTCTCACAAAGGTCGGGAGCAATAGAACATTCCTCTTGTTCTGTTTAGAAGAAATTCACAGTAGCTTATATAGATACACTCTGCACTGGTAATGTATTTTAATACCTTGCTATTCTATTAGAAAGCAAAGAGAAAAGGTCAAAAACACCAAGAGTTCTAAATTCATTTTAACAAATGAGTGGCACACAGTGGACTGGTTGTAAGGAGAACATGGATTTTTCCAGGCAGGTCTCGTGGCACCAGGTCCCTTCAGGATGTGTATGACCATTTGATTTGGATGCACTACTTTTAAGAGTCTGCCAGTCTTTAATGATACATTAAAATAAAAAGGACAAAGGCAGGAAATGGAGTAGTTACAGGCAGTGACATCACATCAGAGGAAAGTTAGAGTCAAGGAGTCTCTAGAAGGTAAATGCTGAAGTTCTAAATGTTCAGCATATTCATAAATGTCCAGAAAAAGAGGACTAGGACTAATAACGAAGCTAGAAAAATTCAATTATGATATTCAGTGAAGACTTAGTGGAAGAACTGTAGAATGACCACATGGAACTGAGTGACCAGGGAAGAAGTGATCAAAGACAGCAGGTAGATGAAACAAAGCAGTCAACTTAATAATATCAGGCAGGTAGGAAAACGAACTTTCCCTCACACCACAGGGTGATGAATCAAGACAGACTACAAGTACTGAAAAATGGAAACATACTCTCGTAATTCAAAGGTCTAAGAAAACATTAGCTTAGCAGCAGGTCCATAAAAAAGCAAACAAAATGTTTTGAATTATTACAGAAGTATGAAAAGAATTGAAGAGCAACCATACAGAACTGTTGGGGGATTGAATATTTTTGAGGACTACCTGAATTTCCTAGACTATAAAGGACTTAACAGAAAGCAGCAAAAGCAAAGCACCTAACTCTATATGTATAGGTGCCACTGTGAAGAAAAATATTTATTTTCAAGATTATTATTAAAAATATTTATTTTCACGAAAAATAATTTGTATATTTAGTATATAGTATCAGTTTTGTAAGTATAAACCTATCCTGTAAAGAGACAGAGTAAGTGATGTTTAAATGCATAGAGATAATTTGGAAAAATCTAAGCTGAGCTTTACTCATCTCCTAACTACTGACCTTCAGCATTGCTTCCTATGCCATATTCAATCTGCAGGGAGCTGTAAGTGCAGTGAGGGTCTTCCACACTGCCTCAGCCTGTAAGTGGGCAGAAGCATGAAGCAGGGTATTTCCACCAGCCATCACCTTCCCAGTGCCCTCTGGACACAACTAGATGTGTTTGAAGGCTTCTTCCTTCAAATTCTGCTCCTCCATGGCCCAGCTTGCTAAACCTACAGCATTACACCTTCCCCTTCACAGCTCCCAGATCCACAGGCACAGCATGAGGTTTACTTCATTTTTTCAGTTCACTGTGGTGCAACCATTTCTGCCTCTCATCCTGTCAGATTTTAAAGCCAATGCACCTCCAGGTAAGGTATAGACGTAGTATCAGCACTCAGTCTATTTAAGTGTGGAATGCTTCATCCCCAGGTGTACACTTTGGTGGTATTTCTTAAGTAGTCGTGGTGCAATACAGATCTGGTATTTGATAGAGATTAACTAAATCTGAAAAAAAAGTAGTAGTACAAAATATAAAATAAAATGTATTGTTTGGAAAGAACAGCATTGTAAAAATTTGTTGTTGTTGTTGTTGTTCATCCAGTCATACATACGATGCCACAGTACATGTTTATCTTACAGGTAATAAGCCGTAGTAAAAAGAAAATCTCAAACCTAAATTTTCTGACTTTAATCAGCAGCAATACAACTAAAACTAAAAAATCAATGTAAAAGTATTGAAAAGTGGAAACACTATTTTCTGTCATTAAGTGGCTCTCTTTGCTGATGAACTCTACCTGGTAAGATAAGAGATAATAGTACTACTACTAATTTTGTAAATGGGGGGACACACATAGCACACTGCCTATTGACACTGCCAAGATGGATCACAGAATGGATCAGGCTGGGAGGGACCACAGTGGGTCATCTGGTCCAACCTCCCTGCTCAAGCAGGGCCATCCCAGAGCACATGGCACAGGATTGCCATGGACAGGATTCCAGACACTTCTTGAATATCTCCAGTGAGGGAGACTCCACAGCCTCCCTGGGATACCTGTTCCATGTGCAGTCACAGTAAATAAAGCCTTCCTCATATTCAGGTGGAACTTCCTGGGCATCAGCCTCTGCCCACTGCCTCTTTTCCCATTGTTTGGCAGCACTGAGCAGAGCCTGGCTCCATCCTCCTGACACCTCCCTTACAGACACTGATGAGCTCCCCTGTCACTTGTTGCTTCCTGAGGCTGAACAGGCCCAGCTCCCTCAGCCTTTCCTGGTAAAAGAGATGCTCCACTCCCTTAATCATCTTTGTCACCCTCAGCTGGATCCACTCCAGAATATTTACAAGAATTCTATTACTTTTTGAAGGGCAGTTTCCTCCTTGATGAAAAAGGACATCTTTTTACTATATGGTACAACTTGATTGATGGAAACATCTCAGCAGACTAGTCATGAAAGAACTGGCCTTAGTCCTATACTGTCTCAACAGGATGACATTTCAATTACTGTCACAGTACGACACTATACAGACAACAGGTAGGTAATTTAATAGATCAGTCCAGAACTTCCTGTAAGCAATACATACAATCCAATTAGTTTCTCACAATAGACTACAGCAGTTATTTGAGGAGCTTCAAGCACTTCATCTGGTAAGTCTTCATGGGGCAGGAATGGCCTGCTGTTTCTATTCCCATCTGCCATTCAGCATGAAAGTTTCAGAGCATTGTGAACGGGAATGTGGTGGATGTTGCAGCATTAAATTCACCTGTGTGTGGCAAGAGGGACAGTGCCTGAACAGCAATGAAACTTCCAAAACCAGCAGTCAGGGAAACAGATACATCAAACTGAAAGGGAGTAGTGACTGTCAGCCACCATCACCTGTCTTCCCCAACATGCATTTCAGTTCCTGTTGCAACTCACAGGACTAAAAAAAATCAGTCCAATTTTGAAGGAATAAATATTTCCACAATATAAAAATTTTGCCTTCAGTGAGTGCTAAGAGTAAAGACATGACACCACGCTGTCCTCTAAATATTTCTCTCAGACCAAACTCTTCATTGCTACAGAGTTGCTTGCAGCTTTACACCAAGGATGAATCTGATACACAGTAACACAGAGGTATCAGAGGCTGTGCATAAATGCACATTTTTATATACTACTGTCACTTGTGCTGTTCTTCTCCATCCTCTCTCCTCACCCTCACTCTTAATTTTCATTAAAGTCTTATTTTATATTTTCTGTTCTCTTGACATTAGGTTGCATCTAATTTTCGTCATTTGGTTACATTTTTAAAAGTTATTAGCTGATTGAATAAATTAAAATTTTCTTTTTCTCACTAAAAAAAGCCCTGATGCCTTCTCAGGAATCCTGAGGAGCTGTGCACACAGGCTACTCAGGGAAGTTAATTATTAATTATCAGTAAGGTGGAATAGTTAAGATTAATTGTGTCACTGTTGGGACCCACTCATTTAGAATTAAAATAGAATTTGTCTTCATTTCCTTAAGAAATGAATTATGTCAAATTAAAATGAGGTCACTTCAGTTCCGATTCTTCTGCAATGTACCAGTTTTATTTAATTTCAATTAAATCTGCACATGAAGACAATTCCTTAGATTTCTCTTATGCTTTAACTCCTTTTCTGAAGCAGTAATGAAAAAAGCTTACAAAACTCGTGTTACGCTGCAGTACAGCAATTCAAAAGCAGCTTATCATTAGTGTTTAATATTTGTTTGTCTGGGAACAAACATATGATAATTTGGGGAAATTGACTAAATATATATAATCATTAGCCTCACATTTACAGTAATGAAGCAATTTCAGATGCATTTTCTACGGAAGGCTCTGCAGATTTCATTGTTGTGGATTCCATAGGCATCACTGATAGTGAATTAGATGGTAAGAGTACTGATTGTACCCAACATGAGAGATGCTGATATGAGAGCATTTAAAACTTGTAAGTGAAAATTAACATTGCATAGAAGAGGGATTTGTTTAAAACCGGGTGTACATATACATTCTAAATATATAATTTTATAAAGGCAAAGATCATAATTGTTACATAATCCAAGATAATCTAAATAATCAACAACAGTTCATGATCCTAGGTTTATGTACCCATACTATGTGTACTCGAATTGATTAGAAATGAACCCAATTGTTTTGGCCCCAAGCCCAATGCATCTCTGTGTGTCAGCACCAAAATTGACCAGTGACTCTCCTTTTTTAAATCCTGCATAGACCCCCAACTCGCATCATACCTTCATCCCAAGGAAATTATTTGAGAGGAATAACCTGACCACGGGATTTTTAAAGAAATTCTTCAACTAATGCAATGAAATGTAGCGATTAGAACAAAGAATCTGTAGACAAACTTTTGAGAAGTAAATGACATAAAAGTCTAATTTCTATTTTCAGGGTTGACTAAGGAATTTATTTTCTGCTGACCTTTACAAGAATTACTATAAATCAAATATAAATGATCAACTGTCACATTTTCCCCTGAAATTAAATGAAGTTTACAATAGCTGTCACAGAAAGGTCTGCTCTTCACAAATTCGAAATGTTGTTTGACTTTATTCACATACCTCATAAAGGGTATTTTAAAAATTGCAAATCTGCTGACAAAAAACAGACTAACAGACACAAAAATCTAGGCCAAAATCTTTTCAGATTTATTCAATTTCTTAAACTAAGGGAGTATGGGTTTTGATGAAAACAGAGTTTTTTCCTCTCTATCCCAAACACTTTTATTTTATATTTCAAATTAATCACCCTGCCTAGATTGGCACTCCATAAAAAGCTCAAAAGGGTAAATCAAATTGTTACCAGTTTTAAAAGCTAAAGAGCCTATTTCACACACACACACAATAGTACTGTATATGTTTATTTTAAGTTTATGTATTCTGAAGAAACAGTAATGACAATTTATAAAACTATGGCATCTATATTATTTGAAATAGAACTTCAAATTCAGAATTAATGACCAATTAGAGTTCAATACTGCAGGAATCTAATAATAATCAATATATGTTGTACGTTCAAAATGTTCAATATTAGCAGAAACCCACAGTAGCAGGAGACCCCCTAGAATACCTGCTGTAACTTTAAAAAGGAAGTTTACAAAATAAAATAATTTTTAATTTTTTGAAGGATTTCATGGCAGTGAACCCCATAGGTCCAAGCATAAACATATTTGCACCATGCGACACATTTCAGTTAAAAATGCAGACATAAATTTGCACTTAAAAAACAGAATATAAAGGTAGTATCTTAGTTAAGGTTTAAAAAAATTAATTGATCCAATTTTGACATCTTTTTGCAGTGAAAAGTTCAGGAATTTAATATTTAATTTCAGACAGTTTTTCATTAATTTGTTTTATTTAAATTACTTCAAAAGTCAGTGTTTCAGTTTTGGAAATGAAAGTAGTATTGGAGTGAATTGCATTGTCTTCCATGACAGGCTGTTATCATGAAGAGACAGGAGGCAAGTGAAGAGTTCACATGAGTCAATATCCAAACCAATTCAGAGACACATAAAAATCTCTAAGTGGAATTTAAATGAACTGGGTTATACCCAGAAAATATAAATGTTACAAATTAATTCAGTTTGAAAAGACAGTAAAGCAAGTAAAGACCACCACACCATACCAGGAAACAGAACAGTGGCAATGTGACAATTGTGTAATTGTCCATAAACGAATGACTGCCAGTGTAATGGGACATAAGATGGGCTTTCACCAGCCACAAAGCAGCATTAAGTTTTATCAATTCTACTGTTTCTATTTGGCTGTATCAGAGCCAGGTACACAGAAAAAAACAGTTAAAGACTGCTGGTGCAGTAAAAGTGCTGTTAGCAGGTAGTTCAGTGCCTATGTATTTCCAAGCCAACATATCACTGATGTTTTCCAGACTGGATTATATCCAAACATTGAATTGAATTGGCTATCATCTATCTCTAATGTTCTTACAGAATTCAAATATTTAACAAATGGAAAATTATTTTCTGTTAATACAGGCTCACATTTAAGATGGCCCTTGTTAAGGACGAACATGTGGTTATCCCAGTTTGGAAGAGAGGGACATCCATGAAACTAAAAGTTAAAATATACACTATCACTGCAGTCACTAAGTGTACTTACATCGTCCTATTTGGGTGGATGAGATTGTCATGGTTTCTCTTTTTTATTTCTAGCTTGCATCTTTCCCTTAACTGCCACAAATAAAGCTCTGAAGCAAGTCCAAAAATACTGGGGTTTTAAATCCTCCATTTGAATGATTAGCTATTGACACTGCTACTCATAGGATGTATCCATCTTCCCTAGCTAGCCCTGCTTTAGATTTTACATACTCATTTTTTCTCACATCACTAGAGTTTCTAATCCCTTTTCTGGGTATTTAATAGTATAGGAAAAAAAAGTATATACACATACACTTTCCTATGGACTAGTTCACAGAACTTATCCTAAGGCTACTCCATATACATA
Organism: Sturnus vulgaris; assembly: GCF_052056855.1. Classification (NCBI taxonomy): domain Eukaryota; kingdom Metazoa; phylum Chordata; class Aves; order Passeriformes; family Sturnidae; genus Sturnus; species Sturnus vulgaris. Next base: position 16,811,518 of record NC_142246.1, read on the forward strand.
ACAAACCCAAGATCTTAAAAAATATGTGCAGTGATTCTTATCAGTAATCTCTAAAAACACTACCTGAAAAACTATTTCAGTTGACTTCATATTCAGTTTATAACTCCATTTAAACTATCTGCTTTAAACTTCTGGCAGTTGCAGGAAGGTGCTCAGGGGAGATCACTTCATTGAGGACAAGACGCAGGATTACAGCTGCTGAACTGTGGTATTACACTATTGAAGCAGTGATAACATCCTAACCCCAGAGAAGTTTATTTTGACTTTTGTGGCTGGGGTTTTTTTGTTCTTGTTTTTAAATTTCAAGACTGATGAAACTAGTGTAAAATAACATATATCAAAGGTTTCATATGTTTTTTATGTAAAAAAACCTCAAACTAGTTAGTAAATGCAGACTGCACTTTTCGATGGCATGTTAGATAAAACAGATTACCAAAGGCAGTCTCTAGTCCTTCATTTTGCCTTTTTTTTTTTGCAAAGAATTTTTTTCTGGCCTACTGCCAGGAGGAATATATCATATCAGCATAGGTGTGGGAGGCCTCCAACTGTACTCCTCTGACTGTCCTAGTTCACGTGCCTATCATTGCCAAAAGTCCAAGACTGACCAAGACAGTAGCTTATTCTGAATTCTTTCAAGGGCTGCTCCTTGGTAAATCCGAGAATCATCCTTTTTGAATGCAGGTTAGCAATAGAAAAGCATAGGAACTACCCTATTGGTTCAGACTAAGGATCCATCTACCTCAATCCTGTCTTCACGAACACGAAGCTATTAGTGCATGCCCAGTGTAAACGAGAAACAGAAAAAGCACTTCAAACATTTTTCCCCAGCACGTTCACAGCCATGGTCTATTTCCATCTCAGGGAAATTCTTACATGTTTAATCGAAACAGTGTCTCTCAAAAGGTTTTTTTTCCAGCTCCTCTTCCAGCTGGTCCCTCTGAGCTCATGCAGAACTTTTTGCACTAACACCTTTTAGTAAGGAGTTTCACAGGTTTACCAGCCCCAGGGTCTCATTCCTGGCCAGTAGTAAGCTCACAACCTATCCATTTAGACATAAAGCTCATTTTTCCCAGCATGTACCACTTCATTTCACCCTACATTGAATTTTATCTGTCACGTTAGGGTCTCTGAGAATCATTGCACAATGTCTGTCTGCAGCAGAAAGTCCTCATAAAAGGAAAAAATACACAACAACCAAAACACCGGTCTGTGCATTCCAGATTATGTTCATTTCAGTTTGCACTCAAATTTGTAATCTAAATATATCCTACTCCTTGTTGTTTCTATATCCAAGTTACTCTGTGCAATGGTTAAATGAAAAGTACACACACAGTGAAGTATTATATTGCACAAGGCTGAGACAGTCCTAATGCTGCCATTTCCCAACATTGTGTCTGCACAATTTGGTAACTTTGAAAAAGTTCCTTTAAAAGTATTTTAAAACATATTATCAAGTGCTGTGTCCTACATAGAGCTGAATTTTTTAATGTTATCTTTATAAACGACATCAGTAGTTTGGACTCATACAAGAACAGTACAGAATGTAGGACTTCCAAAGGGAAGATCATTAATCATGACTACAGGATGCTTTCCAATGTGTCATTTGCAAGAGAAGAGTAACTGTATCTTTCATTATAATTAAGATTCAGACTGGGAATGAGAGAGTAAAGCCTCAATTTTTTCAACAAAAATGGTATGCAGCATGCTAACTTTGTCCTTTTCCAATTAACACACCATAAGAAGCCTTATGACTTCAGTGAAGTCTCTTTTGGAAGGATCTGGAAAAAAAAATCTTCTTTAAGCAGGTTATATGATGGAGTTAATGCTTAAAAAACATGGGACATCAGAACAAAATATTTAAAAATATTCAGGAGAATATGTTTAAAGATTAGGGTATTGCCTTTAGACGCCCCACTTCAAGATATCCACTACTGCTTCATGCATCTGTGAAGTTCAGTCTATCTCGAATATGCAGGATTATAAAACTGAAGCCGAAACATTTTGCACAACGCTGAGTTGCAAATCAGGAAGAACAAAGGCAGTCTATGTAGCCCCATTTCTGAAGAGGGAAAAAATTCTAATTTTTGAGTGCTTAAATGTAACTTATCATAACATGCTTTGTAACAAATTATACTATTTGAAATCTGAGTAATTTTCTACAAAATTGCCAATGGTTCACAGTAAATCTGCAGCATGTGAAAGGCGTATAGGTAGGATTGATTTTTTGAGGGAATAAAACAAATATTTTTAATTTTTTCCAATTTGAAACAGAATGCATAGAAGTACATTAAGTTAAGGCATCCTCAGCTTTTCCCAGAATATATTTCACGTTGCCTGCTCCTAAGATCAATACATCTTGGTCTTTTGTCTCAGAGCATTGTCTGTACTACAGCCTATTCTAAACAAAATACCTATTGGAGTGATAATATATATAGAGGTAGCATAATATAAAAGTGTTTTCAAAAGCCAAGTACTCAACAATGCAATAAATAAAAAATCCTAGAAACATTATAGAAGGACTTGGGCAAAATTCAACTAAATATATTTAACAAGAGTTAACAACAATCAAAAAAAAAAAAAGTTTGGGGGAGTTTTTGGTTGTTCGGTTGGTGTTTTTTCAGGTATTTTTCTCGCAATGTCTGATATTTTACACTCAAGCACCTGTCAGGAGTACATGAAACCTATTCAAAATCCCACTGTGTTGATATTTGGTATCAACCACTCCCTTCCACTGGAGGAATTTCCCTCAGAGGTAGATGAATACCAAGACAGCACCTGCAAAAGCTGCCCGTCCTAATCAGGAAATTGAGCAAACATAAACTACAATGCAGAATTTCAAATGAAATCTGGAATGGTTTCTTTAAAATTAATGAGATTTCTTTACTTAAACAGGACATCTCAAGTATTTCACTCTTGCACATTGGAACTTGTGAAATTATCTATAGAGAGAACATTGCACCTCTGTATAGGAAAAGTTTCCAAAACCCCCGAAGTTCAAACTACCTCAGAGGCAACAGGCAAAAGATGTTGACCTTGAGTCTGGAATTCTTTCCTATTAAAAACAAATGAAAAAGGGACTAATTAGGTTAATGAATAATATTGATTTTGTATTTAAAAAAAAATCACCAATAAAAAAAGGATTTGGAAATACATTAAACCTATTTTCCCATGAATGTTGACATTTTAGATTTTCTGTAACATCTTCACAAGATAAAAGGTCTTTTTAAGATCATTTTGTGTTATATCCTGTTTGTACCAAAAGAGGAACAGTCTTTTTATCTGCTCTCTTTGTCTCATATTTTTAAGATTATTTTGATACCTTGGATTATTTTTGTCTTTTAATTTATTCTACTTCTCTTATTATTAACCATAGAAGTTAAGGGAATATGTTAACCTGCATTCAAAAAAAGGTAATTCCTCTTGGATTTACCAAGCAGCAGCCCTTGAAGGAATTCAGAATAAACTACTGCCCTGAACAGTCTCAGACTTTTGGCAGTGATAGCACATGAACTAGGACAGTCAGAGGAGTACAGTTGTGAGGCCTCCCACAGCTTCAGAGCTATGCTCAGATGATATATTCCTCTTGGCAGCAGACCAGAAAACATTTCTGTGCAAAAAAAGGCAAAATGAAGGAGTAGAGACTACCTTTGGTAATCTGTTTTTTCAAAGAACATGCCATCAAAAAGTGAAACCTGTATTCACTAATTGGTTTGGTTTTTTTGTACCTAAGAAAAATATGAAGCCTTTGATAAATGCTACTTTACACCAATTTCATCAACCTTAAGATACAAAAACAAAGAAACAAACAAAACCTCCAGAAAATCTAAAGTCAAAAAACTCCACCTCAATCCATAACCCAATCTACACAAGCCTAGAAGGGTGAGATTACTTCAGCTTGTTGGAGAGAGCACAATTGTATAGCCAGGGTTATTCTCCATTCCCTGCATGAATATATGCTAACTGTGATTTGAATCTATCCTATAAAATCTGGCCTCCTATATGAAATGGAATCGTTTATAGCAGACATTTAATAAAAGCATGCCTGAAAGGGATGTAATTGTGAAAATCTACCACTGAATTCAATGGCAGTTTTTGTTCTATCATCTCTTTAATCTTTCATTAGTTGTGACAGTTAGGAAAAATTTCATAGCCATTGCTCTGAAATCACTTTTCCTCCATCTTAAAGTAATCTGTGACCTACTTCTTGATCTCACAATGATTTATTTTGTTATTTATAATATGCAAATCCACGTTGCATCCAAAAATTAAAACATGCTCAAGAGAAGTGCCAAGATTTTACGACAGTGTTTCAAAGACCAGGTGCTTGCAAGTCAAGAGGCAGGAGGCAACAAAGTAGGAATTGGTATGATATTCAAACCAGTGAAAATGTCTCACTTGTGGAAACACATCAACTTACTATATAACAGGAATCATGGGAAATTAAAAACTTTGTTTAAAAGTATTTCTTTTCACTGCATTTGGCTATCAATCAGTGTCTTGCTGTAAAAAAATTTTGAGAGAGAGCTGGATGTATTCATGCAGAGATTGCCACTTAAAACCCATTGTAAAGATTTATACAGCATTTACCTTCAAGCAAGGGGGTAGTTTCATTAATATTGGTTCCAGCTGAGTGGACTATGAAGCACAAGCCCATACTTATGTATTATTACAGACAGCTATATGAGATCATTTTTATTTTAAACATTTAGATTTACCAAAGAACAGGTCTGTAGTGCTATAAATGGTTATGAAACACAAGCTATAAAACCAGTAATCAGCAGTGACTCCTTAGCCAGGCCCATAGCCAGTAAACCCAGTCTCCCTCCTTTATCACTTTGTTTTGTTTTCTGATTAATGTAATCACACCAGCTTCTGCAGAATTGGTACATATTATATTACATTACACCAATGTGTAGATTAAGTATATATTCAACATGCCTATCCATGCAGGAAGAAGGGATGGATTAGACTCAGGGCAAGTATTCTTAAGAATGTGAGTTCCAAACTATTAAGTACAATTTAAATATTAAGGGACACCTGAAAAAGAAACTAGAAGTCAAATCATATCAACAAGGAGATTAAATTATGTTTACCACTGTGCTTCTTAGTGAACATTTGCACCTTGAAATTAATTTGCCATTTGGGTGAGGAGATTGCCTGCTTCTAAGAAGTTAAATAAGCACACTTTTTTGTTTCTGATACCTATCCTAAATTTTTGAATGCTCAAGATAGAAACAGCAATATCTTTAATATACAAAGTATAACTTTCTAACACTTTCAGCTAGCCTTTCTCATTCATCTTCATTAATTATCAACTAATCATCAACAGAATGAATTATGCATTAGATTTTTCAGGATGAACAGTAACTGGTTTGCAACAGTTGAGGTTACTGAGTAGGACTGGGCTATGCAAGAGCTTAAGAGTAGAGCTCTACCTCCCTTGGCATTTAAGGTATTATCACATTATCCTGATCTCATTTGCCACATAATTTGTACATGATAAAGTCTATTAACTTAATAGGAGTAGTAAGATACCATTACCTGTGGCAAAAACAAGCTGAAAATCTCCTCAGAAGTATCTCAGCTCTTCCTAAGAGTGGGATTTTTTGCTTGCTTGCTTGCCTTTAAGGAAACACGTCTGAGGCCACTCCACTTGGCTTTTTATCATTGAATACGTGCTGCTTAATTGTAAAAAATAACTTATTTTAGTGATAGCAAATGAATCAGTATCCTCAGCAAGTCCTGAAATGCTTTGGAATTGTGAGCTCAGAAAGGCTGCAGCACAAATGTCAGTCTGAAAAATAGAGTAGTGTGTGCATCATTCACTAGATAGGAAAGGAAAAGCTAGGATGACTTTGTGAAAGAGTATTGCTATGAATTTCTAACACATCTTTCTTCTTGCATCATATATTATTTAATTTCCATAGCAACCCACGGGAGCAAGAAGCCAGTGTTTTCAGAAAAATTTGAATTGATGCAGTTCACAAAAGAGAAACTACGATAGACTGGGAATGATGAAGAAAATGAAGACAGAGAAATTCTGTTACCAGACACTCAAAGTTATTAAAAACTGTGCCAGATTTCCATAAGTTACAAGCATCCTATAAAGTAAGCATTGTCAGTGTTTGCACTATAACTTTTATAGCATCGTAAGCCAAAATCTGATTAATTGCATGCATCAATTCTTCCAATTATTACTTAACAGTCAACTTTGCTCTCAAATCGTTTCATCAGTGTCAAAACAAAAAATATAAATAACCAAAAACACTACCACCAAACAAACAAAAATAACCTGCTGAAACTTTCAGATGACTTTAAATAAATGGCTTTTAATTCTCAACAATCGTGTTAGCATAATAGGATATTATCTGCTGATGCTGGACTTGCAGCTCTGCAAGGGAAAAAAAAAGTAACTGAAGTCTAGAAAGAAGCACAATTACATTTTATAAGTACAGAATGCCATCATGTAAGTTATCATATTTGTCAGCTGTTGAGAACAGCCATAGAAAATGCTGAATTGTGAGAAAAATGTATTTTCCAAAGTGACAAGAAAACTACAGCATCTGCTCAGTCTATCTTAGAAACCTTCCCTGGTACTGCACATTTTGTCCAAGGTTACAGAATAAAAATTACCTAAGGAAAGCTGACAACCACTATGTTTCAGATTCCTTAAGGGCAAAGCACAAGTGTTATTTAAAATTTCCTACAAGATACTATAACATCCCATTGACAGTTTGCACCTGATTTACATCCTTAGATAAGCAAAACCAAGTCTCCAAGAAAAAGAATGTAGTGTGCTTGTCAAAGAATATCAGTCCAAGAAACAGTGAAAATAAAAAAACATAAGATTCATCCCTTACGACCAATGTGTCTTCTCTGCAGTACCTTTAACACATACAGGTGGACAGGTGGAAGCATGTACACTCACATCCCAATTTGGGTTCGTGTGTGTAAAGGCTTAGAGAACGTCAGACTGTCTAACACTGTCACATCAGACTATGCTCTGTTTTCATTATGCTCAGCCACAAAGTACTTCACAGATCTTCTTTTATTATTATTATTTATAAGATGAAAGGAATGATAATACAAAACAATGACAGCCCTGTATTATCCTTAGGCAATTCTCTTGTTATCATGCTGAACAGCTCGACTACAGAGAAAAACAGTCATTACCTGTGTGAAGAGAACCTGTGATTAGCCTGAGAAGATACTGGGCAAATTTCATTATTTCCCGCTTACACCGCTTCCTACAGCCACTCATCTTAGGCAATGGGGTATTCCTCTGAGGAGAGCCTGAAGACTTTGCCAATAAAGGGAACAGTTTCTGCCAGCAAACTTCTGGGGCAGTTCAGAGCCTCGCACGGCCTCGCCGCCTCCTCACGGCCGAGCAAAGTCCCGCCGATCCCGCTCGGGTGGCCGCGCCAGGGAGCCCGCGGCGGCCGGCGGTGCGGGGCGGTGCGGGGCGGTGCGGGGCGCTGCCACGGCACAGCGCGGTGCGGCACGGCTCGGCTGGGCAGGACACGGCACGGCACGGCTCGGCTGAGCAGAACACGGCACAGCCCGGTGCGGCTCGGCACGGCTCGGCACAGCGCGGTGCGGTGCAGGCACTGGCGCGGTCCCCGGCGCCCCGGCGCGGCCGGACCCGCGGCAGGCGCTGGCCGCGGGCGGCTCCGCGGGCGCGCAGCCCGGCGGGCGGGGCGGTGCCGGGGCCGGGGCCCGCCCCACGCAGGCAGCCCAGCACCGCCCCCGAGAGCCGCTCCGCTCGGCGCTCCTCCCGCTCCAGGTGGGAGCCGGCCGGGGCACGGCACCGCTTCGTTCCCGTGGGGCTGGTTCCGAGCCCCGCCGGGGCTGAGGGGATGTTCCTGCCCTGCCTGAGCTGCGGGAGTGTAATCGAGCTGTGAGCAGGCGGGGCTCCCCTCCACCTGCACTCTGCATGTCGGCCTTGGGCCCTGCTCCTGCTTGAAGGTCATGGGAGCGCCATGCGGGGCACTGCACACCTGTAGGGCAGGAAGGAGGAAGCAGAAACCCCGCTGGTACCTCTGCGCGGGGAGCTGCCCCTGCTTTCCAGCCCCCCGACCTGCGGCAGATGGGAAATAGGCTCTGGCACAGTTAGCTGTGTGCGGTTAGAATGTCTCCAAAAAGTCTCGTTAGGAAGCTACCTGTACTTCTTACTGTTCCCTTACAAATTCATTGTTTTCCAACTTGCTGAGAAGTGTTTCTTATTAATAAAAATGATCTGCTGTAGTCTACCATGACCACAGAAGCCAAAGAATATGTTTTCATTTCCCTTGGAGTATTTCCCTCGTAGAGAACAGCTCTATTGCATTAGAGGGTGATGCAATATGTAATGCCTAATACATTTAAAAAGGAAAAAAAAGAAAGAAGAAAAGGCAACCCATTAAGGAAAAGCTTGACGAAAGAAAATCATCGACTGATCTAATTTTATGGCAGCACTGACCACAAAACATTTTGGTGAATGCCTTTAAAAAATTACAATAAACACAAACGCGCATCTTCAAGCTATTGTGTATATTATGCAGCGAGCAGAGATAAATACATTATAGACACAATATATCAAAGCAGTATCAAAGTTGCAGTTAGATGACACAGTTTCTGTGTCTGCTATCTGAAGCACAAGCGTGCTGGTTTATGCTTCCAGTGAAGCTGCACAGATAATGGAAAGAACCAAAATGAAATAGCTCACAGAAGCCCCCAGGTTACTCGAACACAGGGATTATTCTGCGAAGGATATGGGCAAATTCCAGTATTTCATGTTTGCACTACTTCCTACAAAGCAGGAACTAATTTCTTGGAAAAGTTTCTTCTGAAAAGACGCAATACTGTTTGACCAAAGAAAATCCCCCTAAAAAGACCCCACAAACCCAAAATAACCTCCCACAAAAACCTACAAACCAACAAACCAAACAACAAACAAAACGCCCCAACCCAATACCCCCTCAACAAAACCCATCACATTCTGAGGTATTGGAGATGCCAGAGTACCTTACACATTTCTGAACTCCTCTGGTCTCTGAAAGGAAAACTCCTAAAATAGCTGGTAGAGGTGAAGAGATACTGAAACCAGAAACCTGTATCTCTTCCTTAGAAGAGGACTGAAGAGGCCAATGCAAATGGTTCTGAGCTGGAGTCCTGGACCTTTTTTATCCTTTGACGTCTCCAATTGCTTTATAGAATTTTCACTAGCAGTATTACTTCAAAATAAGGAACTGAAAATAACTTAAGCCTAAACAATTGAAATACTGGTTTTCTAAAGCCATAAGCATTAATCACCAACACCGTGTTGCTCTTTCTCCACCCAAAAAACCTCTCAAATAAAGCTGGACCAGTTCTGACAGTTTCCTAAGCCTTTACATTTCAATACAGCAATAACAGTAATTGCTACCTAAGGAAGATTTCATGAAAAGTTTTTTACTAGTCTCACCAAGGTATTTTTTAACAATCATTGCAGTATTTTGATAGCACTGGATCTAAATCTATCTCCCAATATTTCTCTGGTCAGCAGAAAAGACTGACTAAGTCTAAAGTTGTTTGTTTCTTTTTCCCCAAATCAAGGGAGCAGATCAGAGAAAAGGGGGTAGGAAAGTTAGAACAGAAAACTGTAATAAAACCAGCATGGTACTTATGAAAAACATAGTAAAATAATATGAAGGACAGTTGGACAATATCAACTTCTGTATATTGGTAATATACCTTTTTTTCTTTTTTTACTTGACAGAACACACTAAGATCCTCAGTCAGAGCCAGTCTCTTCACACTGAGGTATAAAAATACTTTTTATATCTACAAACTAGGTCCATCCCTAATAATTCATAATCCATAGAACTGAACTAGAACCCACTGAAAAAAAGATCCTCTTAATCACCAAGTCCAGTTCGTGGACTCCTAGAATAACATAAAATACAAAATTACTTTGTTTTGAAGTGCTTGGCAAGAATAAAATTGCTAGGGAGGAAACATATGCAGTTTTTGTAAAAGACTGTCAACAGCTGCAGTCAAGTTTAAAAGCAAAATGGAAACATTTCCTTGAATGTAAAAAGCATATTATAGCACAGTCAGGACAAATTAATTGATAATAACAAAATATTTTTTCCTATCAGGATTTCTACAAAGCTGCAAGACAAATCTTTGTCGCCATGGCAAGAAAGCAGTGTAAAACCAAAAATATATGAAACTTAATTCTATTCAGCCCAAAGATTAAATTCCATATTCATTTTTATAATTTCAATTAGGGTTCTCAGCATCACTGGTCTATGCCCCAGGCCAACCTGTTGTCAACTGAAGTGCAACCTAACCATCCTTAGAGGAGGGAACACACTGATACAGCTTTAGTCTAACACTAAAGAAAAAAACCTACACCAATATTGTAGTTCAGAGCTGGTCATTATTGGCATGTATGTATCCGTATTTCTTTACTTGTTCCTGTGTAGGAATAATATTTCACTATTTAAAAAACCAAACAAAACCAAAAGAGAAATACATTAACACCAACATGAAAAAAACCACTTTAAAATAAGCAAAGAAAACCAATTATTTTTAGATTGCTTAGGTTGTTGAGACAATGTGGATGACTCTTCTTTAAAAAAAGAAAAAAAATATAAACCCCAAAATCATTTAATGTCTCAGAACTGACCACTGCAATAGACTGGCATAAAATAGTGAATAATGCTGAATTAGCTAGCATTATAGTTATGTTTTGAGAGAGAAAAAGTTACTAAATACAGATTTTATTTAATAAAAGAAACATAGAAAAAATATCTCTTAAAACATTCAAGAAGAAATTAAATATGGCTGTTGTCATATTAAGTAACAATGGAGAAGACTCAAATGCCAAAAAGCACACATAATAGTTTAGGGAGATGAAAAAAAAGCCATCACAAATATTTGATGAGAAGAAACCCATAGAATAAGGATGACAGTGCATACCAAATATAAATTTTCTAGTCTGGGAAAAAAAAACTCCAGCAGAAGCTGAAGTGACATATACAGAGCACAAGTTGATTGGCTTCTTGCAGGCAATTTGCTTTGTAAACCTCTTTCATTTGCACACAATCCTCTGACTTCAACAAAACAAAATTTCCTCCTGAACTTGCCCTTGCTATTGACTTAAAGCAAATAGAAATCTTACAACAAAAATCAACTCAATTAAATGCTTCAACCTCATGAGAAAGGGTTATTCACAGGAAGTTATCCAGGAGCACAGAAAACCTGTACAGAGTTTCCTCGATATTGACTCCAGAGGCTTGTAAGAGCTTTTTTTTTCTTAATGTAAATACTGAATTCAATAACTGATTTTTTTTTTTAATCAAAGGATTTTTAACCTTTTTATTTCAAACAACAGTGATATTTACAACCTAAGCCCATGGCAAGCAATAACAGATGGGCAGAAATAAACAGATGGGTGAGCACAAGGTAACAGCAAGATGTTTACAATAGAGCATAATAAACAGCTGCCACAAGTAGATGACCATCTCCAGATCTCTTTTCAGTTGCTCCTTGCCTGTCATAAAATTAAGGATCCTCTTAAATCACAGTCCCTACTGTATTTATTTTAATAGCTCTTCTGTGGACTTATACTTCTTGACTTGGCAGTATTGTGCACTGAGGTGTCCCGAGTTCACCATCATTATTCAAGTGGATGCAGCAGGATGAGAGTAATTCATCATAGAAGTTACTGGAAACCGCAAAAGTAATTCCAAATTATTCATCATGTCCATGAAAATATCAGCTACCACTTTTAGCCACAGCCACTGAATAGCAACAAAAATTCTCTTGCACGTCATTTGCCCAAATTTAGTCTTAGATATTAACACAGACCCGAGACAGTTATATGATAGAAGATGAGCTGGGGAGGCAGAGATGCAGGCATATGTTCCCTTCCTAACTGATTAGCAGTAACATACTAGCTAAATTTACTTAAATTGGTCATTGTTCTTTTGTTGTCTGTCCTGAATGTTATAGTGACAACAAGGAATATGAAATGATTTCTTGCTCCGTGTATTCCATGGATATTAAAATGGGTGTGTACATGGGATGTGGGCATGATCTCATTCTGTCTTGTAGGAGCAATAACGTCCACAGAGCCCAGGACAGAGAGTGAGGGGACAGCCAATGTCCCCGGTTATGAATACAGACTTATTTACCTTCTTTAATTTTTTTTTTTTTTTTTTTTACTCCTCATAGCAGACTTAAAACAATCCTATTAGTCCAACTGTTACTTATCCAAACTGTATGCAATGTTTTTAAATGTGGAACACAAAATAGTAAGAAATCTTTATCCTGGCCTATGCTACTAAAAATTAAGTCTTCCTGCTTTTTTCTATAGTCTTTAATTTCTCCTGAAAGCTTGCTAAGAATAATATCTTCAAACAGCTCTGTTGCAGTGTTTAAAATAGGACTACAGACAAATGACTGCTACCTCACACTGTTTGCATAATATCAACAAATTATACATGTGCTCTATTCTGATAGCTAATATCTGTGTAAAATAAATTACTTTCATTGCTCTTACAGTCCCAGACTCTATAGGTTCAAACTGAATTTTCTAATACATTTATGTAAACTAATAAAGCATGTTGGCTTAGCCCACCAGAATCTTTCAACAGTGTAACAGAAATACTTAAAACATTTATCTCTATTATTCCTACCTTCCCTGAGCTAGCTGCTCTCAGAATGCCTTTTTTTACCTGCTCAGTGTCCTTGAAGCTTACCCCAAGGATTCATTTTCACACAACACTCTAAGATGATACTGCAGACATTCAACCAGGAGCTACAGCTGCCTCAACCTCCCCCATGGTCCACACTTGCCTAATTAAATATTCATCACTCCCAAATGCTGCAGTGTCAAACATGAGCAACTTCCCAGCCTGACCTCCTACAGCCAGCCCGTGGTTTATGCTGGAGAATAAACAAGACTGGGACTTAACTGCTGAAACATAAAATGGCATAATGCAGTTTTCATGTTGCACTTTAACTTCTGTGCATGCACTGTAAAATTGTCATTGCAGAAGCCAGAGTACTAACTTTTAATGTTGAATATATATTAAATACCTGTATGCAAAGTTGCATGGGTGGTGTTATCAATAAACATTATGCAGACAACTAAAATATTAGCTTCCTTATAATACAGATCTTGTTTTATATGTAAAACTTTCAACTTAAAAATATATTATTGCTGAATATTCACAAATAAAAAAATGATCGAGGCATACTAATGTCAAGTACATGAGTTGGTTTGTTTTTGTTTTGGTGGCTTTGGACTCTTATCTTAGTTCCATTTACAAGAAATTTGGGGGTTGCCTCCAAGAGAAAATACAGAAGTTCTTATAACTCATTTAATTGTATCAGACTCTGCACATATTTATATCTATACTTAATGGAAGAGAAGTCTGAACAGAAAAAAAACCGAAGGAATCATCTTTCCTGTTACAGAAACCATAGCTGCAATAGTCTATAAGTTCCATAAATCGTTGAGATTTGATATAACTAAAACATATCCATATCATGTCCATACAAAATAAAAATAGTGCAAAGGTTGTTTGACTCCAGATCCTACATTAACCTGTTAAATAGAAAAGTATCAGAAATTGGCTGTAAACCAGAGAATACTGGGTATGCAGCATTCTTAAGACAATAGCATAGGCATTGCACCAAATCAACCAGGAGGATTCTGTGAGTATAATAAGTAACACAGCTTAGGCCAGTAAGTAAATTTATTCTGAAGAAGTTTGATTTCACTACATATATGTACTGACACCTATGTATGTATATATACTTACCTGAAATACACATATATATATAAATATATAATACAGTTTAAAAAAGGTTGACTTCATAGCTTCAATAATTATCTGTTGCACCTTATTACAACTTATATGCCCCTAGGTTTTCCCATAAATGGTCAAAACTTAGATATCATCTTCAAAGTCAAGGGCTTCCCAATAGTTTCCAGGAATTTTCTTTCCCCTTTTATGCTAGTTATGGCTTGATGCTCTAATTAAAAGTTTACCTAAAATAAATATTTAGATATTTATTTAGATATTTATCTAAAATTTATCTTCCTATTTTCAATCTAAAATGTAAGATTGAAAAGAGCATATCCTTAAATTTTCACATTCTTAATCTGGCATGAATTGCAATGCATTTGACTGAATATACTGCAGCTACTACCTCAGGGAGGAGAAGGACAGAAGAGATACCACAGTCCAAACAATTCTTCAAAGCCTACATGTTGGTTGAAGCAATTTTGCAACAGCTCTCCTTCATCCAAAATTTGATTCTGTTAATTTTTAAATATGAATTACCAGTGTTGAGAGCAAGTTAAAGACCACACTGCTAGGTCTGTGGTCTGTCTTTTCCCTCCTCGCAGGGTCCTGCAGATATTGAGAAGAAAAACACTTTATGAGCATTCCTGTGGAATCCTTCATTAATGCCCTTTGGGTAACATGACCAGCTACCAGACTACTCCAGATTTTCCAGAACAGTTGTGATTGTAATAAGGACCCCCAGATCTTCTTCCCATATAATACAGCTGATGAGCTGTCACACAAAGTATATAAAATTTGACTCTGACATAGAGGAAAACCATTTTAAGAAATTGATCTGATCATATCTACAGTTTGATAACCCTGAGCTGAACCTTGCTCACAAGTAATAAGAAAGGTTTATAGGCACTCAAAACTCTACTACTCTAAACTAAAGAACAACTTTTTTACTCTGCACTCTTATTTTCACTACAGGCAAAAAAAATACATTCCAAAAATCATTTTATTATCATTTTCAGGCAACTGGAAATTCATCTAGGTGCTTCATGATACAGATTACGCCTGAAGAAGCTACTCACTGTGTGCTTCAGGCAGGATATGGTCATCAGAGACATGAATCAGAGGGTATCACACCCATTTAGCATTGCTGGACCCGTAAAGGAAATATCTGAGTCTGTGTTAGGGTCTTGAAGTGGTGTACTACATATAGTGGGTAGATTTTGAGGCCCTTATTCAATATCGTTTTAGTATTATTTGTTCCCCTACCTTCTAACACATATTTTTCTGCAACTGTGCAGCCATTTCTCTGACAAATATGGCCACGACTACTTGTGGCTTCAGGCGAACCTCCTTCATCTGCCCTTTCCATACCACCTTAAATCAGTCCCTAGGAACCAAAGATGAAAAGAGGCAGAGTCAATGTAAATCTTCAAGATTAAAAGCAGGGAAACAGAGCAACCAGGGAATTCGGTCTCACATGTGACCCAAAGGCATCAGTGAAAGACAATTTTTGGCTCCCAGGTGGGAACACTTAGTGGTAGGGCAGGTAGTTGGGACTATTACATGAGACCTCAGGAAACTTGAAATTGAGTATGAAATCATTGCAGTCTCCTAGTGACAACACTCTAAGATGTGATCAAATAAAGGCCTTAAGCATAAACACAAACCATTTTTCACCTCTGTAGCCTAAGGAAGTGATGTGATTATAAACTCAGCTACTATAAAGTTACAAGTCAGTGACAATGATAATAACATGTATATGGTCAAGGTAAGTAAAGAATAACTTCATTAATTGCCTGCAAATAAATATCTGACTCTGAAGCCTAGAACAAGTAGATAAGTAAAATGCTGGTAATGAGACTCCAAATTCTACAGATCAGTACAAAGGATAATAATTTTGATACACACATACATTATATGATCAACACTGATACTCAGGAATATAAAGACAGAGAAATACCCCTGCTCGTATCTCTCATTGTGAGGAGAAGAAATACTACTAGAAGAAAACAACATCTGTACACTTGAAGAACAATGGTAAACTTTAAACTTTATAGGGTCTTATACGGTGGGTATTAATATTATTTCTGTTTAAGCCCTGCAGAAATTTCCTAGTTCATATCAGCCGGTCTGTGCCTCAATATAGACCTTCAGTCACCAAACAGAAATCATGCTTTATATTACAGAAATTATGACATCAAACCTTTTCCCATCAGAACGGGACAGTTATCTCTACTGTAGGAAGTGTATTAAAAATGGAAGAGATAAGCTCTTCAGTGAAAGAAAGAAAGAAAAAAAACTATTAGAATTAGCTTATGTCTACAGAGTAAGACTGAGGGGAGCAGGAAAAACCCCACAAAAAACCCCCAACACTCGCTATTTCCAATACAAAGCAAACTTGTCAGGTATAAGCATCTTAATTGCAAAGATGCCCTTAGCAATTTTGTTCAAGTATTTATAGTATGTCATTCAGTTTTCATTCCTTTCTATAAGGTAACTTCACTCTAAACCTAAGTTCTTTTTGATTTAGTAATCACGTTTTATCCCACATTATTTTACCTTATTATTATCTAGAATCCTTCATATGTGATGTCTTCAGAGATAACTTGGATAGATCACATTTTAGTACCTTACATCTTTGGTTTTCTACCAATGAAAGGAAAAAAGAAAGAAAGAAAATAAAAATATGAAAATACATGGGTAATAGATGTTTTAACATGTTGATATTTTCTTGAAGGCAAAACATTAATCTGAAACCAACCATAGGATTTCCTCACTATTTTAGTAGATATTGCTTTGGCTTCTTTGGAACATTCCATCTTCTGAGAAAAAAAACCACCAGGGGGAAAAAGCCATGAGTGGTTTGTGTAACTGCTTTGCAAGTGAGCTATAAAAGCAGAATACTGTCAATACAAGGACATCTTATTTCAAAACATCCCACAGTCTCAGGGAAGATTACAATACTATCTAGAGGAGGAAGATATGCTAGCCAAATTTTTCCTGAATGTCTCTAGTCATTAAGTTGTCACACTGTGGTATCTCATATCCATATGAGCTGTTGCTATTACTGCAATTAGAGTATTTTTTTTGAATTCTATTTACACTATTAATATTTTAAATAAGCTAAAAATAAACTCATGGCTTTGTAAACATATAGATCAGGTTAAGCATGTTCCCTCTCTTGTCCATAGCCAGATTTCATAAACTTCATAAAATTTTCTGTTGTTATGTGTCTGCAGTTTGCTTTCCTGCCTGTGACTTTTCATCAAAAGTTGGTCTCATGGTCATAATTTAGGAGCAATGCCAACTTCTGAACTTGCTCAGCAGTGTGAGAACGATTTCCCAGAACTGCATCCATTGTGAACTGGCAGTTCACACAGGTCACCAAAATGCACATACTTGCCCACAGACAAGAAGTAAAGCAATTTTCACTTTAAATCATGCAAGACATTGCTATGACTGACGCAGTTAAGGTATGTGGATGGGGGAAAACAGTTTCTCTATCAGTCCTCAGTTCTTACAGGTAAACTATTGGGCTGGGCCCTTCCTCTGCCTCATCCTGAACCTCCTGTCCAATTTTGTTGTTTTTTTTTCCCAGAATGTGAACTTTTTGAACCACTTCCATCTGCTGCAACACAGAACTAGTTTACTTCTGTGGATATGTCCAGACTTCATTTATTTTCCAAGGAGGAGTTAAAAAACCTATCTTGCTCAGGTCCTTTACTAGATAATCTAGTGCATAGTTATTACCATCTGATATCAAAAATAAAACTTGAAAAAATCTGGTCTGCCAGGAGCAATTGCTTTTCCTTTTCCAGCAGTGCTTTATTTGAAAAAGGTGATCAAATTTTAATGATCTTCTTTTGTTAGCTTAAACCAAGTGCAAAAATTCCTCCTGCCACTTCCTTGGGTTTGAAGAGTATCATTTTAAATAGCACAAAAATTTTGGTAGTGAAAATTCAGATACTGAGTTTTTAAAAATAAATTATAAAAATTGTACCAAAAGTGTTACTGAAAACAAAAGCATAAGCAATCAAATAATTAATGCCAAGACATTTTTCCAGCAAAAAATATAAGGACCCCTTAGAAAACATCATTGAACCTTTGGTGTTTTTCTATCAATTTTATTTTGTTCTATATACAAAACACTTGCTCTAATCTGCACTTAAGGCTGGGGAGGAAGGTCAAAGTCAAGCATGATTATGACTTCTTGTAAACATGTGCAGAATCTGAACTCTAATTCTAATTCAAACTCTGATTCTAACAACAAAGACTTCTAAGAAAACCCAAGATTGCAGGAATAATCCATATTGAAGAAAAAATGATTTTTAAAACAGCTGGGACTGTATGAGTGAGGCTGGTAAAAAAACAACCTTTAAGTAATTTGTCTAGAAATATACTTATCTAGCCCTGACTATCAGAAAGTGCATATCAAGATAATGCTTTAAATTTCAATTAAACTGCAGTGAGTGGATGTCCCCTGCAATAAGAAAAATAAAAAGAAAGAAAAAGACAACTTTTTGCTGAATCTCAGAGACAAAGCAAAAGTCACCTATAAAATTTTGGCTTTCCAATAATTTCTTGGCTCAGACTCCTTGGCAAGACAAATTTTATTGTCATTCTTGCAATCTGAATGGCTCACCAAACCTGAAAAACTGAAAGGCCTATTTCCTGCATTTATGCATGCAATAGACAGATTTTTCCTTCTATTTTGGGGTTTAAATAGCTTCCCATATTTTAAAATTGTAATAACAAGATGCATTAAAAGAATTGGCTTCCCCATCATTTTGAAGAGGAGACCAAAAATTATCCTCTGCTTTTTTCTTTTTGATAACTCAGTGGGGAAGTTTAATGGTAGAATTTAATGGCAGAGTGATATGTAAAAATGAATAATAATAAAAAATGTTGTTTTCATAGAGGTGTATAAACAAGTGGGTTATAGAATAAAAAACATCTGACAAGGTTTTGGGGGGTTTTGTGGTTTGGATTCTTTTTCTTCTTTACTTGTAGGAGAACACACAGTAATATTAGACTGTAGTGAAATCCTACTAACCAGGAAATATGATGTGTAAAGTTTCTAAATTTGAGGAAAATTGGCAGAGTTTCATAGCTACACTGAGAAGTGTCAATGAGAAAAGCATGGCTGGAACAACCCCTTAGCAGAGCTTCAGAAATGTCCCTTTTCTCTGGCAAAGGTTTAAATGCCATCACAACACAATTCCACTTCTGGTTGTAAACTATTAGTCTTTATTGCGCTATTTATTAGCTGTTAAAAAAAACATCAGCTCAAACTGAGCTTCTGAAGGTCTGAAGTCCTGTTTGTTTGCATTTGTAATCTTGACTCACAACCACAAACCACTGCTGGCATGGCCACTGGCTCTGAGTCACAGAATGATGTCTTGTTGATGTCTCATGCAGAAACTTCTGGGGAAATAAAACAAACAAAATCCCCAGCCTAAGAGCAACAACAACAAACTCCCTTCTGCTTATGCTCTAACTAGAGAGGATTATTTTCCCCAAGATCCCAACAATTATTAGACCATTAGCTTCACAACTATTTGTACATTCAAGTAGAAAATGAAGGAGTGAGATGCATAGATAGAAATCCTGGCATTTGAATCCAGAAAAGTTAAATTGGAAACACTGAGCTGAAAAGGACTTTTTGGGATATCCACTCTCATTTGTGACTAAGATGACTTGGACCTCTTAATCCAAACAATTTGTGTAGCTTGTTCAAACCAATGTGCTATTAATGCCATCCTTGCTGCTGAATTTAGGTAAAGCACGTCCTCCCTCTCCTTCTCCCAACCCTTCCCATCACTACTTCCAAGTTCAGCCCTAGAGCTCTAGTGAAAGGGACACAAGAGGACACCATCCTTCTCTACACTTCTTCCCATTCGGGTTTTGATTCTAAGTCCATGGCCAGAAGTGAAAACACCTAGATCTGCAGCAAACAGAAACAGTACTTCAGTGATGGTATAGGCCTGTACTTGCTATATGAGACAACTGCATCAACTTTCCTTCCCCCTCTCATCCTTGAAGAGGGTTCAACTTTGATAAAATTTCACATTAAGAGAACAAAAGACTCTATAAGAGAAGAGGAATTTCCCAGTGTTTCCCATTACGTGACAGTATGGTAACAAGCTACTGCAGCAGAGTACCATAATTGACAGTGTAGCAGGAGTGACTCCAGAATTACTTCCCAAGCATGTTATGTAAGTGATCATGCCAGCTTCAAAACAGCAGATTTGAAGTTCAGGGGAAAAAAATCATTTATTGAAATAGTATAAAACAGCTATGCAAAAAGTTTACTGTTTGTAAAAAAAAAAAAAAAAAAAAAAAAAAAAAAAAAAAAAAAAAAAGCAATAAGAGCTTTTAATTTACCTTTCCAGATATCAAAGCTGGAGGTGGGTAGAACCAAACAACAAAAAATTCAGCAGGAATTACAAACTGTGACCAATCGAGAAATGAAATTTCAAGTCTTAGGAAAGTGCTCATTTCAACCTAGACTAACTGTAGCATTTAAAATTGGGTGCACAGAAGACAAGAAGTGCATAAAACAAGAAAAGAAAGACAGGATTGCTTTGAAAGAAACACTTATCTCAGTTCTTATTGTGTTTTATCTTATTCAGTCCAGCCTGTGGAGAAGGAAGGACACTCATGATGTTCAATGCATTTCTACTTGAAATTAATTTTTCTAACCTGCAGTAAATAATATTTTATTTCAGAATGCAGGTTAACAAATCTTATATATTCAAAATATATTCTTGTATATTCAAAATTGAGGAGAATTTGAAAACTAAGCAAGAATGCTGATGTGTAATTACATGAATGTAATTTCTTTGTGAAATTACATTTCAGCCTGAGATAAAAGCAAGGAGTAGCCAGAAGATGGCAACTGGAGACACAATGGACACAGACTCCTAAGCCAAGTCTTAGAACACAATGTTAAATGAAACAGCTGATTGAAAGAGAAGATGAGACAAATATTCATTCAATAATTAGCTTAATATTGCAGGTCCAAAATTTTTTTCCCAGAGCATTCTAAGTTAGAATCCTATTGGAGATTTCTTTTCAATTAATGTATCATAATTCACAATTTATATTAGCTCAGCTAGATCATCTATTCCCTCAGGATCCTATTCCTACTGAGAACAACAGATGCCTTCAGTATTCAACCTTGTTCTTTCATGTTTGTGTCTCTCATAGTGCAAATATTCCCTCATTTTAGAGAAAGTATATAAAGCTGGAAAATGAAATTATGTCCCAAGAGACATTCTGAGTATTGAACTCAGAATAAAATATTAGAATAAAATATTTAACAGCTGAAGGGAAAATTCCAGTTTGGTAGAGCCACAGGGACTTGCTACCTGATCTTGATGTTACTGTTACCCAGAGCTGGTATATCATATGAAAAACCTGTAAGCTGATAACCTACCAAACTATCATTTTTTTGGTCATTGTAAGTAAAAGCCAGTATCAACAGGTTCTCAAGAAACATTTGACAATGTACTTCATTCTGATAAAACAATCCCCTGTACAATTTCCATACATTCTTACGTTCACATTGCATTTTCATTCATCATTCCATCTGAGTTTTACATTACTTTCTACCTCTGTAAGGTATCACAACAGAAATTTACTGTGAGTTACTGAAATTTACTGTCAATCTGATTCATCCTATCTACTCACCAGCTTTCCACTTATCACCAATTTATTCTCCTACTCCAGCACATTTTCAGCATTGCAGACTTCCCTCAGTTTCTCTAAATGCTCTCCAGCATGCTGAACCTTGACTTTCACTTCTCACCATTTTACTGTCTCTCCACAAGAAATACTCAAGAGTCTTTCCAGGACATTTTATTCACAGATAACATATATCCTGATGCATAAATTTGTTGGTAACTTGATAATCTACTTTGATCAATTTTATAAAACACTTAAGAATACACATAATTTGTAGAGTAAAACAATGCCATGTGATTAAGAACGTGAGCACAATTATTCCTACATGTACAATATCTGTGTGGACCCCTTCAGCATATGGATGGAGGAAGCAGAAGTGTATGTTTTCTGGATATAAGTTCCATTAGGACAGATAATGATCAAAACTCCTGTTCATGCACTGCTTAGAGATCTAAACCAAGACTGGAAAGGGAAGCTCACAGGGAAAGAGTTTCAGTTCCTCCAAACTCATCCAGGAATTTATTAAAACAAGGAAAAACAAAGTAACTTAAAACAAATATGACCTTCCACAAACCTTAATGTTCATCAGATCTCAAAGATCATTTCTTGAATCTGCATAGGTATTTATGCATTATCACTGCTCTCTGCAAGCTTCTTTCCTTCTGGAGAATTTTCTGATAGAAATATTACATTCAGGGGTAAAATTTTACCTCCATCCTTGCTTTGACATTTACAACATTTTAGAAATGCATGTCCAAGGATATTTTCATCTATTAAAGAATATTTATGAGTGCTGCTTCAAAGAAAACCACTGGAATGAGAATTCAAGGGAAAAAAAAAAACCAACGAAAATTTGCATTTGCAACTGTTTATACACTAACTCCTAGCAAGACAAAAAGTGACGCCTAAAATGTAAACCTAAAAACTTAGGTTAAAAAAGGTACTGGTGCACAAAGTATATTCTCTTATCCGTTCAGTGTTTCTGCTTCAATGTGTCATACAGAACTACACCTAGAGAACACATAAAGAGCTTAAGATGGTACTAAGTGATGATTTAAGTGGCAGGAAAGTAACTTACAAAGCAACCTAAACTGAAGACAACTGAAGGAGGGTGGCCAGCAGGTCAAAGGTGATTCTCCCCCTGTACTTTGCTCTTGTGAGACTTCACTTGGAGCACCACCTGCAGTTCTGGTGCCTCCACATAAGAAGGGCACAGAAATGTTGGAGCAAGTCCAGAGGAGGACCATGGAGCTGTTAAGAAGACTGGAGCACCTCCTCTGTGATGACAGGCTGTGAAGGTTTGGGCTGTTCAGCTTGGAGAAGGCTGTGTGGAGACCTCATAACAACTTTCCAGGGTCTGAATGGACCTGCAGGGAAGCCAGAGAGGGACTTTTCATCAGGATCTGTAGTGACAGGACAAGGAGTATTGGACACAAACTGAAAGAGGGGAAAGTTAGGTTTCCTGTGAGCCACTGGAAGAGACCGCCCAGGGAGATTGTGGATTCCCCAACCCTGGCATTTTTCAAAGCCAGGTTGGATAAGGCCTGGAGCAATCTGCTCTGGTGGGAGGTGTCCCTGCCCATGGTGGAGGGGGACTGGGACTAGATGATCTCTAAGGTCCATTCCAAACCCTTAGCTTCTGAGGTTCTATGATCTTGTGAAGCAAAGCTACTTTATTTCACACAAGCCTCAGAACTGACTGAGAAACTTTATAAATGTGGCCTTTGGATCCAAATTCCTCTGGATCACTAGAATACACCTCCAGAGTAAAACCGTCCTTTAAAAATGCTAAAGTCAATAAAGGGTTCATACTCTGGCAGTCAGGGCAGCATCTGAAATTTTGTTTCAGGGGATATACAATATATAAACTCCCAAAACTCAGAAACCAGATGGATCATCTGATGATAGTATCCAAAAATTCTACTTCATTCACTCCGATTCTTGTTACAAAAATCCCCATTATCATTAATACAGTGGCTCTGGGGCTTCAAGGTGTTTGTTTCACCTCTTTGTTTCAAACAAGAGAACAATAAGTACTAATGGGACAGGTTTAAGTTTTGAAGAACAGGGAGATTATTATTTAAAAATCAGAGCCCAATCTTGACATTATTAGCAATACCATACTGCACTTCATTTTTTCCCTCCAAAAATAATTGCACAAAAGATTCCTATTTTCCATGCAAGACTGCATTCATTAGAAGTTTGGGCAGGAAAATCAGACTCCTAAAAAACACCATCTGTTTGTATATGCACAAACCTGCTTCAAAAACACTCAGGAATTTCAGATGTTCAGCTTTTTGTTTAAAAACAGAAGGGAAACCCTACTGGATTGTACTCATGTATGTATTTATGTAAAGGTTTAAGAACTGCATAAAAAGCACTTATTTTTAAAGTTTTGATGAGAGGTTTTGTAGAGAGTAACAAGACAAATACATGAATTACTAAAACAGGAGTCACATTTATCTGACTATTCCTAGGAAAATTAGAAGCCAAAGGGGTCTCAAAGGAGCATTTTTGGCTTGCTTACTTAGCTTACACTTGAAAGATGGCAATATTTGTATCCTGAAACTCAGCAGCTTTCTGAACAGTTGGTGCACTGACATTTTAGTGCCAACCCCAAGAACACCATTTCCAGCAATGGCATTTCTAGGGAAATTGTTACAACTTCCCACATTCAGAGGCAGGGACAATCAGTCGTTTCCCAAGCAGAGAATAAACTTATTAACCAAAATGAAACTGAAAAAGTGGTTGATTAAAAAAGCTTTTGTCACAGACCTCTACTGAATGATAACTCAGAACAGTCTTTACCACAGCTCAGAAGTTAACAGTATTTTCAATCAAACAAGACTGTGACATTTTCAAATTAAAACAGCATCAAATACTGTGTCTTCTTAATTAAGACATCCTTTATTTATCAGCATCAAAACTACACTTCCCCCAAAGAAAGGTCAGTTCTCACTATCTTTATTTAGATTTGGATTTAAGAAATTGCTGAAGTGTCCTCAGTATTTAGAAAATGTATCGAGCCTCATTTTGATAAACTGCATTTTAAGTCTTGCAATCATAAATCTGTAATTTTTCCAACTGCTTTCATGCACTAGAAAGTCTTTGATTTCTCCTATCTAGCAAAATTATTTCCTTTGTAACAATCAGAAATCCACTAAATATTTTGCAAGTATAATGGCTCCTAATAAAAAAATGAAAAAAAAAAATACAGGATTCAGACACTGAAGAAAAAGACACTTGAGGAAATTAATATATTTAATACATTTATTTTATGGTATTTTTATTCAGGATGGAGTGGCTTACTCATATCAAAATCAATTTTCCAATATAGTCAGACTGATGCAGATAGTCCCATTAGTGCCAAGTACAATCAGGGTTTCACGCTGCTTATTACTGGGAGAGGTGAAATAGTTTATGTGGGTTAAAGAAGGCAAGAAGCTGAACAATTTCTGCTACTTTTAAGTAAAGATCTATCACCCTTATTCACTAAAGCTTCTGTGTATGTTCCAGGGCACAATGTATTTTTCAATCATAAAAATAGGGGGAGAATTAACCAGTCTGAAGAATTTATGCTCTGGAAGAGTCAAAACAGACAAACTGGACTTAAGAGAAGGCAAATAAACACATTAGACTGAGTAAATTGAGACATTTTGTGTGATCCTATGAGGTGTAAAATCCACACTGTAAGACCTTTGCTGTTGCAGCCAGCCAAGCAGCCAGTATTGCCAAATTATTTTCATGCCATTGCCTGTATCAGTTATTATGGTACTTGACCTATGAACTATTTTTAACAAACATTATGCTCTCTTTGGCATCACAAGACATTTTATAGAAAGCCAAATAAATCCAAGGTAGGAAACACTTACTGAAACCATAGAAGCACTCCTGTATTCTACAAAGCAGGAACTTCAGATAGCATCTCATATATTTATACACACATTTATTTATTTATTCATATCAGAGATTAATGAGTAATAAAAATAATGAGTTCTCAGGGTATCACTATTGTCTCAAGTTACAAAGAGAAAGGATTTCACATGAAAAGGTTTTTTTTAAGTATTTTTCAGCGAATTAGTTTTATAGCTCTAAAAATTTGTCCATATGAGACCTTAAAAGATTTTACTCAAATACAATTTTTCTTTTAGTAAGAAGAAAATCCCTCACAGTTCAAACAATAGGGATGACATATTGGAAGAACTGGCTCTTTGGGTTTTATCTGTACTTTAAATGTTTTTCCTTTTCTTTTGCAAGGCACATGTATGACTAGATTACTTTAAAGGTTAGATTTTGAATGCTGCTAGCTGTACCAGTCAGAGAGAAACAGGAAAAGTAACTTAATCAAAATTGTATTATCTATAATTTAGCATTTATTCTCCATTTTTATGTGTCTATATTACACAATATTTGCATTTCAAAGACCAAATCTCAAATTGCTAGATCATCAAAAATCCAAGTATTGGTAGAGGTGATTTGGTCTCACACGACCTTCAGTCCACATACACATGGCAATACAAGTGTAGCTGTCATGCAAATAATCTAGAATTAACTTCTCTTGTGGTAGCAAAGTAAATTGTTAACAATTTAATTGATTTCCTAGCATATAAATATTAGAAAGCTAAATTTCTAATGGTGAACCTTAGTTTTTAAGAATATATTTTGAGAATAGTAAGTTCCTGTAAAACATTCAATTATCAACAGAACCAAAACACAGTTCGATTTTACCACCATACAATTAACCTAAAGTACATTTCCGCACACAATTTCAGAAAAACCACAGCTTTTAAGAAAATATGACTGGAGTAATAAGTGTCACTCACTATCAGAGGTAGAGACTGTGACAAGCTCCAGAAAAGGGCACTGCTAAAGGCTTTTATTACTTTTTATGTACCATCACCCAATTGTTGTTACAGAAACTCAATTACCATTTGAAAGGTCATTTATCCAAATTATTCAGTGCTACAAAAGAAATCTAACGTGCAAACAATTTAGATAAGGAATCCTACTGATCTAGTACCCCAAGTTGCCTGCCATTTGTCAATTGGATTCAACTTTTTCAGGTAAGTGTTCATTGTCTGTAGAAAAAATAATTCCATCAAATGCATGCTGACAGCTACAGTAGCTGATTAAAATCAGACAAATAAATTTTAATACATCTTACAGTATCTGCCAGAATTTTTTTTTAAATTATTAATACCATAAGAAAAAATTTAAAAATTGAAAGGTGAATACTGTACAGTATACTTTGGTTGTTCCCTCATACTTGGACAAGTAATTTTTCCAATTCAAGTACATGTGTTTACATATATATATATATATATATATACACATACACACACATATATATGTATATATGTACACAGAGACATAAAAGTGCTCTTAACGAATATTATTTTAATAACAGATCTTGTTATCGAGGCATATCTGCCCATAGTAAATATATTCTCTGCACATGCACAGAAGCAGCTTAAGTTTATCCTCTGAGTTCTCAAAATCTCATCCTTCACCTAATTTCTTGCTGAAAAAGCTACAAGTGTGGAACATTCTATAAACACCATCAGTCTGGGACCAACTACTCATTTTGACCAAGGTGGATGGGTCACCTTCTTCAGTGCTTAAGCCAGAAAAGGAACATACAGAAATATTTTGTGCCATCAGAGGGGAAAACCCCAGGGCAGGTGGTGATTGAGCTCAGCAATAATCCCTCACCAGGAAGGGCACAGTGAACACTTTGAGCAGGCAGTTAGAGGAGATGACCACCAAAAATCCTTTCCAGCCTAAATCATGTGCAGGGTTTTTGAGGAAGTAGCAAGAGGCAACAACATCAACTAATTACCCAAGCAACACAAGGAAATACAAGTTTATCTCTTGTTATTTCCTTTCTACTACTTTCTGTTTTGTCATTAACACGAACAATAACTTACAGATCAGTTTCCTGATCTAGAAATGAAAGCGAAGTTCATTTCTCTTGAGGGTCCTCATATGTTCACATTCAAGCACATTTTTAAGTGAACAGAAGAAAAGAAAGTCGTAAATCTGAGGAACTGACCATATTTGCAATGAGGACATAATTTACTCTGACACTCTGTTGGTGAAAATAAGCTGAATATCTAAAGAAAGTCAAACTTAGTTTTCAAGAAGACTTGAAATCAGTTTTACAGTGAACTAAGTGTAAAGTACAGTTTTCATTTTACAATTTTTTAAAATAAAATAATTGAAAAAAAAGCGCTAAAGCATAAAAGTTTAAGTCTTAATTAGCAAACTCAAGGTAGGCTGGATATGCCATCTGTTTTACTGGAGCAAATGTTGGAAAGAAAGCATTGACTAAAATCCAAGTAATTTTAACAAAGCCTAGTCTTCACTTACAAGTGAAGATACTTATTCATGGAAATTTTTCTGGCATTTCTCAGTATTAAAACACACATACAAAATTATCAGTGATCCTAAGAAGTCAGGAAAAACTGTAGTAAAGTGATAATTATTCTCAAAAAGAGCTATACTTAGTTCTGAAGCATGTGTTTAGGGAGTTACAAAGAAGCTATATTTGTTTACATGTCACTGCTAGCATATTCTAATTTAGTAACAAACATATTTTGCAAGAGGAATATTGTAGTGTCAAAAAGGCATTGGCAAAATATTAGACAAAGAAATAGCTACTTTCAGAAATAGGCATTCAGTACTACAATATGCAATGCTAAATATCTTTGCATATCTTAGCTGCATTTATACCTAAAAGAGAAAAGTTTCTGCCAAGATCAAGAAACAACCTGGAAGATATTCCTGGATCAAAAGCTATTTTTAATTTTACCCAAAAATGCATCCACGTGCAAAACAATGGTATTGATATCTAGAGCAGAGTGCCTGCAATGTATTTGCAGTTTGACAGGAGCTGTGTGCATGCTGGGGTTGAAAGGGCAAATTTGTTCAGCCAGAGAAAACACAGAGGATGAGAGACTGAGGAGTTGCACATTATGATGACATTTGCAAAATGATGGCCAAACAAGTCTCACTGGTGCAAGTTTTTCATGTTTTGTCAGTGAACTTACCCACAGAGTACTCAGCAAACAAATCAATGGAAAGAAAAGTTTAGCATTTACAGGGCCACTTCCTTAATATGTGAGTCTAAGTGTATCTCCTACCAAAATTTATCTTTCAGTGACATAGGTATAAATTCAGTCTTGTCTCACAGGAGTGTTGTGAGTATTAACCATCCCATAATATGTCTTAGGTCCTTGCAGAAGGACCATTAGTTTGAAATTTCACAGTTAGTAATCCTATATATTAGTAACACAAAACCTATTTAAACCATTTTCTTCAAAATACGAGAATAATTTTCTTAAAGAAGAATATAAGATCCTTCTTCATTTCAAATTCTGACAATAAGCTACGGTTTTATTATAAAAATTATAAACTTATTTTCCTGTTTAAAATTGGAAGTAAAGATCATTGAACGTCACTTTTTTGTCAATTGCTATGTCTACACTCTCAGCCATTTCTGCTTTTGACAATGTAACATAAGCATAATTTCTTCTGGTACTAAATACATTATCTTTTTAGTAGCTAAACTTACTATATGGTATTTCAGAGATAAAGATGGCAGAAGAACACAAACTTTTTTGTGCCTTTTAAAAATAGACTACATTCCTAGACATTTATTACTGTTTTCTAAAGACAACAAAACATTGATTTACATGTTCATTCATTCTATGAAGACTATGATTACTTCAAACATATTTTTCTTTCCTGTTTTTTCCTTTTTTTAGTCACAATGTTCTTTAAATTACACCCAAATCACACAGATAAGCATTCCTTATGGATTTTATTGTGGTTCCAGTTAATCTCAGAATATATCAACATCAAATTTCTTGTGTCCTGCATTTAATAATAACATAAGCATCTCTTCTGGACTGCAGAACCTGCGGCAGCTGCCTGAGTCAGGAAGAAGTCTGTTGGTTCAGGGTATGAGCAGCCACAGCAGTGTCAGCATCCTGCTAACCTCAACTTCTACCTGAAAACACAGCTTTTGTCATTACTTTAATAGTTTAATACATCACCTTCGTTCCACATGGCACCAGCACACAAACCACTCTGCACAGATCTTGCAAAGTAATGGCCAAAGCCCAAAACAGCTCCTGTCAGGGTTGTGCCTCTCCAGGGGAGGAGACAGAAGCATGTCCTCATCTGTTTATGGAAAATGAAGACTGTGTTCCTTTTAGCAACATTCCAAAGCAATTTTAGATGAGAGTGATGCTTTTGTGGCCTAGAAATACACTTTTTAAAAATCTGAAAAATCTTGTAGGATTTTCTAGAAGCTGAGAGCCAGATAAGAGATTCACAAATAAATCTATGCAGCATAGAACAACAGAATCAAAAATAATCCAATCAGGAACAGAAAGCAGATAAATGGATGGGGCCTGTCAACTTTAAACAGCAGATTCCTACAAAGCTGGCAGAGAAGTAAACAAAACCTACCAACTGTGTTGAGAAGGACTAAGCTATCCAACAAAAGACAAGAAACTGAGTACTGTGAAGTCTGTTAACAGGTTTCTGCCACTACAACCCAACAACAAACCAATATACACAAGTCTTAGATGCGGCTCAGAAAGAAAACAGCCTGTGAAGATATCATTTCTGCAATAGTGAGATGCATTTTCTCCTCAAACCAAGGATGCATCATCCGTATATTGCTCAAACAAGCCAGACCACAGAGTAGTAACATCCTAAGAACAACAATTTCCTCATACATTTAAGAGTCATGGAATACTGACCTTAACATATCCACATTCACCAGCTTTGCTCATTGTCTTATAAAAGAATGGAGGCTGACACAGGGGAGCAGGAACTGAAATGATCTTGAAGATATCCAAGAGTGCTATTGATTTGCTTTTTTATTCCAGTCCATGCTCAATGTGAAAATTAGATTAACTTAGTCAGCTAAATATATTCTTGGAACCGAGTTGATGGGTTTAGCTATTAAAAAATAGGAAGGGAAGCAAAACAGGAAAAAAAAATAAGCTGCATTTAAAATATCAGCCTTACCTTGGACAGTTTGTGAGATTTAATTTTTACTTTGGAAGTAGTGGAGATTCACTACTTTTGCAGCGAGGTTGTGTTGGTTTCATCTAATGTTATTGCAATAATAGGTAATTGCCTGTTTTGATTTACTCTAACAAAAAAAAATGAACAGAATACAGTTTTTATTTGGTATAATTTTGTATATTTTCTGAAGGCAATTGATGGGATTATTTCCTGCAGATGTTTAAAGAAGGGTGTCACTGCTTAAGAAGGCCTCTGAAGTTACCTGTGTATAGAACTATTCTCCACTCAATTCATATGCAAATAGACAATTCATTCCAGAAATCAAATATGGAAAGCTACAAAGCCACCTGCTCATCAATGGTGACGGATATCACAGAGTTGAATTAACTAGTCATTATCCCAGCTACAACATCTTTCAAATGGAAGAGAGCAACAAGCAATGAAGTAAACAAACCACAACCCTCGCCAATCTGTCTAGAACTGTAGACTCTAATGCACTTGCAAATTAGATTCTAGAACCCATCTCACTCACTTGTACAGGACTTGGTGGAAAGCTTCTTCATCAGCATTGAACACGTCTGAATAGGTTTCATATACCAGCTGACACTTGCAAAAGATGTACTCCTTATCCTTTAATTAAAAAATACTTCTTTTAGAAGACTTTTTAGATGGATCTTGCATTCAATTCTTTCTGATTATCTAGGATATTCATTAGACTGAAATTTTTTGCATGCATTTAAAATTTATCTTTCGTGCTTTTTCAGGTCCCAAAGGACTCAATTAAAGCATGATTCTAGTATATTAGTAACAACACTTTTTCTTGAAACTGTGAAACTTTTTTCCAATCAAAAAATGCCTGTACATTCAGACTTAGCCAATTTGTAGAAAAATAGACTCCTTTAGATGGAAATTTGAATAATTAATCTGTTCTCTAGAAGTTCATCCTGCAAATGTCTGTCCCATTCCAGACCTGTGCTTCCAAGCAGTTTCCATGTTTCCCACAACCAGCTCAGCATCTCCCAGGATTCATGGGATGTCAGAATTCACTGCATCTCCTGTTGAATCCTCTGGCCACTCAGTGCAGTCAGGTGCAAGATGCTGGCTTTCACTGACACTCTCCACAGCTAAGCAGAGCAGACCCATTGCACAGCAGGAGTGAATTCCTTCACAGGACTCACTGCTCCATATGTTACAGCTACAATATGTTAAGATTCACGGCTGCCACATGGCTGCTTTGGACATCTGTAAATCTGGGTTTGCAGGATATTTCCACAGCAGGAGAAGTGCTGGGAAGCACAGGCTGGCATACTTTCAAATGCAACATAATTTCTCAGTACCTTGCCAAGGGTTTTGTCAAGTGTAATTTAAAGCCTTGCAAATAACCTGACTTTTACCACTTCCTTTGGGAAGTGAATACACAGCTTATTTTATTTCACTGATGACCACCCAGCATGAGGGTAGGACACTATAACACCACAGAACTCCACTCAGAGAAGATAAAATCCAAGGACTGAAACTTCCCTATAGCAGATACATTATTCCCTCATCTCTCAAAGGAGCTGCAGATTTTGTCCATTTGCTCACTCCCTTCACATTCACACACACACACACAGTTTCCAACCCTTCCTTGTGGGATCTGTTTCAACATATGAGATCCCAGGAAAATAAACCCCAATGATCATCTCATATGCTGAAGATGATTGTATTTTGCTGCTACACATTTGGGGATGTGTAAGAAATCAAATGAAAGCAGCATCCAAAGCCAAATGAACAGAGTTTCTCTCTGCTACATCCCACTGGGCAGTAAAAATCCTTCTGCAGAGATTAGAGAAAGGACAAGGCTTTGTCTGTGCACAGAGCAATGAAGCAGATCCTGTAACTGTGTCACCATAAATGAATTTAATGTTGTTTGGAAGAGATTTAGGAATTGTGGTACTGAAGATTTACAAGCAATGCCATTAGGAACAGACACTTAAATTCACAAACAACAGATGAACATTAAACATGTTTATAATACTATAAACAATGTCCCCTACATGACAAAGCTGGAGAAGTTGCTGTAACTCACCTCCATATTGGTATATTGTATGGCATGCATATATATCACATGGATAGATATTATTTTCTGTACTGTTATTATAATGCAACTTTTTTTTTTTTTTTGAGAGGGGCACAGACACCCAGGTAAGAAAATCACAGACGTCACCAATATATAAAAGCACTTCAGTGATACTCTGAACAATGAGAGAATGTGTATTTTTTAAGCTTTAATAGAACTTGAAACTCTACAATCAGCATTTCAAAAATTAACATTAGACCTCTTTATTATTAGATAGCAGTAATGAGCCTTTTTTGTTATTTCATGGTTGGATTATTAAACTACATTGGGCTTTTGCCAGATTTTTAGACTTTTACTTGAAGCTGCAAGGAAATGTTTAATGACTTCAAAACCAAATGAGATACTATCTGAGAAATATGCAGTTTGTTGAGACAATGGAACTGAATCTCAGAGGACAGTCATATTTTGTGGTTATTTCTACAACCTATTATAATAAGCCTTGGACAGTGTATTAGTAAGTTAAAGTATTAATTATTTTGGAAAAAAAGCGAAGCACAGCTTATCACCCTGGAACTACGTTTTGAGAAATTACTGTTTTTCCTTGGAAATATAAAGGAGTGTTTTTAAACAAAAACAGTAGGTAATTTTCAAAAATACCTCTTTGATATGGCAATGAGTATTTTAAAGAAACAATGTTGAAACATTTGTTGAAACAAAATGTTAGAAACTTTAAGTGTTGACTTATAAAACATTGAAATACTGGTATGGAAAAAGACAATGACAATTTTTTTTACATTTATTAGTGCAGAGTTTCAGAGGATCCTATTACTGGCACAAATGAAGCCATTTCTGGTGCCTGACTGCCACTGCATGACTACTTAAAAATTCAGTGAATAGTCTTTCCATATCTGAATGATCTCTGGGGCAGCAGCCAAGGCCTTTAGATGAAGAGCTCAACTTCTGGATCTAGTCAGAAAAAGCTGGCAATATATTTTAAACAGCCAACAAAACACCACCTAATTTAATTCTATTTACTTAAATCTAAATGTTTAGTGGGAAATCTCACATTTTCTTAGAAGATAGCATGTAACACAACCAGAAATGTACCTCAAACTCAGCTCTTGTGCTTGGGCTCTTTTTCCTTTGGGACAAACTGTTCAGTGGCATCCAAGAGGTCCCAGAGCCTGGGAAGGTTATTCACCTGGGGAGCCCCTCCTGTGATGCACAGTCCTCGAAGAAGTGATACAGTGATACAGCACTTCTTCCACTCCCCATTGCAATCAGGCAGTAAAAGACTGCAGAAAGCTTCCACCAGTGGTACCATCCTCGACATCTCTGCTGCCTTGACCCACAAGCCTGAGTATGAAAACAAATGTTTGTACACCAGACACTCATTCACAGCATTTAGTGACAGCTGTTGTTTACACTGCAGAAGCTGGCAGAGCAGAAGGGACAGTGCTATTCTGGCACTTGAATAATAACTACTTTTCCTGAACTCTAGCATTTGACATTGAGGCACTGTGCTCAGAAATGAAATCATGATGACATTATGGCACATGAAACTGCACTGAATTATTACTAGGGCAATTTTCTAATGCAACAATTTAAAATGCATCATTTAAACTCAGTTGAGCACATTAGCACTACAATTTGATGTGTAAAAAATAAAAATTAGCACCTGAACGCATAAGCAAGGAGGTATGGAGTGCAGAATACTGTAAAACAGTTTCCACTGTATTCATTCTAGAACAGCTCTGGAAATTTAACTGGAATAAGATATTAGC
Organism: Sturnus vulgaris; assembly: GCF_052056855.1. Classification (NCBI taxonomy): domain Eukaryota; kingdom Metazoa; phylum Chordata; class Aves; order Passeriformes; family Sturnidae; genus Sturnus; species Sturnus vulgaris. Next base: position 16,845,870 of record NC_142246.1, read on the forward strand.
CACAATAAGAATCAGATATTTTGGTTATGTAAGGTATCGAGTGCACCCTCAGCAAGTTTGCAGATGACACAAAGATGGGTGGTGTAGGTGATACAACAGGAGCACAAGATGTCATCCAAGGGGACCTGGACAAGTTTGAGAAGCAGGACCATGGACACCTCCTGAAGATCAACAAGTTCAACGTGCTGCACCTGGCTCAGGGCAATCCCAGAGATGAGCACAGACTGTGAGAAGAACCCATTAATAGCAACCCTATGAAGGAGGACTTGGGCATTCTTGCGGATGAAAAGCTGGATCTGAGCCAACAGTGTGCACTCACAGCCCAGAGGCCAACTATATCCTGAGCTGAATCCAAAGCAGGGTGGCCAGCAAGTGGAGGGAGGGGATTCTCCCCCTTTACATCAACCTCCATGAGAGCCCACCTGGAGTGCTGCATCCACTTCTGGGGTCCTCAGCACAAAAAAGACCTGGACCTACTGAAACAGTTCCAGAGGATGTCACAAAGATGATCAGAGGGCTTTAGAAACTCTCCTAGGAAAACTGGCTGAAAGCTGGGATTGTTCAGCCTAGAGAAGAGAAGAGTTTGAGGAGACCTCATGTGGCCTTCAAGGACTTGAAGAGGGCATGTAAAAAAGTGGGAGATCAACTTTGTAGGTGGGCAGATAGTGACAGGACAAGGGGGAATAGCTCTAAACTAAAACAGGAGAAATTCAGGTAAGATGTGAGAAGCTCTGTGGAGGAGGCACTGGAACAGGTTGCTCCGACAAGCTGTGGATTGCCCCATTCCTGGAAGTGTTTAAGGCCAGGTTGGATAAAGCCCCAAGCAACTTGATCTACCCAGGCTGGCACGGCTGCCAATGGAAAAAAATAATAAATTAAAAAAAATAAATAAATAAAAAAAAAAAAAAAAAAAAAAAAAAAAAGTTTTTCCAAAGACTTACAAATACAAATCTCTAGGCTAACTCTTCCTCACAGTTCTTTTTTTCCCTAGGTGGAATTCTGTGCTCTGTATCTGTCTGCCTGTCTCTCTATCATCCTTCTAAAATGGGGAAGGAAAGTAAGAGAGATAAAAAGGAAAGTTTCATTAATGAAGTTTAAGACAGAACTAAGAGGGCAAGCAGAGCGATCTCCCTAGACAGCATCTGTTTTGAATAGCTTCTCACTGTCTGAATTCCAGAACTGCCAATACCCTGTAATAAAATGTTATGAATCAAATCCTAAAAAATAGATTAAATGAAGTTTATATACGCCTTTGCAATCTTTAATACTTAAGAATTTACAGCTTGGTTTTAGAGAAGAATTAGCAATTTTAACCAACAAAATAATACATATAAACACAATACTATATTCACCAGAATTCGGTGGTTTCTTTTAAAACTACAGTCTGGTGTTGATAGCATCTTCTTTTGTTTTATGTAGTGAAAGTCAGATATCAGAAGTTGCTAACCTTAGTCTAGCAAAGTGTCCAGTTCATAGAGATCTAAATTGAAATCCTATACAAAGGACAAAAGGAGTTGATAGCAAGTGTAGGTGATGCCGAGACAACTAATTTTTTCTGCCTATCCTGTTCTCCTTTAAGCACTTGTTTCCTATTTTCAGTGTTGTGACAGGGCAGCAGTTAAAGAATATTTAACAGATAATGAGAGCACTGAGTGGATTGAATATTAAACCATAAGAAAGTTCATAGAAAACAATAAAATCTGACAGCTTCTGTCTTGTGCTGCATTTCCGAAGGATGGGGTGGAGAGAGAAAATCATGCATAGGTCATATAATCATCAGAAAGAAAAGGCAATTCCTAAGTGGCACTTAAATAACAACCCTTGGAAACCAGTAAACTTTTCTCAACTCCCTATAAGCTGCTCCTATGCATTCCTTAAGAAGTGTGACCCTTTAATGCTCAGTCACTCAAAACATACACTTTCTTAGGCTCAAGACACTTCATGAGTGGCTGTTTTCTCAAAATTCCTTTTTCTATTACCTGTTCCTGAGAAATCCAGTTTTCTGAAAGCTTTCTGAATAATATACTTAGCATCAAAAGCAACCCATAAACTCGTAACGATATCTTGAGAAAACACTAAAATAGAAGTAATCAAAATCCCAAAAGACATAAACAGAGAAAATGTTACCCAGTAACATGTAAAATCTGTGCAATTTGAATAAGCAAGAAACTTTTTGAAAAACCTTGAACTTTACCAAAGGCTAAACATAGTATGTTCACTATTTAAAATTGTTAACACAGGGCTCTAATATTTTCAAGAGTTGTACTTCAGCTACAGCCTGTCCAAGTCTACAATATTTCTACAATGTGAAGGGAGTTGCTACATGCAAAAATTAAGCATAACCTTCAAACTTTAGAATGAAGCAGTCCAGTCAGGTAATGGCTAACAAAGTTTTTCAAATCTGTTTTATAAGTGAACAAAAAAACTACTTTTCTATGTGCATCTAGTAATAGAATCCAAGAAAACTGGCTTTAATCAGAGCCACCTAATGGTACTCTAGAAATTACACAACTCTGAGCAGCCAAAAATTAAGCTGGATGTCATCAGACCTAATATTTCCAAGGATTAAAATGGTACCGTTTGTGAATGCATATTTTTAATGCTGATTACACTTAATTATTATAATCATAAATAGAATTAATGAGCAATTTGTATACTAGTTTGTTTTAAATAATTTCACATTATATACTTATAGAGGCTTACATTTTGTCTTTAGATGAGTCTGTATCATAGAAGCCTTGAGGTTTTCACATTATGTGCCTGCTAAACACTTTTGAAAAAACCACAGATGCATTTCAGATGGCTACCTCGTTTTGTTAGGTAAGTAACATGAGAATCATTTGCCTTTATTTTCTCCTAGTATGGCCACAGAACAGGCTGTCCATAATTAAATTACCCAGGCTTCACAGTCTGTCAGTATTAGTGCTCCTCTCGAGAAATATTGCATGTGTGGCACCTGCAGTCAGAGCAAAACATAACAAACAAAGGAATGTACTGTGAGAAAGGACCAGTCCTGCATCCACACTTTATAGTAGGAATTTTCTCTTTTCTTTTTAAATTAAGATTTTTAGATATATGCCTCTTTCCTTCATGTGTTCCCATAAAACTTTTAAGAACTTGGAGGAACGTGGTGGGTGGAAATCTGTGAGATACACTGGGCTCATTTAGGGACTACCCACAAATAAGCAAATATTCATTGCTCATTTTATGGACAAGCTAAAGTTGGGCTTTGGGAGTAATCTAACTTTTTAAATGGATTTCAAGGGAACTAAAATTATGTGTCACCCCTGTTTACTCAAGGTCAGTGAAAATCCAGCTATTTGCATCTATAGCAAAATGCATGTTCTCTTAACAGTCTTCATAATCAAGGAATGAAAATAATTTTCAAGGTTCATGCAATAAAATGTCATTGTGAATAACAGTTATAAGCTGTCCTAGTTATTTTGAGAGTGGCAATAAAGACTTTCATTTTTTATTGCATTTTTTACTGCATTTTTTTATTGCGTTTTTGGTTGCAGAAGAGTCAAGAATCACATTAAAAAATATATTTTAAAATCCTCACATGTTCTCTCTTGATTATCATTTGAAAATATGAAGGTGTCCTGCAAATCTTTTCTTCAAGACAACTCTAGTCTTATGATGAAAATAAGTTATTATGTGCAAATTTTTATTCATAGAAAAATTGAGGCAAGTCATACAAAAAAGAGACAGGTAGGATCTAAAGAGGTTGAAAGGTGCAGCCTCAGCTTGGGGCTGCACTCCCCAGGCACAAAAGGTCTGCAGATGTTGCCAGCTGCAGGGAAGGTGCTTGGATGGATTTAAAAGGAATTTAAAGCCAAGTATTTGAACTCCTAGCCTTTCTAGCAATTTATAGTCACAACCATGTTTATTTAATTGCTCTGTAAAATGATCAAAATTAACACTTTCATGCAGCAGTCAAAGTTAGTCATTTGTTCAGTTGTTCTCATTCTGGGTTTTTTTGGGCAAATAAATCTGAAGAAAGCAAAGCACCAAGCAGGGCAGGGAGTGTCAAGAGCTTGCAGGGTATATGTTAATTCCCACATATCGCTGCCAACACAGCAGAAAGTGCTAATTGAGGCCAATGTCAGCAGAAATGTAAAATATGCAATTTGAGAGCCCGCAGTTGCAAGCTACTCTACATGACAGAGTTTCAAGGCCTTGGTGAATAGGGCCACCCCTCTGAGGAGATGCTGGTAAGATCATAACTGCAGCTAAAGCCATGGGAGGCTCAATGCTATGATGATATTTGGGGGCTATTATCTCCAGGAAAGAGCAGATCTCCAAACATACTGAAATACACAACACAGAGGGACCAAAGAACTGCAAGTAATTCAAGTGTATTCAAGCTGAGACCTTCAGCTGGAACCCCTTTCCTGAGCAAATTAATAAACAGAAAGTCACACGAGAGAGTAAGCACATCTATGCTGAAAATATTAAGAATTGTATAAATTAGAGGTACTTCATCAAAGATTTCCATGAAAGGTTTCAAAAGAGAAATCAGGGCAAATAAAGAGCATTCATTCTGCTTGCATAGCTTTCCATCATCAATTATGCTGTGCCTAAGGGGTAAGCAGAGCTTTAGTAAATGACCATATTTTTCAATACCACTTAATGTACTTCTCTTACTTGAACTTATCTAATGGCTTTTGAAGCTAGCAATAACATTGTTAGCAGATGTGCACTCCCGTATTTAATTAAGCATTGTGTGAAAAACTATTTATGTCTGACAATAATTTCAGTAGTTATTCCCTGCCCTTTTCATCCTTGGGAAGACTTGGACAACTTTCCCTATTTGTTTTCCTTGCTCCGTTTATAAGCCAGTGTCCATTAACTATCTATAGTATTTGTTTTCCAAAAGTATTCTAAAGTTTTTAATTTCTCCTCACAAGAAAGCAATTCCATTCCAAAAAAAAAAAAAAAAAAGAAAAAAAGAAAAGAAAGAAAGTAAGAAAAGAAAAGAAAAGAAAAGAAAAGAAAAGAAAAGAAAAGAAAAGAAAAGAAAAGAAAAGAAAAGAAAAGAAAAGAAAAGAAAAGAAAAGAAAAAAGAAACACATATGCCCTTTCTGAAACAAGTAGACAGAGAATTTATTAAGAGCATAAGTAACATTTTGTTACATATTTCCTTTCCATCCAAGTTCCCAAGGGTATATATGCAAACAGGACTAAGAGTGCCTAATTCTGAATACATACATTAGTCATGTGTATAATCTACCTTTATTAATAGGTTTTGGGGTTTTTTTACTTTCTAATTATTAAGACTTGCAATCTGCTGCTAGTATGTCCACTGAGTTTTAGATTTAAATATGGTGATTAACTTGGGGAACTTCAACAAAATCGCTATTTTACCATTAAAATTTTCTCCCAGCTAATTTATGAATGTGAAAAAAATCTCTTTCCATCTCTTCCTATTAATTCTCATCCCTTTTTTCTTTTATTTAGCCTCTTGCCAGTCTAGAAGTCCACCTTTCCTGTTAATCAATTTAAAATTTTTAGTGAGAAGATTTATCTAAATTTTTTTCAAGTGTTTATTGAACTTCCATCAATTCTAGGAAGCTTACCTGAAACCTTACCCTAAATTCTACCCTAATTAATGTCCTAGGGCTCAATTTCTTTGTTATATTTATTCTTTCCTTTTGCAACACTATTTTATTGATCTAATCACTTCCCCGTTTTTGTTGTATACATCAGATTTATTAGTCTGTAATTTCTGAAATGTTTTAAAGACCATTTTTACTTTCTCTCGTTGCTTTGGCACTGGGGTCAGTTTAAGCAAGGAGCTATGCACCATACTGAGCAGTCTGGCAACTTCACTACCTTGCAGTTTGGCAAGTTCAGAGACTTCATTGACTCCAGCAATTTGTTGCTATTCTTTTTACAAACTTATTTTGTTTTTATAGAGGCTGGCATTGGAAGAATTAAAATTCTGTAGGAACATCGAGGAGCTGTTTTGCAAGAGGCAAGCACACCAATGGCTATATGGGAGGGAGACTTAAAACATCATTTCTCTGCCTTCTTTGGCCAATAATTTCATTCCACATTTCTTCCACAAAAGCAAAATCTCTAGACATAAAATTATCAGGCTGTTTTGGGGAGTCATCCATTCTCTCTCATTCAAATTATTCCACTTTTCACAGTAAGTATTAGATTGGGGCTGAGCACAAGAGAAATCAGAGTGAATGGAATATTGGTCTCCAATATAATGATCTCTGATATCTCATGTTCAAAAAGAGAAACCTGCTGACGCTTTCTTTAGAAATACTGATTAAACATGCCTTACATTTTTAGTATTTTAGGTATTTTAATGTTTTAAATGCAAGATAAGAAGTTCGATGCTATCAATTAAATGTTCTCTATTTAACATTGTTTCTCCTTTTCTCTCAGATAATAAGGTTAAAAAATTACCCTGCTTTTATTTGTGCACACTGTCATGTTATAAATCTACAACAAAAATAAGAATAAAATTAATGTAACTCAACTCCACATCTTTTCCACATTTCAGTCACTATTAGGCTGCAGTCTTTTGAAAGCTTTTGCTTTGCTCCAATATACCTATGAAATTCATGTGCATTTTTTATACCTTACCTATGACCTCAGTTTTCACAGAATTTTTTAGTCTTACTGTGTCTTACTGAGCTATGACTTTGGAATAAAATGAAAGAGGAGCTACATCCATTTTTCTGTACTAAGACCATTATGATGCCTGTCAATAACTATGGAGAAACACCATTATGCACAGAGCATTAACACATTAAGGCATTAATGACTCCTTTGAAACTATTCCTATCTGACTTTTGATTTCTACTGAAAAAGGCCATCATGCATATTAACGAGATTACCCAAATCGTTATATCTGCAGAGGTGTCATTACTCAGACTCTTGACTACATGAGTACATAATTTAAAAAAACCTCCCAAAGTAATAGTCCCGTAGCAAATTATGACTCTTCTGGAATAAAAATGTAGCAATAGGCAAAACCTCAGTCTGCAAAGGCTCACAGGACACATTAATGCTCAAAATCCCCTTAAAGCGAAACAAAAGGTAATGATACAGAGATTGAAGGGGTTGGGTCTTAATGTTACAGCTCTCTTGGGCTGAGCAAGTACAAAGGACAGGAGCTATGACTGCCTAGGACTACTCCTGCCACATACCTGTTCCTCCCTAGTCACCTAATCTCAGTCACCCAGGTCACAAATCAGACCCGCCAACATGGCAAACATGCAGCTTTCAAAATTCTCTCCGGATGCAGGAAAAGAAGTCAGGTTTTCAGGGAGTGAGTGCCTCAAGGTCTGTCACCATGATAGGAGGGGAGCCAAAGATAAAGAGGAGAAAGTTTTGGGAACTTCTTGGTGCCCGTGAATGTGATTCTGAAGTAGGACACACTTGGGAGAATAAAAGACTTCAGAATGATTTGGGGAGGGGGGAAAGGACAGTGCTTCAACTGAGAGGGACTGTACCCTTCCTCCAAGGCTTTTTGGATTGACTGCAGAAGTCAAGGCTACAGAACTTTTTTTATTAAAGTGTACATGCAATAAACTAACAGTAGGACAGTTTCTGCATGTGCTAAGTCTCTAGCCAGTGGATATACTCGGTATATAAGAAAGAGGTCTGAGTCTGAACCCTTCTTGAGTATACACACTTGGGAAAATTGTAACAAAAATATGCAGAAGGGTGTTTTTCCTGCCTCTCTTCCAAAGGATGGGTTTCTCCATTCTGGGAAGAATGATGGCTGCTTAAGCAAACACACACCACTGCCTAGCACCAGGTACTCACAGGAGCACAGGATGCTAAGTTCATATTTAGATGCTTCCTTGGAAGCTGTCACTTGCTGTTGGGATTGTGCTGTACCATAAAACTGCTCTATGCCTAACAACTGATTTTTGGTGTCTTAAAAGCTACTAAAGTGAGGCTTGTTTCTGGAATGGGAGGAAAACAACAAAGGGAACCACTGTCAGTGGTTGGAGCTTTGCAGTAGAGAAACAAGCAAAACCATAAAAACTCACAAAACAGAGTAACAGTTATCTGCCAAACCATCCCACAACCACTGAATAAAAATAACTTAAAGCCAAGGAGCTGATGAGGCATATAATCTCTGTTCTTGAGGCTATTATTCAGAAATATCTGCTGCTGTGCATAGGCTACTGTATACGGATTTAAGCAAAAAGCAGGCTTATTTGGTTAATACCTGGCTACTCCAGCAAAGCAGTGGAAAATACCATGAAAATAATAAAACTCTTTATAAAAATCTGTATGTGATTCTAAGCAGTTCTTCATGCTGCTGAATTTCAAGAGCCTAGCAATGAAAAAAACACCTGAAAGCTTAGGGGAAAAACCAAAAAACACGGGGGAAAAAGTAAGAATAAATTTCATATCAAATACTTTATTGGGGAAAAAAAAGTCCAAATAAAAACAAGTGTGATTTGGGGCTCAAGGGGCTAGCAATCTCATGCAATCCATCATCACTGCTTAGAAGTTAATATTAAAAGATACCTTCATAAATTAAGTCATAATTATCTTAATAAGATTAATCTGTGTTTTGAATAAAGATTTTGATTTTCAACTTCTTCTTTTTTTTTTAAGTCTATTCACAAAGGCTGGAAGGTTATACAAAGTTATCATCATACATTGCCAGAACCTTATTTTCCTTATCAGAAAATGAAGAGCAGGCTTTTAATCAATGCAATTTATTTAATATTTCTGCACACACATAAACACAGTGTGTTTCTGCAGACTACCATAGTTCAAGTTTACCATAGTTTTGATGGGTTTAAATACATGACAGTTATATCTCTATGTATATATCTATGTAGTATAATACATCTATGTATCTATCTGTGTTATATATCTATCATAGGCCTTGTAAAGGCACATGCTGTTAAATCCCAAGTGTTCAAGTGATCAGTTATATATCCCAGCTCCAGAAGGAGTTTAGTCAACAGAGGCTAAAGGGCCATGTACATTCCTGGTTCAGACCTTTTCCAACAACAGCTGGTCCTTCACAGAGAAGTGTCACCCTAAACATTCACTGGCCCAAGAATCCCAACAATCTCTCCAGTCTAAGCCATAAGAAATCTCAGTGTTCTTTTCAGGAAAAAATGAGAGATATGTATACAGATCAGATATGTATTAAAATAATTAGCTCCTTGGGGAGCAAAGGAAATAGAACTCCAGAGTACCAAAAGCATCAAAAGAGCCAAGATAAGCCTTGTTCATGGTCATCAATGCAGAACTTTTGGGACCTGGCAGAATACCACTTGCTTTCATTATCCTGAAGGACTCTGAAAAGACTTCTTCCTCACTCTTACTGCTTAACCACTTCAGGGGATATTCTACCAATCACACAAGGATCAAGCTTCAAACCCTGACAGCCTCAGAAAACCTTGTCCCAAACTGAAAATAGATGGAGAAGGGGAATCGGTAATAAATTAAAATAAAATTGCAGCAATGATTTCTCACGGATAGGGTGTCAAGATGCCAAGCATTTTTCAACATTAAGGTATTGTCGGGACAAAAATAAGATCACATTTAGGCTCAACAGATAACATAAGGACACAAAACATCTCAATACCAGCAAACCCTGTTCTTCCAATAAGGTTGAAGGTCTTGCTTGCTATACAAAGCTATTAAAAACAAACAAAGAAAAAGGTTTAAATTGCTTTGCATTCACAATTTCAACTCAGTTTAAATATCAAACATATCTCACTTTAAAAAAAAAAGTAAACAGACTGGGTTTTCCTCTCCATCATAACAGCTCAGAAGCAACAGAAATTAAAAGCACTGGAGTGAACATGGTGCTTTCTGGGCAAAGGTTAGACTTTTTCAAGGATTTCTGCAGCTTGGATCTCACCTATCACACTTTGTGCAGACAGACTACACAGCCAACATTTGCTGTGAAAACTCATAGAATCAATAAGAGGATCAAAAAATGAGAGTAGTAGACCAGACAATTACCCTTACAGACACATTTTCACTCAGGACATCAGATGGAATTATAACAACTTCAGTAGGAGAGTTTGCTAAGGGGTGCCACCTAAAGGCTTTCTTTTCTTGTATGCTGATCTAAATTTGTGCTGCTTCCAGAAGAAAGAACATTTATTTACTTGATCACTTGTTTTGAGAAAGCATGTTCCTATAAGCAAAGCCATTAATTAATAAAATATTTCTGAGAATTAGAAGTTCACTCTTATTCCTGAACCTATAGTCTTTCACTGAATACTTGCAGTCTAATAGAAATAGCTCCCTCCCTCTTGGAATCCATAACACTCAAGAGCAAAACCTCCCTGACTCTTTCCTGTTTGATTGCTCAGAAGTGGGCTCCAACTTTGAACAAGAACTTGGGTTACTGCCAATACAATTCATAGCTGTGTTAGTAATGATCATATGTGGTCTGTTTACATTCTTACAGCTTGCCATTTGTAAAGGACAAATTAATTCATTTCAGTGTGATGGAGAGAGGCTCTTCTACTACACAGATCCTTCTATCATTTAGTCACATACCTTTCATATCATCAGTGCCATCATGCAGACTGAATACGGGAGATATCAACAAAGCTGCCACACTTGGTGCTGTTGGAAGTTACTGAGGCAGATTTAAAAGAGTACAACAGGGCCTTGAGAGGCATCACAGAGCAGGAGAAAGAGCTCAGGAGATTATAAAGTTGTGGCAAACATGGTGGGGCACAGCTGAGTTATATTTCTATTATTTTGGTTAAAGAAACAGAAAAATAGAGAAAGGATCCATTTAGGTTGATCAAAGGAGAACAAAGGAATTCAAATGTGTAGTCAGCACATGACAATGTTCATAGAATCACAGAATGGTTTGGGCTGGAAGGGACATTAAAAATCATCTAGTTCCAGCTCCTGTGCCATGGTAGGAACACCTTCTACTAGACCAGGTTGCCTAGGGCCCCATCCAACCTGGCCTTGAACACTTCCAGGGATGGGGCATCCACAGCTTTTCTGGGCAACCTGTGCCAGTGCCTCACCATTCTCACAGGGAAGAATTTACTCTGCATATTAAACCTCAAGTTCCACCCTTTCAGCTTGCATCCATTACTTCTTGCCCTACCAGTGCAGTTCCTGATGAAATTCTTGATGATGAGGGAAAAAAACTAGGAATAAGACTTCCCTGTAATATCAAGAGTTCCAAACTGTAATGCAATATTATTGATACCTGGATCCAAATGATAGTCAAAACACTTCCTGAAATTAAAAAAAAAAATTAAAAAAAAAAAATTAAACCACTTCTTCTTGCCTTTAGTACAATGTCAAGCCACCACTGGTGTCTCCAGCAGGCACAAACATGTCTTGTCTTCATCTGCTCCCTGCTGACTGTGTGTATCAGCACACCAGCCTAGTTCCCTCCGAGGGGAAGTGCAGTGGGATGTAGCAGGAACCATGAGCAGCACCTCCCATGGTGAGACACAAACCCATGTGAGCAGTAACGTGCCAAAAACACATTTTGCTACATTTTCAAATTTCTACTTTTCAGCATAACAGCAGATAAAACTCTCAAAAGATGGAGGGTATCCTAATTCATTCAATACTAGACATTAAAGAAAAATGTATTTAAAAACATTACAATCCCTTCGTATTTGTAATCAGTACTAGAAAAACAAAGATAGGGGACAGAGATAAAGACCAAATTTTGTCTAAACTAGCAACATACAACTGGATTTGAACTAAAAATTTTCATTAGATATTCAGAAGAAATCATTTTAGACATAGTACACAGATTATATCTTATCGTCTTTTTTTAGTTTTCCAATACACTACTGCATTTGATAAAATCATCACCTAGAAAAACTGGTAATTTTAAAGTAAAAAAGTAAAAAAATTCTATTAGTCTTCCTCATCAGTGTAAAGACTTCTGTTTAGAAAAGGAATCTCATGTGGATTACATTGAAAGCCCTAAGAGGTGTCCAATCAGTCAGCCACAGGATTTTATTCACACTGCTGATAACTCTAAAATTTAGAGCAGAGTCCGAAGAGGAACGTTACCAGAGGAAACCCCTCCCGAAAATGCAGCCAAAAGGTATTCAGTCTAATAATGCAGCAAAACACCTTTTTGACACACAGAAAAATTTCTAGTCCAAAACACAACCAATTTCTGAATATAATTTTTTGTTCACATTTATCAAAAAATGATGATAACTTTCACTTCAAGAAACAAAGTTGCCATTTAATCTGAGGTAGAGCACATAACTTTTGTGAGCTCTCAGTGCACTTGGACAATAATCTGTTCTTCCTCACTTTTTTATTAAGTAATTTCATAACTATGCAACATATCTGAGTATTTATATAACAATATATGGATTTACATTACAAATCTAACAATAAAATTGAAAGAAAAACAACATATATGAATTTTTATAGATCAGTTCTGATCTAAAAACTTAAGTAAGTTTAAAGGAACTAATGACTTTCACCAATATTTCTATTTTTCTTGAAGAACTTACAAAAGAGATCAGAGATCACATTTTTTTCTGGTTCACAGCAGCCACCCCAGTACTTAAGATGCTAAAGGAAACAATATCTCATTTTCAGAAATGTACATAAAGGGAAAATAAAGTGTTCAAGTTTTGATAGGCACTATAAAAATGCAGAAGCCCTTTGAAAAAGACACCAGGCACACTGTTTGGGGAACAGTGAACACAATCAGGGTGGACATAAACATGGAAAAATTGTCAATCAGTGCTACGCTTTGACCAGTTCACTAAGGCAGTGCTCAAGGACATTTCTAGACTGTGATAAGTTACTACTGAAATGATTTTTACTAAAAAGTGAAAGTGTTTTTAAGCAATGTATCAAATGCATATACATCAAACAAAATATATATAATCAATTCAGTGCAGAGTAGGTAAAAAATGTAGTCAGCTGCATTTAAAAAAAACAAAAACCCTTTTCACCCCATATAAAATAAACCTCACCTTCCTTTAAACATCAACAATCCATTTACAATCAATTAAAAAACAAGCAAGAATAATAAAGTGGTGCACTAGCTAATTACATCTACAAGCAATACTTTTAAGAGAGAAATTATTATGTAACTCCTATTTAACAAGTTATCATACAATACAGAAGGAGGAGCCATAAAAAAATAAGCTGGTACGGGACTACTGCCCCGTTTATTAACTTGTTTTCTATCAAAGTTCATCAGTCTTGCTTCTGCATATTCCACAACACCAATGAAAGCACAGCAGCTAATAAAAATACTTGAAAGAATTTCCACAGGTTGCTGTCACCACTTCCCTATTGCCACTAGGTGGTGATAGCTTGACACAGATCAGCTTTCACTGTTAAAATCAGTGTTGTAAACTGCAACCGGACTCTATCATTTCCTATAAAATTTAAAGATCCTCTCTGTATACTAAAATATAGAACACTTAATCCTTTTGACTTCGTAAATTGCTGTAGCAAAAACTTACTGTCTTCAGTCACATCTTTTCACCCTGTTCTTATCCATTAAAATACTTACAGATGCCTTGAAGAAATCTCAGATCATTCAATCTAAACAGCCTTTCACCTTGTTTCTGCCTGAGTCACATAGCTCTGGTATGCTCTATAGTCTTTTTGTAGCAGATACTTCTAAAAAAATCGTGACAGTTCTATCTTTAAACCCTTTTTCCTCAGCAGTACTTGTAAAGCTGCTTCCACAAGTCTATTAAGGCCCTCAAAGGTGAGGCTGCCGCTTTTTATTTGCCTCAAATTCTCATCTGGATTCCTAGGGCAGTTGAAACAGATTGCTTTTAGATAATACCCATGCCACTGCATTTTTCTCAGGATGTTCGAGTCATAACCTTCCCCCACGTTCACTCAGCCTCAAAATCTAATCACAAGTCCCCCTATCCACAAGCAGTTAAGCAAAGTTCAAGATGAAATCCCCTCTGTTGAAAGGCTTGTCCACCAGGCACACCCCAGCCCTGGTACCGTCCTGCTCGGTCTGGATGGGGATGGCATGCCCGTGGGTAAGTTATTTGTTAACATATTGTGTTTTCTAGTAAAGTTGCTTCTCTTTAACTCACACCCAGTTGCTGCTCTGTAGTTTATAGCTCAGTGCAAGCAAACAGTTTGGAATGAACTAAGTATAATTTATGTCAAGGAAATGGGGATGAAGGCTATAACAAGTACATTAGTTAACAGCATGGCTTAAATAGGTTTCAGACTAAAGCTGAGAAACTTCTACTTCAACCACAAGCAATCCAACATAAAAAATCAATAAAAAATCAGAGTTACAAAGCAGTAAAATACATGGATCATTTCCCAAAAGCGATAGGCTTTCTCACTAGGCTGAGAGATCCCATGCTGTTCCCAAATCTGCATCAGGCTGTCATTAAAGAGCACATCAGAGAATGATAAACTCATGAAAATAAAGAAAATATCCCAAATCCTTAATTAAATAACTCCATCTCCTAAAAATCTGCTCTTTTGCAAGTCACCTATAAAATAATCTGTCAGTTCTTAACATCTTCCTGATGTTGTCCCTTGCCCCGTGGTTCAACTGATGCCTCTTCCATGATGCAAGGCATAAATTTTACAGTACTGGTGTGCCACAACATGTAAGGCCTCTCAGATTTTCACCTGGACTCAAAAATGCTTTAACCTAGCAGAAGACTGCGACCAAGGCCCCAGTTCTGTCCTGCAACAAGGAATTCCACAGATCAGTTATGGCTTATATATAAAAAACCCCAAAACACTATGATAAAATTCAACCTACAAATCAGTCTTTTATTATTTAAAAAAAAAAAAAAGGCGCACAAAGTAAAATCTGGTTTTGTTCAGTGCTTGATCTGTTTCCAGATTTTCTTCTCAGCCTTGTGCTGATCTAAAAACCATGCAGTTAATAGTGGTAGCAAAGTCAAACTCCGTAAAGAAATGAGAAGTCAAGTTTCTAGTACCTCTTAGTAATCCTTAGTATTAGAAAAACTGCTCAGATTCCATGGGAAGCTTTCCACACACCTAACCATTTTCATTAGACATGTTTCTGCTGCATTTCTATAGGATCCTGTTTCAGGGACGAAATTTATGTTGGTATCATCTTTGCTGCCACCTGTCATGCTTCCTTACTTCATTTTGAAAAGAGAAATGGGGGCCAAATCTCATTCCTGCAGGCTGCAAGAAATATCACCTCCTTTTCTGGGTTTGTATGATACAGATTTTCTTCCACTGAATTAAACTCACAGTACTGTCACTTAGTGTAAATGAGAAAGTGAAAAGGGCATTAAAAGCATCCCAACCACAAAATAAATGCTTGAATAATATTCTCAAATGTCATTTCAAAAAAAAACAACCACCAGCAAACAAACAAACCCATAAGGGAAAATAATAATAACCTCAGGCAATGTCCACATTGAATTCCAAAGTATAAATAGCTCAGTTGAAAGCAGAACAAAAGTTGGGTTGTGTTATCATGCAGCTGAGCCAAAAATAAATCTTCTTTGAAAATGCTTTAGAGAATCTCATAATTCTTACAAATCTTAATGCCTTAATCTTTCCCTTTAACCTTTCTCCAGCTAGATAAAAGGAATTAAAATAAAGCTTCTGATTCTGAGGAACAGAATGTTTGGTATCTATTGTTGATAAAAAGAATAATAATAAGCCTTTGAACATTGCTTGACCTCTCCCTTTGTATCAATCTAAAGATAGCATTTTTTGTAGGTATTACATAATTTCAGTTCTAAAGTAGAAAAATTCTCAAATGCACATTTTTCTTTGGTCATTTTTCTACAGTACTTGATGCAAAAAAGCCAAAGGTAGGAAGTAAAAAATATATATGATTAATATTTACCTTGAATTTCATATGCTAAACAAGTCAAATTAAAACTACTGAAGTCCTAAGGAAGCCGCAACTAAAAGAGACCACACAGCAGGTCTTTTCATTCATTAACCAGGCCTGCTTTTGTCTTTGTCCCTTCCAGAAACAGATAGCAGGAGATTCTCAACAATATGATTCCAAAATGTACAGGATATAAATTATAAAGAATCTAATACCTCCATGTAAGTTTATATTAGTCCATGAAGTGCTCTGAAAAACACAACCTAATAGGATGCCTGATTGATTCTTAAATTAATCACTTCATGAACAAGGCAAGGTGGAACTTATTACCAAAATCAAAGAATGCTTAAACAAGAGCATCTCCTGAACATTTGTCTACTCATTCTTCATCCAGGAAACGCAAAATGACTCAGCTTCAAAAAGCTGATATTCCTGAAGGGGAATATTTCAGAAGGGACAATTCTTACTGCATTTTCAGAGCTGAAAAGACTCCTTTTCCAAACAAGAAACCAGTCTTTTCTTGTTCAGAACTCTCATGTGCAAGATTTCCATAAAAACTCCATTTATCATCTTAGAGCTGTTGGTTAGAGGTAAGCAGATAGTTTCCTGTGGGAGATGATGACACTGGAGACACAGAGGACACCACTTACTGGTGTCACTAAAGGCACAGAGCTTCAATCATAGACATAGAGAGCCTTTGAGATGGTGGGACCTTCTGTCAAAACATGAGAGTTGTTTTAGGCCACAAGGCCCTATCTGAGTATTTCTCATTGCATTTTTAGTTTGCAGAATGAGTTTTTCCCAAGTGAATTACATTCTGCCTATATTGCGTATATTACTACTTGCTGATTTCACGGCATTTTGAATGTGTGCTCTGTGGAGTGCTGCTTTAAAAAGAGAAGCAGGGTAAATAAGTTATTAATCATAATTCGCATCCATTAATTTCTTTCCAAATTCACTGACCAGATGAAAAATGTGCCAGAGTTTTTCTGAAGATGATAAATGAACTACAACTTGGTAAAAAAAGGTATGGAAAAACAGTGTGTATCTAATTCATTAAGGGAGGCATTAACATCATGATAGACCTTAGTATGAAGGAGAAGAATTTTTAATTATTTCTTCTGAGCACGGTCTACCCTGAATAGCTGCAGTTTTGTTACTCCTACCACCTACTCATTACAACTGCTCCAAAACAGCTTCTAAGAAAATTTTCCTTTCTTAGAAAAACTGAACTCCCACAGCTGGAAAAAATTATTCAGAATATTTTTCACCTTAAAATTATTTAATTCAACTGAAAGATTTTGTGGCTCTATATCAACATCAGTTAATTTTTCTTACTATACAGAAACAAACACAAGTTACTCTGTGTCACCAAATGACACAGAAGGAAAAACACTCACACTTAGTGACTCCGAGGAATCAAATAGGAAAAGAACCACTTTATTTACATTTCATATCTATTTATAGAATTCCAACAGTGACCACGGATTGGACAGTGAGGATAATACCTCCTGACCACATAGGTCCCATCAACAGTCCATCAATTCTCTCCTCCTCCAAAGAGGAGTGCAAAACATTCCTTGTTTAGAAGAACAGTGTGAGAAACTGCAAGAAATTATCTGTTAACAATCAGAAGGCTGAACACAAGGGCAACAACTCTGTTTGAAGCTCTGGTCTTTTAAACTCGTATTTTGTAGCAAATATCAATTTTCCTATCTATTCAAAATGTAAAAAAAGAAAAAAAATAAATTCATAGAATGCTTTAGGTTGGAAGGGACCTTAAAAAGTCTCTAGTTCCAATCCTTCCACCATCCACTAGACCAGGGTGCTCAGAGCCCCATCTAACCTGGCCTAGAACACTTCCAGGGATGGACCTTCCACGACTCTGGGCAACCTGTGCCCAGTGTTTCACCACCTCCATAGTAAAACAATTTCTTCCTTTTTTCTCATTTAAACATAGTCTGTTTAAAGCTATTCTCCCTTGTCCTATCAATATACACCCTTGTAAAAAGTGCTCCTCCAGCTTTCTTTTAGCCCCCTTTAGGTACTGGAAGGTTTATTCCTCATGGTCCCAGCTCCCACTGCCTGTCCTCATAGCAGGGGTGCTACAGCCCTGTGATCATCTCTGTGCTCTCCTCTGGACTCCTTCCAGCAGGTCCATGTCTTTTTTTGTGTTGGGGTGTCTCAGGGCTGGATGCAGCACTCCAGGTGAGGGTTCATCAGAGAGAAGCAGAGCAGCAGAATCTCCTCCCTTGGCCTTCTGGCCACGCAGCTTTTGACGCAGCAGGATGCAGTGGGCTGAGAGTGCACATTATTGCATCATGTTGAATTTCTTGTCAACCAATGCTCCCAAGTACTTTCCTCAAGGCTGCTCAATCCATTCTCCTTGCAGACTGATCTTTTGCTTCAGATTGCCCTGATCCAGTTGCAAGACAGAATCACAAAATCACAGAACAGGTCAGACTGGAAGGGGCCACAGCGGGTCATGTGGACCAACCTCTCTGCTCAATCAAGGCCATCCCAGGGCACACGACACAGGATTGTGTCCAGACACTTCTTGAATATCTCCAGTGAAGGAGACTCCACAATCTCCCTGGGCAACCTTTATTTGGCTTTGTTGAACTTTGACATTTACATGGGCCCATCTCTCAAGCCTGTCCTGGTCCCTCAGGATGGCATCCCCTCCCTCCAGTATGATGCTTGGTGTCATTGGTAACATCTTTGGGGTGCATTAAGCATTTATCTCAGTTTCAAACCATTCTTTTCCAGTAATTTTGGATCAACTATCAGAACTAATACCTGGCTATTTTTAGATCTCTGCTCACAGGCACTGGCAAAGTTGCTGCTAATGTCTCAGTAATGACATTTATATTAAAAGAATGAGATTTCCTCTGACAGTTGTGGTGTCTTTCTTTTCAAATTTGTATATCCAGATTTAGAGCCAACAGGAGAGAAAACAGATTGCTCACACTCACTGAGCAAGTGGCAGCCTGGCACACCTGCCATCGAGGCCACTCACTGAGACTCTGTGTATATCTCCAGGAGAGCCAGCCCGTAGGTGAAAGAAACTCAATGCCATTTATCTCTTTTAAGGTTTTCTGTTGTTTGAAGCAGCCTTCTTTCTCTGCACTCCAGGGGGGAGCTAGATGCATGCAGTTCACTCAGAATAAGTGGTGAGAAGTTCACATTTCCCAAAAATAGCATTGTGTACAGGCGGTAGCTGTGTCTCAGAAGCAGTGCAGCTCTGCTTACATGGCATAATGCCTGCTATAGTTAGCGTTGCTTAGTTGGCTAATTAGCCAAGTGAAGGTCCTGCATGAGCATTTGCATATGATTTTCCACTGCAGAGTTAATTCAGCTATGATATCTGCATAATTTATCACTGTCCACAAAGAGCTGGATTCCTGGTATGCCTGTATGGTGATGATCAAGCAGATAACTAACTAATATCTGTACATCCACCTCTGTGCTTTGACCCACATTTCCCTCCTAAGTTGACTGCGTGAAAAGAAGAAATTCTGTTCTTAGTCCCAGGGAAACATATATTCAGTGAATATTTTACCTTAAAAACATCAGAACAGATACTTACACACACAAAAAATTGCTTACTACAGCTCCATGAACTTTAATTGTCCCTTTTCAATATATTTTTGTAGGTCTAAATCAACTACAGTACTTTAAATAAGTCATTACAGCAAAGCTACTGCAAAATTGAGAGTATCTGTATTATAGGGCAAGAAAAAAATACTGAACTTTTCCAAAACATAGGGCTCTGATACTTTTAACCTATGTAATTAATTCAAATATGACTGTTTATTACATCCTTTTGACATTTAGTTTACTAAAATAGTACATTATAGTGAACCTAAAATATTAGTTGGGGAAAATATTATCTTACCAATACAAGTGGGTATGTTTTTTCTACTGAGAATGATTACCTTTTATGGAATAATTGTAAATTAAAAAAAATAATGAATTCATACATACAATTGATAATCAATTTTTACTTAGGAAAAAAATCTAAAAAATGACAGTACTTACTAAATTAATGAAAAAAGTAAGCAAAACTTATCTGGAATTTGAAATTCTTGATAAAACTCGAAATTATGATCCCATTGAGGATCCCACAGAGCATTGTTAGGTGTTTAGAAAAGCTGAGATTCAGTGTCTATGAAATGCAGAAGGTTCATTTCCTGCAGCTTTTTCCTTAGTGAAGTAATTTTTTTATGTCACAAAGAGGAGTTTGAATGTTATTTTTCAATTGGCAGATTTTTTACTCAATTTCCAGAAGTGCATCTTATTAGAAAAAGTGGAAGGCAACAAAGAACGGAACTCAAGCTCTGTTGTGCAGCAGGCAGAGGCAAGAACAAAGGCATCTGTACTTCTCTGAAGAAAAAATATTTGTATAACTGGCATTAAGCAAAAAGAATAAATAATTTTCTGCACAATTCTCCAAATGCCTAATGCACTGAAAGGCAGCTGACAATGAGACTTCTTTTCTGACAAAGATGCCACATTCTATAGTTAACATCAAATTATTTTATGAGCTACTGAAACACACTGATGTATGCCCCTGTTCCATTAAAATTCAGTAAGTTTTCAATTTTGCTTCTAGTTCAGCTTGAGTTAAGGAGTATCAAACCTCAAAAAATTTCATATGTACCTTGTCCTTATAAACAGGGCTACGGTACTCTGATGGTTACTGTAAACAAGAAGTTAACCACTCAGTTTGAGATGTCATGCAGAAGGTGACTCCTGCAGAAAAGGCATGACAGTCTATTGTGTGGACCAGTGGATCAAAGGACAAAACTTCCATCAATTTTATCTGCACTTCCCAAATCTTCAGAATCTCCAATCCTAGTGTAAAGTAAGCTGCATATTATACAATCACAAACTGAGGCAGAGAAAGTATAACTATAGGACACATTTAAAAGTCAGTATAGACACTGTGGAGAAGAAGCCAGACATATGTTTATATGAAAAAATGACCAAGAAATCAAGAATTTAATTGCTGTCTAAGAATCAACCTCTCACTGAATTGTAGTGCCTCACATAATTATGACGGAGTTTCATAGAAGTTTAAATAATTTATATAATATACCAGCTCTACAGATGCATGAAGTTTATGATAATGTATTCTGAGACATTTCATAAGCTCAATATTGTTATTATTATTTTAAAATTACAGGATTGGGATATAAAACAGCTGCCATCTCAAAGATATGATCAAAAATGGATAAATGGACTTTATGATACTGGAAGAAGGCAAGAAAATTCTCCTTGTGTTAGAACTTTGAGGACTTGTGAGAAACTCATATTTTGGATATTTCTCCATTCATGGCCATTTGGAGGAGTATTGCAGCTCCTGATCAGTCAGGAACCCAGCAGAGTTTTCCCTGTCCTGAGGCATTGTTTTCCTTCACAAGCTTTCCCTTGGGGCTTTAAGCTATATAATTTTTCTTCTGGATTGGTGACTGAATAACTAAATAGCTTTGTGAGCTTCGCTCAATCACAAGATCCAGGATCTGATGTGAAAGAGCAGCAAATGTGGTCTATCTCAACTTTTGCCTGGCTTTCAACACTGTCTCTCACAACACTGTCACAGATAAACTCAGGAATTGTGGACTGGATGAGTGGAGAGTGGAATTAATTGAAAACTGTCTGAACAGCAGATCCCAGAGTAATCAGTGGTATGGGGTCTAGCTGGAGGCCTGTCACAAGTGGTGTCCCCCAAGGTTCAATACTGGGCCCAGTACGGTTTAACTTATTCACCAATGACTTGGATGAAGGTCCAGATGCCTCCTCAGCAAGTTCATGGATGACACAAAGCTGGGAGAAGCTTTGTGCTGATCTCTCTGAGAGCTGTGCAGCCCTTCAGAAAGACCTGGGCAGGTTGGAGAGATGGGGAGAAAGGAAAAATCTGAAATTCAAAAAAACCAAATGCAGAGAAGGAATAAGTGCAGGCACCAGCTCAGAAAAGCAGCTCCAAAGAGAAGGAGCTGGGGGCCCTGAGCCAGCATGGCCTTGTGGCCAAGAGGGCCAGTGGGATCCTGGGGGGCATTAGGGAGAGCACTGCCGGCAGATCAAGGCTGGTGACCCTGCCCCTCTACTCAGCCCTAGTGAAGCTCATCTGGAGTGCTGTGTCCAGGTCTGGGCTCCTCAGTACAAGAGAGACATGGAGCTCCTGGAGCAGGTCCAGGGGAGGGTGACAAAGATGATGGAGGGACTGGAGCATCTCTGTTATGAGGACAGGCTGAGGGAGCTGAGCCTGTTCAGCCTCGAGAAGACACAACTGAGAGGGGAGCTCAGCAATGTCTGTCAGTGCCTGGAGGGAGGTGTCAGAGCATGGAGCCAGGCTCTGCTCAGTGCTGCCAAGCAACAGGACAAAACTGTTCACTGCCAATACCACTATCATACTTCTTGCCATGTCTATACCAATATGAAAGCTTCTGAAAAAAAACCTTTATGGGGGACTCAGATCTTTCCATAAATTTGCCCATTAATCCCATCAGGTAATCTAAACAGTATGAAAATTGCTTTGCAATTCTTTCCTTCAAACTGTCATGTTTAATAAGTTGTTGTCTACTATGGCATCCAAGATTTTCCAGAACAACCTAAGCTTATACTGATGTCATTGACTGCAAAGTATTAATCTTAGTATTTACCCAATTTGTGGAATACAAATGTATCAATTGTGTATCAATTAAAATTACACTGCTTAGACAGTTAATAATGAGAAAGAAAAATCACATGTTCGTATACTCAACTTTCTTTGTGCCAACACATTATCTTTGTCCCATTAAAGAGCTTTATGCCATCTGTACCATCTGTGATACCAGCTGGTACATTGGTCCAAAAATATCTCTTCAATTATAGTATACTGATTAGTTTTTATATAGATTCAATTGTAGCTTAACTGAATTATAAAACTAAATTTATATCGGGGTTTTTTTCCCATTTCTGTGATTTGATTTTGGTAATAAAAATTCTTAATCTTCCTGTTCTTAAGAGTTGGAGATTTTATAGTTTGAAGCACATAAAATGAAGTAAAGAAATAGTTAAAATGAGGTTATAAATTAAATAAGTTAGGTGCTGACACCATGCTCAAAATTTCCAGCAAAATATGAAATATTATTTTGTTACAATTTATTATTCAAAAATCAAAGATTCGACTAAAAATATTTTTTCCGCAAAATTTTTCTTCTAAACAAATACAATATTCATTATAAACGTAATTTTACAAAGCTAAAAGTTGAGTGATATTTTGTTTTCCTACATAAAGATTTAACTTATCAAAATAAGGTTATTTATATAAAGCATTTGAGTGAGATTCCTTTTAAAATGAGATTTAATGGCAAGATTCTCATTCATGCCAGCAAGCCAAAATTTAGCATCACACAATTAAGAGAAAGGTGTACATCCTTCTGCACCTCTCATCCCTTGTAAAAGGGATTGATGCCTAGATCAATCACATCACCCCTGCTTTTAAGCTGAACTATAAGCAAAGATCTGAATTTTATGTTATGAATACTTCTCACACAGAAATTCTGGTATATATATTAATTACATTGGAAGTATACATCAAAAGGACTGTACTGTGATCATAAATCCTAACAGCATTAGTTCAGCCCCTTTCTACATCCACATTGTGGTACAACCTTTTAATGACATGATGATGTGCTTTAGTTTGAACAGAAGTTTCTTTTGATATGCTAATTTAATTCACGGATATTAGCTATTTACCAAATTCAAAACTTCACACTTTCCTCATTTTGTGCCCCCATAACTTACTTATCAAACATTATTGAAAATCTGACTTCTCTCTGATGCTCATCACTGCAGTGTCTGAGTGCTTCACAAACACTACTACATTTATATTCGAAATATCCTTGTGAGATGAGAGGCTATTATTACACCTACTTTATGCAGAACAGAGGCACAGTGAGATTAAGATCAAAGGTACTGACTAATTTGGGCACTTGGTAGGAAACTCATGGAAGCTCATTTTCACAATGTTTAATACACAGCCTTTCATATATGTTCAAAGCCTAGTTAGTAATGGTGCAAGTGCTCAATATTCTGCAAGTCAAACCTCGGGGATTCACTCAGAAAACAAGCAACACATATTGTCAATACCTCAAATTTGTCATAACTGACTCCTTTCATGTCACATCAGTGAAGGTTTAGGTTGGATATCAGGAAAAGGTTCTTCACCCAGAAGGTGTCTGGGCACTGGAACAGGCTCCTCAGGGAAGGGGTCACAGCACAAAGCCTGACAGAGCCAAGTGTTTGAACAGCACTGTTGGGCACACTGTGTGATTCCTGGGGTGTCCTGCACAGGGCCAGGAGCTGGACTCCACGATCTTCATGGGTCTCTTCCAACTCAGCATATTCTATGATTCTATGATACAGGGGCTCTGTGGGAGAAGAAATCTGGTTCTCCAGCATAAATGAACAATATGGACCTCTTTTCTTTTTTGTATCCTGTTTTGTTCACTATTTTCTAAATTGTTAGCTCAACAACTACGGAATTGCACTGTTTTTGTACTAAAAGTAGAGGGGTTTTGGTTTCAGACAAATTTACAGTTAGGAAAGAGATAAACAGATAGCTGCAGTAAGTTACTATGTTCCCATATAATTCAAAACTAGAAGGAGATGGAGTAACTTCTGTTTTTTCTCATCTCAGAGAATACTGAGATTCAGAAATAGAAGAACAGATTTCATGTTATTGTAGGGACAGACTGTGATGATTCCCCTACTCCATCTAGGTTTGATTTTTCTCACTGGTCACTTTTCACCTCAGTTTCATCAGACATGGTATGAATGAAAGGACTCAGTTTTAGCAGTGAAACTATCACAGCTCGGAAAGGGTAGCTCTTGTCAACTGAATGGTATTGGGTTAAAAAATTTTGCCTCTCAAGCAGCGAAGATAAACACAAACATGAAAAGATAAACATAGGGACATTTGTAACAGCTCAGCTGATAGATGCTACAGTCAAAAGCTGTAGTATTTTTACGATTTTAAATATATATAAGGTATAACAAGCAAATCAGATGTAATGATGCTAATTATATTCAGAGAACTTGGTGATGTGAGCTGACAGAGGTTTAACTACAATGTATTCTTGCTGGCAGTCCTTGCTGTTACATTCATGACAACTTGAACCTATGCACATACTTAGGCCAGCAGGAGGTGATGAAACCAGTTTTATTTTACTGTTGCCCTAGACCTTGAGTTCTCGTATTGTCAGAAATAGGTTTTCTCTACTGCTGAGAATGAAATGCCCAACCCTTTCAAGCATCTTGCTTTTCCATTCACAAGACCAAAGATAACACAAATAAAATGATATTTTAGAAAAGGACTTTTACTACTGCAGGTAATCAAATTTTTCAACATTTTCATCTATTATAGTTTTCTTTTTCCCACCTTGTATAACAAGGAAACCAGGCTGGACTCAAACATGAAGGGTTGCAGAGGACAGTACAAAAAGCACACAGGTAGCTCAGTATTTCCTACACCATTTTCTGTGACATATGTGAAGCCAAGTATGCCTTCTGCTTTCCTACACAGTATAGGCTTGCTGGCATTTGGCTGGAGTGATCTGGAAAATTCAGTTGCACTGTTGCCACATATGACTAATATTGTCATTGAGCCCACTAAACATTTAGATGGCTTGGTGAAAAACTTCGCCTCCTTATTGACTTTTCATGAGTTTCTTGCACACAGAGAGGAAGAGTAAGAAAGGTGAAGAATAACTGAGAATGCATCTCCTTGCCAAGAAGATAATGCTACTGGGAGGAACAGCAGGGAGGTGCCAGCAGGACAGCATTACTGCAACAATTAAAAGCCCCATATCCTCCACTTACACCTTTTGGGCTGAAAGGAGGACAATTCTGTCCTATCAGAATGTTGTGTGCCATAGCTACCAAGACCACCCTGCAGACTCCCACAGAAACAAGAATTTAAATTAAAGGGAGGAGGGATAGTAGGAGAAAACAAAGCAACATGCAATTTTGTCATTTCCTACTGTTTTTCCTTCCTTTCTTCTGCCTTAACTTTTCACTTCTGAGATATGCTGGCTTTCCTTTTATTTTGATCTTTTGTGAAAAGTTATCCAGTTATAATGATTCAGCATGACAAAAACAAAACAAAAGCAAACCAAAAATTCCTGGTTTTGCATACTTTCAAGAAGCTGCTTCTGTCAGTTACCTTGATCTGCAATAGAATGCTCCTTCCAGTCACAGGATTTTTTTCCAGGGACAGATGCTTACAAATGCAGTTGTGTTGTACTGCACTAATACCCAGTAAATTCGGTAAACAAAATGCAGATCTCACCAATCACCATGACAAATTCAGCTCTTTATCAGCCATACCATTTATAAAAAGACATTCAGAGATCTCATTTAATCTGGAATACTCTCAGTATATTTAGTCATTTAAATTGCTGGAATAATGCCCAGATGGAAAGTGGCAAGATATTTAAAGATTTATTCCATTTTCTAAGTATGCCATGAATATAAAAGTCCTTCCACTTAATCTAATATGCTTCTTTGGCCTATTAGTTTTGGATGGATAAAATGTTTTTAAATAAAAAATCAGCAGTTGGCAGACATGGTAAAAATCAAAGATACTGTGAGTACAGAGACTTAATAGGAATATATATTGGTTTCTCACAGGATATATTTAAGTTCCCAAAAGTATGGAACCTCTACCATTTACTTTGCTAGATTGCTAGAATTGATTTTTAGGTAACAGATTTTCAATAAATTAGCAACACTTCTTCCTTTTTTTTTTTTTTTTTCCCTCCTTTTTAAAAATGGGACACTGACCTTTGTGTAAAAATGAAGGAAAATATGGGGAAACAAGATTAGACATCAGATTCTCCAATGGAGAGGTCAGAAGTTCATAATTTGCTTTCATTTTCAGGGAACATAATTTCTGTATTTTAGTGCAATGAATAGTTTTAAAATATCTGCATAACATTGAAACAGTAACTCCAATTTTTCTAGAGAAACAAGAAGAATTAGAGAAATTATATTTCTGGTATAACTAGCCCATTAAAAAGAAGTTAATCAGCTAGTCCTTACATTCTTCAGTACAGTTGAAGATGGCAGAATTGTGTTTTAATAGTTTAAACTGACTGAACAATAAGTTGACCATTGGAAAGTAGGATTAATTTTCTCAAAAAAAAAAAAAAATCTCACTATGCAGAATACAGAGTGGCATTCCTGGAAAGGTTCCAGGAATCAAGCTTGATGGCTCCGTATGCTTTTTATATGAAAAGAAAACACACATTTGTGATGATTAATCAGAAAGTAAATGGTTTATAAAAAGGGTCTGTTTGTAGTTCTTAATTAGAGCTAATTTAAAATTGTGCATTCTTAGGATGCTTATGCAAACTGCTTCATGCTAATACTGGTCAGTAGGAAGAGAAAGAGACACAAAGAGCAAAAAAGCTCCTGAGTTCAAGGTACTGCTCTGCAAATGCAGAGCTCTAGGCAGCCACCTGACATGAGCTAAGGCTTCATCTTCCCCCATCATGTCCCTCCTGAAAACTGCAACGCTGGGATTAGAAAGGTGACAACTGCAGGAGACCATAAAAATCCATTCTCACAAGAAGGAAACAAATCTCCAAGAGAAAAGGAGAGACAGACCTTGTTGTGTAATGTTTATATATCCAGGGAAGCATAAAGCAGAAACTCCATGAAGTGATACACTCACACCTTTCCGAGCCTTATTTCTCAGGGGTTAATTGTGGAGTATGTTTTACCCTTTGAATGTCAAACCCTAAGGAAATCTGATTTCTATGGAATATCATTCTCCTTACATAACAGGCAGATTCACTCTAAGGAGAACTGACTTCAGAACCTGCACTTTGCAACTTGCTGTATTTGTATCAAGCATCTTTAAAAACTTAGTTATGGATAACACTTACTTTTATAGGCACTAATAACTGTTTCAAGGGCTCTAAAGATGCATCTGTGAATTCTCCCCAGACTATAAACTAGTGGCTATTGCAAGAGTTCAGCCACTTTCTTTTAAAATTTGGAAATATTTAAAGACCTTTTAAGTACAGAGTAAATCTGCAAGATTTTTTGTAATAACTGTGGCCTCTAACTAATAATTTTAAAACTTGAAGGAGAATCAAAAGCTTCATAAGATACATGTTCATGGGGTGTTCCTTATGAGAAATAAAGAATGACTGTTAAGCTGTCTCAATCAATAATGATGTGATATAATTTTATGCATACAAAAGTGTGTCAGGGCCTCGCATTTTCATTATCCACATGCGATACTCAGTTTAACAAGTCTCTACACAACTACACAGCACAAACCCCTCTTCAAAACATTTATCATTCTGCAACGATTCTAAATTGTGAGAATCAATGTTTTTCCAATTCCCACTTTAATGCTCTGAAATACAACAAGAACTCCTGAATAGTACACCTTCCTGTTAATTTGTGACATTAACAATTAACTGCTGCCCTGAGGAGAGTACTAGAAGACTTATTGAGATTAGATCTCTCCGTCCTACAAATTTAAAAGAAAATTATGTTCACCAGGGAGAGCCTCTAATTTTATTGCAATGATTTGTCTTTCAGAGCTAGCATTTGGCAAGAAGGGAACAAACTACAAGGTGCCCCTTTTTGCCAGGTAACTTAATACAAACTCCTTTGTCTGAGATTATAATGAATTAACAGGCTTTAATGTAAAGCCAAAGAAAAAATATTAAAAATATATTATTATCCTTCATTTTTTCTTTTCTTAGCATATTTAAAACAGCTTTTTCATACTCAGTAAATATATACAAATACATCTTTATTCTAATGTGAGGATTTATTTATCTAAGAATAGACTTCTATATTGGTTTCAAGGAAAAAAATGGAAATAAATAAAAATGTCCACTAAAAACATTTTTACATTTAAATGGATTATAGTCACATTTTCAATCCAGTTCATTGAGTTGAAAAAATACGTATATACAATGTATTCAATATTTGTTCAGAATGTCAAACTTTCATAACAAGAAATGGATCATTTGCACAGAGAGCCAGAAGGTATAAGGCAACATGAAACCTTGACTTATTAGAGACAAATAAGAAAACAGTGCTAATTCACAGTTCATTGTAATTTAAAAAATACCCAAAGCAATACTGAGCAATGTTCACTAATTGTGAAAAAAATATCCTTCAAAGACACGAAGTGAATAAGCTTTTTTCCCTCTAAGTTTTCCTGGGTCTAGGTTCTGGGTAGCAAATTTACTTCAGAATAACATGTATACCAAGAGCAGCAGCATCAAATCATAAAACATTTTAATAAATATTTCAAATAGATGAAGTGGGCTAAATATTGCTTGTTTTAAATTCTAAAAAAAGTTTCTTTTTGTAGTTTTTACAAAATAAAGATTTCTGTATTGCCTAAAACTATTAAAGGTTCTATTTTTAAATAAATTTCTATGTTTGTGTTCAGAGCATAAAATCTCAGATATGTTAATCTCTTTAGTCATTAATACAAGCAGTAATAGACTCAAATTCTCCTTTTTCAGCATTCAAGAAGTATTGCAAAACATTATGATCTAATCATCTACATGCTGAGCACTTAGAATGGAAAGGAGAAGTGGATTTGGCAAGGGACACAGTCCTCGGTCTCTCCACAACTTTTCTCTCAATCCCTACTTCTTTTTCTTCCCTCTTCCCTTCCCACCTCGTTTTTTCTCTTGGAGGTTTTCAGACTCAAAATTTCAAAGCCATGTGAACTTCAGTTGTTTAGGCACATAGGACAAATGTTTCCTAGTGCCCACAAAAAGGTCAACTCATGTAAATCTGTGACTTCAACAGAAACCAAACAATGCTCAAAGCATCTGTGAGAAAGCTGAGGAGGAAAAAAAACCCACAAAAACTACAGGGTTTAGTTTGAAATGACAGGAGATAAAAAATGACACATCTGACAGGCCATAAAAATTCAATTACTGGACATGTTAAAATCTGAACCGTATATCAGCTATGGTTTAGGAGAGGACTGTTAGTAAAGAGCAGCTATTGGGACAAAGGAATGAAGTCAAAAGTATATAGTATTCCTGACACTGAATATTATTATTTATTGGGTTTTTTTCTGACACTTTTACCTACACCATTTATTTCATATTTTTCCTGTAGGGAAGGTTAATTAGGACCAGGCAGATTTCAGGAAATATCACTCCATGCACAAGCAAACAAAATAGATGTTTTCGCTTCAGTAATCAAGTTAGTAAAAAAATCCTGTTTCATGAATCATGATACTTTCTAATTAAGGCAGTTGAGGACTTTGACAGTGGAATGCAAATCCTGTATTTAATCCTGATGTCATCACTTTCTACCTTACATATTGTCTTTGCCTCATCACTTCACTGCTCAAAAGAAAAGCACACAGCAAGTAATGCTGAGAGACATTGGAAAAGTATTTCAGTCCAAAAGACCCCTATCCTATATGAATAAACAATTTTGTTAATTTTTAACAACTAGGGGGGAAAGTTTTTCATGGTCTTTGAGAGACCATGAGATGTGACTAGATTTCAAAGCAATGGTCAACTTATTTGCATAGGACAAGCAAAGGCAAATGGGCCACAGGAGACAAATTACTACCCTGGTCACACAAAGTCCATATTTAAAAATCTGGTACGGACAACCTTCAGCAGGAATTTTTTTTGAGCTATTTAAGGTCTGAGACAGTATGAAGTATCCTAGGCAGAGCAGAATTTTAACTAGCTCAGAAATAACTTGGGCTATTTTTTCCATATATACTTTGTCAAATGTACTGTTTGACAGGGAAAAACACACACAATGATTGACAGTTTAGGATTATTCCTAAAGCACTCATACCTCAACTCATAAATATGTGATATGAGGAAACACAATGCAAAAAACCTAAATATTTTTAGCAGTATGAAATGCAGAGTCAGCAGTGCAATGCCTCCAAATTTATCTTCATGACAACTTGCTGTCCTCTTGGTGTCTCTCATTTGCATTGTACAAAATCTGCAGCAAATGTACATTCATTGCACAGAATGATTATGAAAGACTCATAACTGCCCTAGGTTAGCTGAGGAGGCTGCCAATTTAGTGAGGGGATATTTCAGGGCTGCCCCTTTTCGAAATTGAGCATTTAAAATCCAATTTTTTTCAACACATCCTTTAAACTTGGGCTCAGAGTTTATTGCAGCATCAAGCTCTCACTGATGCATTCCTGGCACTGTCACAGTCTGTTCCTCTGGCCTCCGTAACAAGATACCTGTTCTTTGAAACTACTGTCTGATGGAATTAGCCAAATTACCAAGCCTTGAGCATTGATTAAAATACTGGGTTTAGTATGAAAACGTTTCCCATTGACAACCATGTTATTTCATTTACTTTTCTTTGAAATACAAGAAGGTGCTTTTTTTTAAAATTCTCTTGATCATCTTGAGGATGCACTCATGCATTGAATCCATGCTGCTTAAATCCTGCATCAAAAAAGGTTGAGTACAATTATCTTTCCAGTATTTATGAAATAACATTCTTCTTATTCCCAGATTTTGAAACAAGGAGAACAGGAAGACATCCCCAGGGTGACGATATTGCAAAATTTTATCATAGGAGTGAAGATTTTCCATTCTGAAAATAGAGTTAAATCATCCGAACATTGCAGTAAATCAAATATTTATTTTCCTGCTCCAAATTCATACATGGAAATTGTTTCTGAAAGAATAATTAATTCTATGAAGCTAAAACATGTTGACAAACTCTACTGGAAGATTATACAAATAAACTAAAACATGAAAAATGAATTGTAGAGGAGAAATAGTATCTGAAAAGAAAGATCAAATATCCATTACTTTCCAGCATTTCCAGCTGCAAACCGTTAAAAGGGCAATGAATTACCAAATAATCTGGTATTTAGAGCTATCATGACTTTTTTAGAAATACAAAAAAAAAATTTTCATTTATTTTTTAAATACTAAACTGCAAGCCTCAACTGCCAAATGACTACTTTTTATACCACTTTACCACTTTATGTTAGCTTAAGATAACCAATGGGGAATCTGATTTGTGTAAAAGAACATCTAAGTGGGAAATAGCCACCACAATATGATTTTCAAACCCACTCTCATTCTTCCAACAGGAAACAGGTACTGAGCAAGCAGCTCTGTAGCCACATGCTCTTGGTTCCTACAGCAGTGCCATGAGAACTAGGAATGCTCTATCATTGCAGTCCAGCAAAACCTATTTGATCAGTCAGGTCACCTGGACAGCAGCACAGTACTGAAGGAAGTACCTCAGAATGTCTGTCTTCTTGATCCTAATAAATATTCAAATCTTCTTGTAAAGGTATCCCTATGGGAATACATTTTCTATCATTTGGTACTGCATAAAGCAAAAATAATAGCTTCGTTTTGAGCTAACTACGTGTCAGATTCGGATTTTGTCTCTGCCAGAGTAACCCAGAGTAACTTAACTGAGCCCAATTTTACACTGATTCATCTGTCTGTTAATTCAGTTTACCAAAATAAAATAAATCCTTAATTCTATCATCACCTATTGATTGTTTTAAGACCCTTTTTGGAGGTGTAAATTATTAGCCAGTTGGAAGGTATTGAAGAATCAGACCTATAAACTTCAATGCAGTTTGCTTTAGATTCACCCATCATTTCTAGAGAGATGATTGCTTCAAGCTACCAAGATTGATGATAAATAATCCAGTGGAAAAAAATTCTAAAGATTCGCATGAACAGAAGGATGAGTGTTCTGAAAGAGTTACAGAAAAACTATTTTTGCCTCATTAGCTCCAGTAACAATACAAAAAACCCTAAAAGTGCAGCAAACTATAGGTAAAACCTGATACAACAGTAGGAAATCAAACATGTATTTAGCAAACCGTAATATGCATTTGATTAAAGCAGCCATTTGTTGAAAAATTAATTTAAACCTTTAAAGATGAGTGGCTGAGAATAGCTAAATGTAATGCTTAGATTAAAAGGCATATGAAGCACTTCTTTACTTGGCCAATGCAGAGATCAGTGCAGTTTAAAACCAGAGGTAGGTCGTATTTAACTAGAGCATTGTTTCTAAAAGCTGGAACTAAGCTACTAGAGCATAGCCTTGAAAGTAAATGTGTAAATAAAGTAACATATCACACACTCAGGTTATGGTGACTTAGCTCTTCATGACAAAGCAATGTCATGCATTTTTTTTATTCTGTTTGACACAAATTGGATATACTTAGGACTTGGTTTGGGGTTTGTTGGTTGTTTGTTTCTGTCATAAACTGTGTACAAGGGAATGAAAAATGCTGCCAAAATGCAAAAGAATTGTTTGGGGCAGTGTTTTTTCTTCTGTATTTACATAATACTGCAAAGTAAAAATACAGTGATAAAAAGAGGAATCTGTGGTGAATAAAATTCTTAACTGTTTGTATGTTCCTGAGGGAAATAATGTGAAGCAGATTAACCATCATTTCAGGACAGTTGTTTAATTTATTATTCATAAAAGAGTTCAACTTTCAACAGTGAGATATTTCACAGCCAACTTCTAATTTTAAAAAGAAGCATTTCTTTCAGTACTTATTAATAAATACAGTACATAACATCATTATGTATAAATGTGACAGAATGCTGCCTTTCTCCATTTCCTCAAAGACAAACGGATTGATCATGTAATTTCCATGCAAATATACTCTGACAACAATGAAAGGAGGTTTTGCTTATCAAAACAGAATTTTGGGTTGGGCCCTGATAAATTGATACATGTAATTGATGGGATTTTACATTTACTCATTTATCTTCTGACTGAAGGATTTTTTTCCTGCAGACCATGTATTTTTATGTGCTGCAAAATGAATACTCATGCAGTACAATTATTTTTATCACATTATGATAAAGCACCTCAATCAAAGCTGTACCATTTTTAATCTTCTTGCACAATAGACTCAAGACAGCAGAGATTCTTTGTACCTGTAACTTGACTGATGTTAAATTCAGTAATACCATTGTATCAAAAATTCAGAATTCTTGGAAGGACAACGATTTCTCCTACACTAAAATTTTCAATAGAAAAGGTACCTTTGGAGCTCAAACTTTTCCAGGCAAAAATTCGCTTTATCAAGCAGCAATTCCTAAGCATTTTCTTACAGCTTGCAGGCTTCTGAGGATACTGTTGCAAATCTTCATTCTTTTCATGTGTTTTCTTCTCAGGAGCTAACACTTCCATCCTAAACAAAAACTTAACCTTTAGTTTTCTTGCAGGATATATACACAACTTATATCTAAAAACTATGGGTAAGGGAGATGGGGGGAGATGAGAGGAGATGGACTGGGGATAAAGGAAAATATTTAGCATTTCATTAACTCTTCTCAGCTCATATATTCCTAGTATTAATTAAGTGGAATTACTGTAATAATAATCTTTCAGATTTAATTATTTACCTGGAACATTAATGTATTTCTAAAATATACAGATGGGGTAAAATCAGATTTTATCTACTATTTTTAAAAACTCTGTTTTTAATTTAAATGATAAAAAGTATATATTATCTCTAGATGGTAAATAAATATTTACCTCTTACCTTAGTCAGTTGTTTAGGTAAAGGAAATAATGTAATCCTCTATGCATGAACCTATTATCCTTCCTATCTTAGCTTGCCTGACATCAGTGTCATAGAGGGGAGCTGCATCCCTCTAGCTGTCACTGAAAGACAGCTGCTCTACCCAGAAAAGATGAATAGTTGGGATTCTGTGCTGCCTTAATGCCACTGTCACTCAAATGCAGAAAAGCAGCTGAGCCACTTAGAGCCAGTTGTACGCTTGGGGACCATTTCTCCACACACTACCTTCTCGCCCAGAGAGGCAGACCGAGACATTTATTTCTATGTAGCGTTATTTTTCTTTGTAGACTGGCACTCTGAAGAAGCCAGAGGCCGTCAGCAACAACCAAAGCTCTACTCAGTGGCTACAAAGCGAAGAAAAGGAACCTACCCAGCGTTCCAGGACTTGGGTGCTACTCCAAGGTCAGGCAGGAGTCCTAAGCAGCATCCCCGTGAGCTCTTCAGCGAGCTCCAGCCGGCGATGCCGAGGCGGTGGCTGCTGCTGAGGACAGACCACGCTGCCAGCCGCAGCAGCCCTGTGCCAAGCAGCCACGGCCGGCACAGGGCAGCCCTGCGACTGCAGACAGAACCTGTGCCCAGCCCGGGCCACGACAACAAAGTGGCCCCTTCCTCACTTCCCTCTCTGTCCCCTCACTCTGTGCTTGCACACACGGTCTGCATCTAACAATATTAAACATTAGTTTTAAAGATAAAAGGTAGGAAAGAGCCAAAAGGAAAAAAAAAAAAACCAGCAAATTGGCACTGTACACACCAGAGTTTCATAAACAAAGCTGACTTTTCAATTGTAAACCTACTGCTTCCTAAAGAAAGCAAGCACAATGGAACACAGCACCTCACTGCCCACCCTTCAATCAGGAGTTCCTACTGATCGTGCAAAATAATCAAAGGATGCAAAGGAACAAGTATCACCTTTCGGCAATTTATTTTTTATAAGATACTGGAACTCAAAGTTTTTAATCAGTCAGCTTCCATTTGAACTGAATTAATCTTCATGCCAATTATATACATTTACAACTTTTATGTTCCTGAAGTTTCCTGTGGACATTTGAACTACAGCTGAAGTATGTTGCCTTGTGCAAAACGTTACACACAAAGCCCCATACCTATCTGTAACAACTGGAGACATCTCAGGTCTATCCACGCAGGCAAGGACAATAATTCCACCTCTGGAAACAGCCTATCAATCAGCTGTAAGAAAAAAGCTGTCAGTAAATTCTGTCCATAGCAACAGAGAAGCATTTGCCTTAACAACCGATTTTTAGGCTGCTAAAGTAAAGGGAAGCACTTCCACTCAGATTCACATCTAGGGACATATTTCAGGCCCATTGCTATTTAGAACTGAACAATGCTTGAATCTGCACTGTTGGAACAATTCTTGCTGGTATTAAGTCCTTTGAGTTCTCAGCATGACACAGCACTCCAGACATGGCTGTATTCCCACCACAAACTACTACCAAAGTAAACTGAAATTCAATATGATAACAGAGTTTCTGAAACTTCAGCAGAAAAACTTCTTCCAGTTTAAGCATATTTCACGGGTCTTATATCTTTCAAAAGTGGCATTCCCAGAATAAATATTAATCTTAAATTGGTGTTTACTCTGCTAAGAAATGCATTTTCACCACACAATATTCAGTCTGGATTTCCAGATGATTATTGAAATGGAATTTTGATTTATGAGAACAAAACAGGAGTATTAGTTATTACACAGAAATAATAGTTTTTTTTAAAGAGAATGCTCTCAACTCT
This sequence comes from Sturnus vulgaris, assembly GCF_052056855.1. Taxonomy (NCBI): domain Eukaryota; kingdom Metazoa; phylum Chordata; class Aves; order Passeriformes; family Sturnidae; genus Sturnus; species Sturnus vulgaris. The sequence continues at coordinate 16,882,028 of NC_142246.1, forward strand.
TCCTACATCCCATTTTTGAATGAAATTAATGTACTCTAGAAACTAGAGTTCATCCACTTGAACACTGCAGGTTCTCTTCTGATCAGTCTATGCAAGGCATCTGCAGAAAGTCACCCATCTTCTCTGGTGAAACACATTTGTACTGCTCCTGTCCAGTGCAAGGAGAAAACCAATCCTATGCCCATGAGCACTGGAATATGGCACCATGTAGTACAGCTCCAAACAGCTAAAACTTGCAAATGTTTCTAATGTAATTCAAGTTTTCTGGATATAAACCTTCAGAGAAACTGTCTGCCCATGTAAAAGTCAGCTATAAAATCCTTGATGTTCCAGCTCGAAGGCCAGCTCTCACAACACACTGTCATACTTCCCAAAGGGCCTCATCTCAGAATTCATTAATCCACAGGGAGAGTGAATGGGGAATCAGGCACAGGAGATGAGGCAAGCCTCTGGGACAGTGATTCCCATGATGGGATAATAAACAGGAATGTGTGCTGCTTAGACATGGAGCAACTGCACACATGCAATGGGAGAGGGTAATTGGATATGCTCCCACATTAGTATTTTAATAAGTCTTCAGGAGGCACAAGAATACAGAGGAGTTTTGCCAGAGACGGGAGGTATAAATGCACAAATTCGATATCACTACTCAAGAGGGAAAGGAGAGGTAGAACCCTTGCTGAAATATTCGGGGTTTGCTTCTATGCACCAGAAAACCATGTCTTATTTGCCACAGATATGAAGAGATTTACTTGCATTAATCTCTAGAAGTATGTATTTTTTCTAACACTGGTTCAGAAGATGTCAAGAAGTTCAAATTGCCCTGTATCTGTTTCCTTACTTCAAACCTTAATCAAGTTCACAGCAATTTTCTTCTATAGTAGAAGTATACATGAATCAGAAGTTCTGTGCAGTACTAATCATCATGTTAGAATTCTGTAGTGAGTTTAAAATAAGCTTAAGCTGTAGAACACTAAATTTCAAGGTACCTCTGAATTTTTTCAAACAAAGATGCTGTACTTCATATAATCATAATGATCTAGCAAAGGAATTAACATCACTCTTCTGAAGCTGTGCATTTGATTTACCTCGTTCTCCTCTTCAGATCTGTGTACTCTGACTTTGAGGAAAGGAAATGGATTGACAGTGAATTCTACATTTACAAACCCAAGGACTGCAAAAAATATATTACACACAATGTTAGAGAAAAATCTGTTCATATTGTAAGTCACATGAGAAAAGCATGTGTGAAAAGTGTATCAATCCAGACTGCACAGAACCCTTCCTTTCCCAAAATACAGTGAATCATTTCATAATTTAGGTGAAATGAAAAAGGAATTTAAAGAGCACTCTACAGAACCTGAGAAACCTCAGGATCTGGGAATGGAGAGATCTTTCAACTGTGAGTGAGCAGTAAAACAGGTCAGAAAGAAAATAAACAGACCTATACACTAGTGGAAGTACCAACAACAAGACAAATGTGGAATAATAATCTGCAAAAAACCTGAAATATCTCCGGTTTGAGCCCTTAGATGTTACTGCAGCAGTAACCAAGACCCTGAACTCTTCCTCAGCTCATGCAAGTCAGGAAAAGCAAACTGTTTATTGCAGCTGTAACAGTACACAGAGACAGGGACCGCCTAAAGAAAGCAGGTTTTCATTATTTCATGTTATTGGATTTCATCTGTAATCAGTTACACCCGAAAGTAAACCTGGGGTTTTTGTAGGTTTTTTTTTTTTTTTTTTATTTCCTATTGATGGTTAAGTAACTATTTTATGAGTGATCTAAATCATACAAGCTAGAAACTCCAGAGAGTCACAAGCTGATGAATCATATAAGGTCTGTGTGATGCCACATAGCTACAGATATTTTGAGCAATACTTATTTGAACTACAAGGAAATGTCTTCTAGCTGGGTGTAAATGGACATGGGCCTATGAAGGTTGTCTTGATAGTGCTTGATCAGATTTGATCTTTATAAAAATGAACCTTATATGGATTCATGAAAAACCGTGTAATTCTTCCCTTAATAATGAAATAGCAGCTGGAAAGAGCAGAAGCATCATTATAGAGTGAGAAATACTTCAGGAATAATCCAGATGAAACAGTCAAAACTGTCCCAAATCTATATGGGATTTGGGGGGAATCTTTACAGAACTGCCTAATTGCTTTAGCTGACTACTCTAGCACAAATATTTCAAGAACTTTCACTGATGACTGTAAAGAAACTTTTTAATTTTAACAAAGATAGATTAAACCAGTGATGTCTGCTGAAAACTTTGGGCCACAAGAGATTGCAGCTATAAGTTGTGAAATGAATACCGAAAAATAGGGCAAGCTTACAGAATCCAGTTCTGGATGAATGTGTGGGTGACTGCTGACATATTAAGGAATATTACAATGAGATGCTTCAGAGAAAAAGCAGAGTTTGCTTTGATTTTGTTTTTCTCAGCAGAGGCAGGTTTCAATAGTATTTTATGATACCTGATTTTTGTAGATGAAGGAAAAGATTTGTGAGTGGAAAGGAAAATTTCATTCTCCTTCTGTAGAATGAAAAATAGAACAGAAAAAGATATCAGCAAAAATGTCAGCTATTTATTTACCCCCAATGTATATTGCTCTCTTAGGTTTTGCTGTTGCATTAACTTGAACTTTATTTACATCTTTTTTATTTTTTTAATTATTTGTCTATTTATAAGAAAAAAAAAAGCCAATTGGATAAATACCAGGTAACAAAATCTTCCTATATACTTCAATATTGACTAAAACTTAGGGTTCTACTTTTGCCAAAAGAAAAAAGGTAAATTTTAATTTGTCTAAAACACAGGGAAGAGTTGAGCAGTGCTAGTCTCTCTGGAAAGTCTGTGGGAAGCATCTGAAAATATTACACAAGTTACAGGGGAAATCGCTCTTTGTTTTTTTGTCATCTCATAAAGGTCATCATCTTTCATATATAAAATGTCTGTAGGTCTTGCCTGTTCATGCACAGTGAATCTCTGTATCATAAATTAGGAGAAAAGAAAATAAATAGGAATAGTGGGGCAGACTGCTCCAGAATTCTTTTGGTTTTTTTAACTCTGAACATTTTGCTGGGACAACACAGGTTAATAATTTATTTCAGGTTTATTCAGGTTGTCTGGATTAGAAGGAAAACATCTGGATCCACACATGCTATCTCACAGTGCCGTGTGAGTCACAGAACACCTGGTGATACCTGCAAAATGAATTGACTGCATCAAGAACAACGAGCAACATAACCAAGAGCAAATGTTGGTGGGTAGGAATTTCAGAGCCCCTTCACTGTGCCCGGGGAATTCCATGCCACAATGAGCCCTCTTGGTGTTATATAGGGTTGGGCTCTCATTTTATGATTCAGTAGCCAAACTAAACAGAGAAATGTTTACCTCCTCTATCACCAGATTATGGTGATAAGAGACATGACAGTGCCTGCGATAAGAGTGGAAAGGATTTTAATTGTTAATGGTAATTAATAAAATATTCCTTCTTGCTAGTAGCAGTTGTCTGGAGTGCATATGTAAGTGCACATGCATTTATTTACTCCTCTTGGTTAAAGCAGAAGGGAGTTTTAGATTTTCAGTGTTAAATATTTCTCAGCAAAGAGTAATCTATTTACTGTTGAAAAATTAGTTTTATAGCTGCCAAGAAGCCTTCTTGTCAATATGTCAAAGACTGAATTCTTACAAGACTTCTTACAGGTACAGAGTAACATTTCATTTCTCCAAAATTACAGGAGAAGATTGGGTTAATGAAAGTGGATGAAAAGAATCCGCAAGCCCTAAGAAGTTTTTTAGTTATTTCTAAAAGTTTTTTCATACATAACTTAACAAATTTGAACAATTGCATGCCATTGCTATGAAAGGCAATGACCCTTGGAAAATATTTTTTAAAAACTATTCAGTAAAAATCCCATATCTGAGAAGACTACCTTGGGTTGGGTATTCCAAAACTGAAGAGCTCAGTGCCACAGCCTCTGCCACGGAGAGGGACTCGGGCACAGGGAGGTCAGAGAGAGAACTCGAGTAAGGCAAACATGCCAGGACTGATCCATTTTCTTTCTGACAATCCTACGGTCTGATACTTAAAAAGGGTAGCAATCTACCAGAAAATGCATTCAATGTCATAGCTCATGAAGAATTAATGAGTCCTAAACAAAGATTTTTTATCTCAGTCACAGGATACCCAAGACCCATATAACTCCATACGAATAGCTACTTTTTTTTTTTCCCTACACCTGTATACCATCATGCTTCAAGAGAAACTCCTATTTTAAAAGTCTGAAAACTGAAACAGAAGAGAATAAAGCTTTGTGAGATTAATCATGGTAGCTTTGTATACAAGTTATAGTGTGGCTTAGTGTATAATTTGTCAGAAAAATTGATAGATCAAATTGCTTCTTTAGAACTAAGATAATAGGAGACTGATCCCAAATAAAGTGTGAAATAATGTTTTCTGTACCAAAAGTAGTATCATAAGAGTGTAATTTTGGGAAGGATGAACAAAAAGTAGAGGAACTGAATACAAGTAGATTATTGGATTAACTTCTGAAAAGCTATGGAAATGCCAACAAATTCTAAAGAGAAAGTTCCACTAGAACCACTTTTTTGTTGGAAAGTATTTTCTCTTTGGTTTGTTATTTTTACAGGTTTTACAAGTAACCATATTTATCAGTTGCAGTATTAATCATATTTTGTGCTTTATAGTGGTGATAAAATTGTAAGCACTGTTCTATAATACTTAATGCATATGCTTTGCTTCATAAGAGATATTAATTTTTAAATTGGTCTCAAGCTTATTATATGGATGGGATTCACTCCCTTCCTGCAACTGCCTTGACTTCATTTATGATTCTACATCTATTGTGCTCAACACTGACCTAAATAGAAGAAGACTCCCAGGTAACTTGTAACTATCAGAACTCCATTTCAGATAATCACAGCTTTGGAAAATGCTTCATTCTGCTTTTGCTCAGGCTCTGAATTAGCCCAATATTTGTCAAAATATCCCTAGGAACAAGCTGGAATTTCCTTTCTCTGTAGATCTTTATCATTTACCTATCATTTATACCTAAAGAAACATGAAACATGAAACTGTCCATCCTTATTTTGTGGCACAGAGTTTCCAAAAAGCAGCAAGAACAAATTTGTCCAGGACACATACACAGTTTTTGTTTTTACCATAGGTAGAGATCACCCAGGTTAGAGAAATTATGTTCAATTCTCACATATCCATTTAACTATCCATTTAACTCCATTATCCACTTTTATAATGCCACAGAATTAAGATAATATGCAGTAAACCTCACAGGGATTGTGACTTATTTATGAACATCTAAGTAGTTTTGGAAGCAGTGAAAAACTTTTACTATTAGCACAGCCCTGGTAACAGGAAAGGGCTCATTACCATCAACTCCTATCCCAAAAAAAGTTGCTTATCAGAGACTGACCTGCAGATGGGGCAGCACTAACAAATGAAGCTAATTGAACAACGGCAAAACTATTCCGTGACCCCTTTTTTTTTAACTCCTTGTTTACATAAACAATTTATTACTAGAATCTGAAATTATTATTTCAACGGTATGCTCTCCTTAATCTGAGGTATTTTTATACATAAACATCTTAGAATCAGAAAATGTTATAATAAATCATCTACAAAATGAGTTCTTACTGCTACAAAGCAATCATCACCACTGTCTTTTATTCACTGAAGAACAGGAAGAAAATCTGAATTATTTCAGATGTTGTAATGCCATGTTTATAGATACAGTCCTTTAAATGGTTAAAGAAGAGAGAGGAAAAGGGGTTCAGCTGAGCAACTAATGGACTAGAAGAAATGAGAAGCTTCTAAAAATTTATTTGACCATGAGAAATATTTATCTGTAATATGGTCACTGAAGAAGGAGCTTGAGGAAATAGAAGAAGGCTACTACCCAATTTGCTTAGGAAGAGAAGCCAAAAAGGTCTGATATTTCATTTCGGTTTTGAATAAAAATTGATTATAAACCAGGAGAAGTTTTATGATTTCATATTTCAGTAGAACATAACTCATACATTTCCTCCAAAAAGGCACAGAAGCCTCATTTACCAGGGATATATACATTGCTTGAAGACAGTATCCATGAATCAATATGAATCAATATGAACATTGTCACTTGGATCCCTGATGAAGTATCAGCTAAACTTTTAAATGATCTTCCAGATTCAGAGAAAACAATGCAAACTGGATACAAACCTGCCACACAACTTTGCACTAAATAAAATCACGTTGAAAATTATAATCCCGTTAACTTCATGCTTGTTACCTTATGCTCAGCAAAACAATGATAAATATGTCAGAGAAAATGAAATAGACGATAAAAGAAAAGGTATTTCCAGATAGAATTTAAAGCTGTTTATTTGGTTATACATGCAAAGACAACAAAGTTATGAAGTAGATGAAATTAAGAGTACTGGAAATTTCTGAATTTTAATACAGGCTTTCATATGTTCTCACAAAATTTCATTCTTATTAAACTGTTTGCAAATAATTTATATTCTCCTAGATACGAACGGCCTCAAAGACTGAACAGAGGTTGAGAGAATTAAAATTCAGAATATAATCAATTGCTCTATATTGAACTCGCATCATTAACACTTGGTTTTGTGATATGCTGAGCATCTCCAGCTCTTACAGTGGATAGGAGAGTCATGTAGTGTCCAGCATTTTCCAAGATCAGACTCAGGTGATTATCACACACTGAAAAATTATCATTTGAAACTATTTTATCTTTTTTCTATCTGTGATTTCTTCCTCAATGGTCCTGGAGTGAGACCAAAAATGATAGCACATTGGAATTCACATTGTGGTAAGATGAGAGGAACTCAGGAAGCAGAAGAAATGCTGGCAAGCAAGGAAGTTATTTATTATTTAAAAATGTAATAAGAGGAGCCCTTTATGCAATTCTTGGGTGACTACACTCTATATACAGTATTTAATCACATTACCATTTAGTAAGTTCAATTACTAAGTGACATGTTTTTGCTGCCTCATATCAGTAATTTACCTGAATTATTCTATCTGTTAACAGACTGCAAGTTAAAACTGTCTCTTCAGAAACATGCAGTAGCTTTCTCTACTTCTAGGGCTGTCCAGCAATGTTTAGCTTTCACTACATCATATAACATGAACCGTGGTCAAAAATAATTGCATGTGCCATGGACATTAAGAAAAGCATTCCAGTTCTTTCTAAATATCTACAGGCCAAGCTGATCAATACTTGCAATTTAGGTTCAAGCTGAACCAGCATCGGGTAGGCTGAATGCCCCCACCACTAACCATTTGGGCCACCCATAGAATTTAAAATTATACTTTATAAAGATTTAGTGTGTGTTGTGTGAATGTGCCTGACAGCAATGGCAATTTCTAAATGCTTGGTTTAATTGAAGAGAACAATAATGCAATTACAACTTCTAGTTGTAGTGTCTTTTGTAGCTGCAGTTTCTCAGAGAAAATGAACAGAAAACACACAAAATGAGTTATCAAACAAATAACAACTACAGGTTTAGCATTAAAAGAGACAACTTCCCTCAGTAATTAGCACACAGAATATCAGCAGCTAAAGAAAGACCCTTTAATAGTCAGGTTTTAGCTATTGATTTTCTACAGGAGCCTAATGATCCTTATGTGCACTAAATGTGTGAATAAAAGTGTGCCATAGGAGCTAGGAGCTCCTCATCAATTTATTAATCCCCATCTCTGAAACACACATAAGACTTTTTTTTTTAAATTTAAGTACAGGAACAGTCTTACATAGTTATGTAAGTGTACACTTATGCACTTATATAAATGCACTTATACACTTGCATAAGACTGTATTTTCAGTCTTACTTTCATACTTCTAGCCACCTAAAATTTCCTCCAGGGCACAGGGTAACCAAATTGTACATCACAGACTATCTACAGTACCAGCACCTTCTAGATATCCCCTAACTGGAACACCTGAGAATATTTTCTTCCTCAAAATAATCTTGAAATATTGAAACAGAACTTTTCATTACAGAAAGAACTTTATCAGCATGGGCCTTAATCTAGTGATATATTTACATAAGATCGCATCAGGGAAAAGCTGATTATTGTATTGCTTGGGAGGGAAAAACAGCTTTTTAAAGTGGTTTAGCAGGCCAGTACTATTTAAAATTGAAAGATTGTCATTTGTGAGTATTCAAGGCATGGTGCTACTTTTGATTATGTACTGTCAACATTTGTTAAATGCCTGTCCAGGTAGAACAGTGGCAGTGTGTGGTACAGTGAAATCCTCAAAGGGAACAGTGGTACAGGGTTACTCAGAAACTACAGAAACAGATTCATCAACAGCATGCCTGATTCTAACACTTCCAGAGGACAGAAAGTACTCTGCAAAATTCCACCACTACCTGTCAGAAAATCAAAGTTCTCACTTCCTAGTGAACTAGTAAACTCTCAGGAATCTCCATATTGTGTTGTTACTGCAGAGTAGCACTGCAGGAAACAAATAGAAAAGCTGTAATTTAATAGTCTCACACTTTTGCCATGCAGCAGATTACATATAAATTGGAAGATATATTCGACAAACAATGAGAAGTCTCATTTTTATCTATATTTATTAAATGAGAGAAAACTCAGTTATTTCTCATAGTTAATGAACAAGAACTACCATTTCTCATTTTCCTCTTTGGGCAGATACATACATAAAACAAGATTACATTTCAGAAAGTGAGTCTGGAGTTAGACTATGCTAATAAAGGATAAAAACCTGTGAAATTTCATATATTTCTATAGTGCTTATGAAGGCAGTATAGCTGGAGACTGTTCATCTTGGACAAATTATAATAAACTTTATATTCTGCACATTTTGACAGCTGAGTAGCAAGCACTTAGCATTTTTATTAACCTAAGGAGCCTGAGAAGATACTAGGGAGTTATAAATGTTACCTGGCTTAGACATGGGTATTTTTATGTGTCTTCTCAAACAAGTGACATACAGATGTCTGAGATAGCACCTTAGCTACATGCTCTGTTGTCACTAGTGTGATCCATGGCAGGGGGCTCAGAACTAGATGATCTTTAGGATCCCTTCCAACCCAGGCCACTCAGTTATTCCATGACATCCACCAGCTTTCATGTCTTTCAGCTATGTCTCTGTTCATTAAGTTTCACTGTGTCATAGGTAAGATGTTATTAAATATGAGTGGTAGAGGTCACTCATTAATGAGAACACATCTACGAATGGAGAAGGGACTGGCTCTTGGTCCAAATTGTCAATTATTTTATCAGCATTTTAAAATATGCTATTATTTGCTGATATGGACAAATGCAAAGATTGATGAATAAATAATCAGAGGGACATTTTGTTGCTATAGGGTAAACTCAGCAACGTCTTTTTCAGTTCAGCAAAATACAAAACCACACTTCTAGGAACAAAGAATAAAGTGACTTTATCTTTGTTCAAACACAAAAACCCCTCAACCCCTAAGACAAGCATTCTGGTTTAGAGTACAAACTTCCAAAAAGATCAGAAAACAGAGGAGTAACTTCAAAGAATGACTGCAAAGTAAAGGGAGTAAAGGGATTACTATATCTCTCTGTGAAGACACTCATCAATGGCAAAGAGATCTGAATACGGAAAACTCTTGAGGCTGATGAACATGGAGAAATTATGATTGAAAAGTTAAATACTCAAGCTAGACAAATCTGGAAAATAAGATAAAATTTTAAAGTAATTAAATATGTGTGGACATCCCTTTATTGGCTCATTTTGTTAAAAATAATAATCATATTTGAAATACAAATCATGATCCTATTCCTGTGAAAAGACCTCTGCCTGAAGAAGGTCAGCTTAGAAGATTACTGTGATCATCTCTGGATTTAACAAATGCTCTTTTTTGCAGATTAAAGGAAAGAGCACTATGTTGTTCTCTCCTCATTTCACAGGTTGTTTTCAAGGCAACCTTTATCATCATAAGAAGCTGCAAATATAAGTGTATAAACAGGAATATAGAACACAGCTCTGTAGCAATTCTATCAGATTTTCTGGCAAATTCAAAAGGTTACAACAACGCTTCTAACACCGCCTAAATTCTAGCAGGTGAGTTCAAGATCAATCAGTTTCTTCAGGATGATTTTTCTGCATTTGCCTACATTGTCCTTCAACACGGAAGATTGTCAAAGCTCCATACAAATCCATATGTAATCAGATGATTGTAATTTAGCACTATCTTAAATGCCCAAGTGATTAAAACACATGAATAATTGAAGGGATTCCTAATGGAATAATTACAATAATGTTCTTTAGTATATCCCTATTTTCATAGCTTTAGGCAATATCAAGTGGTTCAAATTAATAAATCATCTCATAGATGGAATGATTTTCTAGGACCTACACTTCAGCCCTTGGAGCTATTGGTTAGAAAGAAAGCCATAAACAGTGCAAATAATAATGAGATTTTTGACCTTCCACTGTCATGTAAATTGATGTGTGCCTGGCACAGGCAGACTTTGCTGCTAAACTCAAAAGCTTTCAGCTTTGTCATTGTCCCCATCTTGTAATTGGATGTGTTAACTCTAAAACGGACTAAAATAGAGGAGCAAAAGCAGGGAATAAAGTTGGGAAGAAATGAACATTCTTTTTCAAAAAATACATACACATACTGAGTTCCTGTAAAAGAAAATTTATTACATATTTTACAGGAAATGAGGATGCATACTACATGCTGACAATTAATGTATAGAGAACTATAATACAGATTATTCTCTAGTACTTAGCTTTTCAGATTGTAAAAATCAAATCAAATTAATGAGAAACGGTCATTCATACCACTTATTTGACTTTTTGCTTTCAAACTTTGCCTCTGATATGCTGATTTTCTTTCTTTCTTTCTTTCTTTCTTTCTTTCTTTCTTTCTTTCTTTCTTTCTTTCTTTCTTTCTTTCTTTCTTTCTTTCTTTCTTTCTTTCTTTCTTTCTTTCTTTCTTTCTTTCTTTCTTTCTTTTTCATTATGACTTCTATTTATATTTCATTCATTTCTGGCAGTACTGAGTACCTGGAGTCCATCAGCTGAAATCTCACACTTTGGTAAAGCCATTCCTGTCATATAGAGTGTAATGGTAAAGCAAAACAATGTTAATTTATTTTTTGCAATGATGACTGAGCAACTTTAAGGGCAGAGTTGAGCAAGCTACACGGAGTTGTTAAGCACCTTTATTGTCCCATACTAGAGATCAGAAAACTAGAGATCAAATTAGGTGACTAACTTAGAAATATCCCCAGACTTGGAGGAAAAATAGCAAGCAAAGACAAATGCTAAATGTGTGCATTGGTAATAATAAACAAGAAGGCCTGACAAGGTGTGCCCCATGACAGGGTCACCAGAGCAGCACTTGGTGTGCATGTTCAGGACAGTGTGAATGTGAATGTCTGAATCACCAGCAGAGTGATGCCACACACCAACACCAACACATGGGGATACTGCTGCACTCTGCAGTACAATGCAGTGATGGCTGTGTCTGTGTGAATTAAACAACAACACAAAACATACTGCAATGTAAGAAGGATAATGAACCTTAAAAAACTCCTGACTGTTATTCTGTAATGAGGGATAGAGATTGAAATGAGTACAGGAAGAAGACAGAGAAGGAAGAAGAAATGAGAAAAAACGTTGCTGTATTAGGAATTTCCACACCATATCTTTCTTTATAAATTGAAAATTCAATGTGTGATGCAATACCAAGGATGAAAATGAGATCTACAATTTCAGGACACATGGCATTATTAATTTCTTTTTTAATTTCCCCACATGAAAATATTGATAAATAGGAACACTACCAGTCCATGTAAGTAATATCACAGTGCCCCAAACTCTTCTTTTGTCATTGCTTATCATCCAAGAAGAGGAATACCAAGGGTTCAGCACGTATTTTTAGTTATTAACACTTTGCAGAAGGATGAAAGGGTGACTTAGCATCCAAATACTCCTCATAGACATAATTCTGTACATATTAGTATTGCTAAGTATTCTGTGAAGTTCCGATTACTTAGGATAATGAAGGACCATGGCATTTATTATACTAACTTGGTCATTACCACAAATAAATTCTAATTTCAGTGACTGTGTATGACTTTCCTATGTCTCTTTGACAATCCATGAAAACTATATTGTAGCACTTCATGAGGATCTTTTGCAATAACCATCACACATCCAAGGGGAGAGGCTGTTACTTAAAGTGTATAATGATTCCAGAAAGCAAGATTTTATGATGTCTGAAATTCCAGCATAGGATGAAAAACATTGTAACTCAGTCCATCTTCATGAGACAGCACATTAATTTTCACCTTACGACACTAACACATACTACTTTGTACTAATCAAAATGGCCAAATTCATCTAAAAATAAGAAACACTTGCACTACTGAATAATCTCCAACCTTGCTAAATTCCTGTCAAAATAATTAATGTTCTCATTTTCATTTTAAGTGATACATTAAATTTTGAGTACACTCAGATTTTTACACCATGACAAATTATTTCTTTCCAGATATTAATTTTGCTCAAACTCTGTATTAAAAGATTGTGTCAGAAGACTTTCAGAGAGTGTTTCCATGTAACAAACTGTTAAGCTGAAAACATCATTACATACCCCATGTCATCTGCAGGAATTTATAAATTGCAGGTTTTTAATTCACAATTTCATAGTGGTAGCAAAGTTTTTATGTTGAAAAAAGATACATTAATTTTAAAAAAAAACTAAAAATTGCTGTGTTGGAGAGAAGACTAGAGAAGTCATCTGACTTTTAGTACTCACCTTGCCTCATTAAATGGAGTGGGTAAATTCCCTTGATTCAATCTACAGTCCTAAAGAGATGCTGGAACAGAGGGCAATCCAGAATTCCTGCAAGTTCTGCCCCGAACTGTCCTGTTCTGGCTACATTTTCAATCTGATTAAGTGCCTAGAGCCAGGCAGCGTGAACGTATTTTGTTATGTCCACTCAATCTCAATCAAGTCTTAACATTCATAGGCACCGTGGGATCATGAAATGCAAAAGAGCCATAAAATTGAAAGTTGTATTTCTAGCAGTGCAATGGAAGCCATTAAAAAGCCATTACCTATCAATAGTTGATGTACTCTGGCTATTTATAATGCCCTACTGTAAGGGTGTTTGTGAGTGGAGAGGTCAGGCAGGATGGAGAAATTCAAACAATAACACCTCAGGGTGGTAAGTACTGACAGTACTAATTCTTTACAGCAACCACAATATGGTAACCTAACAATAAAATCTATAATCTGCCAAAAAGGCAAGAAGAAAGTTCTACACTATTCCACAGCTGGTCTGAAGCAGATTGCATATCCATTTCACAGAAAGTACATTCCAAATGCTCCTGCCTAGAGGCTGTCATCCCTTACTGTATTATGGAAGTACCTAATGGCCCCAGTATATTAGGTACTATACAAACACATATTAAGAAATATTTCTTTTTCCCATGAACAACAATAAAAATAGGCAAAACGAAGGCCGGGCATTGATTTTCTCCATTTGACAGATGGCAAATGGAAGCCCGATGAGAGTGAATGATTTGCCTGAGGCAGCATGCAGCAAAGACAGGAATTTGACCTAGACAGCTCAAGTTCCAGACCAGTGCCTTCCCTCATTAATATCTGCTTCTTTATGCATTTTTTGACCATAATCTAGCAAGAGAAGGAGCACTGCTCTGGCCCAGGTTTAATAGGATCACAGTCTTAAAATAATACTCAGGAGTCAGAAACTTCAAAACTCAGATGATAAATTTTAAGCTGTATTGATTTCAGTTTCTTCTCTCATCTTCCACGTTCTTTAAACCCTCTACAGTAATTTGATTCAAGAGTGGAAGTCCTTTGAGAGAATATGAAACAGTATTTCAGTTTAACCACTAATGTGATTTTTCATCAATCATATTAAATACTTGAAGAGAAAATGAACTACAAGGAATGTTTCTGACGGCAGCTCAGAAGATGTACATGTGTATAGTTCTGCAAATAGAAAACAGAGTCACTTTTGAATCGCAACACTGATTATCTTTTGTGCCTCGTACATCTGTCTTCTGAACTATGAGAAATGAAAATAACAGTAAACATGGATAAAACAAAAGTACTGTCTTAAGTAAGATAGCAGCAGACAGCACTTGTATAAGAGATTTCTCTATCATTTGTTGCAAGGCAAAAATCACATACAAACAGCAATGGTCAAATTTCAAAGTTTTCAGAGAATCAGTACTTTATTAAGTTCTAAGCCTATACAATGCAATGAATTTTATACTTGTGAACTTTGTTTAACAGAAAGAAAGAGATTTAAAATAATAATTTAAAAGATCAATGTGCCAAATATTCATCTGGTGGTAATCACTAGAACTGGGGGAGTGAGGAAACAAAACTCTCTAATAAAACACTAGACTAGATGATGATAGAATGTTATGTAAATACTCACAAGACATTAAGTTTATGAGATGTACCAAAAATGTGACCTAGATGGTTTTTGTCTTAAGAATAATATTGTTTCTCTGAGTCTTGGGAAATGCAGTCTGAAGTCCTACTTCTGGAATAACCACAAAATTATATCCTCATCTGAAAAAAGACATTATGGAAGAAGCAGGGCAAATAAGGCAGCAAAAATAGAGAGGTTACACAATCTTCTTGGTGTCTATTGATTTCCATAAGCAAGTCCTCAAAATCTGATCCTACTTACTGCAAGTTAATTATCCACACCACTTGGAACATGGAAAAACAAGTCATTACCATTGCAAAACGTGTCAAGAAACTGTGAAAAGAATATACTGAATGTATATATACTACAAATGATGAGCAAATTTTTAAATTTAAAAAACTCGAGAAAAGGAGCCTGGTATTAAACCCCCCCAAAAATGAGGAAAAGGTAATAATCTTCTACCTTCTAATTTTATCACCGCCAGAAGAGGCCTTGTGGCAAAAGATGTCAATCCCAAAGCCACAGCTTTGCCACTCTGACAACTCTTATAAAACCTAAAAATTAATTTTGAGTCTATTTAAAACAAGAATCTTGGCACCTGAGTGAAAGACTGAATAAAGAGAAATGTTGGTATAATAATTGGTTGGAAGAAATATTTCTCAAAACTTTTGGACAATTTACAGAGCATAATTACCCATGAATAAAAGTACCTCCTGCCTAAGCAGCTCAAAAATAGGAAAATAATTGCCATATGAATATTATTCACTGGTTTGGTTGGGCTTTTTTCTTCTAACAATGAATACATTAAGAACCACGCAGCCTTCCAGGGAAAAGTTAAGTAACTGTCACTGGTGTGGGAGGAAATCAACAAATATATTCCTGTGTCCTAAATAACTGCCATTGCTGTCATAGTTTTTTCTTGCTTGCAAAGATGATTGATTAAATACTAAGGTATACCTTAGTACTCAAAGGTAGAAACAAACCAAGCTCAGATCTAGGTTGCCTATATGGTTGGAGGGGAGTCTGAAAGAGGAACTTGGGAGTAACTGATCCTTCCAGCCTACTAACAGTAAGAATATGTGGTTCTTTCCCAGAGCTGTGGGGGTTTTAGCTGGAGGCTAAACACTAGAACGTTCTCTGCTGAAGAGCTGGGTCTCGTATGCACTGTCATCAACGAGACTGTTCAGAACCAAACCTTTTCTGCACAGCTAAAAAGCGTAGCTCAACCTAACCTTGACCTGTTTTCACTGTGAAACTCAAATGTTCATAACTAAAGGGATGCTTTTCTAGACAAGTCTCAACTTTTTCTCTTAATTGTATTGCAAAGTTTTCTTTTTAATAATAAGAAAATGTCCCCCTCCATGCTCCATTACAAAGGTTGAACATTTCTCCCCTACATAAAGACCTGTAAAGTTTCATCTCAGGGCAATCAAGATTAAGGGAGTTATAAGCAGAAATTAAACATCTGCAGATAAGCATTATGGTTCATCAGTTGCAGTAGCAGATGTAGTTGATTACTGGAATTTGAAAATAGAAAACGTAATGGCAAAGCTTTAGATTAAAGTAATTATACTGCAATAATTATATGGAATTGAGTTTATTATATTACAAGGTAGTTTAAACATCTGAGCCATTTAAAATATATGCTGGCTAGTACTGAAGTAGAAGTCTCCCTCAGATGCAATATAAAAAGCAGATTAAACTAGCATTCTGAAAGTATATCTGTGAGATAGATTAGATAGATATATCTGTGTTGTGTTTTGCAACCCAGTTAAATGCAAAGTTATTCTACTGCACTCATATTAAAGAAATTTAAAGTAGATAGTATTAAACAAATCTAAATATATTTAGGAAACTACTTAATCACATTATGGACTAACACCAAAATATTACAGAATTATTACTTCAATTATGGGAAAAAGGTATCATATGTTTTTACTTTTATCAAGTCTGACAACCTACAAGTTTAGTAATGATTACGACAGAAAGACATAACTTTTATCACAACAGCTTTTGGAGGATATTGAATTCAAGTGTTAAACTCCTATTAAGACTTCTTAGTGTTTATTAAACTCCATCACCAAGTGTTGGGCTTGAGTTCTTTTTTGGTTTGGTTTGGTTTTGAAGGGGAGGTAAATTTTACAATAGTATGTAAAGAACATTTAATCCTCTTCTGGAAAGTGTAAGCTCATCCCAGAAACAGACCCAAACGAATCCTCTTCACCCTCAGCATTTTACAGCTGTTCCTCTGCTCCAAGGCTTCATGGCAAATACTTCCACACCTTCACTGTTCAGGTTATAATGACTTTGAGTCAATAAAATATCTCTATGTAGAGAAAAACCTTGATTCCAGGACTCAGCAAATGCTTAATCCCACAGATAATAGTCTAGAAGAAACACTTCCCAAAGTGAAAGGGAGACTGAACATTTTCTTCATGATTCCTCAACACATCTTTTAAAAATGGCCTAATTTGTGAGTGGATTGGCTTTATATACTTGAATGCTTGAGGAACTGCAGTGTTATGGTACCTAGAAAACCTGAAAAGATAGGAACCAAGCAGGGGGACACTTTTTGTCTTTGGGTATCATGAGCTCTGAGCACAGACAATTTCTGAATAATAATTAGAATTCAGTTAACTTTGTGTGAGCTGCCTGAAGTTGGCACATAAAAATCTTTCCTTTTAACTAATTGATAAAGGGAGAGAGGTAGGTTTAATGCTGCAGAACTTTAGAATACTTATAAAAAGAAGAAATTAAAGAAAAAAAGAAAAATCATTTATATAATCTCCAGCAGTGCACATTATTAAAAGCTATTAATATACTGTGCATTAGATGGCTACTGAATTCTGTTGCTTAATTTACACTCAAATTACCACAGCAATAAGCCTCAAAATAAGAAGATAGCAGAAATATAGTAATCTAGTGCTTCAAAACAATCCAGGCCATTGATAAGGCCAGATGGTAACAGGAAATCTAAGAATCAAAAACAAAGCAAGCCCTTCATTTGTGATCTGATATGGCTTTTCTGGTTCCTCAGAAAGCACCTGTGGCAGTTCTCCCACAGTGTTTAAGAAGTTTTAAGAATCAGATCTTTGGTTCTAAGGGAGTTCCGGAAACGAAATGTCTTTCCTTGCAGACCTTAGAATAATTCTATCTTCTATTTGCATGGCATAAGACTAGACATGTCTCCCATCTTTTCTAAGAAAATAAGTAGCATTTGTTCTTCTTCATTTAGACAATATTTTCCTTTTTTCCCCATATTCGCATATAAAAGAACAGGGATATTTTATTCTACACACATCCGAAATGAAACAACCATTTCTGTAGTAAGATCCTGAGAGTTTTAATTTTACTTGCACAGGAAACAGGAAATGTCCCATTTTTTTACCCTAGGTATTGATTCAAATATCAATGTATTCAACAATATTTTTCCAATTAGATTGGGGAAAGAAATCAAATAATATTGAAAAAATATCCAGCGTTTGCATTTTTTCTGTGCCTACTTCTTACTATTTAAATAATCTAAAAAAAAACCAGGATACAGCTCTGAATACAAGTATTTGCTCCATTTCAAAATACTACATTTTGGGCTTCAATCTAATTTGCTGCTCATTTTTGATCAATACTTAGAATTAAAATAGAGCAACATTTATGCAGTAACTTTATATCCATTTATTAGCTTGTTAACCCCCTGGATTATTAAAAAGTCTTTGAAGATTTTAATATTTTAATACTAAAATAACCAAAATCTTTGGTTGTTCTAAAGATTCATTGGGAAAAAAAGGCATAAATGCACAAGAATTGCATCTCTTGACATCAGCAGTTTTGCTAAATTTAACAGTCACAAAATACGCAACAGCAGATTTTTTTATACATGAAAATTATGTACTACCATTTTTAATCAATCCTGAACTTCATTCATAAATACACTTGATATTTGAAGTAATAAGCAAGATAAAAATATGCAAAAGATTTAAATAAATTTCCAAGGCCCCCAAATCTAAAATCTCCATTTATAGATTTCCAAGCTGTTTGAGAAGCTATTTTCATCTACTGAAAGGAAGGTAAATCAGTAATCACTGGTGTTCTTCACTACTAAACGACATTGTCAGGTTTATCAGACTTTTCTAAACAGTGGGCATGTCCAGATCACAGCAAAGCCACATAAAAAAAAGAAATTACTTAAAAATCCAGCACAGGGGTCCTTTCACTCTTTTTGTAAGACATCCACTACTACCCAGTTATCACATGTCTAGAAAATTGTAGAAGAAACTTCTTTTGAATTCAGAGTTTTCGCTTCCTCGAGGCATCCATCCAAGGAAAGCCAGTACACGTAGACACTACAATGCAATCACTTTTTTTAAAAATTGTGAGGCTAGGGTTGATACCAGAGGTCTCAGTGATGTGAAATGTAAAATATTCTTGGTCATCTGAGAAGGATCCAAACTGAGGTACAAATGCTTTGGAACAGTCCCTTCCTCAGCTTGGCATGAGGCTTGGTGGTGGGAGAGGAGAGCAAGGAGCAGGTGCCTACATGCAGCAGCACAGGAGGAGTGATGGCTGGGCACAGAACCTGCATTTGGGCTGCACCACTGCCAAAGCTTTTGGTCCAATGTGCTGCAGTTTAGAGCTTCTCCCCACAGCCTCTCAACCCTAAATTTTGTATAAATTTTAAACCATCTGCTTGACTGAAAAAAGGCTCTGATGAATTCTGCTGTGAGCAGTGGTCTTAGTAGTATAATCAGCATCACTTCAAAAAAACTCGACATTGTTAGGGCTCTGTTAATACATTTATAGTTCTCCTAAACGGTGGTGTTTGTCAGTGTTCTGTATGAACTGGGCAGAATATTTTTGCTTTGTTTTGTCCAAAAAGCATGGAAGCAAAGGAAAAACATCAGATTATTTTTGTATTAAGTCAAAACAGTGTACTGCAGTTTAGTCAGAAAATTATGTTAATTATGGCCTTCTCTTATTTCCATGAAATTTCAGAATAACTCTTCCTTCATGTAATGCACATATTTAATATTCTTCTGAGCCTTTAAAAGAAGGCCAAGGAATAGCAGTCCTGTAGAAATAAGAGCTTGATATTAGTGGCAATTTTCTATCTCTAAAATAAACCTCAATTGTTAAAGAAACCTCAATTCCCTTATATGGAAGGCTGAACCTGTCATGACTATAAAAATAATAATGGGCCAAATAAAATAAAATAAAATAATGTATTGTGAATGGATGGTTTTCAAATTGTCACAAGCATTTCATAAGAGGCAGAATAAGGTAAGTGAAAGGTTTTTCTCATTAAATTAAAAATAAATAGATGAGACTAGAGTTAGGTAAACTTGTCATAAAGCTGTGATTTGACTAGAAAAAAAATGGTAATTTATTTCTTCCTTCTAGTCTGGAAATCTTTAATATACATAGCA
Organism: Sturnus vulgaris; assembly: GCF_052056855.1. Classification (NCBI taxonomy): domain Eukaryota; kingdom Metazoa; phylum Chordata; class Aves; order Passeriformes; family Sturnidae; genus Sturnus; species Sturnus vulgaris. The sequence continues at coordinate 16,901,935 of NC_142246.1, forward strand.
AAGAACATTTCACTATACACCACATTTGCCAAAAACCCACACATTTGTATGAAGTGGTACTGCATGTCCCAATCATTAACAAAACATAAAAACTCTTTTGTTGCTCTTCTCAGGACTATCTTTATTTTATTTGAAATTCATCTTACAAAATAGCTAATAATCTCAGAATTTAGTCTCAATCTTCTTTTTATAGAGGGACAAATCACAGGAGAATTTAGGACCCCGTAGTGCACTTTGAACAGTACAATTGTATTTTAGAACAACTGCTATTCTCTGCAGAACCCTTGAAATTTGATGTCAGCAAAAAAGAGCAATTATACTTGAAGATTTCCACAGAGAGAAGCAAAGGATTCAGGATACTACTCTCCCTTCCAATGCCTACACATTTTTTTCCTTTTCTTTTTTGCTGTTAAAGTAAATTACAGACTTTAAGAATAGGAAGAAGAATGTCTCCAAAAATTGAAATAATCATCAAGGGAAGCTAATGCCGTTGAACCTGAGCCAACCTAACTTACTTCATTAGAGTTTGCTAAATTGCAAAGAGCTTTAGTAAGTCTATGCTTGCAAATCCTCAAGGGTGTAGAATTCTTACAGGAATCCCTAACAACTCTATGAACAGATAGTCTGTAAGGGGAGGACCTAACATCAATATTTGATTGGTTTTGTCCAAGGTTGAATTGTAATTTGAACAGAACAGCAAAGCACCTAGGTCATTCCAAGAAACACGCTGAACTGCAGTCTTTATTAAAACCAAACTTTGCCAGCCTATGGAAAGAAAGGTCTTGAGCTGATTGAACACGGACATAAAGCAGGCAGCCACATGACAGCCACCCTGGTTTTAATACCCCATTATGCATGGACTGTGCAGCATCAAACCCATCCTCTGGCTGTGTGGTTTCTCCTTTCATGTTAGAGTTACAAGCACAGTGTAAATAAATGGCTGTATCATACATTTTAAAGAATAAGTCATCAAGATATCTAGTCATGATAACCACTTATGATCAAAAAAACAGTGGCAACAATGGGAAGATATACATGATCTCTGCCTCTGTTTCTTCTCCCCCTTTCATTTTTCTATGATCTGTTTGAATATAGATCTAACACTACTGCATGATGCAATATATCTTCAGACATATTCAAATGTACAGAAAGTAAAAGCATGAAAATTATCCATTGTTTCAGAAGTTTAAAGTATCAAATGTGCTTTAAGCAAGTGTTTATAGCACTCAAAAGATAGAAGAGCTTTCATAAAATAATCACATAAAACCAGAAAAAGTGGCTCTTCAGTAAAAACAATTTAAAATGTCAGTGTATCCCCTATTACTAGTTATGAGAATCATTTCCTAGATCAATCACAGGACAGTATCTAAGCCTTCTATCATCCACATTAATTAGGGGCTCATTAACTTTAACTTTAATAAACAGGATGTTTAAAAAAAAAAGTATGCTATCAACTTTCAACACCATCTATACCCAAACCTGAAAAGCTAAATTGATTGCAGGACAGAAGAAACAATGTAAAAAGAATAAATAACTTCACTAATTCTCCCCTTAAAATCACTGTCAGTTTAGTAATTCCCGAGTTTTATAACTGAACCTAAATGATATTATTTTCTAAAGGTGATGCCTACATACAGCACTTAGCACTAGCTTTAATTAAGGTTTCACATATCCCTAGGTTGCCTCAAGCTACTATTAAGAGTTATTGTACTTAGTGAATGCAGGAGCCATGGTCTTGAAGGGATTCTACATTAAATTGGTAAAAGGCAGCAAACCAATATAACCAGGCTCTTCTGAATACCTTTGTCTTGCAATCTAGAGCAGAGAATACCATCGTCAGTAGTGATCATGTCATGGAGCTTGAAGAAGAGGAGCAAGGCTCTCTCCTGATCAAAAATACCTTTAATATCTTTAATTTTCAAGCATAAGTTCAGTCAGATTTTATGACTTACCTTCTCCATAGATGACTCCACATCATCAATTAAAGGTGTTAATAGCAAAGGAGTTACAAAAGTCCACTCTAACACTTTGTGGCAGTCAGTAGAGTTTTCCAGAAACAAACAATTTTACTCAGCTTGGGTCTCTGCAATTCCACCTACACTGTGCTCTGCACTTATGACTTTGTGAGTTTGAATATGACACCTGTCCCAGGAAATTGCATTACTCCCTGCAAAATGCTAACACCACTTTCTCCATCCTTGGCTATACATTCCTTGGGACTTCATTAAGCAGCACCACAGAGCTCTCTGCTGCACATACAACACATTCCAATAACCTGGAGCTTGCCAGCTTGTGGAGACACTTTTTTCTGATAATCTGGTACCTGTAGGAGGTTTGGTCAGTAAATGCCAATTGCTTTCCTAGTGTGGAAGGGTATGAACATTCATAATATAGTTATGCAGTTCTTATGTTCCAAAAAAAAAAAAAAAAAGTGAAAAAGTGGAAGCATTTTGAGCTTAATTCATATCTAAAAAAGAAAATCAAATCAAAACCAAATGGATACTTACTGTGGTCAATTTAGTCCAACTTTTTTAGCCAAAAGGTGAGCAGTTTAGCAGATCTAGCATAGGTAGATGGGATGTACTGAAAAGCTCAAGCATAGTAGTTGAAGTAGTTTCTGAAAGTTCTTTACACTGTTTTAATTCTTACAATAGTTGGTGGATTATTTGAGGTACAGCTGTAGCCATGTTTTATTATATGAAAATTCTAATTTTCATTTTTGAAAATTAAGGATTTGGTTTTTTTAATTTTCACTTTCAAAAATGTAGGGGAGTATAATAAGTAAATTATTGATTGAACTGACTGAATATATGTCTTCTCCCCGCTAAAATAACTGGTATAATATTGGCAAGGTGTAATAGATTGTATTTTCAGTACAGAAAGATATCTTGACCAAATGCCCCACTTGAGTCTTTTGTACAAGACATGTAGAATAAAGGCATTCATTAAAGTCTGTCTTGCCTTCAGAACTGTTAGAGAGCTAATGTGCCCATCAGAACTATCTCAGAGTATTAAACTCCTTTTAAAATCCCATGAGTTTGTAAAATCTAATGGGTAATTTTCCTATGTGTGTCTTCAACACAAAACATAATCTGATAATCAAACTTTTAAATTAAAACTTTTTTTTATTTGTAAAATTTTAAAGGATTAGGGTTTTGTCTGTGTTTGGGGCTTTTTTTGCTTAATTTAGCAAAATGAAACAAACCCTAGTAAATCAGGGTAAATTGATACTGGGTTTGAGAATGAACAAGTACTATGTAATACCATTCTTCTTTAACAAGATTTTTGGAAAGCACAAACATTTCAGCTCATGCTTTTGCCTCAAACAATTTAACGTGCTTTTCATTAACACAATAGCGTTTGGTAATAAAGTTTAAGAACCAAACCACTTTCCCATCAGCATTAAAAAAAAACAAAAATAAAAAAGAGAAATAAAACCATAATTGTGATACCAGTATCCCACCTGGCATCAAGGACAAAAATTCAGATTAGGTGAAAATGTCCTGTATTTTCAAATAATAATGAAGAGTAAAATGTTCTGGTTTATACTATGATACAATCACTAAACATTTATCCTTATAAAGTAGGCTAATACTGACCTGAGCTCAGCTGAGCAGTTCCCTGTGTTCAACAAGTAACTGCAAAATTCTTTGACTTGACTGGAGACATCTTCTCTGTGTGAGTTAATGCACAGTTTTACAACATCTGTTCTGACTGCATTTCTTAAGTGAGTCATTATGTAATTTCTAGATGCTGCTGCTGTGGGCTATAACACATAAGAAACTTTCAAAATCACTTAAAGTAAAAAACTGAAAGAACTCCAGAACCCCTAACCTAGTTTACATTTTCCTTGAGAAAAAAAATGACACTTTAGTACACATCTGAGACTCAGGTTCAGAAACATTCTGCAAAACTCAGTATCTTTATTTTACCCCACACCGTATTTTAATTTTTCTGCTCACTTCTTTTATGGACGCTATAGGTGTTAAACACTATCAAGTACCATACACACCAACACAATGAAACAGAAAATTCAATTATTTTTTATTCTTTTCACGCTCTACATACATATGTATACAGATCCAACAATTTCACACTAATGGCTCAAATTTCAATCTATTAATGTTCTCTGAAGGCTCTTCACAAAAACAGATGACCAACAAGGTTGAACAGATAGGTCTAGAGAAATAGTCTAGAGAAATGGCAGAAGGAACAGATCTTATTTTAAAGCATAAAAAACTAGCAGGAGTCTTAACAGAAAATTATATTGACACAACAGTCCATTCTCGAAAGTTTATTTCAGACAGATCATGGCAATAATATGTAATGATTGAGTGCTTACATATTGGAGTACATGTTAAAGAAAACTGGGGGATTTGGTGTATCTATGCAGTGCTCTGAGAAGTGAATTACTTAACTCTGAACATTATTTCCATCCCATGAACTACTACTAGGTCAAGTGCATCTTGCAGAACCAGTCTTTCAATTTCATCAGCAACTACAGTCTTCCCTGCCATTTACTTAAAAATATTCAAGCAGTTTTCTCTTCAGTGAGAACCATCCCTGAAATAACTTTTATATACAAAACTGTAGATAGAAATGTAAGCAAAGATGAAAAATACAAAGAAAATCCCACAAGCATCCCAGAAATTTATTTACTGTTAATGTACACTTTAAGAAAAATTTGTCCATTTCAGTCCCAGCATTATATCATAGTTTAGGTGGGAGGTACATTCAGAGGACATCTTGTCTCACCTTCCCTATTCAAGCAGGGCTACCTAAAGCAGGTTTGCCCAGGACCATCTGAAGATAGCTTTGGAATATCCCCAAGGAGGGAGACTGCACAACCTCCATGGGTAATTTGTGCCCAGTGCTCAGTGGGTCACTCCCCCACTCATCATGCTCAGAACGAAGCCCCAATGTTTCAGTTTGTGCCCACTGGCTCTGCTCTTGTCACTGGGCACCGCTGAAAAGCACTTCACCCTCTTTGCTCCCTCCCTTCAGGGATTTACATTGACGATATTTTCCCCTTCTTTTCTCCAGGCCAAACAGTTCCAGGCCTTTCCTCGAAGGACAGATGCTCCAGTGCATTAAACACCTTTATGGACCTTTGGTGGATTGTCTCCACTATGTCGATGTGTCCTTTGTATTGGTAAGCAGAACTGGACACAGGACTCCCTCCCTCACCTCACCAGTGCTGAATAGAAACTTTCAGCCACTTTCAAACTTCAAGAAATTACCATTAATAATTTCTATTTTTAGCTTCCATTATGGAAAGCCTTTCCATTATAAAATTCTCTGAAAAATAAAGCTGTGTGATTTTTCATAAGTTAACTGAATATGGGAGATAAGTCTGCATGTATTTGAGATTTCAAAGCATTTTTTGCAGTAGGCTGAGAAGGTACTCACATGAGCTAAGAATAAAACTGGTAGTTGCATCATTTTTTAAATAATTTGATTTAGAAGCAATTTAGTAACATTTAAAAGAAGCACAATCACTCTGAATATAAATTTGATTCCTTAACATAGAAAGAAATTGTGAAGTGTAGTTATTCAGCATGAAAATTTGACAAATATAAAATTAAGTTAATTAGGCTTTGTAGCTGTTTCTATAGCAAACAGTGCTAAGATTAGATTTCAAAGCCAGGGTGTACAAGGAAAACCCTAAGCAATGCATATGTTCAAACTCTAAAAGTACTTGAAAACAGTCTTGAAACATTCAACAAGCTGTACTTTGGCCCACTATTCTAAAAGTTCCAAATCTAGTGCCATAACAAACTAATGAAATTTATAAAAATAGCTAACCTTCATGCAGGGTTATGCTCTTTGCAGTGCTATTGACTTAATTTTCTTTCTCAGTTTTTACTGATCTTTTATATTCTCTCTGGACAAGCAACAGCATCCTTAAACACAGAAATTACAAGAAGTTACCAGGGTGTGTTGCATCCAGTTGCAGAACTGTCTGCAATTAGCGAATGTAAGACAGTGTATTTACCAAGTCCAGCACACATGCATTCTGCTTTTAAACTCTATGATGGTTACTTTTGACACAGTTATACATTTTCCTATTGAAGAAGACATCTCACTGATGGCAGTTCTGTAATATGTTCTGCACATGTGCTTTTCCAGTCACAACTAAATGAGCAGCCTGAATACACACAATAGGAATTAATTGCAAATTGTCAATCAGGCAAGTGATAGCAGAAATGCTATCAGAAATCATTCTCTATCAGAAAATGAGAAGCAGCTTCTGCATAATGATGCTGATGCATGATGATGGTGATTAGGTATTAAGAAAATCTCTCCCAGAAAATTTGGTCCTAAAAAGACACAATTTTGAGGGTATTAATATAGTAAATTCTAAAATAAGTAGGCCTAATCTTGAAAAAAAAAATCCTTAAAATATTAGCATGATTCCCTACATATTCCATGAGATAGAAAGGATCATACTTGAATTCAGCCACAGAGACAAAAACGTTCTAACAAGCTGACACAACTTCTCAGCCCCAGAGAAAGGGAAAGCTCCCAGCGTGCTGTCTGACATGTGGACCTATTAGATTTTCCATACAAATCAGGAATGTGCTTTCACAAGGCACCTAATGGCTCACAACATGGAACACACTTGGAACACACAGATTATCTTAGGTGAAACTACATAGGAAGATGTGTTCTAGAAGCTCACTTAATGCACTACAAATATTAGCAGGTATTGAGTCAACTGAAGAAGACTAGAATTAGTCTGAAGTGGAATTCTGTGGGAAGAGATGGGATGGAGTTGGGCTGCAGGTGGTGAGACGTGCCTGCAGAATCACACGGCGGCACAGAGGGGCACATGGTGGCACAGAGGGGCACATGGTGGCACAGAGGGGCACACGGTGGCACAGAAAGGCACACAGTGACACAGAGGGACACAGAAAGGCGTGTCTCCACCAGACCCTGGTGGGAGGAGGTGCCATGTGGCAGAGCCCTACAGAGAGGAGTCTGCTGGAAGCTGACAGATGGGTTACCAGAACATGATCACCCCATAGAAGGGCATTCAGAATGTGTATTGCTGACATGGCATCATGGCATAGGTCATGTAGTGAGAATTACCATCTAGGGGAATATTGTGCCTTTTAAAAAGTGTATAAAACCAGCTCGTTTCTTTGAATAAACAATTCCCATTCCCTGCCATTCTGACTCCATGTCTCAGTCACTCACAAAACTCTATAAAAATTATTACTCATTATTTCTCTGTCACCCAGTTTCCTCCTGGTATTCTGAGCTACTGTTTCCCATATATCGGCATGGCCCAAATGCCTAGACTGACAAAGTAGCAATTTTTCCCACAAGACATCTCAATTTTGTTTCTCTATCACTTACAAATTACTCTTCAAGACTTCAGAAAGTGTCCAGTAATTTAAGGTGGTGACGATTCTGACCAAAAAGCACTGTGATCCTGTCATCCAAGAATAACGTAGTTCTCTCCATCACAGTATTATCAAAGGTACGTTATTACTGGCTTAATAGTTTCATAAAAGACTAATGATAGACTAATAAAAAGTTACACAGAAACAGACACAACAAAGAGAACTCACTGCACACTTTATTTCCAGCTAAGGTCAACTGTCTAACAAAACTGTTCTGAAGGAAAGAGGCAGTGCTAGGATGATATACTTGCAGAACATTTAACATAAAATTCAGAGGGAGAATAAATGATGTGAAGACAAAGACACAAAATGTATAAAATAGATTAGTTGTGATGGATGTTAACAAAGTAACTGTCAATCAAAACACTGTGAAGTTCCCAAAGTATACAGAAGATGATGTTATATATTCATATAAAAATCAAGTGTATCATTTTCCCTGCAAAGCCAAAGCAAGGAATTTTGATTGGTATAAAGCCAAAGCATCAGCTCCCTGCCTCCAGAGGACTGCCTGATAAAAGCCTCTGCCTGGGCTCATTAAAACAGCTTTATCACATCTCACAACTGAAGTCAAACACACAGTTTAATTTATTAACATACACACATCAGCTAACACAGAACTCTCCTGGAGCTACAAGCTTAAAGAACTATATCCCTAAACTATCAGACTATAAAAATGAATTTGGGAAAGACAGATAATAAATTCTCTATGGTCATTTGTATGCAAGTGCCATTCTAATGGTGGTTTTAATCAGGCAGTGGACAAAAGTTAAATGCTTTTGGAGTATGTACACCAAAAATCATAACTAGAAAAGCTTAAGCTGGTATAAAAGTTAAAATATATGACATCTTCTTGATTAAAGCCTCCTAGATACATCAGCCTTGAAAAATGAGAGAGGAATGAGCACACCCTATTTTATCATTATAATAGCATTTAGTAAAGACACTCATAAAAGTGGAGGCACATCTTATCAAGTGTGAGATGGTACAGCACTGATAAAAATAATCTGAATAAGAAGTGCTTGAAACTTCAAAAGCTTTGCTATTGCTTGTGACATTGACTTTTCATGTTAAAAAAATTGTTTAAAGTAACTGTCTTCAAATTTTATTTATGGAAGAGAGAACTAAGTTCATGCTACATATCAAATGCTCAAGAGATAAAATATTCTTAGAAAAGATAGAGTTCATAAAAGGGTCACTGACTAAGTTTTCTTTCTGAAGATCCAAATGCAATAAATAGAAAGCAGTGCAAGTTAAAGCTGTGCTTCTTTATTTATTTGGAATTTCTGTTCAGATCATAAAAGAGACAAGTTCTGGAGGCCCTTGAGAATCCATGCAGCCTTTCATCAAGCTTCCCATAGAGATAAGGGAAAGTTGATGGTTGTTATTTCTTGCAAGACAATGATTCCTACCTCATCCCAAATTCTTGAGAACTGATTCATACAAAAAGTTATGTACTGCAAGACCATAACTTACTCCCAACACAAACTGGGAGCACCTGATCTCATCTCCATGGAAGCAGGAACAAACAGAGCTCTTGTAGGATGAGAAGAATTACTATCAACAAGGGCAAACTGAGATCTCTCCTTTGTGATAGGCAGATAAGTTGAAATCTTTACCCTACTTTTAATTTTCCAGTTTCAAGCACTGTAGTCAGTAAGCTTCCAACAAGTTTGAAAGTTAGAAGATAAAAAGCAACACTCAAAAACTAATTATCATTTATAAGGGATAATTTAGAACAAATCAAATAAACTTCCAGAGAAATTATCTATCTTGTTAAAACGGAATGGAGAAAAACTCTTTAGGTGACAACTGGGAAGTTGTCTGGGAAGTCTGCCACTGCTGATCATGTTAAACCGCAGGCTGAGGACAGGTGCTGTGCAAGGGACAGCAGTTCAGACTTAAAACTATAAACAAGACAAAAATCTAAGACATACCAAAGAAAGTTTTTGTCCTATTCAGTACTATAAAACCTTGGCTATGTATTTCAGCCATTTGGCTTTAAATGTAATAAGATTTACTTTAGGACTAGGAAAGAGTTTGTATCAGGAAGGATAAATTCTGGAACAGCTTAACCAGCAATGTCCTAAAGCACCCAGTAGTCGTGAATTTTAAGTACATTGAGCAAAAAGCCATCTGAACAAGAATATGAATATTTGATCCTGCCTTAGGGAATCAGGAGAAATAGGAAGATTTCTCAACTTCTCTTCCAAAATATTTTCAAGGGGTTGATTATGATTCCAGGGGTTCTTATTGCTTTTATCTCAAAAGTACAAATGAAATCCAATGTAACAGAATTTTTGAGCTGGATTTTGTATCAGGCTTTTGCCTGGAGCAGGCTGCATGGATTGCACACAGGGTATGTGGTCAGTGACTAACTGTCTGCCTAGCTTTCAGAGACAAATATAAACACATAAACTTGACTGAATATATGTCTATTTATTTTGTCCTCAGCCAGAAAAGTCACAACTCTGTCAGTGGTAGGATGTATTTCCTATAATAAATGTTTCTCAAATGAAGATATTACACAAAAATCTCAGCATTCCTTGAGGAAGTTTTATTTCCCAGAAAGCAAATTATTAACTGACTCTTAAAAGTTGCAGATTTGGTGATTTGTATTAGAAATACTCTCCATTATTTTGAATAGGTAAACAGGCTCTCTTTTGATATCTATTTGCTTCTCATATTCTTATATTCTTTTGCATTATATTAGCATGGTAAGATTATATTAGCATTACAAGGGGTATTGTCTATCTATTTGGTAACCTCTACAGCCACAGTTTTGGCTTATGAAATCATGGAATACACAGGAAGAGACAAAAGCTTTGTTTCTTTTCTGTAAGAGGCTTCAGAATTTGAAGGACTAAAGTCAACTCTTCAAACACTTATGAGTAAGTGCCTTTCTTAAGTATAACAGGATGATCCTCAGTTACAAACACTGCACTGGACTGCAACTGCTGCAAGGTCAGGCTTTCAGTCATGGTGAAACAGGCACTGATGGATCCAGAAGATCTATACTCATTGTTTAAGTGCAATGTGCATTTAATCAATATATACCCTTCTTGGAACACAAAGCATTGTGTGTTACTGCAACAAGAAATTACCAAATTAACTCTGTGTTCACTATTGCATACTCATTTATTCCAACACTACACCTGCAGAATGGAAAGTATACCATCTCAACAGTCAGCATTGTGAGCTGCCACCTACCAAATAAATAGTGGTTTGATAATGCCACATCAACTTTCTCTTGTTCATTTTCATGGAGGAATTAGTCACTTAACTGACAGCATTTCTGTACGTACTCTTTGTGAAAAGGCTTACATGAAATCACACTATTAATGCTTTGTGTTCTTGAAAGGAAAAGAAAAATAAACCAAAAAAATGTGCCTACTTTCTTCTGAATTCTTTAATTGAAAAAGTCCTAACAGATTGTCAGCCTATCAGTAATTTAAGTGCTGTTGATTAAAGCGACTGCTGATAAAACACTGCTTAATAAGACATTAGAAATTTACTGACATCTTTTAGATAGTTTTACTATCTAAACAGGTCAAAATATTCTTACTTTTGCATTTCTCAGTATAGGCAGTTATTTTTAAACTGTGGCAAAGTAAAACATACAACTAAATTATGAGTAGATGTTTGGGTTTTTTAGTATAATATGGGATTTTAGCTGAACACCTCCCATCTCTCAGGAACAAAAAAAGTTACTGATTCTCAAGAAGTCTGGGGTGGCTCAAAGACTTTGAATACAGGAAGAGATCTTTATAAGTCTGTATTGAAACACAGAACTGGTTTATTCTATTTTAGTATCAGAAAATTAGCTGAATGCAAACAAAAGGTGTAGCTGACACAAGTGTTTTCATGAGTCAAAATAATGTCTAAATACTGTTCAACCCTGCAAGTTAAGCAATTAAGCAAGGTATATAAGTCTGTCTAATTTTAGGTCCTGCTAGTTCTTATTTTTAGTAGATTTAAGGTACTGAGAGAAACTTGACAGCTGGTGTGCCATGTAAAGAACTATGTCACTATACTCTCAGCCATGTCTATTTCCTCTTTAACCTCCACTTGCTATTTTTCCTCCAGTCTATCAGAATTCTGCTTTATAAAATGTGCATTAGAGACCACCAGTTCTGCTGGATGTATCACCTACTGTCCTCTCCTCTGACTGGCAATCAATCAATCAAGAAAGAAGCATGTAAACTAAAAATAACATCCCTCGGAGGAAAAGATTATGCAAAAAACGTTAGAAAGTGCTCATTTAACTGTGGGATTCATTCACACGTGCTTCCAAGTGACAAATAGGCAGAAGCAAGAGCCATTGCTTGAAAGAGTTGGAGGTGCCAATCTCCTGCAAAGATGTTTCCCATCATCATCACGTAAAAGAAAGCAGCAAGGGCAACACCTGTCACCTGTCTACCAGCCCCCTCCTGCTCTTTGACCTCCTCTTTCCCATCTACAGGCAGAGAAGGGTGGAAGCAACAGCTTTGAAGTAAACAACATAGTGAGTAGATAGATCCTAGACACAGAGGTAATTCCCTCATGTACCGAGTTTTGGAAGGATGGCTGGGGAAATAATGCAACATGTGGCATATTTAAAAAAAAAAAAAAAGAAACTGGGGAACCCCACTTCATTACCACCACAAAGATCAAAGAACGATGCAGTATATAAAGTAGACCTAGTTATTGAAACAGTAGCATGAAATTCTCTGTATTTTAATCATACTGCACATCCTCACAAGTTGCATACCTACTTTGTTTATTTTTTTTTCTTAGACGTCTTGGATTTAGTAGACTGGCTGTGCAGAAATCAGGGTAGCACCTACGTGTGTGTATGTCAATTACAGTGCCTTTTTAAAAATAAAAACTAATTTACCAGCAGATGGATGCTGCCACGACACAATACCCTGAACAAACAGTCTAGATTTATCTTTCTTTTCTGATAGCATTACAACAGGTGATACTTTTTATAATGTCACATCATAAAACACAATAACCTCAAATGTCCATAAATCAACATGGAAAATAATACACATAATAGAAAGAATGAATCAGGAGATATGCAGTACACAATTCACTCACTGAGCATTGGAATATGTCAACAGTCAGAATAATTAAGGACATCGGGGTACCCCCTGGTTAAAACGAGCTACACTGTCAAAACTCGAGACCTATGCTGATCTGAGGAAACACCTATCATTCTGCTACCAGGACACAATGAAGCAAACCATGAATCTATGGTTGCAATCCTTGATATACACCTGTTATGTTGCTTCAATGGACTATTCTTTAGGATTTTTCTCTTACTTTTTAAAGATAAACAAGATTCAATTATCTGTGTCTAAAGGTAACAGAACAGTTGATCTCAGAGTCCACTTGCTCAGATACCACTAAAGCCACACACATAAAAGGCATTTCTTGGTCTTTGTCCTCTCCTTTCTTTTAACTTCTCAGGTAGGGACTGTGATCCCACAGTGTACTTTTCATTCTCTTGCCAGCCCCCTGCACTGGGAAAGCGCATGCACACAGACAGGGATGCTCCTGCCAGCCATGGTGCCAACTCTGTGTGTGTGTCTGTGTGTGTGCAGGGCTTTCCCTGACCCCTCTCAGTGCCTGCACAGGCAGGGACCACCTGCAAAATGCAAACGAGTGCCTGGTGCAACATGCTTCTGCACACTCTAAAGCAAACAAACAGTCTCAAAAAGGGTCAATCTTTCTTGAGTGTTCTTTGAAACAATGAGCTGCAACATTCATGAAAAAAGAAAAGTATTATACTAGTACTGGTCCAGGTATTTTGAAAATGTGATTATAGATTATTAATTTATGGTGCTTAGCATGTACATAAACATCTCTACATATTATAAAGTCCCAAATCTCAATGTTCAGGTGCAATAGTGGTTGTATCTTGCAGATGTTATATAGTGTGACTTTCGAAAGATCATCAAGTTGCAACATGTACCCATGCTAAATTATTTTTTAAAAATCAAACTTTTTTTTCTCTTTTTAAATTTACTGCAAGCATTTTGGATAGATCTTTTCTTCATATAAATGTTTATCTTTTGGCACAAAGCTGTTTTTCAATGTGTTTTTATTATAACATGCACTGTAATATCACTGAAATTTCTAAGTCAAATAGCTACATTTAGTTTTAAAAATCCTTATCTATTGCAATTATTCCCACTGGTATCAAGGGGTTTAGGAATAGTCACAAAAATCAAACGACTTACTGTGATGACATGCTGTTCTGGTTGTTCCCACTGTGAAGAATCAGACCCATCATCACACTTTAGGGCTACTGTTTATCTTTCTAATAAATCTGAAATGTTCCTTCGGGTTTATTAACAAAAGTTTGATTCAAAGAAAAAGAATAAGATTTTTCTCTACTAAAGCCTAATAACGACACCAATATTCACAATATATCTCTCTGGAGATACAGAGAGGTAACTGAAAATTATGAGAAGAAAACTTAATCAGTAAAACTGGGGGGGTTTTACCTGTCAATAAAATAGAAAACCCTTTCTTACTGCATGATATAGATCAACCACCTTGAAGTCTATGTCTTAGGACATTCAGAGGTGGAATAATTATTTTTATGCTGTCACCACTTAGCAACTTTGTGGCATAATGGTTATAATGTGCAGTGTAGTGCTAGGTATTTAACTGTGCTTGGCTCTTACGCATTATCTGATGAAAAATACCTGGAAGACAAACAAAGATATTATCTGCTACAATAAAATCCAAACATTTAAATGCATCATTTTTCTGAATAGGGCAAAGCATCCATATTTTTAAATTCTCTATTATCATGCTTTCCACCTGTAGTTTCTTTCTCCAGTGGACGCATAAGCATATGTGACTTTCATATCACTGTTTGTGTTATTGCAGTATAAATTATAAACATACAACAGGGGATCACAACTATAAAGTGTATCTCTAAAGAAATTCGCTTTATAGGTGAAAAATAATATAAAAGTGAAACACTATATTTATTTTCAGACCTCTGACAGAGAGCTCCTTTTAATACCATATTAAGTCTCTGCTGGGCTGCCAGAAATAAAACACAGTATGAGCTCAGATATACAGCTTTTATTCTGTATTTGAGTTTATTCTTAGAGGCGAATAGATTCAATATATTTTCAACCCAACTACATATTTTAAAGTGCTGCCAGTTTATTACTGCCTACAGATCTCCCAAACTCATGGAAGTAAATCTAGAGCCCAACCTCCTCTGCTGCTGCATGCATGAAGTTGATAACACAGAAATGATCTCTCCTGTAGAGTGTGAGAATAGAAAATGATGAGGAAATAAAAATCAAACCATGATCTATATGATCCTAAGACTCTTGTAATACAGTTACAAACTAATAATTAAGAACATCAGAGAATAATTGGATTCTATGCTTTCCACAGTTCTATAGGCTCTAAAACATACACATTCCACACACTTTTGCTTCTCCTCCGCATTGTTCCTGGTGTACTCAGTGGGAAATCTGGGCTAAATAATACTTAGCCATAAAAACAATAGAAAGCAAAGCCCTTGCCAGAAAAACTGTGATTCTGAAAGGACAACTACTCTAAAAAAAACTAATGCCTACGTCAAGCTGTTTTCTATTTAATTTTGATGCAGCCACGCATTACAGTTCAGGCCAAACATTATATATAGAGACTAACCATCCCATTAACCACCTCTACCTGCACTGCCACACTGTGCTCCAAATAATGAAGGTTCTGTATCTCCACTTCTTACGTCCCACAATAGGCCCAAGCCTATTAATTGAAGTGTGTGCTAATAAAGAAGGGAGTCCTACTTGGTTCAGACTGTGTCAACTACAACTGTTGAAACATGGATTTGCATCCTTGACTTCCAAGACCACATATGTTTGCTAATGTTTTCTTTCTCATCTCAAAAAGATGTAATGGCCTCTGCTCATCGGAGACAATAAATGGCCAGCATTTGTTTGGCAAGGAAGAATTCAAATACAGTCTATTATGGTACCTGAAAGAAAGAGAGGACAAGCAGAATTGGGGAGGGGAATGGGGAGACGATAGTAGGACAGCCTGGCAGGAATGCACATATCTATGAAATAGTGAAGCAATCAGGCGTTGTATTTTTAGATACTTTCTTTTTCAAGTGCCAAAGATTCTGAATAAATCACAATGGCAAACTGAAAGGCCGAGATGGGATAGATTACAGTTGAATGCAGCACAGATCAAATATTCAGTTCCAACCCAAAGCAGAAGACCTAAGTGCTTATCTGATACACTGTAAAAGCTTTCCATGACACACACCAGCTACTTCTTTGATGGCTACACTTACTGCTAGATACCATATCTGCCTCTATATTTAAATGTCTAAAAACACCTGGAAAGCATAGTTTTTCTAAGCCAAGTATACCTGAAGCTTGTCCAGATGTTCAGTTATTCATACATCAACTCTCCAAGCATAGGCAGTAATCTTGACAGTCAGAATAATGAACAAGAAAGCTGTATTTTGTGAAAATTTGTATTGATGGAAAGGCAAGGTATTTTCAGCATTCATGTCAAATATGACTCTCTGTAAGAGAATTTTGCATATACTTACTTCTTTACACTCATTGAACAGCAGAACCAGAGATGGAGGCAGAACTCAAATTTTATACAAAGGCTTATGGCCCAGTCACTTCTTTCAAGTGTCAGTTATTTTCCCCACGCTGGTGGAGTAGAATATTTGTATTTCCTTGTATGCCCATTATACATATACATCCTTTATTAGATCATGAGTCCATTTAATTTATTCCTTCCCATGTGTATTTGCAGATTTCAAAGAAAAAGCATTGCATTTGGGAGCAGCACTTCTAGCATAGTCTAGACAAGATGGTCCAGCACCCTGTCTACCTGAATCTTGAAAGTTTCCAATGATGAAGAGTGTTTGGGGACAACAGATCATTAGTAAAAATAGTGACGCTGACTCTTGACTGACACCATGTTCTTTGGAGGGAGCTCCCAGAAAAAACAAAACTCTCATACTGATATGAATATTGGTGCAAATCACTTGGAAAGTCACTGCCTGCTTTTCATTGTTTCAGATGAATCCCAACTGGGATATAAAGAAGTTGGTCCAATACATACCACTAACACATAATAGATTTTGTATCTCAGCGTGTGAGATACAAAAGTTGTTTCCTTCTTTCCCTCCTCCCACCTCTTCTTTTTTTTTCCTGTAATTGTTTCCTAGTATATTTTTATCACTTTCTTACTTTCTCTTAGCATCCTTTTCCTAAATTCCTAGTTTCAGCTTATTCAATATGTAATTTTTTTGTCCTTTTAGCACTATTTCCTTTGTCTTCTAAGAATGCCCCAAGCAACAAAAGCAAGTAATTCATTAAAAGCAAAAGTGAGCCCTAGTGCACAAGGATCTCTCAATGGTATGGCAGAGAATATTTAACTCTAAGTAAACTTAAGGTTGGATAAACATTGTTTAATAATGCTATTTGGTCCACTGTGGTCCTTCTGCCTACAACGTAGAAATTACAGCCTTTTTCCTAACATGAATAATTTGCAACTCTCTTGTCTAATAACTGAAAACCTTCAAAACTTGTCATAAATGACACCATGGCTTTCATAAATATTTATTGTATTGAATAAGCATGGTCACACTGGTCAGCACAATGCCCATTCTGAATTCATCACACCCTAAAGCAAAGCAACCAGTTGCTGTGATAATGTCTTATTCATATTAGTATTCCCAACAGCTTAAGTTTGTCCTAGATATTGAACCCACAGGACATTTTGTGATTAAACTTACTCTTACTCACACAAACTTTTACTGATAATCTCCCTCTGCTGTTCTCATTTTGCCAAGACGCTGCATGCCTTCACCCAGCAGCAGATGACTTTTGGCTATCACTAGCACAAATACAGCTTTCTGATAGATAAGACATTGATAAAGACAATTTCATGTGGCAGAGGGATGAAATAGTTCATCCTAATGGCTCAGTATTCTGCAGAGGACACATCCGTGTACTTCAACAACTCTCAATAGTGCTTCAATTGACACTAATTTGAATGCCCTTGAATCAGAAGATGCCCTGCAAGGTGCAACATTAAATATAAGAAGATCAGTTTAAGGCAGTCACTACCTGTTAAAAGGCACAAAATGTTACCTTTTTCATTAATAATTTTCATTATTCAAGCTGCCTGTGCGTTAGTTGGGCTTTATTTCACTTGAAAATATGAAATTGAGGAAGTCGCATTTTTGTTGGTTTCATTTTCTGACTGTCATGCACTAACATCAAATTTCGGTAACAACTCCACTGAAGGCATTGCCATTTAAAAATTACTAATGTTTAAAGCTATGATTCTATTTGAAGTGAATTAATGAGAAAAAAAATCCACCTTCCTTCTTAAAAATGCAACAGACAGGTACATTCAGAAATGCTGGTGGCATTGAAAATGAGTTGAATGTTTAAGAGCCTGGAGAGAGACAACTAGAGAAGAGAAAAGTGTAAAGGAAAGTCCAGATGAAAAAGGGGAAAAACTGTGGGAATATGAAAATAAATAGACTCTCTCACATAAGAAGAAAGCCCAGAGGAGTGAAAACTAGACACTTGTTAGCTTCACATCACATCACATCAGTCATGAGATATCAGTTGAGTAATGTGTGTCATTCTCCAAAAGAGAGGTATTTCCTTTTAGCTCTGTCATTTTATCTTTTCATATTCTTTTTATGGCAAAAAATCGGATTTTTGCAAAATGTTTTTCCCACAGTAAGTCATGTTTCAGTCAGATTTTGCTTGGTATTCTAAAAGAGTGCAAAAGTGTATCTTACTTCCTCTCACCATCACAAGCTTAAAGTGAATTAAAGCTGTCATTAATTTTTAAAAGCAACTACGCATGCATATCAAGAGAACCAAAAGAGAAAACACATCTAATATACAGCTCAACTGAAGGCAATTTCCATAAAAACATCATCTGGATATTTCCTATTACTTGCGTGGCGTGGACTCACATAATATTTCCCAATTCTGTATAGACACTTTCCTGCTACTGCAAACTATACCTACATACATTAAGCTTTAAACTCTCTTTATGCTTCAATACCTACATTAATGATCCATAAACCAAATAATTCCTCAACAACAGCTGTACAAATCCACTGTGTCTAAATCATGACCTCAGTTTTGTTTAGTCTTACCAGTTCTGCATGGTGGTTGCACAGGTAGCCAAGAGCCTGCTCGGTGTTTGTCACTGATGATGTATGTGTTATGGAAAAACAGTTTGACTTTCAGCTCTAACAGACTAGAGCTGCAAGGCTGACAGTGGTACGCAGAGAGAAAAGCCTAAATTATAACTTGAGGGAGTTGGATCTGAAAAGTAGTGAGAAGTACCATAACACCACTTTAGTAGCTATGTCCCATGTTGGATAATTGTAATGACTACACATTTTTTCCCAAAACTTTAGTGAACTGCAAAGATGGTCTTACAATTAAGCCGATAGCACAGTCAAATACAAAAGTTCCCTATCCCAATGCAAATGATCTAGTATCCCAATGAAAAACTACACATTCTAAAACACTGAAAAAGCTGGGACATTAAGGAAAGAGAAAAACCAGGTACAATCCAGCAGGGAACACATTGCTGTGAACCCCTTCTAGCAAGAGGGAGATACATTCTGAAGCATTAGAAATCAAGCAAATGGTGGGATTGCACTGTGTCTTTCACACAACTTGTTGGAAGGCTACTATTCTACACTGGCATCACAGTTGAGTTGCCCAGCAAGAAACACCTTTTCTACGAAAATAAGTTTTCCCTGTTTTTGACTGCCTGTTTTGCAAAGTTTTTCATTAACTGTCCAACTATCCTTTGCTTATGCAGCTGGTTTGAGCTGGACACCTTTCTCAGCAACATCCTCTTACAGACACTGCACGCCAGAAACTTCATTTTTAAACAACTGGGAAAAAACTCTTAACACTTCAGGAGTCACAATCCCTGTGGAGGATAGCAAGGCTTGCTTCTTCCCTCCCTAAAACGCAAGTTATGCTGTAGCTTTTCTCAGGTGAATGTGTAACTGCAATTTGAGGTACAGAGAAAAGAAAGGCACCAAATAACCTTTGGCTTACCAGAAGAAGCTGGTCTCCATCAAATAGTTGCCACTCAGGCGTCAGAGAGGTACAATGGAGAGCAAAGCAGGGAGGTGCAAGGGAGCCTGACCAAAATTACCTCCTGAAGAGTTGGTAACTAGAGAGGATGTGCCCTGGAGGTTCATTCTCAGCCCCGAGTCATTTCAGCAAAGGCAAAAGTACCAGATAGGTCAGAGCAGGCATCTTAGGGCAGGATTCGCGAAGCCCTGAACGCTTCTTAGCCCGAGATCCCAGGCATTAAGCGTTTGCTTGCTGTCCCCATAGACACACACACACACACATTTGCCCAGGACTGCACGGTGCGTTCACCCCTCGCAAGCGGGCAGGCAGCTCCCCCCTCCCCGCCCCACGCCAACTTGCCAGACTCGCTGCCCAAAGGAGAGGGGACGAGACCCCAGATTAACTCAGAGAAGCAGCCTCGCGTCCCCGCGCTGCCCGCGTCCTACCGCCTGTGGAGCTGGCCTCCTCCAGCTGCGCCGAGATGCTCTCCACTCTCCTCACGTCCATGCCGGCAGGCGGGAGGCGCCCGGAGCCGCGGCGGGAAAGCGCGGCCGGGGCCGCGGGAGCCGGAGCGGGGCCGCGGCGCAGCCAGCGGGATGGGAGCGGGGCGGGATGGGAGCGGGAGCGGGGCTGGGAGCGGCGGAGCGGAGACGGAGAGGGAGCGGGAACGGGAGCGCGGCCCCGCCTCGGCAGCGGCGGCGCCTCCCCCGCCACCCGCGCGGCGCGGGGCGGGCTCGGCGCGGGGCTCCGGGGCCGCGACCCCTTCCCTGCCTGAACACGGAGGGCTCGGGCTCCTTGCCTGCCCCGCCGAGCTCCCCAGGGGCCGCTGCCACCGCGGGGTGAGCCGGCAGCGGCGCCCGGAGCCGCTCGGGAGCGGAGCGGGGCGGCCGCGGGGACAGCCCCCGGCAGAGTCCGGCAGCACCGGCCCCGACCCGATCCGCTCCGATCCGATCCGCTCCGCTCCGCCGTGCACAGGCGGTGCCCGCAGCACCTGTTAGCCGCAGGCTGCCCGGGACACTGAGCTCACTGAGCGCAGGGAGCTCCCATGGCAGCTGCGCCCCTCCAACACCTCCGTCAGCCTAGCACGGGCTGGGAGCACTCCCTAAGCCCCCGGGTATATTTCGGAAGGGATTGGAAAGGGCAATTTAAGGCACCTTCGTTAACATCTCTAATTTATCAAAGCCTACTATGACACATGGCGTACCATTAGAAAATGCTTCAGTAATGATAGTTCTCCCAGTTCAATTTTACACAGTTAATTTTTTACTCTTTACAATTTCATCTATCCCTGCATGAATAATGACATGTTTCAGTAATCCCAGTTCTTCTCATTGTGTTCAGCTCCAAAAAATTATAGTAATTTTTTTCAAGGCGCATAAGGGTTATAGGCTTAGCTACCTCATACCTTATTTTTGAAATCTTATTTAATATTATTCCTGGAATCTTGTGTTATTAAGATACATATGAGCTGAAAGGAAAAGGAGTAATTCCTATGCCACATTGCCAACTAATGCTTTAGGAAAGGTCTTATATCTCCTTTTATTTCACGGGACAAATTTATGTCTGCTTCAGCCCCAAAATGATGGAAGATTGAAGTCTTGAATGGACAGAAACACAGTGTAGTATAATGCTTGCCAGGAACAACACAATGTTGAGTAGCTTTTGCCAAATGTTATTTTTTGATTAAAATACATTCACTGATGGAGGTTTAGGTAGGATTGTAGAGAGATAGGATTCAGAGTACTGTATTTGTCATATACCCTCAAAATATTTCCCTTCTATAAGGTAAATCCTCAAGTAGCCAGGATATGGCTCTTCTTATCAAAGAATTTCAAAGTAGTAAGAACAGAGATCAGGATTTTATCTCATTATCAGGATTTGAACTTACTTTGAAGCAAACCTTACAGAGAAAGCTCTTAATTTATCACAATTCAGAGCGAGCCCTTGTCATTACATATATACAATTTACAGAGTGAGGCAATTCAGATTTACAATTGTCACTTCCCTTTACACCAACATCGTATAAGAACTCTGGGAGTTACAAAAAAGTTCTAAATATATGGGAGCAGCTGGTCATAACAGATTGAACTAAGGCAGGAATGGTAGTAATAAATCAAGAATACCTGTACATTCTTCTTGTGTCTTAGAATGAATTACAGGTATACAGCACAACATGAAACAGAAGTGCCAGAAGTGCCTACCAGGTTTTTACAGATAAGGTGGTGTGTGTCAACTCAAAGATGAATTGTGTCTGAGGCAAAGAAAAAAGAAAGTGACACAAATAAACTGAACTGTCTCCATAAATCTGCATGTTTCTCTCAATCTCATCTGCTTTATTTTTATGCTTGCTCTCCTTGTTTCCATCCACTTGCTCTGTCTTCTGTTCTTCATGATGGGCCTGACTCCAAGTAATTTCCTCTGCACACTCTTTCCTTTTGGTTCTCTTGAGTTTTAAATATTTCTCTTAGAAAAACTTGTGTCATTTTGATGTTCTATGTAAAACAAAATGTGCATGTCAGAATGTGGCATTTTTCCAAATTTGCTTTAAAGGGCAAATTCTTTATTGTTTACCAAACCTGATTAAGTTTCCTCCAATTAGCATGTCAAGCCCATGTATCTGCTCTATATAACATCCAGTAAAAATTGACATCAACTGTGATTTCATCCCTTCTATATAATTGCATTTCAACATATAATTGTATTTCTACAAATATAGAGTTTCATTCTAGTTTCTACTTTTCAAAATATATAATGACTTCCTTTCTTCCTATTTTATTTCAAATCTTTCTTTTGGAGTTAAATACTAATAATACCTTGAGCATGTATTTAGTGCTACATGTATAGCTGAAGATTTTTCCCAGTCCCTTGTGATAAAATTTTAATTTCTTCTTCTTGAAGTAGTTGATGTAGTTTCGATCTAATTTTTAAATTAGAATCTGAATCAGCATATTCCTTATTTGCCTCAAATGTAAGCTAATTGGAAAGACTTAACATAATTATGATTTAGTGTGTCCAAATTAAGTTAAGATTTCCACATGTGTTTAAAAGATGTAATATGTAAAATTAAGTGTTAAATCATGATGCTAAAATAATGATCAAGGAGGCATTTTCTTCCAAAAGAGAAAATCAAATCATTGCTGAGTAAAAAATAACCAACAGGATTTGTAGTGGTAGCATGTTCCTAATAGGGAAAACTTGGGTTTTTTTTTTAATTATTTGGGCGGATGAGAAAATGCTCAGACCCAGAAAATGTACAGCAATACCCAAATCTTCAGTCCTTTAAGTCTGTTCTGCTCCCCCACTGGTCTTGGGACATCTGCAAAGGTTAACACAGTAGTTCAGCTACCCAAATTGTATTAGCACTAAGGAACTGAATAATATATAATTAAAATTTGAATAGAACAAATATAAGCCACAAAATATCCAATAAGTCCGTGTCACTTTTTAGGCCTCCAGAGAAGCCATTTATTTTGGCAGTGCTTCCTCTGCCAGAGAATGGCTCTCCAGGTGGGAGCATTCTTGATGCCCAGAAGAATTCATCATTAGGTTATACTTTGTGACTGTATGTCACTCACAATGTTTTTCACAAGGAAGAAAGAAACCAAACAGCTAAATCAGTCTGTCACTTATTTCTAGGAAAAATATTCTTCCTTCTCTAAAAAGTAATAAAAGTTCACTTTGCTATTTTTTTATTCAGAAATGAGAAAGAAACTGTTCTTCATTCTGTGATGCATTTTAAGAGTATTTTTGTTCACAGAAGTGAATTTTATTTAGTTTTGAGTCATTCAGTGAAATAACATATCCCAAAAAAAACCAATTATGAGTATTGTATATCACCAAACATGAACAGTAATTTGGCCATACTCAAACATTCAGTGTCTGTAATAAAGTACTTGACAAAAATGAGAAGTCTGTGACACCTGTGGGAGTGCTCTGTCCCCCTGTTGTGGGGTGTGCCCTGGCTGTCAGTGCCAGCCTCTGTGGCTGGGACTGCCCCGTGCCAGGCAGCTGGTTCCAGACAATTCCCCAGCAGATCCACCACATGGCACAACTGAGCTCATCAGCCAACCCAGTGGCACCTCAAGGGAAATATATTTAAGGAAGGGCACAAAATGCTAAGGAAGGGGGAATGAGAGAGGCAGTGCCAAGGTCAGAGGAAACGAGATGCTCCATGGTGGAGTCCTCCCAAAGGAACTGAGGTCCTTGGAGGACCCATGCTGAGGGACACACACCATGGAAGATCTTGCTGCCCATGGATAAGCCCAGCCCAGAAGAAAGGGAGCAAGTAAGAAGGAGCAGCCCTTGAAAGGAGAGTGCTCACTACCTGCAGTAAGAACAAAGAAGGGAAAGAAGTGGCTGGAGTAAATTTGAGCCTAGAAACAGGGAGAAAGTGCTTTTCTGACTGGATGTTTTTCTTCTTTACCTCACAATGCCCAAGTCAGTAATTAAAGTTGTCAATAAATTAAGCTAAAGTCTCCAAGTCTGTTTTGGCCAAGACAGTAACTGCTGAATGATTTATCTCTTTTGACCCACAAGTTTTTATGATTTTCTCCCGTGTCCCACTAGGTGTGGGGGTAAGCAAGCAGGTCTGCAGATACTTGGCTCCAGCAGGGGCTGACCTCGCACAGGGTATATATGGGACAATTCAAAATGAAATTGTAGGTGTAGGAAAGGTGGCACAGAGTACTAACAAAACTACACTTCCCTAAAACAGTGCAGCTTCGATATTCAAGATTTCCTACTAGCACATTCTAGTTTTAGAGAGTATTGGTGATTTCAGAAAGAGTAATCTTGAAGATTCTCATTTCTCTGTCTATTAAACATTAACAAGGACAATTCTTCAAAGGAATATTATGCACCATGTATCCTCATCCTTACACAGAAATAAATATCAAACAACAATGAAGGCCAGCCCTTGAACTTGTCAAAAATTGGCTTTTAGTATTGGTAGAACTTGTTACTAAATAGGTAAGAAGAAAAGGTGAGAGCCTCTTTTCCTTGAAACTCAATTTGTTTTTTTATAATAATATGTTGCAATAAGTTCTGTGAGGATTGGAAGCAATTTTATTTACTGTAAATGCATAACTCATCAGAATCCATATGTGGTAGCAAAAAAAGAAGATAAAAACAGTATTTTGCAACATTATAAAAGAAGATAAAAGTATTATTTATTCCAATTTTAATATTATCTCCATATGTCAAACAGTCAAGATACAGATTTATTTCTTTGTTGGGGCATTTAAGAAAAATCTCAGGGAAGTAGAGGCTCACCCTTCAGTGTCAGTGAGAAATAAGTACCTTTCTGTTCCTTTAGAACAAAGACCCAGCTGCTTTCTTTTTTTCCCTGTTTTTCTATTATTGCATCTTTCTTTGCTGGCTTCACTTCAGTGTGATGCAGGTAATGGGAGTGGCTTCATTGCTAAATGCCAATATTTAGACATTTGAGATTTGATTTGTGAGACTGTTGAGGTTTTATATCTCATTTGAACTGTGATTCATGGTTTATAATAGCCACACTGAAGATATTTTAGAAGAAAGTCATTACAAACTAAGGCAAGGTTATATTTTAAAAGAATACATGTAATATTCAACACAACTTTGATGTGCTGCTTGAAGACTTACTAGGAATAATCTATATCATTTAATCTAAATTGTTACCAAATTGTTTGTTGTCATTATTAGACTGTCACTAAAGTTATCTCATTAGTAAACTGGAGTCAATATAAGGTTTTATATTTCCATCAATTTTACGTTAAAAAATAGCTTTGTAGTTTTTAAGAATAGAAGAATATTGGGAACAAATTCACCTGCTGCTGAAATGTAGCCAACTTCAGAAGACACAGCTGAAAAACAATGCATTAGACAAGTGTAGGTTGAAGAAAAATATTGGGTAATTACACTGCATCTAACCTATGTTCTTGTGGGGGGAATCTATAGTGTTTTATATAAAATAGATCATAGGCTTTACAATCTAATGTGAAATATCTAAGTGATCTGTCCTAGGCTAAGAAGAGACAGAAGAAAGAAAAACCTAAAAAAAATAGCAACACCCCCCCCGAGCTGACCCTGGTGTAGGAGACTGCCCAGACTGAGGCAGTTTATGGCAGAATGATTTCTCAACACTTTTTCTGGCAGTTTTACATCCAGCTGTATGTGGCTTCCTATGGCTTTTCGTCCTCCATTCTCATCAGGTAATTCTGCACTCTGCTCCACTAAATCCTTCTCCCCCTCCACTTCTCCGTCTCCCCTCCATTCCCTTTCCTATTTACCTCACACATCGTTTCTCATGAAAAACTGAGTAACAGCAGAAAGGATAATGGCTTTTATGTTCAGCTAGTGAGATCAGAGAGCAGTAGTGCTCTGTACAGCCAACGACAGGATCTAACTGAATACAGTTTTTCATATTTTCCATTTTTAAATCCATATCCACAGAGTTTCCAAATGATAGGGCTTTAAGAGCAAAAGTGTAGGGAATCTTAGCTAACTCCAGACCCAGTCCATATAATATCAAACAATAATTAATAATAGAAAATTTTAAAATTTCAGAATGTTTTTGTTCCTATATTTCCTCTAGATTTATGGCACTAATGATTCATTGATGGATATATGGAAAGACAGTAATCTCATCTGTTGTTAGTGCATCTAAATACAGAGATAAAGGCCAAATTGTCTCTTTAATGGCAACAATATTCTTTTTTGAATGAGCCCAGTCTGTATGGAGAGACCAAAAGAGATCATTCATCCTCATATAAAAAGGTCCAAGAGGGATGTGGTTGCTATATAAATACATCAGACAGGTAAAAAATTGAAAGAATAAAAAAGCTCTTTCAGCTAAATGTCAATGCGAGAGGCAGAACAAATTGTATAATCTATAAATTTAGGTTGTATATTTAATGAAAGTTGCTAAACATTAAAGAATTCAAGTACTGGAATGCCCTTCCAAAGTGAATGGGAGGAAAGGTAAAATAAATGTTTTAAGGCAAAGCTTGATAACTCTGATGGGATGCTTGTGATAACAGAGAGCTCTATGAATATAAATCATATATATATATGATTTCCTTTCGTTAACAAGTAAAGCTCTTGAATAGAAGACCAAATTCATATTACAGCATGAGTCACAGGAAAAGAGCTACAATGCTTATGCAGAGATTACATAACACAATATATATAATAATAAGAGCCTCTACAGTCTACATTTATCCCTGTATATAATATTATGAAAACTTGTAGGACATGATAGAAGTCTTTCATATTTAAATGGTTTCTCCAAGGAAGACAGTGATCAATTGTTCTCCATGGTTAATGGCAGTGCTGCAGAAGAAAGACACTTAGGTAGCAGCAAAGAAGTAGTCAAAATTTAGAGTAAAATTTTTGACCTTTAAGGTAGGTAAATATTAGAACAGTTTTATGAAGAGGTCAGTGGCATATTCATCATTAAAGTGTTTGTTTTAGCTGCTTTATAGATGACTGCTGAAGACAGTCTAAATCTTTTGATCCTGTCACAGCACAACATTGCTATAAATCTCGAGGTTTATTCTCTCCATATATGTCCTTATGGCTGTATGATTAAAAGAGTAGTATTGATTTAAGTGAGAGGGGAATCTGGCTGGCAATGGCCCTACTTTCGCAGCTTTCTATCCCCATTTCTCCTATAGAACTAGTGCTTCTTAATTGTGCAGGTTTTATTCTATGAAGCAGAGATGTATTTCCTGATTATTTTCGAAGATGCTTTGTTTCTTAATTTGCATACCTGAGTATTCTGTTGTCATGGAAATCTCTTCTCTGAAGCCCTTGAAGACCAGCTCTCTTGCTTCAATTCTGTTCCAAATTTTCTGCACCAACTAATTTTAATTCTTACTCCAAGTTTTCCACATATTGTCGTCACATCCAAATGACACAGTACTACAATTTCTTGGGTCAAAACCTTACCCATAAGAATGCAAGCTTCACTTCAAACGAGCGTGCTAAGTCTAGTACAAAGGCATTTTTTGACTCGTTTTATTTGTTGGCTATTTTTAATTCTTTCACTGAATTAGCAGCTCAACAAACAAGAAAGAAATTATTAAAAAGGGATATAGCCGTAATGAAATTCAAATAGAATTGTTTGAATAGTCACAGTATAAATTTTTTGTCTACACCTGTTTTCTAACATTGATGGAGAGAGTCTTACAATCTGGCCTGAAAGCTGAAATACTTGATTATGACAAAGATTAATCACATCAGCTTTCCTTCCAAGTAAAAACTAGCCTACCAGTCTTAGCCAAAATATATTCAGATGCCTTCACTGATGATCACTGATAAAAATAGCGAAGAGATTCATGAAGGTCAGGTTAGGACATTCATGGTTAATAATGACTTCATTCCACTGAATATTTCTGAAAACTTAAGAATAGTGTCCTTCCAAAAAAAAAAAAAAAAAGCTTTATATGCCTATAGGAAATACGCAGCTGTATGAAGAATCTGGCCACCAAACTAACAGGCTTTAGTTTCTGGAGGAATTTTAGAAGATTATTCACGTCAAGTTCATCGTATCGTCAATGGAAGTTTTATATCATAAAGAAATAGTCTTTGAGCACCAGAGAAAGGTGCTTTTGCAGTTAAAGGTTCAAGAAGCTGCTACAGTCAACCTTACAGCCAATGACCTAAGTCAGCTAAGGGCAGATATACACCCTGCATGAAAGATGCAGAAATATGTCTACCTTTCTGTCCAGTTGTTTCAGCAGTTAGCTCACACAATGTCATCTTGATTTTCAGCCAAATTGCATTTATTTGTGTCACAGCTCCTGCCAAAAGAGAACAATGTAATCTTCTTTCATCTGGATTTGGAGATGCAGATATAAAACTGTGTGTTATCTTCAAGCTGAAGCAGAACCTGTTTGCTTATATTTTTCTACAGCCTCCCATATGTGCATACAACTTGATTAATTAATGACTGATGTAGAGTATAAAGTAGTGTCACTGATAATATTTTTATTTATTATTAAATCTATTGGGGAGGATTTGGTCTCTTAACTTCTGTCATAAACTTTTCCATGCACCTGACTTGATCCACTAGACTAGGCTAAAAGCCAGAATTCTCTCTCTTAATTACTTTGTTCCTTTTCTGTAGAATTTTAATTGCTGCAGATGAGATCAGTGCAATGGTAATAGATACTTAATTTTGTTTTCATAATTAAAAAAAAAGTTCAAATTTGACTCAGGACTGTGAGTCTGCATGTTCTGAATTGGAGTTATTATCATGCAGCACACTCATAAGTCAGTATAAATTGTGGTACTTTTGAAGATGTATTCTTAGTCTTCCCCTTTTACTCCTCCATTACATGTATTTTACAGGCTACCATCAGTTTGCTTACCCTACAGCATCAAATTCTTACTCATATTACCCTTTCTGATTTTCAATAATTATATATGCATCATATTTTTCCTTGGTTTGGATCTTAAAACTAAAAAGTTAAATTCTCAAATATGCTATTCCTACCCCAAAGTGTTCATTTATAAATTGATGCTGAATGTCAAATAACTGATATGAACGACTTTAGTACTATTGCCATTCTGGAGATACAAAAATATGACGTTACCTCCTTTCTGTCAACAATGTGTGACAATGTCTGAAATGCTGTAAGCCTGAAACTCATTTTTGCTTCCACTTGGACTTCCTTATTGCACAAAGACATCATGTTCTCATACTTTCATGCTTTTCTCAGAAACTGTAGCAGTAACCTTCATTTTGAACAAGCAAAAGACAAAATTGATCTGAATATAAAGATGTTGCTGGAAGAAAGAGTATCATGACCTCTATGATATAGCTTATGAGAATACTAACTGTGGCACTGCTTTTTGCTTCTGAGATTTGAGAGATGCAGTTCATTAGCATCTATGAATATTTACATTTCCACAAGATATAGAAAAGAGAAGCAATTACCAGGTCACAGGCTAGATATTTATGCATGGCAATCCTAGGTATTCTTTCTACTCTGCCGAGCTCACTGAATTCTATGTACAGGGTACAGTTATAGGTGGTGTTGAAGAAAATCAAATCATTGCCAAGAGTTAGCTTGGAAGATCCTGTAAATGTAGACTTCCCTCACTGCTTCTTGTTTTGGGAGATCTCTACAAAGAAATTTCATAGGCCCCATTCTCTATCAGTTACACAGCTTAGATCAGCTCCCCCAGATTCACTACTCTTTTGGTGTAAGAATCAAATTTGATCCTAAATTGCCAGTTTTAACACTTGGGCATCCTTTGCTCGTCGAAATACCAGGGCTTGATGATCTCAGATTCACACCACTTCGTATGAGGTCTTTCTTTATAGTGGTCACACAGAGTAAGTACATCTCATCTTCATTTTCCTACATGAGAATATTGGGGTTGGGAAGCAGATTATACAGCAGTGTGATTGCTTTTCTGCTATACAATTCCAATTGAATTATTATAGAGGTAGATTTGTACAGTAAATGATTCGAGTCAGTCGAGTGACTAATTACTTTCAGCCTAGGCTAGTTTCAGCAAGATAAGGGCATATATAGACCGAAACAATGCAAAGGATCCATGACAATAATTTCCAGAGGTGACAAAGACCTGGTAGGAGCAAGGGTCAGGAAACCAGGAGACCACAGAAAAGCTTAGGAAACCAGAGCTAGGAAAGACCACAGCAATTTTCCAATTCCTGAAATCATGTTTAAAGGTCAGGTGAGCAATCTAATTAACTAATCAGAATTATTAAAGAAGCATTAATTCTTTGCCCTTTGAACGGGTAGTACAAAAGCAGACAGCCTTAGCTACTGACAACTTTCCAACATTTCTGTGCTGTAAAGGGAAAGAGAATCCCTACTTTCAGCATCAGTCTGGCTTTGAGCTATGTCAGCAAGGGGCAAACCACAAAGACAACTCACTTCTGATTCACTTCCCTCACACTAAGGTTAAAACACTCTGGAAATCATGTCAGGCTTCATTTTCAAAGGAACCAGCAAGAAAACCCATTCATTCAGGGACAAAAGGGAGTATGGATGACCATATATATACCAAAGGGTTCTTTAGCAGGACTTGAATCATGCACTTAAGGTTGTCTTAGGTTATAGTGGAAATATTAACTGGTTTGTTAGCATGAAAGTTAATGTTTGTTAACTTCATGGTATTCTTTTCTCATTTGAGCCTGAAGGCACATGATTAGTCATCATATCTCCTTGTCACATAAAGTACCTCAGTTCTCTCACAAAAGTAACATCCAGTCTCTAGAAAAAGCAAGTATTTTTCCATAAGGCAGACTTTGGGACTTCTTCTGAGTACCATCCAACAAAGCCTGTTTTAGGCTTTGGAAACACTGCCACCCACTTGTTAGGGATGACCCTATCTAAACTACCATATACTATAAGTATATGACTTATTTTCTTTAAATGGAGAGAGGTTATGACTGAACTATTGAATCAGAAATGAAATTACTGGTTTGTGTTCTTTAAAATTTGTTAGAACAGTTTGTCTCCTCAATCCTATTTTAACAGGAGAAACAGAAGGACAGATTACAGAATAAATAACTTTTTAAATGGCATATGCATAAATTTAATACTGTTAGGGCACAAACTGACAAAAAAAATGGAATCAGAAATGGAGATGGGAAGCTGCTACCATGGCCATGGCAAGTAAGGTCAGGAAAGGGTGAACAAATTCATTCCAAAAAGTTAAAGGTCTATGCAGCAAATACTGCCAGGAACTGTGCCAAATTCTAGAAAAGCTAAGATTAGATGGGGAGATCAGGACAAGCACCAGGCAACAGAATTGTACAAGACATAAATTTAGCTAGTAAACAAGTTTTATAACAATGTCAACCTGTGTATTAGTCTTTAAAATCTGGCAAGTTGGTGGTAGACTAGCAACTAGGCTCTCAGGTCCATCTTCAGCTGCCAGGATTTATCAAGCTTCCTTCCTCCCGTGGTACTGACTGGCAAAGACAAAAGGGCTGTCTGGCCCCATGGATCCTGATGTATTGACAGAGCTTATCAGAAAACCAGTAGAAGAGCAGCCCACGAGCTCATTCTGGCTACACAGCACCACAGCTTTTAAAGTCATAAAACTACTTCTAAGTGTATTCCTACTACAGGACCTTCCTCCTCAGGTGGGGATAGAGCTGCTACAATCTTTCTGCATGGCATCAAACTGTACCATAGAGCTCAAACTACCATTTCTTGCATTCTTATTACTAAACCACTAGAAAACAAGTGTTATAATGATCAGAAGAAAAGTAAGAATTCTTGAATATGTGCAAAATTCCACTTAATTTAGACACCTAAGAAGACAGACAATGATTTTTGTAATTGATTCCAAAACAATAAATTTATAAGATACATAATTGGAAGACTATATTTTATAAATTGACATTATCAAGAGTTCCTGATGTTTTATTCTTTAACCTTTGTTATGTATTACAATTATTCTAAAATTCATGTATTAAGATTCTATGTTCCATTTTCACTTG
Organism: Sturnus vulgaris; assembly: GCF_052056855.1. Classification (NCBI taxonomy): domain Eukaryota; kingdom Metazoa; phylum Chordata; class Aves; order Passeriformes; family Sturnidae; genus Sturnus; species Sturnus vulgaris. The sequence goes on from NC_142246.1 coordinate 16,933,929, forward strand.
GAAGCAACAATCTTGGTATTTTTATGATAGCTGACTGATAGGTATGAAACTGCCAATGAAGTAGGGAATGACAGAATATGTTGGAAGGATTTTTTGTTGTTGTTTGGATTTTTTTACTCACATTCAGGGACACATTTTCAGTAGACTTTCCTACTGTGATTACAACAGAGGAAACACAGAGCATCATCTACCATAGTACTGACATTAGACTAAAGTCACCAAACCTGAAAATCACAGGGGAAATGGTCTAGACTAGACAATAGCAAAAATACAATGGCTGAAAAGAAGTGTATTTCCTCATCTCATTCCCTGAGCTTCAAACACTAATAAGGTAGCTAGTATCAATTCCAATATTCTTACCTGAGTAGCAAATAATGCATGAACTTTCTTATTCAGGAAACTTCCAGTCCTTCAGATGCTTCCAAACAATGGATGACATTCATCTGCTAATTAGCCTTCCTCCAATGCCCAGCTTTAACCAAATATTTCATGATTTGAATGTATCTTAGGTGGCAGATGGTGGCTGCATTTCATTAATAAATATAAAGCATCAGGTACCTGGAATCAAGACCTTAAGAAACAGTCTAAAAAATTAAAAGGAACTCTAGCTCACAGTCATTCCACCTCCAAAAGACTGCAGCATTTCAAAAATGTATGAGACAGACAACAGATCTTAAAAAATAGCATGAAACTTCTTATTTGTTGTTTAGCAAGATTGTCAGACATAAAAGCACAGGTGTCAGAATTCTGCTTGAGGGGGAAGTTTTGATGCAGCCTCCTGAAGGGGAGACCTAATAGTGTCCATCAATTACTGAGCCAGAGATCCACAACACACTTTCCAGTCATTTCAGAGAAGGCAATAAGAACTCTTTGAAGAATTACTTCATGCTAAGAGCAGAGTCACCATATGTTTAAGATATGCCTCTGTGTCACAGAAACATACAGCATAAGCTAAGTCCATGAAAATAAATCACTATCCAGTAAGAAAAATCTTCATTACCATCATATCTGATAATGTTCTGAGAGTTAAAAAATAACCAGAAAATAAACCATAAGTTCAATATAAAAGATTTCCTTTTAAACAGATTTTTTCTATGTGAAAAAATTCTGTTAATAGAGCTAATAAAAACACAGGTGTTATTGTTTTAATACAATGGAAGACATTCAGTGAAACTTGTTATCTTCACATAATTTTACAGTCCCCAAGATTAACTACATATGTTTCTTTAAAAAGATGCATGCAGATTTTTTTTTTTCCTCAAGTTCTATAGATCTGTCACTGAAAAGGAAGCAAGAAAACCCCTTTGGTTTCGGTACCCAAATGCTGTTTTAGGCATTTTACATAGTACTAAGAAGAAGCAGCATAGATATTAATCTCAATTCAGCTTCAGTCACAGGTAATGTGTTTCCATAACTGCCTGCAATATGCTGATTCAAAATTGGAACATCATTATAATTGTGCATTATCATGTATTTTTGAAGAAATTGAATTCTGGAATAGGTGTAAAAGTTTAACAACCCGTGAAGTCACATATACATTAACATGTAGCAGAGAATACAGTAAAATCTTCATTTATGTCAGATGTATCAGTAATAGGTATTGAAATTACAAGTAATTTTAGGTCTATATGCATTGGGAAATTACGTCTCTGTTAACAGCAGTACTGAAATAACCAAAATAATTGTTTTTTTCCCTCTGAATATTACTTTTTACCTGGATTACTCACTATCAAAGTATTTTTTATTAATGCGCCAAAGGTAAACAGATACCTTGCATATATTTGCATATCTTACTAATTAAGTTGTCTGACTAACAAAATTATGGCCTAACAGTGCTACAGTTTCAATCTGGACTCATTCACTGATTTCTATAGTGAAACCCTGACAAGTCTTACCTGCTGTGTTTCCTTATCTGTGAAATGAAGCTAAATCACAAGTACGCAGAAAAACACTTATAAATTCTTCTTGAAACATTCCTGTTGGATGTTTTTGAATATTTAGAGAGCCCACATGAAACAAAAAAAGGTTTAGGCTTCTGGAGTACAGCACAGAGGATATGCCACAAGATGACAGCAAGGCAAAGCCAACTATACTGTTTCCAAATAAATTGCTTTTAACACTATTTTGTTATTCAAATCATGCAATAAGAGCCAATTATTTGTTTAATCTGAGAGCAAAGTACTTGTGCTTTGAGTAGATGAATTGGCTTGCCTAAAGTCTGTAAGTTTTGACTCGGTATTGAGAAAAAAAACATAATGAGGCCATAATTTTTACTTTTAGTACTCTGGTTCAGGCCAAGCAAAAAGAAAATGAATGAAATCAATATGTCATACTGAAAAAACATCTGAATGGGAAACATGATCCAGCTGCTTATAACTATGGATAAAATTTTAAGGCATTTTTATTAACGTGAATGTTTTTTGAAGTAACCAGAAGACAGTACAAAAATTATCATAATATCTATGTATTCATTTATTCTGTCTTTGGAGAAAGAATACTAAATTTTTGTTCTATCTCATGGAAAAATAGTTTTCCAGAGAGACTCTAAGGTTTAAAGGAAAATTCCACTACCAAGGCACCTTGAACTGTGGTGAGAATGAGAGGAAGTTCTGAATAGTTGCAGTGGGATTGATTGTTTTCCTACATATCATCACACAGAAGTGAGATCAAAAATAAACAGCACAGACAGATGACTGTCACAGTATGGAATACTGGTCAATAAAGGAAAATTAGAATAAAATCAAAGACATCTATACACACAAGGCAGTAATATCCATGTTCCCTCTCTGTGACTGATTTATAACTCTACCTAACTTCAGGTATGACTATCTGCAAAAATGTATGCACATTTCAAATACAAGTGCAGATAAATCAGTTTCATTTTCAGCTCTGCTCATGAAATAGGTAATCTGATATTATGTCACTGCTTCCAGGACTTAGGCTATTTTTATTTTGTTTCAATGCAAGAATTACACTCTTTAAAGTTTATAGACTCATATAATAGTTTGAGTTGGAAGGAGGTTTTTAAAGACCATCTAGTCCACTCCCTAACCTGAGCAGGAATATCTTCAACTAGATCAGGTTGCAGAGAGCTCCATCCAACCTGATCTTGAATGTTTCCAGGGATGGGGAATCTACCACCTCTCTGAGCAATGTGTTCCTCTGCTTGACCACCCTTATTGTGAAAAAACTTATTTTTTATATAAATTAATCAACACTCCTTCAGCTTAAAAACATTACCCATTTTAATATCACACAAGAGGCTCTGCTAAAAAGTTTGCCCCCATCTTTCTTACATCCCCCCTTAAGTACTGAAAGCCAGCAATAAGTTCTTTCCAGAGCCTTCTCATCTCCTGGCAAGAATCCCAACTCTCTCAGCCTTTTCTCCTTTCCTTGTAGGAGAGATGCTCCATTCTTCTAATCAACTTGGCAGCCTCCTCCGGACTTTCTCCAACTGGTCCATGTCCTTCCTCTGCTGGGGACCCCAAAGTTGAACCCAGCACTCTAGGTAGGGGCTAACCAGAGCAGAGCAGAGGAGCAGAATCCTTTCCCTTGCCCTGCTGGCCACACTGCTTTGGATGCTGCCCAGGATAGAGTGTATTTCTGGGCTGTGAGTGCACATTGCCAGCTGTTGTCCACCCTTTTATCCACCAGCACCCCCAAGTCCTTCTCCACAGTGCTGCTCTCAATCCATTCATCTCCCAGCATGATAGCAGGGGTTGCTCCAACCCAGCATAGCAGCTTGCACTTAGCTTTATTAAACCTCATGGAGTTTTAATAATGGGTCCACTTCTCAAGCTTGTTGAGGTCCCTCTAGATCACATTCCATTCTTCAGGTGTGGCAACAGCACCACCCAGCTTGGCGTCATCAGCAAATTTTCAGAGACCATGCTAAATTTCTATGTCTAAATGTCTATGTCATTGAGGAAGACATAAAACACTACTGGTCCCAAGGAGCCCTGGGAGGACACCACTTGTCATTAATGTCCATCAGAACTCTGAGCCATTGTCTGGTACCCTCTGGATGCAGCTGTCCAAACAACTCCTCATCCACCAAACAAATCCATCTCTCTCCAATATAGAGAGAAGGATGTTATGGGGGCCCATGTCAAAGGCTTTACAGATAAATGGCATCTGTAGCTCTTCCTTTGTCAACCGAGGAAGTCACACCGTCATAAAATCCCCTTAGGTTGGGTAGGCTGGATTTTCCCTTACACAATAACATTTAAAATGAAGTGAAATTAAGATGTCAAATATTCTATTTTGTTAGCATATTTGCATAGGCTATTATGCATTAGTCAGTGTATTTTTATTAGATTTATGCTGCTGAATCTATAGTTCTATATTGGGTTAAGTTACTGTCAGAGACTGGAAGGATTGATGGTTCGGATAGTTCAGGATGCCAGTGTAGGAGGGAAGGGGTAGGTGAGAGAGTGAACTCCCCACACCCTGACCAGAGCCCATATCCCAGCCTGGCAGAACTGCCAGTCACTGGCACACCAAGGACAGCGCTCCACTCTGCCCTAACCCAGCCCCAGAGTGGCCAAACACCCACAAGTCCCACCTGGGGGAGGGCTCAGAAAGGCCTTGGGTATTTAAAGCCAAGGAGGCAACCAGCACATTTCTTAACCCTGTCGTCCTCTTGGAGTTTCTGTCTGAACACTGCTGGAACCTGGGAGCTATATGTGTGCTTTTATGTATATTTTCTGTCTTTTTCTCTTCTAACTCCCTTCTCTTAGAATATTTTGAGTAACATAACATCAAACAAAACTTTGCTAAGTTGAATGAGCCAAATTAATACCATGAGAAGTGTCTTATGTTCATTGGGTATTATATTAAATCTTCGTTGGGGGTTGAATTGTTCCCTTTTCTTTCTGTGGAATTTTTCCCATTGTTATGCTAAGTATTGTGGCTACACCTTAGTAGCAATAGTTTTGTCTCACAGAGGGGTGGGGGATAGGGGGAGACTGGAAAAGGAAAGGTGGGACAGGGGCCTGGGCTCTCTCACTCTTGCTCACTGGTGGAGTGGAAGGGGGAAGGCCGGGGCTCCTATCTACCGTCCTCCCCGCCATCCCAGCACCGGGAGCCACGTTCCCTGCCGTCAGACATCGCACTGCTGCCTTCCCACTTCATCCTGCTACCTCCGGGCACTCTGCCGAGCACCACGACCGACACCGTGAGGGGGGAGCGGCTCCTCAGCCGCTCCTCAGCTCCCTCTCAGCCCTGGGCGCTGCCGCCATCACCCAGCGCCTTCAGCTGCGCGGGGCCTGCCCTGCCCACAGCACCGGGAACTGAGCGCAGGGAGAGAGGCCTTGGCCAAAGGGACTGGAACTGAGCTACACTGCTCTGTTCTGTTGTAAATTTTTATAGCTGTTGCTGTTTCTGCTGTTTTGCCTTGTTAGATATCAGTAAAGAACTGTTATTCCTATCCCCATATCTTCTGCCTGAAAGCCTCTGATTTCAAACTATAATAATTGGAAGGGAGGGGGTTGCAGTCTTCATCTCAGGAAAGGGGTTCTTGCCTTTCCTTAGCAAATACCTGTCCTTCAAACCAAAACAATCTTTTGCCAAAGTTCCTTGATTTTTCTAAATTTTGCCAGACCTCATTGCAGTTACAGCTTCCTCATGAGGGGAGGAGGAGGGACAGGCACTGATCTCTGCTCTTTGGTGACAGTGACAGGACCTGAGGGAATGAGCTGGAATTGTGTCAGGGGAGGTTTAGGTTGGATATTAGGAAAAGGTTCCTCACCTACAGGCTGGTCAGGCACTAGAACAGGCTCCCCAGGGCAGTGGTCATAGCTCTAAGCCTGACAGAGTTCAACTCAGCATCTTCTCTGATTTTGTGAAAATTGAAGCATTTTTTGTGTGAGTATAATATGGGAAACCTTTAAACAAATATAATTTAAGACGTCAATAATTTTCATATGTTGGCCTTCTGCAGAAGTTGTCTAGAAACTTGTCAAGAATTTTAATTTGTCTATTAATATGCAAGAGGAAATTTGTAGGAAACTTTTTGAAAATAGAGTAATGAACCTAATTGCCCAAGGCACATGGAAAACTTTTAATAGTAACCTGTATAGTATAATCTATAACTATAGGGAATATAAATTATTGAACATTTCGTTCTTCCTTCCTTCTCTCTGGCATCGTTGGTATTTCTCTGGGTAACTGACAGTTTATTTGATCTCAGAACCCAAATTACTATTTTCCACTAGAAAAAAATCTGGGGGTAAAAGTAAAATAAGGTTTATTTCACATGACAGCTCAGCAGAGCACAACTGGTAACCAACTGTGCTTTAATGTAATAGACATGTATAGCAATCAGTGCTTAAAGTTAGTTGTGCTAGTATGTGCTAGTTAGTTGTTAGTATGTTAGTTATTTTTAGTTTACATAATTCAGTCATTCACATTCCAGGATTTATATCTGGAATATATTAAGAACAGTAAAAAAATTTTCAGCTCTTTGGTAGCTCCCAAGTCCTTATTCCCATTTTGCTCCATTTGTCTGTGTTGTCTGTGGAGTAAAGGGTCAAAGTTTAATAGCTAGTTTAGCAGAATTAACAGAAATTGCATGGGCAGGTAAGGGTGGTACTGTTTGGCAGCTCAAAGTTACAATTTTTGAGTTAATCTTGAGCTTGAAATTTTATTTTGCCTTTATCTAGACAAAACCACAGAAACTAAACATTCTCGTGCTATGTATTGTTATAAGAAAAACCAAGCTGAGGTGAAGCACATGCACTTCACCTTTGGCTGAGTCACAGAAGATTAGGCTGCTGTGCTCAGACAAAAGCCCAGGGTGCACACACTGCCTTAGCTGCAGCCTGGGAGCGGGGGCACATCTGGGTGATTGTGTCAGGCATTTGGAAGGATGAGCCTACAGACATGCTTCACAAGAAAAAAATTCCATCTCAGTTTTTTGATGGAACATGAGGCGGAGCAGTTTCTAAAAGACTGATTGAATAGTTAATGTAGAGCTATATAAATTGAGGGGAAAATACCGTTTTGTTGTATGTATTGAAATGCTCCACTGACACGTTCTTTGCAGCGTTCGTGATGAAAGGTAACTTTCCAACTGCTTCTCACTACATGTAATGTTATATTTTCCTACACTCAATGCAAATATTAAAGTCAATGTTCTTGAATATTTATAATTTCATAATAGTCATGCACAAGTGGAAATAACATTGAGGAGAAAAAGAAAATGTACTAGTAGACAATTTCTACAAGCTGCCCATCAAGAGAAGAAACTCTCCATACCTCCTGAAAAAATTCTTTACTTTCAGAAATTATTAGAGCCAAAGTCCAGGCCCTTCTGACCACATTGGGACATCTTTGCCATGAAACTCAGTGTGAACAGGTCATAGTAATGGATATGCTCACATGTGAAAATTCAAGATGAGTATTGTCTGCTTTCAAAGTGCACAAAAAGCTATTATTAAAATTTACTCAAATAAAAATTATTTTCCTTACTGGTTAAAAACAAAACCAAAAGAAATCTAAAAGAATCACAGCAGCTGCTGAAATGTTAGTAGACAAGATTCCTGCATTTATTATCATACATGTAGATCTTTCTGCCAGATAAAATCTTTGTTCAAGGAGGATAAGAAGAAATGGATCAAAGTATGGTTCCCCATGTTCACCACTTCCTTGTTCCAGGAAATTTGAATTCCTACTGCAGAAAGTAATAAATTACATTTTTCTGCTTTTCTTGAATATCGAATAATGTCTATACTTAGTGTGTTGAAACAGTATCTAGAAAAATTTAATTAGAGTTAAGAGCACAGTAATTTTGGTGCCCGTTTTTCATTCTCCTCTTACATAATCTATGCAATTTGGGTTTTAAATTTTTTTTCCTAATACAATAGTGCTTCTGTACTCTTGCAATGTACTTCTTTACCATAGAAAATTGTCCATTATCTTTAATAATGAGTTGCATTCTGAAATCTGAAGTTCTTATCTGTGTCTAGAAAATCATTCATTTGAATATATTTCAACAGACAAAATTTGAAGCAGATTACAAGAAGTATTAAAATTATGTTACAAAATGCTATGAACAGATTTCTTTGAATAATTTGGTACCTCCAGTCTTGGGCACTGTTCTTTTACCAACATTAAAAATATTTATTTTTCCCCTCTGTATTTATCCAATAAACCACTATTCAATTTACTACTATTGCTTGTTTCAAACTGAACTCATAAAGGCAACTGGAGATCATTAAGTTGAATGACAAAGCAGAAATGGGTATTTGTTTTAAATACTTGGACTGAAATGCAAATATATTCTATCCCTGTTTTCCTGGTGGTCATTGACTCTACACTTGTGTAATAAATATAATCTTAAATTGCAAAGGTTTCCACTCTCTAATTTCATGGCTGATAATATAAATGTGTAAGAAATTCCTAGACCATGGATTGAAATCCTGGGCTCTAGTTTTCTAGACAAATGTTTCATAGCAGATGTTTAGACACACCCACTGCTTTGAACTGCATGCCTCTTGGCTTCTTGCTGCAGTGAGCCTTGACATCAGTGGTAGAAGGGGAGAGTTTCTCATTATATTAGTTGTTTTATTGCTTGAGCATATGTTATGATTTCTTGTGCATCCTCCTAAGCTGTTGGTGATCTGTGTTGATGACGATCAGAACATTCACAGGAAACACATGGGTTTAAGTCTTCTGGGGAAGGAGGAAACAGAATTCATTCCTGCTTCTTGATGCTCTGCCAGGTATGCAATTACTGAAAAGGTAACCTTCTCCCCCAGCATTTTAAAATGAAAAGTTAGGACTGCTTAGGTGCTACAAGAGTAGCCGTAGATACATATGCTTGTGAAATAATTGCAGATTCCACCTTTGCTTGGCTGGAGTTAACTTTACAAGCAACATAGAAATCCAAGGATCAAATTTTACTTTGGGCTCATTTATACTCAGTTACTGTAGCTTAACTTGCAAAAATCCTACAAGAATTGTTAGCTAAAGGCCTTCCATGGCTACAGGAATCAGGTATCTTGACATATTTGTAAGAGTCAAGATGCATGATTTCAGAGGGGGTCAACCCATTGAATCAATAGCAAAACAGAGTCACAGCTCTGTGCTGGTGAACAGCTCTCCCTGAAATGATTGGGGGGGATCTTTTGTGAGCCTCTAGTTTTCAAATAGAGAGCAATGACTTTAATAACTCAGTATCATTACTCTAATGTGGCATATTTCTTGTCACTTTTATCCTTATGTTCCTTCTTTTCCAGCTCATTGCAACTTCTTTCCAGCATGCCATCACTTCAGCTCTGTTCATGATGTTGTTTCTGCAAAGACAGCACTTCTGTGATAAGTTCTGTTGGTTTCAACACATTTCTCATTCAGAGCAAAATGTTCACTTAAGTCTGTAGTTTGTAGTCTTTTTCTCTCCTTTATGCAGTAACCAAATTCAATAAAATTAGAGTGTCTTGTTCTCAGCTGTATTTTCTTGATAGTACTGGAATGAATATAGAGCCATTAATTACAGATTAGTTTAGTAAAAACACAAAACAAAACTCAATTGACATGACAGTTGAAATATTAGATGAGAATGTGTTGGTTCTTCCTCTTATGCTTTTTTGACATTATTTATTCCTTGTTCCCTATACACCTCCCAGAAGAAAAATCATGGACTCATGGAATGGGTCGGAATAAACCTTAAATGTCATATAATTCCATCCTCCATGCTTTGGACAGGGACACCTTCCACTCTACCAGGTTGCTCAGAGCCCTAACCAACCTGGCCTCAAACACTTCCAGTGGCAGGGATCTACAACTTCTCTGGATAACCTGTTCCAGAGTTTCACTGCCTTTAACAGTAAAGAATTTTTTCCTGATATTTAATCTAAAGCTACTCTCTTTCAGTTTGAATCTATTCCTCCTGTCCTGTCCCTGCATGCTCTTTTATCTAATAAATCTTAAAAGGTTAAGGTGATAATTAGATATGTAAGCAAGTTAAATTCCTTTTCTGTTTATTTAATTATCAAAATGAGCAAATTGCTATTAAATAAGAGAGAAATACAATACCCTTCAACCAAAACCACATTAAAATTAATGGAGACAATTCTGGCAGTACTAGCTTTTGAAGATACAGGTTAAAGTTGCTAGAAACCTCTCAGCATGTGACAATGCTCTGTCCTATTACATCATGGAACAATTGCTGCAGCAAGACTTGCCTCTGCCAGCTTCCTGCTCCATCAGGCCACCATGAACTGCAGGTTATATATATTACTAAGTCCTGGTTTACACTGGGCTTTTTATGCCATGTATCCCATTCCTATCAATAGGATGAATCAATAATTAATGGAAAATATAATAATTAATCAATGTAAATTAATATAAATAATTCTCACCTGAATGTCAGGTGATAAAAATCAGCAAAAGCTCCTTTGGAAACCAGTTAGTTGCACTAATACTAGTGTAGAATTTGATTGGAAAAGCCTTATTTAATTTTACTACTATAAGAGGTATTTAACTAAAAAAAGTCTTTTTTAAACTCAGCCTACTTACTGCAGCTACACTGCTTTATTTTCTGGATCAATTGAATTTGTTATTTCTCAAGCAATACTTGGTGCTGAAGGAGAACATGCAAGCAAAATCCTAAAACACTGTGCTAGCTTAATTTCTTTTTCACTTTCTCCTCCCCAATTGTTATTGTTTACAGGCTTCCCACTGCCTAAAACAAGGCAACATTAGAAAACATTCACATCTGAAATTTCTAGTTTTAGCTAGAAGTTAGACTAGATAGGCCAAAATGACATCAATTTCTTTGTGCTAACATACCTGAAGGTAATACAGATTTACTGCTAGTGAAATAATACACATTGTATAAATAATATTTATTAATAAATATCACATGTCAGTCATGAGTATTTTATAGATAAATTTTATTTCAATAAATATTTATTTCAATAAAAACTTGAGAAAAGAAATAGTTACTTTAAGTGCAGCATGACTAGAAGAGTCTAGACTTCTAGAGTGCTTCTCACATAAGCTGTTCAATAAGCACTTAGTGCTATGCCGAGTATGTAGAGTTATTCTGCTATAACAGATTTAACTGCTGTTCTGTATCTGTCTGGAATTCCCAATGCCAATAGATAGAAAAACCTCTTTTTCAAAGTTAGAAAGCCTACAGCTTTTGCTATGCTCTGTTTCAGTTCCCTTCTCTCTCTCTTTAATTGCTCAAGGAGATTAGCAAAACTAGCCCAAAATTCATTCTGCAGTGCTTCAGAGTGCTTTCAGTTCTTAGTCATGTAGCCAAATTGACTTCAGCAATAAGTCTACTTTCTACATGTTCTGATCCTATATAACCTCCAAATTTATGATTCAATTTTACTTTATTTGGCTCCTGTTCTTAAAGGGATAATAAATTTGCCATTAATCTTTGATCATATTCCATCTGTTCTCAAGGTGACTTTTGTTGCCTCAGTACGTACTCCTGATCTACCTGCCAAACAATCTTTCTACTTCGAGGCTACATGTTTTCCAGGAATATTTGTATCTGGGCATTTCATTCTTGTTTCAAAAGCTGATTACCAACAGCACAGGTAATGAGTAATATTCAATTCATTTGAAGCATTATATTTCTGCTTTAGGAAGTACTTTCAGCTTCCATTTTCTTACAGACTGACTTGGCCCAGTATCCAAGAAGAATCTGTACATATTCCCTAGTGCAGTATCTTGTTTCTGGTCTCTAGTGTAGATATTTCCCTGGTGTTAGCTGCTGCAGAGTAACTTCCTCTGTGTGTGCTCATTCATACACAGCAGAAGGCACATTGAGGTGTGGGTGAGACTGTCTTCCTGCAGTTGTAATCCAAACCCTAACCTTGCCAACAGCATTTCATAGCATTGCACTCAGAGAAGCAACACACACTAACAATGGATGAAAAAAGCACTGACACTGAGGGCTGACAGTTCTGATTTGCTTATAGAGAATGAACCAATATTCAGCAGTTAGTAAATAGACCCTCACATCAGTCTTTATGCTTCCACATGGGCTTTCATAACTTGCCTTACAAGCAAGATAATATTGGTTCTCTAAAAACTAAAGAAAATTTCTTATGAGTTGACAGAAGTGTTTGCTTTTTTGTAGGTATGAACTTATTTCAGTACAACAATCTGGAACCCGCTCCTAACCCTAACTAGATACCTACTATTATTTCAGGTAAGCAAGAACACTGAAAACTGAAAGGAAGTTTCTACAGGACACAGTTTTATAGTCATCCCTGAATTTCTATGAATATATAAGCCTAATTTCCTGAAATTTTACAGAGAAAGAGAGCTTTGACTCCAGCCACAATCTGAGCTCCAGCTTTCTAGGTAGGCAAGGTTCTCAGGATTTGTGTATTGAGAAAAGAAATTACTCAGATGAACCAGCTCTTTTCCACCATTTACCTCTTTGAGCTTAACAGTTTTAAAATAAAATTTCTACATGAACTAAACTCTATGTAAACAAAACACTTGAGCTATTATTGGGCTCATCCATAGGAAAAGGTCTCTGAACACCTTGAAAACTGAGAAATGGACATTTTTTATTACCCTCTAAACAACTCCCTATTCACATCAAATCACTTCTTCTATCAAAAAACAGCTCCCAGTCCTCAGAATTTTAAACCCAACTATAATCCTAAATAATATCTTCCAGATGGGAAGGAAACCCATGACGACTAGAAAATTAATGGGAAATGAGTCACAGCTGCAGGTAGCATCTCCCAAATTATATCTTCCAGCCCATCTGAATTTATTAAATTCACTTTAGCAGCTACATTAACTCTCCAGAAGCAATTCTCTATAACTACATTACAGCCATAACCCTATTCTTCAAAAAGAGAAAGTTGCCTCCAACTCCTTGGAATTCTAGAAGAAATTGTTTACAATAACTGGGAATAACCTCTTTTCAAACTCTATGTTGGCATGTGGATTTGCAGACCCTTTCTGAAACTTCATTATACTTCAGCAGATACCCAAAATGTTCTGGAGGTTGTGTAAGTAATCCTGTCCTACCTACTGCTTGCTTCTGACATCACTGCTGTTTAACAGCTGACATGTCTCTCTACTATTAACCATAGAATTCAGATGAGGATGTTAATCAGAAATTTAGGAAAAATTAATTCCCCAAGACTGAGAGCACATGTGTTGAGGATCAGACCTGGTGAGGAGAACATGGGTCAGATACAGCCCCAGGCATTGGGCACTCTCCTGGGGAGAGGAGAGGTCCCAGGACTGTGCAGGGACCTGGCTCAGCTGGACTCCTGGCTTTGGGAGCTAGAGACCAGCCCTGCTGCAAACACTTCTAGGGCAGGGACTGACAGAGCTGGGAAAAGGGTCAAAATGGGGTTCTGGGCCCACCCTGGCTCCATGCACAGTCAGGGTGGGCAGTGCCCTGAAGGTCTGGACAGCCAGCTGCCTAAACACCAAGAGGTTACTTATATTAACTCTTGTATTTGCTATCAAAGCAGCAGGATGCTCATAAACATCACTGACACCTTCATTACAAAAATTCCTGACTGTAATCATACTGATCTAGTCCTTTATCCAGTGGGTACTTGGAATCCCTTTGCAAACTGCTACATTTTCTACCTGGTCATTCTCTCTTCTATTTCTGCTCTAAATCTATGTAACTGTAACTTAGATAACCTATTGAAATTCAGCTGTCTTTAGGTCAAATCACATCATTTTCTCGAGTGTTTAATACAAAGGCTATTTATTTAGTGGGCAGTTTCTCAAAGACAAGGTCTCTCCATAAAGCAAAGAGCTAATCTAAGCTATCACTTGGGCATGCCCTCAAAGGTAACTTTACATGATGTGTTACAGACTTTGATGGCTTTGAGTGTTCAGAACAGCAGCTGTAATTCCCTCCAAGAGGGCAGTGTCTCTTACCAAGTGATGTTCTGCACTTCAGCTTGGGCAGGGCAGATCAAGGAGCAATAATGACTGTTTTTGACTATATTTAAGTCCAGGATCAGCTGGATGTTCCAGTATAGTATCTCATCCACATCTCTACCCAGTCTCCATTTGTTTAACTCAGCATTGAACTCCTGCTGTGACATTATCTTTTTGTACCTGAAAACACTAATTATGCATAAATCCTCCCGGAAATGTGAATGCAATGTAAAATTTTTGTTACATTAAAATACAAAAATTAAAACGGGATCACTTGCTGATTAAAAGAGAAGATTCTTTCTGAATAAAAGGTAGTTGTAATTACATTTGCCATTTTTTCTTATATATAGTTAAATTCTATGCAATACCCACAGATATAATAGAAGTAGTTTCCTTAGCAACCTTTAGATTCTGAAGATAAACAGAAATGCATTATTTCTAAGTAGCAATAACAGACAAAACTAATTAATCCCAGAATATTAATTTCCATATATTTTTAAATTATTAGAAACTAGTCCAAAATTAATTGCCGTATACTTTATTATCTTTCAGAGAATGAATCTCTCCAAATTACTTTAGTACATTTTCCAAATTAGTTCAGAAAATTAAATGAAAATCATTTGCATATAGTTGGTAGTAAACAACTTTCTGCTTTATATCTGCTTATTGCAGCATTTAAAATTTCAGTTCATATTTTAAACATAATCAAAACCTAATAATGGTAACCAAATCATTTGTGTATTGCTAAAGCAGCTTTTACCAGTGTTTTGCTCATAAGGAACAGAAACAGACAAAAAGCTGCTTTACAACCTCACTTTTCTCAGCCCACTAACTTGAATTTTAAAAAATTCAACATAACACTGCTGATTTCCATCTATGTGAAGATAAACTTTCAAAAGGGAATTGAATGTGTCATTTATAATGAAATTTTCCTGAGCGTGCAAACAAACAGGATGAAAAAATAACTGTTCTAAACTTTCTCAGTTTATTTTAACCCACTTTTCACTTTGATGCCAAGAGCAACAGATTGTGTTAACTCTTTGTTTACTGCAAAGTTTTTTAATCTGAGGAGTTACTGAATTTATTAAACACTTGTTCAGTCTCGTATTAGGTAGAAGAAATTACAGTATTCTCATTTGTTAAAGAAATACTTTCATTTTTTCCTTTTCCCCCGCCCCCTTTAATCAAAATCTGGTCATTTGCTGCAAGAATTTGCTTCATAGTTCATAAAAATAAAATGCATAGCTATGGTTTATGACAGCTACAGCTTGATGTTCTGAGTTAAAATGTGGCAGTATCTTTTAGATTACTTTTTTAAGAATTAAAGGATTCTCCTCCACCTCTCCTTCAGCTGATTTCATGAATCTGACATTTTTCTGTAAATGACAAAACATGACAAATGACAATGACAAAAAGTTTGATATAATTTAAATACAGCTGATAAACATTGATTCTTCCCTCTGTGTCAGATATATGTGGGATGGAAGGAGTGGCCATGAAACCTGTTGCCCAGCTGCTCAACTCAGTTTTTATTAATTCTATGCTACAGACAAGACCATACTTCTTCCAATAACATGAGATTTCAGGAAATTCATACTGATCTAAGATGAAACCAAATAGTTACTTTGCTGTACTTGCTTTTTCCTAGAAAAACCTTTCCTACCTTTACATACTGTTGGATGTGGCCCCTAAGTTCAGCTACCATCCAAACACTCATTTGTATAAGAAGCAAGAAGAATTCACATTTGCAGTGAAATAATTCTGCAGTGGCCTTCTCTAAATGTTACAGATCCAGTTTGCCCTGCCTGTAATCCAGCATGAGGTCACAGTCACACCTCCCAAGTGAAGGCCAATGGCTTAGACAGATAAAGAGCCTTTTTGTACAAGCTCAGCAGTTGGAAAACTTGCATTCAGTTCTTCAGTAGCAGATGATATCAATGGTAATATTAGAAGCACTAATTATTAACAAAGTCATAATTTTTGCAGGTATAAAAGTGTCCACTTTTTTCCCCATCATAAATGCTGAACAGCTTACACAGTAAGACAAAGATTTTTAATAAATGTAATTACCAATTTTTCAAACTTTACAGAAGATTTCATTCTGACAATCACAGAGCACAGAGTATGCAAAATGTAATTTATATTAGTACAAAACCTCATAATTTTTATTCTCATAACAAAAAAAGATACTGGGAAAAAAAAAAGACAGAACTAGGTCATTCTTCACAATGGTGCAGTAAAATGTGATGATGTGGTCTATGCTAACTGGTTTAGCATTGGGAAAATAAGGTTAATGGCTATTTTTACTGCACCTGGTGACATATATCATTTAATGCATGTGTAGTTCACAAAAACTCATTATTTCTGGCAGTAATAAAGGTGTATAACATTCTGAAATATTTTGTGTAAAATAATGGCTTGAGCTGTTCCCAGTCATAGGAGAGATATTTCTTTAGATCTCTACATTTTTCCCCAAGGTAGCAGGACTCCATGAAAGAACTAATGCAACAGCTGTAATTAATGTTCCTTTGTTCAAAACCGAATTAAACAGTACTTAATCAGTGAATGCCAGAATATAGGCCCTCAAAGAACATTGATATGATACAAATACCTAAAAATTGCAGAGGAGCAAGAAGAAACCTTTCTTTGTAGGATAAGATTAAGTCAAGTTAATTATATGAGGACTGAAATAAAATTGGCCCAATTGTTAACTCCTGCCCCCACATATTTGCAACTCAAATCTCTGTTTATGCTTTCAATTGCACAGAAATATCTTTGGAATCTCTTCTTTCTTGTGCTGTGATATTGCTGAGTAATTTTTCAGAAAAAATGAAAAAATGAAAATTATCAGATTTTTTAATTATTTGTACAAAATCACAAGCAAATTTGCTAATTTTTCTGTAGTGTCTGAAAAATCTTAAGTAGCAATTGACAACAAAATAGCAAGAAATAAGGTTCCTGGTGACATAAAACAAACGATCAGTGAGATACTGTTGTGTTCACAGCCCTTTAATCCACTAGAATAAGTGTGTTATTTTATTTATCCACCTCTATTCATGTTCCTGGGTTATAGCAAAAGGAAACCAACATAGCAGTGTAAAAGGTAAACTTCACATCTCACAGCAGGTATGGCCTCCCAGTCAAACTCTGTTATTCAGTCGTACCTTAAAATTTTTATTTGCTAATATGATAAATATAGGTTAAAGAGGAGCTTAGAACCTGTTTGTGAAGGAGAATTGTTATTAAGAAACTTCCTAATACCTGAAATTACATCTATACTAAATGAATTTATCAGGTACTTATGATGAGCAAAGAAGACTGACAGACTCCTTCACATGACTCCTGTATCTCCTTTACATAATATTTAATAACTGAAACACATTTCAACATTCTCACAAGATTACTATCATTATTTTGCTTAAGGAATAATAATATTTCACTCCTTAAAATTTTCGGTTTTTTCCCCTAATTTTTGCCATATCAGAGAAATTATTTCAGAAGCAGATGCTCTCTTACTCTAGGATGGATATAGGCCAAGAATGACCAGCTTATGGAAATATAACATCTATTTTTTCCTGAATTTTGATCATGCATAATTGGGCCCCATTAGGCTGACATGTTGAAACGACTTCCCAGAGTGCAGGGCAGAAGTTAATGATTTGCCTTACATTGACACATTCACAAAGAAAAAAATTAAAAGGAATCAGAAATGCACAATGCCTGAAAAAAGGTCTTTTTTGAAAATATGTTTGTCTCCTTAATAAAGCCTAAGGGCAATAATGCTGTTTATTGTTCAAGCCATTAATTCAGTATTGTTTTTTTATGATACTTGATAACACTTTGGGAAAGATTCATTTTATCACGCTTCTTCATTTTTGTATTAAGTACTAGGAAAGTAGTAATTCATCAGAAGCTAAAAGAAGAAAGAAATAATTTTTGTGAAAGTATACAGAAAGTGAAAAAGACCTGTACAAAGTTTCCTGGAGATTTAGTAAGGTTAAAAACACTTGCACTAATACAAGATTCAAGACACTAATAAGCCATTACCTGAAAGAGTGTTCACCATTCTAATCACCTTCATACCGGAAGAAAATAAAGAATATCAACTTATCTGGTGTCTACAAACCATTTTGGGGATAAAAATATGAAAGAGGGAGCTAAACTTGAGGTCAGGGATAAATTTAGCACAGGAGCATAAGGGTGTAAATCACACATTAGTAAAACTGATGGTGAAATAAGAAGGTACCAAAATTATCAAATCTGCTGAAGAAAAAATTTGCCAGAGCAGGAATCTGCTTCTTAATAGGCAAAAATTGTAAGCTTTTTGAAGAGCAGTTATGGAATAAAGTTGCACGTGAAAGTCAATTCCATTCTCTGTTTCTTGTGGTCTTATGTACATATAATATGCAACTTCAGTTTAATGATATCCATACACAAAAGCAACATTGTATATAAGTGCTCCACACTTCATTTCTAAATGGATTCAGTTTATTAACTTGCATTTATAAATATTTATTAGACATATAACATGACTGGCTTGACAAGAACAAAACAGATGGAGCATATCAAGTTGTAAATATAGTGAGACAGTGAAAACATTAAACTCAACAGCACTTTGCCACTGAATTTAGGCAAGGATCAGACTTCAAAGCATGGCAACATTGGAAGAGCTGCATATGACTTTATAATAGTTCTCAACTATTTTAAAAGCCCTATCAAAGTGCAAAAAAACAACAATATTGGGATGCTTTCAAAGGCTGGAGTTATACTGGCAATAGGCCAGATGCTGTCCTGGTGACAGAATTACACTGTGTCTCCTTCTCAAGCTGATACAGTTGTTCCTATCTGCCTCTCCATGTCTATCTAGTTTATTGCCAAGATTTTCTAAGAGGAATCACTGCCATCTTTTAATATGAATAGGTATTCTGCCTGAGGAATGGAGTCAGCTCTCCTCATAGCAGTGTTGTGATGCTGTGCACAGATTTGTAGGTGAAAGTGTTGAATTTGCACTGGTGACTGGGCTGATCTTGAGCAGTGCTGGCACAGTCAGGAGATTTTTCAGTTTTTCTCATTATGCTGCTGGTCCCAGCAACTGAGCTGTGGTTTGGCAAGAACCTGGGGGTGGACACAGTTGAGACAACTGAGCTGAATTGAGCAAAGGCATGATATCATGCTCTGTCATAAAAGCTAGGGAAAGAGAAGGAATGGGAAACATTTGTGGTTATGGCATTTGTCTTTTTAAGCTATTAGGCATGGTGAGGCCCTCTTGCCAGGAAGTGTCTGGACATTTGCCTGCCCATGGGAAGTAGTGAATAAATTCCTTAGTCCTCTTTGCTTGTGCATGCAGCTTTTGCTTCACTTGTTGCACATTCACATAAGCCTTCTCTCCCTCCTCCTAATTTCTCCCCACAGGACAGGGAGTGAGCGAGGGTCTGTGCAGGTGCTTGGCCCAAATCAGCACACCACAGAGGAACAGTCTGTGAGGTCCTGCAGATCCTGCTCAAGCTAGAACAAAAGTAGTTGATAGCTGTGTCAGAGAACCCTCTGTAAAGTTAAATTACTCTGCTAAATCACACTTATAAATACTTACTATACATCAGTAAACTGACTTAAAATTATTTTTATGCCAAATAATGTGATTGTTCTCTTCAGCTCTGTAGTCCAGTTCCATACTCAGATATTTTCTACTATTCAATAATAATTCTGTTACAGGAAACAGAGAATCCTGTTCAAAATATTTCAAAAGGAGGTGCAAAGTGTAAGTCATGGTACATGTCTGTTCAGGAGAGATGACAAAGTAATATTCAGTAGTCTCAATTACCCTTACTCCAATGGACTTTTCAAACACATTTGGTGGGCCACACATCTGTAATCTTCTTCATTTTCTTATTAGACATCAAGAAAGTGGCCACAGCTCATAATAAGTGAATTGTGGGCCACCTCAGCTTCAACTAGACTGTGTGCTCCCCATCCTTGTGCTCAACATTTCCCATGATACCATAGGTTACCCCTCCATTATCTGGGCTATATGACATCCAGATAGGATGGGTACCAACAAATTGCAGAGGTATTAAGATAAAACTGTGTGATGGCTGTGTCATATAGGAGTCTTCTGTCTGGTCTTAAAATCTGAGAGTTTGTGGCTTTATGGCAGAAAGTCAGCAAAAGCATCTGTACATTTACTTTATAAAATAAAGAAAATACCTGTCCAGGAAAAATTTATTAAAATATCCTGTAAGCACCCTATTCACAACAACCTTTACAACGTGTTGATTTTAACATTCATATTGCCAACATTTTCTGGACTAACCTTACTAAATGTATTTTCAAATCCATTAAAAGCCTTAGCATCAAGTTTTGTCTGAAATATCAATACTATTGATTCATGCTTTTTCTCTCCTCAGGGCATGGTTTAATTTCACATCAGTTTGTATAATGAAAAAAATGAGTGAATCTGCCAGAAATGAATGCTAAGAGAAAAGTAAATTAAAACACATTCTCAGCTACAAGGATAGCCGTATCCTTTTACTAATGAAGGAAGATATATAGAAAATATAGAAAATGCAATATAGAAAATCAGAGTTAACTTGATGTCTGTCCACTAGCTGATTTTGTGTTTCAATTGGCTCCAATGGTTTATGCTGATGTATTTGAATTTAATTTGCCCACTATCAGCATTAAATTAACAGAAGACAACTCACTTCAGTGGGATGAAAATGGAATTATAAAATTAAAAAAAGAAAACAGTATTTTTATCCCTTGGTGTTTTGCTAGGTGTTTATTTTTGTTTCATCAACATAAATCGTTTTTACACTAAGACTTCTACTCACAGCCAGGAAAATTATATATGTATATGTACATATACAATTATTTATATATATATAATTATTATATAATACATATAGATACCCCAGAAATCACTTTCTTTTCCTCAGAATGAAATTCTGCTCTTGAATAATCCTTGACAGACTTGCTATTGAATTCAGTAGTTACAGGAATTTACCCCATGAAATATGCATGAAGGTATATTCATCCTGTAGAATTGTAGAGACGTTGGCTGGAAGGAACTTGCAGCCCAAATTTCCACCTGATGTAGTATCACTTGTCTAGTCAAGTATTGAAAATTTCCAAGGTTGACATTTTTACAATCTCCATAGGTTACTTAGAGTGCTGCTGCATCCAAGTGAGACTGTTTAAAGTCTGACATTCAAGACCCTTAATCCTGGAAATTTACATGAAGGACATTAGGTGGTTATCCCTTCTCAAACTCAGATCCTTCTTGTCCTCAGAGATTTAAGTTCCACACTTTTCAGTTTCAGTCTCTCTATTTCTTTAACATGTGGTTTGCTGTTGTGATTGGAACATATTTTGTGATGTTGAAGGACAATGTTGGCCTGTAACATGGCCTGGCATGATGGAACGTGGTGTATCCTGTAGCAGGGGAACATTGTCCAGCACCAGGACCAAATTGTATTGCCAAATTCCAACACCATAAATGTAAATTATTATTTCTCTAGGGTCTAGGAAAATAATCTTAGGTGTTGGTTATTATGCCTACACCAACGTCTGTTACATAGATGATAGGTAGCTGAGACTTGAAATTATCTTCTTTTAGCTGGGACATTGTCAAAATTTTGGTTAAGAATGAGTTTCCTTATAGAGGTTTTCTGTATCATTCCAGAAGTTAATTTTCATCTCATATAATGAGATGTATCTTAAGCTGTCACTGATTTTTACCCCAGTACTACTTAAGATGTTCTGAGTTGGAAAGGATCCCTAATTATATGTATGTTCTGATTGTTTGTCATGTTTTATCTATGTAGGGCAATGAATATTAATATTTCATTTTAACATGTGCTTTTATTAAATCAATAGCCAAAGCTTTTGAGAATTTACTTTTACTTGCTTTTAAAAATAATTGTTGAAGCTTTTATTCCCTTCTGCTGCAGCCTTTATGAACAATAATGCTCCAAACCTTTATTCGTTTAAATATAAGTTGCTAGTGTATCAAAGTGGAGGCCAATAGTGCACAAGAAGATAAGCTTTTACAGTGGCAATTCCAGAATTCTATTAAGTAAAATTATTAAGGATTTTAAAATAAATGGGCAATTTATCTTAGGCTAGGAGGTTTGTGCCAATTTCATTAAGCAAGAAATATACTTGGTACTCTACCCTTATAGTTGCCATAAAATGCTGCATTTTTAGATTTTTAAAAAACTTTTGAAGACGCAGATCATCTGTCTGGAGTATTTTCAAGATTATTATTACAGATTTGACATCCAGTGTGTATGACAATTCCAGCAGAAGCTGCCTACAACTGTTGAACATCTAATCCCAAGAGCCTGTGTGCCTCACATATGGCAGGAGTGAACTATCACTGAGTAACAAAGGCATGTGCATGCCTTTTGTCCCTTGCTATGTCTTTGTACCTATGGACAAACATCATCCCAAATCCGAAGTTTAGCAGTAAATCATGAATACAAATGTATTTCAATGGAAGAAAGGCTATTAAGGAATTAAAAAGTAGACTTCCTTATTTTTCTTTTACCCTTTCTTTTCAAATTGATATAGCTCCTTAGAGTTTAAAATCGGTAGAAAGTTTTATAAATATTTTTAGTGATACCTGTATAAGCGTCCATAGGACCCTCCTGTGGTATCCAGTGGTGTCTTGAAAGACGAAAGTAGTTTTCTGTCAAATGGTTTTGGCTCAGTTTTCCTCTTTGCTAAAAAGGAGCCAGTTTGTGCAAATCTGTCCTGGGGGTAATATTCAGAAATATAATTAGTACACGATGCAAACAGCAGTAAATTGGATTTATGGTCCTAAATGTTTGGCTATGAAGGCATGCAGATTGAAGCTAGAGGATAGCCTAGAATTAAAAAAATGAAATAGTAGAATTGGTTTTTTATTATGAGATTGCTGCTGCTTTGTATGAATATTAATGTGATCCTCCTTCTTTTCTGCATTTATTATCAGGTAATAAAATCATTATTACTATCTGTATTCAGGATGTTTGGACTCATAACCAGGATTGAAAAATCTGTTTTGATTTCTGCATCTCTAAAGTTTGACAGTGAATTAGAAACTGTATGTGATTATACCTGCTTCTATAATTTCTGTGCAGAAAGTTGGAATTACTCTGATGATAACCTGAATGTATTGATACATTCTTGACAAAGCAGTTTCAGTGAGTTCACCAGGATGTTTTTATGAAACAGCTAATGACAAGCCTTTACTCTCATTTTTAAAAGGGCTTGTTGAATGAGATCTATTCTTTGATAGATTATTCGCTTTCCCATTTTACAAACAAGACAACCCAAGCTAAGCAGCAGTATATTTACAAAACATACATTGCTGTTTTTAAGATGTTTTTGTCATAAAGCCAAGATTTCCAGTTCCAGGTTATTTCACACTTTTTATTTATATTTGCCTTCAAAGTTTCCACTGACAGTAGGGTAGACCTGATTTGTAAGTTATGAACCTGAACCTGTGTTTGACAATTTTTCAGTTTGTCAACTTGACATTATTGAAAAGCAGAATAACTGGGTTTAAAAATATGTGGAAAGAAGTAATTATGAAATAAGTTTCTAAAATGCCAAGAAAATATATTTAGGGTACATAAATATGCAAGTATAATTGTCATTTTTATATAAGATGCTGTTTCCAAACAGCTGGAAACTGCAGATTAATATAGGGAAGCTCAGAGATCAACTGTAAGTTTATATTATCAAAAGCAGCAACAAACAAGTAAGATTGGTAAAATGTTCCTGCTAGAAGCAGTTGATTCAGCAGAGTAAGGGGCTTTTGGAAGCAGTCTAAATAAAAAAATAAATAAATAAAAAAGATATTAATTTAGAAATTTTTTGGCTGAGATTTTGCTCATGTATTAGCTAACATCTTAGAACGGAACCTGGAAACCTGGCAGACAAAGGAATTCCTGAGTTTGCACTCTCCTTGACCAGTTGATGCCAAGACAGTTCTCCATGTGGGAGGTGCCAGAGCCAGAGTGCCTCTTTCTTAGAATTACAGCATTTTACATAGAACAGAATAAGTTTTCCTGGTTCTAAGAGTTACGTGGTTAGCCAGATGTAAAGTTCAGGGATTCAAGTGGCAAAATCCCCTTGCATACACTGAGACCAAGCTGATGTGAAGATTGACTGTTGCCTAAATAGATATGAAAGAGAGAAAATAATTGAAAAATGTGAAAGCAGTAAATACAATGCTGGGTTAAAATGAAGCAAAAGCTTTGAATGTGAACATTTTAGAATTATATTCAGTATGTTCAATTTTAGCAATAGTTATTGTTTTCTTATCAGAAACACTAGTGAGAGTAACAGCATGCTGAAATTAAATTTGTCCTGTATTGGCTGCTAATTTCCATTGAAATGCTTGAGAAACATAATACTGGTTTTAAGGACAGATAAAGAGGGGTTATTTGTGTGACCCAAATAGCCTTAATTTATGCCATTTGATATTTAATATTTAATTTATTAATATTTAATCAATTTCACACCTTTTTGTTAAAAACAATGTAACTAACTAAAGATACTGTATTTGCATTATAGCGTAAGTCTTATATCAGAAATATTTAGGCTTTAAAACGAGGGGTTTAACTTAGGACAAAACCAAGAGTGAATTCAGAGGTCTACTCATAGATACCCATAGCATATCTCCATTTCTGAGAGATAGAGACTCAGAAATTCATAGAAAATGCTATTTCTTGTCAGCATACAGAATAAAAAAATCAACAAATTCAACTTGCTTAGGAGGCACTTGCTTACAGCTAGCCAAAAATCTCTCTCTAAAATTCCACCTTCTGCATGTATATTCAGCAGAGAAATGTCTCAATTCAGTCAAGATCCACACGCAGTAACCTGCAAGTGTGATAGCCTGCTGTCTTTGGAAGGGCTAAGAATGAGAGGGTTTTTTAAATGTAGGCTTGTACAGCAAACTAAGATGTGAAACACATATTAAATAAATAGGAAGCTTATGTTTCCATCCTCTGCATGCGGAGATTGAAACCCATGTAGACTGTTTCCTGGAAGAATACTCAGACTTTCAAACCATAGGGTTTTTCTGTGCTTTTTACTGAGATTGTGCCAAAAGCATGAAAACAAAAGACTCATTAACACAGATGAGAACCTTCTTGTACCATTAAGCTGCAGCATTTTTCACATTGAAGAATAGATCCTCCTGTTCTGGTTTCTGAATGAAAAGCAGTTTGTGTAATTTAAAGCAAGAATCACTAACCACTAAACTATTAAATAAAGGGCATTTGGGATTAGACTGCCGCTCTGGATTTTTTGAGGACTTCAGGACTGAATTAAGATGAAGTACCAAATCTTCCTACTTGTGTCTTCTAACAGGGGATAGATACCAGCAGATCATCAGCAAATACCTTTGAGGGTTTGTCATAACACAAATCAGTAAATGACTAATGATTCGGTTATATTTTCTCATGCCATAACAATTTATTAGAGTATTAACAGAGATCTGCAGAGCTAGTTTCTTAGCAGGTATTTATTAATTTAAATCTGAATAAATGGTTGCCTTATTTCATACTTTTATAATGAAACTGCAGTCATTTCCCCATTCATTAAATACTTTAATGGATGTACCTAATTAAATTGCAGTATGATTAATAGATATTTGAATATAGATGTAAATTGTTTACAAATATTGTCTGTTTTCTGCTATATTAAAATATGGCATATTTTTGGCATCACTTCATTTCAATTTTAATGACCAAGGCTTAGGAAGTACTCTGCTGAAAATTATGAAAGACAGAGGCATGAGACTTCTTACTGAATTAAATTAGGAGAGTTCAGTGTCCTGTTCAGTGTCCAGATTTCACTTCAAGATCAACTGTTCTACAATAAATAACCTATAAACCTCTACTTCTTGCAAATGTCCAAAGTTTCTCTTGGTTTTGTCTTTCAGTCTCAGAAAGTAAAATGTCTTTCATTGATTTTCAATTCTTGCAAACCTCTTTATTAACATTGTAAATAAATAACTCACGCTTTAAAGAAAGCTTTATTAATTCTTTAATGGAAAGGAAGAAATAAAACAGTACAAAACAGACATAATCCATGAAGAACAGACAAATCCTAACTGCTGAAAACCCAGTTTTAGCAGCAGCTGGTTTTGGGGTGTCTGACAGAGTGCAAGTTAAAAGCTAGATACCTAGAGATAGATTAAATTAGATATGCCCCCTTCCAGCATTTGTGGGATTTAAAGTGTCACTATACTTTGGTTGATTTAAATCCTTAAATTGCTATATTTTGGAGATTTTCTTCTCAGAACAGTGTCTAATCCTCACCTCTACCTAATCCCTCCTACAGATCCTTTGTATTGTCTAAGGAATTTCCTTGTGCTTAGGTCCATGATTTTTATTAAGATCTTTCCAAAGCACAGGGGAAGTTTTGAATGCAAACCCAATTTACAATGTTTGTGCTCTGCTGCATGGAAATTCACCTCTGCCAGTCAGTAGGAAAAATTAGAATGGAAGATGTCAGTAGCTTTCATTATTTTCATTAATCTTATTAAAGAAAAACATGTCAATATGGTTTCTTTACTTCTTAATGTTTTTGACAATTGTGAAATACTCTGCATGAGAAAAAATGATGGTCTAGTTGCTACAAATCAACCACATACCACTGAATAATTTAATTCAGCTGCATGTTCATATGCAGCTGAGTACTTGAGCTACTGAGGTTCTTACTCCTGTACAGTGGTTTTCTCATACACAAGGTTGACAGTTCTGCAGTAAGAGGGACCTGAAGTGCAGAATAAATAAACACCTCAGTTGGGACTGTGGGGTTTTGTAGTGTGTTAGCTATTTCTAGTTTGAGCTCTCAAATAAATTTTCTTTCTTGTCTTATGTCAGTGATGCTAAATGGGTCAGCTGGCTGTTGAGCAGATAAAATTATGACAGAAAAACAGATAAAGTTATGGTTTTGTCATAGTAAAAATTAATTGTAAATTTTAGCTTGATAAAGTAAACATCTCAGACAGAAAGAATCAGTATCTGTTATCTTTTTTCTATTCTGTTCTGTAATGAAAGCTCCAGTTCCCACTAATATAAAACATTGTCTAGGTTAACAGGGTTCCCAGGAGAAGATCTGACAAACAGTTCACCCGCTCTGCTATGTGGCAGATTCCCAGCATATATGCATTGTCTGATACATGTGATAAAAGCAGACATTTCTGGTCCTTCTTCCTATAGCTCTGGGCAGAAGAGGCCTTTGAATGGTCCCATCCCTAAACTCCCCAGTTTTCTCTGCTGAGGGAACCTTTTGTACCTTTGCCTCTGTTTCAAGTGATGATTTGCTGCTGAGCTGCAGGCAGCACTGTACATCCCCTAGCTCCTCTTGTTCCCATGGGATGGCTGGAAAAATGCTCTTCCAGTCCTTGCAGTTCTGCTGTTATCTGTTGGCAAGAGCACCCATCATCTCACCTTGGCGACCCAGGGAAGCTCCCTCTTGCATGATCTGCCTCCAGGTGTGGATGCAATGAAATGCCTGAGGTGTGGAACCTGGAGTGACTTACAGACAAGTATGCTCTGGGAGGAACATTTCAGCCTCCTATCCAGACATATCCTGGCTTCCCCTTTAGCAATTAAACACAGATAAACCTATTATTCTTCACATAATTTCCAAGGACTCAGGGAAGTATGTGATCTTTACTCTTGTTAGATTTTATTACAGTAGGAGCTCCTGCAAAACATGCCATTTGTTTCTTTAGAAAGATAATTAAACTAGCAGGGAAAAAAATGCTTAATGTGGTAGCTAGTGCAGAAACTGTTCTATCACCCTGCTACTCAGATTTCACATTTTAAAAATCTTGACGTGACTGTAAATCAATGAGCTATTTTTGTTTGTTTACCTGATTGTAAGCTGGTGAAACAGAATATATTTATAAATGCTGATATCTCCTGTATTAGGAACAGCAAGTTCAGTACAAAGCACACCTGAGCCCTCTGAATTTTGTCAGATATTTATGTCATTTCATTATCTAAGTTTTCAGATTATTTCACCTTCATTTCAGTTTCTTAATGAAAAACAGTCATTTCTCCTGCTGTTTTGATTTAGTATTTTACTGAATTTCATACTTATTTACCTGTAAGATAAAATCTCTGTTCTGTTACATGTCCTCTCAACTCTTTAGAGAATTTTTTTCAAAAAGTTATGCCAATTCTGCTGTCTATATAGCTGAAGAATTTGACAATTGATGGACCTGAACTAGGACATCAAGTTGTTACTTCTTTATATTTTAAATCCATGGAGATACAGTGCATATTTAGGTCAAAACTATGCAGAATTAAACAAATATTTGCGTAATGATTATTTAACCCTTTGTTATTTTTTTCCCTTAGATGTAAACGTAAGCAAAGTTAAAACAAAAGTTATTCCTGGAAATCAGCATGATTCATATATTCTAAGTTTATTTCCAAGAAAAAAAGTGGATGTTTTGGCACAATTTTATACAGGCAGCCTGTTGTACAATCCAGTGAAGATTTAAGCCTGGGAGAATGACTGGAACTAGACAACAGCTTCCTCTTGGCACAGCCAAACTCTTTGAGTTGTTCAGTGGAGCAGGAAGGTGCTGGATTGCTTCAGTTGCTTGTTGCTGGTGGGAGATCACTTGGGTGTGTAGCTGGTGCAGAGACTCCATGACAGTTTGGAGTGAAATCCCTGTCTCAGGGAATTTCAGTACAGGGTAAAGACATTTTGGAAATTGAAGCTGTCAACTCCTTTTAAAGATCTGGTTTCTAGGATTAGCTTTTTTGTCTTCTTGGTGGCAGATGTACATGTACTGTCCTCAAATACTGACACTCACACACTGAAACATGAACTTATGTTCATGTGACAGAATTTCTAAAGACAATGTTGAACTGCAGCACATCTAAGTACAAAGATTTGTATGAAGGCAATTCCATTTCTTGATCTGGGTTAAAGCACTGCCCAAAGCATTAATTTTATTGTTGGTTTAAGAGCCTGGGCTAGCTCCAAGCCCTGTGTCCCACAAGCTTTGTGGCTTTCTTTATGTTACCTTAGTTTCTTGCCATAAAAAGGGGAATCTGCCAGCATCCAGCTACAGCAGGTTGCAAGCAGCTCTCAATTCCTCCTTCTGCAAGATTCCTGCAGCTGACAGCTTCTCTACATCCTCCTCTGAGCTCTATTCCAGCCAGCCCATGCTGCACCCAGCATGACATAAGATGTTGCAGCAATCCTCTTGTTTCCCTGCTGTAAAAATTCTTCACCTTCTCTGCTTTCTGACAGTTTGCCCTTGCTCTGACTCCTGCCTTCTCATAGTACCATGTCACAGCCTGCCAAAGATGGTGTGCCAAGAAAGGGGAGCACATCTGCTTCCAAAGCCCGGCTAGGTCAGCACAAAGAGAATTGATTTAATAACATTTATTTTTGGAGATTCTACCTTTCCTGATCCAATATAATCAAATCAACTAGTGAAATAATCCTTAAACTACCTATTTTTCCTTCTATGATTGAAACCATAACAGGAGTCGGTTCTCAGTTCTTCCTAGTATGGATTAAAACACACTAATTTAAAAAAATCTAAGGCACTTTGGAATTAAATTAATATTATCTCTAACTTGTTAAAAAAATACAGCTGGATTTTGAAGAGCTAATAAGACTTAATAAGTCTATAGTCAGGAGCAAGACTCAGTATTTGAGTCTTGGGTGAAATAGATTTCACCCAAGCAGTCTTTTATTTCCACCAACAGAGTTAGACCAAGTCTTAATACTTTAGAAAATGCCTTCATATAGTAATAAAAACGTGATTTTTTTTTATATGGAGTTTATATCAGCTGAGTAAGAGGCAGCTGGGGTTTGTATGGTAATAAGAGTTAGAATTCATTGCCACAGGTAGGCAAATGAACACAATAAAATATAAAGCCAAATAAAATTGTCAAGATGCATTTTTGAAAACTCAGTGATTTTTCAAAAAAAGTTTTCTGTACCTTTCACAGTGATTAGATGTGACCGGAACAGAAAAAACAACGGGCAGAGAAAAAGGTACTAATTGTGAGTGCCTGAGAGAATTTGTGAGAGCTACACAAATTAACAATAAATTTGTGTTCACTGAATAGGAAAGAAATACAGGCTTTCCTAAGGGGAGAATGCAGTCTCACTGCACAGTACAAAACTGCAGGTTAGGGACCGTGTTCCAAGAGTTAGGGGAAAAAGCTTGCTGAAGAACCAGTAAAGACAAACCCTGGGAAACCACTGGCAAACTTCATGTTTGAGCTTCATATTTTAGCTAGTTCTTGTTTTGATTATTTATTAGCTGGAGTGATCACATTGAGACAGACACACAGCAGCACTGTTAATTTATTTCTCCTTCATCTCTGCTCTTACAGCTTCTCAGCCAGTCTGATAACCCTACTTTGAGTCATGTTCACCTGCAAAGGCCTCTAAGATGAGGTGAGCAGGGAATGTTCAAGAAACTGGTGTTAAGCTACAAGAAAATATCAGTCCAAAGGAAACATCCTCTGCTGTCTGTATTCTGCCTGCATCTCAGGATAGGGTTGTGTCTGCTGAAGTGTGAGGCACAGCTTTGCATGCAGCAGTGTCACAGGATTTAACTTGAAATGATACCATTTGATAGCACAGGAGTTAATCTGATACAGTACAAAGATTTTTGCTGTTACCATTTTGTAATTTATTGACTGCTGTAACTTAACTCACCTGATACCCAGTACCTTGGCTGTTGATAGCAATGAGATCAGCATCATCTCTTGAAATATGGCTCCAGGATGGTGAAGAATCATGTAAAATTTCTTAGGAACTCTTCTCCACTGAGCTCTCACAGAGGGGCTGTATCAGCCAGCCACTAACTAGTTTTGATGCAGTTCTTCTCACAGATTCCTAATTACCTACCAAAAATCTTTAATTCCACTGACTGAAGCAGTTAGTGATTTCTGAATAGGTGATACTCGTGGCCTTGCTGCATCTATTCCCATTGGCTGTGTGACCAACCCCTCACCAAACAATTTTCAGGTGCAGAAACATTTTAGCTGTGGAACTACTTACATGGAGTAATGTTGCTTTGGGTATATTTTTGAGGATGAATTTTGAAGTGCATCCTTTCCTTTGGATGAAAGATTTCTGCCAGTAAAATTTAAGATGGTTTTAAGGTGGCCTCCAAGAAAGCAAGCTCATAGATAGTTGAAATGGGTGGGATATACTGTATATGGAAGAGCAAGTTATAAAACAAAGTTATCTAGTCCTAAGGTGTTTATTCTAGAGCCCACAGACACATGCTCTTAAACTTCATGTGTATTTCTCTGTTGGTTTTTACACGTATGTTATATACATACAGAATCATTGAAGTAGCCCTTCATGACTAATACAGGAATAAAGATCATAGGCAAATTCATTAAACACAGACCTCAGTTTTTCTAGTTATTTCTAGGAACTTAAATATCTTCCTTAAATTCAGATTTTCATTGACAGTCTCTTTTTGTAGTCAATGGAAAATACCTGAGAAAGATTTGTCCCATAGAAGGGTCAAATAATCTTCTGGAGAAAGTTGATCCTCTTTTCAGTGAAGATGTCTTATTCTGTCAATTACATAAGAAGTCCAGAGCAACCATGCTCCTGGAAACCTCAATAAAATACCCCAAATTTGTCAGAGTAAAATGGCCCCAGGAAAATGGTTCCAAAAACTTCAAATGCACCAGGCTGTGTTGTAATTCAGTTAACAGACTTTCAAATTAGTCAGGAAATGTGATCAAAGCATCACATTAAGGCACTATTAAGAGGAATACACTTTGATCATGACTAATGAGGTGCAAAAGCAGAAAAAAAAAAGAAAAAACTTCTGCGGAATAAAAAGATAATTAAATGTAAGAACTAATTTGCCTCCATACTGTCTTATTGACAGGGCAGAGGTTAATATCAGTGCATATTTAGGCAGATATTATTATCTAATTCTCTAACCAGTTCTTTCCATAAAAGCTGAGGCTACTTGTGCTGAGAGTAAAAAGGATTTAACATAAAAATAGGTGGCTGTAATGTATTTTTTCCATACCATTTCAGGACTCAAATATGAATTCAAAATTTCAGTGTTTGGAAAAATTGGTAAGGCTGTGCTAATATATAGAAAGACTTGAACTAACCAAATATTGAATAGATTGATTAGGCTTTGTATATCTCTCAGTGTGAGACCAAGTGAAAGTGCCCTTAATTGACAGAAAACCAGAAAAACATGAGTTAATTGTTTTTCTCTACTAAAGTAAAGGACACTTTTAATTTTTATTTTAAATTATTACTTTAGATTTATCATTCATTTGCCAGATATTGCAGGGCCTCTGATTTATTGATAAGGAATCTGAGATTGGTGTGGTTTGTACTGCAAAGAAGTAGAGCCATGCTACTGCACATGAAGGAGGCCTCTATGCTCTGTCCTCTGCTGATCTAGCACAATAAATATTTGTGATAGTAAAGTTAGATTTAAAATGAATTTAAAGCTGTGAATTTATCATTTATTTTCAGCTTTTATTGATCTAAAAAAGGTTGTGCTATCAAAAAAAGGAAAAATAAAATGTCTTATAGATAATGTGAATCAATACTTCTGATGTATTGTCACAGCTGTTGGTAGTATGAAACATAATAAATGTAACACAAACAGTACTCACGGTCTTAGGTGAAATTTCAACCAAGCTGCAGCAGCTGGTGGGGATACACATTTTTGTAAGCAATGCAGCAAACCTTATACTCTGTTTCCCCACCATCAGCTACATCTAGCAGCAATAAGGTTATATAAATAATATATTAGTGAATAGTATATAATTATGTAGCATAAGTGTGCTATGCTATCTTGAGTAGGTATGGTATAGAACACTTAAATATGCTGGGACATAGTATGAATATATTATTATCCTATATTATATAGTTATATAGTAAATAAATTATTACATGGTATTAATGAAAATTCTAATATAACATGCATTATAAAAGCCAGATTCACTAAGATTTATGTCACTTTTTAGTAATATGCATAGGGCAATCTAAAATACCATGTGGAGTCTATAACCTGAATGATACACTTCTTTATTGAATTAGTACATTTAAATTTTTAAAATCCAAAGATCTGAGTAAAAACTGTGCCTTTTATATTGTGACTACTAAAGCTGGGTAAATTGTCAGTTTTGTTGCATCGTTAGAACTCACTTTATACCACCTATGAGTGTCATCCATGGCATTATGTTCTTCTGTCTTTTCTCACTGATGAATGATGGGCCTTATATTGAAATGGAGGTCACAAAACCAAACATGTTTGTAAACATGGTAAATGGAAATGCTTTTAAAGTATGAATGAGAATTACCCTGTAGAACATATTGCCAACATGGAAGAATTGCTAGCTAGATACTCCTGTAGGTAACTATGGAATCAATAGTGCCCTCCCAGTGTTAAAAATTAGGAGAGGCACATCATCTGCTTTCCTCCTCTCCTGCACCTCAGAAAGGGTGATAAACCCAGACTGATGATGCTTTCTGGCTTTTGTTAACAAAGAGGTTCTTCAGGCTGGAGGCATTATCCTTATATGTGTATTCACTCTCTTTGAAGAGTCTCTGTGTGTACAATTACTCTCTCTTTTAACCAGATATTGGAATCTTTCTGAAATCTAAGTTAGACTAAAAAGTCTATCTTCTTAATTACATCTATATTATTGGAGTTGTATTAGCTTCTCTTCATTGCTCACTGTTCCCTTTGGTTACCCATAGGTAGTACACTGTTCTTATCCTTTTACATGGGCTCCAGCAGCTAAAATGTACACCTTTAGTCCTGAAACTTTGTTTTAAGCTGTTTTAATTACCAAATGGAAAACAAAGGTTATTCATTGAAACACTTGGCTTTTTGATAAGGAAATAAATAAAACATCTAAATTACTGAATTAATTAACTAAAGCAGCAGCTGGTTCCTATGCCAAATTATCAATGAATTCCTCACTTCTTTTTAAAATGTGTTGTGGAGCAGATTTCTTTTAAAAAAACAAAAAGGTAAAAACTAATTAATATTTGTTTATAATGCTGATCAACATGTCTAATAACTGTTGCTAGCATTTTCATGAGCAATTTTGTTTTTCAGTATTTCTAAATTAATAAATTTCTCTTTGGCCACACAGTTTATGATTGACAGATGGTGGCTGTGCAATGTATTTTGGAACAAATGGAGCTGACAGACTGTAGGTGGGTAGTATATTGAGCTGGCCAATCTCAGCATTCTGTCCACATGTAAATAGCACAGTTTATAAGGTAATTTTTTCTTTTCTGTCCTGTCATTGAAAATACAATTAAATACTCTGAGTACAGAAATTAAACAAAAAAAAATAAAAAGGATTTCAGATAAACTGTGTCCACTTGCCTGACCAAGCATGGAGCAAACAGAAACATTTTGATTTACATAACTGAGGATGTGACCACTAGTGCATGTATCAGGAGTCATAGAAAGATATAAAGAAACTCTACTGGATTTGCAAAGATTTAGCACTTTGTCTTCTCCATACAGAATGAATGGGATGTTCTATTGGTTTTATCCATCGGCTTCAGAATGGTATCCTGTGACTAGACTCTGCAATATGCTCTCATAACATGAATAAATAACCTGAATTTTTATTGCAAGAGCACCAACAGGCTATCAGAAAGTAAAAAATGTGCTGTAGAGCATTTAAAGCTTGGGAAAAAAATGTTATCTCAAGTTCTGCTTCTGATCAGGAGCCAAAACCAAGGCATTTTTTCACATACCCCAACAGAAGGCTTCATTTTACTAAAAGATGAGTAAAGTTTTAGAAAAAACAGGAACAGAATTTTAGGAGATTCCAATTTATACAAATTTGATTTCTTAGACACAAACTACAAAAATGTGCATGCTTGCTGATAATTCTTATCCTAATCAAACTACAGTCTACCAGTCTGTAACAGGGTTGTCTGCCTCATAAGATCCAAAAGCTGCATCAGTCCTGTTCAGCTGCCCCATCTAAGCAATGCATGCTGCGAGAGGAAGAATGCAGGCTCTGTAAGAGCCTGGGTGAAATGAGAGCTGCCAGACCATGATGTGAGGATGGGGCTGAGCCAGCTGGTGTTGAATGCCATGGTCACACGAGCAGTAACTTGCTGAAGATGGTTTTGGCCTTCACTTCTTCCAAAGGCTGAGAGGTCAGGAAAAGGTGGCAGTTATGGACAGATTCTTTGTGAAGAGAAGAAGCAGAAAGAGAAGTGCCTTTCAAAAGCTGGGAGCAGGAAATGGCTGCTGAAAGGAATGTGGTCACTGAGACACCATGGAAGAAAATGTGGCAAGTTGATAAGGAGGATGTTCAGGCAGGGACTGTGCTGAATGCAGAAGACAAAATGCCAGTTGTAAGATCAGTGTGTTCCATGTTGGGGAAGTGCTAAAAGCTGCTGGCAGAAGGGCAGAAGGCAGGAGAAACATACATTTTCTAGCACTTAGAGCAGATTGGGAAGCAAAATTTGGAAGGTGTCTGAATACTTCTGAATCAGCATGTGGAGAAAATAAAGCAAGCATAGAAGAGAACCATAACAAATTTTCCCTTCATTTAAGTTAATTTTGAAAGCAGACTGGTAACAGAAAATGCTTAACAGCAAAGGAGGAAATGCAGAAAATTTTAAGTCAGGAATTGGCAAGAAAAAATGGGCCCCTGAATTTCTAGAGACGCCTTCAATGGTGCCTGGTCATTTAACTACAGAAAGAACTTGGGAGATGTGTTTTGTAATTAACAGGCATGAGGTAGAATTGGCTGCTGTAGATGAAAACTGATGGGATACCTTAAAGTAAGATGCTACCTGGAATCAGTTTTACTGTGCCAGGTGGGCACATTAATAGATGACTCTTATTAAACTGTCCCTGGTTAGCTCATGTGTGAGATGAACTCTGGGAGACAGAGGCCAAATAAGGGAGCAACTGAGGGGCTGAGGACCATCTGGCAAGGAATGAAGAAATGTGTTGTATTGCAGGAGCTGGCCTGGTTTTGAAAAAGACTTTAAGACGTTTGTGTACAATAGGTGGCTGGATTCTCTGTGGGTTGTGAGGTCTCGAGCAACCTACTTGTGCTATTTCACTTCTGATCCTGAGAGACGAATCCAGGCAGGGAATGGCTTGTGGGTAGTTGGAGGATGATGAAAATCTCTAGACATTTTGCATACAATTTGTCTGGAACTCATATGCCATGCTGTTCTGAGGTAGACTACTGCCATATGGTGTTCTGAGAGATGTGGCTGCCATACACAGTGAAACAATTGAAAAATGTCCCCATTTGATGTTGTTTGCAGTGAACAATGTCTCAGCATGTATCTCTATAACTGGAGCACAAACTAACAGCAATAAGCAATGGCCACACTATTTACCATGATGATGATTAATGCCAATGTTTTAACCTTTTTTCGTTCCAGATAAAAGCTTGTGATTACTTCTCCTCTTGTACAATTAGATCAAGGCTATCATGTAATTTACTGAGTTCATTAAGTTCACCATGCACATAAAGAAATTGACATGATTCTTCCTTCTTTCAGTCAAATACAAAATATCCAGGAAATATGACTGAAAGCAATTACATTGATGGCAAAATATGTTTCATAATTGCTTAGTTTCTGATTTTAAAGGTAATTTAACTTTTTCCAAAAAGCACTGAAGCTTTAATAGATTAAATAATCCATGGCAGATGTCTTGACTTTTGATTTAACCACCTGCAATGACCCCAGCATTTGAAAGAATCCTTGTGATGCAGCTGCAAAATACCATGGTTGATCCTTTCCTTTGGAGATGTATTGAATAGAAACCTATGCCTAGAGAACAAGCAGGGCACAGCTTGTTATTGTATTGATCTTAACACTGAAATTACCATGGCAATTCTCCAGGACATGATGTAGGTAGATAGGTGTGACTTGTTATGTTTACAGATACCTGAGCTTAGTTCTTGAGATGTCTCTGTAAAGAATATAATGGATGTATCCATCTCAGTGAATTGGTATTATGCAAATACTAAGTAATTTCAGTAATGTCTTTTTTTGTCTCTAAATATCATGATGTTAGGAAGAGAAAAATATTTACTGGGGCACTGAAAAAGAAAGCTTTTATTTGAACAGTGCTTGTCTGAAATTTGTTAAAGCTATGAAAGAGGAAAAGAAATCTCAGTATCACTGCCACATACATAGACAATGAAGGGGAATGGAAACCACAGGTGAGGGAAGCTAACTGCAAAAGGATGGGTGAGTAGAAACTTGAAGGATAAGATTGGGAGTAATTACAAGCTCAATGATTAAACTTTTAAGCACAAATGGGGAACGGACACGCTTTCGGAACAACAAACTACAGTGTTAAAACTGTACAGGGGGGAAGGAGACAGTTCTTGTCAGGACACTCAGATGTTTTTTTCCTTAAAGGAAAGTCGTAATATTTTTGGATAGTTATGTAAAGAAAGACAACAACCACATTTGTTTTGGCAATGTGTTTCTAGAAGCTTATGTGTTTGTGAAGAGATTAAAAGACGGCAATAGGGGAACTGAATGGTTTGTGAGATTTTATTAATAACATGTCTCATGTTGAGAAGGAGAGAGGAAATACAAAGGTTTGGAAGCATGTGGGAAATTACTGGTTCACCTTTATGCTAAAGAAAAAAGATATTAAAGTCTATATCTAAAATGAATGGCTTTTCAGAGCCAAAGCTCTAGGAGAGATCTAGTGGTAGTTACACAGATAAACATTAAGGGAAAGAGCTGGCATTTCCCTCGAGTGTAGAGGACGACCACTGGCATTTCAGGAGTGGTAATTATCCTGAGTTCTGCTGGATAAAATTGCTGTGGAACAAACTTCTTATAATGAGTTGAAGTTACCCATTTTATCTGATTACTTCTTTTATCTAATTTTATGTCTTGTTTAAAAGTCTGTCCCTTCCCTGTTGTAACTTGCTATATCTACTATTTAATTTGCAGTACTGTACCATGGTGTCATCAATGCTGTGAGTGAATAAATAGCTGGAATTTGGAGTAAGGTCAGTTATTTTTTCTGACCAAAAGAGTTGTGTGAGCTCCATGCTCATTGTAGCTCTTTGAATCCCAGACCACATGTGAGCTCTTCTGTACCTACCAGTGTGCAGACTCAGCCTGGGATATGGCAATCATGCCATGATTTTCTTTCCCCTCCCTCCCTCTTTATCAGCTGGGAAAGAGTCTGCATGGCAAGCTGATCTTATGATCCATGCTTGTGGATAACTGGAATAATATTTCTGAAATGTGTTTCAAGAAATTTCTCATTATGAGAGAACTTGCCCTATTTTGACCATAATGGCTTCAAAAAATGGTTGCTTAAAATGATTGAGAAAAATTATTGTTTAAAATGTCAAATTAAAAAATTCACTGCACAAAAAGAAAAGGTTTTTTTGGGTACAAAAGTGCTACTTCAGAAAGTTCCATTCAAAATCAATTTGAATACTAAGGAATTTAAGGAAGATTATATAGAACAGAAGGATTTGACACTTTAAATTGAGTACTCACTAAACAACTTCTAAAGTAAATCAACTTGACAGGCTCTTAAAAAAAAAAGGAATGCTTGTATATTAATGAGGAGCATATTAGAATATTTTCTTCTAGAAAATAGACTATTTCTACTAGAAAACAAATAGCTGTGAGAAAGATAACAGCTGGTATGGGAATTGGTAACACTCTTATCTCAACTTACAGATGCTGGCTAATGGCTCCTTGTGTAATGCGTGAAGGACTACACCTAAAGGGACATAAACCCCAGGAAATTCCCCAAATACTCAATAGTGAAAGGAGAAATCATGTCTGTTTTTCCAGAAAACCTGCTTTGCTTTTCCTTAATGTTAGGAAAAGTTCTATGATAGGGGCTAAAGAGCTTGGGTATGGTATTCCTGCTTCTGGTCCTGCCAGTTGACTAAAGCTCACCAGTCTCTCAAAAAGGCTTTGAGGTCAGGTTACTTAAATCTTTATATATGAATTTAACTGTTGGATTCAATAAACAAGTGCTAAGGA
This sequence comes from Sturnus vulgaris, assembly GCF_052056855.1. Classification (NCBI taxonomy): domain Eukaryota; kingdom Metazoa; phylum Chordata; class Aves; order Passeriformes; family Sturnidae; genus Sturnus; species Sturnus vulgaris. The sequence continues at coordinate 16,972,848 of NC_142246.1, forward strand.
TAAGATGGTGCTGATCATCAGAACAAGCAATAATGCAAACAGTATGTAGTACTGCAACTATACTCCTTGTTTATCTAAGTACTAGAAAAGATTGCTTGTCACTCACCTATGGTAATTAAATTAATATGATTCAGGTAGTGTTTTTATAGTTACTGACTGTATCCAGATGTGGAAACCTCCACTTTTCTTGACAGCCTTTAGGAAGTATTACTTCAATAGGAAGTATTGGAAAGGACTTAATGCTCTTGACAGTTATGTTGCCCATCAAATGTTCACTGAAGTGAGCGGTGGGAAGATTTCATCAATTTTATGATGTTTTGAACCAGCCCTGAGACGTTTTTTGCATATTAGACTTCTCACACCAGGAGTCAAACAAGGCATTTGAGTTACAGGTACCAACATTTAGTGAGTGTCTGAAGGAAATCCCTCTAGCATCACACATCTAAACACTTAGCTTTGATGATCATCTTCTGCTTTTCTGGCAGCTCAGCTACCTTTTATAGGTGCCAGAGAATATACCTGTATCTAAATTTGCATGCTTAGGGAGTGCTCAAGTGCTTACTGTGTTTTATTTCTCCCTGATCATGGATATTCTTTCCTTAGACATATTGTTCAGATTCTGGATTGAGGAAGAAATCTTGGTTCTAAACTTGACACTGATGCATGACCCTAGACACTGCAAAAGGCTAATTACTTCTGAGAATTATCCCAAGTGCCTTGTACAGTAATCAAACAGGAATACTGTGTTAATACTGTAAATGGAGCAAAGGTCTCCTGAGTCTGAGTCTTAACTGCAGGAATTTTCCTGTTGCTAGGGATAACTTTCTGCACTTGAACATCTAACTGATGGCTTTATGATGGTTTTCACTTAATCAAAACCAATCTGTCATTGGATTTTTTTAGTCATAAAGGTCAAAAGCTTTTCATATGCTATCATTATTTAGTCCCTAACAGAATGATTACTGAATATGTGTCTTTTACAGAATAGAATATGCACCACAAATTATACTTGACAATTCTTTGTCTAGTATATTTATGCATAAAACAACAAATCTGAGATCTGATATAGGAGGAGTACAGGGCAGACCTAAACAAAACAGCTGCTAGAGAAAGACAAATTAGCCAGACAGAGAGAAAGTGAAGACAGACAAATGCCCTGAAAATATACTTTAACTCCATTATTTAAATGTTTTCATATAATTGCAGGATGTACTGTACATGTGTTTTTAGACATCATCAGCCAAAGTGGATGGCAGGTACTTAAAATATTTCAAATTAGATATGAGGCCCTGTTCTCCCTTCCTTGTGATGTCTGAATGTGTTGACAGAAGTCTAAATTACAGTCTCTGTTCCAAGGTGTCTACATTTGAAACATCACACCAGTTTATAAATCTCAGGTTGCAGTGACCCAATTCATCAATTCCTGTCTTTGCTTTTTACTCTGTTTCAACTCTTTCTTCTTGCGTATTGAGGACTGGAAACAAACAAAAAAAAATAGCTTTTTTATCCATCTTATGTGGCTGATTTGGTATTTGTGAAAACAAGAAGGTTACCTGCCTTTTGGAAAATATGCTGAACATGGATATGTAATATGTAATATCTGAAATGTTATTTTTCATTGCTTTGTGCATCAATATGCTTATTTTTTAAGCCAGAAAATCACAGTACAAACTTTCATAAAGTGATGAAAAATTTGAAGTTAATTTGAAGGACAGTAAATCAGTGGTTTGCATGTTAAAGCACAGGCTCTATCACATATTAGGAATGATGAAGACCCATACCATTTAGTTGTGTACTTCCATCATAGGTTGGGGATCTGGCTATCTTAATTCAGTGAGAGATGTTTCCCTTCTCTCTGAGTCTCCAGAGACTCACATCACAAAGCTGGTGGATATCCCAGAGTTTCAGAAAAGCTTGATTAGCTTTGGAACGCTGAGGAATGCTTCCCCATCCCACCCACTCTGGTTCTGCTCACTGCTGCAGATCTCTTTCATGTACTCACAGATGTTATTCACAGCAGTGTCTGTCACAAGAGAGAGGATAGCTACACCCCCATTTTCAGTCAATTCACCCAGGAGTGAAAGAGCCAGAGGTCGCTCCAAAGTGATCCAAAGAGAGCAGATGTTTACCAGTAGGATAGGAAGTGCTGGATAACTAGAGTCAGGACTACTTTGGGCACTGGAGCTGCAAAATGGAATTTGGGTGAGAAAGTACAGGTTGTAAGAGTCACCAGCATGCCTTGGAAATGTGTCCAGTGTTAGTTGCAGTGTCTCTGCTAAGAGTCTTCTCAATGAAAAGCAGAATATACAGCATCCTTTCAGGTAATAACCTAACAGATGGCAAATCAAAGACCTGTATGAAGGGGCAGATAGAATTCTGGAGGGAAAATTAGCATCACACAGCACAAGAGGTGTGGGAATGAACTGGGAGAAACCAGGCAAGCAAGGAAGTGTCCTTTTTATTAATGGAACTCCAGATTTCAAAGCGCAGTGGAATAGCTGATTTGGTATAATCAAATTATTTATGTGCTTGGTGATGTGGTTTTTTTGCGGGCATGAATGGGAAGCTGCTTTGGCAGATCTGGTTGCTTGCTGAGAACTCTAATTCTCTGTGAGAACTGTGTGCTCTGGGTTGTGTTTACTGACATTGTTTTTGCATCTTTGACAGTCTTGATGTACCATGTTATCGTAGATGTCTAATTGAGCAAGAGGAGGAGGGACAGGAGTGAAAGGATTGCTGGGTTGTTAATGTGCCTGAGATCAAGCAGAACAGAACTTGTTCCTTTGGCAAGCAGTTCTTCTGCAGAAGTGCAGATAAATACCAGATGGGAACTTACTTTTTTGGCTCCCATGTTTTGTTTTGAAATGTGTTGAAACATTTTACGAGAAGGACATGGTGCCATCCAGAATTTCTGTCAACCTTGCCTCATTTGTTCGACTGGATATATGCCTTATCTATAGATTTACGCAGGAAATTTTGTAGGTTTAACACCCATTTCTTAGCTTTAGTACATAAACTAAGAATGGAGAATGCAGTGCTGCTTTTGCTCTTCGTGTCTTCACTTTTTTTCAGAGTGTTGGATATGTAGATATAGAAAATTGATACAAGATCTATTGTCTAAATCTGAAAAAAATCCCTTAGGGCTGGGGACACCTGTATTAATTTAGGAAATTCTGAGCTTCCTACTCCTTCATTACTGCAATTGTCTGAACCATTCTGTGGTGACTTTGTTTGATAGGCTTTCTGGTATTCTTCCTACATATTATCACAAATACTCAATTTTTGCCTACCTCTGACCATCCAAATACTAAATTAACACAAAAATACTTGCGTAAAAAATAAATGGGTAAAATACCTAAGTTGAACCACTATGTTGCCAATGCACAGTGCTTTCCAGACAAACTTCATGGTGCAGTAGGGATGACTTCTGAGGTAAGGAAACTCACATGGGAGCAAACTACTGAAATGCAAAGTCTTTATCAGCTTTCTCAAATCTGTAACAGCTGGCTCATCTCTTGGATATCACTCCTGACCTTCCCAACACTGAATATAGTAAGGGAATTTTGTGGACAGGCTCATTGATATTTCCTTATAATATTTCCTTATAAATGCACAGCCAAGAACACTCACTTATTGTTTGCTGTATATTTTACAGCCTATCCTGATCCCTTATCTAATGTTTGCTTGTTTGCAGATCTGCTGACCCTCTTCACCTGTTCCTAAATCACTTGCATTGTTTTCTGGGTGTGGAGGAGAGAAAAATGGAGATATTTTGGAGAAAATGAGGAAGAAAGGTAGAGGTATTTTTTTGACCTCTAATGCTGCTTTTTCCCCCCATGCTAAAGAGTTTGTTAACTAAAAAAAAAAAAAAAACCATCTTTGAGATAGGCCCACTGATGAGGAATAATTTTGGTCACTACAGCAACAGTAGATTTTTCTGCACAGAAAATTATTCTCAAGAACCAAAAAGCTTCCAACCAGAACAAAACATCAGATAATTGGTGGCCAGGTGGACAGAAGATGGCCAGAAAATGTTAGCACCTCTAAACTTCAAGAAGAAATTCAAAACATTTGTTGCAACTTTCAAGGCATGGAACCTGAAATGGAAGCATGTCTGTGTTTTGGCTCCTCGATGGTTTTGACAGAAACTTGCCTGCAAGATTTTAGGGTGTATTTGCCTGGTTCACAGCTTTGCCACTTATGACTTACAGAGCTGGAGCTGGGTACTCCAGAAAGAATCAGCTTAAGCCAGGATGTGTTTGCCTCTTTCCCTTTCTTCCACTTCTTAAAGTTTAAGATTTCAAGCTCAGAGTAAGACACCTTGATGTGGCTGTAACTTCCTCAAACACAGATACTGCAAACAGTTTAGCAAATGTCCACTGTTGTCCATTAATGCATAGCTTTGGGTGGTGTTGCACTCAAATAACATTCAGTTACTTTTGTTTCGTGAACCTTTCTATTAGGATTTACATCTTTTGCCTTTGTTTCATTGAATATCTAGATTACATAGGTAGTGTAAAACTATTAACTTCAAATCACTGTTATAAACAATTCAATCTAAATCAACATGCCAGCACTGTAAATCTTCTTTTGTCCAGAAAAATCTGCAAATTTTGGAAAAAATAGTATTTTTGTGTCAGTTTATAAAGACATATTCTGACCTTCATAAGAGAAAACTATTAGGATTAAATTAAAACAAATGTCAGCATGACAGCCAGTGTAACTGGCTTTTTTGTTTTCTTTTTTTCTTTTCTTTGGCTTCTGCTACTTAATGCAAAAGAGAATCACTGCCCTTGTAAGAAGACTGACAAATCCTATTGCAAAACTCACTTAAATAATTTTAAACACTACATATCCTCTTATCTACCCCGCTCAATTCTGAAAGTAGTAAGCTGGGAAACTCATAGGAAACAACTAGTGTCAAAACCAGCTTAAGCTTTGTCTCTGGCCTCTGAACCTTGTGATTCTACCCTCCCTGACTCAACTCAATTACTTTTCCCAGATGATGGTCTCCATTAATGAAGTTTTTCCTCATATGCAACATATATGCTGAGCAAATTGCCTTCTAAAGAGAGGAAAATTCTTCTCTATTTCATAATAGCTAGAATAAACAATAGTGATCCCAGCCTAAGCCATGTAGAAAGGACTTAGTGAGAATTAAACTGAGGAGAGAAAAAGGAATACTCTTGAAGTGGTCTTCATGTATAAAGCTGTGTGACAGATATTGCAGGAGGCAATTGTAAAAGCAGGGCTGGGTAAAGCACTGATTGCAATATCTGTGTGAAAAATTAGCTATTCCTCATAGGTTTTTGCACAGAGTCCAGGGAAAGCCTGAGGTTTCTAACCTTCAGAAAGCTCCATAGGGAGAAATCAGCCTTTATTTGGGAATGAAGATATGATATGTATTCTTTGTAAGGAAATCAAATGAATCAAAGGAATACCAGATTCCTTTCAGACTCATCTTGTTGATGGAAATAGGGTCAAAAAGAACATGGTCTGTGTCCATTTGGATGACAAAAACGAAAGGCTTATCAATATAGAACAAAACAATATTGTAATTCAGAAACTACTTCAGTTTGGGTATTGGGATATTTAAGCTTGGGATATGTAATCTCCAATCCAAATATACACACACCTCCTTAAATTAAAAAAAATTTACTGTAATCAAGACTTCTGTTGTTATATATTATGATATATCTCACAGCATACAGCTCTCACTTGTGGACAAATTATTTGAAGACAAGATTTACAACAATAAGTATGCAAAGAATGAAAATGAAGAACTATTATTAATAAAAACAGTAGCCACTTTTTTCACTGTTTTCTAAATCAGAAACTGAAAGTTAGGGTACCTTTCCACATGAAAGAAACCTAAGCCATGAGAAAGTCACTGGAGTTTTTTTTTGTTTCCTTGTTTGTTTTTTGTTTTTGTTTATTCTTTGGGATTTTTTGTTTGTTTGTTTGTTTTATTTGTTATTTTTTCGTTTTTTTAAATTTCATTTTTCTTTTCAAAGTTCAATACTTTCAGCAGAGGGGAGCTGAGAACGTGTTAATGCAGTGTAGCAGGAAAAGAGGAGTGTGTGTTTTGCTTTGCTATGAACATGAGGGAATGAAAGAGTTCTGCCACATCTGTGTTTTATACAGTCACTGACTGAACAAAAGGACTCCTTTGTGACCACGATTAGCTTTTGAGGGGAAGAAACAGAATCTCATGGGATTTGGTGCAGTACAGCAGATTCACTTTTGGAGGTTCCTGGAGGATGAATTAGCTAAGAACACAGGTGAAATGTCTCTGTGTGGATCACAACAGGTGTGGGTCTGCCACTACGGAAAAAGATTTGGGAGCTTTGAGATTGCATTGCTCAAAGACTAGATTTAAATGATTAAAAGATTCTCAAGTTATCTTCAAGGAACCAAGTTCATTTTTGGAACTATATCATCAAATACTTCCTCTATAGGAGTGTTGAGAGAGACACACTGAGCAGCAATCAGGATTAGTATTCATTTATGCATGGACTTAATCCATACTTTACTTCAAATAATATTTCCTGCTCTAGTGTATTCTGCAGGCACAGCCACTATAAATTGCAAATAGCAGAGGAACAATGGTATCTTTATGGTACCTTGAATAAAGTTTAATGGTTAACAAAAGATAATGTAATAAAACAATTTTATCACTTCCCAAATGAAACTGGTTTTCCCATCCATGATCTCTAAATAGTATTTGGAATCCATAGAAATGATATAATGTTCAATCAGATTACAGTACAAAAATCTACTGACTCTCCTTAGAGATTTTTTTACATTACAGCATATGCTCTGATAATCAAGCTCCTTGTTGCTGAAAACTGGAGTCAGTGTCCTCTCAGGAATGCATTTCTGTGCCCATTTAATGCAGGAAATTACAATTTACACTAATCTTGCTATATTGGTAGAGAGCATATGACTTAATGCTTCTATGTTCTAAAACTCAGATTTTTCAAAAGAAATTAACTATTTTATTCAGTCCTGTGCAAGGGATGCAACTAAATCTGCAAATGAAATCAATGGCTGTTCAAAGCTCTACAAGATACCAGCTGTGGTGAAACCATTTCATACCCAGCTCATTTCACATAACAGTAACAGTGATGACAACTAAAACTCCTTGGAAGCAAGAGTTTGAAAGAGTTTCCCAATCTGGACACAACAGTGTTCAGTTTTCCTTGTCATATCCCACAAAATATATTAAACAGGAAAGACACTTTTCTTGGCCAGGTTAGGACTGACTGAGAATGTCACAAACCCTAAAGCTGTCATCACTTAAATACACCAGATGAAACATCTGTAGGATGTGCCTGCTTATATGCAATTTCCTTTTACCCATTGCTCAAAATCCTATGTCTGGCCACCATCCTGCCAATTCTGTGTGCTAATTGTATTGTATATTCAGGTGGCAAAATGGTATTCAAGAATAACTGGGAAAATGCTGATTTTAATCTTTAAATGAAACAACAAATAGAATTTATGCTGTAACAGAAGAAACAATTACTGAATAAAGGTTTTCTAATATTCCTCTTATTAGATCAGATTATTAATAACAATGGCTCATTCTTTTTGTATAAAAATATAACAGTGGCAGGAAATTGATTATTTGAAATAAACATGAAGTTCTGCCTGACAGCAAAAAAAGATATTTCTCTTCAGTACAGATGACTTTAAATTTATGAATTATATCCATGATGCACCCTTACCACATAAGTATTAACACCTAGCTATAAACACCATACACATAAATACTTGATATATTTCAGCCCATAGGAATACACCATCAAATTTCAAAAGCAAATCTTAAGTCATGTTGTATGTATTTGGAGCTGGGATAATAATAGTCAGCCAGTAAGAAAGAAAAATTTAATAAGTTTTGGAATTAAAACTGAAGAATACCATATAAATTCAGCATGCTGTTCAAGAAAACATTAACATTTTATAGGTCTTTGGTTGTGTTTTCCATTTTCTCAATTTAGGCTCCAGGCAGTTCAGGATGTTTGATTTATACCAATTACATGTGATTGCCTTGTGTACTCTGTAATGCTTGGAACAATAAGGGGATGTAAACATCTCTGTTTCTGAAGCAATAATAGGTTTCATTTCAAATATGTTCATTATACAGCACATACTTTGAAAGACAGATAAATCTGATTACTTTTTTGTTTACATCCAGCTTACAAGGTAGGACATTGCTTGCCTCTTAGCATTCTGGTTGTGGATTCTTGGCAAGGGAAAAAATCAAAGAAAAATAAAGCTCTAATTGGTATTTTAGTGTTTTGGTGCTTTGCTTTTTTTTTCTTTTGGTTTGTTTGTTTGTTTGTTTGTTTTAAATATCAGAGACATAACCCAGTCAATAAAATACTTTATTTTTCTGGGACTGAATGTGTTCATCTAACAGAAATCCAACATTAACAATATTGTAAGAATGGGCTATGCACCAGGCTAATGCTGCTTCAATAGCTCTTCTTCAATTCAATCTGTTCCTTTATTAACCAATAAAGAGGTCCATATTATTTAGATAAAAATCTACCTTTGTAATTTTTAATCTTCTTATTATAAATGAAGGATTTGTATTTTGCTTTTTTTAACACCAAATCCCCTCTTGACTGGGTCTCCTGAAACTGATTTTTTCTGCTTTGTGGAAAAGCAGAGGGGTTTGAGCTGACTTAGGGAAATCAGACTGTTCTTGCTGGTATCTCTGCTAATCTTGTTCCCATATGTGGTCTTGGTGCCTCCCCAGCTCAATCGTATTCCTTAAACTATTTCCCCTTCTTCACACTCCCTTCCCATGCACACACTTCCCCTCCTTTTTCATTTAAAAAAATGAAAGAAGAAAATGCCTCAGCTGTGTCCTTCTCTCCCCTTAGTGGCGCAGGCTGGTGGCTGCCATGGCAGGGACACACAGAGCCTGGCCCTGCACCTCTGCACAGCAGAGCTGGTGATGGCCACACCCTCTGAGTGCTTGAACCTCAGCTCTGGCCCTTGTGAATGCTCAGGAGAAGGGAAAGGCACCTAAAGTAACATCCAAAACAACTTCTGGAGCTTTCAAGACAGGAAACGGACACAGCAATGTCTCAAATCCTTTCCTTTCTCCGAACAGAGGTGCTCGATACAGCTGTCCTGCGAGAGATCTCTGGCCTTAGAAAGAATTGCTCCTAGAAATAAGTGGATACTTGCTTATGTCAAAACATTTATGAGTTGTGGAGGCAAGGAAAGGACAGCAAAACGGAGTCTTCTTTTGAAGTTTCTTAATGAAGTTTCTCAAGTGCTTCGCCTGGTAAGGAGACGCAGTTTAATTTTCCAGGTCTGTGTGGGGGAACTAGACTTGTTCTTCTCCCTGTGCAGTGCTGGAGATGCCAGCCTTTGAGTGTGAGCCATTACCTGCCTGTGTGATGTCACTGTGTGTTCCAGCCTGGCAGAGTGTCAGAATGTGCAGGACAAAGCATGGAGACGCTGCTGCTGCTGCTCAGAGCACGCTCATGGAGCAGGGCTCAGCACCAGCCAGCACCACGTTTCACCGGAGAGCTCACAGCAGAACCCTGGAGGTCTCCTCCTCTGCCCAGAACTGCATTTACAGATGCTTTTAATCCTATTGCACTTCCTTGTGTACCTGCTCCTCTGCTTTCTTGTGCTAGATTGATCCTGGGTTCCTTTTTCTTCAGCCACAGAGAGGCATGGCTCCTTCTCTGAGCACAGAAGCTTTCTCCTGCCAGTGGTGTGGATTTGAACTCCTCAGCCCGAAGGCAGAGACTGAACACAGCATTCTTGCTTCCTTACACTCTACTGTTACAAAGGACATTGCTGCTTCTGTCCAAAATACAACAGTCAGAACTGTTTTCTGTGTGTAATGTGTCTACTCTGTAAATGTTATGCATGCTCTGAGAACACACAGTATTTGACATCCCAGCACAAAAACACCTACTAATTTGTATGAGTATGGGCTGTACAACAGCAAGGAATTCCAGAAACTTTAAAATATTGCAATATTGTTATTGAAGCAGTAGCTGGAAAGAAGTGGATCAGAAAAGCAGAAGGAGAGAGACTGTATATGTACCAAATGCCTCAGATATTTACAAGGATAGACCATGAACTGAGAAGGGGGGCAAGGGCTGGTGAACTTAACAGATCAACCACATGGCAACCTCCCAACTCCCTAATAACTTGAGGACTTGCTTTTGCACAAGTCTAATCAATAAATAAAACCCCCTTTTATCATGCATATCTCCAGACTATTTGATTCGAAAATATTTTATTTTAACCTGAATTTTCTTTTCAGTACCAGAGGTATAAAGCCTTTGGGACACATCCCCTTGTGTATGACTACCAAGTTTATTCTTTGCAGGAACAAATATGTTCTGAACAGAATTAACTTTAGGAATTATTATAGTGACTCATAGTATCTCATAGTCACAAAGAAAATGAAATTGATTGAGTAAATAAATACTCAGCATAAGGGTTTATAAGAGCCGGGACCAGGACACAGCCTTTGTCAGTTCACTTTATTTCAGATAGGTACTTAGCAAAAAGTGCATTGAGACTCTAGCTTGTTTTCCAGAGATCCAGTTGAAATACTTTTATGCAATTCATCAAGAGGAATTTTCAAAGGTCAGATGGTCAGCTGGAAAAAAAGTAGATCTTTTCTCTGAGCAGAAAAATAGTCCTGTCTAGCTAATCCATTAGTGATTTAAATTCTTCTTTTGGTGCTGCACAACACTTAGGCTGATTTTAGTCAGCCTGTATTTCTAAATGTCTGCAAATATGAAAACAAATGGTATGTTTTCTATAAAGGGAAACTTAGTATTATAATCATCCACATTTACCAAAGTGTATCAGCTTGGTTCACAACATTCCCCCTTCCTCTCATTCCTTTCTGTTCCACAAACCTACTCAATTACTTAATTTAAAAAATCACTAGTTTCATATTAATAACATACAAGTCTCCCAAACACCAAATTATCCTTGAAAGTATTAGAAACATGTGAATATAAAAATTTCAAATGCTTCGAAGTCAAGTGCCCCAAGTGTTGGCTCAGGTGTTGGTGCCTGTCACCAGCTTCCCCACAATGCAAACTGAACGTGCCTGCTGCTACTTCTCCCTTTGGTATCAGCTTCTGGTTTGTTTGCATTTTTTTGTAACTGATTTCCATTGGCCTTTCATTCTCTGTACTGATTGATCTGCAGAGATTGGCAGTAGAAGGATATCTTCATATTTCCTGCAGGATTCATGTGAGGTGAGATCAGTAGTGCTGGGTTACTGCTCTGTTACTGTTCCTCGATGGTTAATTGTGGCTAGTGAGGCTGGTCTGGTCCTCTCTGATTCCTCTGATCATGGCAGTTCCTGTTAATCCCATCATAAGTCAGGCTGTTAGTTTGCTGTGATAGAATAGATGGCATTAGCTTCCAATTTGTACATTTCCTGATTATCAGGCAATTCTTAAAGGCTACTGAATAACATATGCTAAAGATGATTTCTTCACACCTACCAAGAATTTATTGTGTAGGAGTCCTGTGAAAGTAATGAACAGAACAAGTACTCATTCCAGATCTTTTTCTGTATTTCTGACATTATACTTTCTACTTCTTTCTTTCTGAAAATAACATCTGGAGACTGCAGATTTAACTGTTACTCAGTGGTTCATCATCATGATAAGTGTCTGAATTAAACAAAATTGACTTAAGGAGAAGCATTGAAGTGAGTTGCACGACAGATTTTGGCTTAGAAGCCTGACTGTCTAATGCTTAAATTTTGAGAAAGAAATGTTGGTACTGAAAAATCTTTTGTGTCTAGAAGTGTATCCTGAAAGTTTAAACTTGGAGAACTCTGCACAATGAAATTAGGTCTAGGAAAAGACAGAGGGAAAATGCACTGAATATGAGAACGGGATATTTTAATTTACTATATCTGTGAGAATTAAGTTGAAATCATTGCAGAGAATAATTTAATGACAACGTCCTCTGAGACAAATCAGGAAAATGCTTGTGACCTGGTTTAGAGGCTCAGAGGAAGGGCAAGATCAGTCACTTGGTTCTGTGGCTGCTCTCTGCAGCTCTGCAGTTTCAGGGCTGACAGCCCAGTGGCACATCTGCTTCAGTGGGCCTCAGTCCAACTGCTTTGACTAAAGTTACAATTTGGGACTCCCCTCTCCATTTCTTGCCAATACCTTAGCTGTGATCATATTTTCTTCTTGTGATTTCATATTCATTTAAATTTAAATTGTGTCCCAAATGGATCTTTTTGCCTTCTGCTTTTCTAAAAGAGAAGAGAGGTTTATCATATAGAAAATTGTAGGAGGAGTTCAATAGGCAGAGAGTATGAAAACTGAATTTCTTTATTTCTCTCAAATGAAAAAATGCTTTGGATGCTAACATGAAATTTCCTTGCTATGGAAGCCTATATATATCCACAGGTAATTTCCTTCAAACATCTTCCACATCTCCAGAAAGGAAGAGTGCTTTCCCCCATGCCACCTGCTAATTGCAAGCAGCATGCTTAGTTAGATGCATTATGGCCCTTCTCCAGGCTTGTCAGGCACCTTTAGCAGGAAAGGTAGAAAGACAGACATTTTACCACTTCCACAACTGAAATTATGTGGTTCCAGTGGTTGCAAACAGTTTTTGTTCCTGCTGGGACCTGGCAACCTCTCTGAACCGACTACAGCTGATCCCTTGTCACCCATTTTGAAGTGCTGCATTAATTTGAGACAGTGCAGTAAATCATCTAGAAATCTTTAAGTTAGTTTTTAAACTTATTAACTCACTCTTTAGTAAGAGTCAGCCTTGAAAAGTGGCTGCCAAAGCGTAAGAGTGTGGCATTGAATGGGGCATTGCTGCACTGGCAATCCTGGTAAAGCAGGGCTGAGCTGGCACTGCTTGGGCTTGGTGACAGTCAGGACTTGCCAAGTCAAGCCCAGCATCTCTGAACAGTACTGCCCAGAGCACAGTATGTGTGTATACCATTGTAGGTACCATATACCTCATTTTGTGATGTGGATTTTGTACCCCATAAGTGTAAATCCCTGTGCTGCATCTTCAAAATGCTACCCTTAAAGCAGCTGTCTTCTGAGTCAAATTCTAGTGGAGAGAACCCATTTGATCTACTTTTCTTCATCATAGGTTATCATTTACAGTTTGTCCCTTTCATAAAAAGTATCTTTTTATTTCTTGACATTTTAAAGAAAATCTATAAAAACTATTTGGTATTGCCATTTTTATTACCTTGTCCAGTTTTATGAGAACAGTGCTATTTCATGTGTTTCCATTTATTTTCCAGACTTCTTCATGTTCTAGTAATTAAAAGAAGAGATTATATATCCAGCTGGCTTTATAAATTAAACCCAATTTTTTTTATAGCAAAGTAGTTAAAATCATGTGTATGAGATAGACTCAAAAAAATATTCTGTTAAAGTGTTCATTCTGTGCATTTAGTCACATCATTCATCATTACAGTGTTTTGAAAGGGTCATGAAGATGACTTTCAGCAACACAAGCCACATACCAAACTCTATCTCCATATTTTAATTAATATGCAATTCACATTTTTCTAAGAACTCTTTTGGCTAACATTCCAGAGACTGGATTTGAAATTAATCTGAGTTTTATGAGTTTTGAAACTTTGAAACAAGGAAAAAAATGAAATTGCCGGCAATGCAACTATTTTCTTTAATAGTCCTCAGAAACAGAGGTATTAATCATCCAGGCTGCAAAGTAAAGTAAAGGGACAGAATGTTTTTAAGGATCAGTGAGGAAAATATTAAATTCTCTGTTCTGGTGCTGCCTCCAGGGTGCTATAGGGTCATTACATCTAGTACAGAGTACCAAGTGCTGTGCTACTGAAGCCATCAGGGAGATCTTGAGTTATCCTGAATCGGACGTGAATTGCCCAGGAAGAGGCACCCCTGTAACATTCCCATTGCAATGACAAGAGGGAAAATCCCTGAAGGCATGTCTGGTTCTGTGTCAGCCTGTTGAGCCTTCTCAGGCAACCAATAATCCATTGCCATGTGACTTGCAGATAACAAAGAGGGTTTAGAGTTGTAACTTGTTGGTCAGCTTGTCTGTGATGAGTTCTTAAGAATTCCTTTTTTTAAACAAAATGAGAATGATATTAATTTTCTTGGAGAATAGCCTCATCATTCACCTAGATGCAAAAAAGACTATATTATTATTATTATTATTATTATTATTATTATTATTATTATTATTATTATTAAGGTAAAAATTCATATATACATTTATAATGCAAACCATTTCCACTGTTTCCACATTTCCAAGTCCATTGACTTCTGCAACACAAAATAAACCTGTAGCAGTTTTAATAAGTGAATTCACCACACAGTTTCTTTCAAAACAATTTTTGAAATTATAATAGATCCTAGAATTGCCATTGTTGTTAGGAAAATTAAAATGAGAACCTGCCCCATTAAGTAAAAAAAATATTTAAGGAAAAGTTTTAACTGTTGCTGTTTGATTTTTATTCATGTATTCTCTGACCCATTATTTTGGTTCAGCTTGCTTAGTGCCAGCTCTTTTCTTGGGGCAATTCAATTTGAGACAATAGAGCATGATCATATTTTTTGTCTTTTTGAGCATGGGCTGGAGGTAGAGAAATTCAGTTTTGCCAAAGTACATTGTTCCTCTCCTCATTGCTGCTTTTGCTTAGACAAGTAACAGGATTTACATTTTGCTAATTGCTTATGGGTGAGAGGTATAAAAATATTTTATTTAAACAACAAATCAAATTTTGGCTGGCAGCCCTTCTCTCATCAAGATTAATATGAGGCTTTACAGTGTTTTCAAGGATTAGTGCTGACTTGGGAGAGAGCTCCTCTTCACCACGTTACAGGCTCAGGCAGTGATTCTGGGAGAACAGAGCTGCCCTTGCCACAGGTTACCCACACATTATGCAAAGATTCACTGACTGTGGTTTTTGTGGTAAGGCTACTGGGACAAAACAAAGAACTGTGATCTAGGAAATATTTGCATATTGGCTGCATATTCCTCCAGCTCAGCTGCCTGCAATATATCACACATGAAAGGATTTTATGCTGCGGTATAGAAAAAGTACACCTTGCAATAAAGCCTTCAGAGCCATCTTCTGGGGAAAAAATGGACATCTGCCAATGTATTAAATTTTACTTTATAAACAAAGAAAAAAAGCAGCAGCAGCAATTAATGCTTTGATGACTTCTTAAAAAGAATCAAAATACAAGAATGCAAGATGGGATTTTACAGTGTGCATTTTGATTCAGAAGCAAAGGTCTCCATGATCATTGTGGAAGTAATTTATTAGCTCATAAATCATTTGGGATCTTCTGAAAATATCCACAGGAAATTTTACATTCTTTAATTAACTACCAGGGGATATTTGAAAGAGGGTGAAGCTGATACATTTTGTACACACACCCACACACATACTTGCATGCATACAACCCCTCTTAACTTGCAACAAATCCTAAGAAATTAGAAAAAACTATGGAATAAATAGAATTACCCAGAGAATTTGGGTTCAGTTCTGAAATCAACAAACACAGGGTTTTGTTAGTCTGGACCCAAATTTCTGTTCTTTATTCTTAGCCTAAATAAAGCTTCTGTTTGGCTAACAACAAAACCAGCAACGTTTCCTTGATATAGATGCCTAGTTTATTTTTGTTCTTAGCTCTGTGCTTCATTGCTTATTTTTTGTCTTAAGTTTTGGTGGCTTTTAAGGCCACCTGAATATATTTTCACTACTACTGTCAGACCTGGAGAACTACTGGAGTCTATCACATGTGCAACTTAGTCATGACTTACCTGAGAAGGGTATGGCACACATATGTGTAATTTTGGCATTAATAAGCAATTGTTTCAAAACTGTTGTTATATATTATTCATGTGATGAATACTTGAAATGTCTGGTTTCTTGCTTTAGGTGACAACATCAGTTGACAGTATATTTCTTGTATCTTGAAAGAAGTTTCTGTGGTAGAAATTGCAGTAATTGTCTGACTGCATAGGCTTCAAGATGGCATTACTTGGCTCAGCTGGTGCTTTCACTAGCAAATAATCCCATGAAATGGCAGGACAACTCAAAACATAGGACACTCCTAAACAGAACTCAAAATTTGCTCTTCTAGTTCATGCAAGATGTGTGTATATAGGTTAAATTCCATTGTTTCCTGAGATTGTCTAAGGGAAGTTTTGAATTCTGGTGTTCCTTGATACCTTTATGACCATTTCACTATTTTAGACAGTTTTAAAGAATGCTACACTCATGTAAAAATGACCAGGAAAAGCCCAGAAGAACAAATTTCTTACGGCATGGATTTTATGACAAGAGTTTTGTTATGGTTGCATCTCTTCTGAAATTGAAAGGTGAATATTTGAGTACTGTACTCCTTCAGGGGTGCTGGGTTTCACTGAGACAGGCATATTCCTGTCCCTAGCTTTGAAATTATTTCAGAATCAGTGCCATTATGTTACAGTTAATAACATAAAAGAAAGTCTTTCATCTCCAGAAGCAATTTACAGCTTACAATAAACTGGCACATAAACTCTTCAGAAAGATCACTTTGGGCATTAACTTCTGCTGCACCTTAGAAATCTATTTAATCATGAGTCAAAATGTTTTTCTGAGTGAACATTAGAGCCTGCGGCTCTTTGATTAAACTTATCACATGATAGAACGAATTTTAGAATAGCTCCTTAATACAGGTACAGCATACCAAAAATGCAGGTTATGCACACTGTGAGTTTGAGGGAAAGCTTTGATTTTTGTTAATCTGATAATACAAGAATAGCATATGAGGGGTTATTCTGCTTTTTGCTGGTATTAACATTGGAACCAAAGTTAAGCTTTAATACCAAGGCCAGCTGTTATCTCTTTCCTTGCAGCTTTGACTACAGTGTTTTCAAACATTTTAGGGAATGCTGATTTTTATTGATTATGGATCGCTTTAATTTATTTAATTCTCTCGCTCAATTCTTATGAGAAGATGCACATGCAAGATACAGATGTCACTTACCATAAATCAAGTTCCTTAATGCAATTATCATCTTGGGCAGGGCTGGGCAAGCAAGGCTGTTTTCTGTGTCTGGGATTCATAACTAGACCTTTAAAGTATTTGGGGTTTATTGTTCACTTGCTTCGTAGGAGATCAGTGAAAGCATCAAAGTAATGGAATAGATTACGTAAAGCATAATAGAATTATTAATTTGGGAATGCGTGTACATTGCTGTTCTAAGAGGATTTCTGTAAGAACCCAAAAGCTAAGACTGTGGGAGTTTGAGTGAGGGTCACTGAGGTTTTTTTTGAACTTTCTTCTATTGCATCAGGTTCAGAATAAGTTTTCAGGGATTGGTAGTGCATGACTTTGCAGAGCTAGTAACAATACAAGGACCAGAAAACAGTTACTTTGAAATCACACTATTAAAATAATAAAAGGATTTATTTATGAATGCAGTATTACTTGCAAGCTTTCTCCCTTTTGTTTCTAATCATAGCTGCACTCCACTCCTTATTTTCTCTGCCACCTCTATTATTGAAGTAGGCTTTCATTTCTGGAGATGATCTAGAGTGTGCTCACATTTGGGAACTTTTTCCATTTTAATGTGACTGCAGGCAACTTTGAAAGGGTGCTCCCTGTTGAAATCTATGGCAAGGCTCTCTCCATAACTGAAACTGGCAGGCTTTCACTGCCTCCATATTGTTCTGTTATTACTCACCTTATTACTTCATATAATTTATTTGTTATTATTTCCTGTCCATATGTCTGTGATGAGTTTCCAATCATTTATTTTGCCCATGACTGATAGAAGTGGCATGTCACTAGCAATATAGCAATGGCTTTATAATGTTTCTTAATACATTTTCTCCTCTATTCTTTCTTCTCAAATCTTCCTGGGATCTTTCACGCCCTTGAAGTTACTTCTGCAGCCACGGCCCTTAGGAGGCATGGGAGGACTGGGAGGCAGAAGCAGCAGTGGCCACTGGCGTCTGGTCCTATTAACCACAAAACTCCATCATAAATGTAAAATCTTTCCATAAACCACATGGTTTTCACACATTATTCTTCCATTCCTACTTCATCTATCCTTTTATGTTTCTTTGCTTCCTGCTCTTTTTTGCATTAATCAGTGGAGCACATCTAGGGAATTTTTCTCTCCCCCTTATCAAATAGATTTGGTTGTAATGCTGCTGAAAAGCATAAGCATTATTTAAGCCTGAACAAAGGAAATGTCACACAACTTGTAATTTGAAGCATACCAACTTTAACTTTGTCCTTGCACTGAAGAAGGGAATCTTTGCATTATTAAAGACTGGATTTTTTTTTTTTTTTTAATAGCAAGTTAAAACAAAGGCTGTACATAGAAAACTAAACATTTCCCAGTACTCTTGCTTCAATTCTTTACTCTTTGAAAGTATGAAACCACTGGAGCTTATATTTCTGGAGGACCACAGGAGAGCTGATACAGATGGAATACTGTACTCTGCATCACTGTATGGAAAGGAGCATGAATTTTCTTCCTGCTGAATTTTTAGCATGCTATTCTGGGTGAGCAATACCTTACAGTTAGCAGGCAACTCTTGACTGCCAAGGCTGGATTTGATCACGGCTAGCATGAGGCATTGGATCACTGAGATTCCACATCTGGGAAACAAGGAATTGGGACCTCATTATCACAAGGCACATAGTACCAGCAGCTCCCCTTCAAAATGCCTGCCTGACAGCACCCTGACTGACTTTACCTGTACAGAACATGCAATGAAAATGGTAGAGCTCAGGAGGCAAGATGTGAGCATTAAAAAGCATCCTCTACAGCTTTGTAGCTCTGAACATCTATTCTGTAATAAATTGAAAAACTTGCTCTTATGCAAAGACCCACCATAACCGTAATGTAAATCTTTTCAGTAGGCACTGTTTGAAAAGAATAACCAATTTCTTTAAGTGGTTTGTGTCTTTTTTTTTTTTTTTTTAATAGAGCTATATAAACAGCCTATTTTAGAGTTATGTTGGCAAGTAGGCATATATTTAGAATTTCTGTCATGCGTTTTTAGAAATAAAAGGGTTGGGCTTTTTGTTTTATCTAGGCATTCTTCTGTGCATTAAGAATGATGATTTAATATTCACGTAAGAAGAGAAGGCTAAGATGAATACTTGTTAAAAAGCAGAAACACCTAAGAAAATTAACATGAATAATATAGCAGGTCTTAGAAACACCTTCAGACAATTTCTCACATTTCTCGTCGAGATCCATAAGGATACCATGCTAACTTACAACCCATCATCTTTGCACTGGTGAACAGTTGTCTCACAGAAGAAATACTGTGGCCTTACAGAAATTTATCATCTATGCTTTAATTTCAATGAAGTATTGAATAAAGCTTTATAAAATGCTTCCCAGTTACATAAAGCCACCTTGCAGCAGAAGCCAATATTCCAGGGGGAAGGGGGATGGCTGTGCAGGGGACTTGGGGTGGGCTTCTTAGGTTTTGCTCATTAGAATATACATCTTTAGGGAAAAAAGGTGTATATTAGGAAATCAGAAAATTTTCTATTAGGAAAGCTACATGACATATGTGTTTGACAAACTGAGCTACCAGCTTGCTGAGTTAACAGCTGTTACCTGTTAACTTCATGGGGGTGGGGAAGGGAAGAAAACCTCCAAACGGGCAAATTTAAGCTGTTTGACAGCAGGGAAGAGGTAATTTTACCCTAGTCCTAGGATGGTGGTAATTACACTGTTCTAAACCACGGTGTTTTGGGAACACAGATTTTCCCTTGGATGGCTTTGGCCATTAAGTGCTGTGGTATTTCTGGCACATAACCTTATTCCAAGTAATTTTTTCGTGACACTCCTGGGTCTGCCTGCATGTTTGCAGACAAAAGGTTCAAAGAGGCTGGTAGGGGCTGAATTAGAACAGTCAGATGTCAGCAATTAAATTCCAGCATCATCACCATGTCTAGACACTAGGCACTCCTAGGGCATCTCAGAGCAGCTTCATCTCTTGATCTTTACCACAGTGAAGACATTTTAACCTATTAAGCAGTATTAAGATTTTAATCTTGTTCCCCAAGCTTTCCTTTATACATGAGTATACCAACGAGTTCTTTACTAGTTCAATCTTACTAATAACCAAGACTTAAACTGGCTTTTGTTCCTGTTCTCGAATCCAGGAACACTAAATATAAGGTGGCAAATGTAAAAGGCAAGAGGAATCACACCAGTTGAGCTGGTAACTTTAATGAATTAAACTTGCCAGACAGCTAACTTACATAAAAGAAAGATGAGAAAAATCTCTAAGTATAAACCAGTTTTATCAAAAGGATGGCTGCTGAAGGTGAGAGGAAAACTAAACCATGGACTGTAGGGAACATTGACACTACATACTGTTATCATTGTGCAGCTCCCTGCATTTTACATGGAAAGATGCATTTCTTGGAAGCCAGTATCATACAACTGTTCTAACTCTAAATAAGGCTTTTTTTTCAAAGCTCACTTGTGTTGTCCACAAGGTTCAGATAAAACTGCAGCTAAGGGATAACCATATGACATTACTTTACAGGATAGGACAATGTAAGTCATCATCAGGGACATGTCCATTTACTGATGACAGTTCCCATATCCAGGTCATCTTTCAGCTGAGAGGTACTGCCCAACTGTGCATGTCACTCCAAAATGGCAGCATTTTAGGTAAATCTTTTGGATTGCTCATTACCCATATGTGGAAGGAGCAAAGTTCTGGCGATTGCACTCATTTTTGTTTATCACATCTTGAGACTGTACTGGCCTAAGAAGGTATTTTTACATCTCTAACTGTATTTAATAAAAGCGTCCTTTCAACTATCTCTTCTACTTCATATTGAAATCTTCCCTGCAAATATTATGTGCCTTGTAATTACCAAGCCATGATTAAACTCAAGTACAGTTTTACTTGAAATTTGTAATAGTAGTACAGCTTCAGCCCATAAGAGCTGAAGATTAAACTGTGGCCTGATCCAGTTAAGTGCTATGTGTCAACAGAATTGACAAGTTCATGTATCACAGCTCCTCTAAGAGCCTGTCAAAGTTGCATGTCTGGCACCTTTAGAGATAAGCCTCTTAATGATTAGATGCACACTATATCCAAGTATTTATTTTTAATATCTGCTGAGCATCTTTAAGCTGCTCAGCAACTCCAGACGTTACCAAGGATGTCTCCTTCCCTAGGAAGGAAACCGTCCTTTCTACATGTTTCTATTTCACCAGTTGCATTCA
The DNA here is from genome assembly GCF_052056855.1 of Sturnus vulgaris. NCBI lineage: Eukaryota > Metazoa > Chordata > Aves > Passeriformes > Sturnidae > Sturnus > Sturnus vulgaris. The sequence goes on from NC_142246.1 coordinate 16,994,109, forward strand.
ATACAAACAGCACCAGTTAAGAGATGAAACAGTCCCTGCGTACTGCAGAGTTTTGCTGTTCAGATTCGGATTCTGCCCTATATGAACAACTTACTCATTTGTGAACTAAAGGGAAAATGCTGCAAACAATTCAGAAAGCTGCTCCACAGTGTCACAATGTAGAAGGCTTTTGGGGAGGGCAGAAGACAATCTGTGTTAATTTGTAGCTGACAACAGATTGGGAAAAAGGGTGCAGGAGGAATATTTGATGCTGAAACAGAATGATCTTAGACAGCAAATAGAACTTTAAATGGATAAAGTGAAAATGTCAGGTATGTATTATAAGAAAATAGTTCATCCTATCAAGAATTACATAGTGATCCATACAGAAGGCTCTTTAGGCTTCCCAAGTGAGCTGAAGTCCTTCTCCTCTAGGTGAAAGCTGAACTTTACATTTAGAAGATAAAATATTTATATGAAAGAAAAAAACTCCAATACTATGTCTTAGTCATTTTATGAACAGTATGTCTCTGAAACAATCTCTAAAATCAAGTTTTAAAAATTAATCTATGACAACATTTAGTATTCTCTTTCATTCACACAATTACTGGATTTGAGGCTATTGAGTGATGTCCCCCTTTAACAGGCATACCAAACTTACTATGTGCAGCAATTAAGTATCAAATGCAAAATTTCAATAATTTTCATCTAACAGAAACTAAAAATTTCTCCCCAGTTTTATCTCACTAATATCTTTAATCTTGCCTCATCTATTTCATAACAAATCTTAAAGAACATAAGATCTATAAGCACAATTCTACTGAGTAAACGCTGACTTCAGAGAAAATGCCATGCTCAGCTAAGCACTTAATTTGTATACTCAAATTGTATACTTTGGGATTACAGGTGATTAAAGGTTGTTTGGCTTTTTTAAGATAGTCACATCAGACATGTAATGGCTGTGAGTCATGCTTTGAGAATGTCAGCAAGCCCATTTCTGCACTGACCTTTTAGTTTCTGTCTTTCAGCTCTCTAGAGCCATCCTCCACAATTCCATATTTTGTCTACAGTGCATGGGGGAGTCACAACCTCACGCAGCAGAGAAGTTGCTATGAGCTCTGTGAGTGCTTTTCAGAAGTGGCCAGCTGAGTGGAGCAGGGAGATGGAGCTTTCCTCACCTCTAGCCAAGGACTGCCATTCCCTACCTACTTACATGGAGGCAAGTTTCAGCTGGGATGTTGATTGGCTTCTCACACTTACAATCTTACTAATTTAACAGTTTTCAAAACTTGACTCTTCCATATAAAATAAATTGTACATCTGCATTCATAGATTCACCTAGTAATTTCCTCCTCCATCTCCCCAAATGTCCATATTCAACCAATCTGGGAAGCAAAGGTATATAAATCTCACTTAAACCAATACCAAACTCCTTCAACACAACAGGTTCCCCTTTTTTGAAAGGGGGGATTAAAAATTTGGTGTATTCATTTAAATTAGATGCTTTTTTCATGTTTTACATGATAATCTTGAACTCCAAGGAGAATAGTACTTCTCACAGGTATCTATGCTATTAATCTCTCTAAGACCTGGATACTGTGACCCAATAAAACCAATGCAAAATGATCCTTCATGTTGCTCAGGGATATGAAAAGGCAGCAACATAAGATACCAATGGCTTCAGCAAGCAGTACAATGCAACACAGCAGTGATCAAAAACATAAGTAAAAATGAAAGAACATAATAAAAAGCTATTGTTCCAACATTTGAAATATTTCTTAACCTACACAAAGCTTAATTATTAGCATTTAAGGTGTTTTGATTATGGATGAGATGCAATTAACAAGAGAGGCCTTTGCCCAAATTAAGGTGCAAATTCGACCATATGCCAAGCCAATAGCATACATTTAACAATGAACATGAGGCAGAAATATAGAATATTCCGTGTAGACTTCATAGCAACTTCCAGTATCTGAAGGGGCTTACAGGGAAGTCAGAGGGGAACCCTTTATCAGGAATTGTAGTGACAAGGCAAGGAGTAAGGGGCACAAATTGGAAGAGGTGAAATTCAGGTTAAGTATTAGGAAGAAATTCTTTAAGGGTGGTGAGATATTCCAACCAGTTGCCCAGAGAAGCTGTGGATGCTCCATCCCTGGCAGTGTTCAAGGCCAGGTTGGACATGGCTTTGAGTAGCCTGGTCTAGCAGGAGGTATCCCTGCCTGGAGAGAACCAGCCCTAATAACTGGTTTTCTAGTTTCTCCATATTTTGGTAGATAACACAAAGTACCCCCACCACTTTGCTTCTCTTTGCATCTGCTTTCCTCTATAGATCTGATTAATGATTGTAGCTACTCTCTCATTGATCCACAGAAAGCCAAAATAAGCTTTTTGTGTTGTTGGGTTTTTTTTTTCATTTGTTTGTTTTGTTTTTTTTTTGCATTGGAGTGATTTAGGTGGTTTTTCATGTGAAGTTTACTTATAATTCTGAAAATAAGCTTGCTTTACATTATTAGGAAGGAAGGTAGGAAAAAGCCTGAAGACTTTGTTTCTAACTTTCTTAGTAAGATACTATATTGAATATATCCCGTTTACAGAATCTAATAACCTGCCTTCCACGTTTCAGTTACAGAAACTCTTTCAATTTAAGCTTCTTCATGAAAAATGCAGCAGATAAAGAATCATTGTTTGTCAAGACTATATCAGAGAACAATGTCTTAATTTATCACCTGAGCCAAAGCACTTGTTAGACAAAAAGCAAATGTAGCTATGCATATAGCAGTGAGTGAACTAAGCATGTTTATTAGAGTGATGATTTAAGAAATATTTTACATTTATAACTTTGTTTGTACCAAGGCTAGTCAGAGTAAACTCTCACGTACTACAAGAAAAGCTTATTTTTTATCTCATCAAAGCAGGGCAAACTGTCAAGCTATGCAGTATTACCCATAGCATTAATTTTAAAGGTAGGTTTCAAGAAATACTAAACTGATGTTTGGATCCAAGCAAACCTATGAAAAGGGGGAAAAAGGTAAAAGCAACGGGCAAGCGGATTCTAAAGGATAACTGATCCTACCCTAAGCCCCTATCATACCTTGTTCAGATTATTTATTATCTGTGGACTGCTTGAACATTTTTCCATATTAGACATGGATTACATTTTTCCAGCACTCTAATTTTAAAAGATAAAAAGTAGGCTTAAATTATTTGTATGAGTACATACATTTGTTACTATAAAAAAAGGCACAGTATTGACACCTGATTAAATATAATCTAAGAGTAGCTGTTTGACCTACAGACTATGTATGAATTGCTCCTGGTTATGTAATATAAAAAAATTCATCTCAAGAGATGATTGTTTCTCCTGGCACATGTCCTTACTGTCTGCAGTTCAGTTTTCATGACTTGCAGCATTTGGAATGGAATAGGATTAAGTTGTGGTTTTGACTTCTAGATCCAAAACTACATTTCTGCCACCAAAAGGAACCCTCCTCCACCAAATAACAACCCACAAACAGCAATTGCAGAACAGTCAGTTGTCTAAGATGTGTAGGTACCTTACCAAAGAGATATGTACTTGCATATTTAGTTAAAATTATTTTCTTTGATAATACCTGAAAGTTCCTTTTTTCTGAATGTTTATCCTTATGGTAGCTGTAAGGTTGGGTACAAGCTGAAAGCTACCTCTCCTGAAACCAGGAAAATAGAATAGCAATGAAAACTGACTCATACACTTGTCAAAATGTTCCTGAAAGAATTCTTAAATGGTAACTACCCACAATAAGTAAAAATAGAGCCCAAACTCTAACAACACTGTCCTATTGCAGAGCTTTGTACAAGGCATTCAAGATTAGTTCACACTATCAAAGAGACTATTGGGGGCTGCAGTAAATCTGGCAAGCAGTAGTTAAACATATTTGAACAGATTTATAAATTATTTATCACAATATTTGAGTATGGACAATGTTAGATCTGTATCATAACTCAGACACACTTAACTAAAACACCCAAAAGTGGCAAGTCTAAAGTGGGTAACCAACTAACCAAGCACAGACAATCCAATTCCATTCGCTGCTTAAAGGCTGACTTGTGGTATCAGTACGAGATTACATAGAAGCATTTTTTGCTATTTAATACACATACCTTTAGCAAAATGGGTATAAGTGCTGGAAATAGGTACAATCTTGAGCACCATTCTGCAACTAAAACTTCGAATTGGTCACAGCAGCAGGATGATACAAAATATGATCTTGTTTACATCAAGGTATCAACAATTTAAGTGTAGAAAACTATAACTTCAGTATTTTCTTTGGAAATGGAAGGTCATAAGTTTCAGATAATGAAACAGAAAAATCAATATGATATTCAGTACAGTAATATTTTAAAAACCCAACAAATAAGTGCAACTTTGGGCTGCTGGGGAAAATACTATTTATTATACATTTAAATACAAATTTGAAATGTGTTGTGGACACATCTGCAGAGTTACAGGTAAAAAAAAATGTACAAAATGTGTGTTCTGCATCTCTCAAGACTGACACTTCAAAAAAAAAAAATCACAAAATACCAAGGCAAGAGCTCATCTTTGTAAGAACAGCAAATGTTCATGCATAAAATTTTTTGCTTGGCATATTATCTTTGTTCCCTCCCTGCATAAAGTACCTACAGTTTGTAAACAGTCTTTCAAAGTGTTAATAGCTTTAAGGAATGTGTAATCACAGTTTATATGGATTCATCCCACAAAGAATTATAATGCTACACAGTAGTTTCGTGTTTCCATAACCCAGTTCTAATATTACCAGTACTATCTGCAGTGAGCAGAGGTCCATCCTGTCCACTGCTTTTAAGTGGTCCATTCTGGATGGCTAAATTTAAGCCATAAGATTTTTGCTGGTTTTCAAGTTCGGCCGCTATTGGTTTCCTTAGAATATCTTTTTTGTTGTTGGTAGCTATTGTTTTCTCTGTGTTTCTGCTACTTTTTGGAAGTGTACTGCAAGCATCACTGCTGTCTTGTTGGGACTGGTTATACTGACGTTCTCTGTATGCCAAGTAGGCTCTTCGGCTCCTCGAGTGCCCTTCACTGTTGCTCTGGCGAGTTTTGGGTAAGCCATTTTGCACACTTCCCTCCACACTCGTGGGAACATCATAAGCATATTCCCTCAGCACTGCAAGCCTGCTGGCACGATGGCCCTTGCTCCTGTTCTTATGGTGCCGACTTGGATGTCCATTTGTCCGAAACTGTACCTCTAATGGAGCTACGTGCATTTTGATATCATTATCTACTGAATGTTCAGTCAGACTGTTATCAAGTTGAGGACCTGTGTTCAATGGCAGAGAAGTAGGGTGGCACTGAGCTGCTGCAGCTTGTAAGTTAGTTAGTTTACAACCTTGAGACGAATTTTTAAGGCTTGAGGCACTTTTATTTGTGCACGAGGATTCTGCGCTACTGTTGGTGCATTTCGGGGCCTCTCCATTGGTTCCACTGGAACTGGAGGGTGGCACATTTACTTGCACTGAGTATGTACTCCTTCCTGGGCAGCAAGTTGTTATCCACGCATGCCTGACATCTTCCCTGTTAATGCAGTGGTGCACTATAAGAAAGGCACTGAGGCTTAAACATGTTGCCCCAAAAAAACAGCTGAAGATCAGGTCCATAGGATAATACAGGGATATGGACAGAGCTCCAAAGATCCACAGTGTAACATACAAAACCAAAGTAAGGCCCACTCCCAGAAGCTGTGCTGGAAAACTGTGCTCGTTCTCCAGAGCAGACGTGGACACCAGGGACACTGACAATGAATCCTGATGGGCCAGCTCCCCGTGTTCGTTGGTGGCCAAACGCTGCTGCTCCTCAACGGGTTCCTTCAGCTCGTATTTGCGTTCAGGGTGACGCTTCAGTTGTATGAATATGCTGAGAAAATACATGCAGTTTATGAAAATTATAAAACTAGCAGGTCCATAAAATGCTCCTAAGCTAGGTTCCCAAGCCATCCAGCAACTGCAAAAGAAACAAACCAAAGAATAAATTAATATCTCACACAAGTCCCTTATGCTTTTTCAGTTCATTGAAATGATCTTGTCTGCTACATTTTCTAGAAGAATCAGAACTAAGTGCAACACGTATTCAGAGAAAAGGAAGCCTAAGAAATCTCATGACAGAGCTCTCACATATAGGGTACTTACTAAGGTGCATTAGGTCTGCTGCCATAATTTCGGATGTTTGCTGCAGCTGTTATTCCACAAACTATGATAGGGATCCCTCCACCAATAAGGTAGAACCTAAAAAATAAAACTAATTAATCAGCAGCTGCTTAAGTGCAATGGATTTCTTTCAGTCACCATGAAGGAAATTAGAGCTTTCCAGGATTTAGGAGGCACACAAGTTCATTATGAAACCAAATAGGGTGAATCAAGTTTGGACTTCAGCAGTATCAATTGTTTTCTAAGTCCTCCTCACTACAGTTTTTCTCCTCCTCCTGTAAGCTGCTTCTCTCTCAAAGCTGCTCACTCCCACTTCCCACTCACAGACACTGAACAAAAGTATACAGCGATAGAAGGAAGAAGCAAAAGCTCTTAGAAGTTGTAAACTGCTGGAAAAGAATAAGGACTCTTAGAATGAAAATACTAAGTGGTACGTCCTGTGTTCCAGAGATCAACTTGCCTAATATTATATACACTGTTACTTGAAATTTTTTTGGTTACAGGGGTTCAGCAGATGGCAGGTTATTTTTTTTTTATTTTTAACGAACTCTGTAATTTCATAGTATATACTTCAGCTTCTCTGTGGTGGTATTAATGAAAACTGTAACTTTCAAGAAAAAGGGCCTATGTTCTTGGAGAATCTCACTTTTCAATCTGATTTAAAGGAATTCACATTGAATTCATTAATTACTGATAATCGTTCAAATTAACAGCACTCAGTCCTGCAGCTTATACTAATCCAGTCCAAATTCACATCAGAACACAAAAGTGGAAACTCCTACTGTGACATGCAGGTGAGTGTTTTTTATCAAAAGGAGACACCTATTAATGGTGGTCCTGGACTTTTCCACTGCATTTCTGATAACTCACTAGAAATTACTCTTGTTCACTTGAGACACAAAAAACCAGTCTAAAATAAATTATTACTTTCTTGGAAATCACGAAACACTGAATTTATTATTTAGTTGCTGAATTCTACAAAGATCAGATTCTGACATTGGTTTATTCTGTATCTTGTTACAGCAATCAGGAGCTGGCCAGACAAAATCAATCTTTGTACAGGTACTACATTATGTGTAGTTTTATTTTGAACCTTAGTCTAAAAGACAGCTGAAAAAAAATTCCTTCTGTGGCCTTTCCATGCAAAACATTACACATGTATCTGACTGAGGAAATCCCTGATCCACAGGAAGTTAGACACTGATAAAGTCTGAAAAATATAAAGCATGTTTGCTCTATTCTTGTCTTGGATACTTGTCTCCAGAGCTACTACCAGTGTCAGAGATGAGGTGTTGAGACCTGAAATGGCATGTTCATATCTGTGCAGAGCTGAGCCTGTGAGACTGGTAATTTCACTGCAACGTTTTCTGAGCAGAAACTTCGTAATAAATAATAAGCGACAAAAAAATGAAAATATTACTTGAAGATAATCAGAAAAGCACTTCTGTTTTTCTGCAGTCCCTGTACTTTCAAAATCAAGCTCTTTAAATATTTGCCTGTAACTAATCAAAGTTAATCAACTTCTGCCACCTTGTGGAGAATTTCAGTGTAGCAGTTTTTAATTAATATCCAAAAGCTGAGGAGGAAACACGAACAAGGTACATCAGTATTTTCTAGTAAGGATATTTCACATATGTGAACTTAACAGATAATTAGCTTGTCTCATTTCTGGGATTTCAGAAATGAAAATTCTAGGAGGAACACCTCACAAAGAACACTATTTTCATTTGATAATGAGTGAACCCCTATTTTTCAAATAATTTGTAAACAATCTTTAGAAAATATATTTAATTTTATATACTTAAATTGCAGTGTCTGTTGATTTTAGTGGTGATGCTGAAACACTACCAATTTTTTAATTTACAAATCAGCAATCCAGCACTGCCTCTGTAATACAATACGACCAATAGTTTTCATTCTCCTTAACACTGAGGAGCAGCAAAATCTTGAAGGAACTTCACAGGCCTGGAGAGAACACAAGGGGAGTGACTTGTTACATTTTCCAGTCAGAATATAAACGTAGCAATGTGGGAAATAAGGAACCACAGAAAGAAAACAACTCACCTCAGCATTGGCCTGGGTGGAGGAGGTGGCTCATCAGGATCTTGACACCTTTTTGCTTTTTTGGTTACCTGCTTGTAAATATTACGAGATGTCACTCCCAGCCACAGTACTGTTGCAAGAGTAGAATAATGGAGAATTATCCCAACCTTAAAACAAAAATAGGAAAAAAAAAAAAATTAACCCCCAAATATTTCCTTTCTACTAAATAAATACAGTAATCATTAAACTCGCAACTCACCATAAAGCTGAAATTTTCAAAAGCTCAATTCTAGAGAAAAAACCCCTCTTATTTTATATGACCACTCTAAGCATCAAGTCATTATAAGTTAAAACAACAAAACAAAAAGTAATGCAAACCCATGCACGGAACATGTAGTAACAGGGGAAAAACAATTTCAGAAGTGTACCTATCAATCATACACTTCAGGAAACTGTATTTTATGAAAGACTTAATTTAAAATGTCCTGTGTTACAGATATTATTCAAATTGAAACAAGTAAGAGATACATGATACTGTGACAAGACCAGAGCAGATGGCAAAATATAGCCAGCCAACACTCATCAGCAATTTTAACATAATGCAAAGATAAAAAAATTGTATTAGATGTTTAACCTGCCCAAACATTAATGCCAAGTGTGCTTCAGAGTGGAATGTCCTTATCCTGTACTGCCTCATTCACAAGCCAACATTGCCAAGGACAGAACATGCACGTGGAAGGGGCAACACTTTAGTTCCTAATAAACTGACTACAAGTGAGTTTTTTGCCAGTTTCAGTCACCAGTAAAAACACACAACTTTCAAACAGCCTATCTGTATCACAAGGTTTCTTCTGGAGGACTTCTGTCTCCAGGAAGGTAAGAAAAAAGTATGTGTATGTGTGTGTAGGAGAAAGATCAGGGATATATTTTATTACAACAATATGAACTGTCAACCTAATAAATTCAGTAAATTCAAACAAAAAGCATTATAGAATATTATGGAGAGGGAATTGAAATTTTTTTAATCACTGGATTAAAAAAAAAAATTAAAATGTCACTGACATTTTTTGAAAACAGCAACCACTGTTATACTGAAACACTGCAACTAAATTGAGATGGCCAAATCTTAGAAGGGCAAATCATTAAAAAGTAGAGTCTCAATAAAGCAAACGGGCTTGAAACACTTCTCTCTCCTTCAATTATACTATATAAGAAAATGGAAATAGTTATTTTAATATTTCACAGGGCCTGTAAAGGCCACATACACGCCCATAAAATAATTTCATAGTAAGTCAGTCTCAAAACGAGAAATAACCAATAAAACTTATTTTCTCTGATAGAATTTCAGGAAAAAAAAATGTTGCACATTTTACAAGGGAATGTAGTGATAGCAAGAACGACTTTAAAGTGAACGACTGTTGATTTATATTAGATGTAAGAAAGTTAGTTTTTTACAATAAGGGTGGCAAAACACAGGCACAGGTTACACAGAGAGGTATTAGACACCCTATCTCTGGAAATATTGCAGGTAGGTTGGATGGGGCTCTGGGCAATCTGATCTAGTTGAAGATGTCTGTCTTTATTGCAGGGGTCTTGGACTAGATGACTTAAAAGCAAAACATTCATTTTTTGTCTACATCTTATATTTTGATGAATGCCTACACAGTATTACAGTTTTGTAGGAGGCAAGCAGGGCATATTAATATATAGGACTACAAAACCACTAACTAAATTGTACTTACCGCTTGGCAAATACTGGCATTCCTCGTCTGAGTTACGCCTCCAATAAACACCACACATGTCAGGAAAATATGAAAGCTCAAGTTAACTAACATATGCCAGCTTTTAACACTGATCCTGATCACACTGTTAAAAGAAACAAATTAGACAATGTAAAACACAGCTACATTACTGTTTTCAGAAACTAGCAAGCTATTCTTGTGATAAACGACATACAATTCCTGTTAATGACTGTTTGACTACCACATACTTTGTAATCAAACATGATCTCTGGACTTTATCACAAGAAATTAAAACAATAGCCTATTACCAGCTTTATACATCTATTTAGAGCCTGATTTAAAAATTATAGGATTCAAGCTTTCACATCAACAGAAATGTGAAAGGATGAACAGTTTGTTAAACTCTACCATTATTCTTGAACGGCCTCTTCTTTCATCATGAAGCAAAATGAAGAATTAAAGGAGAGACATGATTATGAGAGCTAAATGATCATACTCAAGAAAGATGAAATAGCTACTTGAGTAACTGTTAGTTTGCATCAACAAATTTTATAGGGAAAAAACACTGAAAGTGTATTAGTATAACATGCTCCAGTAAAATAGAAAAGGTAGTCCTAAGCATAATCAAACTAATTTTCTTAGTCTGGTAATTTTGATTCCTACCTGTGATGGTATATGTAACTGACCATGATCATCAACAGGCACATGAGCAAAACCATGGCAGTGGCATAAATTACTGGATGCAGAAGATCAGCTGGTTGTGTATATAATTCAGCTCCAGTCAAGTCCTGACAACAAAAACAAAAATAACATTAGTCCACCATATCTGTTTCTTGAGGGTAGGGAAAAGACAAAGGGAACACAAGAAGTAAAAGACACCTTCCAGATGAAATGTCTTCCTTCCCTTCCCACCTGTCCCAAAACAACACTTCAATTATTTACTTGTTATTTCTAGGTTTCTTCTGCAATTATCTGCTATTCTGGCTGACCTTTATAAATGCAGTCACAGTTCTTACAGAACAGTTCAACTTCATATATTTTTGAAGATAAAGAGAGCAGCTTACAGAAACACACCATTTTCTTCATCTTACAATATCTGTATGTACAGATGTGGAATAACTGTGTGTTTCAGTTGTGATTATCTTCTTTAACAGCCCGAAGAACATCACAGGAAGTGCCCTCAGCAAGTCTACAGATGATGTTATAGACTGGGCGGACCGATTAGCAGATTGGAGGATAATCAGAGGGATGCTGATGAGACAGAGAAATGGGCTGATAAAACACCATGAAATTTAGGAAAGGAAAACATTAAAGGATCTGTATTTGGAATGGAATACCACCATGCACATAAAATTAGAGGCTGGGCATTGTTTAGAAAACAACCTGAGTTAGTGGTAGAGAAAGGCTGAGCAGAAGTCAGCAATGTCACCTGCAGCCCAAGGCCACGCTTGGCTGTGTGAGCACTGACACAGCAAGCTGTGATCTGATCCTTCCCTTCTGCTGAGCACTGAGAGACCACCCTGCAGAACTCGCAATTTGAGGCTCCCCAGCACAAGAAAGACACTGGTATACTGGTATAGTCTAACAGATCACCAGAATGATTACCAGGCTGAAGTATACAGTGTCTAGGGCTGAAGAAAATGTCTTTTATCTTTAAGAAAAGGAAGAGAGGAGAAATCTCATTATTGTATTAGGCTACCTAATGGGATGGTATCAAGAAGATCAAGTCAAACTCTTTCAAAGTCCTCTTGGAGCTGAGCCATCCACTAATGAAAGGAAACTCACAATATCAGCAACACAGAAAATTCTGATTAGATACAGGAGAAAAATTCTGAAGTGGTCACATACTGCCCAGAGAGACTGTGTCCCTGGAGATACTCAAAGCTTGACTGAATATGACCTGGAGCACTAAGATTTGACTTTAAAGGCAGTCAAACTTTGAGCAGGGTAGCTGGACCAAACGGCACCAGATGTTCCTAATTCTATGATTACTGTTTGACCAGAATAGATAGCTGATAACTCTAAGAGAATTCAACAGCTCTACAGCATCAATTAAATTTTCCAAATCCACTCCAGAACGACATTTTCATTTACTCAAAAGAAGAAATAACTCTGCAAAATACAATTTACTGGAGTTCCAGGAGTAGGGAGGAGACACAGACATGACAACTCAAAAGAAACTGTAGTCCCCAGCACGAAATACAGTAAATTTATTTAACTATGACTAGTGAAAAAAATATATTAAAAGTAATTTTTTGAAATGGACAGGATACAGAAAAGTCTCTCCCTCTATAATTCTGAGTGAGTCAAAATTCTGGAGTTGGCAAAGTTCTAAAATGTCCTGAGGAAAAGGAGAAAAAACTTAGCATTAAGGAAGAACAGTAAAAGATTAGGAGGAAGTTTCAGTCTGTTTTGAGAAAAAACAATGGTATTTTTAAGCCTAAGATCGGTAATCTTATTTCAAGGACAGGAAAGGAGTTTTTGAATTGAGGCTTACAATTAAATTAGAGTCAACAGTCTCTTCACCATACCTTCAATTGTTCTTTCATCAGAATATAAATTCGTTATTCCTAACTAACTCAACCTCATTTCAAACTAATTTAATCAGGTTGTCAGTTTGATTCTTATCTATTTGGTTTTCTTTGGCACCTGGAAAAGGATCATAAGAATTTATGCCTCAGGCAGCCAGTGTCATCTGATTTCAACACTACCCGTGGCTTGGTTGTTATGCAGCTGGGGATCCCTGGGGAACTCACTGCTGTTACAAGCATGAGCAAATGTTTTGTCACACCTGGCCCATGAGTTCCAGGCAACAGAAACCACAGGACAATTCTAGTTGCTGCTTCCAGACTGGAGTCAGGTAACAACATCTCATGTATGTATTGGTGTGGATTTGATGAACGAGAGCTACAAAATCACAAGATTTACAATAATCTAAAACATCTGAGGAAATTCAGTACATGCCTTGCCCAGAGAGCTAAGGCCTTGACCCAATAACCAATGGAATAAATCAATGGAATTCTTTATCCATTGCACTGACATTTTTCATCAGACCAAGTAAAAAGAGTAAGGGGAACTAATAATGTTATTTCTGAGCTAAACTGATCCCAAATAATTATTAAGTAAAAAAGAATGACAGTACAGTAACAGTAGAGATGGCATTAAGAACACCAGAGAGTTTATAGTTAATAAGCAGAACTATTGTTTCTTCTCAACCATTATTGCTGGGTTTTATTTCCTCTGTTCAGCCTGTAATAGTGAGTTTTCAGCTGAGCTTTCTGCTTATCTCTTCTATTATTAAACAGTGGTGAAGATAATCTCCAAATAAATACAAAGTTTTACAACTGCATCTGCCTTAATCACTAGATCAGAAAACCAGGCACTCAGTGATGTGCTTCCTTATCAGAGGACTTTACATTATGTTCTGAAATGTATGAAGAAGGTCAGTACACTACAAATTCCTTTCTTCTACACATATATGTACTAAAGTAAAGTAGATTAAAATAGAGTGAAATAACTCTGGTTAAGTCATTCACCATCCAGCCAGCATGATGAACCACCATTGTCAGGTCCCTCCTGCCACTGTTGTTTCACGTATTTGATGTTAATGACAACTGCTGGATTAAAGAGCAAACTTCTAAAACTGAACCCAAAAGAACTTCCTCTGAGCCCAAGACCAGAATCCAGACTTTCACAACATGATGGGAGTCTAGAAATGAAATAGGCTATTATGGCTTTTTTTGGTTAAAATATGGATAGGCATTATGAAAACCCTTTTTAGCACCACTTAGACATTCAGAGTTTCTGCAATGTATTATCTGTGTGCAAAGAACATCTGTCAGATGAGTGTTATTCTGTGCCCCTCCACCTACCCCCTCCTCTCCAGTCTCTACAGCCTAACATTTTGGAAAGTGGTTGAATATTTAAGGAATACTAGTTTTGAGCAAGTATACGACAAGAGCTACTGACAGAAAAGGAAGAAAACTGCCCCCTTCTCTAACTTGATTTCTGATTGTCAGCAGTTCCCTCTATAAGTCACAAGAGGATATTCATACAATCTTACCACGCAGTAATTCAGAAATAGTCTTTATAGAAGAAGATTGAATATGCTTTTTATTTTTCTTCCTCCAGGTGACAGAAATGTGACCAATTTAAAGCATGATTTCTCTTTACATGCATATTATACATAGAAATGAACTTTAATTCTGTTTTTAAAAATACTGCTACATTTTAGGAAAGGATTATATATTTTAAAATTATCAAAGAAAGGAACACTACTTGTAAAAGTTTACTTGATTGTAAAAGTTTAAAGTAATTTAAAACAGTACCCTCAAAGGTAAAGTGAAAAGTTGCTCTCTTTGAGCTCTTTTAAAAAGCTTGGCATGTAATTCAATTTTATATAAATTTAGCTTGGTAATTACCATTTAATTCCCTTCAGAGGAAGATTTTTGAAAACCTGAGTTGCTAAAGAAAAATATCAACTTCTAATCCACTAATCATCATAAAGGAGTCCTCTTTCTTCCATGTAAATTACACAGAAATACATATTTAATTCCACACAGAACCATGAACTGCCACAAAACCCACACCAAATTTAGATTTAACAGTATTTCCAAGTAAAACTCGGAATATTTCTTATTACTACAGCTTACTACCAGCCCACCCTATTTATGTATCACATTTTATAATTTAACATCTGTAGGGATTACTGACGAGCAGGGCAGCAGTCACCATCTCTAAAAAGGGAAGCTTCCCAGGTCAGATTCTGAAATTAAGAGTTCTGAGAACAGACAAATAAGAAATTCAGTTTCATAATTGAGGAGCATTAAAAGAAAGTATCTCTTCTATCACCATATTCAGAACTGGTTAACCATTTCATTGATACCAATATGCTTAGATTTTAGATACTATTTTTTAGCAGTATTTCAAAAATATTTTTCATAGTAACTAAGTGTTTTGATTTTTTTTCCACTTCCACGGATGTCTTCTGGTAACAGATCTACATACTAGTGAATGAACAGTAAATTTGGAATGAAATAGCTGTCTTTGGTTATGGATCACAGAAAAAAATATCTGGGAAAACACTCCTGGTCAACTGACAAAGCCAACAAATCTAATCTAACACAGGGAAGATAGTTTAAAATAACAAGCAGTAACAGCTGAAGATAACCTATCATTATTAGACTAAAGTTCATAAAAACTGATTTGATTAAGTAACTTATTAAAATGTCTTCCTATAATATAGTACTTTGCATATGAAAATTCTTTTTTCCTAGTATATCCAGTTGTTCATTAATTATTTATTACCCAATTAATTATACTTTGATAGAGTTCCACTTAAGCCTCATCTTACCTCAACAGTTACATCAACAAAAGCAAAAACTAAAGATGTATTTATTACATGTCTAGTTTTATGTGAAATGGAGCGTGAGAATGCTTGTTTTCCTTAACCCAAGAAAAAAGCCCCAAAAAATTGTATTTTGAAACATTTTTAAGCTCCAGAAAGAAACCGAATTTGTGCCATACCATTAAAACAGCGTAGTTGCTGAGGGAGTAGCACTGAATGGTCGTAACATTTTCATCAGACACAAGGATGCGACAGCCATCAGATTTCCATCCCCCCTGTCCGTTCAGGAGATCGAAGTCCCACTGAGCTGCAACAGCATCTGCCCCGTGTGCGATCCGCCGCAGTGTCACGTTGATAGGAACCTGGTGACTGCCTACGTTTAATCCATCTGTTACAAAGGAAGTGTATTTGCACATAAATTTCTCTTCATCTAGCACATGAGATGCTAAAACCTTCTACTGGATACACACTAATCAAAACAAGGGAGTCAAAACTGCTTACTAAAGATCACAAAAACGTAATAATAAAAACAAACCTATCTTGGTAAGAATAACTGGAGTTACAACTGTACGACGTTTCCCATCGTCAGCCAGATTTGTTGAATT
This sequence comes from Sturnus vulgaris, assembly GCF_052056855.1. NCBI lineage: Eukaryota > Metazoa > Chordata > Aves > Passeriformes > Sturnidae > Sturnus > Sturnus vulgaris. The sequence continues at coordinate 17,010,023 of NC_142246.1, forward strand.
TCCTGTTGCTGGGAAAAGCTTCCCATTGCGAAATGCAATAAGCTGAAGCTTGTAGACGGATTCATCTGCTGGTCTGATTTCTCTTTTGTGTTTTTGGGTGAAAAGGGAAGCTGGCAACTGGATAGAGGCCTCTACAATTGTGTTCTAGAAACAAACAGATTTTTAAAGTTGAAAAGAAAAAATTATGTTTTTTACAGAGATTAAATTAGCAACTCCTCTATATGTACAGAGTCAGAGATGAATGCATTTAGCAGACGATGTATCATGACCAACCTATTTGACAGTGTTTCCAAGTAATCCAGGATACAATAGCTAAATCAGGTTATTAAAGTCTTAAAACTTTTTTTAAAAGAAAAGTTAAGATTCTGCCTAAGTTACCTTACTTGTTACAAAGTATAAAGTTGGTATCAGTAAAGTATTAAGAGATTTTTTCCAGATTAGACTATTAGCAACTAGAAGCAGCAAGCAACACAAGCAGAGAAAAATGCTGCAATTGGGCACTAATACCATTCAAAACAAAATGCTGTGTACAAACAGGGTGGTTTTACTCATATATAAATAATACTTGAGTGAGAAGCAGGCATAATTTCATAGAATTACATAAGTATAAATTGTAATATATGTCTTGCAGTGACAATCAAGCAAATTAAGTGCTAAAAACAAACTGGTAAGTTGGTGAATATACCTGAAAAAATACTTCCATGGAATATGAGGAAGTGTTTCCATTTTACACACACCCACATATAGATGTAATATATATGTGTGAGTATGCACATACAAAATTAACCTCTCAGGTCCATCTTCTATTTCATGCTTAATTACAGCACTACTTTGAGCAGAGTATTGCACATTTTTAAGGAGACTGCTAATGTCTGCTTTAATACGTTAATGAAGGTGAAAACGCAGAAAGATGGATTATTACAAACTAGGAAGCATCTCAATTTCCATACTTATGAAAAAGTCTGAAAGGATCTTTCAACTTAGGAAGTTACAGTGAAGAAAACCATGCCTACTTATTAAAACTTGTGTCCTTTAAACAATTATTTTATAATAAGCTTTATTATCTTTTATCCCTTTAATTCTTCTCACAATCATTTTGGATTACACAAAAATGCTAATTTAACCATAGAAATTAATAACAATAAACTTCCTTGCCTAATTATTAATATATATTATTACAAAGTCAGTAGGCAAACAAAGAGCATCTCACCTTTAAAGCCAGGCTTGACAGTGTATTTGAAACGTTGCACTTAAAGCTTAACTGTTTATCTAGATTTCCATCTGGGTCTCTTCTCCCAAAATCACTGAGTCCTGTACGGTCTGATGTAGCCACTTTCTGAAATACGGTGCAAGTCATCCCAGTGAAACCAGCAGCCTTTATTACATAGGCCTCAAGAGCAATATTTGGAGAATACTGTGACAACAAAAATCAAACATGGAATGATTTTACACACCACAGACAGGCTAATAAATAATCTTTAAAGGGATTCTCTGCTTTCACAGAAAAACACAACCAGAAAACCATCTCCGTTTTATGTGGCAGGTATAAATCTTTTCAGAGTATTGCTCTACTCTGTTCAGAAACAGTAGGCATTTCAGATAATGCCAGCTTCTATTAAGAAAAAGAGAAAGCTATTCAAATTCAAGAGTGAGCAAAACCTCTCCTAAATAAATAAAAAAATTCATGCTTACAGTAGAATAAACTTGAGCTCCATTTGCAAGCCGATACATAGCAATTTTCTGTAGGCACTGTACAATTCTGGTGCAAGCCTTGGCTTCCCTTTGTGCCATCCATAGAACACGTTCATCAGCCAACATAATATTACTTGCTATGTCCACCATGACGTCACCAAGCTAACATGGAAGAGAAGTAAGACTCTTTTATAGGTATGAAAGCATTCAGCAAGTAAGGTCATTAGCAGAAAATACAAAGGGAGTTACCAGCACAAAAAGCACAAGGAAGATGGTTGCTCCTATTTCAATCACCTCATCAAATTGAGATCCTGGAATACTTTGGACATTTACCCCCAGTGAAGAAAAATGCCATGCCAATAGAATGTGTCTGTTTATATTGGACTTAGGAAAAAAACCCCATGATAAATATTTTATTAAAAGGTAAGGGTGCAATACTCCACTTTCGACTGTACTAATTGCTTAAGAGGACTACTTAGAATCAACTTGGAAACTAAAACTATAAATCAACTATAATACAGTTTGCCTGTATGATAGAAGATAATATGAACGGAGTAAACCAGGCAAAAATTAGCATACAACCTTTCTGTTTTGCTTCCTTTTAGCAAGTCAAACTTTTTTTATTGCTTTCTTGTTTGCCTTCAAATTTGCATGACCTGTTTTAGGTCACAGGTTTACGTGAGAGAGACAGCAAATACCCACAGGTATCACTGCTGCTTTCAAACCATCAATCTCATTGTTTTATGTTCACAGTCCTCACCCTGCCTTCTGTATGAAAAACAATACAAACTATAAAGGGAACTTATTTATTTAGGCCACTTTACCAAAAATAATGAGCATCTACATGAACAACATTGGCTTACACCAGATTTCCACAACATTTAAGGAGCAATGACAATACTCAATAAAAACAAAGGTGAGTATAATTTTTAGTTGAATTGACTGAAATGCAATCCACAATGCCTAAAATTAGGGACTGGAATATTGTGCTTGAAGAGAGAAAGGTATCTCCATTACTATGCAGGCTTCCTAATTATTTTTTCAGAATATTACTAGTAAGGAGAGAACAACAATTTGCTCTTCTTTTTAAAATCTTTAACTATAAAGGCAAGAATTGGAATAAAAAAGTATTTATTATTTTAAGAACTGGCTCTCTTAGGAACAGAAGTTACAACCAGTAAAAATTCTTAACTAACACAGAGCCTTAAGTAGCATTTGCAGGCTGTAGTCCTTTCATTAAATCTTCAACAAGAAAGTTAAATTAATTGAACATGCTTATCATGACGTATTACTACTTGAGAAATCGTAACAAGTTTCACACATCAACAAACAGTGATTTTAGAATAAACCAGCAGTGTTAATACCCTCAAGTCGTGGATTTCAAGTTGCTTCATCCTTCTAAAATGTATTATACATTATTCTTTCTCCTACTTATCACAGTACAAACAAGTTTTTCCAGCTGTATTCTAACTTAACAATCTACTAAGAATTTTCTGAACATTTGTCTTGTTGCTTCTGATATCAAAGAGCTATTAAATGAACCCATTTATTATTTACTTATTATGTACTAATCTTTCAGAATAGCCACTTTAGCACAAACTAGGGAACGAAAAAGAAGAGGGTGTAAGTGAATGAATATGAATAACAGCGTCAAGAACAAGTTTGTAGAGTAATAACCTGATAAGAAATCAAACCTCATTAATAGCTACTAGAATTTTTACCTGAAATTGTACTCATGTTCCTTAAATATACCAGCAAATCACAGGCTGGCTTCAAAACCAATCCATTGAGAAAAAAAATACCCTTTGTTTTACATGAAAATCCTCTAAGGAGTTCTGCAAAGGATGTAGAACCAGCATTTATGGTTTGCTGCAGGGATTGATGGGGAAAATTTGGCTTTTTTTTTTTTTTGCACAAGTGCAAACTTGAGGCATTGTGCTCTCCAACTTCCCAACATGCACTGTACAGTGAGATCAATATAACCTCTGTTCAGCAGTGAAACAGAGAGTTTCTACCCATTGGTGGGACTATTCAACTATTTGCATTTTTCTCCCCAACAATGAGCGTTCTCTAAGATTTCGTTTCAATGTCTTATTTTATATCCTGCAAGACAGAGGAGTACTGAAAACCTTAGAGATATGGCTCAATATTGAATAAAGACAGTCTATCATGTTGGAAGGGGAGAAGATAAGTCTTGTTTTATTCATTATTGAGAGGATCTCTGAGGCTTTCATTTTTTGTGATTTTAGGTAAGAACATACCAATGAAAACCTGTGTGACCCACTCCATATTAAATAAAAACAGACTTACTGTACCTATCTCCCTGCTCCAGTGCTGACCAGAGGTGTTACTCACATTACAGGTCCAGTGAATGCTGGATCATCTCAGCGCGAATGCAAAGTCTGTGACCATGGGTCAGCAACTTCAGGGACCTACTAAACAAACAAAAACATGGAATAGAATCTGGCAATCTACTAACTCAGTGCCTGCATCTAATGTTGGGAAGATTTCACTGCTCAGAATACTTAAGGACAAACACTTCGATTATCTTTAAAGTGATGGCAAATTATCCAGTTACCTCTTTGTATTTTTCAGCAAATCTTCCAAATTTCTCTATCATTTCAGCCACAAAAATAACATCCATTTTATCGGAAAAATTTGCTGCTTCAACCGTGTAAGCCAAGAGCTGTCTTGCTGTTGCCACTGCGTTAGTGAGGTTGAGCGGCATCTACACAGAGAACACACATGAGCGTTTGAAAAAGGACAAGACAGAGAAAACGCTTCACCAATTAATAAATCAGCATTGATCCAAAGAGGAGAGCAATTCCCACAGGGATCACAGTGTTTTCAACTGCTAAGAACCACTACCTTATCTGTAAGCAAAAACATTTCTTACAAGCCAGAGAACTACTGTTTGTACTGGCATTCAGCAACTAGGTTTTGTGCTGTTGTCCTAGAAGGGAGAGAGGTATTGCACTAAAAAAAAAAGGAAGAAAACCCTCCAAAACAGTACAGTTAACTGCTTATTTTCATTTTCACCAAAGCCAAGGCACAACAACACTAAGCTCTTTAAATATAGCATTTTATAGCAAGAGAAGCCAAAATCAATTCAAACACACCACTGCCACAGCATTCACTCTCAATTCTGTAATTATAGGAAGCATTTGGAATGGCATACACATACAAAAATCCAAGACAGATCTCACTATGACAAAGGTCATGATTTCACTCCTGAAACAAACCCCTTGCTGGAAAATTCTTCACTAAATAACATACAACATCAACATGCCTGAGCCAGAAGGGATCAAAAATGGGAAATTTTACATAGTACAATGGAAAGCTGTGCTAATGTTATCAGCTCATGTTCAGATGCTGTTTATCCATGATAATCCAAACTAGAGAGGTTCTCTCTCTCTCTCTCTCTCTCTCTCTGGTTTTTGGTGTGGAGAGATCTAGCCTGCCCTACTGAATTTGAAAAGTGCTACATAAGCACAACTATATATTTGTCCTTGCCAGTCCTAGCACTTGTACATAAATTTCATTGCAACTAATGGAAATTTTTGTCAATATGCTAAAAGTCATGCATTTAAAGTGCAAATAAAGTTCAAAGTCCTAACACATACTGAAAAAAGTCAACTTTCAAACTCAGACACTCTATATAATTTCTTTGAACTTTTTCTTTAATCATGAATTTCTATTCACCTAAAACTGTACCTGTTCAATACACAAACAGGAACACTGGAATATGAATGCTCTTGTAGAATGTTAAAAAGGTTTCATTTTATTTAACATGTGAACTTTTACTTGATTTTAAATGTTTGGCTAAGTTCTGATATTCAAAACAGCTCAACTACGTTTGTTCAAAGGCTATAAAAATGCTTGCAATATGATTACATTTAACACTGGTCTCAGAGACAAGAAACTTCTGTGCAGAATACTGCTAAAAATTCCAGACCTACTACACATAAAAAGAAGGTAACTTTCGTAAATAAAAACAACTCCCACACCCAAAACATTATCCTTCTCCCTTTAAAAAAAATACAGCATAGAATACCTGTGTATATTTATTTTTGAGTGGATAATAGGAAGTTCCCTACTTCACACACGAAAATTATTCATTTGCTTTTCTGAAGATACCAGTCTGATGCTTACATTTTAAACTTCCTAACACAAAGTTGGCAACATTCTTCTACAACCTGAAAAATGCTGGCTAACCAAAAGCAGTTATAACAAGCTTAAGTTATCTAGGCTCTTGAGCAGCTGAGCTACAGTACACAGTCAGGAATGGCATTAAGTTGTCACAGGCCTTGCAGAAAAGTGTGAATTCCCAAGTGAGAAAAAAGCAAACCAGTAGCATCAAAGCTCTGTTTAAGCTAACACTCAACCTTTCTGTGTCCCAGAAAAAGATAAAGTGATCCCCAGCATCATGTCTCTCCTACTAATCAGTCGTTAAGAAAGAACACTCTTCATTTCAGCCCTCAAACCTGTTTCATGTGACCAAGCCATGGCATGAACCTCTAGTGCTAGGAATATAAAGCAGTAAAGCAGAATAGTTATGTCAACCTCTAAGTTTATCTTGGGCCAGAACAGGCACTCCCTGTCTTTCCTTCTCACCCCTGCCATCTTTGTTGGCCAGTGTTCAGCGGTCCTCAGGGAATCAGAGCAGGAGAGCAAAAAGCTCTGTCAGCATTAGGAAGTTCCTGAATGCAGACGGAGCAAGTCAGCCCATCTTACACAACAGACAATACAAATCTTTTGCCTGGAGTTAGCCCAATCAACTGGACATCAAGATTTCACTGCGTGTATAAATCTAAGACATCCCAAGGAGAAAATACCAGTTTAGATCTGATTGTCCCAGCTGGGGGCTGAGATGCTTCAGATAGGTAGTATGAGGTTTTCCCTAAAAGAACATGAGATGAACTGGAACACTCCAAACCCACACAACACGTAGAAATCCTACCCTGGGTGCAGACAAGCACCATGGCCCCATGTTAAACATAAGTGGTGCTATCAACATCATCAACTTCAGTGACCAAGCATTATTAGTAAAAAACAAACAAAAAATCAACCATCAAACAAACAAACAAACTCCAAAACACCACACCAAAAACAATCTCATATTTCCATGGTTTCACCTGTTGCATCCGTACAAAGTGGTCTGACTGCACGAGCTGGAAAACAAGCTTAAACCAGCAGCTCAAAGCTTTATGGAGTAATTTCCAGCACAGCACCTATATAGACAAGACTGGGTACATTGCTGCAGAACAGCATTTGTGGAAGTGTGCATTGACTACATGAACCTCAAAAGGAACTTGGAGCTGAAAAATTTTGTTTCACAGCTACAATTTTAATTCTAGAATACTCTCTTGGATCCTGGTAAGTGATACCTGATAAAGAAGCCTAGTTAATACTCACTACTTTAGCCAGTTAATTCTTTCCAATCACACTGAAGCTATCAAAGGTTTAGAGTAATAAAGGCAGAGCAGAGTTTGACTCCTCTCTACTACTGTAATGAAAAGAGCTGTTCTCCATTACAGACTAAGCCTGCCTTGTTTCTTTATCTCATTTGGGCAGAACAAGGCATCCAGTTGATGAAAATAATCATGACAAGCCATTCTCTTCTACTTTAGATAAGTACAAAGAATAAAATTTTCCTTGCACTTTCAATCTAGGGGTACTCAAAACAGATACTAAACCAAGCTTTTAATCTAAACCTACAAGTTCCAGTATTGTATTCAGAGGAATGTGTCCATCATAACCTATCTAGACCACCAGTATTTCCAGCTTAAAGAAGATAAAGGGTCTTCTGAGTTTTTATTTTCATTAATCAGGTTTTCATAATTTGGTTGTACAGAAATGCAGGAATTACCTGATTGAACATATAAAGAACTCGAGTCACATCATTTGCATACTGGCACCTGGAGTAATCCTCGTCTGCCCAGTACCCTCCCCTGTCGCATCTGCGCCAGGCTCTTCTCTCATCTTGTGAGTTGCCAGGATATATCCCACTGCCAGCAGAATAACGTGTGCACAGCAGGTATGCTGTGATGCCTGCCAATGTTCTGGGCCACCTGGGGAGTCAAAAGGAAAAAAAAAAAACACAACCCCTCACATTTAGATAAATTTACATGACAAGTAAATAAAAGGATTAAGCACTACAACACGAAATAAAGAGACACTCGAAACTAAGCATCTCTAAACTATTTAAAGGCACACCTTGGCTCATCTTCAGTATTTTCAAGCTGTTCATATTTGTGTCTATTAACAAAATGAGTTCTAATGCTAGCATGCTTTTTTGGAATTATTTCATGAGGTTTCAGGTGGAGAGAAGGTGCTTATAAAAGAACTAAAAATACTTTACAATTTTTTGTTAAAAAACCGTGCCTACTTCATGAAAAATTCCCTGTTAACACTACAGAAAGATGTCTCACTTTCCACTTGTCCTCTACACACGTATCAATACAACTTTTAAACAATTTCACTCATATTCGTACCAAACTGTAGATATGAACAGAAGACTATATGAACATTTGCAGTATTCAAGAAACAGTAGTAGCAGTAGTACAACCACTCTAACCAGTTTTGCAAACAAAATACCAAATAGAAATTAATGGGAAAAAAATTGTTCATAATGTCAAGAAAGAAGAAAAGAATTCCTTTCACTCAAGGTATGTGAAACTATGCTCTTCTTAAGAAAACTCCTAATGTGCTCTCTACCTTCTCCTCTAATTTTACTGCATATTTTATCTGTACAAACACAGATGACAAAAAAAAACCCCAGAAAATAAAATGCAATACATCTTTAATGCACTGATCATTCATTAGAGCAGAACTGATCCAAGGAAAAAAGTAAGAATAGAAGAAAACCATGCTTGAATTAAGATGCAATGCTGAGCAGACAGAAGGGACAAGGACAAGGAATAGCAGCCAGTCTGCCTGTCCCTGCTTCGGGCTCTCTACCCTGTTGTATGCATACTCATATGCACAAGTGCTACTTTATCATTCAGAGCACTAATTCTTAAATTTTAGAAGTAAAAAGTATACATACCTAAATTGCAGAATATTCAGTATCTCAAATTTAACAATCCAACATACAAGGTTTAACTAAAACTGAGAGCAAGTGAGCTCCACTGGATCATCCCAGGCTTTCTGTAGCCTATGGAACTTAAGTCAATTTCTTTTAAGAGTCTTAATAGCTAACACAGTTTTTCTGAATTTTCAGTATTTCAAAGGGCCTTGTACAAAGCAGTTGAGTCCACAAACTGGAATGGGTCAAACAAAAAATTCTGGTGGATTACACTATGATATAAAGTTTTCTTTTATATCTGGACTGCATTTTAGTAAATGGCCATTTATTCACTACTATCATAAAAATTAAGAAATGCTAAGAACATATGGGTATTTGAAAAAACAAAATTTCTCTGTTTGCAGGACGATGAAGTAAACATCTTGAAGGATGTTCCATTTCCAGGAAATTAAATATTTAAGTAACATTGACAACACAAACTGAAGTCATCACCATTTTCCCTCCATATTCATCAGTTAAATAACACCTCTTACTGAAGATGCTAGAATTTGTCACAGTTCTTCCTGAGAGAAGAGAATTAACTCCAGGGATGGACTGAGGTGTTGCCCTTGTATTCAGCCTTCTGATTGTTAACAGAATTTCTTGCAGTTTCTCACGCTCTGTTCTTGTAAACAAGGAATGTTTTGCACTCCTCTTTGGAGGAAGAGAGAATTGATGGACTGTTGATGGGACCTATGTGGTCAGGAGGTATTATCCTCACTGTCCAATCCATGATCACTGTTAGAATTCTATAAATAGACATGAAATGTAAATAAAGTGGTTCTTTTCCTGCTTGATTCCTTGGAGTCACCGAGTGTGAGTGTCTTTGCTTCTGTGTCATTTGGTGACACTAAGGCAAAAGGCTACATTTCTCAATTATATTAAGTGATAGAAGATATTAACTTTCTAGGGTATACTAGAAGTCTTCTCTATCTTAAATTCTCATTTATTCTTAACAAGTTCCAACAGAACAATTGTAACATGTTCAGTAATGGAAGAAAGACACTTAAGTAATGGTCAAAATAGTCTGAACTAAGTATGGGCAAGAAGTAAGAAAAATATAGTTGCTGGTGGCATCCCAGTATTGCACAGGTCATTGCAACGACCATAAAAGAATTCTAAGTTGGTAAGAGAACTAATGAAAAAGACTAGATGATAAATACAATATACTAAACTAGGAAACAAGGACTTAAATTTAACCACCTTCTGTAACAGCTTTAACATTACAGATCAGTTCTCCATATTGTAGTGACATAATTTAATTAAGAAATGGAGACTTGTTATTATGACCATCACTAGAGTATTTGAATACTAGAACAGAAGATTATTTGGGTATCCAGCAGAGCTTCATGCAGCCCACCAAATATTCATTCACATACACTCAGTGCCTCAGCAGCCACTTTGAGAGAAGTGTCACCATTAACCAATACCAGAAAGAAAAACTTGTATCAGATTTGGTGAGAATGGAGGTAGTTAAAGAAGTTTAAAGAAAGAAATTTAAAAATAATTAGTACAGACTTTGAATGCCTGGAACCATATCAAGGTATTTAAGAGAATGCAGATTAACTGCAAGAACAGGTAGAGATTCTGCAATGCTAACATAAGGATTTGAAATCTTTTTAACTGTAAAGAACAAGGCAAAAGAAAGGACAAAAATCTTCCTCAGAAAAAATTACAACAGTATTGTGAATTGCCACGATTCCAGTAGTAACCTTAGTGCAATGTTACATGCACCTCAAAGTTAACAAAACATCAGACTGGATCACGTCTGGCCAACTCTGATCATGGAGAGAGCAAGTTACGAATCTGCTGGGAAGGGAGGGAGGGACAGCAGGATACACTACATGTACACTTATCCAAGTCTCTGAAATGTCAATAGGGACAAATTGAAATAAACTCTGATTCAACATAGACTGGAAAAACAAGTACAAAGATGAAATGCTTCTGTGCTCCCAGTTTTAATGTATTTATAATAAGCCTTCAGAGAATGAAGCCAAAAAGAAAACAGGCAGATGAGGACAACTAATAAATCAGCTGGCACAGCTGTTACAAGACATGCAGGCCCACAAATACCTTGCATAATATACTCAAACCTCCACTTCTAGAATGCAGAGTCAAGTTTCCAGAAACACTTCCACTGGAGTACCAAAACATAATTTCCAAAACTATTTATCAATGCTGAAATTTTTATATTAAGTTTCCACATCAAAGATGCCACTTTGAAAGGGGTATTTGTCTCTGTCTTTACAGTTTTCTAAAAGTTGTATTTTTCCAAAGCATTTACAGTAAAAATGTGGTCAGCTCAGTTTTCACTGAATGTATCATCTTACAGACTGTCTGTCACATGGCCTTGGAATAATTTAAATTCTGTGGTCCTAACAGAGGTTTTATGACACAACCTCCAAGAAAAATATTTTTACTGAAATATGGCACATGCTGTTCCTTTTCTCACTATTCACATTTACTGCTAAAGAAGTAGAAAAAGAGAAAACAGAGTTTCTATCTGGTTTCTCAGACTAGGACTCAAATGTAAAACAAGTTTTTTAGGAGAGCTTTAATTGCTATGCTTTTAAACAAGTATTATTTCTAAGCTACATAGATGTATATCTTCTAGAATTTCAGTAGTCATCAAACAGAAAAAAAAGTGAGAGTTCCAGTGTTTAACACTACTTCAGAGGTTATTAGATTATCACAAGGTTATTTGCCTTTTCTCCTTCTTCTTATCACCACTTTCCCTATTTTTATTACCCTTTCTTTCATTATTGTCCTTTTACTCTCCCTGAGTTTACTTTGCATTCATCTCCCTACACAGCATTTTATCATCTTTTGCCATGATCTTCTCAAAAGAATACAAGCAATGCCAGATAGTCTTATAGTCTATGCTACCTTTAGAACAAATTTAGATATGTACAGAAACATTTTACTGTTAAGACTATTGCATTATTTGTATAATGACTCAGAAAGCTTTCTACTAAAGCAGACATAAAAGGTGGGCAATTTGAAACTCAAGAGCTTTGTGCTGTAATCGCACATCACAAAAACAATACAAATGCACAGTGCCATGAAGAGAAACGCTTCCAAGCAACAGCATCCCTTATCCTCTTCCCTCCCCCATGCACAAAACCTCTTGCATAGGGGTTTCCTTGCAGCCCAGAGGTGAATGAGATAGGGGAACTCATTTTAGCTTTAACTACATTTCTCTTATTTCCTAGTTTTACTAAATGAATGTTAAGCTGTACCATTCTCAGTCATTAACTGTTTCCTCCCAACACCTGAACAACATGAGCTAAAAAGGCATTCTCCAGTTTCCATGAAGCCAGAGAGGACATCCTCCCAGCCAAGCTCAAAAGGTGATAAATGGCATGAAATTCTTATCATGCAAAAAAAAATTATGTAAGTTTGACTGTATGCTTAATTTCTTGGTAGTCTAAGCTTGAATATCTTTCAGTTTATCCAACTTCTAGCAGGAAGTGCAAATTTGGCCTGTATTAACACTCTTATTTCATTACTCTGTATAATTAGGTGCTCAAAATTTATCACATATGCGTGAGTGTAGACAGCTGTGGGGGAAAAGATGGTTCATTTACGTTTAAGCACTTTAATTTCATTTCAGGGGAAAAGAAAAAGGCAGACCATGAGATTATAAAAGAATCCTTTCCTTCAAATATATTAATTCTGTTTAGAAAGCACTCATTTCTTTAAATGAACAGTAGCTTTCAGTTACAATGAATTTTCATATCAAAATTTCATCAACTTACAGATAATCCAGTCTTTTTATTATATCTTAGTAGATCTCTAAATTCAGCATAATAATTACAGTTTTAAAATATATTACCCAACGAGTAATACTTTTCAAAAAGATAATTCTTATATTTAAAAAAGAATTCTATCAACTACCAGCATAAAATTATGCTAAACACAACAGTTAAAGGATTTACTGAGTGGAAGTATTTTAACATACAAATTGTATTTTCAATTTAATTATTGACTGTAAAATACTCAGGAATACTATCTGAGTAAGACTTAGCGTATTTAAATTAAAGAAAATACATTCCATGATGAAGTTTTTGCCTTACCTTTACAAACTATGCTGAACTAATACTGAGCCAAAGACACTGAAGACAAAAACCCTCCTTCATTACTCTTTGCTATCCCATCTCTGCAGGGATAAAAATCTAGATGCCAGTTTCAAAACGCCATCCAAACTAAAACGACTAACCAGTTCCAACTAAAAAAACTATAAAATCAAATTCACCTAGGATCATTTACAGCCATCTGCTCAGAACCATTTTCTCACTAGTCAAAGCCCTATTTCCATATGCTCTCAAAGGTGAAAAATTACTCTTTATTATTACTCTACCCTAGCTACAAGTGGAAGTCTGTTATAGTAAACCTAGACACACTGAACTTTTTGATAAGCTGAACATTTCCTGAAATCTTATTTCATTCTACTGAATTCCAGAGGGGGTAAATCCTATTACACTGAACAGTCACTGAACAGCACAGGTTAATTTAATGGAAAACACTTTGAAATAAGCCTTTACCATCTGTTTTCACCTCTAATGGCAAATCAAAGAAGAACAATTCACACTTGTATCATAAAAAAATGCATAAGTGATTTAAATAGATGTGTTCTTTGATGAATACAACCTGCATCTGTTTGACTTTCTTCGCCTTTTATCTAAAGCATGAACTTCTCCTTTTCTAATGTAATGCTTATCCCTGCAGTTGAAACAACCACAGCGTAAAAAGAGGACATGCACAAAGTTACTTATATAAATAAGTCCTTACCATGTGGGAGTGAAGTTCTTCAGTAATTCCAAATTGCCTCTGTACAGCAAGTGATCTTAACACTAATTCCCTTACTAATAGCTCCTCACCCTTCTCAAATTGTCCAAGTGATGAACATAAAGGAGATCAGCTTGGAAATAATGCTCTCAGCCTGGACTTTAAGTGAATTTTTGCTACAACTGGAGGTCTTCTGCAATTGAAAGCTTGTTTTTCCCTCCCCTCAAAACCTATGTCCCTGCAACGTGGTTGAACTTTTCATATTTTAATATAAAAGATACATCTTAGATTAGCTTATACAAAGATGACTTTAAAAACTCTAATGCACACAGGGAAAGGAAAAGTTTCTAATTGTAAACAAAAGACCAAGCAGAAGATCAACACAGCCAAGCAGCATAAGAAAAGTGAAATGAGTGGATAAAAGCAGTTTATACAACATTAAGAAATCCTACACACCATAGTGAACACAATGCTATTGCAGACACTAATTCTCAGTAGGAACTACTGCAGGGAGGTAAAACACAGAGTAGTCATAAAGGGAATTACCTTACATATAGAGAATCTATACAGAAGCTATCTGTTACAGCTGGCACCTCCAGGAGTAACGTTGTTAGAGTGACCAGCAGCAGAAAGATCAGAAAAGGGAAAACAGGTGAAGAGGTAAGAACAAAAGATAAAAAAATACTCTGCAACACTCAACACAATGGAATATCACAGCTACCCTACAGTCCCAACAGTCATTAAAAGAAAGCAGCACCATTCTTATTGTTTATTCTAGTACTCACAGCGGGGGAAAAAGATCCAAACTATGTTGTATATTTCATATATAGTGATTTTGTCATACAGGAATGATAACCTGGCAGAAATCCCCCTGTCAGTATGTGGTCTAACTTTATCTTAGAGGTAATCTACTGAAGTTTAACTATTCCAGTAATTTCATTTATATATTTCAAATAGATAAGTTTCAATATCTTTCAAGCATGTGTTACTTGGCTCAAAGTTTAAGATTTCATAATATAATTTCATGCACTTCTGTCAACACATAGTAATTTAGAACAGTTTAAAAAGTATTACACACCATTTACAAGCAAACATCCACAGAGGAGCCTCTAAAGCATAAAATCTTAGTCAGAAGCAAAATTAAATGCATTTTTCTTTACTCTGAAAAAAACCTGAGGTTACTAACCTGAAATCCCCTTTATTGTTCACAACCCTTTCTGGAGGACAGTACTGTGCAGAACTTTCTAACACCACGATGTCTACTGTCCTTGTATTATTTCCACGTCTGGTTTGTACATGACAACCCCAGTTTCCTGTGGAGCCAGCCTGAATGTTTGAGATTGTCAGTGCACTGGAAAGACAAATAAACAAATAAAACCAAATAGTCTTGCAATAACATTTATATAAGCTTGTACCAAAAGATGAATTAAGTACAGACAGACAGTGGAAGAAATGGAAGAAAATTATGTACAGCCATGAGTGAGCATATAAAACCAGAGCTATTTACACCTCAATGTACTGTAATTAACAGAGAAGTATTTACTATTCTTTGGGCTCTCAATTTTGTCAAGGTAGGAAACAAAAAGAACAGCCATAGGAAAAGGACTTCAGAAAGAAGAGATGAGAAGTCCAAATTCCCCAAATGTTATTGCTATTTGAGACAGAATTTCTAGTCATTTAGAAAGGCCAAAGTAAAATAAATTCCCAAACGCATTGTTATAAATATTGAAGCTCTAATTCACTAATACAATTACAGGATATATAACCACTCTGTAGATGCTGTATAAGTCAACGATCTGCTGCAGGCAGAATAAATTACACTTACAGATCTCTGCTGGAGAACAATATTAACAACTGTGGTGTGCTCAAAAAGAAGAGTAAAGAATCCATGAGCAATTCAGTTAAATGCTTTGTTTTCCATATTTTCACCATTTTAACATGCCATGAAAATGAATGCATCCTACCACAAATGTGTTTTAAAGGAATGCATTGGGTGAAACTTGCAGAAAATTAAAACCCAACTGCAACTTCTTCTAGCTAAACCTATTTTAAGCATGTAGGTTTCACCTACCAAATCTCTAGACCTTCTTCTTCCAACTTTGTTGGTAACAGGAGATGCATGAAGATTACTTCTGTACTAGGGATGTTTCTGTGTACACGTTCACTTAGTGAGGATATGAAAGGGCCTTACTGGTTATGGAAATAATCACTAAATCAGAGCAGAAAGTAAGAAGCAGGAAAAACATTTTCTCACTATGGATTCACCTTGCAATCAATGAGCAGTTATGAATCATGTTTTTTTCAACAAAAATACCCTGGGACTCATCAGTTTCCACTATCTTCCCATCCTGATACCACAAGACTTGCATGTCCTGATCAATATATGAAGCCATACATTGGAAGGGTAGACTGTCTCCTTCAAAGACCACCTGACGATGAGATGGAGTCATATAGAAAGATGGTAATTCAAGCGGTGGTTCTAGAATTCAAGACATAAACCCACAATTAATAGCAAGAATCAGTTATAACCTAATTTTCAAAAGAGCAGAAAAATACACTAAATGAGTATCAATTATTTATATAATATAAAGTTGCATCTGGCAAGATGCATACTAAAACTACATTTAATACACTGGATATTGAAAAATACAAGTTATCATCATATCCTTCTTCAAAATGTGTATTCCTTTAATGTAATATATTTCGAGATTCTTTTGCTAGCCCACATCCAAAAGAGCAGAAAATACAAATTTGAAGGAAACATGTAATTATGCATTTTAGTTTTTTCACTAGGATTCAAAATCACAGTAACATATGAGATTTTATTTTTACAGTTGTAGTAATTCAAATACAAAAAAAAGAAGTTCAGCAAGTTGGTCATGGTTTTGCCACAAAAAGAAGGCTAATCAAGAATAGAATCACCACGGAGGAAAGTAACTCATAAAATGAAGATCTTTTAACTTCTGAAGTTTGGGGTTAGAATAATTCACATATTGACCTAGGAAAGAAATTATCAATTTCTGATTCCTCCTGTGATGTTTAAGTAAAGATCTCTGAAAGACACAGATTAGCAGGAAAAAGGAGTTTATTGAGAGAGTTACTTATCCTTTGTTTCTACAAACAACCACCATCATCAATTTGTTTCTTATTTATTTCCAAAAGCAAGCAATAATGAATCCCAACTAAAGATCAACCTTTGAAAAGGAGTCACTATTACCACTGTCATCTAAGTGCTGAATTTTAGGGAAATGAAATAAAGTAAAAAAGTCTGTTCAGTAATATTAACAGAACATGGAATGTATTAGAAAACAAGTCTGGAGTGCTTACCACAGGTGAGAAGCTCCTGTTTAACACCAGTCACTGTTTGTGACTGAAGGGACTTGGGATAGGCACATTTCGTCTCACGTACAGTTATATTTCTTTCCTTTAACCACTGATGCATCCACAGTATGTTGCAATCACAAAGAAGATAATCAGTCTGAAATTCTCTGCAACAAAACACAGGCATTTACAGTGACAAACTGCAGAACTCCAAAGTCTGAAAGCTTGACATCAACAGTTCTGCAATGCCTCTCACTGCCACAGACACAAAGGCAATAAGCAAAGTCTACACTACAGTGGAGTTGCCTACTTCTACCTACTGGAAGTTATTCTAATCCTCTGCAAGCTGTACTCTGAGAATAAAAGGACATACTCCCTGAGAAAAGGAATCCTCCCCATAAATTATGAGGAGTATTTAATACCAGTACATGAAAAAAATTCTAGTAATTTCTTTCATGGAGAGTGTTCACACTACTTCAGGTGAAAAATAAAGAACTGCTTGAATATGCACCATCATAACCTAAGAAGACACTTCATTACTTCACTGTGGTGATCAAATGCTTTAGGAGTAAAATCAACAGAAATAGAAATAGCTCCTCAACTATTTCTCTTTTCAGAAGCATAATTCACACAATTTTATTCTGCTTTACATGAAAATCGTAAGGCTTTTAACTGACTCTCAATCTTCCCTATATAATCTTGTACTTTCTAGTAAAAAGGCATACCAAATCATCCACAGATATTTGCTGAAGTCAGCTAAATTAAGGGATAAATTAATTTTATATTTTCAGAAATTAATATTTTATCTGCTTAGAAACAGAAAAAATGTACCAAAATATATGGCTATGTCTACACTGGTTTTTACCTCTAGTGAAAACATTTTCTTTTTTTTTTTTTTGCAGATGTCTAGAAGATAACACAACATCACAGGCAGAATACTACAAACATTAAATCAACATTCCTATGAAAAACCCCATTTGGTGTTTGTTCACATGAATTCCTCCAGATAACCATTATATATTGGCAATCATTATATCCAGGTTCTCCTGTCATATCTGTGGTGTTCTTGGAGCAATCTTTATGCAGACAATTAAAATATCAGAAATACCAACTTATGAACAATTAAAGGAAAGGAGGAGGGAAAGAAACATTCTCCTTTATAAGCAAGAAATTAACTCAGTGTCAAATCCAGAAACCAAAGTTTTTGATGAAGTCCCAGGTACAGTGAGCCAACTGTCATGACTACCAGGGAAAAGAATAAGCTAATCATCAGCACTTTTTATTAAATTTACTTTCTTTCTTTCACAATATTACAACTCATGAAACCAAGAGAGCAAAAAAACACGAGGCTGAGATTTATCCACTGTTATGTGTAACACAACTATATTGTTCATGAAGGACTAAGATCTTGCTTAAAAGTATTTGGTCCCTTTTCTATAAAGGTGTAAAATGCTATTTATTTACTATAAATTAATAAATTATAGATATAGAATAAAACTTGTGGAAGACCAGATGGGAAAACAGCTTTGTTTTTTTCAGAAAAAATGTAACAAACAGCAAGCAAGTTTTGAAGGGGGCTGTATAAACACCTAAATACCCATACAAACATTTGCCATGTGCTTATTGAGATAATACAGTTATCAGGAATAAAATTAAAAATAAAAAACTGTAGCACAAGGAAGTGTATATAAAATAGTTTTTGTTAAGAACATAAATGATCATGCAAATGAGGACTAGACGCAGCAAGTACTTACAGAGACTTTAGTGAACCAAGATGATCAAATGTTCCCTGTGTAAGTGTAGAAAACAGATTTCCAGAAAGATTCCTGAGAAATAAAAGTATCACAATTTGAATTCATCCTCAGACAACTGACACGTGAAATAAAAAAACCTCTCTTCAATGTAACTATGTTTAAAAGTTACAAGTAATAGTTCATAGTTCACAAGACTAAGAATAACAATCAGGTCACAATAGTCTAGCAAAAACCTCCAAATAAATTGTTCTCTAATATTCCTGGTCTAGGTGAAGAATTTAAAGATTGGTAAAAAAAAAAAAAAAGTAAATGCAGAGACTTTACGTTTTCTTTAAAGCAATAACTGGCAGATGTTGAGCACAGATTTCAAGAAGTGTAAAATTAATTTTGCTGTTCACAGTGAACTGATGTCTTCTTATTAACATGCTCTAACAAACACATTCAATCTATCAGAATTTTTTTTTTTAGTATTATCTGAACCAGTTTCTATGTATCCGTGAAAGCACTGCATGTACAAAACTAACAACCAGGGAAATATTTCATAATCCTACATGTTATCCTCTTAAAGTAAACGAAGGACATAAAAACATGCAAGACAGCCAGCAAACAGACTGACACCAATGGCACTGTAGAAGGCATGGATACTGAAAGTGTCTATAATGCTGAAATATTTTTTTAAAGAAAATATTTTGTACAGTCTCCTAGTCTCCCTCCCAGCTACACATTCTAAGACACTGGAAAACTGTTGCAAGGCCAACAGATCACTGAATAGTGCGGTTTGGGTTGGCCCCAACACTTGTTTTTAAGCTTGCTACTGAGTAACAAACCACAATCATAGGCACTGTCTTTCAAGAGCACAGTTAAATAAACTACTCCCCTTGAAACAAAGAAGATTAATTTAAACAAGGCTAAAACTCAAGTGTATTTACATAGGACAAATTATACTTACAATCTAATAAGGTTTACAAGTCCTCTAAATATATCTGCATTCAGGCAGCCTATTCGGTTATTAGTTAAATCTCTATAAATAGAAAAAAGGAAAAATTGGAATAAACTGGTTTGTTTCCAAATGACATACAGTATACCAACAGAAGCATTTGAACAAGAATTCATAAATAACAGATTGCACATGTATATTTACTCTCTTTCAGGCAAACCCATAGGGCACTGCTATATGGGTGTATACACATGCACAAAGACTCCTTAATCCATCTCTTAAGTAATTATAGTTTGTCCATATACAATTCAACAAGTCTAGACTTAACCAATAAATTCCCTTAAATAGGCTTGGCTTACATCCCTACCAAGTAAATGTTCATATTTGGGTAGTATTTATATATGTGTGTGTATAAATACATATACATTCACACAGAGTACATTACTTAATTTTTTAACATGTCAGAGACCTACACTAGTGCATTTACAATACATAAATAAGACCACTTCTATAATTATACTTCAACAAATACTTTAAAGTTATATATTTTTTATTTTTTTGAATCAAATTGCAATAAATTCTTAAAGTAATAAAAATTAAGCTTGCAAGTAATAATGATCCAGAATTGGTCCTTCAGTTTTATTTTTAAGGTTTTCAGAAGTTCAATTACCAACACACTTTGCTTTTGAGTGAGCCAGATCATCTGATCAGTTACAAATGAACACATATACACTAAAAATTTAAGAAAGAAATGGGGTGGGGGGCACGTAATGGCAATATCACTAAGTCTTAAAAGTTTTAAAAATATTCCAAAAATCTGAAGAACTAAAAAAAAAAAAAAAAGAAAAAAGAAAAAGAAAAGCAATTATGCTAAGTGTTTGTTTTTCAAGTTTTATCCTGTACACAGAACTTTTACACCTAAAGCTACAATCCCCCAAAACTATGTTAATGGGAATGTTGGCAAACCCTTCAATAAAGCAGTGTTAACAGTGCTGTAACTTCAGTGTAGTATTAATAGCAAGGTACTCTATGTTCCACTGTGACCTTTGGAAAATAAAAATCATGAGTTTAACATTCAACAAAACAAGACTTGATGGAACCAAAGCTCTGAAAAAATGTCCACTCAGAGATGTTTCCAGCCACTCATATAAAAAGAAAGGAATAAAACAAGCAACTGTCAGAACAAGGGAGGCTGCCAAGCCACAAGCTGCTGATGTTCTTCAGTCTTAAGACTGAAAGCAGACTTTGTTTTATACACGCGTGTCTGTATATATTTAGACAGCATATATATATATATTCAACTTTTAATATATAATAACTTTGCTGTCTAAACTTCCAGAAGCTAAGACTTACTCTCTTTGAGGAGTTTTTGGTTGTTTTGTTTAAACTGACTAGCTAGATATACTACTTACAGTCTTTTCAAAGATGAAAGCCCCAGGAAAGCTCCTGGATCTATAGTACTAATAAGATTGTTCTTAAGATCCCTGTGGAGAAAAATTAAGACACAGTATTTACCATAAATTACACTTTAAAACAGAGATATTCATAGAGATGCACGTAACTTGTCTCAATTTGCTTGAGAACCCGCCAAAAAACCCACACTCCAACCCAACCTTCCCTCGAAAAATAATCCAAAACCAACCAACAAATGCCCCTAAAAAACGCAAACAAAACACCAAACAAAAAAAGCCAACAACATATTTTTACTTTCTCTAACATAGCATCATTCAAAATTGGAAAAATCTATATTTTAACTAGAAGAAGGAACAGAAAAATCACATGTATTCATTAAACATTCTATCAGTTTGTATCACATGAAATGGCATAGAGTCAAAAATACTTTGCCAGAGTGTGAACAGGTTACAGCTATGCAGAGTGAGACACCTGCTTATCACACAGTATGATAGTCTAGCACGTCTTCTGTAGCCTATCCAATTTTCAATACTTAGTAGTGGCCAACATCTACCAAAAAAAGCAAACATGATCTTAAAAACACACCGAAGATCCAACACTGAAAATTTCCACTTATATTGCTGCCACAATAGCAAAGCCCTAGTTGAAAATCTCAAATACAGCTGGTGAAAAAGTTTCAGAGCAAATTTCTAAATCTTAAGTTTCCAGAAACTGTAAGGAGAGATGTAAACTAACCATTACATTAAACTGCTTTATTAATTGTACAAGTGATATAGGAGTTTTAATTCCTAACTTGAGATATTCTGCAACTACATCTTAATTTCAAAGGTCACAGAAAGCAGCTGACAGCACCAATACAGTTTTGAACTTCACTGCACGGAAGTTATAATTACTTCCATCTCCCTAGTCACACTAGATTTTTACTTTACTATCTTAAACTTCACAGGCACTTATTACTATATGTAAGGTTTCTCACTCCTTGGTAATATCCAAACACTGTATCTTTGAAAAGAAAAATAGTACTTTCATTCAAAAGCAGTGTATGAATTTGCAAGAGTAGAAAACAGATCTCCTACATCTACCACAACATTAATAATTCCACTTGAAAGAGAACTGCACAAGAGGATTACATCTACCATCACACAGATATACATGAGTAAAAATAAAATTCATCCCAAGATTTCACAACAGCATTTTCAAGTCATGGTACAACAGACAGCGTCATGGTACATGGATCACACTTGAATGCTCTACCTAAACCTTTTAAACACTTGAAACACGTTAAATTCACCATGCATTAAATTAATTTTCATATACACACTTCTCTTATCTCAACTTTATTTTCTTCCCTTGCAACAGAGGCAGCAACTGCCAAGTATTTCCAGTGCAGTAGAATCAGGAGCCTGAAGCTCTTTCAGCAGGCATATAAACACCCTGGTATACCAGACCATGACAAATCTGAGACTAATTAAAGGTATTCATCATTCATTTACCATCAATCTTTGAAGCAGGGAAGAAAAATTATACTTACTGTTCATATTTTAAATTTTGATTTAAAATCACATAACTCCCACTTAAAATCTCACTGTTGAAACCACTGAGGGAGAAAAGTCTTGACAAAAGGAAATGCCTTGGAAATCCACTAGTCTAGACTAGCAGGGATCTTTAATTTCACTTCATAAATTCAAAGAGTACTCCTTGATACAGCTCTTTGATAAATCCACTGCAGTAGATTCATATCAATGAATGTCTGAAGTGTTAAGACTTTTCTCAACCTGCAACTACAACAGCTGAGGAGTCTCTGTTTCAGGCTGGGGCTTTTTACCCTTCCCAGAGGCAATCCTTGGGTAGGCACTAGCTGTATATCAATCTACCAAAAAGCATTTGCAGAGGAAAACTAAGAAACAAAACCAAAAGATCTCAAAATTCACAGTGCCGACATGTCTAGCAGCTCTTCAGAAACAGTGAAAGGTGTTAATACAAATAGGCTGGTCCAACTACCAGGACTGTAGCATGTAGAACAGTCTTTAAATGAAGAAATTAGTGGTGATTAAATTAACAGACTTGTATTTCTCACATGAAAGGGAGGTGGAGGAGACAACCTCGCTAGAAGGTTGTGTTTGGCTTTAAAGCTTTTGTTGTTTTTAACACCTATTAATACATTTATATAAACTGTAATTTAGTTTCAGAAACAGGAAATGAATAATTTCAGATGTTGATCTTTCTTTGGCAAAGCTCAACCAACAAGATATAGCTATAGATACTTATTTGTCCAAATGGAAGAAAATCTCCCCAAAAGAAATGCAAAAAAGGATTTGAGTTAGGGTAACATCTTTTATACTACAGTAACTTTACCTTCGACCTATCAAGAATCCTTCTAAAAAAAAAAAAAAAACAAAAAACCCCCCAAAAAACCCCAAAACCAAAAAAAAAAAAAAAAACCCCAAAAAACCCCCAAAACAACAACAAAAAAACACCCAACAAAAACCAACAAACAAAACCCCCAAAAAACAAACCAACCAAACAAACAAAAAAGGAAAACAAACAAAAAACCCCAAACAAAAAAACCACCTCCCCCCAAGAGAACCCAACCAACCAATCAAATAAACTCCCAAAAATCCAAAAAATTCCACCCCCACTACAAAACAAATCACAAGTCAGACACTAGAGCAATCTTACACTGAGAATCTATTAAAAGATCCTTAATTTTCTCCTAAATGTAAATAACACTGTAAATAAGGGTATTCCATATTCATCAGTGAAGGCCACTAATAGATGTTAGGATAGTAGAAAAACTTAGGTTTCAAGGGATGTGTTGAGGTCAGTCATGTACTCCAAATTCTGGCTCAAATTACAACTAAATCAGATCCACAGCCCCATTGTTACCTCCAATAAAGGCCTAAAAACCTCACAGGATGCAGATTTCACCATCACAAAATTCTCTGTTTAACCATTCTCACGACAGAAGATGCTGTTGTGTCAAACTGGAACAGCCCTTTATCAAAACCATAATTATGAAGACAAATAACAAGTCATCAGCAAAATTTTTTTGTGCCTAATGTTCTTGTTAAGATGTGAAAAAGTATCTTAACGAAAGGTTACTTATATTTAAATATGGTTTGCTATGTAAAAAAAACCCCTTTAATTTTATTACACTTTGTAATGAAACATTTCAGTAACCAGTTATCTATGATTTAAAAGCGCTTTATGTACTTAAAAATGTACTGCTTTCTGTCTCAGCACAATGAAGACTGTCTTAATTATTAATAAAGCATCCTGCAGGCACAAACAAACTATGCCTATATATACGTATTGACATGCACACATTACTAAGTTTTCTTAACACCACTGGATAAATTATCTATTCTTCCTTAACACTACATGAAAATAAATGTCAGATGGGAAACATATTAGCTACCATGGACTCTTCCTGTATGAAATGCTTTTTCAAGAGGGAAATGAAGGAAGAGCACAAGATAAGAGATTACAGAAATAGGTTATAAAGTACACATTACAAAGTTAGCCTATCCTTTCATTGGCTCTCTGGGGTGTAGATTTTTTGCAGGCAAATCAAACAAATGCCTATGACTAAATTATTCCATTTCCCAGTATCACCAATGGGTCAAGCTGGGAGGAACTACAGTGGCTAATTTGGTCCAACCTCCCTGCCACATGCAATCATCCCAGAGCACATGGCACAGGATTGCATCCAGACAGTTTGGTGAGTATCTCCAGTGTGGGAGACTCCTGCACAACCTGTTCCATCTGCAGTCACATGAACAGTAATGAAGTTCTTCCTCATGTTCAGGTGGAGCTTCTGTGCATCAGTGTCAGATGATCAGACTGTTGCCTCTTGTCCTGTTGCCTGGCAGCACTGAGCAGAGCCTGGCTCCATGCTCTGACACCTCCCTTCAGGCACTGACAGACATTGCTGAGCTCCCCTCTCAGTTGTGTCTTCTCGAGGCTGAACAGGCTCAGCTCCCTCAGCCTGTCCTCATAACAGAGATGCTCCAGTCCCTCCATCATCTTTGTCACCCTCCCCTGGACCTGCTCCAGGAGCTCCATGTCTCTTGTACTGAGGAGCCCAGACCTGGACACAGCACTCCAGATGAGCTTCACTAGGGCTGAGTAGAGGGGCAGGGTCACCAGCCTTGATCTGCTGGCAGTGCTCTCCCTAATGCCCCCCAGGATCCCACTGGCCCTCTTGGCCACAAGGCCATGCTGGCTCATGGACACTTGGTGTCCACCAGGAGCCCCAGGTCCTTCTCTGCAGAGCTGCTCCCCAGCAGGTCAGAGCCCAGCCTGTGCTGGTCCCTGGGGTTACTCTTCCCCTGGTGCAGGATCTTCTGCACTTGCCTTTGTTGAATTTCAAATTAAAATGAAAACCATATAATGGAGATTAAAATACTCAGCATCTTTTTGTATAGACGTTTTAATTACCACTTAAGACAGTTAAAATCTTTGACCTGATTACTCTTATTTACATACTTTTTTCCTGTAAGAGTAGATGTACACCTAGCATAATCATTCTCAACTCTAATTAACAAATATTTCACTTTCCAGTAAAATTAAACTTTTATTTTGGTAAATTTATCACCCTCTTTAAGAAATAATGCATTAGCAAACTTACATTATCATAAATTAACACATCTGTAAATATTATTACTTATTAAAACTGTGACTTATGCCTACCTGGGGCCACTATTTTTAATGCACTTCCTCATTGGTTTATTTTTTTGCTTGTATGCCCCAAAACTATATCTCTTTCAATAGTAATAGAAGAACTATCAGATGGGGATGAGGTCAAGTGTTAACATGTTTGAGTAAAATGATAACCTAAAGTGCAACAAGTTGCCAGCTGCAGATACCGTGACCCAAATTTACCAGAAAAATTAATAAAATGACAGAAACCATTAAAAACTATCTACATTTTCATTAAAATTTTCAAGAACTAAACAGGAGAAAATAAATTTAGTATGTTAACAGATGAATTATAAAGTTGTCAGTATTGATTAAAATTCAATCAATTATTATGCATATACATGTTCCTGACATGATTTATTAGCCTTTTAAAAGGCTTTGTTTAAATATATCAACACGTACATTGTCTCTACCTGAAAATCACTAAGGTCAAATGGCAAATGTTTTTCCTGTCAAGTGCAACATCACAAGGAATGAACAAACAAGCAGGAAATGCATACAGAATCTCTCCCCAGTAAGCAGTAAAGTGACAATCATACTGTCTGGATTAACTATTTAAATAGTGAGAATTTATTTCTGTTATCTCCATTTCATCTCTTAAATGAAATGTGGAGAAAGAAATTTATCTACAAAGTAAAAAAACACTCTTAAGGAAACAAGGGGAAACATGAGCAGTAAGACAAAGTAAAAATAAGCAGAAAATGTCAAAACATGCAATTTTCAAGACATGCAAGTTATTACAATGAACATAAGGAAAATAATTTGAAACTACTTAATATAATATGAATGTTTAAAATAGTTACTGTGAGTTTCAACTTGTTTTTCCTTTTACTATTGATTACCTACTGATGTCTGAAAAACTATTCTCATTATAATAGCAGTTTCTGTCCAAGGTCACAAAACACGTAAAGAGGAAAAATTTACTTTTACTACGGTTAAATATGTATTGCATGTACAAAAGGAAAAAAAAAGAAAATATTATCATTAATCATTAGTGTAGCACACTAGTTATCCCTCCATTTATAATGAAGACACCTGGCCATTAATTATCTTTTGTTGATGCATCAACTCCTACAACAGTACACAATAAAGTGTGCTCTCATTCTTATGAGACTACCATACCCTCTTCTAAAACACTGCTATCCCAGCTCACTTTAAGTGCTCAAAACATGCCAGCCTTGCTGTTTTCTTTTCCTTTTCATGAAAGAAGATATTAAAATAACCTAAAAAACCTTTACAAATGACAGGAGTTAAATGGAAGAAAGCTGCATTCTTATGATTTTAAAGAAATTAGAATTTGGATTCATGAAGAAAACTTAAATCATTATCTCAAACTAACTAGAGTTTCAAGTATTTCCTGTCTGAAAATTGTAATGAGTTTCAACAAATAACAACCATCAGCAGATGCCTTTATTACCTAAGCAAATGCCATCACTGCTGATAACCTTGCTTCTTTGGCACAGCAACTTACTTCTACAATAAAGCTCATCTGCCAGAGAAAAGATGCTCTCTTCTGGTATGTGGGAGAGGGAATAGTAGAAGTGTTTGAATTTATTTAGGTCAGGTGACTGGGATTGGAGCCTTCAAGTTTTAGAGGAAGAATAAAATAGTTTTAATCCCCTGAAGCCAAAAGTAGTTTGGAACTCTTCCTAGATGCTGTGAGATGATTATGAAACTGGCTACTTTCCCAGTCAAATGGCCTAGAAAAATCCTTATCTCTAAAGTTTATGCGTGCTCCCAGGTAGATCAACCTGCCAATCCTGACCTTCTACCAGCTGGAAAAAAGCTGACTGTTAGAGAAGCTACAATACTGCTTCTTATCTCACAGGCAATGTATCATCTGTAGGGAAAGTGAAAATGGGAAGCAAAAGATATCCAAGAAGTTGCTCCCGTCAGACTCACTCCCACCCCCTGTACATTCAGCATATACCAGAGCTGTGAAGTAAGTAGCAAAACTTAAAATAAATGTCAACAACAAATCTTTAATAAATACACTCTCTCTTAGGGGCTCTAATACATCTGCTTCCTCTGCAAATATACTTTGCAACCGTTTAACAAACAGTTTGACACTTCAGAAATTAAAGAAGTAATTTTCTTTACAACATAGTGTTTGCATAATGAAACAACCAACAAAGTAAATCCAGCCATCACAGCATTCTAGTAAACTTCTCACTGAAACTGCCCTCTCAATTGCAGGTGGGATTATCCCTTTTTTGCTGTTACATGCCATTCATACAACTGAATAATTAATTAATACTAAAAGAACATTTATCTATGTTAAGTCTTCAATCCCCAAAAAAATACCTGAAAATTAAGAACAGGTCCCTTATTTAAGACATTCTGTTCTAAGAATTATTAATGAAATCAACAGTATATCACTTAATTTTTAAAGCGAAAGTAGCTTTTCAAGAAGTACTTACAATCTTTCAAGAAGGTGTAATCCAGAGAAGGAACCATTCTTCAACTCTGTTATTTTATTGTTACTCAAAATCCTGTAAACAAAACCAATCAAGAACAATGTATTGTAAGTTTGGTAACAAAATTTTTTTGCTGCAGCTTACACTTCTTACCAAGCAGCACCTTCCTCTGCCCCCCTTTTTAGACACACACACTTCTCCCAGACTGCACAACTTTCCCAGCCATCCTTCACACATTCATTCTGCTTCAAAATGCAAACTTTTTAAAACATCTGCAAATAAGTTCAGCAAGCACCCATCTATTCTTTCTTCTCTTAAAGGACAACATAACCACAAATTCCTTCTTCCATTGAAATAACTGGATCAGGCCTATCCTGCCAAGCACCCTATCCTCTAATCACAGACATCTGTACAGATCACAGCAGATGCTAATTATCCTCAAGGTAGGAAATTCTTTCTATAGCTGATATTTCCTTACTTAGAAGGACCTGCTTTCTGTACAACCACATAGGTTTCTGTTGGACAAAAAAAAAAAAGGCAGGCCTATTTACCTTTTGAATCATGTCAATTTTGGCATCTGCAATACCCCTTATGAAAGGGTTTTCAGTACAACACTCCATTCCATAAAAAATGCTTCATTTCACTTGTTTTGAAAACACCTCTTGCCAGTTTTATTTAGTGTTCCCCACTTCTAAACAGTGAAACACACAGTAATCAATCCACTTACCCTCTTTTTATCATGTGCAATTATGTACAAAACTAGATGTTTCTTTCCATATGTAAAATTCATGTTTTACTTAATTATTCTTTACACAAAAGCCATTTGTGCCACCTTAATAATTTCTGAGTTCTTTCCAGCTTAATTACACTAAAAAATTGTGAGGTAAGATTACCAGAACTGAAAGAGTACTCAACACACAGACAAGTCACAAATCTACATACTGGAATAATGATGTTCTGTTTTCTACAATTTCCCTAGCAATTCTTAAAATATAATCTGCCTTTATCAGTTGTGCTAAGAATCTAAGATTTCTGGTCAACTCAATGCCCATCATCTTATATAAGACAAGAATGGTTTTGTCCCCAGTACATTTTTCACCTTTTTACAATGTGCTGCTGCTGCCATTTTACTGCCCAATTACTTTTACAAACTTCTTCCAAAATTCTTCACTTTATCCTCGTCCTCATTACATCAATCAACTCACTCATCTAGGTACACCCCTTACTCACACTGTTTTACAGGTCATTAAGAAATAAGTTGTGCGTTACAGATCTCTATGACTCCACTCCACAAGAAGGATTTACTTCCACACCCTCTTCTTATCCTTTAACAAGTCAGCTGCGGATCTGATGATCCTCCATTTCAGACTGACGTACTTTTTTCATCAAATGCCTTTGGCAAGGGACAGACACACCTTTTAGAAAAGCACGTTTCATTATAGCAGCTGGATCAACCTTGTAAATATTTTGCTGATTCTGAAGAACTCCAAAGGACTGTGTGGAAGAGCTTCTCATTACAGAAGACATAAATTTTCCACAGTACCTTTATCTTCATCTAGGTATCCAATATATTTATTATAAATTCTACTGACTTGTTCAATACAAACATCAAACTTGGAACTATGCAGATGGTAATGCACTTATAAAAATGAGCATTTGCTATCCTCCAGTCCTCAAAAATCCTGTTTTTTTGAAAAATCATTATAAGCAAGACTTCAGAAATTTCATCCCCAAGTTCTTCTAAAAGCTCTTCAGTCACACCATCTTGTCCTGGAAATTTATTCACTGTCAGATTGTTCCACAACTTCTGCTACAGTCACTTCAATTTCAAACAAATCCTCTTTCAAATGCATCCTTCATATCCAACATGTCCCTGCACTTCTTCACTTACACCAATTACATCTTCAGGCTGGATAAATACTTCAGTACTTAAAGGTGCCACTATGAGATTTCTTTCCAGTCTACAACATTCTTCAGATGTCCTTTACAACAACCATAAACCAATCACACACACAGAGGCATCTCTCTCTTCCCTCCAGTATGCAATGACAAGGGTTAATACTTCAAAACACACAATGAATAAGATAAAACTAAAATACAGATATAGCAATCTATGAAACCAGCATCATTTTGACATAACAGTGCATTACTACACTATGTAGTTTTCTTCTCGAGGTTTCTCAAAAATTGCCTCAAGTCTCTGCAGTTTAGACGAACATAGAGCAGGCATTTTTTGTCTCAAAGTTCTGGCTCTGACTCACTCTCTCAGCTCACATACACAAAGTCAAGACAGCTGAACAAACTGTTTGAAAATCCTTTCATTTTCAGCCTGGTGGTAGGAAGGTTTGAAAATTCTTTAAGTTAACCTTAAATCATTCAACAAAGGTAAGAAGTTCTGATGCTAAAATGAGAAGATTCCATTCCTTCTTCTCACCGTCCAATCATACCATGTATTTCTGCAGCTCATCTCAAGTCATCCCTGGTGCCCACTGCTCTACAAGCTGCAAATGTTAAACTATACATTTATCCAGGACACCTTCCAGGAGACTTATTTATATGCCAGCTACGCAAGTGTGATCATCCTAGCATCCTACACAGTCAGATAATAC
This sequence comes from Sturnus vulgaris, assembly GCF_052056855.1. Taxonomy (NCBI): domain Eukaryota; kingdom Metazoa; phylum Chordata; class Aves; order Passeriformes; family Sturnidae; genus Sturnus; species Sturnus vulgaris. The sequence continues at coordinate 17,040,721 of NC_142246.1, forward strand.
CAGGTGAAGACTGATCACAGGACTAGTGGAAATGAAGAAGAGGAAAAAAATACTTAAAAGTATACTGAGAAATTCCTATTGTATTGCTATAATTCCTATAACATCTGCTAGAGTGTCAGCTAAGAGCATTTGCTCTTGTGAAAATACAGTTCTGTAGTCCAATACATTAAGCTACCTCACAGGAAAATAAGGAAAATTTTCCCTTGGCTGCAGCTTTGATAACCTAGATGAACAAATGAAACAGTGCTTGCTTTTAAAAACACATGTAGAAACTAAGGAAGCCCAGGTACTTTTAAAAAATGTACATATATTTCAATGAATCATTCCATCAATAATGACACAACATTTAACACAAAACCAGTATACACATTTTGCAAGAGTGGAAGTTTGGTGGTAACAATAATCATCATCATCATCATCTACAAATTGGAATGCCCACAAAACTAGCAAAATTTAACCTGAAGCATTAAAAATATACATCCTAAAGTCTTTGAAACTACTTCCCTTTCTACTCAAGGAGAAAAAGGTTTCAACCTAAATAGTAAGTATTATTTGTAAAAACAGTAGCTACTGGATACATTCCAGTAAACCAAAGTAAAGTACACCTTTACTTCAACATCCTTCCTGGTTTCAGAAATGTACGCATGAAGAAAAATAGTGATAATAGATTAAGAAGTAAATGAAGGAGCTTGTAAAAAATCATTAACAGTTAATGCAAACTGAACAGAAGGCATAACAGTAGCAGCAAGAAAAAAAATTCATACCAATTCCAGACTTCTGGAGAAATTAAGGAAGAAAACCCCCATGATATTCATAAGCAAATGTTGATCTAAGTCAACACAAGCAAGCAAATTACAATCTTTGGTAGCACAGAAATTAACTTATCTTAGTTACAATTTACTTCATCTTAAGATTTATTGATATACCTGTATTTTTTCCAGAAAAAGAAGTTATTCAAAATGGAGCTGGAACCACTTCAAAAGTAGCTATAACTGACTGAACAAAATTTAAACAAAATAAAAATAACAGTTCTGTAAGGAAAAAAAGTTTTCTGACATTGCCTATAAAATAACAGGCCTAACATAGATGCCATTGAATAGCTGGGTAAAAGGTAAACTTCTCTCTTGAGTGTGATTTACAAATTACAGTCAGACTGATTTAGTATTTTCTCTGCAGAGGCTGTTAGTTGCTCAACCATAAAGGTTTAGTACAATAAATGATAGATTTTACAACACTCCATATAACCTAAAACACTTAATCACCCAAAAATGTTGTGTAATCTTTAAAAAATGCAGTTTAAAACTTGCTATTAATATATAGTCTATACATTATTTGAAGTATTAAGAGATGTGGCACAAGAAGACAAAACATAATAAACCATTCACCTCGAAGTAGATGTTTTATAGTCACTTTCACAGTTTCTGTGCATTAATGTACAAGGAAATGATGGACTATTATGTACCACTTAGGCAGAGGATATTATTTGTGATCAATAATAATTCTATGTTACTAGTTTAAGACCATAATTTTTCCAAAGAGGCAAGTAATTCTGAAAATATGCTAACTTTTCCATCATTAAGAAGTCTAAAGAGAAAACAGTAGAGAGCTACCATGGAGATGAGAGCTGTACTCATCCCCATCTTATTCAACTCTTTACCAAATGACTTTGAAACATAAATGTCACCAAAGATTTCCTGAAGGGGTTTCCACAGCCCAACATCACTGTTGCTCCATATTTCCTATGAGCTCCATATGAGACTTTTATTTTCTTTTCTTTTAAATAATCAACAGTGCCTGACTGGAACAAATGCATTTGCTTGTCCAACAAAAAATCTGGAAGAATAAGCAGCTGAAAACTAGGTTCTAGACGTCTCAAGTCATCTTACAAGAAAGCATTTCCCTCTTCCTCTGGAACAATGTACCTCAAGAAAAGAAATATACCAACTCCCTCAAACCGCCTCCACCTCTCCCCAGATTTTCACCTATTCAAAAAAATGTTGCTGAAATGTTTCTTTGTTGAATATAGCTTGGATTAGAAAGCTCATTTTCCATTTTGCTCCATGAACTGGCACAGGAATTTGGCAAAACTGCAAAGAAACTCAATTATGACTCTTAACTTATTGGCGAGACCTTCAGCAGTAGATGCTGAGCATGCAAAACACATGCAAAAAGCAGTCATACCCAAAGTCTGCCCTTTGTACTACGAGGAATTTTAGCAATAGATACTAAAGATGATGTGCTAACTTTTCTTTCTCATAGAGAGGGGGAAAAAAATCATGGCTGGATCCATTTTTAGCATTCAAATGAGGTAATAAGCACTTAAAAGAAAAGGTTTTGTTCTGTGAAACAATTTTGGCTTGTCAGCTATAAAACAGCTATCCCTAAGACAGCAGTCAACTAGACAGTAATTTATAATGCATCTTCTAACATCATAAATGAATCCTAATCCAGAGGATATTACTAAAATACACACATATCCATTAACACTATTACCGAATAGTCAAAATGGCCACCAAGAAGCCAGTATGAAGCCTGGGCAACTGTGTAACTGCTAGCTGAATGCTGAAGTAGCTTCCAAAACACATTTTAAAAGACTCAAAGGGAAAGCCAGGAAATAAGATAATAAATCAGATCAATTCACAATGACTGCTTACTCTTAAGAACTGGGAAAGTGGCCACCAGCAAAAGTCAGATTAAAATAACCATCTGCAAGCTACCAAGAAAAATGCTTTCTGCTGAAAATCCTGAACACGGAAAAAAAAACATGTATCTTGTAGAAACTGTGATCTAAAAAGGATATAAACCCAGTACTTTTCAACAGTTAGTATTTTGCCTTCTAGTGAGTTGCTGGTGTCAAAGGAAAAGAAACCCAGAAACCTAGACTGAACAGAACACAAACATACTTGCTTAAAAGTAACGCTGAAATAAAAGCGCTTCATAAGCTTTTTGCAGAGCAAGAACTATGAATCATTCCAAACTACTAACAAAAGGAGACAGTATTTTCCAATTCAACAAAACCATTATAATTAAGGAAGTTTAGCAATGAAACATTTACAAAATAGAAGTTTGCAACAGATAAAAGATTTCCCGTAATATTTTATTATTATGCATATTAAACAATATTAAAATTGTACACTAAACCTCTCAGAAGTAATGAAATCACAGAATTAAAACGGTGTCTATTTATACTGCTCCATTTTTAACTGGTAACGTGCTAAATTTATACAATCTAATGAGCAATCTTTATTTTTCCTACACAATCCTTGGATCATGCAAGCAGCAATTCTCACTACGCAGTGTCATGAAAGAATTTTTTCTTGACATTCAGTATGGAGCTTTATTTATTGCTTTTCATTAAAAGCAAACTGTTCTTAAGGACAGAAATTATTTCCAGTGAAATACAGTGCCAATCACTGGAGCAACACAGCAGGTTTTCTATGTAAAAGTACTAAATAAAAATCACCTTAGAAAAGGACAGAACTGAGGGGTAAAATAGAGTGCAAGAATGAGTAGCAGCGTTGCTGAAAATCACACTAATTTCAAAATAAGTTCTTGTGAAATTACAAAATTACCAAACTTTTCTTTCTTTCTTGTACTTATCCCAAGGTTCAAAAGACTACCAAAGAGAAAATTCAGAGGACACAGCTACACCCAATTTCTTCCAATACTGTGTTAGTTAAAGCAAATAAAAAGCACTGTAAGTCTTGTGATCACTTCATTCTAAGAAGCTTCCTCCAAGTTCTTTCTCTCCTGGTTATATCTGTAGCATCTGCATTATTTTAAGGCATCATGATCAACTTTTTCTGTAATAATTGTCTCGTTTTACTACCTTCTGCCCCCTCCTGATTTTTCCTCTTAGCCACCAGCTGTACACTTTTTAGGATTCCCACTGATTTGCAGTTCAGTACAAGTTTACCTGACCCCAAAAAACTCCATACATACATGTAAGAAAGCAACTCATACAAAACACTGCACACGGAAGCCTTGCCTGCCACTCCTAACTTTAGCAGCTATGGCAAATAAATTAATAAATACTCCATGTCATATCACAGTAGTACTAATTAGAGCACAGACTGTCACACCCAGTCTCACATGTATTCACATTTCCTATCAGGTGTACCTGCTCTCTAGAAAGTGCTTTGTCTAGACACGTTAACAAGCACTTCCTGTCAGCTGCTGGCACATAAAGATACATTTAGAAAAATTTATATCCTAATCCTACAGATGTAAACAATTTTTGGATAGCTTAGCTCCCTGAACTGACTAGGCATGGAGCCAGACAAATGCTAGTACTGCAGCCAGGGAGGGGAGGGAAAAAACCCACAAACACACAGCGACAGACTGGGAGGTAAAGGTATGAACACACCAGCTCCAGTTTAGGCTGCAGTTTTACCGACAAATGGATGCTGATGCAACATTGCCCACTCAGAGGGTGAGATCTTCTCTCCTCAGCCCTTGCATCTCATGATCCCTGTGTCAGAAGCAGGAAGAGAGGGTAGAAGGAGATCTCCAGCACACAGCCGTAAGTCAGGTCACCGGAACCCACAGAAACTTCAATGAGCCCACCAGCACACAAATCTGAGAATTGCTTTAAATTCCTGTTAACACCAGAGGCTGTTATCCTAAAACAGGAGTTCGAGTATTGGAATAAGCTGTCTGGAAGGTCTGACAGGACACTCCTAGAAACCTAAACCTAACTTGCAAAAACTCTGCCTGATACTAAGTTTCAAGATAAAACAAACTCTATAACAACACGGGAAGGCTAATAAGGAGTTCTTGGTCTGTTCTGACAGACACAGTTCAGGTGGAAACAGCACATCATGTGGACAGCAACAGAAGAACTTTCTGGACTGTGTTATACCACTACCATTCCTTATATGACCCATCTTTTCTTACTGGCATAGAGATGTCAGTCTTTTCTTTAGTGATTTTGGGGGTAGTTGCTGAATATCCAAGAATATTGCTGATCTCACGTCAACCCAGTTTACACTCAGCCTTCAGTACCTTATTTGCTCCGCCTTCATTCCCTCCTAAGCTTTCTGGTTTCCCACCTCCATAACTGACATATCCACTCAAAGAAACCCACACTTCCATCCCAACTCCCAGCAACAGCTTCTGCCTCTTAATCCAATCTTCCTGCATTTATTCACTCCGTATCTAGACTCTAATCTCCTCGACTCTACCTCGAAGCACCTTCTTTCTGAAGTGATGTAGCAGAGGGCACAGACTGTACTCTTGGACAAAACACCTGAAGACAGCACAGCCCTCAGCCACCTGGGATCTGGATAAATCCTAGAACACACTGTCCAGGGCAGACAGAACTGTGGAATTAAGCTGCCTACTTGTTAAATGTCATTAATCAGTCTGCATTCATTATGTTTGGGTTTCTTCCTCCCCCAAAAAGCTCTTAGTCTGACCAAAAGGGTCAAGTTCCTACTCCAGAAGTGACAACTCTGCAGCCCAGCCAAAACTGGCTGACCAGCTTGGATCCCACACACAACCAAAGCAGGTGGTCTCCTCCCTGGAGACCTAAAGCTCTGCAGCTCTGCACTGCAGTGCCCTGGCATCTGACTCGCTCCAGGGCAGCCTGGAGATCTGTAGGACAGCGCTGTACTGCACCACTGGACGTGCCCTGCAGCAGTGCACAAGGAGAAGCCACAATACAGTGATCCACATAAACGGTAATTAGCGAGGGATAGGATCTCCAGCACTCTAGAGCAACAAGACATTGCAGTTTTCACTGCTAAACAGTCTAACAGTGAATACAAAGTAAAAATAAAATTCTCAGCTATTTACTACATAAAGACTAGAGACATTTAATAGATTATATATTATTTATTTCACTACAGAAAGCAAAACTCACAAAAACATACTTTATGTGACATTCTTAAATTAAACAGTTTATTATTATCATTGATGAAAAGAAATGCTCAACTGTTTTTAATCTTCATGGATTAACTAGTAGTATAAAAAATGCATTTAAACTGAATAGGTTCAAAAATTATAGACTGTAATGGTGAAGATAGACTATATAAGGCAGTAATGACAAATCCATGAACCTGCAACATATCTGGCCCATGCAAAGTACATATGGGAACCATTAAATTCTGAAAAATCTCAACTTGCAGCTCCATAGTTGTTTTAAATTACAAAAATAATCTCTGAAACATGAGCAAACTTCAAGCAATGAGACATAAGAAGTTATTCGTTCTTCATCACTGCAGCACAAATTCTAGCTCATTTCTTTTACTCTTGGCATTAAATAAAAATTTTAGTACTTTACAGTTCTAAAACAAACTCAGGAGTACTACTGATCAATAACAGACAACAATAAAATAAAAAAGTATTAATTGTGAAGATTCAAATCTGTCTTCCTGAGGCTAGAAACAGCATAACACATGCAACATTTAATAGTCACCTTCAGGCTAAATGAAGGGCTAATGAACACAGGAAGAGCATTGCTTGTACGGGTATTTTCTTAGGAACAAAGGTATTGGGCAATTTTACATTAATATGGTCGCTCTGAGAACTAAAAAAAAAAAAAAAAAGTTCCACTACAAAAACTTAAATTTGCTCTCCAGAATTTTGCAGCATTTAGCTCTGTCCTTCTCCCTTCTTTTCAACTCAAAAGTAATCAACACATAGCTCTGATGCAAAACTGAGCCCCAGGCTTGTAACAACTGCTACATTTGTATCTATGGTACAGAACCATATTTCTAATTATCTCATATATTTAATGAAAAGTACAATAATCTCATTGTGAAGGGCACATAAAATAATTTAAAAATGCTTATACAGAAGAGTAATTTTTTTTTATTAAAGAGAAGTATGAATCAATAAAATAACTGAATACAAGACTGCATGAAGACTATTGCCAGTTACAAAACCACCACGTATGTTAAAGTCATTACTGCAGCACTTCATGAAATAGGAAAACACTATTCAATCTTGACAGTGTGTCCCAGTGGACACATATAAACCATGTAACATGATGTCTTCCAAAGCTGAATAATTTTTCAGATAGGACTAAATATTGCAATTTAGAAGAAAACACTGTTCATATTATGATGTCGAAATTTTCTTGCTCAAAATATATACAATAGTGTATACAATAAGAGAATACTGCACGTACTCAATATCCTATAACAAGCTCACAGCAATGAATCCCTGTTGGAAAAGTACATATAGAAAAGCACAAAATTGGTTATCTTCTCAACAAGGTAAAAGACACACAAAACCTGATAGAAGCATAGAACACAAGCCTATCAGTAAATTACACGCTCATGATTCTCAGGAGTCAAATGTCACTGATAAAAAGACATGTACATGAACTGGTGAATTGCTGCATTGTGGCTACAGTTCTCAGGTACTATCTCTGTACTGCTTGGTGTTCATAAGCAAGATGCATTTTGCATAGTCTGTGTATCCACTGGTCAAAAAAAAATTTAAGTTTTAATGGGGATTATTAGCACCTTATACCTTCAAAAATGTTATCACTGCCCAAATTATTAGTACTGAGCACTTTAACAGTCTAAAATTGACTATTCAAAAAAAAAAAAAAACAAAAAAACCCAAAAACCAAAAACCAACTCCCTCTCCCAAAAAACCACAACCCTCAAACCAACAGCTATCAAGAGTACCACCAAATTAGTAAATAGAAATGTACTTTAAAAGAGGCAAACTTCCAGAGAGGACATTTACATTACAGGACTCAGATAATTACAATGTAATCACACATAGTGATACAAGTGGCTTCTTGCAATATCAGTCACATTTTGCTTTAAAATTTTTGAAATTTAAATTTGTGTCATAAATAGAAGAATTGCAGAAACATTTGGAAATCCAAGTAAGTATGCCATTGAGCTTCTCAATGGATGTAGTTTGATGTGATTTAATTTACGAGCTGGATGAAAACTGCAAAATTTTAAGATGTTTCCTAACAGCAATCCAGTTAAATGTATCTTTAAAAAGCTCTGAGCATTAACCCAGGCAAATGTTCTGGCTTGTAAATCCTAAGATTTTTTTAAGTGCAGACACTGATACTCCTATGCTCCCATAAGGATGTGTGCTTAAGCAAAGTTGTTTGCAGAGCTGTAAGCCTCCTGAATGCAATTCTTTACTGAGTACATATGCTTTTCCTTTGCTTAGTTAGATTTCTGTTCTAATAACATATGCAACAGGTAAATAATATTCTCAACAAATAATAAGCTTCATGAGCTTGTCTTCAGTGGACTTACATATTCTCTTCCAAAAAATTAAGTAATGGCTAACAGCCAACAAGTTCAAACAAGTTTTCCCCATCATCATTTGAGTTTGCACCAAGAAACACAACAGCAACAGATATTTTATCTCAAGCTTCTATTACAAGAGTACAGTGTATTGCTTAAATGTGCAACATGGCAGTAGCTTCAATAGCTACTGAAATAAAGAGCATGGCAGACAAACCACAGTTACATTCACCTTGTATTGTTATCTTCAAACCAAAAGCATCTCATCTGCCTGCTTAACCTACAAAGGTCAAAGCCATCAATGGTGTTCATGTAGGTACACCCTTCATTGGCATCCGAATCAGTTGTCATTATATAATGCTAGGAAAAAAGTCCCTTTCTTAGCTACAAATGAACTTGAATTCATCTTGGAATTTGACCTAAGTGCCCCATAAAGCAACAGCCAGTTCCACCTGGATTGTAAAGGAAAACCAATTTACAGTACTGCCAGAAATCCTACACATTACTTACTCTTCCATAAACACGTTTCCATACTTTAATACTCCTCTTCCCGTGTCTGCTTTTCTTCTTCAATCATGAAATAACCATGTCTGCTTTTCTTCCCTGGTCATGAAACGAACTTACTTTCTCTCTTATCAGTTGAAATCAAATTAGGATTTTTTTTTTCCTGAATTGTAACTGAAGATTCTCATCATACTAACCTAATTACTGGGGCAATAACATATTTTGTGGCAAACACAGCCCAAGGTATTTCATAAGTGACCTTACCCAACTTGTATCATCTTTAACCACTAGCTACAATGCTGTGCAAGAATGAAGGAACCTGGCCAGAATCCTTAAATGCTATTTGGTTTTCCTAATTTTCACTATTTCTCTTATTTTCTCACTTTTTAGAGATTATTGTCCTCAAAAGTATTTCACTGGGAAAAAAAATGGTCAATGCTAAAGGCACAGTAGCTAATCTGCTGAAAATCTAAGAGCTTGATAAGGAAGAAATCAGTATTTCCAAAATGCATATAATCACTTCATTTGCATCATTCCTAACTCATTCAAAACCAAGAAGTTATATAAAACTATATAGGTCGTTGTATTTAAAACTGACTTGTGCAAAACAGAGCCAACATAAAAGAAAACTAACCGAATTAAAATGATATACACAACAGTGTCTATTTTCAGCTACATATCTCCACAGTGATCCAATAATCCAAAAAGATCTAATAGAAATACTACTTAATAGATGAATCCCACAAGAACTCAAGATAACTCAGGGTAGTTTGACTCTAAGCATACAAATATTCACCAAGTGCTACAATTTTAAGTATCAGCTTAGGGGGAAAACCATCATTTTTAGGCAAAAGATTAGGTAACAATTAATCCAGGCACTACTAATTAACATGTTAGTGAAGTGGCATTTGGTGATAAAGCCTACAGATCACCAACACTTTCTATCTAGGATAACATGGATTTGGTAATAACAATTAAAAAAAAAAAAAAAACAAAAAACAACACAACAAAACAAAACCTATGAGAGAATGGAAAGCCATGCCTCAAGAGACAACAAACACGGATGATTCCGAACACAACAGGTAGGGTCCACTCTCTTGGAAAAAGGAGGTCATCGGTTTAACAATCCTTGCCTTACATTTAAGCAAAATTTTATAGTGTATGTTCATAAAGTTGCATCAGCACAATTGTGATATTTCGTACAAACAACAATGAAACAATGACATTGTTTCTTGTATGTCTACTAAAAAGTTCAAACCAGAAAAATAAATGTTTCAGAAGTTGTTATGAACTTCAAAGGCTGGTTAATTGAAAGCTACTAATTAGTGTATGTAGATATGCTCTAGATATTGAAGGAGTATGAAAATCAAGATGAAAGATCAACCATTCTTCCAAATTCTTCTGTCACTGCAATGATGAACAAAGATCCACTCACAGCAAGGCTGCTGTTTGGTATCTGCTTGTCTTTCACAGCAATCATAGCTGTGATTCAAGTTTTTTGAACCAAAAGTACCCCACAGTGAACTTCAGCATATTAACCATACTAACATCTACTTGTATCAAAATTTTTATGGATAATACCATACTCGTAACGTTTAATCAGCTGCAAAGCATTTGAGGCTAACAAAGACTAAGAGATTTGTTGATAAAACTACTGTCACTCCTACTTTATGCCTTCTTTTCTACTTCAGAAATTTCACATTATCTATATAAATATATATATATATATATATTTATATATAAATTTCACAGTATCTATAATCATTTCTCACAGTAATTTAGAAATATTATCTGAACCCTTGCAGACTTCCAACCAAGAAAACTACTTTGGCCTTATTCAGCTCCCATTTTTTGCGTTCCCTCTTCTCACAGGTCCAGGCCCATGCATCTGTTGGGCTAATACCTCACTAAGACTTCTGGAAGAACACTCTTCCTTGGAGTTTCAGTGCTGTTCACAAAAGCAGCAGATTGCTGTTCTCATGACAGTGCATTCTGTACTTTTTAAATGTTGGATTACTGGTAGAGCTTTCAAACCTGCAATTTCCAGTTAAGTAGAAAAATATCTTAATCTAGACCCCATATTTCAGATCCTTTTCATTGACTTTCTTGCACACTACTTGACTGCACTTGAGTCTTCCCATAGCAGCACAGGCACAATAAGCCTCTCTAAAGAAAGGGCAAGGGTTCCACTTTTGGGACCATCCACTGATGAGATCCAGCGCTGAGCGATCTTGCCCATGCCAGAGAGACTGGACCAGCTGATCTTGAGATCTCCCTTCCAATCCAAACCATTCTATGAACTTCTTTGCTAGAGCGATCCGGTAATACCTCAGGAAGGAAAACAACTTGCAAAGTCTCCCTTTACATGTGCACACTTACGTCTAAGTGGCAACATATTTTTTACTTTGGATTATGCTGCATATCCTGTTTGAAACTTGTTATTCAAATGGATAAGCAGGGATTGCCTCTGCACAAAAACAGCCCGCCTATTGAGGGATGAAGGAGGGAGAGTTTGGGATGCTGTCCCACGGGCAAGCGGAGGAGCGGGGGGAGCTCCACGGGACAGTGCCTCTCCACCGCTGAGTTACGGGACACTTTGGCTCCTTCTAAAATGACCATCCCGGGACCCTACCGGAAAACATGGAAAGTACATCCGCTCTCGGTGCTTTCTCCAGTAGTAGAGGCGAGTCACCTACGCTCCCACTCCCCCACACCTCACCCCACTGTGCCTCAGACCGGCACTCGCACTCCCCCTCCGCCCCGTCCACGTCGCACCGAGGCTGCCCACCCCCCACGCGGGGACGGTACTCACAGGGTGACCGTCCGGTTGGGCAGCGCCTCGGGAGGCAGGACCTGAGCGAGCTCCAGGTTGCTACAAACTACCTTCACCTCCGCCGGGCCGCCGGCCGCCGCTTTCCCGGCGCTCTTGGGACGCCCGTCATACTTACAGCCCGGAGGCAGCGCGGCACCACCGCCGCCCAGCACGGCCAGCAGCAGCAGCAGCGCGGGCAGCAGCCGCGCCGGGCGGCGGCAGCGGCGCGGCGAGCGGCAGAGAGCGCGGCGGCCCGGGGGCAGCATGGCGGGGCTGCGCAGGACCCTGCTCCGCTCCTCCCGGCGACGGACGGGCCGGGCGGGAGAGGGCGGAGGAAGAAGGGGCTCCGGTCCGCCCTGGCCTAGCCCCGCGGGGGCGGTGCCGCCGCCATGCGGTGCCGCGGGAGCCGTAGCGGCCGCGGCCGCCTTTGTGTGGCGCGGGTCGGGCCGAGCGCGGCGGCAGCAGCGCCGCCTCCCGCCGGGGCCGGACCCCGCGGCACCGAGAGCGCCCGCCGGGCCGGGGCCCCACTGCGCAAGCGCCGCGCTGGCGGCCGGGCTCCCGCGCATGCGCGGCACCGGGCGGGGGCCGCGGTCGGGGGTGCCGGGCCGGGGCCGTGTCTGTGCCGGGGTCGTGTCTGTGCCCCGGGTTCCCTCGGGGGCAGAGCCTGTGGGTTCTCGAGTGCTGCAGGGCCCTGCGGCCCTGAGACTCTCTGTCTCTCTCTTCTGCTTCCATGACTTGGCCTTTGCCCTCCTGCGCCAGTTTCTTAGTCTTGCAAGGGGAACTGTTGCTGTTCTTGCTTTGTGGTGGAAAGATAATCCCCCCCCGCCTAGGTACTGAATGGCTTCAAAATTCATAACCCCAAGTAAATAGTACTTAAAAAACATTTTTCCTCGAATTGTCCCTGTACAATGAGACAACCACTTATTCCCACTTGATAGCAAAAAGTCATTTGAATGTCTTTCATCTCAACTGTAAAAAACCCACCCACACAGACACACACAAAACCCCACCTACCTATAATGTGTGTTTTTATGGCACGCTTGAAACGACTTTTTGGAGTGCAGTTAGGTCATATTCTTACATTTCTCTGCAGCCAGGCGTGAACACTTTTGTGCAATGACAGCTGAAGTTCTCAATATGTTCTTTGCCTCTGGTAAGTGTGAGGATAATAAAACAACTGTTATTGAACTCTCAATCGAATCACAAGAAGTGGCAGGACCTACTTCAAGAATTTTAAGACAGATTTGGCAGAACCCAAAGGAAGTTCTGGTAACCAAGAACTCACAATGCCCCATCCTTTGAGAACTGGCAAATGGCATCCTGTGAACTACCTGCTATTACACAGAAATGCCATTTTAGATATTGGCAGTAACAGCTGCCAAAACGAGTCTTACAAAATCTAACTTAAGATGTCCTTGAATAATGCTGAACACTCAGACTGTAACTCAGTTTTAAATGTAACCTAACAAAGGAAACTGGCAAACCATTGGAATTGTGGATTGGAGCAAAAGGAACCAGATTACAATAAAAACTTCACTCTACTCATAGACTCTGTGTCCTCTTACAAATGAAGATGAGACAAGTTCCAAGTACTTGAATTGTTGACCAGAGTGCAAAGAAGACATTGTCCCTGAACTTTAATATGATGTTTGTGTGCCACTGAGTCACTCAACAGGACCAACCTGATCTGGGTGAGATGCTAAGCCACTGTTACACTTGAACTAAATTAGGTCAGACACAAAATGCAAAGTTGACAATCCCTTTTTCCTCTTATGCTGCAGTTATACTAACTGTAAGAGAAGAGAGGTCTAACTAGCATAAAATTCACCAGTGTAAAGGTAATTCTTCTATTTTGGGCGCTGTTTTAAACAAATTCAAACTGCACTGTTAATTTGTGTTGGATAAGTGCTTTGTATCACAGAAGCTTATAAATTTTTATCTGGCACCAGGAGTTGTAAAGCTGGATTAACTATATCAAACCATGGCCCAAGATATGTTTTCCCTCAGAAGTAGGACTTGGTTACACAGTTCTTCCCTTTTGCTTCTTTCATCTCAGAGCCTTTACCTACATCAATAACGTTACCCCGTTTTCTGCATAGCCACATAAAAAGTTTGTGCTGGGTGATGGATCAGCTTGGAGATAGGGCATAAACTGCCTCTTCTGGCAATGGGGGCAGTATATGCAAGTTTAGACTATTGATCCAACCAGAATTTTGGTTTGGCATCAGCACAGTTTCAGCATAGCTAATCAAGATTGCACTTCAGTGCTACTGAAAGAAACATTCTCATGTTTTTCTCAAGCTACATGCTTCTCAACCTTGTCTCGTGTTTGTGGCAATGCATGTTTTGATCAGTTGTATCAGTGAGATGATCCACATGGTCACATAATCTAAAGATGATGATGATGGAAATGGTGAACTGTTGCTTCTGGTGTCTGTGATCACAGCCCATCGTAATTTTCCATTTTCCTAAAGTCGTGGTGAGACAAATTTCTTGTTACTGCTTTTTATCTTAATGTCATGTCCAATTCCTTTCTTTCTAATTTACAGATTCGTGTGTTACTTGCCCTTGATGTTTCTGAACTGTTTGCTCTCTTCTTTCATCTCTGCTGAAACCACTCCTACTAAGATATCTAATGATGGATGCCAGTTGCAAAACTGCAATTTAAAATTATGCCTCTGTTTAAACTGCTACTATGGAAACCCACAAGTCTTGCTCTCTGTTGATTTTTCTCCTTAGCTTTACTGCTTCTGCAAAGAATTTAATTCCACTGTTCCTCACCTCTTTTCAAAAAGCTTGAAGGCCTCAAGCACAAGTCTCTTCTTGAAGGCTTATGCTTGTCCCTTCATCTTTCCTCTTTCATGCAAATTACTGCAACTTCCATTCTGTGCCAAATATTTGAAAATGGATTTTCTTACATTGACTCAGGAAAGCCCTTAATCCAAAACATGTGTCCCACAGGAGTCACTTAATAAATTTCATATGTGGGTTTGGGGTTTTTTGAACTGCAGTATACCTATGTCAAGTTTATTAGGTCACTACTTTTATTGTAGTTGTAGTGTCTAAGGATATAAGAACAAAGGTACATCGTATAGCTTCTTCAAAAACCAGAAAGTCCTGTTCCTTTTATCTTTCCAACAGCCCTTTACCTTTAGGATATATGCCCTCATTCTTGCTCCACCTGCTGTAATTACCTGATTGTTAAACAAACCAATTTAATTCAACAACAAAGTTTTTCTGTGTGTTTAGTTTTCTGCCAGGTTATTGAGTCAAGGAAGGAAAGGGTTAAAAGAATGTCAGCGTTGAAGAGAGGGGTGGGCACAAGGGAAAAGAGTGAAACCTCCCACCTGGGCAGCAAAGTAAGCCGTCCTATGTAACTTCAAGAAAGACAAGCTTTGTAAGGGGAGGAAATACCTTTTATTATAATACCTGATATAAATACAAAAAAGAAAGCAAGTTGTTCCCAAAGCTTACTGGCTATAGCTCGGGAAGCAGCTACTTTAAAATATCACTTCCTTCTGCAATTCTTCCTTCTTTTTCTACACTGAAAAATCTCCAAACTTTCTTTCCCTCAATCCCCTCATTCTCCACCAATG
The DNA here is from genome assembly GCF_052056855.1 of Sturnus vulgaris. Taxonomy (NCBI): domain Eukaryota; kingdom Metazoa; phylum Chordata; class Aves; order Passeriformes; family Sturnidae; genus Sturnus; species Sturnus vulgaris. The sequence goes on from NC_142246.1 coordinate 17,055,861, forward strand.
TTGGTGATGTTGTTGCTGGTGATGCTTTCTTTGCAGTGAGCGTGTAACATGAACTTTTTTGAACGTGCTTTTCTTCCGAATTGCCAACAAGCATATTTTGTCCATTTCTGTGGTTTCCCTTCCCTTCTTAAAATTTGCCATTAGTACATTCACTTTAAATTACTTTTCAAAATTGAATGTACTAATGGCAAGTTTTTTGAAGGGAAGGGAAACCACAGAAATTGACAATTTTTCCTCACTTCTTTCTAGCCTACTAATTAGTAACTTTTTGTATCCAGTATTTATAAGAAGGAGGGTGTGGGAAAGAGGGCAAGGCAACTAAATTCTCTTATGTGTTTATGTGCAAACAAAGTAGCTTTGGCAGCATCTCAAGTTCTTCATTTGTCCTCAGGTCAGAGAGATAAATAGGAACTTCTATATTATGTCCGTCTTTCATTCTGATTCTTTTCTTTGCTTATTCCTGCTCTTTTTAAAAATCATTCATTATTTTACATCCCTTCACATTTTCCTGGGCTATCATCACCTTCACTGAAATGGTTACTCACTAATTCTTCTCCCAAGGGACTCCCAGGCTACCTCTACCTTCATATCTTACAGGTTTGTTTTTTTTTTTTTCTCACTGCCACAGAGTTTTTTTACCAACCACATTTCATGGATTGGGACTTTTTGTTTGCTACAGCAGTTGTCAAGAAAGAGGAAGCATTTGGTTGCCCTCAGCTATGTCTGCAATACTGTGGTTATTTGATATTCCAAGTACAGGGAGGTGATGATAACTGCTGACACATGCTGGCTTGCTGTTGCTAATCACTAAATCTAAGCAGCCACAGAGTCACCTTTGTACAACTCCTTCTCACGCAGCTGCAGGTTGTAGTACTGCACCCCTGTCTCTGCCAGCCAGTTCACTGAGTTACCCCAAGCCCTGCTGTGGGAAATACACAGGTATTCCCAGATGCTTGGCTAATGGTTTTTATGCTGGACATTTGCTCTCAGACAGAGATAGTCTCTGCAAGCTGCTCTCCCCATTTGGAAGAAGTCAAGGGTCAGAGACCTTCAACTTTAGTAATACGATGGGGAAAATGGAGTTTTTAGCCTCTGGTGGGAGTCTGAGGAGAAACATTATTTCCCTGTACCTGGTTGCTCTTTAAGCAGACATATTTCACGAATACTTTGGCAAAATAACAAACATTCATTGATTTAGTTTGCATACTTCTTATGGAAAACTTTTTGGAAATGCTTAAAAGGCGAATGCTCTCCAAGCTGTTTATTTAGAGATCTCTGGGTTTGGTTATCAATAAATCCCAAATTAAGCTAGAATTACACTGAACTACACTGAAATGTTGTGTATTAGAATTTGAAGTACCACCAGATTCAATTCTGTGGAAAGGACAGTCAGTCCTTGAATATTTTCATGCTTGATTTTCATTTTCTTTGCCATGGCTGAAAGAAAAAACATTCTGTGTGGATTCAGCAGACTCATACAGGGATCTCACTCCTCTTCTGCTGTTTTAGCCTATAATTGTATATTATATAATTGAGCACTGACTTTGAAATACTGTTCCATCACTAAATTTTAGAAAGCAATGTGAATGGCTCAAAAATATGTAAAATATGTTGTACAAGATTTATTTTTAACATACAAATTCCATTACTGTTTTTTGTGTATTTAGCCTTCAAATAATTGCTTCATGTAATTTTGTAACATTTTGACTTTCTCTATATCTTACATGATTTCTCACAAAAAAATAAAGTTATAAAAATATATATTTGCATGGAAGGGGAAGAGGTAAATATAGTTTTCATTAAAAATTAGCTAGCATTTAACTAGCATTAAAAATTTTCTAAAATGTGTAACTGTCATTCCAGCCCCTTTTGAAAATATTTTCATGTATTAGGCACATTACTTAGCATTAATGTACTTACAGGTTTCTAAGCAATAGTCTACTAATAAAAGTGGAAATAAAGCAGTTTTCCTTCCACTCCTTGTCATACTTTGCTATATACTGCTGCATACTTTGCTATATACTTCAATAGATGTTGTAATGTAGGTAGAATGGAAAACAAAACTAAATTTCTAACATAGCAATGCTTATGGCTTAGAAGAAGGTGATGGTGTTCTAAGATGGTGGTGATGGTTATGTCTAGGTAGATAGATGGAGATTTGTGCTGTTGTGTGAACAATGCATATGAAAGAAAGGCTGTCTGATGCCTAAGCAATTCAAACTGTTCAGAAGTTAAACTTCCTTAAGAGGAATAGTTTGAAGCACTTCATTCCCAAATCTTTTCACCTTATATTTTACAGAACATTAACTCTAGAAAAGTCACAAGTTTATTGGCTGTATAATGTTGCCTGAAGCAAGAGATTCTCTTTTTCTTCCCTGCACGATATCTCAAACTCAGGCAGAAAATTTAAATGGAAAAACAGGAGGGAAAAGGCTAGTGTGATAACAAAAATATAAAATACTACACTGACCTGAGGCAAGTGACAACTGAGTCCCACACTGATACAGGACTGTAGCTCAGACAATATCCTGCAGAACTGAGCCAGGCCTGGGCAATAGTCAGAAAAGCAGAAAGGGAGAATGATAACAAGCTCACCTGGACTCATAGGTGTAGCCACACTGATGGAGGGCACACTGATGACAATAAGTAAGATGTTGCCTTTGAAAAAGGGGTTGAGATCCTTGCTGTCGAGTACCCAAGATGCATGTACACTGTGTATGGCACACACCCACACCTGGCAGAGCTGTACCATGCAGAGATGCCAAAAAAGCAGTCAGTGGATGGGAGAAGCACCGTGCCTTACTGTGGCACTCCTTCAGAACTCAAACCCTTACCTTTCAGCAGGTGGAGCCACAGCAGTAGGTTATAGCTGCCTGGCTGGTTGCAGAGCTGTATCGTTAAAGAAGAGATCTCTGTGGCACCCTCAATTTCTAAATAAAACTAGTCTAAACAACCTGTACTGATCTTTTCTTCCAGTACATTTTATCCATAAGATTATTTATAGTTCTGGTAAGCAATCACAAGGCATAAAAAGTGGAACAATAGGAAGCATAATAATAAATAGCAATTAATATATCATTAAAGTTTTTCTTCCAAAGACAGAAGGAAATGTAGAAAACATTGCATTTTGATGTCAACATCAGCAAAATTTCTGGATTTTGCTCTTTGAGTACTTAATCATCCTGACATGTAGGCACTTCCAAGGGATTTTTGGCAGTAAAACTATCCAGGGAAAACTTTTTGTTCAAGCAGGCCCCTCAGACAGCTCATCTTTTCTTTTTTTTTTTTCCAAAACAATGTGATTTTGTCATGATAACATGGCATAGTAAACATATTTCAAATTGTCTTTTTTATTTCCCCGGCAATTGAGATTCAAGTATTTAATTTAGTCTTCATTAAACAGTTATTATATATTAAACAAATAGCAGCTACATACTAAAACATATTTGCAGAGTATTTGGCAATGCAATAGGTCCATATCAATTTCACTGTTATGAATTTATAACGTAACTTTTAATCCTTGGTGAGTGTTTAATAATCAGTATTCATATAACATACACTAACTGTCCTATTAAATCTAAATTAATTGTGGCTCAGGGAATATTAATTTAAAAGGTTGCCTATTTTCCCAGCAGATCTGATCTTTGTTTCATATTTTTCCATTAAAATTAGTGTTAAAGACTGAGTTTGTTTCATTTAGAGTCTAGTGCTCTGAATACCTGTGAATCACATTCTGCCAAGCTTCTCTGCTAACAGCAATAATAAAGATTCTCACTCATTTTCTTCCAGTGTAATTAGAATTATCTGTAGATAATAATGATAATAAAATATCACAGATTTGTGTAGGAAAAGCAATCCCTATTGGCTGAAGGAACTGACTTCAGCAGTTCATTACAACCAAAATAAAACCAAAATATATAAAAGTCAAAATTTCTCAGTGGGATTTGCACATTTCTAGTTTACAAAATTACCAACTCTCAGGAACAGATGTCTCATTGAAAAATTTGAAATATTTTTATTGTTTAAATGAATCATGATTTCCACAGTGGTGATCTAAAAGTGACTCTATCCCTTGTCGTCCTCTACAACAAATGTGAGAAGCTGCAATGTCACTGTCTGTAGACCTTGATGAAGACTGCATTGCTATGAGCAATGATTGGCATCAGAGTGTTTTGGTAAGAGAACTGAGATATTTCATTGGAGAAAGGTCAAGAATCCTTGAAATTAATGTCAGAAGAAACTGTTCAGTCATATAGTCTAACATACAAGAAACCATCACAAGTTCATATTGAACTCAGTAGATTGTAACTGATTCAAGCTCTCTAGAAAGATATTTCTGAGAACATCCAGAGCTAAGTAATTCATTGCTTCTTTTAGGAATCTATTTCCAGTGATTGTTCACCTTTAGTTTTAAAAATTATTTATGCTTAAAAAAAAAAACTAGTACAAAGGCATTATTCAGCACTCTTTATCTATTGCACAGGAATTGTATCAATACGCTGAAATCACATCACCTCACAGTCTTTTAAAGCCAAACCATCTCTGTTGTACAAAGGTCTTCCCTTCTGTGGATCTCTTTTTTACTCCCTCCAATTTCTCAAACCCCTGCCGCCAAAAACAGTTGCCAAAACTGTATACAGTATTCCAATGCTAGCCATATAGCATCTTATGCCATATAACTTCTTGGTTCCTATTTACCATTATTTTCAATTACTGTGGGGTTTTCTTCTGCAACTGAACATTGAGATTCAGGAGCCCACTGAACTGTCTGTCAGTTTATAGATCTACCTTCAGTTCTTTGTGCTGTCTAGATACCATGCCCAGATATACCTGTATTGAAAACGCTGGGATGTTTTAGCAATTGCTGAGCTAGCCTTACACAGCATCAAGGCCTTTTCTTCTCACTCCACCCCATTAGTGAGGGGGCTGGGGGTGCACAAGGAATCAGCAGGGGACATGGCCAGCACAGCTGACCCCAGCTAACCCAAGAGATATTTCATATCCTGTTGCATCATGCTCAGTATGTACAGCTGTGGGGAGAAGGAGGAAGCAGGGCACATTTGGAGTGATAGCTGGTGTTTGATGGTGTCCTGCTCTCCTGGAGATGTCTAAACACCTGCCTGCCATGGGAAGTGGTGAATTAATTCCTTGCTTTTTTTTGAGCGGACAGCTTTTCCATTAAACTGTCTTATCTCAACCCATGACTTTTCTTTTTTACCTTTCCACTTTTCTCCCCTATCTTCCACCAGGGCAGCAAGCAAGCAGCTGTGAGGGCCTTAGGTGGTGAGCAGAGTTAAACTGTGACACTCACATAAAGCCAGAGATTACATAACTTTTGGCTCTTGCCATCTATTTGTTGCTATACAGCCTTAGCACTGATGTTGTAGTCCTTGGCACTGATGTTGTAGTCCTTGCTCTAGTTTGGCCGAAGCAGTGAACTTTAATCTCAGCTCATTCATATTTAAAAATGCTAAACAAACAACTGGCAATATTTTACTCCACTGTCCCTCACACCCTGAAGAAATAAACACTCACAGAAAACAAGTACAGGAACTAAGAGAGGATACGGTCTTGTGAGTGGAAGGGACCTCGCTAGTCCTGTTTAAGCAGAACTTTCTCCTTTGCCCATTAATTCACTGGTTAATTGAGCTAGATTTTATTAGTTGTGCTATTGCTTACTGCTCAGTTTAATATCCATCTATGTTTCTTTGCCTCTGGAAACCAATAGGAGACTGAAATTGTACTACAATTTAAAAGAAGAGAATAACTGAGGGTTGAGGAAAAATGAAGAAGAATTATAGGCCACTAAATTTAACTTCAATATCTGACAAATAACTAGAACAATTAGTAAAGCAAGAGCAATCAGTATGTAAACAGGTTGAAGAAAATGCAGTGATAAATCAGGAACACATTTGTAAAAAACATAAATCAAGTGAAACCAAACTAATTGGTTTCTTCGATGAAGTAATGAATGCACAAAGCAAGAGTGGTAGACAGAATTTCTTAACATTAGTGAAACGCTGATCCTCGTTGCACGAGGCATTCTCAAAAAGAAGTTTATTTGGATTAAATAGAACCAGCACAAAATGAACACACAGGTAAATAAATACTGAAAAACTTTTCCAGTTGAGCTGATAGCTGGGAGTAGATCAAAAACAATTTGTATGATCAAACTTCTTACATAGCTCAGTTTAGACACGAAGGGATTTTTTTTCTTAAGTAAAAAAAAAAACCATAAAACAGCATCTCATGTAAGAAACACCTAAATAAAGAAACTGAGCAGACCAGCAAAAGTGACAGCCATTTTGGTTTTATGCCAGCACCAGAATAGCTTACATCAGCATCAGTTTTCTGCTACACAGCTGAGTTGCTTTATTTAGATACATTAAATATTCCAAAGCATATCTAAATAGAGCTTTGGTTGCTGCAGGATTATCTCAAATTTATTTATTGACGTTGCTTTTGTTGACTGGTATTTCTGTCCATTCATCTAAAATCGCAGGATTCATGAGATGTTTATGCCTTTTTGTTTTGACTGAGTGAAAAAATATGTCTACTGGCACTACATGTCTTTGGGATCTTTTGCTCTGTTTTCTTTATAAAAGCTAATAAAGATTCATATGATTATTTATTTGTTTTTACCACAGCAAATAGTTGTTGGCAGGTACGGCCATGCGCTGGTTTTTCATTAATTGATTTTTGGTGAAGAGGGGAAAGTCACCTCTATTTTTAGGTGACTATATTACTTACAGACAGCAATTGTAGCAGGAACATCAGCTCTGTCATCATTGTCAAGACTTTTCATTGCAGTTAGAGGAAAGGAAAATTTTTAGAAGTTTCAAAGAATTATTATTGAGTTAGTTTTGCAGAATCCTATGAGACAACCTTTCCAAGTTAAGAGCGGTAGCACACACCTGAACAGCAGGTGAGCTAATCAAATCTGACAATTAAACACAACAAATGTATTTCAGTGTTCGAATAAAAATATAATGGTGAAAGGAGACATCAGTTGTAAAAAAAAAAAAAGACTGAAATGCAGAGCACAGAAAATAGGCAGATGCAATGAACAAAGTGTTTTATGCAAGCAAAAGCAAATACTATTAATTGTTAAAGAGTTGATTTTGTCTAAACAGAGACTTCAATAGTGTTTGTTTTAAAGAACAATGAATATATATCTATATATGCCACAAATAAAATCCTAATCAGTAGAACTTTTGCAACGGTCATTTTTACACCCTTAATGTAATCCAGATTGCATTAAAGTTGAAATAAATGCAAAATTGCTTCTGACTTCCCCAGGAATGGCTTTGCACTCATAAGCAGTGAGTCTTCTCATTTCAGTCAAGTACCACACGACTTGAATAGTGAATTTTAAAAAGGGCAAGGATACAATACCATTAGATAGATTGGGGTTAAAAAGTTATGAGCTTATATTTTAAATAGTAGAAAATTACTTCACTGGGTTTTTTTTCAGGAAAAGATCACATGTAAAGATTCAAAGATGAAGGTAACATTGTTTTCCCTCCCAATGAATGCTGCTTCAAATGTATGTACTAGTACAATCACGATATTGTCTTAGGATAAATTTAAGAGTTTAAAATACATAATTTAAGTGGTTGGATTTAAGAGGTTTTTTCTCTTATAACTCAATTTCTACTTTGACATGTTCACTTCATAGAAAAGAATGGCAGCAACCTTTAACAGCGTACAAATACATATTCAATTGCAAGTACTGCTAGCTGAGAAGAAAATAAAGGGTACATGAGGTACAGAGGGGAAATATTGCTTATGATGGGTGGAATAGGCAGCAAACAAGAGTGACTGTGGAGTTGCTGCTGTTGGAGGCCACATGGCTGGAGTTGATGCAGTGTGAAAACTGAAGACATGAGATCTTTTAAGTTACTCTCAGCAGGCTGTAAGGGCATTTTAAGAAGCCCACACACCACGACCTCTTCTTTCAGAGGAAGTAATGTGCCAGGCATGCTTTCAGAATAGTATATCCTATCTAATGTCCCAATTTTTACATTCCAGGTAATTTTCAGCCTTTTTTAGGCACTGGTATTTTGAAGCAGCAGAGTGAAGAGTACAGACATTTACCAAGCCTCCAAAGTTTACAATTCTTTGTTGTGTTATAATGGATATAAATACTTCTACTCTAAAACAAAAACAATTTGTTATAGCATATCTAAACAAATTTATTCATAAGTAACAATACTTTCACTTAAAAAAACAAACTAACAGCTGCTGATATAGGGAGATCTAATCAGAACTTAAAATACATTTTTAGGAATCTTTCCTAGAAGATATAGAAGGGTAATTTTTTTCCTTTTTTAATTGAGAAGCTGTAATATAAATATCTATGTAGAAATACATACATAAATATCTACGTAGAAACACAGTTGTTTCTCTACTACACATAAGTAGTTCTCAAAGTTTTAAAGTGTTTTTCAGATCTATCCCACAGAAATGCATTAGGTCACATAAATGTAAATAAAATGCAAAACAAGATTAAAAAATGTTAAGATGTAAAGATACATATGCCCTTTCTGAATGCTTTCAGAAAAAAAAAACCAACTGTTTAAGGAAATGGGGGCTGTGTGATTCTCTGAAGGTGAAGAAATTTGAATTACAGCTGTATAGGAAATTTCAGGCTCAGATCCTTATTGCTCATAGTTGCTGTTCTCCAATTGCTAGTCTACAATGAAGAACAGAAAAGTTAATACTTTGAAGATTCTTAACCAAACTGTTAGCATAATCCATTTTCAAAGGCATACCTCCTACAAATCTCTACCAACATTTTTTTTTCCAATCAAAGAGGTACAGCTTCTTCTGAGGTGTACCAAAGAGTATCATGCAGTGGTCTACCATCCAATTATCTAAACCAAGAATCAAAAACAATATCTGAGTAAGAGTAGAGGGTAGGAGCAGGATGATTTTAAAAAGGCAGGATTGTACTACTGAATGACATTTAACCAGGGGAAATAGTACAGTATGTGTTATCTCAGTTCCATTGAGTCTAGTCAATCTAATTGCCATTCACAATCTGGAAGACAGCTTTTCTAACATGGACATGGAGGGACACATGGCTTCTTGTGGGACATATATCCAAGACATGTCAAAACCCTATAACATTAAAAAACCCTATAACACTAGCCCTTACAGATACTGCCTGTAGGAGAGGCAATCTGTAACACTGCTCTGTATAGCGATGTGGCCATGGCTGCACCAAGATCAGCACAAGTTTGTCACCCAAATATTTATGTGAGTCTTTAGTCAATTGCACCATGGCTATCAAAATAACAGTGCTATCAACACATCAGCTAGTTAGCTGAAACTCAACCTCTGTAAATACACAGTGCTAAATACAACCTTCATTGCAGAATAAATTCTCTACTGGAAGGAAAAGCATCACTCCTGACAGGTTAAGATTCTGTGTTTCCCCGAAGTCCTTTTGTTCAGTTACTCACTTTGCCTAATTTTAGGTAGAGTGAAATAACTTAATTTCATGCAATTGTCAGCTCTGGTACAAAATGCATAAGCCTTCTCCAGCCCTTAGCATTGGCTGAGACAAGTTTATTTGGAGTTTGTGGGCTTTCTTCTGAAAATGCTGACGATTGCCACACACAGAATACTCACATAGTTGGATGCACTGAGTCTATTCCAGTGTACCATGCATTATGATCTTGGCTGATAAACAGGTTCCACTGAAAAAGTACCATGAAAATGCTAAGAGAAAGGGAAAGTGGGATGACCTTCTCAGGCAATCACAGCAAGTGTAGGGAAGCAAAGCTTCATGAATTTCAATGAATTAATTAATTCATGACAGTGAAAAAAAAAGTAGTATTGAAAGTACCTAAAGAGACTTCAATTTATGATAAATTAAATTGCTCTATACTAGTACACTAGGATCTTGCCATATGTTTGAACATAACATTATCTTGTGTGAATCATTGCAGTGTGCTAACGTAGGTACACTTATCCAAATTTCACATAATTGTATATCGATAGCCTCCTTTTACTAGGTTTACCCACTTTTTCCACTAGATATTATCATCCACTATGGAATTATGACCATGGCTCTTCATTTTTGTAATATAAAGGGTAGCTCTTCCCACAAGATTTTTGATGGCCTTGTGAAGTTGAGTTCACCAAATGCCCAGCCCTTGCTTTCTCAACACCTTGCTCCATCAGTTTAAGATGCAGTCAGATTTTATCTTCAGGACAGGAAGCATAGAGTTTGTATTCATATAGTTTGGTTTAAGCTAAGAACATAACCACATTTTTTCCACTTTATGTTGAATGATCTAATCCTTTGTGATTTTGGAGTCAGGTAAGTATAAGCAAGTTTATATTTCTGGTTTAAAATGCCTGGGCTACTTGAGCTGACACGGTGCATCTGCCTTCCTTAGGCAGCATTTGTCAATGATATACTCTCATTCTCAGCATTTGTGCCCTAGGTAGTTTGGATTGTATTTGTATCTTCAGAGTATGCTCCAGTTTTCCTAGGCTCTTTTCTGAATAGACTATGTACTATCAGGTGAACAATTATTTAATCATTAGCAATGCCCATGTTGATGACTGTATTGTTTATAAAATTCACCTGTTTTATAGTCAAGCAGTATATTATATAAATGTGAAAATAAAATACTTGTTTTAGGGTCTTAAAGATGCACGGCTGAAGATCTTCTTCCTCTCCTTAATGCAAATGCTATTAAAATCACTTTTTCAGCAATTAAAGAGCATTAGGTAGACTTTCAGTTAAGATAAATTTACCTCAAAAATGTATTCATCACTCTCTTCAAAAGTAAAGCCCCAAAGCAAAATACACATAGCTGCCAGCAGCTTTAGTCAAAGCTAAAATTAGCCATGCTGATTAAGTGGATTTTGCATAACCTTAACTATTAATCCTTCATATTGGTCTTCTTTTCTTTGAAAAATCTTTAAGTACCAATAACCTGAAGGTTTATAGAGTCACTTTTTAATACTACTTAGTTAAGATTTAATCCTTTGTGTTATAGTTAACATTGGCATCATCTTTTAATAGTGCAAGATTTCTAACATGCACTTGCTGAACAAAACAGACATTTTCAATTCCGGGGAAATAATGGCAATACACATAGAGCAGAAGAACTTCGATTTAAAGAATTAAAAAACGTACTTACAAGAGATAAAATGGAACTAACAGTAAATTAATCTCTCAGTTTTCACCCTTTCTTTAAATAGTATTCTTTTCATGCTTAATTCTTTCCCCTTCCATTTTCTTTTACTCAGCTCCTTATTTTCTAACACCTAGATTGCCTCCCATCTTACCTGGCTAAGCAAGACATAAATTACACATTCCAGAAGACCAATAATGAATTTGACTCCAAGTCTCTTTTTGAAAGCAAACCCTGTTTTATAGACACTTCTTCTGAAAAGGCAAGATCATCCTGAGTCCTGATCATTCTGTTGCAGTCAGAGGGAAATTAAATTACCACCTTTAAAAGTTGAAATTGTTCCTATTTTCAGAGTAGGTCAAGAAGGAGTGAAGTAAATTGTTCTTCATAAAGTGGTGTGCCTTTGCAAACTTCGACTCTTGTTTGGGGCTGGTCCTGCTAGCAGAGGATGCTTTCTCTGAAGATTTATCCAACACCTTTTATTTCAGATTTGCTCCAGGCTAAGAGCACAAATATTATTAGCTACCCAAGCTCAGCCAACACCTGGATGCTCATTAGTTTACCATAACTCCTTTGTGTGCCCCAGCATTTCATAGCATTTGCTCATCTGCCTGTTTTTTTACAAAAAGTAATCAACCTTCACATTTTGTAATAATTTGCATTTTCTGATATTTATTTTTTTAGCACCAATAATTTGAAAACGGTTTGGCAGCACCAGCAGTCCTGCTTCCTTCACTTTAGAAATAATTAACAGAAATTGAAAAAAATGGAGCTAATATAGGTAGCTGGTAATTATAGCTCACCCTTCTGTTTTGCCAGTCAAACAATTCAAAAAATCAATTATAAGGCAAATAAATTGACTAGTAAACATTTTTGCTCTTTTATATCCGCTAAGGTTTTTTTCATCTGTGTTTGAGCATTAATTCATTAATTGTTTTAAACATCACTTCATCAGCAGTAAACTCAAAGCAGCTGACAGTTGTGTTTTGTTTATATATTTGATCAATACAACCAGCTGAAAACTTTCAGATCATTGATCATGTCATGTTCTGCTGAGTAATTAGCCACTAAAACTGGGTGTTTGGAAAGTGATGACTTAGTGGTTCAAAGGTCAGTCGAGCAGGAAACTGAAGCTGGCTAAAACAGACATTCTTTTCTTCTTTGTCTTACTCTTTTGCAGGTGGTCTTCTTGATGATCTATGATGTCATCTCTAATATTCATTATACTTTTCCTCTTTTTAAAGACAGATTTTAAGACATACTGTTGTTCCGTTGATGACCTTAGTCTGCTGTCTGTACTGTATTGTAAAAATACTAGTAATGGTACTCCAGATGGAGAGCATGGTGACATTTATAGCATTTTTAAATGTTTCCTTTCTGTCCTTTTCAGCTATTTATGACTTTGTCAAACTTTCACCTTCACAGCTGAAATTTCTCAGATATGATCATTGACCAAAGGTCAATTTTATCCTAGTTCACTTATTAAGTTTGAGGGGGAAAAAAAATCATCCAATTTTGTGATCTTAAGTCATGTAACAGTTTGCTTTTCCTTACATGAAGGTTTGTGGATTTTTCCTTACAGAGCTTTAAGCAAGACTCATACCTGAAGACTTTTGAAATTTATCTCAGAGAAGACTTAGTATAGATATGTTCTTTTCAGTGCTTTTTTACCAGTCTGTTCCTATTTGATAGACTTCTACAGATTATCCAGACTGTCTTCAAATTGTATGGACCTTGTTGGGAAAGAAAGAGCTTTAAGAAACAAATGAAATTGCCAGTATTTGAAAATTGAATTATTTCTTCCTCTTGATGTGGTTCCTGTCTCAGAATGAGTACATGTAAGCATTTATCTCACTAAATGATGCAGTGATGTTGCATGGGAGAGATGGCACCGTGGTCTAGGAATCATAAAGAGATGAAGTGCCTGCCTGAGCAGAATGTGTGAGCTCATGGGAGTTTACAAGTATCAAATGCTGTGAGTGGGATAGTGGCATTACTCTATAGAGTTCCCTGAGTTCCGTGAATTATGGTCAAATAACCCAACAATTTTTTTTTGCTTTTTCCAGCCTTAAACAAAAGTTTCCTTAATTTATCTTAGTGATGAATGACTACGCAAATATTTTATTCAGGCTTTAATGATTGTTAAGAGGATAAATTTTGAAGTGCTATAGGTGGGCAGCGACAGAGATAAGCCTCGGTGGAAAAGCACAGCAATTTCTAATGCTGTCCAATGGAAAAGCTATTGTTTTCAGATAGGTTTGTCACTTCTGTTGAAATTCCAGTCCCATAGTCAAATACTTATCCATCCTCTTAGTAGATTGTGATCACAAATCTCTTCAAAAGCAGCTATAATTATGTCTTTTATAAAATCACCTCTTTCCCTTACAGATTCACAGGGAAAATTTGAATGATAAAAAGGTAATCTCTAATGTCATTATAGTGTTCGTATTTTAGTTGGTTGTGTACTGAACACTTGCCTTTAATATTTCCTTCTCCATAGAAGTTGAGATTCTATAGTATTGGCTTTAATAGGCAATCATTCAACTTTTAAACTTTTAAGATACAAAGTAAATTTAGTACAGGAAACTTGCTATTGCAAAGTTATGGATGAAAAGATATATTTCAGCATCCACTCAGCAGTACATGCAGGTTAGTCAGAGAAGGGCATAGCTGAGGTATGCGATTTTGAGTTTCAGGTCTTGTTTCTGACATTTTAACATTTCAGTTACAGAGCTCTGTTAATGTCAGTTTTTGAAGGAATATAAGAAGTTCCAAATTCTGTTGTGCATTCCAACAGACATGCTTGCCAGAACAAAGCAGAACTGTATATTTGCTTTCAGCGTATACCTCAATATGAAAGACAATTAAAGATAACAAAAAACTTCTAGCTTTCCATTTTTATAGTTATATATTGTAAAGTAAACATCTATCTGCATGTTTCCTTAGCTTTTCAGAAATGTTCTCAGTGCCAGGTAATTCTGCCGTAGATGTGAATTTCTGTGAGAAAATACAGATGGATATTGTCCTCTGGAAAGGACATGTGCCTGATGAAAGATCTGAATGTTTTCCTAATCCTGATATTGATCTTTTGTGCGGCTTTTGAGAAATCATTTCTCTTTTCATTAGGGGCTCTTTTCTCCTGTGTAGTGTCTTTCCAGGGACAGAGAAAGATCTGTGCATAACAGCATTATAATCTTTTTGAATGCTTCCAGTATTGTGGCCGGAAACAATTAGTATGAGCATACTTTTTTTTTTTTTTTAGGATTCTTTGTCTTTTGGCAGTGTTATTCCCTATGTATTGTGTTCTTCTTTCATTGTTTCATCTGTGAACACCTTTCATTTGAAAACTCAGCACGTTCAAGGGAAAAAAAACTGAAAAAGCTTCAAATTAGTATCACCTTATTTTTAAATAGAGAACAAACCAGTGTCTAGAGAAATTAATTGCTATAAAGTATTCCAGGGCAATAAACAGGTATAGTGATAAACAGAAGTTACAATAATCACAAGATCTTCTCTTAAGAAAGTGTTCCCAGCTCAGTCTGTTATGCTGACATTCTCACTGAACTACTGTAGGAGAGCAAAGATATTGTTCATTTTAAACCTTCTCTTTGAATAGCAAAGGTATGGTTAAGGCACTAATCCAGCTGGATAACTATTACAACCTCTATAACCAATAGCACACGACACAAAGCATAATGAAAGATATCTTGGATCTGTTCTAGGCATCAATCCAGGGCTGTGTTCTGTAACTGCAGGAAAAATACCCAATACTGCAGCCTTTAGAAAACCCTTAAAAATCTTATATATAGCATGAGGACTTGGCTAATCTTGAATGGGAGAAGGAGAGTGAAATAAAAAATCTAAATCCCTTTTGCAATACTTGTTAACATCCCATGATGTAGTAGAAGTTCAGCCATGTTGAAAGAAGACTGCAAAACTAGCTTTAAAAGTACCAGTTATAGTCATATAAAAAATATTTTGATGGACAAAAATTTTGATAACATTCATATGTTCTTTTTCTCCTCTTTTTATTTTTTCTAGTTCATTAAATATTTTGTTTTGGTGAAAGCTAAAACTTGATCCAACTGTCAATGACTAATGGAAAGCTTTTGTTGATTTTGATTGTAGAGCCTGTGTAAATAGAGTCCAAAATGGAAACCTTTGGGTATTCTACTTGTGGAAGTGTAATAGAATTTGCATTTTTTCCACTGTACTCTGGGGAATTCCAGACTAAGATATTTAAGAGGAAAACAGTGAGCATGGAAAGATGAGGCAAAAAAAAAATTACTATGACTTCTAAGTTTTTTCCTTACTGTTGAAAACTGAGATTTAGAACAAAGATGTTTTGTCAGGATGCAACATTATGGTACACTTTTTATCAAAAAGATACCCAGGATGCCAAGAAAAAGGAAAGAAAAAGTAAGAAGGAATTTTTGGGTTCAGCACAGGATAACCAATACATGCTGCTTAAAACACTAAATCCAGTTATTGAGAAATGCATTTTCTAACCTGTCTCAGGCTAAACAAGAACTGGACCCTTGCAAATAATTAATTTAAGATATCTAATAACCATTGCATCTATTCTTCATTGTTTTCAGGCCATTGTTTCTGGATGCCTTTTTTTTTTTCAATCTCAAATTTATATGGGTGGTATGGATCAGAAGCATCTAAAGCATGAGATCTCTGCAGAAAGGAAACAAGATAGCTTTAGCACTCTAGGCACTGACTGAGGAGTGAATCAAAATTGGGACACCAATGACACATGCTTGTCAGCTTACTTCTCTTGCTGTATCTATTAAGCTTCCATAAATTTGGACCCAGTGTAAGCCTTGAAGAAGAAATACACACTACATAAACTCAGTGGAGAACTTTTTAATGCTTGGTTGTCTGCTTTGAGAACACTTCAGCCCCCATTATCTTTTGATTAACTGGGTTGGACTGCTCCTACAGAGCTGGAGCAGGCTCCATGCTAGAATTTGGAGGCCCAACAAAAGCTCCCTTTTCATTCTTCTGCTACTGCCAAAGGCTGTTTTAAAAAAATGCAAAAGACAAACCAAACCAAAACTGAGGCTAAGACTGTGAATACAGGCCAGAAACAGAGTATGAAATAATTGGTAATCAGTGAGCACAGTCTGCTGGAGAACTTGGAACTCAACATAAAGTTTCTCATTCTTTGGCAAGGAAACTAATAACTGCAACCAATGGCAAGGTCCACATAAAAGGT